>NC_064892.1:4113000-5484000 GCF_929443795.1 Astur gentilis
TGAATTTCTACGATTCTGTTACTTTTTTCCCAATATACATTTTTTGATGTTACCATCTTTGATAGGATAACATTTATATTTGCAAGGAACTAATCTGTTGTTCTCATTCTGTCCTGCTGTTTTAAAACACAACTGTGGGGACAAATCTACTGCATAGTCTTTGGAGACAGCAAGAGCTGACAACCTAGGTATGTTCTGAAGGGAATTGTGGGTTATTAACTTTTTTGAATTTTAATGCAGCTTCTCTGGGAATTCATAAGGAGATTTAAAACGGCTGTAGTATTCATTTTGCCTTCCTTTGTCTTCAACTTTGACAGTGATCCAGTTGCATGTATTTGCCATCTGCACTGGCGATCTCAGAGTGATGTAAAATGATGAATTCATGATTTGCTTCATGTGAATAATATTGGCCTGGATATTAAATAGGGGATCATCTGTCTGTTCATATGCTATGACTTCTAAAAATGATTTTGTTCTGGTTGTGTGTTTCTGTTTTGTTCTGTTCTGTGTAGTTGCCCGTTAATCATCTACTAGTTCATTGCTAATTTAATAAAGCATGTGAAGTAGACTGTAGTGATGAGTTTTGTGAATATTGGAGGTTTGTATTATGGAGGTTTTCCTATAGATTGGAAATGTTTAAGTCTCCTGTGTCAAAGAGATTGTTGTGAAGATATGGAGAATTTGTTAGCTATTTTGCAAATGGTCAAGAGGGTATTTACCATTATTAAACATGTGGACCCTGATTTTTCAACTGTGTGCTCTACTGTTCATATGTGAACACACTGGGAAGAAGTAGTTGTATGTGGAAAACCTAACAATTTTATTATTTTAGTGGGCAGGGGAGAAACAATAACCTTTTTTGTAGAATTAGTGCTAACTTTGACTTGTCCAAGATGATGTAATTCAGGGATGGATGACCCCCTTGCTGTAGCCTATATGTGATGAGTTTGAGATGCTTGGATATATTTAGGAATGGCGTTTGCTATTGTAATTTCATTATCAAGTGAAACACTGAGCTGAGCTGCAGTAGTATGTACATTTGGAGACACACAAGGAGATCTCAGGCTTAAGTTAATTCTAACAGTGGTTTCTTATGTGATCCTTTAAGACTAGGTAATTCTTTCCCCTTTGCTTAGCAATTCAGAAGGAGGGAAATCTTAGAGCTTGGTTAGATGAGTATTTGTAGTAGTTTAGTTGGAAGATACCATCCCTGCAGGCAAGGCACATCAATGGAATATATGAGCGTTTGTGATCTATTTCAGTTAAAAATTAAAACTTCCTGCAGAAACAAAACATAACTTACTTTGCTTCAACTTTCAAAGGAGTAGGTGCTTTCACAGAATTAATTACTGGGTTTCACTTGAAGATGGTGACTTCTTAAACTGCTCCAAGTTGTCACCTGGCTGAGCCCTAAGTTGCCCAGTAAGCTCTGAAGAAGGAGATGCCAAATGCCTAAATGTCTGACTTGGTAATAATTGTTTGGGATATTGTTAGTTAGACTTTAGAGTAAGACTAAGCTTGGTACTCTAAATGTAGTATTTTCTTCATATCCTTAACTTCTAAGGAATTTGTTTTCATTAACTTGTGGATTTAGGACACTGCAAAATAAATAACTGGAAAAAAACCCACCTCGAAATAGAATTAACATTTAGCAAGACAGAATTGAGGTGTAGCGTCAACGTGCTGCCCATAAATTTAGAATCAGTCAATTCCACACTGTAAAACACTTTGTGTATGCATCCGTGCTCTAGGAATGCTTATACTTAAGTCTAGCAGCCTAAATGGAGGAGGCCTCATGGCTTGTTTATGGTTTATATAGATATTTCATTGAATCCCCTCAACTTTCAGACTTTACATACTCCTAAAGAGGGACCATCTGAGCAACCCTATTTGGTTTTGTATAGAAACACTGTATTTTTCTAGCTTAAAAAAAAAAAAAGCTGCAAGTACTCTGTTTCTTTGGCATGCTTACAATTTTGTCCATCTGTTAGAGTGGCACAATGCCCACTCACAATATGGTGTACCAGTTTCAACCAGGCACAGGTGCCAATGAAAGATTGGTTTCGTTTTCTGACACAAGATTTTTCTGGTGGGAAGCAGCGCTGTATTAGGGGAATGTGCTTTGTTGGACTGATTACTTCTGTTGGCATGTGTGTATCTCATAGTAATAATTAGCACTTATGCAGTGCTTTACATTTTCAAATCACTGTTAAAGAAAAAAAAAAAAAAGATTGAAGGCATTGCTGAATGACAGTCTTTTGTATCTGTTTTTCCAGCCTAGTTTACTGAGATTTCTGCAGGTGGGGGGGTGTTGTGCATATTGACCCAGAAACAAGCATAAAATAAAATGTTCCATAATTGAAATTCTTTCTCTTCTAAGTTTAATTGCTGATGAATTTTCATAATATTATAATCTATGTATGACTGTATTGACCTTTTGAGGCTGCAAAAGAAAACAAAGGAACACAGATTATGGTTTTCAGGAGATCTTGATACCAGGATCACAGAATGGTTGAGGTTGGAAGGGATCTCTGGAGGTCACCTGAGCTGACCTGCTCAAGCAGGGTCACCTAGAGCCACTTGTCCAGGACCATGTCCAGATGACTTTTGAATATCTCCAAGGATGGAGGCTTCACAACCTCTCCGGGCAACCTGTGCCGGTGCTCGGTCACCCTCACAGTAACAAAGTATTTCCTGATATTCAGACAGCACCTCCTGTGTTTCAGCTTGTGCTCATTTTCTCTGGTCCTGTCACTGGGCACCACTGAGCAGAGCCTGGCTGTGTCGTCTTTGCACCCTCCCTTCAGGTATTTATGTATATTGATGAGATCCCCCTGAGCCTTCTCTTCTCCAGGCTGAACAGTCCCAGCATTCTCAGCCTTTCCTCATAGGAGACTTGCTCCAGTCCCTTCATCGTCTTACTGGCCCTTCATTGGACTCACTCCGGTACATCCATGGCTCTTGTGTACTGGGGAGCCCAGAACTGGATGCAGTACTCCAGGTGTGGCCTCATCAGTGCAGAGTAGAGGAGAAGGATCCCCCCCTTGGCCTGCTGGCAATATTTTGTCTAATGCAGGCCAGGATACCCTTAGTCCTCTTTCCCACAGGGGCACGTTGCTGGCTCATGTTCAACTTGGTGTCCACCAGGACCCTCAGGTGCTTTTCTGCCAAGCTGCTTTCCAGCTGGTCAGCCCCCAGCATGTACTGGTGCCTGGGGTTGTTCCTCTCCAGGTGCAGAATTTTGCAGTTCTCCTTGTTGAACTTAATGAGGTTCCTACCAGCCCGTTTCTTCAGCCTGCTGAGGTCCCTCTGGTTGGCAGCATGACCCTCTGGCATATCTGCCTCATCATCCAGGTCATTAATGAAGATGTTGAACAGGATTGGACCCAGTATTGACCACTGGTGTACGATGGTAGTTACTGGCCTCCAATTAGACTTTGTGCCACTGATGACCATCCTCTGGGCCCAGCCATTCAGCCAGTTTTCAATCCAACTCACTGTCTGCACATTCAGCCCGTACATCAACAGCTCCTGTATGAGGGTCTTATGGGAGACTGGGTCAAAGGCCTTACTAAAGTCCAGGCCTTTGATACCGTCTACCATAAGATCCTCATTATGGGTCCCTTATTATTTCTCTTTTGCTGGGTGCTTCTACCATCTTTGAGAGGCCATACTTAAGCTTGGCTACATTCGACGTGCTGAGACATTCCTGGCATCTGAGACTTGGGATGTTCACAAGAAGACAAATCTGTTTCTGCACAACTTTGAATGCGTGCCTGTTGAATAGCATTAGATTATCGGGGGTGTTTTGCTAGATCATTTCTCCAGTTTGTCAATGGAATTCTAACTTCTCCTTAGTATGCTTCCTGGCCTTTGCAGCATGACAGCACCTCTGGACTTAATCAGCATATTCCTTATTCCATCATCCAAATTTTTAAAATTATCTGTTGGAGCCAGATGAAGGAAAGACCCAATCCAGAATGTATCTTTACATTTTTCACAGTGAGCTCTCTAGTACTCTTACTGTAGTTTTCCAGCTTGTTATTTGTACCCATTCTGTAATAACTTCATGCAGCTCATATTTTTTCTGGCCTATTTCACACTGTCTCCAGTGGTATTCTCATGCTTTCATGAAGTCAAGGTATAGGATGTTTAGAGGATTCCTTTCATTGGGAAGGCCCTTTTTTTTTCTGTCCAAGTTAGAAATTATACTTAGTTTGATATAAATGGCTAAAATATGTCTCTGCCAAACAATTAATTATACCCTTTTATGTTTTAGAGGGCCATCCAGAAAATATTTTGTCTAAGTGGGTTTTTTTCTGGGTAATTTTGACCAGTCATCTTAGCTTTGTTTCTTTAGCTTATCCTTTCATATCTCTTTTCCTCTTTAAAAGTCGGCATGTAGACATTGTTTTATTTTATTTCAAGCTTCTGGATTCTCATGTGTTTTTCATGATTTCTCAGCGGTAACAGTTGAGGTTACTCTGGGTTGTATAGGACCTGTTGGAGTAAATTTAACCAATCATTGTAATTTAAAACAGATTAACTTCTCTATAAATTCTGTGTCTTGTAGTTCACTATTTTTGCTTTTGTTCTTGCTCTCTTTGTGCTCGTGTTGTGCTTGCCATCTGATTGCAGCTGACCTCTTTGTGAAAAAATGAAGCAAAAAGACACAGAACACTTCTGTTTTCTTGGCATTTTCCATTTTCTTTCCCACTGAGTATTGGAATAACTCCTTCCTTGTTGCTGTTCTTACTAATATACCTATGGAATTATGGGGTTTGTTCTTTACATACATTACCTTTTCTTGTTTTGTGATGTGACCTTTCTGAGTTTGTTTCTGTACGAGTGTGCTGCTTTTACACTTGTCCTTGATAATTTGACCTAGTTCCTTTTTTCCTATTACTTTACGTATTGAGTCATCAAAGCATTTGTGAATCGCCAGCTGGTCTCTTACTATATATACTTCCCATTATCTTCTGTGTTAAGATAGTTTGTATTTGAGTACTGAATATTGCTTCTCTGAGTGGTGCTTAGTTGTCTGGACTTCTCTCCACCAGAATTTGATTATGGAAGAAAACTCTCACTAGAAGAAAGTATACTTCAGTTAACTCAGTGAAGTCCATTGGCTTTGTTCACTGTTCTCCCTTTTACACTTACCAAGAATGACTGATAGTAATTTTGTGAACACAGTCAATCACTTTGCCTTCCATCTTTGCATTCTCTCAGCTCATTTATTTCTAAATTTAAAAAAAACAAACAAACCAATACTGAATTTCAAGAACTGGCTGAACAGTCTGTTGTATTGCAGAGTCTGAAGAGTTGAAGAGCTCCTTCAAGGGATGTATTTAGGACAGATTCCTTTTATTCTTAGCAATACTCTTATAACAAATTTTGAAGCCCCTTCCTCTATGAATTGCAACACTCAGTTGTTCTTCTGTATAATTGATGTGAGCTGCAGTTTCCTCATTGCATTATTTTTTCTTTTAGTTGCAATGTTTCTTTAGTTTAATCATTATGTATTTTGTATTTCTATGTTTTGTTTTGGTATTATTGAGATGCGTATGACTTCTTTCCTTCAGAAGGCTTTCTTTTAACTTCATAACATCCGCACCTCTGATGTTAAGTCTTACCTGCAAGGACATAATTTGGAGTGGAGGGAGAAGGAATGAATGCCTACTAGGTATTGCAATGATGAATCTCAAACATAACTAATACTTGCTCTGTTGAAGCTTTAAGTCTTAAGTAAGAATGGAGTACTAGAAGCAAACTCAAAACCTGTTCTTCCACATATTTTTATGAAAACTTCTGCTCTCTGCCACAAAAGAAGTAGTCTGCTTCAAAATGAGAGAGGAGGCCCATGTCAGCAGATCCTTTTTACACTTGAGGTTATGGTTTATATCTGACCCAACAACATCTGAGCTAGTATACTAGTTTCCCTTTATAATCAGTTAAGAGAGCAAGCTACTTCTCTGAAAGGTGGACAACTGCATTTAATTAGGTAACTTAATCCCTAAAGGTGTCCCCTTCTTTCAGACAGTTAGAAAGGAAGCCTAGTATGCTAGTTTAGGTGTAGGTGCCTACCTTTGGTGAAATTATTCTTAATTCTGCCATTTACCCTTTCCATAGACCATTATTGCAGTTCTGTTTAAGTACTGAGCGTCAAACCTGCATTAGCAGTAGGGAAGAACTGCTCTAGAGATCAAAGAAAGTAGGAAAGGGATTCAGTCAATTAATGTGGAGTTCAACTTTGTTTTTTCACGTGCCAAGTCAAAGATTGATTCTTGTGATGCTTGTAGAGGCCATGTTGCTTGAATCAAGAAACTGCTTCTGAATGAGCAGTGTGCCTCCCTCTGTTGCTTGCACCTGTGGAGTAGAGGTTGTGACAGATATGTTTTTATGTGAAGTACCTGTGTACTCTGTGTGTGATAGTACCTTGGTTGAAGTAGGGCTTATTGTTATAGTAATCTCAGAAATGCCTGCTTGTAGTACCCAAAATCAGCTATATGGGCAGTCTTTAAAGACTCTTTGAGTAGAAGCTGTAGTTACTCTTGATCTCTTAACCCCAGATTTCCTCACCCTGCTGTAAAACTGCTTCCTGAGTGCAAGAACTAACTGCTTTTCTGCTCAGATGCTGAAATTTTTGAGCTCCATGGTATTCCATTGCCGTGCTAATGAAATGACATGAGGTACTCGCTAAATGCAGCAGCCCTGGAGAAGCCGCTCATTGTGCCTTTGTAGATTAGACTACAGTTAAAACAGTTTGCGTGTGTGACACTTCATGTGTAACCATTAGAAAGAATTTCTTGTTCTTACGGTAGCTTGGAAGAGAGTGGCCAGTAATGAGAGAGCTCTAGCTAAGGATAATAAATGTGTCTAAATATTGGGAATTAACCTTTGCAGATAATGAATTGTGGAAACTATGTGAAGCTTCTGCCATTCTAATTAATCTGGCTAAAACGTGTAGCAAATAGGGAGATTTCTAATGTCTCTGAGAATAGAAAATGACTGCAATAAAGGGACAAATGCCAGCATATTGCAGGAGATGCCCTATGCTTTTTAAGTCTGTGTATCCAGATCTTGACTGATAGAAAAGATTGTGATTAAATGCTGTATATTTTTAAAATTCTAATTTTAATTTCAATTTCTAACTTTATCTTTAAATGTATAAACCTAATGTTATGGCATGCTTTATTTTGACAGATAAGGAAGGACATAATTTTTCTATATTCTGGGTGCTGGTGAGTGTTATCCTAGGTGCGATAGCCATGCTGTGCAAAGAACAAGGAATTACAATACTGGTAAGAATCCTCTTATTGACCGAATTTTGACCTCAGCATCTGTCAGGTGCAGTGGTAAAGCCTACAAAGATGAATCTTCTCCACAGCTAATTGCATGCATGCCTTTTTGTCCTGTTCAGAAAACTAGTTAATGTTGACAAAAAGCAGTATTCTAGTAGATCTGTCTTGATTGTATCCTTGCCAATCTGTTGGAATTCTTCATTTTATCTTTTGTAAGCAGGTTGCATGTATATGTTAATTTGTTGCAAAATTTAAAAAGATGTAGAGTGTTAGTTTCAATGTATATCACATTTGTTGGCCTTGGTTTTGAATTTAGTTTTCAAGATAGCAGGCCTACAAACCTCTTGTTGAAGGCTGATGAAAAAAGATACAACTGGAGGACAGCATTTTTAAAAGCTCCACCCTCTTGCTTTTGTGAACAGTGTAAATAGAAGTAGGGCCATTGTTCATGCATTTCTAATACTGAATCACTTCCTTATGTCCCTTATTTAAGGATCTGTCTATCCAAACAGATACAGTTAGTGTTCATGTTCATTGTGCTCTTGCTTTTTATTGCTTCAGTGAAGACATTCTGTTTTGGGTGACCAAATCAGCCACCTGAAGTGCTACATCTGTGATTTTTACCTTTTGTGTAGCCATATATCTTTATAAATAAATCCGATTTATAGCTTTAACTGACATAGAAAAAGCAACAGAATCAGAAGAATTCTTTGCAGCAAGGACCCTCTTGTTCTTGCTAGAAAAAAAGGGAGAAGAAATTACAGAAAAATTCTTGCTTTAAGACATTATTTTTGGATGGGTGTTTGTAGAGTGATGTATTTTTCAAAGGTGTCTGTAAGGAAAACATAAGGAATTCTTTTAAAACATGGTGTGATTATTTCCTTTAATGGTATGAAATAATTATTTGAGCTAGCAGACACAGAATTGTTATTGGATCTGGGCTTTTTATTTGTTTGCTGTTGCATTGCAAGGATGACTATATTTAGTGTTGTGCTGAGGGGCATGGGTCAGAGAGATGAAGGGGTAAAAAAAGATTGCTTGTAGGCTGAATGTATTTTTCAGCAGGATTCTTGCCTTCCTGTGTCCTTGCAAGTGAGCCAAAAACCTTTTAGCTGCCAGGTGGTGTTTCTACGTAGAACTCTCCACTCTCTAGCCTATTTTCTGTCTTCTCCCTTTGACTGTTAGAAAGAGACTTGTGGCCTCCCAGTGTACTAACTCTTTGCCTCATCTGGAACTATTTTTACTGTCTTTTTTCCATTTAGAACTTTGAGGTAATTTCCAAAGTTATTAGGATATAGGCTAAATATTCAAGGATTGTCATGGCTGGTGATTGCTGAAACGTTCAAGGGAAAAGGTTGGATTTTGCTGGTCCTCTCAACAGAATTAACCTGGATACATTTTGGTTGCTTGCTTGGGGTAGTATGTGCAAGTGTAGTCCTGCAAAGCACTGAATATGCTCTAGTTTTATGTGTAGTGGCTGATGTCACATAGAGCTTTACTTTTTTTCTTTTTTCCCCAGCAACTTCCACTGTGTATACTGGTATAATTGCAAGAAAAGCAAGCCTGATATCTCTGCTAAATCTTTTTGAGCCTTTGTTTGTTGTGATAATTTATATACCCTTTAAAAATAGTATTTCTGAAACCTGACAGTCGAAAGATATCATGCTGCACAGCAAAAAATAAGGAGAAGGCTTAAAGAAACTCCACCTTACTGACAGAAGCCTTACCTTTTGACTGCAGCATTTATGCTGTGGAACATTTGGGAAAGAAGATGGAGAGCAGAATACTGTTGTGACCATGCATATGGGGTCTAGCTTGGTGGTACATGGTATTCCCCGAAGGGTTATTCCATGTAGCAGGAGAATCCCCATTACAGTAACATGATATTCTACTCATCTGAGCTCAGGTTCTCAATTTACCATTCTGCCATGGTTACTGCCAATGTATCTCTCTACTTGTTTGGAATCAGAATTAAGATGTACAATAACACATGGTAGAAGTAAATTTAAGACGTATTTTAAAAAAATATATTTGTGGATAGCTGCTCCATCTTATGTTCTTTATTTTCTCTTGGTTGCTTAGGGTTTGAATGCAGTGTTTGATGCACTGGTGATAAACAAGCTAAATGTTTTGGAGCTTATTCAAAAGTTACTACATAAGGACAAGTCATTAGAGGTGAGTCCTGAGAGGTTTTGTTCATTCTGGCCATTCAGACAGTCATGTACTAAAAGACAAAGATAGAACTTCTGACAGTTTCGTTGTTGTTGAGAATTAAAAAAAAAAATAGATGTATTTACACTCAGCCTAATAAGGCAACATGCTATGACATTTTTGCAACAGAATGCATCATAATGGCATAGCATTAGAATTGCATTGGATAGTGAAATCCATTCCACACTTCTCTCAACAGTATGTTAAAAATATGGTATGGAAGAGCTGACTGCTTGATGCAAGAAGTTCTCCAGGGTCAGTAGCTATATGCCTGAAAGGGTTGTTTAACAGAGTTTGGTCAGAGTAAAGAGAGAGAGAGAGAGATTATGCAGATTCTCAAATTAGTCATTTGAAAAAGTACATTAAAAAAATTATTATGTCTACTTTGCCAATCCCACTAAAAGTATTACACTGTTTTTTTCAGAATACAAATTACCAAACAGGAGACAGTTCCTAGTAGCGTGGGAGTTTAAAAGAAAAAATATGTAAGCACACGTAGTCACTAAAGATCGAATTTCTGACTTTTGTTGATATTGCTTTATCTAGTATTGGCTCAAGTGGAATCTGGCACCTCGTATTTGCACTGCCAAACAAATCACAGAAACAATCAGCTTCGGGTGAATGATTGATAGCAGCCAAATAGACTAACAGCCTACTAGAATGTCACTACTGTTCAAGAGCTACATCACTTGCCTCTCATCCAAGGTTCAGCAAGGCAAAGGAATATTCATTGTACTTTGCATCGATCAGTGGTTTCACTGCAGAAAAGTCTTGCTCATGTTTCTGAGTAGCACAAGTCCTCTGGGGCTTTTAAATTCCTTTGCAAAGAGTGAAGTGAGGAGCTTCAGAGGAAGAACAGTGAAAGGGGAATCTCTAGAACTGAAACAGTAGATTTGACCAAGAATGGCTAAGTGAGGGGAGCAGGAGTATTTCAGGCAACAAATAGGAATGCTGGAGAATTTTGCTGTATAATGAGAGTAATGTCAACTAGCATATGACAAGGAAAGAGTCTGGAGCTGTAGGAGACTAAAGCAGAGCCAGTTCAGAATTAAAGCGATGGAAATAAAAGGTAATAAGGAGGATGCTGTGAATAAGTGGTCGGTCAGGCTCACATCAGTGCCTGGTAAGGTCATGGAACAGATCCTCCTGGTAGTTATGTCAACATATATGAAAAGACAGGGAGATGATTAGAGACAGCCAACATGGCTTCACCAAGGGCAGATCGTGCCTGACTAATCTAGTGGCCTTCTGTGATGGAGTGAATGGATCAGTGTACAAGAAAAGAGCTGCTGATGTCATCTACCTGGATTTCTGTAGGGCCCCCCCCCAACATTTTTGCCACTAAAATGGAGAGATGGAGGTTTGACTGATGGACTGTTAGATGGGTAAGGAATTGGCTGGATGTCTGCATCCAAAGAATTACAATGGCTTGATGTCCCTGTGGAAACCACAATGAGTGGTGTCCTCAGAGGTCCATACTTGGACCAATACTATTTAATATCTTCATCAATGACATAGTGGAATTGAGTGCACCCTCAGCAAGTTTGCAGATTACACCAAACGGAGTGGTGCAGCTGAGGAAAGGGATGCCATCCAGAGGGACCTTAGCAAGCTTGAGAAGTGGTCCCATGTGAACCTCATGAAGTTCAAGGCCAAGTGCAAGGTCCTGCACCTGGGTCGGGGCAATCTCCAATATCAGTACAGACTGGGGGATGAATGGATTGGGAGCAGCCCTGTGGAGAAGGGCTTGGGGGTACTGGTGGACAAAAGACTGGACATGAGCTGGAAATGTACACTCACAGCCCAGAAGGCCAACTGTATCCTGGACTGCGTCAAAAGAAGTGTGGCCAGCAGGTCGAGGGAGGTGATTCTACCCTTCTACTTCATCCTGGTGAGACCCTACCTGGAGTACTGCATCCGACCCTGGGGTGGATGGAAGATGTGGCCCTGTTAGAGTGAGTCCCCAGAAGGGTGACGAAATGGTCAGGAAGCTGGAGCACCTCTCCTATGAAGAAGGGCTGAGTTGGGGTTGTTCAGCCTGGAGAAGAGAAGGCTCCAAGGAGACCTTATTTTGTGGCCTTTCAATATATAAAAGGGTCTTATAAGAAAGATGGAGAGAGACTTTTTATCAGGGCCTGTAGTTACAGGACAAGGGGCAATGGTTTTAAACAGAAAAAGGTATATTTAGATAGAATAGAATAGAGTATTTGCACTTTGAAGGGACTTACAACAATCATCTAGTCCAACTGCCTGACCACTTCAGAGCTGACTAAAAGTTAAAGCATGTTATTGAGGGTATTGTCCAAATACCTCTTAAACACTGACAGGCTTGGGGCATCAACCGCCTCTCTAGGAATCCTGTTCCAGTGTTTGGCCAGTAATAAATTCTTTGCAATGAGGGTGGTGAGACACTGGAACAGACTGCCCTGGGAAGTTGTGGATGCCCCATCCCTGGCAGTGTTCAAGGCCAGGTTGAATGGGGCTTTGAGCAACCTGGTCTGATGGAAGGTGTCCCTGCCCATGGCAGGGGGCATTGTACTAAATGATATTTAAAGATCCCATCCACCTCAAACCATTCTATGATTCTGTGAAATGTATCAAAGTCAAACGTTTTTGGAGGATTACCCTTTAAGCATGAAGAGCTCAAAGCATTACGCTTCCGTTTTGTGACTTTTAAACAGCTCTGTCTGGATGAAGAAAACATCAAATATGCCTTTTTCTTCTTCTTTTAATAGAAATAATTAATTTTAGCTCCTGCCACCTACAAAAATCTGTTCTGCTCTTTTCATGGAAGTGTATCTGTTTGTTTTGTTTTGTTTTTTTGAAATGCAGATCTTAAATTCTTTTACTTGCAGTTTTTTTCTTCTCAACTGAGACAGGTTTCAATTTTGTGACATATTTCAGTTAACTCTAAATCAAAGATGATACGATAACACTTCTTCCACTTTTAAAATTCTGCCTACTAAGAGATTTTGTGGTGATTTGTGAAATCTGGCCTTTAAGAAGCTGCATGTACTGTTAAATGAAATGAAGCCTGATATAAGAGGTTTTGTGTAGTTAATCTGTCATAAGGCAGTTATAAATTGTCAGTCTATGGTTTTCCTTCATAGCACAATTCTCTTCCAAAAACAGGTTTTAGGAATGATTTTCCTATAATCCTCATTGTAGTGACTTTGGTTGCTGAGATACATAAGTTGGAAGTAAACATTTGAGCACAAAGGTTAACATGTAAAGTCAATGTTACAAACTTCTTTATCCTTAGGCATTCAGCTACATATTTTATGATGACCCTGTTGTCAACTACAAATATTAAAAACCCATCTGAATATTGCCTTTAAACTTAACTTTTCCATCATGTGTGAATGTGAATGTAGTGGGGAAGAGAACAAATTAATGGTTTTTATATGAGGGGTTTTTTTCTTTCTTTCCTGTAGAATGCTGTGCTGTTAAGAAAGGGGCTGCTTTTCAGAATAACTCTTCTGATGTCTGGAGGGGCCAGTATACTTTATATACGCTGGAGGATTATGGGCACAGGGCCACCGGCTTTCACTGAAGTAGACAACCCAGCTTCATTTGCAGACAGTCTGTTTGTGAGAGTAAGTTATGAAGTGGCTTTTTTCTGGCCAGCTCAGAACATTTGTCTTTGTCATCAAATTGAATTTTCTTTTCTGTGCTTCAAAGAAACAGTACTAAGTGGGCAGTCTTTATGTTTCAAGATGTGTGATGAGTCACCATCACTTGTGCTGCTGTGATGATTTTCTGCAATTTTTTAAAATAGTATACCTTGTATATTCTTTGCATTCAATTTAGCATGCACTGCACACATGGCAGCACATTTCCATTTACTCACTATTTTTCCCATGCATTCAAGGATTTAGCTTTTGCTGGGTTTCATCCCTTCTCCACATACTGTGCTTGACTTTTCATCTGTTCTTTCACAATTGAAGAAAACAGCATAAAGTTCTGGTCTGATGCATTTGGACTATGTCTTGGCTTTATATCTCTGACTGCATTAAGGCTCTTTCTGGAGATGGAGAAAGAAGGGCAAAGACAGTAGGTGCTGTCTTTTGACATTTTCTCCTATTGTAGGAGATTAGTCTTTTTACAGGTGGATATTGGTTGGACAGCACAGAACTGCATTTCCCTGCTCTAAATAGGAGACCCATTTAGCTATGTTTAAAAAAAAATTAAAAATTAATTTCACAGCTGTAAAATAAATGGATATGTAACTAGTTGTAGTATAACAGTGTTTAAGGCCTTTTTATAGTATAAGATGTATTTTGTGATAAGGGAAATGATAGCAGAGAGAAGAACTAAAGTTGCCCCCCCGCCCCCCTTAAGTTTAGTCTCAAATAAATGTTTGTTTTCTGTTTGACTGACAGGCTATAAACTATAATTACTACTATTCCTTGAATGCATGGTTGCTGTTGTGTCCCTGGTGGCTGTGTTTTGATTGGTCAATGGGCTGCATACCCCTCATTAAATCCGTCAGTGACTGGAGGATAATTGCACTAGCAGCACTCTGGTTCTGCCTAATTGGTCTGATATGCCAAGCTCTGTGCTCAGAAGACAGCCATAAGAGAAGGTAAGAGACAGTGATGAATTTTAAATGCCTGGCCAACTTGAGTACAGTATTATTTTGTTAAATCCACTACTGATAATTTTAACAATTCAGTGCAACCAGTGTCTAGCAAATGCAGTTCAAATAAATATTTATAGCTGTCATTACAGTTTTATCCCAATTTGGGCCCATCACTGTACACTGACTAGTGGGAAACAGAGTTGGAGGAGGAGGAGGAGGAAGTGTGGATGGCTGCTTTATTTTTCTCCTGAAATGGCATTTTGAGATCCTTAACACTGTAGGTGGTAAAAAGTAGTATGTGCTCAGAACAGAGTAGGAAATTATGTGTGTTGTTGCCCTTACTTCTTACAAGTCATCATCTCCTTTAATCTTCTCCTAACAATGAAAGAGAGAGCAGATGTGCCTTGAAAGGAGGTAGATAGAAATGCTGGCCATGCCCATACAATAAAAAGTAAAATGCTCACCCATAGTGTCTACTGAGGAAAGAACGTGTGCTTTACTCAAAGGAACTGAAAAATTCATTGTAAACTATTCTGGCTCACTAAGGGCTTCCGTTTAATTTTTCAGGTTCTGTTCCCATGGATTTTATGTAGAATTAATTTCTTAGTTCTTTATAATTTTTCAACAGTTCAATCACAACGAGGTCATTCTGTTGTTCAGTGCTGAATATTTTCTTTTTCTTTTCTGTGGTATTCTGTAATTTCATCTCTTCCCCCTCCTCCTCCCCTCAAATGTTAACACCCCACTTGCCTTCCTTTCTGCTGTTCCTATACTCATTTGCACAGATAAAATCATTTTGCAGAGGGGCTGAATTCTTGCTACAAGCGATGTCATACTTTCTAGTAAAAACACACTCAGTAAGCTTATATTGCTGAACAGCTTTTTAGTAGACAGAAAGTACAGTGAAGGCTAGGACTCTTGGGTATGAGAAAAGACTAAAAGGACATGTCTACATTTAAGTATAGAGATTTATTTGTAATAAATTAGAGTAGAAGACTACCATGCCTGTGGCCTTTATAACAAACACCTGACACAGACCTGGAGTTCTTGTTCCCTTACGTCAGCTCTGTAAAAGTAAGGTACCTCGTCTCAGTTGTCCAAGCTCTATCCATAAAGAGTTCCCTGTTGAGGATTACTTATCCTCACATAGATACCTAAACCAAGGAAGACAAACTGCCCTCGAGAAGTGCCTCTTTCAGCTGACTGTAGAAACAGTGTAGATTACTAACTTTCAAGTGGTTAATCACAATGGATTCTACTATTGATGTATTTGTTAGGAAAACGTGCTCTCAGTAGGATGTATACCTAAGTTTCTTCTTTAACAGTGACCTATATTTTTCCCCTGTTATTGTCTTACTAGTTCCAAAAACAGACAGACAGCTTTTACCATTACCTTTCCTGCCTGTGTATTTTCAATAGGAATGATGTAATTAATGTGTAATTGGGATATTTGCTGGCCTGGAAGCGTGAACATTGCTTTTCTGGAAATTATAGCTAGGGTTTTAAAAGTGCCTGATGGAAGGAAGTGTCATTGGAATTTAACCTGATTAGCTCTCAAAGGCTGCTTTTGAATGCCCTGTTCCATACTCCCATTTTTCTGCAATGTGTAAATAAAGTTTATATGTTAAGTGGAAAAAGGTACTTTTGTTCAAATTTGTGGTTAATTTGAGAATCTGTTTCTTGTTTGCAGAATTCTTACACTGGGACTTGGATTTCTTATTATCCCTTTTCTTCCTGCAAGTAATCTGTTCTTCCGAGTAGGATTTGTTATTGCAGAGAGAGTCATCTACCTCCCCAGTATTGGATATTGTATTCTGTTTACATATGGATTTAGTCTCTTGAGTAAGCAAGCCAAGAAAAAGGTAACATCAAAACAATCAGAAAAGTTGATGATGAAGTGCTTCAACTGAACGGTTTGTTTCTTAACTTGTCTCTCTTTCCTTAAGAAAATTCTTGCTGTGGCAGTACTTGGAATCTTGTTGATAAATGTTATGCGCTGTGCACTCCGCAGCAGTCAGTGGAGGTCAGAAGAACAGCTTTTTAGGAGTGCACTGTCAGTGTGCCCTCTGAATGCAAAAGTAAGTCACTCATGGACTTTTAATCTTTTTTTTTTCTTTTTGTTTTTTAAGTGTTTTGAAATTTGGGATAGAGGAGGTGTTACACGTAGTTAATATATTGTGGTACAGTGTTATCAACAGCGTTGCTTGGTGCAATAATATGACATTGACATGCCGGACACCTAAATTACAGTGGTAGCATAGTCAAAATACCAGACAGTGCAAATTACAATATTGTAATTCAGAACTTGGGGGTGGGAGTGGGAAGGGCAGGGAGAAAGGGGAATACACTTCAGGAAAGGCATCCAGCCAAACTGGATGTACTGCTAATAAAATCCGCTAGAACAATTGTGTGTATAGTCATAGAATGGTTTGGGTCAGAAGGGACCTTAAAGATCATCTAGTTCCAACCCCACTGCCGTGGGCAGGGACACCTTCCGCTAGACCAGGTTGCTCAAAACAAGTTATTACAACAAAATATTGAAAAGAAAGTAAGGAAGCTGCAGCAATGTATTTACCTGAACAATGCCTATGCTATGTTTTTAGAATCCTTTTTGTTTACCTTCCAGTGGTATATATAGCCAACACAACTAAGGGACCAAGCAGCATATCATCAGTGTAATCGCATCTGCTCTTTTACAGTGGCTGAATGGGCTAGAGTCTTCAGACATGGGCACTGAGGAAAACTGCAATATTCCCTGCAAGGCTTAGTGAGGGAACAAGTAAGAGGGTGGGACTGGGTAGGATATTTCACTGAGCTGAACACCAGTGTTTGGCATAGCAGACTGAATCTAGCCTGCCAATAGAGGTGACCTCCACAGCAGTCCTTTGGTAGCTGAGAGCATGATCTGTTGGAGCATACCGCAGAGCCCTGATGTTGTCTGAATTTTAGCAGAGGCTGTCTTTGAAAAGCCTAGGAATAGGAATGCACAGCTTGTCAATAAAAATACATTGATGTTTTAAAAGATTAGATTTCTGTCATCTAGAGTGGTATCTAGACAGTACAGATCAAGACACAGAGTTTAAAAAAGGAACCTGTGAATGTTCAACTTTGCAAAAAGAATGATAAACTTAGCATCTACTGGAATACAAATATGCAGGAGTGAGCTGTAAAAAACATTTATGGCCGATATTTACAACATGGTGATGCCTTTCAATAATCTCAGATTTCAATACATAGAAAAAGAGCTGTTGTATTTTATTGTGTGGCAGTGGTCGGCAACCACCTCCTTTTTAATGATGACCTCAGTATAGCTTGTCTTCTGGATGACAAGCGCATACTATAAATGGAGCAAATGCAGTCTGTTTCTTTGTATGTAACTCCATCCATCTGCCATGGTAAGAGTGCTTTAGACAGATCCACACTCTTTGCCTGTGCTCCAAGTTCCTTGGACTCAAGCCACGTCTGGCTGGGAAGCTGTGTAGCTGTGTTCTCACAGTGCTGTGCTTGAGCCGATAAGCTGTGTGCAAGCTACTGAACTAATGCAGCTGGTTCAAAGCCAATGAGTGTACAGGGAAAATGAGCTTGTGTTTGTCAACATTGGGTCGTGTAGACACGCCTGAGCTGTATTGCTGCTAGTGACAGCTTGCGCAAATGGAAAGCGTGGTGATGTGAACAGGGAGTGTTTTGTAGGCTCACGTTCCAATTTTGCTGAAGGAGTAACTTTAAAATCACAGTAGTAGGGAACTTTTCTAGGCAACAGCATTAGAGTCCGTGTGTGAGAGCCAATCTGTTTTTTTCTTTAGGGATTCAGCTATATTTATTCAATTTTGACAAAGGTAAATGTAAAAATTGGAACTAGGTTCTGTTCTGATCTTCTGTTGTTGTCTTGAAATTGCAGGCTTCCTTTAAAAATGACTCCACAGGACTTTCTTTCAGTGGTCCATTTATTTCAGTGGGAGCCTGATGCAGACCAAAAGATGGAACACAGATAATAGCTTTTTCTTGTTGTTCTTGGAACATCTTTAATATGTGTAATGTGGTCATGCTTGACTTCCCTTATGTAGCAGGGTCCCAGAATCTCCAGGTGTCTCCCAAGGAGCAACAAAAGCTGCAGCTCCTAGTTCATGTTTTGTGGTACAGCTCTACGGCTCTTTTCAATTCTAGATTGTCTGTATGTGAGCAGTGTAGAGTCAACTTAATGCTGAGTAACAAGTAGCTACAGCAGTGTTTTCTCTAATTTCAAGACTCATCTTCTTTAACCATCTCTTTCGATAGAGGTGTGGAAACTGCATTAAATCAGATTGTCTTGCATAGTAGT
This sequence comes from Astur gentilis, assembly GCF_929443795.1. Lineage (NCBI taxonomy): Eukaryota > Metazoa > Chordata > Aves > Accipitriformes > Accipitridae > Astur > Astur gentilis. The sequence goes on from NC_064892.1 coordinate 4,131,413, forward strand.
GAATCTACCCCCTTGAGTGATGGATGCATCTGGTTCAAGAGGTTGAAATTTAGGATCAACTTTGATAAATGTTGCCCGGTGATTTTAAAATTTATTGGAAATAATCAGGTACCATAATGAAGTTACAAAGATTTTTACTTTAAAAAAAAAGTTCACAATAGAGGGTTTTAAACATTTTCAGTATCTTAAAATTTATTTAAAATGTTTAAAATACTTTAAATATCTATGTTATATATATTATATAGAATTTATTTTTTTTCTAAGAGAGAGAAAGAAACATTACAGATCTTGGTTACACATGCCTAGGAGTATGTCACACATTTGAACTTGCATGGTCCCGCACTTAAGATGGTTTCAAAGGTTGTTAGACTGAAACAGTATACATTTTGAATACATTTGGCAGTATTTTTCTTGGCTGAACAGAAGGTGCCTATATATTGATTCCATTTCCTCTTACCACCTTTTTTCATACCGTATAGATTGACTTAATTCATGGAGGTCAGTGGTGATATACACTAGTGTGAGTTAGAACCAGGCCTGTGTTGTTTCTGCTAAAGCAAATTTTGTGAGCAGTTATAGAGACTGTTTTCTCCTGATGTGTTGGTTATATGTTACAGGTAGTTTATAAATTTGGAATATTTCAGTTCTACTAGCTTAAAAGGCTCACTGGATCCAATTTGGCATCTTTTCATTTGATGGCATTATGTTGCAAGTTTATCCTGGACTGCTTTGCTGAAGTACTAGAATATCTAATGACAGGTTATGATAAAAGCATAACTCCTGTTTCACCATATCAGACTACTGGCTTGGATTTATCTCCTTAGCTTTGGATATCTACATCTGAGCAAGTCAGCCAGGCTCCCTTTATAACTGGGGAGGAGAAACTGTCCCTTTTACCACGTGGTTCATCATCACCTTGGACTAAATGACTGACTTAGGCCAGAAGGACTGCACCCTAGATCTGTGTGTTTCTCTCCACTGATGATAGAAGAAGTCCTGACAACTAGAGCAGATGTGGATACATAAGGTTATGTGAGATTTTGCCCTTGCCCTACGGCTGTTCACTATTTCTAGACATTGCTGTATTGCTCCTCACCTTCTGAGGTCATTAAACGTAGTTTCTTTTAATTTTAAAGATTATTCCCCAAAATGCTCATCTTACTGCCTTTTTTTGCCATGTGTTAAGTTACTGTTGGAAGTGCCGAGTTACTTTTTCTCAGCTTTTAGCAAAGCCATGGCAGTTTTTAAAAATCCAGAGATCATCTTTATTTCTGGATTACTTCCTCTAATTGATTATCTAAATAAAGTTTTCAGTTGCATTGTTAAATACATGGGAAATAGCCACTATTTTTCTTTTCCTAGATTTGAAATAACTGAATTGAAATGATTATAAATTGTTAATATTCTGTATGTAATCTCTACATTCTCCTTGCTACTGGCTTTTCTTTAAAGCATAGAAATTAATAAACATAATTTTTAAAAAGCTATTTCAGTAGCAACTTTTCTGCAGTAATAAACAAGGAAGTTATGATACTTACAACAGAATGTGTTACTAACCAGTGTGCCTTGACATACTAAGGGTAGTGACTTTGTACTTGATGCTTTATGCAAACTGTAATTATTATAGGTACAAGTTTGTCAAAGACAAGCTATGCTAATACTGAAAATGTACAACAGAATTTGGGAGATTGCTTTCTATACTTTCTTAAAAGGTCTTGTAAAGCCTCTTTGTGGCAGACAAGATTTAGTGCTGTTTAAAGATTTATGAAACTGATCTAGAGAGCATTTCCTTCAGATATTGAGAATTTCTTTCTAGGCTATATATTAAAAGGGGATTATCTTCTGTAGAATTTACCTTAAGTGCTGTGGGCTATGTTTATAGGGGCTATCTGCAGTGTTTTGCCACATAGATACCATTTTAGATATCAATTTTTTTTATATATAAGCTCAGTCATGCAGAAGAACCTTTAGACAACATTAGCTGCACAAATAAAATGTGAAGATCAAAAGGCTTTGTTTTATTATTAATTTCAAAACAATTTCAGTAGTAAAGAGAAGAGTGTTTGATGAAAGAAGTTGGCATTGAACAGAAGCATCTGCATGTTTCTGTAGAAATTTTGACATCTGTGCTTTGCTTCCATCCTTTTCAGCAAATATTCATATTTGCTGAAAAGATGATTATACACATCTAGGAAGAGAGAGTAAAAAAGTTGGTAATAGGGGTGCTCCAACTGAGGGAGTATACCTCCTAGAAGATATTACTACGTTTCAATTTCTTCCTACACTGCTTTGACAAAAACAAACAAGCAAACAAAAAGTCAGTTTGACAGTAATTTTGGTTTTGTACAGGAAAATATAATTTTTTTTCTCTTCCTCATTTAAATGTGTGTGCACATTTGATCACTTAAATAAGAGTTCAAGCACTAAGTGTGTCTAATACACAATAATATACAGTGCTTTTGCTTTTCTATACTGACTTCTTAGGCCAATTGAGGTATTAAGAACAGACAAACACATGGAGCCAATTCTTTGGCTTGGCTGTGGTGCCATGGTTGTGTTAACTTTAAACAATGCATGCCTATGGAGATCAACTAGGTTCTACCCTAGGGTATTTTTACCTAATTGCCCTGATTTTGGAGAATACTGGGTTGTTATGGATCCCTGAGAAACGTTCCTTTTAGAGCTATTACTGTGAAGTAATTACCTGTTTAAGATTGATAGAGGAGCATGTGGGCTTAATGTAATACGTCATTTCCAGTTAGTATCTATCTTTAATCATTTAATAACAAAATGCTATGTCTGCTCTTAAATGCTTAATCAGGAAAGGAAAACCCTCCCTCCCAGGCTGGCATGCACAATATCTTTTAAAGGCAGAAGAACCACATCTCTAGAGATGAAATTTAAACCATCACACTGGCTCCTCACTTTTAAAGGCCAGACTCTTCCTGCCCATTGGTATGTGGAAAGTACTTGTGTCCCCATGTTGTGCAGGTAGGGCTCACGGGAGAAGTCGAGGAGAGTTACAGCCTTGTGCTTAGCGGAGGGCGGGTGGTTATTGTAGGCTTGTTTTGGGGGAGCAGAGCTGAAGGCTGATCTTGGCAGCTCTCTGTCATGGCCAGTGAAGTGAGAGACGTGGCTGTACGGCACAACTCACCTGCGCCTCCCAGATGAGTGTGTATGCCTGGAAACCTGCTGCTGACTCGGTTCTTAAGAGCAAGATCTATTATAATCCATTGTAGAGCTGGTTTTGTCACTGGATAATTACAGTACGCTGAAAAGTTCTTTCGATATGTTTGGTTTAGTTTTTCTTCTCTTCCCATCTCTGTCGCCGCCATATTAAGGGGAACTAAAGCTACAATTTCGCTTGAAGGAAAATTGGGAACCTGACATAGAACGAGAAGCTCTTCCTTTTCAGCGGTATTGTATAGAAACATCATTTCCTTTCACACGGAAGTTATATGTGAGGACAGAAGAAATACACCATCGAAAATGCTAATAGTTTATTTAAATAGTTTTCCTATCAGTTTTAATAAACTATAGTACATCTTTTTAGTTCAGTTCACAAAACATACATGTACACTTAATATTTTATTTGATGTTTTGACTTGAGGGAATTGATATCTCCCAGGTTTCTGCAGTCTGCGCAATTCTGTTTACATGAGAAAAATATTCTTTCTGCTGCTGCTTTTGAAATAGAAATGCATATGAAGAAGTTACATGTTTCAAAAAACAGCTGACGTGAAATACTGAGTGGTTGGCGTATACCAAGTTTTTTCTCATATGCTCTGTCCCCAGTCTTTAATCAAAATGTCTTTTTTCAGTAATGCTTATGACTTTTGTAAAACATTAAAAAAAAAACAAACCAACAACACTTTTCTAAAGCTTCTTAAAGAAAAAAATTGAATCACGTTAAATGTAATCTTGTTTGCTGATATTAAAATGTGAAGTCAGGTATTTTAAGGGCTAATATACATTATTGAGTGAAATCTTTCCAAATGTCTTCTGTTTTGCCACAGTTTATCTTTTATCTGGAAACACAGCAAAATTTAATAACCTAATTTACTCTGAATAAATTTTGAGTCTGTAAACTTCAGCATATATAATCAGAGCAATCCAGTTTAGTAAGAATGTTATCATACTGTGCTGAAAAATTTCTGGAAGAGATATACAAATAGAATTCAGTCCTAAGAAACATCTTTCAGGGTGTATCATTTTACTTGAATGACTCCTGGGAAAACAATGCTATTCTGTCTTTTTTTTTTTTTTTTTTTCTTTTTGACACCGTCAACTGATCTTTATGAATGGCTATGTCTTGATATAAAGGTACCATTCCATTGTTTCTTTGGCATGGGCCTTGTCATATTTTTATGAATGTACAACAGAAGTGCCTGGATTTGTTTTTCCTGGAAGCTGTGCCAGAACTGGTTTTATGGGATGCTGAATTTGTGCACTATTTTTTTATATCTTGCAGCCTGAGGAGCTGCTTCTGTGTATGTATGCTTAGTAAGCTTTATAGCATCTTTCTCTCTGTAAAACCAGTGAAACTACTTTTTTGCTCATTCTAGAAAGCACGGAAAATGCTTTTAACTGTATTTGTTGATGGTATGTTACTGCATAGTCACAATTATATAGAGATGGAATTCAACAATTAAATATCATAACAACTAGGTTCAAACATAATTGTGTGTGCTGGATCAATAGGTCCCAAGTATTGTGCCAAATGCAATTAGGATTTTTTCCTTTGATGGACACATGAGATAAAATCCTTTCTTGAATGTAGAAGGTGAGTTAGAGTTATCTAAATGTATTACAAACCTATCCTTTTGTACTTCAATCTGAAGTAATTCCTGCATAGTGTTTTTGAAAAGATTTAATTTAGATTTTCAAAGTATGGAAGAAATTACAGTGTGTGTTTGTTTTAGATGAAGTATATACAATTTGATTTCAAATAGGTAATTTAAATAATCAGTTCTGATCTAGTTGCTGAGAAGTCTGTTTTCAGGAGTCAGTACTCACAGTACTTTTCTGCTATTTCTAAACTTGATTCTTCCCTTTGACCAGGTAATGTAGTCTTCTGAGTTTTCTCTTAAAGCAGGATTTGAGATATCTTCCACCTCAGATTTGTCCTGAAATACATTTATTCCTATCTAGGCCTTGCCATAAGTTCAGATGATGCATCTTCTTCCCTGTGGCTATATCTCAAAGCTCTAGATCCTTCCTTCATTCTCTACTTTTTAACAGGCAAGGTCTCCAACATGTTGCTATACATGTTATTTTTATTTCAGAAATGCTCTTTGATGCATTTTTATCCCAAGACAATAGCAGCATATGTCTGTGTTTGTTTTTGAAATAAGGAGCTTAGTTTTTCTGTTAATGTTGAGCTTCTGCTAGTTTATGCTATAGTGAAAGTAAAGTTTAATCAACACTTACATTGCTGTAGTGTTTCTTCTGCTATGATGGATTTAATTTGAGTCAGACTTTCTCTCACTTATCTGACAAATACATGAAATGAAGAGCAGGAAGTCTCCATATAAAGAGTCTTGTGGAAAGTGTGGTGACCTCATTTATAAAATCAGGAAGTGAATAATCTTTCTTAAATAGCTGGAACAGGTAAACTGATTTATTAATTTATTCCTCAGATTTTTTCTTGCTCTCTTCATTGTATGTATTGTCCAATCTTAAGTATCTGCCTCCAGCAAAAGTCAGCAGTGAATGACGCAAGTGCTGACTGTTTCTATTTGGAGTAAGAATTTTTAGCAACTTGGCTCCACAAAATATCTGACTGTATAGCATCTGGTAGAATGTTCATCTGTTTTCAGGTGCACTACAATGTTGGCAAAAACCTGGCTGACAAAGGAAATCAAAGTGCTGCAATCAAATACTACAGAGAAGCTGTAAGGTATTAGGAATTTTACTGCTTTAATGAACTATCCTAAAATTGCTTTCATGTGTAACATGAAGAAAATGCTTAGGTATTCATTCTCATGATCTGCAGCATTGCAGAGCTAGCAATTTGCATACAGTAATACGTGTCCCATACATAATAATCATCTCTTAAATTTTAAATTTTAGGTTGAATCCTAAATATGTACATGCCATGAACAACCTTGGAAATATTCTGAAAGAAAGAAATGAGCTCCAAGAAGCAGAGGAGTTGCTGTCCTTAGCTGTACAAATACAGTATGTTTAGAACAATGCTAAACCAAGTTTTGCACCATCTGAGCAGAAATGATACAAAAGGATCCTGTGTTCCAAATGCTCAATTGTCCTCTCTCTTGGTTTTTTTCCCCAACTTGTCCAGACCTGATTTTGCTGCTGCATGGATGAATCTAGGAATAGTACAGAACAGTTTAAGAAGGTTTGAAGAGGCAGAGCAAAGCTACTGGACAGCAATTAAACACAGGAAAAAATACCCAGATTGTTACTACAATTTAGGGCGGTTGGTAAGTGCTTTTGAATAAATGATAGATGTGACAGGAATCTTTGTCTGTGTGTGTGTGTGTGTGTAATTCCACTGTACTGTTAAATGCTGAGAGTTATTCCAGTTTGCTTGATTTGTAGTTCAGGGTGAATTCATATTTTTGGTAGCTTTTCCTGTTGCTTTCCCAGTATACTTCCTTCCATACAACCTGTGGTAGTCCTACTTTTTCCTATAAAGAGGTATAAACAAAAATATAGATTGTGGTCTTTTGTTCAAAAGATATTAATAATTTCCCAATATTAGACTGTTTTGCAGTCATTAGTATGTTGTTAGGTAGTAGAACTATGCCCCAAAAAAATCCAGTTAGGTTCTTGGAAATATTGATATTAAATATTTACTTATTCTCCTGTGTAGATTTCTAAATTGTATGCTAGTTTTCTTCCCTATCCTATTGGTACATGTGTATTTGAAAACAAGCCTGGCTCCAAGAGAAAAGCAGGGTAAAATTAGTATATAGCACTTTATCTTCCATACTACCATAGTATTCTCTTCGCATTTCTTATTTTTGTCTATAAAAACAAGTTCTACTAGAATAGAGTGAGACATTAACAACTCTTTAGTGTTTGTAGTGCATGATAGAAAAGTAAAGCCAATCAGAGTGAAACTACTGGGTCTTTCTTTCTTTTTAGTATGCAGATTTGAATCGCCATGTAGATGCATTGAATGCATGGAGGAATGCTACAGTTCTGAAACCAGAGCATAGTTTGGCTTGGAACAATATGATTATATTGCTTGATAACACAGGTATAAGCCTATTTGAATGTTTTAATGAATAACTCAGTGTCTAGCAATACTTAAAGCTTTATCTGTATTTATGTAAAAGGAGTTCTGCCTCTTTTTTGGCTACCCAGACACTCTGTAAAAATATAAGAATACCTTCTGACTCAGTGGTTTTAAAGCGTCACTTGAAATCTATCCCATAAATTGAATTTCTGATCCTTATTTGAAATGCCATCATTGTGCAAGCATGTTTGTATTATAGACCAAACTTCAGAACCTTTGAATCTGTGCTTTGTTGTTCTTCTGAAGGTGTTATCTGTTAAAAACAAAATGGAGGTTTTCTATTGTCTTATTCTGCGGGATTTTACGTTTGTGTGATGTGTGATGCCTGGTTTTCTTTAAAAATGCCTGTAATCAGCTATTCATACAATATGCGTGCTTGCAGCATGTAAAGTAACTAATAAAGCTGTGTTAAAAGATGCCTTCTCTTTTTCTACTGCATGGGCTCCCAGGCAATCTAGCTCAAGCAGAAGCAGTTGGAAGAGAGGCCCTGGAATTAATACCTAATGATCATTCCCTCATGTTTTCGTTGGCAAATGTACTGGGGAAATCACAAAAATACAAGGTAAGTAACTAGAGCTTTCTGAGTGTTGCATTTTGAGTTTGGTTGGGGTTTTTCCTGTTTAAACTCTGTAAGTTTTTTGTAGGAACTGTTTGAGGAGGTCATTGTAGACTGTGACTTTGATACAGGTTTCAATGCCCATTTCTGTCACAGTACTGCTGTGTGATTCTGGCCTAAGTTCGTCCCACCTTATATTAGGTGGGTTACGAATGTTGCTGCCCTCAACTGTCAGTGGTCAGTGGAGGGAAATAGGCTCTTAAGCACACTAGAGGGCAGTTAGGGTCTTGTATTGCTTCACTGTCGACACAAAGAGCAAGCTCTCATTTAGAGGCCTTGGTTCAGGGACTAAAATTAGATGTGACATGCTAGTCCTTGTGCTTTTGGTATGTAAAGGAAGCAAGGTTTACCATTACCAATATGAATTCTAGCCTCTTTGCCTCAGACGCTATCTAAAATAGAGATGCAATGCGCAGTTTTGCTAATCTCAGATTGAGGATGGGATACCTGGGTAATCCCAGAATATTATGAGAAAAAGTCCATACATGGAGCAATGTATTGAACTTTCTCTTAGATGCAGTGGACCAGCCTGTGAGTGGTACCTCAACATTAGCTATTTATATTTACAAGTAGTAAATGTAGTGGAACAGATAAGAACGAGTTATTTTCTAAAAGGAATCGTATGAGCTGACAGAGAATAAATCATACACAGTTAATATATTTGGTTGTTTTAATTGACTCCATAGTCACTGATTTATGCATGTGATATGGACAAATTAATAATCAAGGAATTTTGGGTATTCCTCAGAAAAATGTCATTTCCTGAACTATGGCTTTTTCATAGTGATTATGTTAGCAGTACTGAAGGAACATGCTCAGTATATGCAAAGTAAGAAGATTTTATGATGTGAAACTTATCAGAATAGAAACATTTTTCCACCAATTACTGTGTCCACTTAAATTTCTACAGTCTTGTTCAGCTGTGGAGTCATGACCTGTCCACATGTGAAGCCAGGGCCTGTGACAGCCCAGCGCTTGCTTTTGTTGTGTTAGTGATGCTGTTAGGCACCCCATTACTGTGTCTCTAGACTGGCTGGGTTTTTTTCTGTACACTCTTATTTCTTTTCTCTCTCCACCTGAGACATAAAATATGTATTTTAGGTTACTTTAACAAAGTTCCAGAAGGATACAAATTAACATCCCGAATGTATAAGGGATGAGATTATGGAGGAGGTAATTGCTAGGATTATTTTGGTGAGTCATGACTGTGAAAGAATAGAGGATTGTATAGTTATTCATCAAGAAGAGTATGCAGCATGACAGAATAAAGAGCATTTATAATGAAATAAGTGGGGAAAAAAAAGTTGAAAACAAGCTAGAAAACTTCTCCAAGTGTAGGAGAAACAAGTCTGTCTTAGTGGATTTAAAAAATAAAAAAGGAGGTAGTGATTTTGATTGCTAGCTCTGAAAGGTCATTATGCTGCAGGGGAATGTGTTGGAGGCAAAGTAGAAATGATAGTGGGGAAAAATGAAGCTTTCAAGTCAGCATCCTGAATAAAGCAAAAGGAGCAGTGGAGCCCAGGGAAGAAAGCAGGGGAGCCAGTGAGTGTTTTAATAGTTCAATATGGAGTAGTAGGTTTGCGTCGAGCAAAAAACTTAACTAGTCACTTGAAATTGATGGGTTGTAATGGGGAGAGCAAGTTAAGGGTTTGATCTCAGCAGTTGTATTTTGCATCACCTGGAAGGAGGAGATACAGGGGGGGGTTAAGTGGGAGATTGCTAAATGACAATAAAAAGCATGGAAAATTCAGATTTCTTGGCCACCCCCTCACGATGTAAAAACAGAGAAGTGGATGGCTCGTTAAGGATTTTTATTGAGTGTTTGGGATGGGAGGGGAGGAGGAGGGGATGGAGGTAATTTTCAGAGGGCTGCCTGGCTGTGTCTGATGTGCTGTATAACCTCAGGCAGTTCATTTATTAGGTTACTTGTTATGTGTCTGTATAAAAGTTGTTACTGTATTGGCTCTGTTGCTGTAAAGTAAGATTTGTTCTAGGATTTTTTGTTATCTCTTATTTTAAAAGACATTAAGTCAAAAAGGTTTTACTATGTTATGAGATATTTCCTTCCAATAAGCACACAATATTCTCCTTCAGTTTCAAATGCACTTTGATTTTCAGCAGAAGATGGTTTTCCTAAGGGACCAAAAAAAACCCCAAACCTTTATGATTTCTGTTTGTATCTAGTCATGAATGATTTATTGTTCCAGAAACAATAGCGCATAAAGGATGAGCTGTTTTGGTGGTTTTGTTTTGTTTTTTAATTAACATCTGTTATACCAAGTTAGAGTTCTCCTTTAAATGCTTGTCCTTGTCACAGTGTGTGAAGAGCCAAGCTATCTTTAGTTCATTGAAAAATATGTATGCTGTATTTTTGTTATGTATAAATTTATGCTTTTTCTGTAAAAAGTAAAATAAATTGAAACCATTCAGCATCTTTTGTATTTGAAATAAAGCCAGGCTACAGTTTTGTGCTGTGGCCTTGGCGGCAGATGGAATGCAGTGTGCTTACCCAAAGCCTCTGCTATATGCAGTGTGCAAGTTTCTTGGCAACACTTGAAGATTTGGCAAGATAGAGCAATTTGAAATATCACTGATGTATATTTACTCCATATATCTACAGTAATATAAATATGATGCACCTTAAATAGCCTTTAATCAGCCAGGATGCTTCTACTAGCTGCTGAGCAAAGTAGCGGTGATTAAAATGTTTTCAGCATGCAGTTGAAGATGTATGGTAATGGCAGCCAACTCTGAGAATCTATTTTATTAAATTTTCTGGGAACACATTGCACATGTCCCATTGTGGTTCAGCAGTGAAAGCATGAGTCCATACATTAGGTGCTTCTCTGTGTAGGTGGCAAATTTTAGGCATATGACTGAATTAACTGGACAGCCCATCTTTCACTTTGCTGTTAACCTGCTGTCGTGGTTTAACCACCTGCCCAGTGAAGAAAGCAGAGATTTACTTATTAGACCAAAATACTAAAATTTGCAGTGGAAAAAAATACAACTTTGTGGGGCTTCTGATTACTAAATGCTTTCAAGTGGCAATCCACTGTTGATGTTTTTAGGCTTGGATGGTTATATGAAAAGAGGAGGTTGTTTTGCAACACCGCCAGACTTGCCAAATGCTTGAGTCTCAGTATGTTTCTCAGGTGACTGAGTTAAAATCATATAATAATTTTGACTGGAAGGGACGTCCAGAGGTCATCTAGTCCAACTGCTGACACAAACCAGGGCCATCTCCAGTTGAATCTTGAACACTTCTATGGATGGAGATTCTAAAACCTCTCTGGACAGCACCTTCCACTGCTTGACCATCCTTACGATAAAAAAAAAAAAAAAAATTGTTTCCTTTTATCTAATTGGAATTTCCCGTATGCCAGCTTGCATCCACTGTGTCTCATCCCGTCTCACAGACTTGTGAAAAGAGTCTGTCTCCATCTTCTCTATATCATCTGGTCAGGTAGTTGTAGATAGCAATAAGGTTTCCCCTTCATCATCTCTTCTGAAGGCTGAAGAGATCCAGTTCTTTCAGCTGCTCCTTGTATGTCTTGTGCTCCAGCCCCTAACTATCTTGGTGGCTCTCTGCTGGACTCACTAAAGTATTTCCATGTAATGGAGAGCCCCAACCTGAACACATACTCCAGATGTGGTCTTGCAAGTGCTAAGAGAGGAGAAGGATTACTTCCCTGGACCTGCTGGCTGTACTTCTACTTATTACAGCCCAGGATGTGGTTGCTTATCTTTCTGTGAGGGTACACTAATGGCTTTTATTCAATTTGCTGTCTACCAGGCCTACCAGATTAATTTCTGTAGAGCTGTTTCCTAGACAGTTGCCTCCCAACCTGTACTTTTGCATGGGGTTATCCCATCCCAGATGCAGGACTTTGCATTTACTCTTGTTGAACTTCATGAAATTCCTGCAGTCCAATCCTGTTCAACATCTTCGTTATTGATCTGGATGATGGGGCAGAGTGCACCCTCGGCAAGTTTGCAAATGAGACAAAACTGGGAGGAGTGGCTGATATGCCAGAGGGTCACGATGCCATCCCGAGGGACCTCGGCAGGCTGGAGGAATGGGCTGGTAGGAAGCTCACACAGTTCAACCAGGGGAAGTGCAAAGCCTTGCAGCTGGAGAGGCACAGTACATGCCAGGAGCCACTCAGCTGGAAAACAGCTTGGCAGAAAAGCACCTGAGGGTCCCGGTGGACACCAGATTGATTGAACATGAGCCAGCAATGTGCCCTTGTGGCAAAGAAGGCTAACAATATCTTGGGTTGTGGTAGGAGTGTTGCCAGCAGGTTGAAGGAGGTGATCCTTCCTCTCTAATAGTGGGGCCACACTGTAGTCCTGTGTCCAGTTCCCAGAGAGCCATGGACATACTGGAGAGAGTCCACCAAAGGGCCACTAATATGATGAAGGGACTGGAGCATCATTCCTGTGGGGAAAGGTTGAGCCTGGAGAAGTCAAGCCTCAGGCAGAGGATCTCAATGTATATAAATACCTGAAGGGAGGGTGCAAAGAAGATGGAGCCAGGCTCTTTTCAGTGGTGCTGAATGACAGGATAAGAAGGAATAGGCCCAAACCAAAACAAGGGATGTTCCCTCTGAACATCAGGAAATGCTTTTTTACTGTGACTGTGACTGTGACCGAACACTGGCACAGGTTGCCCAAAGAGGTTGTGGAGTCTCCATCCTTGGAGATGCTGCCTGGACATGGTTCTGGGCAGCTGGCCCTGCTTGAGCAGGGAGGGTGGACCAGCTGACTTCCAGAGGTCCATTCCAACCTCAACCATTCTGTGATTCCTGCTAGTCCATTTCTCTGTCCTGTCCAGGACCCTCTGAATAGCAGCTCTCCCCTCCACTGTATTGACCATTCCCTCCTCTTAGGTGCTATCTGTAGTTTTTGGAAGTGCTTTCAGTGCCATCATCCAAAACATTCACGAAGACACTAAATAGTATGAGTTTCAGAGACCAATGCATCCAGGAACTTTAATAGTCTGGGTATGAGAATGCTCGAGATGCTGCTTATGCCAGGGAAAAGCAATGCTAAAACTTGCACTATGGAGTCATATACTCCCTAAATTTCCAGACATCTGGATCCCTTGTTCACTCCTATCCAAGAATTTCTTCTCCTGAAACAGGATGCCCTGCAAAAGGATTTGTCAAGAACCCTAGGGTTTGTATTTTCCTTGACCAGAGAAGATGAAGGCACTTTCTGCATCAGTCTCTCTTGGCTTGAGAGTGGCAGCCTGAGCTGTGCTCAGCAATGTTTTGAAAGGAGCATGTAGTTTGGGTTTGAATTTGGACATACTGGGAAGCTCTTAAGACACTCAAAGTTGAGTGACTCAATCTTGACATCAGAAATTTCTTGTCCCCTGAGGGACCCTTACAGAGACTTATTTCATGCTTCACTTGAGAAGATGGTGGAACCAAAAATCTGGCTGACAGGTTTTCTTTTTCAGTAGAGCCTGTGTTGTATTTTGTGGATATAAGTAATAAAAGCTTAGCGCAAAGGAAAGGTCTTTTCCCCAGGTTATTGTTCTCACATACCTCAGACAGCAAGTATGTGCATTCAGACAGAAGCCTACCACATTGAGGTAATTTTATCTTCAGGTCATTTGCATTGAAACTGAATGGGCAACTTTCCCTAAAACACAGCACAGCATAGAACTCTATGTAAAATTCACTCCTAAAATATCTAAACTTACATGCAAGTGAGTAAATATGCACCATTTGGATTGGGGGGAGTGTATCTTTTTAAACGTCTGCAAGAAATATGCTCTGGAACAGAAGTATCTATATTAGCAGCTAGTCTGGGAAAATAAAAATGTTTGAATTGGAGAATAAATTTAGCCATAAATTGTTCTCTGAATATTTGGTGAGGGAGCTCAGGTTTTCTAAGTAGTACTCAGATATCAACAGTCCCGAGAATACATACTGCAAGTGGGAATATGGAAAAGATAACTTGTGAGGAAATGTGAGGAATGTTTCAGTTGGCTTGATTTTTTTTTTTTTAAGTAACAGGCACTCACATACTCTTCATTGAGAACCATGTTGAAACATCTGTTTGAAAGGGGTTTATGGGAATGCCCCCATTTTAAATGCTAAAAATTATTTTAAAGGGAAAGGTGTCTAAAAGCAGTCTGTTCAGACACTGAATTATATTATCCCTAACTTGATTGAATAACTGTGGAAAACTTCAGTAGTAATGTTTGAAAATATTGTAACTATGCAAAAAAAAAAAAAAAGTAAGTAAACTGCTTTGCAAACATCACTAGTGCTTAATAGCTATCTGCTAAAATAACAGCAGCCTGTGAAAGCATGGCAATTATTTGTAGCATTATTACTGTTTTCTGGAGGCTGTAGCCACCTGAGATACAGGATCACACAGACTTAGAATATATATATGGTGGTATCATATAGATATGGCATAATTTGGGTGGGGTTTGAATTACAATCGTGGGTAAGCTTTGCATTATTTTATATACTGCAAGAGTAGACTGTCCTGTTGACTTGTTCTTCTAAATTATTCAGGAATCTGAAGCTTTGTTCCTCAAGGCAATTAAAGCCAATCCAAATGCTGCCAGTTATCATGGTAATTTGGGTAAGAGCCTTTCTAACTCTTATCAGCTGTATTGTTTGTTTGCTTCGAATTCATTGTGTGTAAAAAGAAAAAGCAACCTTTTGAGCCTTCTTCCTGCTGGGCAGGTTCCTATTTTACTTGGTAGAAAAACTGCCAGCCAGAAGAACAGGGCACTAAACCAGAAAAGCTGTCACATGATATGACAGATCAAGAGGGCTGCACAATCCAGCCCAGAGGTAGCTGCACTTCAGTGTCTGCAAATTGGTTCATTTATGCTATGCTTGTAACCTGCAATGAGCTCACCAGATAAGAGCTGCCATTTGTGGCTGCAATGTAATTCATTCCTTCATCATTCCCATGCCAGTTCTGCTCCCAGGCTTTGCTCCTGCATTTGGCAACAGAACAAGCAGCTACTGTGCCACCAGCCAGCAAGAGACCCTCACTGGAAACAAATGCTTTAATGTTGTTTTCCAAGTGATTGGCAAGATTGCACGTTATTCAACAATATTGCTAATGAAATTCCTTATTGATGTTCCAGCTGTGCTTTATCATCGCTGGGGAAATCTTGACTTAGCAAAGAAGCACTATGAAGTCTCTCTGAAGCTTGATCCTATGGCACCCGGGACCAAGGAAAACTACAACCTCTTAAGACGAAAACTGGAGCAATTGCAAAAGAAAGGCAGTGCCTGATGTTTCTTTTCAGGATGTCCGTGCATGCTGTTTACGATTAATGTTACATGGGTACTTTTGGCCATGTAAAGGATTCAGTCATTAGTTCTCAAAAATAATACCACCACCAGCACTGCACGCTTGAATGTCCAATTATGCCCTCCCACAGATCCCAACATTTCAGCTTGAGGGTTCATTTTATTTTCACTCTTGAACTGGTTTTAAAGTCCCTTAGAACATTTTTATAGGTATATGAAAGCAATGCAGGTGGAATTTCACAGCTTTCACTTGTAATTTGATATCTTCATCTGACTTTTTAGTAGCAGGATGGGTATCAGAAGGCAGTTTTATTTCTGAAAGTGATTCTTAAAGTGCAATTTCCTGTTTAAATCCTGATCTTTTTAAGTATGAAGAATATCTATCCACCTCAGTTTTATTACTGCCTTCTACTGCCCGTCCTGCAGAGCCAGTGGAAGAATGGATTCTCTGCAGCACGTCAGTCTACTCATGTAATTTGGGTTATGCCCTTGTCCTTGTTTCTGGCTCCACCCTGTGAAGTGTCAGATTTGTACAGGAGTAAATGAGGACAAGGATTTGACCATATATGTTTGTCAGCCAGTGTACTGCTTGAGTGGAGCAAATACTCCTAGACTAAGAGATTTTAGCAATCAGCAAAGGGAAAAGTGTGAGGCGGTAGAGGCGTCAGCTAGAGTTTCTGTTCTTGCAGGCAGCCTTATCGACCATAGACAACTTGGGCAACAAGTCAGAATTGCTTTAGCTCCTGCAGCAGGTCGGTGGTCTGAGTACAGTGTAGCATCTACAGGTGCTAATTCCTGTGTTCTCAGGCATTTCAGTGCTTTCTGGTTAAGGATATTACACCTTTCAGCTCCTATATTGTTGGTGAATAAGGAGAGAATTTCTGTAGAAAAAGTAACTGGGCAGACGACCTGACCTTGGCTGTTCATGTATTAACTGGAAGGAACTCAACTTCACCTTTGTCTCCTGTGGCTCATGTGTTTGCTGAAGTGGCAGTTAAATAAGCATAGCTGTTAATACATAAACTGATCACATTGAAGTGGGATGATTCAGAAACAATGTCACTTTTCAAAATATGCTATGCTTGAATACATGTTTAGACTCTGGCTGTCCAGAGTTGTTTTTCTTGTGCTAATATTTACATTCCTGCTTCAGGAAGTAGTCACATGTCTATTTATTTGTTAGGGTTTTTTGTTGTGTGTTTGTTTTGTTTTTAAATTGGAAGATTGCTATTGGATGTGAAAACTGAGGAACTTTACCTCTCTTTTCATGTTTATTCTTTCCGACTATGTCCCCCAGTTGATCAGTGCAGTATTTGCAGCTTTCCTAATTTGTCCAATGAATATTGTATGGGAGATTGTGTAATGTTCTCCATACACAACTCATGGATGTGTGGAACCATTTAAAGTGTCGGGGGAATGTCTGCCATAGGACAGGATGTTGCATGACCTTGCTGTCTGACCACTATGTAACCCTTCTACACCTATACTATGTTTTGAACCTACAAGAGGCTACTTTTACATTATAAATTTGCGTGGAAATGACAGTTGTTTCAAGAACCAAGTGTGTCTACAGAGCACACTGCAATACTGCAGAGCTGCCAAAGCATCCTCTGACAAAGCTAGTTTGGGTAGTACAAGTAGTGCAGCTACTTTAATGTAATGTTCTTGCCAGACTATAACTGTAAATCTAGCCAGCAAGGCTGTGGCAGTGTGGTGCTGTCCACAGATTTGGCTTTGGATGAATTAATATGCCTACATTATATAGGGTGTTGCCATACTGATTTTAGTTGAGGTACCAGAGGCACATATTTGTGCTAGTGCAGTGCTCCTCTCCTGCAAATACAGCCTTTTTCTCAGCAGGACAAATTAGTTCTGATAGGGTACTAAGTTGATGCAGTTGTTTCCATTTCTTCCGGTTTCTGGACAAAATCTTCAGAAACTAGTTTCTGAATATATTTGCAGGATATAAAGAAAGATGCTCTTTGATAAGTATCTGCACTGATCCAGCAGAACACTGGACCAGTATGGCTAGTCATCTTCTGATAACCAGCATAGTTTAGTCAGTACCAACTTTTGTATCGGAAACATGCTGAAATAGATACACCCTTCGGTACGAACAGCAGACTTTTTAAGGCTTTCCATACATGGCCTATTATTCATCAGATATAGAGAACACTTAGCTACTTCAGTCATGAGGTATGAAAGAGTTGGGGTCTGGCTGGATGAGCTAGTTTATAGCAGAAGATAAATGTGTTTAATATAATCAGGTCTTTTCTGTATATTTGGAATATGACATACTGAGTTTAAATTATTATTCTCCTCATGAAGTTCACATGCATCATTTTCCCTGTTGCCTGCCATATTAGCTTTACAGAAATCCACTAGTCAATACTATATATGGAGTATGAATTCTCTCTAGGTCATTATAAACCAAAGTTGTTGTAGGAATTCCTGTGTGGAAGTCAGTTTGTCCTACTCAAGAATCTTAGATGGAAGAGACATGCCAACAAATTGGATGTTTTGTTGGTATTTGAAAATAGTGTTTACTCTTCAATACAGACAACATAACTTCTTCATTAGTTTTCTGGCTACCTGTATATATTTTGTGAAGGTTTATTTGTTTTGTATCATTCTCAGTGCTACAGAAATTCAATGCGATTACTTGTATGATGGTAATAAGAAGGATACGCTTATGTTGAGCGTAATGTTGAGGCAGAATTGGGTTCAAAAGAAGCAACAAACGAGACAGCTTTTTTAATAAAAAATTCCTTAAGACTTTCAAGAATGTTAAATATTTTTTTACTTTATTTTCCAAAATACTTTGAGAGTGCAAATAATACAGTGAGTTTTATTAAAATGGTTATAATGTTAACCTTTTGCTTGTTTTTTCATACCTCATAACTGACTCCTGGAATAGTACAGAACACCCACCCTGGAAGAGAGAAAGGTGAAGAAAAAGTGGTTTTGTACGTAACTGTTGTTACAAACATTGTCTGGCTTTCCAGCGTGATGGATATTTTCCCCACGTTACTTTTCTATCATTGCTAATTACAGAAGATTAAAGTTTCCTGCTTATCAGATGGCCTGCTTGATTCTGTAGTGAAATTAGGAAACCTGGATACATTTTTTTTCAAAGATTGCTTGTTCAGATACAGTTCTGAGGAGATAATTACAGAATTATTCAATGCACAGAATGGAGTCAGAAAAATATTCACAATGACTGCTGCGGGTGACAGTCTCTTTTCACCAAAAACTTCCAAGGGAGTTCCCTAGCTGTATGTTTCTCTCATGTTTAGACCAATGCCATGTGCATGCATTTTCCTGTTACTTAATTTCATACTTAGGATTTAAATTTTAGAGATGTGGGTTGCGTGTGTGTGTTTATGAGCACTCCAGAAATAAAAATCTTCAATACTTTTGAATGGTTTGTTAAAAATACTGCGCTTATTCACTGGGAACTTCTTTCCTTCATATCTGAGATACCTGCATCTAAGCTTATTTGTTCTAGTTTCTCTGTATAGTCACTGGGGGGGGAAAAAAGGTAATCTGAAACACGATTCATCACCTAAAGAAAGCACCTTTAGGATGTGAGGCATCACGTACTTGAAGCAGGTATTCCTCTTCGCTAACTTCAAAGGCTAAGGTGATCAGCTCATATATATGAAGAAAATCTCCCTGCTGCTTTCAGTTTAAGTAATCGGGTCGCATACTCCTCTATCATTCTTGTACGTTATCTGCACCAAGAATATTAAAAGACTGGCATAGAAGCAAATTGGCGGGTACTTGCCTTGAGAGTCAGAGAGTTATAGTAGCTGGATGAGGGAGTGGGATGAGACAGGAGAGCTTTGGTTTCTGCAGGTAGTTAAATTTATATGGCTGATAAAGCATCCAAATGTCAAATCTCTGCCCACAGAAACAGAATGTTCAGGTCATTTGATCCATTGTTAGCTTGTCTATGATCAGAATAACTGGTAAGAACTTGGTATTGAATTGACTTTTGGAGTCCTTCACTTTGTTTTAAAAGCAATCTAAAGCAACTGTAAATTTGCAAAGGTGAGATTTTTTTCTTAAATTGAAGTTGCTATTTCAAGCTCTAGCTGTTAGAATGCTAAGTGTGATAGCATAGCCTGTTTCTATATGGTGAGAGGTTTTTAGTTTAAATATCTTTATATTTATTTGCTGGTTCCTGCTTGTGTTCCACATTTCATGTGAGCATAGGTACATTTACATACTTATCATTACCTGTAGATTCCCACGTGATTCTTGATTTGCCCTTTCACCGCATAGTGCTTCCTTCCACAGCTCTTGGTATGTCTCTTATCAAGTACGTGTTTATGAGGGCATGGTTAACTGGAAAAAGACTAAAAGTTGCTAGAAACAAAAGTGAGATCACAGGGTTGGATTTCTGTGACGTGAATGCTGAGGGAGCCAAACGTCTGTCGTGTACCACCACGAGCAGCAGGTACCACTAGTAACGGCCGCTTCAGACGGCGTGCTGGGCCCCACGATGATGCGAAGGGGTTGTACGTAGGTGTAATGTTATAAACGCAGCAACTGGGATCCGATGCTTTAAGGAAAAAGGACCGTACAGCCGCTCCGAAGAAGAGGATGCACGTAGCTGCGTGGGCTCTTGAGCACTGGAGGACCGATGACCTTCGTATTAGAAAGCTGCGGTGTCGTGGCATGGGTGTTCGGTGTGTGTCAGTGACGATATGTCGAGTGGTTCCAGGGCTTTTTAAAATAAGTATTTTTGTTAGAAAAAAATCCCTACAGATACTGAAATTGGTAGCTTGTGATTGCGGAGTTGAACAGTTTTTTAAATGTAGTGTTGAATCATTTAGATTGCCAATGGTACGTTCCAGTTTATTTTCAGCTGAGCAAGAAGTAAATACATTTGTAATGGAGCCGTGTAATAAAACTGCATTTTGCTATCTTTTTGCATAGATTTTAATTGTGATGATGGTGGTTATTTTTGCAGTGAGTTTTTTATTCAGGGTTCTGCTATAAGCTGGGAAGAAAATCTAACGGGTGTGGTAGACTGGTACTGTGAAGGCATTCTTCCCCTTTGAGTAACAGTTCAAAATCTTGATTCTGCACAAGCGTCTCGATGTTGAATGCGTATGCCTAAAAAGAAAAGCAGCACTTGAGGAAAGTGATGGAATACCTACCTCGTTAATTCAACCTCTAAAACAATAAACTATAGACCGAAAAGCAGGAGCTACTGCCCCCAACTCTGAGCACTCTTACCCTGCTGTAGAGCTGGAATAGAATTATTGAATGCTAATAAACAGTTTTATAACGGATGCAACCCGGCTTCCAACTTGCTGACCGGTCACAGAGGATGGACCGAAACCCAGACATGACTTGCTGTCCCCATAACCCGGCTACAGACTGGAGCATAAGGTTATCCTACTCCTACCCCTGCACTTTACAAGTTCTCTAAAAGTTTTAAAAGTTCCCCAAAAACCCGGTTTGCTGCCCGGGGTTGCGTTGCTCCATAGGCGTGCGTTACGGCCGCCAGGCCCCCCCGGCGCTGCCGCTGGGGGCTTTGGCCGAGCTCCCCGCGAGTCCCTCCCGCAGCCGGGGCGGCTCGGGCGAACGACCCCGGGACACCCCCGCCCCGTCCCGTCCCGTCCCGTCCCGTCCCGTTCCTCCGCGGACCCCCCCGGCCGCCGGGGGTAAAGGAGAGCGGGAGGGCGCTGAGGGGAGGCTCCGCCCCCTCCCCGCCGCCCCGCCCCTCCGCCTAACTCCCCGGAGAGGCGCCCCGGCCCGGGCAGACGGCGGCGGGTGCAGGCGGGAGCGAAGGCGCGGAGGCACCGGCAGCGCTGGCGGGTGAGCGAAGCCGGACGGGCCGCGGTCGCGAAGGAGAGGGGGTGGGGTAGGCGCTAGGACCCGCGTCGCCGGGGCGGGGCGGCCCGCCCTCGCCGCCACGTGACGCGGCGGCCCCGCGCGGTTCGAGCGGCCCGTGCCCCCTCCGCGCGCCCCTCCCCCCCCCCCCCCCCCCAATCGCCCGGCGGCGGCCGTTGGTCTGAGGCGTTTTGCGGGCTACCGCGCTGCGTTTCACCGCGGGTTCGGCCGGGGGCTCCTCCGCGGAGCTCTGGCCGGTGCTCCGCCTCCCCACACACTCACACCACCCCCGTCTAACAGCCGGTGGGCCGCGGGGCCGGTGTGTGTGGGTCGGCGGTGGTGTGACGTGAGGGGGCTCCGCCTCGCCGGTCTGCCGGCCTTCCCCCGCCGCGGGCCTTGTGCTGGTATCCAGGTGCTTCGAGCGTCCTCCGAGGAAAAGTGTTGGTCGTGACCCAAACACGCGGTTTAGTGAGCTTTACCCTGTAAGGATTAGTGACGTGGATTTGAAGAACCAATGTCTAAACCGGAGGGAGGACAGAAAGAAAATAGTTCAGGTATCGTAGGTGAAGCTGTGACAGCTGGTACCTGTATCCTTACAAGATAAAGAACGGTCATCTTTTTGCCTGCATTGTTTAGACCGGATCGTTTTGGGGTTTTTTTTGTTTTAGTTTTTATCCTCCTAAGGATTTCATTTCACTATCTCTTAATTTCCTGCTTTTTTTAATCCTCCTAAGGATTTCATTTCACTATCTCTTAATTTCCTGCTTTTTCTGTATCCTTTTCCATTTTAGAGTTATGTAAACCTTTTGCTTTTGAGCTAAGGCTCATTTAACCTGTGTTAACTCCAGACAATTAACTTCCTTACTTTTTGCTCCACCGCTTTTTTTAATTTGCTATTTCTGTAACTTTTGCCATGCTTTGAAAATATCGAGGTAGCAACTTACCTAGAGCTTAACATACAGAGGCACAACTATAAGTATCTCCATGACCAAGTTGTTTCACGTAGGGCTGTGTGAAGAGTGGACTTGGTTTATATATACTAGTTTAAGCAGGCGGTCAGCCTGGAAAAGCAATTTCTTGACAGTTAAAATTGTTCATTGTGTGACACACGCTATTAAGAGAGGCTTTAAATTTTGCATGTCTGAATGAAAAATGGGCATATTTCCATCTTTCTTCTCCCCCTCCCCTGAGAAAAGCCTTAAAAACCTATTCTGTGTTTGTAAAGCATATGTATCCTCAGCTAGCACTCATCTCCTGCACTTGCTCCATCATAGCCATCAAAGTCGTATGAAAACTAACGCGTCTTTTTATCTCGGCCTGTTAACAGCATTCTGTTGCCATCGGTAAATAAAAGCTAAATGGAACAGATATCTCTGTTACTGTCTGTCTTAAAACACAAATTGTCAAGGGCATTAACATGTTAAACAAAAAAAACGGACTTCCCATACATTGCTGATGTTTTAAAATCTGCACCCTATTGCTGACAAATATTAGCTATTTAATATGTGTGTCATACTTCATTTTGCTGGGGTTCTTGCAGCCCGTTCGCTCCTCACTTTCCAAATTACTGTGGTGTTCTGCATCAGTTTTGCAAGCAAGTTTCATTGAGCTTGTTCATGAGTTTGTTTTGAGACCGCTGGAATATTGAAGGAAGCTTTGCTTGGCCATGGAAGAGAGTGTGTCATGTTGTTGATGTCATCTGCTCCTTATAATTTTTCTTTTGGTGACTTCTTCGTATGTGTGATCAGGTTTTTTCTGATCATTTTCTCATACCAATTCAGGGTAGAAATACTGCTTTGAATGCTTCCTTTACTGCAGTGTCTGCTTTTTATCCTTTAGGAAGGATCATCATGTCAGTTTATGCTTTCCATAGCAGATTTTTGGCATGGAAAGCTAGGTGCCTCCAGAGAGTACAGAGCACAAACCAGGCCTGGTTTTGCACCAGCCATCCTGCTGTCTCTCCCACCCACTGTTAACGCTGAGCACAGCCTCTTCACTTGAAAAAAGTGTCATCTAGTGTTGGCTTTAGCCCTGCTCTGAGGGGGAGGCTGGGCTAGGTGACCTTCAAAGGTCCCTTCCAACCAACATTCCTCTGACTCTGTCTGTATGTTTTCATGACTCCCAGTAGTAATCCAACTACCTATTTCAAAAGAAGTTTCCTCTTGAAAATTACTTTCATCTGACTGCTGATGTAACCATGATTTTTGCCTGTTCTGCTGTTCATATAGTTGCGTTTGTTCTTGGGGAAATTTTGGGAAGTGAGGTTTATGTGACTGCCTTGCCTTACCTATGTTTTGAATTTGTGAGTGTAGGTACAGGCACAAAGGTGCAGTCATGAGGGCGTTGCGAAGTGAATAATAAATTCCAGAGGCATGTTGTGGCGTTTGCCTTCTGCTACTAGCTCTGGTACGCTTTTACTCTCTGATGGATTAGCTGGATTATTTTTCTATGTGATCATAAGCAGCATTAATAGTTACTGTTCGTAGCAAAAAATACACTTCATTTCACTGTAGTTTTTGTTACCTCATTTTTGGAGCAATGTACTCTTTTTCTATTCCTATTCAAGTCTTGTTGGATGTCTATAATGCTCTAAAAGCATATGCTCTTTGAACTTGAACCTGGTCAAATAATTTTCGTAATTCTCTTGATTTAAGTAGAATTGAATGTGAAACTTGCATGACGTTTTAAGTGACATGAACTGCTTAAGCAGAGAACATGTGCCATGATAGGATGCATTTTCTATATGAACTGATGCTACCTTTCTTTTTCCCATCTTTCAAAATATGTTTTGCAGCATTCTGACAGAGAGGGTATTACATAAATAATTTAGTAAGAGACAGGGGAAATGTATGGATGTAGTCATGTCACTGAGTTTGCTGATGTAATACCTTTTTCATTCTGTCTCTCTAAAGAGTGTGCTTAATACCTTTTTTTCCTCAAAAAATAGAACCATTCAAGCAGTCGTAAATCACTGTTCTTAAATGAAAATCTGTAACTATTTTAAATTTTCTTTTTCTTTTTCTTTTCTTTTTCTCTTTCACTCCAAAAGTTTAATTACACTTTATGGACCATGTCAGGTACAGCTCTCTCTTCCTCACTTCCAAAAAATCAATTAACACTAAAGAAGGACAGCCCGTACCGGGATAATACAATATTCTATTGATTTACCATTACAGTGTTTTTCAAGAATGCCCTTTACATTAAGATTTTTGGCCATTGTGATTTCTTTAAGCATGTCAGCTGTTTTGCTCTTGACATCTTGGGAAAGCATATTGAGTATCACTGTCACTCCTGATTTCTCTGTCTTACAAGACCTCTTTTACTTTGGAATTACCTGTATAACCACCTCCCTCTGTAGTGTTTTAACTGTAATTGCTCATGTCCTTTACTAACAGCCGGAGATACCATCGTATTGCTGATGTTCTGACAGAAGTTCTTGGCCACATAGAATCGCTTTTTCCTAATCCCTTCCCTGAAGCATTGCCTTTTTCCAGTGCTGTGTGTTGCTGCTCTAACTGTGAGGGATATCATCCCACCTGGGCAGGGCTTCAGCTGTGCCAGAATATCTGTCTCAGGACAATACTGCAATTTTAAATGTATGTGCTATCAAATAACACCAGAGTAATTACAAGTCTATTTTTCTTTATCTTCTTTCCCTCCACTCATTTTGTCTAGCCTGATACAGTCCCACAACTTTTACCGTAGTATAATTCAGGTTGGAAGGGTCCTGGGAAGTCTCTAGTCCAACCTCCTTATTCAAAGCACCTGGACCAGGCTTTATCCAATGTGTCTTGAAAACCTACAGGGATAGAGACTACACAAACCTTCTGGGCAGCTTGCTTTGATGTTTGTCTGCATCATGAAAACCCTTTTCCTTGAATTAAGTCGGGGCCTTTCTCTTACTTTGGTTTATACCTGTTTCTCCAACTCCCAGCTGCACCACTGTGAAAAGCCTTAGCTGCGTTTTCTGGGTAACTTCCTCATAGGTGTGGGAAGACTGCTGTTAGGTCACCCCAAAGCCATGTCTTCTCAAGTTGAACAGGCCCAGTTTCCTGAGCATCTTTTCGCAGAGCAAGTGTTCCTGCTCCATGACCATCAGAACTCACTGCAGTTTATCAAGATCTTCCTTGCATTGGGGGGCCCAGAACTGGACACAGTGTTGTAGGTGTGGTCTAATGAGCGTCAAATAAAGGTAGATCATCACTTCCCTCAGTCTGCTGGTTGTGCTCCTGTTAATACAGTGCAGGGTGCTCACCTTCTTTGCTGCTTTCTTTGTTCAGCAAGTTGTATTCATGAGTCTTAAGGTAAGGATGAGGAAGGTAAATCATTGAGACGTCAGAGGAAACGGGGATCCTGGCCAGCATCACCTTGACTGCTGTGCTGCACTTCTAGCTGAGTCCTGGCTCTCCAGCAATAGTCAGGGTTTAGCTTTCCTGTTAGCGGGGAAGGAGATGTAGATGTTTGTTTCTCATCACAGGTCTGAAACTCTCACTGTTACTTATGTTTTCCACAAGTCTCAGGAATAATTGTTGCCACTATGTTACTTACTGGTAACAATATCATGGACAATTCAAATAGTATTTTGGAATGGTAGTATAAAAGACTTCTCTTTTTCTCTGAAATATTTTTTGCTCTTGATCTGGACTCAGACTGCTATAGTTTTGCTCTTTTTATCTCTCCATATCCTGGGTATCAACCTGTACCTCTGCTGCTGCCTTCTGCATCACAGGGACTGAAAGTTGTGTGTATATCTAGTGAAATAATTCATTTAATACATTTTGTCTTCTCGTAGGCAGACCAGTTTGTGTGCAGGACTTTAAATAATTAAGGTTTTATTGCTTCTACTGACACACAGTACTGATATGAACTGTGGGTTTGTACCTCACCACTGTCCCCATCTTTCATCTACTTCTTTATACGACAGACTTGCATTTGGAGCGCAAGTTTCATTTGTAGCTGGCGGCAAGAGGTTCAGCTCATATCTCTTTACATCAACTGGTGAAGCCTGAATGACCAGCCTAGATCCCAAACTTTAGGAAATTAAAGTCAAGTGAGGTGAATATCCTCTGGTTCATAAGAAGTTATTAATAGCATTCTTTCTGAATTCTTTTACATTGAGCCCAAGTGTTTGTTGTTTAATTGCTTATTAAACAGGCTACAGTATGGACACTGACTTTTTAGCACTAAAATCAGTATGTAATTTTAATTATGCCTATGGATTCTATCCACTGCAAGTTCTCTAAATAACAGTTTTGTTGTTGCTTGGATCTCAGAATGTGTGAATTTCTCTAGAAATGAAAAGTAACAGGTTGGATATTATTTCCTATCAGGAGAGGCACAGTCCACATATACGGTAATATTGAAAGCTAGAAGGAAAATAGAAATAAACCAATTTTCTTCAACACATTGCTGAGAAAAATGATACTGGAAGTGAGACTAAGTAGTGAGTGAGAAATAAGGGTCTTGTTTGGTTTTGTGTTGGAAGACTGGTGATTGTGGTGGTTTTGAATGACACTTGGACCTAATGATGAACAGGGGATTCATGTTAGTTGTGATATGAGAGTAAGGCTATGACAGAATTTCATTAGCTAATAGCAACCTTAGAAGAAATAATGAGTTGTTTTAAAGTAGAGGGAAATGGTAGGTAGGTAGGCCATAGTACATAAAGGGCCCCACTTGAAGCTGTAATCCTCGTCTTTTATTTTCTTTTTATCCTCTAAACTCACTCTTTTAACTATTTTGTTGTCTTTGTCTTTTTTTAAGCTAATTTAACTAATTGCATGACCTGCAATTCACTGCAGGTGCTGGAGTAAAACATTTCAGATTCTGGTAGCACATAGTATGCACTTCAAGATCAAAGGCAAGTGACTAAGGCTGTTTAATCGTTGATTTAAGAGCTATAGTTGCAATTCCTAAACTAGAAGTTACAAAATAATTGGTATCACAAGAAGGCAAACTTGCAGGCTCAAGTGGTTTGCAAGTCCAGAAGTGCGATTGGAAGGTGTTGCCCAGTAAAGTAACTGGTTCTGTGTCAACATCTTTACAGGTGTCCAGTGAAGGGATATTGGCCCCTTCTTTGGGATCTCCCTAACTTCAGCTTGTAAGACACCGTGTGATTGCCCTTCCCTGTGCAGTCCATCTCCATGCTGCTAGGCACCAGCCTTCTGTTAGTCCTTCCGTGTAACTCCTGCCTCTCTTTTGTGATGACATTCTTCTGGCCTCTTTTTTATTTATTTTCCTGTGCTCAAGGAGTTACGGGGCTGTATGCTGGCAATACATGGAAGGAGTGCCAGAATATGCTCTCTTGTATGGATTTACCCAACCCAGCTCACCTGGACCAAGAGGACGTTGTTCTACAGTGAGGCGACAGGTTCTTGTCAGTGTTTCAGTCTGGGAAAAAATGGGAATTCTTCATGGGTTTTGTGAAAAGCTCATGGAAAAGGAAGAGAAATGTTGGGAGGCTAGAGAAGGGAATTAATAACATAAGCATCCATAGTAACAAATTGAAGAGAAAATTAATGGATTCAGATTTTTTATTACCGAGATCAGATTTAAGCTTGCCATAGGACTTGTTCAGAGATGATCTGTTATCAGAATATGTGCATGGAAAAATTAGAGGCAACTGAAGAAAGGAGTTTTAAGCAATAGTAGTTGGGTACAGATAATCAGATGAGGGATGAAAAAAAAAATTACTTGCCATGGTTGTCAGGTGAGATGTGATGGTCTTGGGTTTATAGACAGGAGTAGAAGAAGGATATAGGTATTAGGTTTCCATATTCCCCTGACTGCAGGTGCTCAAGGGAGATTGTGTTCTGAAGAACAGCTTAGGCCCAAACTTATTCTGGGCAAAGGAAGAACTCTAAAGAGGATGCAACAACCCTACAGAGATTAGAAAAGTGAGGGGGAAAGATTACTAGAGATTACTAGGTGGAAAGTGTAATCTTTGAGTGAATGTCAGCCTTTAAATATGTTCAAGAGTGTATATCAATTGCTATCGATTTTCTTTGAGGATATAGCTTAGAGAAGCCAACAAAACTTAGATTTTTCTGTAGAATGAGTAAGTGAGACTGAGCTCAATGTTGCATAATATTTTTGCTGAAAGAGGATGGAGTACAGCACATGTACAGAGTGTGGCACGTGTGCTTTGAAGGAACACTTTAAAACTACATCATTTTGCACAACGTTAAGTACTGCTTTGTCTTGTGTTGCCTGTGAGGTGTGGAGATACTGTTTGGGAAGTGTTATGTTTGGATGTGAGCACAGGAAAATACCTAAATCAAACTTAGATGGGATTGCACAGAGCTAAGCCTGCACTATATTATGAAAATGTATAAATAACTGAGAAAGTATATGAATGAGAGAAATGTTTCAACACAATTTATGGAATGGAGCCCCAGGCTTAATTTTGCCTTAGCTGAAAATTATGTAGGGAATAAATCCCAGCAGGACAGTTATCATACACATACACGTTTCACACATCAAAACACTAACCTGCTCCAAGCAGCACTGCTTGCTGTGATGTAGTTCAAATATACCGGCTGTGAAAACTTTCAGAATATGAATCCAGCCACTGGCCAAATCTTACTAAGGCTTTCTGAAGTTCGTTTCAAACATGAAAAGTAACACAAAGTTATATGCGTAGGAACTTTGGTCAAGAAGAGTGTCTTTGGGGAAGGTGATATGAAGGACTCTGAAAGAAGAATCTCTGCCTTCTGTGGACTCTGTAGATAGAAACCTGTTCTCCTGTTATCTCTAACAGGCGTCAAATTCAAAAGAGAATGAGCTTAAAATAAAATAAACATTTAAGATATTTAAATTATATTTTAGGTTAATGATTTATTTCTTTTGATTAAACTGTCCTAAGGCAGTGGGCTTATTTCATGATTGTGGTTCCAGACATAATAAATTTCTCGGTAATGTGATTATTTATGTAGTTATGTGAAGCTTTAGGAAACCTGCTTAGCAGAAACAAAACATCTTGGAGAAGACAAACAGGTGCAGTCAAGAGAGTAAAGAGGTTGTTGGTGTTTTTTCATCTTTCTAGTATGGGGCTTCTTAATGAGATGTACTGGCTGGCTGTTTCTTCCTCTCCCTTCTATTCTTGTTTATATTTACCTTTATCTTGTCGAAATATCATGAAATTTAGGTCAAAATATATCTGGATCCATCTGCTCATCTAGTCTGTTCTTTTACTGCTAGTAGTTGTTACATCTTTTAATTAAGTATGCCTAATGACAGTTTACTACATTAATGGGTGGCATCAAGTATCTTTAATTTTGTACGTGATGAACTTACTAATGCAGAGAAGGTGGGGGTTTTTCTAATTTCTATATATCAGAACAATGATTTAATCTCTTTAATTTGTCAAATTGTAGTCTACATGTCTTACCTGTAACTTCCATTTCACTGTTGTTTTAGGTGAAAACTCAGCTAAGCTCTAATTCAACTACCTTTACCAGACGTGTATTATTACCACAGTCATGTTATGAATACAGGAAATGTTTATTCATTGACCCAGTGATCCATTTCAGTTTTGAATCTTGTTAATTATTGTTGTTATTTTGGTATAAGAACTTTTGTGCTCTAAATCTTAACGACAGACTTAAAAAATTATGAAGTCCATGACTGACCTTTCAATTCTGTGTTCATCAAATATGTTTAAATTTTTAATTTTTATTTTGTTTTGGGGGGTTTGACCATCAACGTTGATGTAACCAGATTTTAAGCAGGGTCTGCAGAGTGATGCAGCAGATGCTTGACCTTGTAAGGTGTGATACTAGAAAGAAGGAACAGATGATATTGCCTTTAGGATAACTTGCCTTTCATGACCCTGCCAAATCAGGTAATTTGGTTTCACAAATTATGTGAATTTGACCTGACGACAGGTCAAAAATGAATCTATTGGGCTGATTTTTGAGATTATATATGGGATGGATCATTTCTTTGACATTCCTCCCCACCCCTCTCCAGTTCTCTACGCTAGCCCACTACGCCCATCAGCCCAAGTACATTATCAGCTGGATTTTTACTTTAGGTAGTAGTGATGCTTTGGGACTGCATTTAGGGAAAAGCGTTAGGAAATATTTTCGGTGACAGTGGAGCAGACGGTCTTAAGATTAATGATTTTTATGTCTTAGGGGAGTAAAGTCCCCAGTAATCTTGTACTTTTGTGATCTGTAAAAACTCCACCATATTAACAGCATGTGTGAATTTAGTATTTACTTAGACAGCTCTTCTTGGATCCCAACACTGATTATTTCTGTGTTGTGGGCAGCACTGCTGCAGATATAACTTTTGTAGCATGTTGTCCGAGCTAGCACAATATAATCCCTTAACTATGTTTCTAAGAAACATGTATTAGCTTACATTGTTCTTTTTGATAAAACCTATGGCATTGCTTTGGATTACACCTGTATGCATGTGTAACAATTCACCTGTGAATCTCCAGTGAGATCACATATGCTGAAAACAGTCTGTGAACAAATGTATGTGCAAGACTGTTTCCTGTATGTCTAGAAAAATAGTAGTATATCTTGGCTACAGTTGCCACATTGACAGCTTGGAGGAAAACTGCATGAGGGTATAGATTTTCAATTATTCTGTATCAAAGTAATTTATCTCACCAGCTTGCTATCAATAGAACAAATAAAATAAAGCATATGCCTATAAACCAAATATATTTTATATTTTAAAAACCTGTAATAAATAGCAATTATTTCAGAACTATTTGGGATTAAAAAGTCTCATATCTGTGATCTCAAAACAGTGTTTGTGAAGAAAAATAGACAAAACCAAGAGAAGGCTTGGTTTTTAGATTCAGATTTATAGCTGCCTTATGTACAGTACATAAAACAGGATGGCCATCTTGGAAACCCTGAAGGATGCAAGTGGGCATAGCTTTCTACCCAAGAAGCAGAAGCTTCGGAGAGGGAATGGTAGCAGTGAACTGGGCAGCTATGCTTGAGGCTGTGGCAGTGCAGTCCTGGGTTGTTCTCGCACTTTGTCTTCTTTCAGTGCTTTTATCAGCCAAAGATGTACAGCTGGCCTGGCACTGCTGCCTTTGAGCCAGCCATACCTTGTGAGTGCCAGATCTGACCAAAGCCAGCTTCAGGACTAACAACAGCCTTTGACTGTGCCACCTCCTAGAAAGTAGAAAAATTAGATTCATGCCCTTTGTCCCAAGGGCTCTAACCCATGTCTCTTAGGAGCTTTTGGTCTTGTTTGGCCTTTTGAAGCTGGATCACCGTGCAGAAAGCAATGCAGGATTTGTGGGGTCAGAGATAGTTCAATGTAGTGCCTTGGGATTGTATCTTTGTATTTGGGAAGCACTGTGTGAAGTGGGAATGGGTGGGAATCCAACATTTCATTCTATCTTTCCAGGAGGTTTATTTGGGAAAATAAACGTCAGAAATCATGTAATTGCTTAATGTACCACCTGTAAACAGGCAGGGAGTGGGATCTAGAAATCTCCACTTGAGGTAGCAGGAATCTAATGGCTGGAGCACAGAATCAGTTTCTTGCAGACTCTCTCTCTCCATTAGTCTAGCATTACTTTCCATGCATAGCATATAAATCAAACTGCCTTTTAGTTTTACTTTTTAAAGGAGACCTAAAAGATTGTCTTATCCAGTTCCCTGGCAAAGGGCAAGTTTGGCAGTAGTAGTGTTATTTCTGATAGGGATTTGACTGACTTGCTGTTGAGGATAGTCAGCAGTGAAGGATTCCCAGCCTTCCTGGATGGTCTAGGCTTTTGCTGGGTATTGTGCTTACCAGTAGATGGTTAGTCTTTCCTAATGTCCATCTTTAGAATTTAAGCTCATTGGTTCTTCTGTCCAAGTAGATGCAGAATGAAGCTTGCTGCCTCTCTTTTTCTACTACAGTATGTTTTCATATACTTAAAGGCATGACCCTATTTTCTCTAAAATAAGTGATTTCTCTAAAATAAGAGACAGTACAGTCTCTTCTGCCCCCCATAGATTGTGATTTCATGACCTATGATTGCTCTCTCTTCTTTCTGTCCAACTGATCATATTTCTCTAGAAGTATGGTGCTCAAAACTGGACATACTACTCAATTTGTGACCAGATCATAGAAGGAGATTATGTTCACGTGTCTTACTAGTGATGTGCTTATTTTTATGTAAAAGTTAGGGGTTTTTTTCCCCAAGAGTACCACATTGTTGACTCATGTTGAGTTCATGATCGCTATAACTGCCAAATCTCTTTCTACAGAACTGCTGTTATGCTAATCTTTCCCCAGATTTTGCTTATGCAGTTGATGATTCATGACTAATCTTGGAACTCTGCACTGGCCTTACTTGAATGGCTGCTGCAGAGCAGCAGTTGTGCAGGGGCTTGCAACTGTCTTGTCAGCCTTGTGCACCGCCTTTTGCGTTGTGGTATTGCCTGCATCTTTCACACCTTTGAGTATTTTCATTACCAGTATTTCCCTGCTGCTGGAATGCTGAACATATGTCCAGTTTGAGATGAACGTCTGATAAATATTAAACATCTTTCTAAACAGATTTTTACCTAAGTACCAACAGTTCTTGTTAAATCTTGATATTCCCACCAGCAAGCTAGAAAAACATGAGCAACAGTGTCAAAAGTTCTACCAAGGTCAAGATAACTAGTATAGATCAAGGTAGATGATTGTTTTTCAGCATCCGCATATCTTACCAGCTCTAGAGGTAGGACGCTACCTCTGTGTGTATTCTAAATACTGGGTTTTATTACTAGAAGGTCTGCATCCCTTCTTTCTTCCATAGGAGCTGACGTTGGAAATAGTGGGTGTCTCCTAGGTCTGTCTTGGCAGTCTTTTCCTGATCAGCCTCTCCTGCTGAGCGCAGGTCAGGCAGGAGATGTCAAGCTACTCTGCTGAGCATCTCTAGACAGACCTTTTTGACCTGTATATTACTTTACCAGTTGTACTTCTGCTCCTGTTCATGTCAAGTTTATGCATATTCTGATTCAGTGACCACTGAATATTTGTATCTTTTGGGAGAAAGGGGTCCTTAAAGACCTGGGGTTTTTAGTATTTTCCCTTTTAAAAAGGCATGAGGGGATAGGGAGTCGTAAAATAATTGACACTTTGTTTTACAGAAAACTTCTGGTATTTGTTTTATTTTTTTGTTGTTGGGGGGGTTTTTGTTCTGAAATGCTGAAGAAGCTGGAGAGAACAAGTGGTGTTGGTATGCTAAATAAATCATGCATGTAAAACCTGTCTGAACTCCATTAGCCCACCAGACTTAGGTAGTCTCTTTTAAAAATTATTTGTTTATGTTAACATCTGTTTAAATCAAGCAATTGGGAGAAAAGCTCATTTTTATTAATTACTCAGCATCCCTCTTCACAGGCTTCAGCTTTTTTTTCCTGCTTTCCATAACTTTTTTTTCATTATGTGGGGTTTATATGGGGGTTATGTTACCTGATAGCAGTATTCAAGGTTGTGTTCCTTGCCTGTCTTCCTTTTAGGTGATTTGATCTTCTATCATCAAAAAGCTGGCCCCCCATAAATCAGTTGAGAGGTAGTAAGTGCCTTGCTGGAGCATAGGGATCTCCTCCAAACATTGTCTATGGATCCTAGATATGTGTTCACCTGAAAATAATTTGTATTTCAGTGTTAGCCTTTTTATTCTAGCTTTACAATCCACAATGGTTGGACTGAAAGCTGAAAGCCCCATACCTAATAGAAGTCCTTATATCTTACTGAAAAAATATTGGAAGACAATATGACTTTTGGAAAGTCTGCTGTAGAAAACTAATGCATAATTAGTGGAAGGGAAGCGTCAGTCTGAATATGTTTTTACAAAATGAATTATAAATATCTTGACTATGTCTTCCTCTGTTTTTTTTATACAGAATTTTCTTCCAAAATAGACTTCAGAACCTTTTGATTTTGCATAACAAGCTTATGACTCTTCTTTAAAAAGTTCAGGATTCTTTCACTAACTTATTTGAAAAGGTCTATTTTAAAAAAAACGTAGCACAACTTAAATCTTATACCAGTTGATCTAACTGTCTGCCCTAATTCCATTTGCATTTTGAAATAAGCACCAAAAGCTGAGAAAGCTTTCATTCTCTTATGCCCATTATCTAAAGTTTAAAGCAAATAAATACATGTACTTTCTCATTATTTTAATGAAATACAGGTCACCAGTTCTGACTCTTTGCATCTTCCATGAATTTGTCAATTTTTTTATTTGCACTCTCTTGCTGACGGAGTGGAAGGAAGGGAGAGACTGATATTATTGATATTTATTTGATATTTAATTTTTTATTTAGTGTCTTGGAGATCCAAGGAGTTCCAAACAATAATAAATCAAAATCACTCCCCTCTATTTTCAGTGGAACTGTCATAATAACCAATTAATACAGCCCTAGACTGGGCAGAAAATTAGTGATTAGCCAGTACAAAAATTGATTGTAATTAGCTAAATATTGGTGTAGAAGTCACCAGTTAAAGCCTTTTTGCCAAAGAGGTGTAGGATTTAGCTTGCTCGAAGTACGGATATACAGCAGAATTTTTGCTTTGGTTCAGGCCTTTTTTGACTTTGACTAAGGGATGAAGGCTTTTAGACACCTCAAGTTTCATTTTTAAAATGACCTGTCATTGTCAGTTAACTGATGATGTGTCAGTTAACCACAAAAATCATCTGTGTGTATCCCTTCCCGTAATTTTCTATGGTTCCACTTCTTTTGAAGTATTACTGCCCTAAAATCAAAGCGCGCACACACAACTGCAGAGCATTTTAGAAATATACGGCGTTATTCTGGTGACACCAGGTGTTGAAAGTAAAAAATGTAATGCATTATGTATTCAGAAGCATGCCTTTATTAATTGATAGTTATCCTGGGGTAAACAG
Organism: Astur gentilis; assembly: GCF_929443795.1. Lineage (NCBI taxonomy): Eukaryota > Metazoa > Chordata > Aves > Accipitriformes > Accipitridae > Astur > Astur gentilis. Next base: position 4,166,299 of record NC_064892.1, read on the forward strand.
CGAACTAGTGAAGGTTTGTAATTTGAAAATAATTTGAGTTACCTACTTTAAAAAAAAAAGTTCACATGCTGGAAATGAGAAGTGATTTTTTTCATAACCTGTCTTTTTAAGCCATATAAAAAAGACAAAATTAAATTCTTGTAGTTTCTCTTCTTCCTATGGATTAAGTAATGCAGTGTTTCTTGGTTTACATCTAGTGTAACTCTCACTAATTTTATTATTTAATTTTTCTTCAGTTAATTAGCATCACTAAGTTAGTATTTGTTTAAAGAATGCTGAAGTAAAATTAACTGGCATTTCCAAATGCCCCGTGATACTTGTTTGTCAAATCTGGAAGAAATGGTATTCAGAATAATAACATATTCCTGTATTTGGGGATTGGGGGTTACCAGAGATTGCCATACAGCATATTTGGGTGGCGGGAGTGGCATTGGGAGGGCAGTGATTGATTTGCTCAAGAGCTGAAAGCCAAGTTGGACTATGCAGTTTATTAAATAATGTTATGTGCATTTTCAATATTGAATGGATAATGTTTATCTTCAAAATTTTCAGTTAATATAATCTTAAGGCCAAAAATGTGGTATTTGATTAATCTGTAAAATCATTCCTTCCTATTTGAGCTTTCCATTGTGAAATGTATTTGATGTGAGGGTGTACAAGTGTTCACCCAGAACTATGTTTTGAAATTCCCAGGCCATAGCTGCTATAAGCCAAGACCTTTCAGTGGAAGCAGTCTGTTTTTAAAAGCATGGTGCTGACTTCTCTATGGTATTTAGTGAAGGTTCTTCTCTTTAGTTGTGGCATAAAAATAAATTATAAATGGTGATTACAAATTTGCTTTAAATTAGGAGGAAAGTTGCTAACAAGAAGAGCAGTTGGTTTTATATCATATATCAGTTTGTGCTGAGAGGAGGTATGTGTTGAAAATGTCTGTTGATCCCAATGCAAGAAGTTTTCACTTAGATAGAGAAGTCTCAGGGCCTGCTATTCCTGTCCTACTCATCCTGTTCACTGACACTGAAATTGGAAAAAGTAAAGCATAAGGAAGTGAACTGGAGGATATTCTATATACTGCTGGGTATTTGGGACCTATTTGGAAAGGTGGGATCTCAATAAAGCAGAGAAATAAAATAAAGCCCATTGCAGCAGGTATGAATTGCTTTCTCATTTCCAGAGCAAACCCTAGAAAAGGGTGAATATCGTGTTTCCGTTGTCACTTCTGCCTTGCATCCCATGATATAGGCAGTGGATACTAGTTTGGCAGTTACCCTTTTCATGCTGAAATCTGTGCATCCCGTTTGGTCTGCTCTGTTGACTGCTAATGTAGCCAGTTTAGCCATGCTCTTCTCTCACAAATTTGTCCCATGTTTGGGGGGTGTGAGGAGGCTGTTGTGGGGAGATACTAAAGCTAATTGGAGGATATGCTAATTTATACTTGAGGCTTAATTACCTTTGTTTGGTATCAGTTCCAGTCCTAAACTGGCTACATCTTAAGATCTAGCTTGAGGCATTCAGAACATTTTATATTGTAATATTGCCTTGTCTTCTCTCCATGCCTCTTTTCCCAGCACAAAGTCTAGATTGATGGATAGGTGTAGTCGGACACTCTCCTAGATATTTGAATGCCTTAAGGTATGTGAGTTTGCTCTGATGTGCACCCAAAGTAAGTTTGAAGACTTATGTCCCTAGAATACTCTTTTTATCAGAAAAAGAAATGCTTTTTCAGCTACTTTGTATGTTGTCATGATGGAGGAACGTATTGCAGATGGAAACCACGTGGTTTGTAGAAGTAAAATCATTCACGAAATTACTTGGCACTGGAAAATATGAAACTTTTAGGCACACAGGACCACCTTTGAGTCATTAAATACAGACATCCGTAACTGCAGAAAAAGAAGCAATAGATGCTTGTCCTAAGATAATGCAGCTCACACAACTGTGAAATACACAGTCTGTATTTGCAAGTCTAAGCCATTCCATCTCTTTGATTTTAACCCTATAAAATAGATTGATCAAGGAAACAAACAGCTTTCCCATCTGTGCACTTGTTGAACCTTTCTTTGATGTTTCTGACAAGGTCACTTTTTTGTGATTTTTCTAAATGAGATTTTACTGATACCTTTTCTGATGTCTCCAGTGTTTCCTTGAAATACTTGTTCCAGTTGTGCTGCCCTCTTAAAACCATGTCATCTTGGTAGCTGGCTGGCACAGGTGTCTCTTGTAGCTGATGAAGACAATGTCCTGTGCTGGTATTTACTTCCAACATCCATGTCCTCATTCATGTGAGAAGAGGGAGATCTCTGAATGGGTTTGGTTGAAAAATGAGCATGTGAATTTGAGGACTGCAAAACACACATGATTCTTCTTGAGTATTATTATTGTCTCCTGGCCTACAGCTTGGTTTTGTTCACTCATCATTCCGCAATTTACCAAAATATACAGGAGTATTTCCTTTTATGACAAGGTCACCCATCTAGTTGACCAAGGGAAGCCAGCAGATGTGGTGGGTTTGGATTTTAGCAACGCTTTTGATACTGTCTCTCGCAATGTTCTTCTGGATAAACCATCCAGCACGCAGCTAGAGAAGTCCATAATACATCGGGTGAGCAATTGGCGGACGGGTCGGGCTCAGAGAGTTACAGTAAATGGGGTTACATCAGGCTGGTGGCCTGTGGGATTCCCCAGGGCTCAATTTTAGGGGCAGTGCTCTTCAATGTTTCTATAAATGACCTGGACACAGGAATCAAATGTACATTAAGTTTGCTGATGATACTAAACTAGAAGTAGCTGTGGACTCCCACAAGGGTAGCGAGGCCTTACAGAGAAATCTGGGTAGACTAAAGAGCTGGGCAATCGCCATCTATATGAAATTTAACAAGAGCAAGTGCCAGATTCCCCACCTGGGATGGGGTAATCCTGGTTATACATACAAACTGGGAGGCGAGAGGCTGGAGAGCAGCCGTGGGGAAAGAGATCTGGGGGTTTGGGTTGATGGCAAGTTGAATATGAGTCAACAGTGTGCCCTGGCAGCCAAAAGGGCCAACTGTGTCCTGAGGTGCATCAAGCACAGCATTGCTAGCCGGTCAAGGGAGGTGATTGTCCCACTCTACACCACACTGGTGCGGCCTCACCTCGAGTCCTGTATGTAGTTTTCGGTGCCTCAATATAAGGACATCAAACAGAGTGTGTCCAGAGGAGGGCAACCAAGGTGGTGAAAGGTCTTGAGGTCAGGACTTAACAAGAAGTGGCTGAGGTCACTTACTTTGTTCACCTTGGACAAGAGAAGGCTGAGGGGTGACCTCATCACAGTCCACAACTTCCTCAAGGCGGGCAGCAGAGCAGGAGGTGCTGATCTCTTCTCTCTGGTGACCAGCGATAGGACACAAGGAAATGGAATGAAGCTGCATCAGGGGAAGTTCAGACTGGACATTAGGAAAAAGTTCTTCACCAAGAGGGTGGTCAGTCACTGGAACAGGCTTCTCGGGGAAGTGGTCATGATACCAAGCCTGTCAGAGTTCAAGGAGCGTCTGGATGATGCTCTTAGTCATATCGTTTAGTTTTAGGTAGTCCTGCAAGGAGCAGGGAGTTGGACTCCATGATCCTTATGGGTCCCTTCCAACTCAAGATATTCTATGATTCCTTCATTGCCTTCAAGTGGTGAGTCCCCAGAAGTTCTTGTCAGTGGTCCCTAAGCATATGTTTCTGCACTTTGTATCATTAAAAGCCATCTTATTTCAATTACGCAGCTCATAGGTCATCTAATATGTCTGTAGCGTGAACCAGTCCTCCTCAGGATGCATCACGCACAGTTGTGGTAGGCACACAACTACTTGCTGTAGCAAGACCACTAATCAATAACATCAGTTCTGGAGGAATATGACCAGTAACTTCTGTCTGTGCTTATTACTCCTTATTTTAAAGTAGTCCATTGTAGTCATCCTTTAACTCCTTATTCATATACAGTTCTTCCCTGTAACTTGGTCTGGAGATATCTTCACTGCATATTAAATAAAGTATTTACTCAACTCCAAGTCCATTGCATTATCCTTGTCGAAGGAGGTTGTTTTAATGACATTGGCCTGGCTTTTTTGCATTCGGAACCACGTTACAAATTGTTCCCCTTCTCATTTACTTCCAGTACTTGATTCTGTTCTTCCTTTATCAAGTTAGTAACAGAAATTCCTTCTCAAAGGTCACTGAAAAGAGGCTGCACAGCATGTATAAAGCTATTTTCAATTATATAAATATTTTATTTTAAATAATTCTGTCTCATATAAATGTGTTTATAATTCAGATGAATATTACATAACATTTTCCTATTACAGCCATACCTCTGGTTTAAGATGCCTTTCATTAAGGCTTCCTTCCAGGCATCCTGGACACTGCCAAGAAGACCTTCAATTAGAGTAAATTCTACATGCCATTGTAAAACTAAAATAGCTTTTTTTGCAATTGCAAATGTATATCTAAGTAGAGAGAGGGCATTATTTCCATCAGTATTTCTTGTGAGCCTCTTGTGGCTCCAGAAGATGTAAGGGCTTGTGTAGCTTGTTTTCCTCATTCTTCAGTGAATACAGACCTGTGTTAAATTTTGCATCAGACTACAGAACCCATTTCTGCATCAGAGACCAAACCATTCCTTACATGAAAGTAAACATTTCATTCAACACATCCTTATAGGACACACACAAACAAATTGGGGAATTTATTGTCTTCTTGCTTATCTTTGACTCTACCAGGCAGGAGGATAATTTGGGATTCTGGTCAGTATGTTTTCAGGATCTGAAAGCAATTACTCCAGTGCCTTGCTGAGTGCCATTTCAGGCTTTTTTGCGTGCCCCCAGAATACATATTTGTTTCTTCTGTGTAGAATATAGCAGGCCAGTAAATGTATTTACTCTGAGATAAGGATGCTTTCCCAGTTGACGAAGGAGGTGAGGTATGTTTCAGATTTCATTGCAGAACTTTGCAAGCCTTTCTTGGAGAACAAATACCAAGATGAGGACAGTTGAAATAACTCATTAGTCTTCTTTTCATGATGATCTGTGACTTTTTATCTTTTCTGTAGTAAACTTGGTACTGATTTCTAAACAGAAGTGATATGCCTCGGTGGGACTGAAGTAATTATATACATCTGTTCATGGTTCATTGCAGTTTTGATTTTGTGTTCTGGTTTGGTTTGTATTTTTCTTACCTTTTATTACATTAGAAAATGGTGGAAGAGATTTGTTGCCGAGATATGGATTGGGTTTTTGTTTCTGACTTGTATTGAGCTACAAGCTGAAATTCACTTTAAAAAAGTCTCTTAAAACTACCGGCATAGCTTATCAAAGTAACACTTGCATATACATTTAATTAATTAGGCAAAATAAAATAACTGCAGTTAGTGAATTAGAATAGACTAGAATCATAGAATCATTTAGGCTGGGAAAGACCCTTAAGATCATCAAGTCCAACCATAAACCTAACACTGCCAAATCTACCATGTCCCTGAGTGCCACGTCTACACATCTTTTAAATACCTCCAGGGATGGTGACTCAAACACTTCCCTGGGCAGCCTGTTGAGCTGATTTGTTTTGTTACCAGTATGTCACATGTTAAATATTATGCTTTTCCACAAATTTGATTCATAGACTGAAAGGATGGTACAAGCCTCCTTTTTTTTTTTTTAAGAAGAAGGAAAAAAACCCAAAACAAACCATAATCAGCTTCTTAGCTTTAAAAAACTTGACCTGAATAAATTAAAGTGGAAGGAAAATATTTCTGTGTGTCACAGAAACATGATCTGTTGAAATTTTTTCATCTTTTCACATTTTCCACTGTTTGTCCTATGGCTGTCTCCAAACCAGTGGTTTGACTTGCTTCAGAGATGTAGCTGCAAACCAGTGATTCTACAATTCTCCTTTATTATTACATGAATACTCCATTTTTGCTTTTGTGCACCCTTAGTAACCTCAGCTGTGGTCCTCCAAATGTCAGGAAGGCCCTCTCCTTCTTCCACTGCTACCTTGTGGCATATGTACAAATGTACAAATGTGACATATGTACAAATAAAAAAGCATTCATATTAGTATATCTTCTATGATGATACTTATACCTTATTATCCACTACCCCTTACGAACCTTACAAAATTTGTATGACCCCACTTCCAAGCAAACATGCTTGGCTATTACCCCATGCTGTCTTTACCCTTCCTGGTTGAATATTTAAAATATTTTTTGTGTTTAAATGTGGTGGTTCTTCCAGTACAGCTGGTTTTAATCTTCTCTCCTTTTCCTTGGGCGACTAACACTTTACAAGCAAAGCATGGCTCTGTGTAGAAAATCCGTGTGTGTACACATGGATGCTGTAAATGCATATGAGTTACCTTTCCTTGGCCCTTAAAAGCAGCCTGTAGTTTCCTAAGGAAACACGGGCTGAAAAAACCCAGTCTGTTGGGGTTTCCTGATGCTTCATTTCTGCCACGTTGGTCAAAGGCTTGTGTTTCAGTAGCTGGTCCACGCTGGGGTAGGTAGGTGGTTTCTGGAGGAAAAGTAGCACAGTGTTATGTGACACTGTTCCCAGATTTATACCTGGATTTTCTGTTTGGCCCATTTAGCAGAGCAGATTTTTGCTCCCTGAACATCTGCACTTTTGTTTGTTTTTTAGCGAGGTTTGAGGAGCATCATGTTTCAGCGACCCCTCTGCATGGTGCTCCAAGGCTCTGGCACCGCAGCTCATCCTGGTGAGCCATCCTGCTGCCGCTGTCTGGAGCGGCTTCCCGCTATTGGATCGGGATGTCCAGCTGCTGTCTCACAAGGCCCGAGAGCACTGCCGGGCGCTCACGGGGCTGCTGGGTCTCACCAGCAGCCCCACGCTGTGGCACCTCATGCTGGCCGGAGTAAAGGCGTAAGATGGCCTCCAGAGCCACAGGGTCCTGCTGCTGGGAGGCTGCTGTTGCTGAATGATGGGGTTTTATTTAACACCCCCTTTCCAGGCTCAGTCACGCGCCCAAGGGACGAGGGGACGGTGCTGTGCAATGACCTGGGCACCTCTCCCCTCTTCACAGAGCATCGTTGTCCAGATATTCCTCTGTTTCCCTTGTGGAAAGGCACCTCACAATCTCGCACAAGACCCCATCTTTTCTTTCTTTCCTCTTCTCTCTCTCACCATCTTTTCAGCATAGAAATACATTCCCGTGCTTAGGTACTCAAAGGGTTTGCCATGTTTTGCAGGCCGGGATGCTCTTCTCGGTCCAAAACTGCGAACTGACCGCTCCGGGTATTGGCATGTAAATCAGTGTGCTGACCTCGCGGGGAATCCGTCCAAGCTGCAGGCTGTGTCCTGAGTTTCAGGATGTCGGCGGTTTGAAACCCTGGGCTATGCTCTGCATGTCAATGATGGAAACCACTTCAAATTCACGGTAGCATCTGAAACGGTACCAGGAGCAGGGCTGGCATAGCAGGACTGCCCTATCAAAAGTGGTTTTCTACTTTTTTTCCCTAACAGCAATCTGACATTTAAAGTTAATGCTCCATTTTGTTATTTTTTTTCCTTTTGTATAGATACAACCATTTAAGTATCTATGCTAAAGGTGCAAAGATGAAACATTTCAATGTATGTAACTTAAATTAATTGTTATGTACTTGAAACAGCATCATAAAGACCCACCACGCTGAGTGGGATTTTGAGAAGCCATCTAGTCTGCTACCTTTCCTTAAGGCAAGATTAACTGTAGCATCCATGATAGTTTGGAGAAATACCTGTTTCCAAGAGTTGCAGTTTTTAAGGCTTCCACACTGTTGGATTTTCAGTAAACACTTCACAGCCTGGCTGCCACTCAAGAATAAGATGCTTGAGGTATCTTTTGCAACATCAGTCCATTGCTCAATAGCACTCAAAAAGGCATTGGGGGAAAGGAGTGTGAACAAAACAGGAGATGTGATTTATATCCCTGTATAAATGCATGTTTTATCCACTCTCAAATATTTCAGTTCCGGTTTCCCGATCTCAAAAAACTATAGGAGAACCAGAAATGTTAGAGGAAGAAGTGGTAAAGATGATTGCAGGTAAGGAGTGTTTTCTGTTCTGTTAAATACACGTGGGCTTGTCAGCCTAGATGAGAGCAAGAGCTGAAGTATCTGGTGGCACTGAAGAGGTGCACAGAGATCCTGGACTCAGAGGAAAAGCCATCAGATGAAGCAAGCAGTCGGCAGGGAAAAACCCTAAAGCAATTTGCATCTCATGCACTCGAGTGGAGTCAAGACGTGGGGCTGCCTGCCGCACGCTGCTTCCCTCGCTGACCATTCACAAAAAGCGGTCCTGCGAGCTCCAGGACAGGAGGAAAAGGCCTTTAGGCACCACAGTGCTCATCGCCACTGGCTTAGGAAGGGTGTGGACACAAGTCTGGAAACGCACTGCTGTTGCCTTGCCCTGTTCTTGCACTGTTGCTGAGGTATCTGCTGTTGACCACCCTCAGAGAGGGGACCCTGGGCTCACAGGACTTTTTGTGGTGACTTACTATGGTTGTTCTTATGCCCTGTCTGTTCTTACGGTTAGAAAGCAGTTCTATCCATGTTAATTATTGCGTGCAGAAATTTTGCCTGGCTGTGTGTTCATGTATGTGGAGAACCAATTGTCTCTTCTATAAAACCTTTACCTGTATTTGTAGGTGATCATGCCCCATCTCGTCAGCTCCTGTTTAAGCTCCTGCTTGTTCAGTCTGTGCCCCCAAAAAACCAGTCCTGGACTCAGTGCTCTGCCCTGAGCTCTTTCTAACTACTCTTGTAGTCCACAGGTTTCTGAATTGTGGCAGCAAGACCTTGATATGATACTCTGTCTGGGGCTCGTACAATATTACTTAATATTAGGACAAAACAGTCAATAATACTGACACAATATTCTCCTGGGGGGACAGCTTTCCCCCCCGACTCAATTTGTCCACATCCATTGACTTTCCATTTTCTTCATCCTCCTTTTCTTGTACTCCTAATGTACTGGCAATCCCCTCCTATCTGTGCACTGTCTAGAAATTTAGTCTGTTGGCCAGTCTAACGGCATGTCCAGCATGTTTCTGCATTGCATCCCTAGCATCTTTTTGCATGTGGTGTTTTTATCTGTTTGTCTCTTGGAGGCCTCTGTAGCTGCTCCTAACAGTCACTTTGGGAATGAAGCTCTTTCTGGTAGTAGTAAAAATTAATCTAACGAAGTTTCTCTGTGCAGTAGAGTTGAAAGTGATTTGAAACAGTTTCAAACAGACAACAGGCAAATGTTTGCTGTGATGTTGAATAGGTGCAAGGCATGCGAGCAATGCTGTGATTGATGCTTGTCCCAAGGGAGGGCATCCTCACTCTGCCTCCTGGCAGATACTCTGATATACTTCCAAGATACTCCAGCTTAAGCACAGGCGTATTTGTTGGTCTGGGGCTGTAAACTATCCAAGGGTGAAGTGAAAAATTAATCTGCAAAGTAGGTTAAGTGGTGTTTCAGGTAGTGCCTAGTAGCATCCAGCGTGGCACTGGTTACTCTTAATACTCTTGTTTATTTTCACAAACCCGCACCTCACAGTTTCTGAGCGGACAACTGCTGCGAGGAGACCGTAACCTCTTGATTTCAAAGGAGCCATCATTTTGCTGGTGCCTCTGTGGTTAATGTAAGAAAGGTGTCTTGCCATAAACTTTTTCCGAGGTATTCAGCAAGGTTGGAAAGGGGTCGGCCCAGGCAGGAAGCCCTTGTCTGTGCTATAAAGAAAATAGCAAGCAACAAAATGAAAGCATCAAAGGACCAACAGGATGCGGTCCCAGGAGTCCTCTCTGGCATGTTAGTCTGTCTTGAAAGTTAGCATTGAGTGAAGAGTGACCTTAAAACTCGCTTCATTCAAACAGACTGGGCTCAAGTTTAAAGTTCAAGGCATTTTGTTTTTTCACCTGTTTCCTACAGTTTTAAGAAACTTCTGAGGAATTAACGTGTAACTATATCTGGTCACCGAGCCAATGTGGAGAATTTTTCTCAAGGGAAAATAATGTTACTGTATCAAGCAAAAGAAATGGATACTTTCTGAGTTGGGAGAAAAAGTTTCAACAAAATAAAACCCAAACCCACGGCTACCGTGGTCACAGACAGCCCTGGAGCCAGCATAATGCATGTGCTATTTCTTACTTTATTTTCTAAAGAAGCTGGTAGGATCCTGTAAATGTCTGAATTGTGGTGAAAGAATGTTTTTTGTTGAAGCTGCTGCTGCTTGGGAAGGAGGTCTTGTTTTGGGCATAACCTAGGAGCAAAGAGCCTGGTCGCAGCAGTTCAGCTTCATCTGCGAGTGCGCGCTGCCTGAGCCAGCAACTGGCCCCATGGCCACCCATCCCTCTTGCTACGCTGGAGCTGTTGGGCCTTGAGAGGGAAAACTGAAGTCCTGACCTGAAACTTGTCAATAGGCAAGGGCAGACCTGGATACAGCAATGCAGCACTACCACCGCTAATGCCAAGCAGCAACCTGGGCTGCTGGACAGTGCTAGTTACAAGCCACTTTTATTTTCACCTAACAGCATCTTCTACCTGTGTGATCCTGAAATACTTACTTTATTTTCTGATCTTTGCATCTCATGTAACGAAGCAACCAGTAATTGATTGTGCGAGCGGTTTGGCAGGTCGTCTTTCGTAGCTAAAAGAAATAGTTTGAAGAGATGACATACATGTTTCGCTCACATTTCCCCATGCCATTAAATTTTAATAATTCCGGCATGAATATTTCATGAAAGTACCTTCTGAATGGGTTTGTTTTGCCCTGGCAGCTAATATTCAGTAGAGACTCTGGGGGGTTTTTTGTTTGGTTTTTGGTGGGTTTTCTTTTCCTCTTAGGTGGTTTACTGTAGGTAAGAAGTGTCAAACTGGATTAAGTGAGAAAAGGCAACTTCTTGTTGGTGATTCAGTGAAGGGATGCCATCTATAAGTCTTTTCAGCTGCTGAGTGGAAGTCTGTGAAATGACCCTCAAATAAAATTCTGCTCTTTACTCTCCTGCCACAAGGTGGCTAAAAACGTTTTGCAAGCCCACAATAGGCGAGTGCTAGAAATTAATGCCAGTACGTCTAACAGCCTTTCTGCAACGCAACACATGGCGCGCAAGAGACCAGATTTATTGCACAGAAAATTGTGTATGTCTTATTTATATGGAGCAAAGTTCAGAAAATGTTTTTACCAAGTTCATTTCAATCACGACTCACCTGGGATTGTCTGGGCTTGGCTTTGGTTTGTTGCGGGGTTTTTTAATAGAAGGAGAAGTCATTGCGCCCATCCCACCCCGTGTGAGGGACAGAGCTGCTGTGGACCACAGCGGTGTGATTGGGGAACTTGATGGCCACCTGCTTGCAAAGCCATAGCTGTATCAGTACATCAGCTTCATGGCTTTACACAAACTGTAGCTGAAATGTCAGATTCCCACTCCATCTCCACTTATACTGCCTGCTGAATCCATCGACTCAAATGCTAAATAGTGTGATGCAGTTAGCCGAACCTGGGTGAGCAAGTTCTTTTGTTGTTGCTGAATTTTGTGGGTCCTGTGCTAGGATGACGGGTGCCTTTCTCTAAATCGGTAACATTTTTGAATAGCTGGCTGCTGCGCCATCAGAAATGTGTACTTCGTTTTCACCAATTTCAGGAGGGGTAACACTCTTCCCTGCAAACTTTTTGGAAGCTTATCTCCAGCTGTACAGTAGGGATAGAGCTTTTGTTTAATGGAAATGAAGCGTATCTTTTTCTTACAGATGCACCACTCACTATTGAGCTTTTTATGTGTGTTTTAGGTTCCCTTTTTATTTTTTAACTTATTAACTCTGACAAGTAACCTCTTGGTTGTGAACAATTTAATTCACAATTCATTTTTCTGATTCAAAGTGAACACGAGTGCCCTAATCCCCTAATGGGAATTAATTGCATGTTTCAGTGCTTAACTCTGATCCTTTCTCAATCCCCACTGGGACAAGTTTCTTCCTGAAGGATCTGTGTTTGTTATTCAAAACACAATCTGAAAGGTAATGATTTTTCTTATAAAAGGGAGTCAGACCGACTGAATATTAATGCTCTTTTTATTGTGAGGGAATGAGCTGCGTCCAAAAAAAAAAAAAAAAAGTCGTTTATGTCATGAAGGATAAATTAAGCTGAAATATATCTGATAAAATAAGGGGGGGCGGAAATCAGCACGGTCTTTTTTCCTTAAGTGAAAGCGGTTTGCCAGTAAATAAGGGCACACACTGTTTTTGCTTGGAAAACTGTATTCTGTTACAGAGAAAAACTGTTTACTTCACCAAGGGGAAAATTGCTTTGCTCCTGAGTATTTTAAATGACACTGCTCCTGGCCAGCAACTTACCCTTTTGGATAACCTGCCTGATCTAAGTTTACTAAAATAAGATTAAATAGCAGAAAATAGATTAAGCTTCTACTTCCTGTCTGTTTTTAAAGATTTTTTTTCAAATTTGAAATGCATTGTTTAATGACCCTCTTTCCAAAAGGAGCTGCATGTGCTCCTCTGATGCTGAGTGCCTGGCCCAGCCAGAGGACTGTGGGGGAGGCAGGCTCTGCCCAGTCGGTGACGGAGGGCAAAACGTGGGAAACCATCAAACAGCGCAAGAACTGCTTCTGCCCTACAGAAACAATGGGGGATAAACGGGACACAGCGTGAAAAATAACTCGGGAACTATGAAGGTACCTTTTTTCCCCCTACCTTTCAGTAAAGCCAGCCTTTTATCCCATTTAAACCAATTTTGAGTGGTTTATGCTCACATATAAAACAAATGTTGAACAACATCAGTCAGGGTCTGTATACAAGAGAGGGCTAGCACATGTGCAGATTGGCTACTTCAGGTTCCTTAGCTCTTTGGGGTATTTGGGGAAGAGGGGAGGAGCACGGTGTTACCCCAGCTTGCTTTTCAGCATCAGTCAGTCAGCCAGCAGGACCTCAGCGCTGGGGTTACTGAAAATCCTTCAGCTTGTCCGTGAAGTGACTCAACGCCAGGTTAAACTTGCCCTGCTGCCGCGCCAGCATGCCTCATTGTCCTTGTAAGGTCTGACGTTAAAGCCTTTTCATCCCTCTTCGTGACAGACAGGTCTTCTGTTCAGCTCGGTGATGTCCCAGTTTGTACATAGTTAGCTTGCTGCAGTCATGAGCATTGTGCTGCTTGCTTTGCTTCCCCCCCCCCCCCCCCTTTTTTTTTTAAGACTGTTTTTTTGGAAAAAAAAAAAAAAAAATACCATCAAATGCACGCAGCTGCAGCACAACAGGACTAGAAGTTTGAATGTGGTAATTTGCTTTCATATAATTAATGCCACTGTGCTTTATTTTACCATGAAACAAGAAAACACTCAAACTTCCAAACTGCCACCAGGCTCTTCTATCACCAAATAAAATATTGTTTCTCAAATTGTGAGTGTGGCCACAGTGAAAGAAGAGCCTGAAAGCAGAGGGAGGGAAAGAGGAGCTTCCCCTGGGCATGCAATGCTGGGTGTCCCAGGTAGTGTGTGACCAAGTCCATCACCTCAGACCTTAAAAAAAACCCACTACCCTGCTCCAACAAGGGAAAACAAACTAACTGTGGCTTCACTCCTGCAAGTTTTAGTAACTGGGCTTGACCTGGACTATTTAAACTATAAATGCAGTGGAGCAGCATAGGAAGGTGTCTGCGTAGCTGAGCTGAACCATGATTTTTTTCAATTATTCCACCCTCCCCCCCAAAGGATGCGCTAAGTGTAGTGTGTTTCCATCACAGGGATGGCTCTCTGGGTTGCTCTTGGGTTGTTACTGAGCATGACATAACATTACTTACTGCAGCATGGCTCCCAGAAAGGCAAGAAGGAAAAAAATTGAGGTTTGGAGCTTTTCCCAAGGCTCAGGGATGCATTGGCTGATGTTGGGGATTCCTTAGAGAAACCATGGGCTGTAATTCCATTACAGCAAGAACTGCAAGGGTGACTTTCTCCTGGTGTCTGTTATTCACTGTTACAGTTTTTGACTGAAAAGTTTGGAGATACTTGAATTTAGTATGATACTTAAATGAGGTGTAGGACTATGAGACCACTTTTGCACACGCCCGAACAGTCTTGCACGTACAACATGTCTTGGCGTTGCTGCGGTTCTCCAGAGCGTTGGCCAAAGCAGCCACGTGGGTAACGTACACCTTTGTCTTTCAGCTGTTTTTGCAGGTACGATGGCTCGTGTCTTCGTCTATGGCACGCTGAAGAAGGGCCAGCCCAACTACAAGCACATGATCAATACGGCCAAGGGGCTAGCGAAATTCCAGGGAAGGGGCCGCACGGTGGAGAAGTACCCGCTGGTGATTGCAGGAAAATACAACGTCCCTTACATGCTGAACATCCCGGGGACAGGACACCACGTTGCTGGAGAGATTTACTCGGTTGACGACCAGATGCTGCAGTTCCTGGATGAGTTTGAAGGCTGCCCAGACATGTACCAGCGCACCCTGATGAGAATCGAGGTGGTGGAGTGGGAAGGGAAGGGCGGCGCGGGCGAGGCGCGGGCAGCTGCCGAGGGCATCGTGGAGTGCTTCGTGTACAGCACGACGACGTACCCGCCCGAGTGGGTTGGCCTCCCCTACCATGACAGTTACGACTCCTCAGGGAAACACGGCCTCTCCTATGTCCTACGCGAAAGCCGGGATTAGAAAGGGACGGGAGATGACGCAGCCCGGCCGAAGATGTAGTACTAAGCACGTGTCGATTGGTAACCCTTCCAGGAAAGCTGTAATACCTTTTAATTAAAAAACAGGTAACCCTCCCAACCCAGGAGCCTTGGCGCTAGTGTTGAAGTCTTGTAGGCCCAGAGATGGGGACTTGTCCCTGGCTAGTCAGTGTCCTCCTCGCCCCCGCTAACTTGCTGACAGTAACTGGGTTTGCATGAGGTGTAAAAGAACTCTGTGTACATCGGTTTGGGGGTCTAATTATTTTCTCAATTCCTCCCCCCACCCCCCCCCCCTTACCTCAGTGCATGACTGAGGTCAGTGAAAGGCAGAGAAACAGACTAATATTTTTTTTTTTTTTTTTTTTTTACCTGAATTGACAAGTTTGCTTGTGTAGTGCTCCAGGGTGGGTGGAATAATGATGATACTATTGCACTAATAGCTGAAACTGATTTAAAAAAACTCATGTCTGCAACAAAGTAAAGCACAACTCGCATTTAATATTGACTTGTAATCGTGTTCAGTAGGTTACTGAATGTAAACAGGGAGAAGTGACCATATAGATACTAAGTGCTTAAGACAAATATGAAATGGCTGGAGAAAGAGAAAAAATTTTAAAGACTATTCTTACTCTGTACTGCAATGTTTTTCTGAACTGGAAAGGAGTATTTTTAAAACATGTTTAGTTTTATAAGATACTGTGAAGAAAGAAGAGAATTACATTTAAAATCATATTTTTAATTTAGCATTCTAAGCACTTCAGGTACCACTTCAGTTCACTGAGTGACTGTAGGATTTGGGGGGGAGGGGGGGTGCAGGTTGGGGACCACGAAAAGCAAACCTGATTTCAGCTGCCCACCACGCTACAGTGGATGCAGCTGTTGTGAGCACTTACGATCAAGGTGACTTTTTGCCAAGCACTTTAATGCAGAACTTGCACCCCTATGCAAAGTGAATTTCCTATCAGGGGAAACATTTTATATACATTATAAAAAATATCCAAAGGACCTGTATTTTGATTATTGCAACATTTAAAGTGGAGAGAAAAGAAAAAAAAAAAAGATGGAAAGAAGACTATTGTCCCCCTGACCCAACCAACTGTGCCGGTTTTTGTACAATCTGGGAAAATCGTGGCTTTCTGTTGTTATGCTCCTGTGCCTTCTACTTTCCTTCAACAGCAGTGTTTGGTAGATATAGATTGTACAGTATACAAAGCTGCCAAAGGGATGTGAGCTGGGAGTGTATGCCATGCAGTGAACCAAAGTACAATTAAATGTACTAAGGATACCATTAAGAACACTATTGTACTTTTGCTTCACTGCCAGTAGCCCTGTGAGGGCTGGAGGAGCTCTGGGGTAGGGAATCAGCCCAGGGATCCAGGGTAAGGAATTGGCCTAAACTTTATCAGTAGTAGGCACTGCTGCATCTCATTTAGAACAGACAGAAAGCTTGTGTTGCTGCAGTAAGCAAATTAAGTAATTTTAAAGTAAAGTAGAATACTTGTGTCTCTTTACAATACTTGTTTTTTGTTTAGGGCAACCTGCAGAAGCTGAACTGTGCTCCTTTTGGAAGGGGCAAGATGGCATTAAGGAGAGCTGTAGGAAGATCCACAGGGTGTCTGCCTCAGTTTCTCCAACTGCAAAAGCATTAATTTTCCTGGAGGGCAGGTACTACCCAAACACTCTCCTTACTCATCTTGATGGGTTTCGTAAACTAATTAACAATGCAGATCCTTGTACTACATCATTCTGTCTTGGCTATGTGATTTAGTTGGCAGCTTCTCAGTAACATGACAAATGCCTCTTCAGTCAGAAGTTTCAAGCAGAATTATGAACCATTCTGGTTGAATATGAGTCACCGGCCCTGTCACAGCCTGATTTTGTCCTTTGCCTTCTGGGAAAGGGCCCAGGCGCCTCTGGCCGGAGGGGTTTTTCTGGGAAGTAGCATGACTCTGCACATCCTAGGCAAGAAAATGAGAGCAGGCCCCCTCCTCTCTGGGGCAGTGGTCAAGGCACAGCAGGAAGGGTGACTTAGAGGTATGTAAAAAAAAATAAAAAAAAGCTGTAGGAGGTGAGACCAAAGGCAGGAGTAGCCCAGTGTCCTGGCCCAGCAGTGGGCAGCAGCAGAGGCCTAGGCAAGAGCACAGGGACAGAGATGATGCTTACAGTGTGCAGGGACTGGGGAGGTATCACTGTGTCCGGTGAGCTGTAGCTGCTGACTTAGCGAGATTAGCTGAAGGAAGGAGGAGCCTCTGTTAACCACACACTAACATTTTGAACCCAGTAAACTTCTGGTATCTACACCATCCTGGGGCATGGAGTGCCTGAGCGAGTAGGAAGAAAAAATACATCTTCTTACCTGTTCTGACCACATCACCAGCCTTCTCACTTCTGTTCAAGTCTCTTAAATCTTCCTCCTCTGCAGGCCCTCTCTGGTTTCCCACACTGGATACACAGCTCTTCCAGCAGGATCTAGCCTTGTATTATGAACAGTCCTAGTTCTTACCCCAGTCTTTAGCATGAGCCTCTGCACAACAAAAGCTCAGACACTTGGTCTCCCCTTCCTGTAAGAGTTCAGGAGGAGGCTTGGCCTGACGGACAGCAAGTGCCTCCAGCAGTACCTTGGGGTGGCTAAGGGCTTCGAGGACAGTGCCAGCTCCTTCTGTCAAGACTTGCATCCAGTAATCAACAGAAGATAAAGGGGAGGAAATTTGGGTATGGAGTCTCAATAAGAAGAAGAAAAGTCCCTTACACCTGTAAATGAAAATGCATGGGGAAAGTCTGCACTAGCACAATAAAACATCTAACCTGTAGTTTAAATCTAGGCTATACAAAGGCTTCAAAATATTACAGTAAGTCCGATCAGAATTTAAGCCGTCAGCAGTACTTGTTCAGCACTTACATAGAGTGTAGCAAAACTGCTCAGTTAGCCACCAAGCGGTTCATTTTTCACTCTTACCAACCATTCTGTACAATTTGGCTGGGCCCTCAAACCAGTGATATTGCCATGGAGAAGATGAATCAGATTCAGGCTTTTGTTGTGTTTTCTTTTTTAAAAAAGAGGCTTTTCCTGTTTTAAAGCAGAAATGGTATTTTATTGATTTTATTTGATCCTGGAAAATCAAAGAATTACAAAGATTATGTACAAGTATTTCTGGAAGTAAAAATCTGGGATCTGTTGCCAAGTTTTAACATCTGTGTTTGCTGTCTTAACCACTGATACAATAAATATGACTGTATAAAATCTTGTGCATAGGACTGTCCATCTTCTGTGTTGAATTGCCTTAATCTTAATTTACGGATGGAAATAATAAAGGCTTAGCTAACTCAACAGTGTGGAGGCAACCTTTCATTCCAGTTCCACCAGCAGATCTCCTTCTCCAACAGTATCACCAGCTTTGCAGTGCACAGCTTTCACCTACAGTACAGAAACAGAAATAATTTCCAATCTTCCTCAATAGCATGGTTAAATAAATGGCATTGCTTACATAGAGCATCACATCTGCGTGCACAGGGTAAATGGCCACTATACAACATTGGGATGGCCACGGGGATCACAGGCTCCTGTACGTTGGAGGGGCCCGGAGCGGTCGCCAGCCTGACCTCCACCGCTCAAGAGTCCAGCTGAGTTCTGGGTATGGCTGAGGACGGAGATGCCACCACCTCTGGGCAGCCTGCTCCAGTCCTTGACCAAATCATGTCCCAACTCCCCCATGGTATTTAGGCACCTGCCACTTGCTGGTTTTCTTATTACCCAGGTGCTTGAAGATCTGAATGTCAGATCGAGGGGGCACTTCTAAAAATTAAAAAAGCACATTTCTTCCACCTAAACAGTGGGCTGCTATTCATTTACTACTAACTTTTTAAGTCTTTTAGATGACGGGCTGACTCTTCAACACTCACGCTTGGAGATTTGAATGAAATATTCCAGTATCTCTCGCATTACAGATTTTAACTGAATTTTGGGACTGCAGCCATGAAGTGGGTTTCCCTCAGTCTCCAGGCAGCTGAGATAGATTGATTCAAATCTGAATTTGGATCCTTTAACATAACTGAACTTGGCAAAGGGCTACCACTGTCAAATAAATGCAACTACATCTGTAGATGAGTTACATACTCACATGCAGATTCCTGAATTTTAAAACACAAACATCGTATACTAGTCCCTTATTTCCGCTATAAAAGGCTGTAACATGTCTGAATTCCCTTTCGGCACATGGAGCTCCGGAAAATAGAGCTTGATTTCACTGTTAACTCGGAGCTCACACTGACATGCCCCAATCCTTGATCAAAACCTTGTTCAGCACTTGGCTCAGTTTAGTCATACAAATGTTACCTTGGGCTCCTAGAGGAAACCTGCAGCACACCCAAAATACCAGGCTGCTATGGCTACGCTATTGCCCTCCTCCGAGTTTGATAGCCTAAGGCCACAGGAGCTGTAAGCGCATCTCTGGCTCCGTAGCACAGGCACATTCACAGCACTGCTCAAGAAATGAAGCTGAACACTGCAGACGGGCAAAGACGCCACGAGATGTACAAAAAAAGGGCTTTATTTCTAAATCAATAGCTAGGCAGCCTACCCGATTCTCGAGTCTCAATCTTTTCAGAGATGAAAGCAATGTGAAAAATATTCTCCTCCTTTCTCTTCTTTTTCTACAAAGCCAAGGTTCAGCAAACATTGTAGCTGACTGGTGTTTCAAAACTCCCCAGTGATTTTTGACAGGCGGTGGGGCCAGCTCCCCCTCCTGACCCACGCGCAGCTGTCCCGTAGGAGACAGGAGGCACACACCAGTTCCTCTCCATCTTTCCCTCATTTTTAAACCACCTGCAGCTGTAGTAAACTCAAAGTAGGTAACAACAAGCCACTTTTCTCACAATTACAAACAGGAAGATGGGGTTTGATGCAGAAAAGGAATTCAGCCGGGAATGAAAATGGGAACGTCTTCCGGCTGAAGGCAAACGAACTGAGTTTCAAAACACGGCTTCAAAGCATCGAAACGTGGACTAACAGCCAGTGCCAAACATCCCATTCCTGTGGAGGGGCCAAGCTGCTTTAGCACTCAGAGCCGTGACTTCGCACTGCAGAACGGGATGAATTCTATTTAGCAGCTTCATTTCTACACAGCCCAAAACTTTTTTGCTTTCGCAAATTCTTAAAATTCTCAAGAATCAAATAATTTGCTTATTATTAAAATGGAGACAACAAGGGGACGTTACAAGATGCACATCGGGCCCACTGAATGGCCTGCGCACCATTCAAATCCCACTTTGAAGAATTAATAAGCCAAACGTGGGGTTTACGTGGCATCTGTAGAGAGTGAGTGGGAGCTACTTATGACTGGGAGAAGTACAAGCAGGATTCTAAGGAACAGGCCCACGGGTTACAGCACATCTTGGTGGGAAAGGGAAGGTTAAAGTAAAAAATAAAAGGGGGCGGGTGGCAGAGGGAATAGCATTTTAATTGCAAATACTCACTAGTTAAAAACAGGATGCAAAGAGCAGCAATAAGATGAAAAACTGGGAAATATTAATCATGTGAGAAATTATATAGGAACTAATGCATGAAATAAAATAATAAAGTGGCAACGTTAGAGCAACAGGAGCAGGTGTGTTCTCCCTCTCTCTGCAATTTTTTTTTCCTCGAGACCCAGTTTTGCACTAGCGGCACTGGAAGAGGCAAGCCCTGGGTCCCAGCCTCAGGGGCGATTTTAGTGCTGTGCCAACTGAGCCTTTCTTGTAAACACACAAACAGTCCTTGGCATGGAGACCCATCTTGAGATCTCAGCAAATCTTGCCAGTGGCTAACCTCGTCGCTGCCCTGGAGAGTCAGGCTCCTTGCTGCCTCCCTCTGGGCTAAGGGACCTTGCAGTGGGGTTTGTTTTGTTATTTTTAAGAGCAAAATGGCAGCGCTTCAGGGAGAGCGGAGGGGCTTGTCCCCAGGCAGAGAAGGGCTAGGACGGGCTGGGAAACACGAGACAGAAGAGAATACACAATCCACATCCAGACTCTGCTCTCCCTTCGGAAAGGATGGATCAGGGGCCCACACCTAGGTGATGGTTTCAGGCTGTGAATTATATATAATCTGGCACAGGGATGCTCTGAGGCCCTGCCTTGGGGGCTGACAGTCCCCAAACCAGATGGGGTTTAAGGCATGTCCTTGTCACATAAGCTTAACCAGTTCCCCGCCCAGAGCGCTGGTTTTGGTACATCCCGCACTGCAGGAGAGTCCCAGCTCAGGGGCTGCAGCACTGATCCCTCAGAAGAAAGACATCACAATGCACAGCCTTGCAAAGCTTAACGCATTTGCAGATCTAGGCTTTGTACTGAGCAGTCACAATAATAAAAAAAATTGCTTTTCTCATCTTCCTGCAAAAGCACTTTCTATGCCTTGTTCTGAGTGGGTTTTTTTAATGTCAAATTGTTTGCCATTAATGAATTAACTGGCAGAGAGATCTCTCTTCTTCAGTTGGTCTCTGGAAAGATGGAATTTGGAGAAGCACTCTACAACACCTTTCAGTTCAACTTGGCATTGTAACATCATAGAAAACAAATCATTTAGGAGAAGAAGAGTTATATGAATTTCTGAAGCCAGTAAAACTATTTCCTGCTGTGCTATCTAAGGCTTGGAACTACTTAACAGCATTCACAGCAGATGCAAATGTTAAAAATTAAAGACACCTCACTTCGAAAGATTTACAACAATCAGACTTAATTCCTTAACAACCAGAATCCTCCTTTTTGCCTTCTTAAATTCTATCCTATTTGACAAGTTGCATATGGTTTTAAGTGACCCAAGGTAGCTTACCTTGCCTGTTTTAGCAGCAGTCATACTGTTCTGCATTTTCATTGCTTCAATTACACAAATCTCTTGACCTTCCGAAACCTGGTAAAATTAAAGCAGTACAAAATGAGGATAGAGGATTTTTAAACGCTCTAAGTGCGTATGATTTTTCTGCTGTAAAGACTTTCATGGCACAAGTCAAGTTAGCCAGCTACACAGTCACGACACAAACCGCAGTCACAAATTGCAGTTGCTTTTGACAAAACTGTAAGTAAAACAGGGAAAAAGGAATCACCTCCTTAAAATATCACCCCAGACAAACCTGAAAGGCTCCTCTCCCATCCCATCCATTCGGGTCCAACTTCTACAGTTCACATTTCACACCCACCACAGTTCAACATCAATTAAATCCAGAGCAAAATATAATTTGTGCGGTTTTGGCCAGGGAGCCTAAGCCTGATTCAGAAGCCAAAAGTTTCTTGGCACGTGTCCGGAGGAGCCTGGGCTGGAAGCTCTGGCAATACCCCACGGGCTAATGCTGAGCAGAAAGTCACACCTCTGCACGTGGCAGCATCTGGCTGGCGGCTCGTGACTTCGGACTGAGGGAAGGGAGCACGCCTGTGAGGAACCACCACCTCTCATCCACAGCGGAGACATCGCGGAGGCAAAACCATGGTTTTCACCACAGCTGATGGCTCTTAAAAACAAACATTCAAGTTCCCTCTTTCTGCTTGTTCTGCTTTCAGCCTGTTCTGCTAACAGGCATGCGCGAGCTCAAGGTCACCAGTAACCCACTGGGCTGCTCTGCTGGGCTCCCTGTCTCTCCCAGTCAGATCCTCCCTCCGACACCTCGGACAACGCTGCGCAGAAGAAACAACCGCTCGAGGCTTTACAGTGGGCGGGGGGGCTGCTTATACATGAGGGGAAAAACCCGGGATTTAGAATTTATCCCTCGTGTAAGCCAGTGATCAGCCAGTCATCCCACAAAGACGATGTACGCCAGAGAGGGAAGGGAGCTAGAGCCTACATCCCGGGATCTAGGACCCAAACACCCCTCGGGGATGCCTAGCTCCGAGTGCCCGCTGCACGTCTTTTCATTAGGCTCTTCTACGGATGCGGTCTGCCATTCACTCACTATCTCAGCAAATTTGGGATACTTTCACTCTGAGGTCAAAGTTTCATTGAAGAGGGTGATTTGAGACCTGCAGAGATCTGGTTTATGTGTTGTTACACGTGCCAGTGCTGTCAAAATGTGTTTGTTTATACACATACACATATACACATAGATATATTTCTCTAAATATATGTAAAATGAATAATACGTATTTAAGGACAAGCATGTCCCACTTTGGAGGAATATACTGTCTAACAGACAGGTGTGAAGTGAGAGATCAAATGCACACTGCATGAAATAACAGTCTGAAAATTCAAATAAAGCTTTTTTCGAAAGTGTGCACTAGCAATGACTGAAAAGCACTGACATCTGCCTATGGGATTCTGAGCTAGACAGAAGAAAAGACATTAGGTTAAAAGGTGCTTACACACCCTTTCTCCAACAGACTGCCAACAGCAACATGACAGGCTTTTGGGGATAAATCAGGAAAGCGTTTGCAATGGGAACACAGTGTACTAACCGGATACAGAAAATAACCACCACCCAGCACTTCACCTGCAGAAATTCCATCCTGAGCTTCAGGCAAGCATTTAAGTCATTAGCAGTGTCAAATTCGGTGAATAGTATCAAAAGACTTGTTCTTTGTCCCCAGTTACTTCCCCTCTATTCCCTTTCCCCCTCTTTTGTCTCCGTCCTTCCACACCTGCTACTCTGCCTGTAGCCTTGTCCCAGCAGCTCGCTCTTTCCTTCCTTTTTCTTTTCCGCTTCTTCTTCCTATCTCACTGCTCAGCTTTTCTTCCATCTGCTCTGAACTTTCCAGACATTGCTGAGGTTAAGAGGAAGCTATGAATATCTACTTCTGGTTGGAGGGGAGAAGAGGAGCGGGGGAAGGCAAGAATGTTTGTTGGAGGGGGGTTTTTATAGCATATTTCAGAAACAAATTTGCCCACCCTCTGGTTAAACTCAGCTCTCAGCGTGCCAAGAACACAGGCCTCTCAAGGTTGCTGAAGACCAAGATGCTAAGGAGCGCAGGTCTGAATTGAGTGGCCTAATTTCAAGGGCACAAGAAACTCTTCTCTTGAGCCCCAGTGCAATTCAGCTCTAACATGGCTTCATCAGGTGGCTGGCATACAGATGAACCAGTTCGCAATTATCTAAACGGAGTTCTGGAAATACATGTACTGGGAAAGTACGGACGCGGTGTCTGGGAAGGAAATAACCCCCCAACCCAGAAAATATAGAGACAAATTACCCAGTTAACGTCTAGTCTTACTAGCTGGGAAGGAAGGAGGCACTTGCAGCAGGTACCACCTGTGAAAATGCTGTGTCAGTACTTGTGATGATGTGCAATTTGTTGAAAATTACCTTGGTGAAAGTGTCACTTAAGCACAGAAGTTTAATTACTGCTCTTATGTTAAACCTTTACAGCTCCGCTCATTGTGTTGCAAAGCGACAAATCCTAAAATTAGGCACTTGTATCTCTCTTTTCTCTTTTTCGGTCTTTTGGGCATTGTCCAATTTCTTTCATTCCATAATTGCACATATCCTTTTGCCTGTTATTTAGCCCGCAAATGAAAACCGCAGCGATGTGTACAAGTTCTTGCTTTCTAACTTATTTAAGGATTTATCGGGACCGTTTTTAATGTTGCATTTTCATCATGTAATTTATTTCTTTCAGTGGATGGTAAACCAATGTAAACCACCATCTTTACATTTTGATTTAGAGAGGCCTTGGCGATGACCCAAATCTGTCAAAACAGGCAAATAAAATCAAACAAAAAATCTGATTGACTGGAACCAAGTAAAATAAAAGGGCTCCTTTCCCTAAAAGAAATTAAACTCAGGTATCTTTCTCACAGAGTTACACTACAGACAAATCTACCTTTACATCGCTTGGAATATCAAAATAAATGAGTGATTGACTGTTAGACCCACAGTCTGTATTTTAGTAGTTTATTTCTGCACGGTGCAGAGTTCAAAGTAGCTGTTCGGTTTTGTTCGCCACAGAGCGAAAAGGAAAAAGAAGAAAGAAAAAAAAAAAAAAGAAGAAAAAAAAATCATTGAAGAGGAGAGTACTTAACATCTCGACATTGCCAACAATTCGGATGTGAATTTGGGAACAGTCAGTCAACAGCACTGGTAGAGTAAGTCGGGGACTGCACGACAGTTGTTACCTCCTGTGGCCGAAAGGTTACACACAGGACAGGGAACGGTCTCCACTCATTTCCCGAGCAAGCGACTCACAACACGGGGTGGAAGCTGAATTTGAGAAGCAGCAACCCCGAGCCGTTTTCGTCGCACCTACAGGAGGACCATAAAGACTAATTGCGCTTACAGATAGGTCTCCTTAAAACTCAGAAACACAAAAAGACGGTGCGCACCCGAGGGCATTGCTACCACGGGATCTTTGTGAATACGGTAGACTTTCCTCGGACTTTTGTGCGTCATCTGATAAAAGACTTAACGATTGTGACAGGACGTCTTCGATGTTAGGCTTACAAAATGGTCACAAGCCCCACAAGTCTTTCTGATAAACCCAATCGGCACTGATGTATTTCCCCGCTCTCTGTCTAATTGGTGTAAAGTTTGCAGCTCTGAATCCCCTATCTTTTATCCAGCTTGCTGCGTCCTCTCCTTTGACGTGAGGTCAGGGTTCACATTCGCATCCGATTATCGAAGTGGCACTCATTAACCGGCAGCCTGCCTCGCACCAAAATGAGTTCGCTGGAAGGGGAACTCGGCCCATTTACTCAGCAGATTTTAGCATTTTAAGGAGGCCTGAATGTCACACAGTATTGCTACGTTTTGAGGAGTTTCAGACATCTCCAGCTGATGATTAATTGTGAGTGATGGGAAATAAAATCCAGTAAAGCCAGCTGCTTGCCATGGTCGGCAAAATTACTATAATGGATATAGGCTGCCAATTTTCCAGTTTTACTGGCAAGTCTTCCAAGTGTAATTAAGGGAAGTTATAAATGATATGGAAATCTATCAAGTCCCATTTATTTTCAGAGGACTCTTTCCCCTGAGACTTTTATCTTCAAGCTTATAGTTTGCTTTGTTGTGCTAATGATTTAAACCACTTCTTATTTCTGATTAAAGCCCCCAATATCCTTCATAAGAAGTTAGATCCACTTTATTCAGAAGGATTTAAAGAAACAGAAACCTTTTTAAAGTTGTGTTTGTTAACTGTGCTGAGGTCTCGCTTCCTCTGTGGAGGCACAACAGAGCGTCCTCCATCTTAGGCACCTCGCTACCATCTGGACTTCTGCTTCCGACAAATTCCGAGGATTCAGAAAGATCTGGGGGGAGGGGGAGGGAAAAGAGGGCATAAAAAAAATAAAATACAATAAAATCCACCACCACCAACCCCCCAACTTCCCTCCAAATCCTAAATCCTCCAAAAACAAAGATCGTTAGGTGCTGCCTTCGAGGCTAGACATTTAGCGCAGGGTGGTGTTGCTCACTAATGTTGTTTGATTTGGAATAAAAGCATGAAAATTATGTGCAAAGGCCTAAAATTGGAGATGTAAAGGATGACTGCACAGTATTCCATTTCTCAATTTCATCCTTCAGAGCCACAAAATGGGGGTGATACAGTTACTGGATGAGATTTACAGTAACAGCTGTGGTCTTCCCACACAAGGGAGGACCTTCTAATGGGCTAAGGTCTGTTTTGAACAGACGGGGAGTAGCAAAACAAGGTTCCCTATTAAGGGTGTGCAGTAATATTCCTGATAAAGAAAATGAGTAGTGGTAGTCAGATTGCTTTAAAAGACCTAAATCTCCTTTCGCTGGTTGGTTTTGGGGTTTTTGTTGGTTTTTGGTTTGTTTTTTTTTTTAATAAAAGAGCTATTTTAGAAAGTGCTAACTGCTAAATAAATGAAAGACATGTAAATGTAAGGGTTTGGGTTTTTTCTTAATCTCCTCGCTACGAACTGTAAAGAATGCATAGGAACCAGTGCCAGGGGCATATGGCTTTCTCCTGTGCTGAACATTCATACAAAAGACAGGTTCATCAGTCATTGGAGTATCTGGATAAAAAATTAGCTCCTGATGGATGGTATTTAGAGCTTACCTGCTGCTAGTACATTACCAGAGAAACACAGGTTTTGAAACCCACATGACATTAGAAACTGCAGACCATGAAATACCCCACGTGCAAGCGCACTCATAATGTACGCCAGGTTATACAAAATAAGAAATAAGCTATTTAAAGCCTCTGCCTAAAATTGGGCCCGCTGCAAGGAACCCTGGGTCAGCCCTACACAGGCCAATTAATGCACAGCATCTGCTGTATAGAAGCCGTGCATGAAGCACTTCCGAATGATTTCAGCAATTAAAAGAAAACTGTTTCCTGCCTGTTCTGACAGCAACTGTTTCAATGCAAGAGTGAGCACCAAATCATTGTGTGCAGCTGAAAAAATTAAGTCTTTTTTTTTTTTTTTTTTTTCCCCTACATCTTGTGAAAAGGGGGTGGGAGGGATGAAGATTTCTTACGGAATCGTATCGTTCTTTTGTTGTCCGACATTCTGTGTTTTTCTGCCAAATTAGACAGAAGGCTCCGAGGGTTTACGGGGCCCTCTACAGTATCACCTTCTGGTGCACTGTGGCTCCCTAAAAAGATGGATCAATATCAACCCTGCTGATTTGCCTACAAAAGTGAAAATCCCTCAATCACATTTTTAAGACCCTTATATTTAGAACAGAGGTGCTCCGATACATAACATTTTTAAGGCTCTTGGAGCTGAAGGGGAAAAAACAATGACAGCCCTACGTAAAAATGATCTTAGATTTGCTTAAAAGGGAAGTGAGAATTGGATTATGTTGGGATCTCCTTTCTCAGCTTTGGGAAGACACTGGTAAATATCCCTTGCAACTTCCACTATGCTGCGACTTGTGTCCCAACTGAGCCTTGTTAAGTAAGAAGGGACAATGCAAGACGGTGCCATACGAAATCCAGTTACCCTCTCTCGTAGCCTTCAACAAAATCATTACAAACATCTTGTTTATGCTTGTGCAAAACCACTGAACAGTGAATTAAGTATGCATTCACTATCTAAAACCCTTACAAAGATACTGGGATTTCTGTTTGTTTATTTGTTGTTTAAACTTAGTCCATGCTGGTATCATTCCCTTCTCAGATTTTTTTTTCTCTCTGACTTGTTGGCAATCTGGCAGCAAGCATCCAACAAGAAAACAAATCAAGAGGAATTGGATGGGCAGCAATTGAAATTCCTTGACATTGTCCATTACCATGTAAAATAATTAGTGCAGGTTTTCCCATCTTTCCAAATTAACTTTGAAACCGGAGCTACAGAGCTGCAAATATCATTAGCGGCAATTTATAGTACTTGACAAATCGTTATTCAACCTTTTTTGCCACACTCCTTTAACGAATGAACCCGAAGATAGCGCATCCCAAATTTTGTGACCTCTGACTAACCAAAGGTCAGTGACGTCCCCCTGACAGCAATCAGCACTGGTCATTGCACTCCCACTTATCCAAAACACGCTTCCCCAACTGCTTCTGAGGTCCCGGCGTGCTGGGGAAGCGATCCGCAGGCAGAGCGCTTCTGCGGCCGAGTCTCGCGCTACTCGGCCCAAGGCAAGGCTGAGCTGCTGTCACACCAAGCTTTAGCAGTCAACTGCTTTAGTAACGGCTAAAAAGTTGCTTATCATTTGAAAAGGCAAAGCGCTCCAATAAAAAAAAAAAAATAAAATTTTCTCTGAACTCTTTTCAAAGGACAGTAGCATTTTTCCCCAAGGAGGAAACTCTAATAATATTGACTATTTGTACCTCATCATCGGAATAGGATTTCAATCTTAATTACACCGTACTTGAACGCAAATTATAAGACTGTGCAATTGCATAAAGATATAGAAGAAAAATCTATTCCAGTCAAATATAAAAAAATGGCATAAATACATTAGGAGCAATTACTATAGCTACGGGGTTTTTTAATGTAACCACAATTATTACTTGAAGCCTGAGATTATAAAAATGGTGAAATATTGGAATCCTTTTACTCTTGAAATTTCGCAACTGTGAAAATGCTTTCATTTCCAGCTTACCAATAGTTTTTTCCCCCACAAAAATACACCACAAAAAATTATTTAATACACAAAACCGTAAAAAATACATGAGGTTTCTGACCATGTTTGGTCAAGTTTGCAAACTCCCTTTAACTGAAAAAATGCAGTTTATATTTGCTCTGGGATCGCTGAAGAACAGGAGGGAGGAAAAGAGATAAAGGGAAAGAAAAAGGAAAAACAACAATAAAAAAAAGGTTCGCACACAAGAGAAAAATCTTATCTGAATTTAAGAATAACTTACTAAATTATTGATACCATCTTCATCTAAATGAAATGTGAAACTGTTACTAAAGCAAATACATTTTTACTGTTTTTTCCTGGTTTTTTTTTTTTCTGTTATGAATTCCAACAAGTATAAGAAAGGGGATTTTTTTTTTTTTTTGAGGTATGAATGGCAAATATGATTTCAAATAGCACACAGCTGGCTGACAGCAACAGGTAACTTTATAACTCCACCTTTTCTTTCACAAGAACAAACAATCTAGTGAGAAACAGAATCTAGGAAGCTGTTTTGTTTGGGGTTTTAGCAGTGAGCGTTTCAGCAGTAGAGGTCAAGCAAAACATATCTTTTCCCATAGAAAGAACTCTCCAAGGCTTGTGAAATGGAAAATGATGGAGAAAGATTTTTTTTCTTAAACTATTCTTCTACAGAATAACAAGAGAAATTGAACTAACGTGCACACAACTGAACTGGAAGAGGAACGCAGTTTAAAAGAATTGGAATGCAGTTTAAAACATCTTCTTTGGTTGTTCTGAAAACATGGGATCATTGACAGTAATGTGTTTTTTAAATTATACAACTAAAAGAGCAGCCTTCAAGTTACCCCATTTTGAAATTACTGAGCTATTAGCATATACATATAATAGCTGACATCTTGGTAGAAAAAATCATCCCATGCAGTATCAATACCCATGGCTACACTAGCATCAATTCGAAATCATAAGAAATACTGGTATGAAAAAAGTCCATTTAAAGGGTGGCTTGAATGGTGGTAGCTTCCAAAACCTGGGGTAATCTTGAATTGCTGGAAAGAAGAGAGGAAATTCAGAAACTTAGGTCAAAATAATTATCCGTCCTCTTCTTTTGGCCGTAGTCCTACCAAGATTCAGTAACGCTGAGGTGTTTACCCAGAGGTGCTTTCCTTTTACATATTTATGGCTGGGGTAATCACTAAAGTCATGTAGGCTACCAGCACTGGTGTTAGCTTATTGACCAATGCTTGTCTCAGTAATGCCACCTGTTCTGCCTAATTTAATTAAAAAAGAAAAACAACAAACAGAAACATACAGCTAAAAGAAAGACATCTTTGCATTCCTGACAGATAGAAAACTGAAAAAGCAAAAGCTATATTCATAGGTGAAAATATAGCAAAGGCTACAGGGCAATCAGGACAGTTAAGATCATTTTTGGTGCTGCGGACAGTTCAGGTTACCAAAGTCGGAATCAGTTGTGGAAGCACTTTGGGTGGCTTGCTTTGAACGAGGTGCGACAACATTGCTTTACCTGTTCAACCACGAGGGTATCTTGGGCTTTCCCTGCTCCTGCAGTGGCAGTGCACGGAATCCTACATGCACAAAGATCAAGCCAAGCAACTCAAGAAGAAATATTCGCATGTGCCTGCCTATTTCCTGCCCTCTAAGCAAAGCACTGAATTTGTGCAGCTTTAGCAGTTTTTACGGTGCTGTATTTGTGGTGGTTGTGGTGAGATTAAAACCACGTGCGGTGCCGTATCCACGCTCTGGCGTAAAAATACTGCTGTGTGCTAGCAGGGCTGGCTCGTGCTGCCATCGGTGTCAGCAGAAACGGAGCGAGTCCCTTGCCTGGACTCTGGAAGCCCAGTGGTTTCTCTGGCCCTTGGCACCATGGGGAACCAAAAAGTAACTCTCCCCAAAGCGAATTTCATCCTAATGCACACTCGTCGTTAACAATCTACTTATAAAATAAACACGCAAACACCCTCACCCCCCAAAACAGACACTTCCTATATAACGTGACTGTTAGCGTGAGGAATGTAAGCTAAATTTAAATCTTCTTTCCCTAAATAATATTAACCTCCTTTCCAGTCAGCCAGATTTCAAATTGTTTTGCTGTTTATGTTGCTTTCTGCTTCTGAGTGCCTTCATTGTGTTTCCAGGAATAATTGAGTGACAACTAATTACAGTCTTCTGATCACATAAAGGAAAATAAAGAAAGTAGAAAGTAACTAAAAAGCTAAAAAAACCGGCAACATCACAAGTTCTGCTTCTCTCTAAATGACAAACAGCACTTCCCCACTGTGTTACTAAAACTTATAGATCATCTTACAGACAAAAGAAAATAAATTCCTTGCACATGCAATATCTTTTGGCAAAAAAAAAGAACTGAAAACTGCTCATCAGACCAGCTGGAGAGAGGATGCTCACACAATCTTCTATCGGACTTCATCAGACCAAAGTATTTTTCAGCAACAGCAGCCAACTGAGAACGCTACGCTTCAAGGAAAAACAATGACACATCGAGTGGGGACAACTAACGCAGAGATCGGCGTCGCCTTCTCATTTGGCTCGGGACGCACAGAGAGGGACTAACAAACACCATATGCTTTACCTGAGCGGGCACGATGCCCTAGAGCCGAACCGCAGGCAATAAACACGAGTTTGCCAGTGCGGCCATTCAGACAAAGGTGAGACGTCCCGCTCTAGGAGTTTCTTCGCCTTTTGTAAAGTTACACCTGAAGGAGGGGCACCGCAGCCCGGCTCCCCGGGCTCCTGACCGCTCGGAGGGCATCTCTCCGTGAGCACAGCGCTAACGCTATTTAGCATAGACCACAGGTTCGGAGAAAACAATCTCGGAGTAGCTAATAACCAGACCGCGTTACTGGGAGCAGCAGCAACACCTGAGTGGAAGGATGGACAACTACCACGCGGCTCTCCCATTTTCCAGCTGTGCCGTTTTCACCCGCTGTGCAAATTCGAGCTGCCAAACCCAGTTGCAAACAGAGAATAGGAGCTACTTAAATTCCCATTTCTCCAGCACACTAAAGAAATCAGACTTTTCCCAAGCAGTGCAACAAAAAGAGCTGTATTTATCAGGGAGCTACAGTTCCCTGCCCATCATGCCTTGAACAGCTGTAGTGAGCGAGCTGGTTTCTGACGGACAGCCAAGACATGTAATCTGAATCACACCATCCCACTGCTTATTCAGTGCCGATAGCTGGATGTACCCTCATCTCGCTCGCTGGCTCGCTTTTTTTTAACGTTTTGACACTAGTCCTGAAAAGGAAGGATTTAAGTTAAACCCTTTTCAATAACGCAAATGTGTTTTTGCAATTAAAGCCACACAATTAGCATTGACAAGCTCAGGTCAGCAGAACATAGATTATGCTGTTCAAATGCTCTGCCACTCAGTGCCTCCAGCAAAAAGCTGCAGGAGAAGCAAAGAGGGAAAAAAAAAAATCTCCACACATTATTTAACAACTTGTGCTCTGACGCACTGCACCACTTGTGGATTTGTGGAGGGAGGTTCATTTATTTATTTACTTCAAATCTCTTTGGCTCTGGCCTCCTTCTCCACTGCTTCTATTCCTTCAAGACAACAAGAAATAGTCTTCAGGGCAAGAAGGCTGGTAACATTTAGGAGAATTAACCTCTCAAAAAAATCTCAAACAAATTAAAAAAGGTTCAAAATCCTTGCCTTAAAAATGTTTCCCTTCATTCTTTGCCAAAAAAGTATTTGCTTAACATCTCCCTCGCTCAGCCACTCTTACTGCCTCGACGCAGAAATCACAGATTTCTCTATCCATATGACGACACAGTGATTAATTGTAATTGAATACTGCTGATTTTAAAGGTATAAAAAGTGTGTGTGCATATGTATAGATCACAATACCAGAAAGCTAAGTGTAAAAGCTAAAAGAACTTCTCTTGCTAGTTTCTACTCAGCTGTACTTAGTTGTTTTCTCAGAAATGTCTTTATTTCATTAGTATAAACATTTGCACCTAGAGATCTTTAATATTAACATGATTACTCCCTTCTCTCTGTAAATAGTCAGAAATACCCATGTATTCTAACAACAAAAGTGGCATCATAGCAAAACATAAGCAAACAAATCACTTTGCCAGCACAATTGATGACCGTCACATCATAAGTGCACTGCTGATTTTGGACTTGGGATCTTGATCCCATTTCTACATCATCTCTCAAGAAAACCTAGGTTTCATTGCTGTAAATTATGAAGTCTGCAACTGAAGCTTTCTGTTTGTATCTACGTGCCACATATATGTTTATGGCATCATTTGACTGACAATAGTACTTCAAAATTAATCTGCACAATCCGATTCAAATATTCCTGGTCTGCTTCACTCTATTGCTTTCAATGGTTATGAGAAATAATGGCCCGGACCTTGGAAATAACGCATGATACAGTGTGATAGAATTTCATATAAAGCTGAGTTCAAGTGAGTATTTATATGTAAGTCTAAAACACCCTATTTACATTCGTTTCCAGCACAACGTGAGGTAAGAAGCACTGGAAATCCCCAGGACAGCAATGGCACGTTCTGTTGCCCTTCTCTATGTCAAGTTTATTCCTTCTGCAGGACAAAAGGATTCCCATAAGAGACTGGGAATTCCCAGATTGGAATTCCCAATTCAGGAAAGCCACGTGTCTTGCAAAATGCTAACACAGGATTCTTAAAAAAATAAAAGCGGGGGTGAGGGGGATAAGAAAGTTAAATATCTATCCGATGTCCCTTGTGTTTAGTAATACGTTCACTGCTTCAGGGCAGAAAATCAACAGTCCCCTCCTGCTAGCACTAACAGCACATATATACTTAGGTATATTTACATGCACATATACACACACACAGTTTTTTTCCCCCCTGCCAAGACACTTCTGATACAAAACCAAGCTATTTGTTGAGTTTCAGCTGTGGACTTGTACCTAGCTGAAAATTTTCCTTTTAAAGCCCATTTAATTTGAATTGTGCTTCCTTATTAGTTTTTATAATTCAATTGAAAAGCAGCACACATTATTCAGCACACTTTATTCTACAGGTGACATTAAAAAAAAAAAAAAACCAACCAAACCAAACCTGTGACCTGTAGTTTCAGTTACACCAAGGAGAAATTTGTGTGGAATATATAATGAAAATGCAGATAGATAGATCACATTTCTTACCATGTCCCCAGGCTTGACAGAAACTGCCAGCACTGCTCCAGGCATGGGAGATCTCAAAATGCTGGAGGTGTCCTCTGCTGCTTTCTCTGGCATGTACTTGCTCAGCTCTGCAGCAACCTTCGTCAGTATTTGTAATTTGTACTAAAGAATAGGAAGAGGAATGTTTTAGAAAACTGCACCTTGGTGAATTCCAGTCAATAATCTGCACTATTTTACGACATGTTTTTATATAATACATCTGCTATCTGTTCTTCACAGGAGTGTCTGAAAATCACTGTTTGACATCTTTATTCAGAGTTTCGTTTTTAGAATGCAGAAAGAAAAATATGCAACCGCAATCTGCAGCAATGAGCACATCAAAAGAAAGAATCAACTACAGTAAAGAAATGTCAGATACATTTAAAAATTGGGGGGAGAGGGGGGAGATACAAATTTTAAAAAAACAGAAATATCCTTACACTTACTGCACATTATCTTCAGTGGATAAGGAATATTGAGGGATTCGCTTCCAGTGCTGTGCTGAATTTGAAAATGACCTTTTGGGAAAGTCTGCCAGATTTTTCAATGACGTGATTGATTTTAAACATTATGTTTACTTTTTAAACATTTCTTTTTATCATGTATTTAATGTTTGAAGTTAATAACTTGCTTAGATTTTGCGATTAAAACATATTAAACAATTCATTTCCTTTTCTTTTTTTTCATGCACAGGCAGACTGATCTAACACTGTGGTTGTATTGAATATACTTTATTGGTAATAAAAACTGTTCGGCAGCTGTTACCTACCTTGAGAAAAAAGAATGTTTTTGCTAGTATGTTTCATAGCAATTAGAAATGGAAAAGAATATGACGACCCTCGAGCGTCTAAGAGCACCCCTTTAAACAAAACCTTGCCGAAAACATAGATGTGCGTACCCTCATTTCAGCTCCAGGCTTTTAGTTTTTAAAAACTTGTAATCCCCCTTTGACAGATAATTCATTGCACTTAGACAGATGGCCTTCACATTTGTCCCAGTGCACTTGAAAATGAATGCAAAAAGCCAGTAGATGGCAGCAGGTCTCTGCAGGAAACTCCTGCCTCACCAGGGCCAGCACCACACTTCATCAATAATTTAAACAAAGGTTTTAATAATAAGCATTGGGTGAACGGCATTTACAATTCAAATGTGTATTTTGCTGATGTAAAGTTCAACACCTTGCTTTGAACAGTATGTTTTCCTCCAAAACAATTAGCTATTGTTTTATTAGCAATAGAACGTCTTTACTTTTCATTTTTACACAGACAGAAAAAATCCGATATCCTTATGGTGAAGGTAAAGGGGGACTCTACCTTCTGCTTCTGTAGAGAGTAGAACAAGGTATTTAGAAACACATGCAAAAGGTGATTAATTCTGCAGTGACATAATTTAAAAAGCAGCTTTCAAAGCCAAATTAAAAAGACACAACAAAGGATTATCATCCTCCATCAATGGCGTTTGGACAGGCAAGATTACGTGCAATGAACAGCGTGGCCGTTCAGTTAGAAATACTTGCTTCTGATCAGAAACACCAGCAAATGCTTAAATGAACCAATCCCCAATGCCGCCCCAGTAAATGCAATAAAATGCCGCAACAATACTCCCTGAAGCTGTAAGTGGCACCCAAAGATTTGAGAACCCCTTCCCAACCATGTGCCTCGGTTACAATTGATATGGCACAGAGAAACCAGCACCATTTCGTATGCAAAAAGCTGCTTTAAACTCCAAGCCTCCTGCAGGCATCATCATGACAATTAAGACTGTGGCACTCACATTTTCTAACCCAAAATACAGCTAGTTCTCTCCCAGCAGAAGCACCTACATTCAATGCTCCTTGCAGTTTCTTTTCCTAAAAGTGAAGCGTACGTGTGCGTGCATACGCGTGCACGTATGCACGCTTGCATGTAGGCTGTAGGGAGAGGGGAGGCGATGCCTATAGGAGATTCGATGACATAAGCCGCAAACAGAATTGCAGCAGTGTGACAAGTCAAATAATAACATCTTATGCATGTTTCTTTACTCTTGAGTGTCTGTTTTGCAATCAAGACATACAAGTGTCTGCCAGTTTCTGAAGGATATGATCCTTAAGTGAAATTACTGTGCAAATAAAAGCTTTTTACTCCTATTAAAATTCATCTGAGTCATAAGTGGCAAGGAAAAAAAGCTTGCAGAGTGTATTCTGCTGTCAATCTAATAAACATTCTGTGCAGAGGGACTATTTATCAAAGATAAATTGTACTTAAAAGTCCTTCATTAAATCTATGGGGGGGAATATAATTACACCAAATTGCACAGTTTCAGTATCCATGGTTAGTGTCGTCTTTGTACTCAGAGTTTGAAAATAAAAAATAAAAAAAGGGAAAAAAGGAAGAACACAGAAATAAGTTACATTTGTGGACTGTATTGTCGCCTCTCGCAAAAGACTATTTTGTTATGACTTCAAAGGATTAGGTTTAGATGCAATTTAGTTTTTAAAGGCACGTATAACACTTCCGAGCTGCCCAATTTCAAAATTTAAACTTAAAATGAGAGCTAGTCCTTCTGCATTCATCTAGGTTACGGTATTTCGCAGGGACTGAAATACAAAATTCCCTATGCGCTCCACAACGTACAGCAGTGGGGGGAAAACCATGTTCCTCAGTACGCTGCACTTTAAAGCTCAGTTCTCCACACCAAGTTAAAATATCCCTACCAAACATTGTTTTTACTATCTTTACAATTTTCATATCTTTTAGATTCCTTTCTCTGCAGGATTCCTGCTTTGCTTGGAGTGAGATGTAAGAGTCAGTACACTCAAAGCTTTAAAACGCGGGTCTTTGTTATTGATGAGCTGTTCCTTTTCCTTTTGTATTTGTTTATTGTTCTTTAGTCTGTTTGGGGGATAAGCAAGTTACTGTAATCAAAAAGTAAAAAATAACAACAGTAAACTTCTGGGGAAAGGCCTTTTTTGGCACAGCTGGTTCACAAACGACCTTTCAGAATATAAAAAGACAAAGCCGCAAAGAAAGGTTCCTTCTTTAAGATTACCTTTGATGTATTTCTGCTGCTGGCCCCCACTAAATACCCACAAAAGCGTCCCTTTCTAAGGCTGTCTTATGTGCAGGGGGCTGTTCACCTAACCAAGGTGCAGCCTGCAGCTCGGCCAGGGCCATAAGACTCTGGAAGACCACAGCAAACAACGCCGGCCAGTGCTGCTACAACAAAGACAATTAAGAATATACCACATTTTTTTATTATATGATTCACACCGCTGCTATGCCTTTCATTGAGCGAGGACAACGCTGAACATGCGAAGCAGAAGTTTTGATATGCTGCTAACGGAGCGCAGTCACGTTTTCTTCCTCTGTCCTCAGGAGGAGGAGGAAGATGATGGGAGAAAGAAGGGGCGTAAATTGGGGAAGTTTGGGTTATAAATAGAGAGCAGAAGGCTTCCACTGGCCTAAACCAGAAGACACATCCGTGGGAGTCATAAATAGATCGCGAGTGGACTCTCAGAGCATGAAAATCTGCTAGCCATCAGATCTGCGCTGATGAGTAATCGTCACCAGCCACTGCTCCGCTCCGCAGGGCTCCAGAGCCTAATTCTGCCAGCCCAAGTCAAGTCAATAAAGAGGTAGCCGAAAGGAGCCACACAGCTGTTGATGGCACAGAAAACAGGGGTTGCTTTTCCACAAGACTGTTGGGAGTCCACAATCAGTCGACAAAAGTTACAGTAGGGAAAAGTGATGTTACTTCAGTTTTCCAAGGGTAACGGTATCCTGTCTTACCTCGCCCACTAAATGAATTGTAACGCCAAACTGCCTCTTGCAACCAAATCTCCGTGACAAAAAAGAAGAAAACAAAAAGCTGTAACAATAGCAGTGCAAAGGAGTGGGGGGGGGCGGGGAGGGGGGCCGCAAATACAGTGAAAATTCTACCTGGGGTTTTGTGGATGGTTTTTGTAGATCTGTTCTGTACTGATCCCGCAAGTCAGTAGACAAGTAGTAGACCAGCTGCTACAAAAAAGTTGGCCAGGGCACATCTGACCCCATCTTTGCATAAAACCAAGTTCGGTAGTTTGCACAGATACGGTTCCCTTGCCGTGTAAAACAGAATATTGTAAACCTTCAGTAAAATGCTCAAAAACTGCACTCTGTTACATCTCACATTAGTTTATTAAATATGATCTTCCCTGTACACCTGAAACTCATGTCCCTAGAAGCTGTAAATGTTCAAACTCCACTGGAGATTTTATAGAGCAATCTAATGTATCGCTACCCATATGTTACTCACGGTAGCGTTTGGACTGCTGACCAGATGTGGATTTTCAGCACGCTTTACCTAAACGTTCAACCGCGTTTTCCAAACGTCTGTCATTCTTGCGGTCAGAAGGCTGAAAATCTTAGGTAGCTCAGATTTCAGTAGAGAAACTGTCTGCTGTGCGTCTTCATTATTTTCACTCACCTTACAGTCTCATTTTTGGCCTCAGTGAAATTTAGTAACTGTGGTCACATAATTTCCCTTTACCATTCCTAATCCGCATCCTGCCTCAAGTCACTGAACCGTTGTCACCTGCGCTTTGACCATCATAGATTCACAAGTAGCACGTTATTTGGTATTCGTTCAAAGAAATACTAAGCAACGTTCCAGTGCCGAACACAACGAGCACGCTGCCTTTTTTATTAACCGCTATACCTGTTAACATCGTGCCCACACCCTCGCTTAGATTTCCACCGCGGCATCTGAACAGGAGAATGCTGTATTTACTCTGTATGACTTGAGGGCGTCAGGCACCACCTTCTTTCAGAGTCAAGGATTTCTTACTCAACCAGGAGATAAATGACATTCTGCAAATCACGCAGGCTTTTTTCCCAGCTCCGAGTTCTAGAGCTAATTTACTTCCACAAGGTGGTGGTGAGGACTGGCATTAACACCTGCACAAAATAACAGCACTTTTAGTCTGACGGAGGAGCACGCACTCGACACGCTACGGAAACGGTTTTAAAAACAAAAAATAATTAAAGAAACCCCAACCCAAACCCAGCTAAAAAAAAAAAACCCAACAAAACGGAAGAGCCGCAAAACCCGTGAGCCTCTAGCAGCAGCACAAGGGAAAGGAAAAAAAACCAAGAGAGAGAAGCCTCACCACCGCAGAGCACACCCTCCAGCAGCAGCAACTTAATTAGACCTGTAATTCAGCCACATTTCCCACTTGCCAGTCCTCGCGCGATACACAATTAACACTCGAGAGAAAGCTAGCGAGGCTGAAAGCCGTGCGAAAAGGCATTCCCTGCGCTGCGGGCCGAGGCCGGCCGGGCGGAACGCGGAGGCTGCGGCCGGAGGAGCGCGGCGATGTCCTTGCCGGGGAGGCAGCCGGCAGCCCGCAGCCGGCAGCCCGCAGCCCGGCGAGGTGCGGGGCCGGCGGGCGGAGGAGCCGGCTCCAGCTGCCGCCGGCGGAGCAGGCGGTTAGCATAATGCTTTGACAACTCCATCAGCGCAGTCTCAAGGTAGCTGTCAATCAGGATGCATCATTTAATACAACAGCACACTGAGGATTTTCTCCTACAAGCCGCATGACAGCGGAGCTACAGCTCTATTTATATCAGCGCCCGGTTGTGTTTACAAGGCTGGGGTAATTAGAAAAGATGCAACAGGCAGAGAGATATTATTCAGATTTCCATTTCGCCGTGCCGCCGCGGCAAGCGCGATCTTGCTGCACGGAGTCATGCTAAATGACAAAAGCGCTATTTTCTTCAGTCTCTGTGCTCAGACAGCACTTCATTTGCAGCTATCTATAATTAGATTAATGGTGTAGTGCCGTACAAAGCGGGCCCACTTCACATCAGATAGCATATGAATTAGGACAAACACTTATTTCAATTCCAGGCAGAGAAAGCAGTGACTGGGGTATTTAGCATACCCTTTATGGGGGAATGAGATGTTAATTGTGTACCATTACCTCTAAACTGCTTGCTTGTTGTATAAATCACTGTGCTAATTGATGCAGAGATAGAAACGTAGCCACAGGCAAGAAAGCAACGGAATGAGAGCTGAAGATGGTGGATAAAGGATTATCGAGTAAAACCATATGGAGATGAGGTTCCTTTGAAACCTGCCCACAAGCACTACTACTATGAACTACAGGGGGAAAAGTGCTGCACTGACGCCCAAGAAAAAAAAAATAATATATATATATTTTACATCATCGTTTCGAAACAGAATCTTGGTAGCGAATCCGAGCCAAGCAGAAAACTGAAGAATGAATGTGTGTAATGAACCTCAACACACGCTTCCGAAAGACAAGTAGCCGGGTAGAGATGCCTTGGGAATAGTCACCACGCTGCCCAGATTTTGGGGGCCTGAGTTGATAAGTAACGCTTGAAAACTATCCAGAGCAGATGTTCCCCTGACCCATTGGCGGACGAGAAATACAGAGTCTTTACGCAGAAACTGTGCCTGTGCCTCAAAAAAGCCCAAACCTCACCACATTCAAGTGGGTACCAGTAAGTTAAATGTCCTACTAAGGAGGAAAAAGGGAAGCAGCTTCACTCCCCCATACCAACAACCACACCGATTCTGGCCCACGCACATACAGAGACAAGAAAATCCCTGAAAACCCCTCTCCACCTACCGCAGAAGCAAGAAGAGGAGAATCTCTCAGAAAGAATGAGTAGCTGTGTCAACACCAGGACAAACAAAGCCCGCTTTCTCA
The DNA here is from genome assembly GCF_929443795.1 of Astur gentilis. Classification (NCBI taxonomy): domain Eukaryota; kingdom Metazoa; phylum Chordata; class Aves; order Accipitriformes; family Accipitridae; genus Astur; species Astur gentilis. Next base: position 4,206,821 of record NC_064892.1, read on the forward strand.
AGGACAGGTTTTGGAGTTGTCAGTCATCTCTAAAACAGCGTTAGGGCCTCGGGGGCATTCGTTAACTGCACTCCCCAGCGCAGATTCTCTCCCCTTATGAGTTTGACCAAACCCTCTGCCCACACTCCCCACCACACAGAGCTGCGGCCTTCTCCTCTAGCTGGACACCTTTTATTCACAAAAGAGGTTGGACCATAATGCTTTTAGGACCCTTCCCCCTCTGTTACATTTGGCCGAAGTTGATCAACTAAGTCAAGGTTACTGGGAAGTCGGGGGGCAGGCACAGAACAGATATCCAGCGTGCCTGCCAGAGCCTTGGTTTCTTGGTGAAGGTGGCTAAAAATAGCATTACAAAAGGAAGTTGAGCTACAGCACCATCCTGACCCCCGCATTCAAGGATGAGCCAACGGGGTGACACGCTCACCTTCGAGCCATGCTTCTTCCCCTACAGACAATGCAAATCTGCTTGGCCTAAATATTCTACAGAAGAGTGGCTCTAGTATACGAGCTGGAGCCAACACCACCGCACTCTAAATCTTCTCTCCTCTGCTCCCAAATCATCATATAAACTCTTTTCTTAAGCTTCTTGTTCAGAAAACTTGGTTGAACTCGCACACAACTAAGGCTTAGCTTCATACTTTGATCACTAACAAAATGCCAAGACAAAATGCTAGCAACTGAAATACTACTCAATGTCCTGATCTAAGAAAATATGTTCCCCTCGCTCACAACACGATACTTAAGAGCAAATGCCGACTTTCAGCCACAAGCTCTAAGGTCCTAGCACGGTGACAGAAACTTCTGAAAAATACAAGGTATCTTCCCTTTGAGTGTTCAACCTCTACTAATCTTCAGCGCTTGATATTGCCTTAGCTTAAAAGAGCAAAGAGAATGCATTATATTTACCAGATATCTCACTGTCCTAAGGTTCATTAAAAAGAGCGAGTTACGGCATTTTCCAACCTTGTTTTTAATTTTCTTTTTGAACTACTTGTTTTTCCCACATATGGTAGCTAATTGTTACTTGGGGGGGTGGGGTGTGTAAGGTGTTGCGGTAGTGTTCATCGACCTCATCTCCCAAAGAAATACACATAACAAATATGTCTGTATATGTGTCTCCATGTATTTAAGGGAGGGCTTGGGGGTGGACAGTTGCCCATTACAAACAAGCAGTACTAATGTACAAATCACTGCTTGCTGCAAAATCAAGTGAATAGCAGAAGAGAATCACCTATGGGCTGACGAAGTGCTTCAATTACTTTGAGAGGAACCTTTAAATTATTTTCAACACAATACACCAAACAGGAGTAAGTAGAGCGATGTTAAAGACAGCAGTCACTGTTTTGAAATGACAGTCGAGTTCAACAGTTTAGATTTTGGTCACCAGACATACAAAGCCTGTGGATTATCCTCCTTTATCACTGAAGCTTACAACTTTAAGGAAACACAAGCTATAACTGGCCAACCAAAGGGACCTATGAAATAGAAACAAATGGCAGTAGAAAAAAGCCCTGCGTTGACTACTTTGAAATAACACCTCCCAAGCGTGCGGCTAGTTGACATAAATGGAAACGCATTGAGGAAAAGAGCTGTGAAGCTGTGTAACAGTCCTGCTCCTAATCATTAATCACTTTTTTTAGACCATTTAAACTAGCCCATTAGAGCCTGCAGCAAAATGCCAACACTCCTATCACCTGCATGTCAGCAGTGCTGGTGTTAACAGGAGAAAATATATGGTTTCTATGACTGTGCCCCAGTTCTACAGCATTTGCTACCTTTAATTGAAAAAGGCAGTTAAACACAAGGTAAATCATTCAGTTAGCTAAGCTGTTTAATAACACATAATTGATAATGTCAGTATGTTACAGTGACATAATGCATCACTTTCATCACTCTTATGCTTCAAATACGGTCAACTTATACTTCAAACATTTACTTTATATCTGCTATTTAATGAAAAAGCCAGGGAGAACCGCCTTGAGTACCACATGTGGAACATACGTACAACACACACTGCTGCCTCAACTCATCTGCGGGTTGGTTAGAAACAGGTTCCTGCCACAACACTTGCAACGGTGTAGAAATGGTTTAGTTACGTCATTAGCAACTCGCTTTTTGGCTCAAAACACCAGAAGCTCCTACTGGAATAATAGATATTTCTCTGATACGATCTGTTGAAAAAGAGCATGAAAAAATCTGCATAAGAAAAAGCAACTACTTGTTTTCCAAAGTGCACCCCAGTCCTGCAGCCTTTTGCCTCACTTTTCACATGTAACCAGGCCAACAGTAGCCATCAGGACTTGGGTGTTAGTGTAAGGCCAATCACATGCCTAAGGGTTTACAAAATCATACCCCCTAAATATGGAATATGATCTGGGGTAGGAAAAATTATCTTAGCAGCTACGTACAGATAGTGTGGCTAAACATGACTAACCTCATTATACAATACAGTGGGTTTTAACATGTATTAATTAAAAAAAAACCTAATTTATTTCTACAGGTATTTTAAATGGGCAAGAACATTTCACCTGGTGGTTATATAACAATAAGAATGTAACCACTGATGAGAACCATGCAATTCAGTCTTCATCGTGTAGCAGAGAGCAAGCAAATGGTTGCAAAATGGGTTTTGGTTTTGTTTTTTTCAAAAAAATAGACAAACACACCCTAAAAAACTCCAAAACAAACAAAAACACCCCACAAAACCAACCAAAAAAAAAAAAAAGCACAACTTTTAGTGACCACTGTTACAGGACGCATGCAGGAAAAGGTGATGGAGCAGACTCTGTGGTAGCAGGCAAGACAAAATGTGCTGCCACTTTGAACCTCCATTTCCTACATATAACTATAATATTTGTTTGCCCTGAGATTTCAACTGTATCATGGACAATATGGCTAGGAAGGCTCAGTATACTGAAAACAAAAATATGCTGCTTCCTAAGTAGCCGCTTGCCCTCCTCCTGTTCTTATAATTGGAAAGTAGCTGCAGGAAGTGGTAATGATACCACTACGAGCAAGTCTTCAATCATCTTTCAGAGAGAAGTTTGGTTCAACTGTCCTGGAGTTCACTGGCCGAGGAGAAGAGTTACGCAGACGTCCAACTAATAAAGGTTGCAATGAACTGCACAGGCCACAGTTACAACCAAGTTGTCCGTACGTCTTGCTAAGTTAACTTTGCCAGAGTAACGGATGCTCACAAGCATAACAAGGAAGCCCATTGATCACGACCTGCGCAAGGCTCACAACCAACCTGTAGACTATGGTCTGACCAGAGACCTGAGTGATGTATATAAGGTAATGATTTATAAAAAGGGAAAAGCCAACAAAGATGTGTAAAACTATAGTACCGATTACATAGCAACCCAATGCCTGCAGGATACTTACTATTTTTCGTCCTCGTTCGTTTTGGTTAACTATAAATTTGTAAGTTATTCAGTAAAGTTCAGCAAGAAAGTACTTTTTGAAAAGTACTATCTGATTTGGGGCACAACACATCCCCCTCTAGAAAAAAAAAAAAAAACAAAACCTATTGAGTTGAATTGATTTACAAAAATGTCAAGCAAATGCTGCTTAATTTCCAAACACTGATGTTTTTCCCCCTCTGGGTGGCCATGGAATAATAAATGTTTGACTTCCCTTCAAGCTCTGCACTACTTTTGGCACTCACTTAAGCTGAAGAAAAAGCAGATCACAGAGGCCTTTCATTCACTGTGAGGCTACCTACAACCATACAGAACATTTAGATAGATCTTATTTTCCACTGATGGCAAAAATGGTTTTAGTCTGCACATTTCATAGGGAGAAAATTGCAGAGCAAACTGCATTCTCTCACAGCTAACGAAGCTTTCTAACGGTTGGGCAAGCACTGGTTAGAGCTTGGTCTGTCAATTTGCCTTGGAGTGCTTCCAAATACTACTTGGTTAAGCCACAGCATCTTTCTGGTTTGCTTTGTACAGCAGGTAGCACAATGACACCTACAACTGGAGAAAAACGTGTCTTAGGAAGCCAAGGCCTTTTTACAGAGATTTGATTCGGTTTACAAAGCCGTCTGGATTGAAATATGGATTTAGGGAAGTTCACGTGTGAAGCCCCTTGAACACGGGCAAGTCCAGATGCATTTGTAAGGCTGTTGCAAAATCAAAATTCAAAGCACGAGGTCTAGCTGGTTATGAGGAGAAGCTGTGAGAAAGGAGTATGAGGACATGTATGAGAACTCAAGCCATCTAAGATGGTGCAGCTTTACATAAACTGCGTGATAATCTCTTCCATACGTCCTGCTGCCAGACACTCTGCTCTCACACCACAGCAATTACATAGCCTAGCAAATGATTTAGGGGGTTTGGTAGCGTTACTGTGCAGGTTAGAGATAGAGAGGCTTTAAATCTTGGATCCGGTTTTGTCCTGGACTCGTTCCTGTCAGTAGTCCCACTGATTTCAGTAAGTTCATGGTATCACCCAAGATCCTTCAGTGAGAACTTTCAATTCAGTAAGAACTGAGTTGCTACACTGCACATTAATATGGACTTACCTGCCTAGAAAAAAAACTGTTTGTTTGAAAAATGAATCCCTCATCCTTACTGTCTTCTTCAGGGTGGGGCTGGTGAAAAGCTACTAAATAATACAGGGAAAGTTGTGCTCTCCTCTTTCATTCCTCAGTTTAAGGAAACTCAGGTTTTATTTCAGATGCAATAAAATTAATGAAAAAGACTGATGGTAAGATTATGAAAATCCACAAAAATTCTATAAATTTTATGATACGTAATAAAACAGTTTTTAATTATGTTTCTTAATTATTCTGGATACTAAATCACCATGAAAGTCTCAGCAATAGTGCAGCTACAGCACCAGTATTACACCTGTTTCCTACAGTTAATTTCCAGGGATCATTTCATGGCATTAGGATGGATATCTACATTAGCAATGGATGCACATTCTCTGATCTTTGTAATTCAGAAATACATGCTGCTGCATCTATCAATACTAGCAACACTATTCATGTAGGACTTAAAATGCTCTTTTACATTACAGACTAGTGCTTTTATAAATCAAACCTTACATGACAATCTTTGCTAATATCTAAGGGCTAGATCCAATAAAAGACTTACATACAAAAAGCAGGACACTTAGGCAGAAGTGAAGCACCTAAATCCAAAACGGCAATACAAACCCCTGATCATCTGTCACTTAACACTGAAGGTACTTATGTTCTATCCTCCTCCCTGGTTCAAAATACACGTTTAGAGTTCTGCTGCTGCACCTCCTCAGAACCAAGTAATACAGCTACTTCATTCTTCAAACCTAGATGTGACCCAGAAGTCAGGAAAGCAGGGTCCAGTTCTGCTCCAGGGACCATTCTGACATTTTTCTTTCAACTGACATTGCATATCATACATAAAATAATGCCGAGCAGACAGAAAAAAAGAAAACAGAAAATTTGAGATCAAATGGATAGCAAAAACTGAAGAAAAAAAACCCCAAACCTCTCAAAGACTAGCCTCTTATTTTCAGCTTTAAGCACTCATGTAGTCAAACACATCCCTTATGTATGCTGATGAATTGGAGCAGCTATTTCAAAACCAGGCTTATATTTCTACATATTTCACTCACACACATACTAAGTTAATAATCGCCAAATACACATTAGACAATTTATGACTGAGCTGTCTTAGCCCAAAGCCATAACACTCACATAAGAGGCTCAGGTAAGAAGTGAGTCCTGGGAGTCATTTACCAATGAACAGCAACATTATTCAGTGGATTTGGGACTGGAGATGAAGTGATGAACATTACGGTATGCAATTACGCTTGATAAGGCAGTAGAACGCGATCACCCAAGCGAAGATTGGACTAGAGCACCTCAGTTAACAACTCGTAACCACCCCCCCAAAGTTATTAGTGTGTGAGCTTTGGCCACTACTTTGTAATTGATTTAACCTCTGTCCTCAGGGCAATATTTTGAAGTTGTTGGTTAAAGTGATTTAGTATTTATTTCTTTAATTAGACTAAGGTTTTGTGAGGCATTCAGAGCACGAAGTGTATTGATCTCCGTATTTTCATCTCTGCTCCTGACTCAATTTTTGACATCACAATTAAAGGACTGCGTGAAACTGTTTCAGACAATCCGAATGAAAGCAGTGAAGAAAGCAAGCTAGGAATATTTCTTTAAATGCAAATGAAACTCAAAGATAACGGACTTTGAATAAATATTTTATCAGTCCTACTCTTCACTTCACTGAACAATCATTTTTTTATGCCATGGGAAATATATTTGCAATTGCTGGTTTAGGATTTCTTTTAGACATGCATGCATTTTATACATTTCTTCTGTCTTATTATGTATCTAAACTATGTTTATTTCTCACACCAGCATTTTTCTGAGTGTAATCCAACAGAATGATTGCTCAGACAACCTACAGTAGATCTGGACTATTACACTTGCAGCTACTACTGGTTTAGGCCCAAGAGCTATTTTCCAGGGTCACCAGGCTAAGTTCTCTGCTGGTTTAAAAGGTGAAATGCAACTTGTAGCGGACTTATTTCAATTACTAGAGAACTTGGTCATGTTTCTTTAACTGTCATTCCTTGCTTCAAAAAAACCAAACCCACTATTCACAAGAAACCCGAACTCATTCTCAAGTCTGTTGTTAATCATACAGTGAATTTCTCTACCCCAGGAGAAGACTTGGAGTGATCCACTGGTCACGAGGTGAAAACCAGTCAACTGGAAAGAATTTTAGCAGTGATAATACGGTAGGGTAACACATCCATAGTTACATACCTATTTTCAACATACCAGTTTATCACACTTGGCATAAACAGCAACCAGAGTGAGTCTGTGTATCGATAATTATATAAACCTGGTGTGGGAACTGGAAAAGAAACTAGGAACAACAAAGAACGCTGCTGAGAAATAAAAATTTCTGAGCATTGCTGTGTAGAGTAAAATGAGGATGAAAAGAAGGAAAAGGTTGTAAGACTGGAAATAACTAATACTGATTTTATCCATCACAATACTCTCACTACTCAGTATAATGTTAGGAAGAAACATGCAGGTTATCCCAATGCTTCAAAGCTTCCCAGTTTGTCAAATTTGCAGAAATAGAACTGAGATGTTCCACAGTGGGAAAAGATCAAAGTTGAACAGATCAGTCTTATTATTTACGAATAAAATTTTAAAATGAGACACACTGAAACAAGAAAAAAAAATTTTTTCTTTTCTTTTCTCTTTTTTTAAGCTTAACTGTATCCAACATGGCTGGAATTTGGCTGACAAGGCAATCCTGCTCTGGGTGCTAAAGGAGGACTTCATCAGTAGATGACTAAAACTGCAACACACGTGACCGAGCAGGGTAGATATATTGAAAGGACAATCAAGATGCAGCTCCATACTTCAAAATGGACTCAGTAATTTAAATATTTACAAATTGACTACAGGGTGCTCAAAGAAGACTGCTCCAGCTATGTAAGACAGGCCGTTACGTAGTCACAGGTTGGAGAAAGGGGACGAGGAAGGAACAAAACTGCTTTTGTGGCTTAAAGGCTAAGGAACGCAGCTGAGGAGAGGAGAAAAACTGCCTTCTGGTCTCTGTTCCCAGAGTTACCCAGCTGCCTAGTTTGACACAGGGAAATGGTTCTAGAAATGGGGACCAGAATCTGGTTTCCCAGCAGAATGGCTTGAGCACTAGGTTTCTCCCTTACCCCCCCTAAGACTTGGCAACTACAACATACTGCAGGGACGGAGCAGATTTTAATTCTGTCATGTGGAAGTCAGCGCAGAACGCTTATCTCCAGCCTTCTAGGCGAGCGCTCTCAGCAGCAAGGGGAGTGGCAAAAAAGGAGCATCTCTACCTTCTACCGCTATGACTTTTGAAAAAGGTGGCCACAGCTGCTAGGCTTTGGGTTGAACTCAACACTGCCCACTCATGCTAGATGTTTTCTGAAGACTATTCTCCCAGGAGACTTGAAATGAGTTTAAGTACTCTGTTTCAGCAGCACAGTGAAGGTAAGCGAACATTTGATATCTAGTTCCCCAGAGCAGGGTTGCTGAGAAGATGGAGGTACCTTTAGTTAGACAGCTGTGAAACCTGTTTTAGGTGTCCTGAGCACACTTAGAAACTTACTGGATCTTAAGCTTCCTGGATCACTTTCTTTGACTCGGACACCTAAATTGTGATTTAATTTTGCTGTAGGTGCCAAAATAGGCACTTGAGCTTTAAGCCCAATGCCTAAAGACATCTGGATATATGATCCTGAGATACTGTTGTCAAAAACCAGTATATATAATCATACTGATGCTTATGTCGATTTCTGTAACATTGATTAGTGATAATTATTCATCTACCTTCATTTCTCTATAGATTACTTTCTACAGACAAAATTCACTTGAGATGAAACTGTATCCACCAGTTATAGTCACATGGCTCACCAACTCTGCCTCCTTTCCAAATACAAACAACTGTTTTTATTCCTCCAGCTCTTTTGACCTCACTACTGCTTCCAAAAGTGTTGAATTCTGGATAGCTGTTCAACTGGCTACAGCTTGGTTGCACATTATTTGATCTTATCTTAAATATTTAAAATGAGACAAGGGTCACAAGGCACTGGCAGAATTCTCAGTGTCTCCTGTTCTCTTCATATGGTATACGATAATCGATAACTTACTTTCTCATATACTAAGACTTCAAGACTAATTGTACAGCCTATAAAAACAATGTTTGGGGTATACGATCGATGACTAAATCTCTGTTGCATGGTTGCCTGTAATCCAAGAAGGGGTCTGTGTTTCAGAGTTTCATTGCTTTAGCTGCTGCTGTTTAACAACTTTACTGTAATACAGTTAATTATTGTTATAGGGCAATAGATGCAAAGAGCAATTGCGAAGCTATCTCCGTGGCTTGCTTACGTTTATGGTAGTTGTGCTTATTGCACTTGTCCTTCCTTGCTACTCTTTCCTAGAGCCAATAGCTTGAAAGATGGTCAAGCAAAAAGGTATAATCAACACAACTCCCTTCTCCCATTCCTGATTATTTGCTTATCTTGGAAGATAAGGAGTTTTGACAGCAGAGTACATTAGTCAGAATAATATTTGAAGCTTCAAAACCTGCTGACCTACAACATAACCAGGGACCTGCTTTGCTGCAGTCAGTGAAGACTACAGTTCCACTTACAGAGCGTCAGAGGATTTGGTACCAATTGGGATCCTACTTTAAGATCAATTACAGGCATTGGATTTCTCTTCCTCCTTTAATACAAAATAAAAACAAAATGTGTTTACCGCCATTATGGAGGGGTAACCTCACTAAAGCTTGCAGCTGTAACTTGCCTCATGATATCATATTATTACATGACCTTCACTGTTTATATAGTCGATAGAACATAATTAAATGACTTCATAGAATCAAATTAATTTCTCCTATGCTGTATTCATTTTAAAATAGAATCAATATTATTTACCCTACCTGACAATAATGCCCCGTGCTTCACATAAGATTGATTCAATACCAGCAGGTAGTTATCAATGAATGCACTTTGCTGTGGTAAATGAACACAATCAATACTCCGAAATGTGAGTTTTCTAGCATATGACTGAATTGTAACTGAAGTGAAGGCTGAGTTTTGTTCAGGTCTTTTTACTTCTTCTTTTAGGTTTCATATAAGGCAAATCTGAATTTCATAGACAGTAACCATCCAGGCAGCACCGCTGCACACTGAACATCATTATCCTCTGAAAACGTTATGCCACACGAGATAGCAGACAGAAAAAAAAGGAAAACTCAAGAAAGAAATATCAGAGATTCTCAGCATTTCTTGAAAAACATGATTATTTGAACTCTTAAGCATCACACAAGTATCATGTGAAAGACAACTCTGTATTGTGTAGGGCACATTGCATGAATTCCAATTTGTTCTCTTCAAAACAGAGTAAGAAAGAAAAGCTATAGTTCTTGGAAGGATATCCGAAGACATCAGTTTTCATTTCAAAAAAATGTATGAATGTAGTATCAGCTAATATAAGCTAAGCTTCATTTTAAGGTATATTACATAAATTAAAAACAAAACTAATGTCAACGAGATTGACATAACTTCTCTGTTAACTTCAAAATGAACTAAAAATAGGGACTTTGGCAAAGTAATTTCTATTTATGGCAATTTTAAAGTAAAACATGTGAAAAGGAGATTTTAGAAGACATTAAACATATGGGTGTCTGTGACCACTCCCTTTCAGTGGGAGCTGGTCTTACGGTTGCTCTTTCTCCCTTATAAAAATATGTCCTTGAATCCCCACAATCCTTCAGCTTTTTAATCTTTTAAGTCAGTCCTCATTTTTTCCTAGAGTAACTTAACCTAGCTTGCACTACTTCTGATGTCATGCCACACCAGTCATTTTCTCAGCTACCAAGGTACCGTTCCTTCCTTCTAGCAAGTTCCTCAACTTTACAGGTACTGAGCAATCCTGCTTTTACTTTATAGAAAATTCTAGGAAGCACACTGAAGAAAAGCATTTCCATAGCACACTTGATCTCATGTTTTACTACTGGTTTAGTATTCACATATTCTTTGTGTAAGAGCCAAGAAAACAAAAGCAGAATGCTTTAGAATAACATTGACACATTTTTATATATTTACTGAGAGAGTAAATGGCAATTTTAAATACAAACAGGCTTTATAGTTCACATCTTTCAGAAATCAACTACAACTTCACGGCTTTTTTTATACACGCATTTGAAGACTGAAGTTGGCTTTCTTGGAAAAAACTGTGAAATCATGAAAATCTAAAGTAGCTCCTTTCCTTAAAAAAAAATTTTAAAAAAATCTGATCATATATAACATCTATCATTGTTTTGATGTCGGCTTACAAAAAATACAGCAAGCCAGCATGTGTCATCCATCTTTCCTCCCCATTACCTGCATTTCATAAAAACATCCTTATGTCAACCATAATCTACCACAATTCTCCCAAAAATAGCACAAGGTTATATCTAGCTTCACAGAATAAAGATGAAACTGAATCACAATTAACAATCTATGCTTAAAATTATTTCCCCTAAAATATTAAACCACAAGCAGAAGAGAAGCTTCCGTAATTTACATTTCAAGTGCCCATAATGACAAACAGTAATCAATACAACATATGTTCAATGCAGAAGAGCTACTGTAACTGCTGGAGTCCACAAAACTGAAGGTTTGCCAGTGGGGCAGAGAGGCAATTTAACATGTAGCAGTCAACAACAGCCACCAAGGAATTCTTTTTCTTTCCTCTGCTGTATTTTCTTTTCGTGTCTATTCCTCCCAGCCTCATTTTCCCAACATTTGACTATTTAATTTGAAATACTAGTTATTACCTGGCTTTATAATTCCACTAATTAATTTAACATTCACATCAACAAAGTTACACATAGGGGAAAAACCCCAAATTAAGCTTCCCTATCACAGGCAGAACCTTACTAGCCAAACACACAAAGTGCAATCGTCATCTGATTCACTTATATTTACGTTAAACTGTTTCCTTTTTATCACCTAAATTTAATTATTATAAATAATATTTATATGTAATATAAGCATAAAAATCTACACTGTGTATGTACAAATTATATATACATATTTACATAAGTAGACATACACGTAAGAATTTATTCTGTTCTGGCATTTATACAACCTTTTCTCTTACAGTTATAAGAGTTTTCCTGTGCAAGAATGTATTTAGGGGGAGCTAAAAGGAGGGGGGGTTATTATGATCAGCAACATGAAGCATGGAACAAAACAAGGCATTTTCTCATTCTCATGCACTTTGAAAGGCATCCTAAAGGAAGTTTTGTTCACACATTAAAGAGAAACTCTGTTGGTAATGCTCCCGGTAAACTCTAGGCTCTAACAGAAAGTTCCTGTAACATCTCACCCAGCTTTATGGGTTCAGGTACCATTGCCATTTTGGAAGCTTTAAGGTGTCCCGTCTGGCTTCTGCATGCTGCTCTAGAAAACTCCAGGGCACCTGTAGGTCCTGCATTATAGCTGTCAGCTCCCTAGAGATGTCTTGGGTAAATTACACGCATGAAAGTTAGATACCAAAGTCTGAACATAGGGAACTTCTTCCCCTTGACAGACCAAGTGGAGAAGCACATGGAAGAGAATCACTCCTGGAAGTACATGATTCTCTCTACTGACCGAGTAATCTCAGATTGCGATTTATGATTTCTGGCTGCTTCCATTAGGGCAAGCGAAAGTCAGACTGCTCTTCTTTTCAATTCTGGAAAATGCTGTCCCTGATTCAGGAAACATTAGCAAAAGACACACGAGACAGAAAAACACAACTACACTCTCCTTTAAAAGGAATCACAGCTATGTAGTTTTATCACAGCAGGATAAAGGGAACAATCCTTTCACAAAAGGCCTTTCTGTGAAAAAAACAGAAATGAGGTGAGTTACTGTTTCACAAATTTGCTGGTAGATGGTTGGGAGAAGTTTCATGGCTTTCCTCAATGGCAGTTGAGTTTGCTTAAGAGAAAATACAAATAGCTTCCCCATTTTCTACAGGCAATTTATCTAAAGGAAGACATTACTGGACCTGGAATGCGGAAAGGACCCTGGACTGTGAGGCCGGCAGATAAGGACTCATCCACGAGGTATACGCCAAAGACTTCTGCAGAAGAGCCTGTAGGAGTAGGGCAGGAGCTTGGCAGAATGTGAGCATGTGCACACATGGGGAAGGAGAACAGGGCTGAAAGGTGATTACGAGGCGTGATTTTCCTCGAGCTTCTTGGCAGTCCTGGTCATCGCCGCAGTATACGTCCTCTCCCTTCAAACAACTGTTTGAAGTGCAGAGGATTTGTCTGAGCGACATGGTAGCATAAACGCACAAGTGGCCATATACTATTTCTGATTCGAGCAATACATCATTTACTCCCTGCTTAATGTGGAATTCCAAACAGGCAAGTTTAATCATTTTAATTTCCAGTTATTTTACCCACTTTACTAATTACCATTACAGCACTGATTAGTTTGTAATAGTTATTCATTAGCTGTAAGTTGAACAAGAGCTGATTTGAGGTAATTGCTTCCTTGACACATTCTGGGGACTAAGTACTTCATAGTCATCAGATAACGACTCTGACGAAACGTACTGTCAACAGCAAAGACAATCAGTCGTGAAGCTCTAAAATATTTTCAGAATCACCACTACTTTCCTGCACGTGGATTATTTGGTAAAACCAGCTTTCCTCCAGCCAGAGTAACCAAGGATGTTACTGTAGATGATACATTATGGAACAGAAAAACAGAGTTAGAGACAGCTCAGTATTATGCCTAACATACTTTGTCTTGGAGAAAGACTGTATTTTGCCTACCTGAGGTCCTCCTTACAGGTCATTACAGTATCTTGTTTCTGGAGAACTGTTGTTTGTCCTTGCACTCAGCCATCTCCTCCTTATCCCATTGATCCTCAGTGACAAAAACGTCTTCTTGATAGACAAAATCACACATAAGGAGACTATTTCTTGTTTCATTGGCTTGGAATTGTCATGGCTGGAAATACAGGGTATTTCATGGGGTAGACATTGAAAACAGGGCCAGAGGATGTGTCTCTGAGACATCCCCAGGCATCTTCCTCACCCTCCTCAGGACATTTACATGTTTAGTTTTCTCTTGCCATTTTGTTGGGGGCTGCATTTTGGATCTCGTCTTGAGGAAGCGTTGATCAAGCCCCATCATTCCTACTACCTACCTTTTAACTGGAAAGCAAATGCAGGATACAACAAGAGATACGCTCCTAGAGACAGGGTATTGATGCCTTGTTCCGCTAAGCAGTAATTTGTTATCCATGGGATATTCTTTTATCCACTTGTGGAAACTCATGGAAATTTCTGACTTTGATGTGGCCAAGTAAACAGGGTGTGCAGCCCTCGGACTCATCCCAGTAAATCTCTGTTTGGAGCAAGCTGCTCGAGTGGCTATGTTCCAGATCTTAAATACCAGATGTGATCTCAGGAAAACGTATTACTGGGGAGGAGTGAGTTAAACCCTGATAAAAACTGTACAGGTTCAATCACCTAAGAGCATGGGTGAAGTGAAGGTACCCCCAGCAGAATTTCCTTGCTTTTACTGCTCAGCTCTCTTCAAAGTCCTGTCACAGTTTTGGCTACAATGGGCTACAAATTGAAGACTGGAACTTTGCAATTCTGTTTCATGATCCTTACCTTAGAGATTGAACGGTTTTGTTTCCAGATCCAGACTGTGCCCCCAAAGATGGGAACTCACAGTGAGCGACAAACATGAGGCTTGGAAGGATGGCAGCAACATAACACTACTCCCTCAAATGATTTGAAATGACTCAGAATTAAAAACAATGGAAGAAAACAAAACAGTACCTTAGTTCATATGCCCAGAACTAGAAAACCTAAGATGTAATTATTTGGGAAACACCCAAGCCTTTTCCTTTAAGCCTTGAGTCATTTCTTTACTCGATGGAACAGAAATACAAAGCACAACATTTAGCAGAAACAAAACAATACAGAAATACCAAAATGGATACAGAACAGGTCAGAAGAACTTCAAACAGGAATAGGGTTTGTTATAGCTAATCATGACACTGAGGACAGATCAAATAACCTCCCAATGTACGTTGTACTCTATGAAACTCTAACAATGCTTGAAAAAAAGTATGTGGTGGGGGAAGATGGAAGTGAATTTACTTTAGATGCCTTTTTAGCAACTTCTATTTTTACACGATCTGATCTGTCGCCTTTGCTCATCCCCCAAAATAATACCGACACCCTTCTTCCCCTACCAAAGTCACCCCTCCAAGTTCCACAATGAGTTCCATTGATTTTTGAGACATATTGTCAACTACCTAATAATTTAACTGGTGGCACGGCTCTTTCGGTTGAAGCTTCAGTTTCCCAAACAAAAGCTAACCACCTGAGACCACAGAAGACAGGATATGAGCTACTTATAGCAACACTGGACCAGTGAACAAGAATAGCAGGAAAGCTGCTTATTTTATTTTTTTTTTTCTCCAGCAAAGGCCTTTGAAGTAAACTATTTATTAAACATTATAATACTCGAAACAAAAATCTTTGAAGGCAGGTTATCCTCCTCTGCACCATGTCCCGTTGTGAATGAATTGCTTCCTTTTCCTTTTTGGATTTTTTTCACTTGTGAAACTGACACTCAAATTGTTCTCTTAAGCTACTTGGGTGAGCCCTCGCCTTTGCCGAGAGGAATAATCCATCCATCAACAAAGGGATCATTAAAAATATTTATAACTCAAACTACTTCAATATCACCGCACTGTAAGCAGCCACCCTGTTCGTCAGGCGGTGTTATATAAATACAATAAATAAGTCCATTGTGCACAGAAAAATAGTATCGATTAATAAGTAATGATGCAGCCAGATCATTTGAAACAGAAACAAGCGGTCTAACAGCAAGACTTAATTTTTCACTTTTTTAATTAAAAAAAAGTAAATTCTCCCCACTAACACTGTTACTGATGAGTACACATGGGTTTTCTTTGTTCTTCTGATTAAAACATTTGTCTCTCCCTCTCTGTTGTTGAAAGAACTCATTTTTCTCTATAGTATCACCAAGATCATTGGCAGTTTCAAAACCACACTTAGAGAATTGCCTTTTCAAATACACTTATTTGAGCTGCAGAGACAGAACTGTCACACATTATACTGCATTTGCATCTTTGAAAATGTGGCACTGATGTGCAGTGAAGAAGGGGATTGCTCTGAAACAATCACTCAGAACCATCTGAGCCTGAGAAATTCTCTGGCCAAAGCCTGGGAAATAATCAGAAGTGAACTGAAACTCCCACTGGGCCACCATGCATGCCTGCATAGTAAAGATGACACTGGCAAGCTACAGACAAATTCACATTAAAAAAAGGTCTTAATAATCCTCCACTGAGAGAAATAACCTACTCCAAGTGAGGGACAGTGGAGAAACCTAAACTATTGACATCCTGTTTTCTGAAAGATGGAAGAATTTGCAACTTCCACTGATTTGCATGGAAGTAATAGTGATCTACCACCTCTGAAAATCTAATCACAAGAATATGACTCAGAGTTCCTCAGTATTTTCTTAACAAAGGAGCAGACCCAGCCTTATTCACGCAAAATAAGGCACCCTTCACCAAGTAGGCACATTTTCTCCATTTGCTCTGCTTTCTGCTTTCAGGTGCAACCTGGCACGTATACAAGTGATCATCAAGCACTAAGAATTCTGAATCATTTTCTTCCTCATCTCTGAAACGTTCGTCCATCTGACAATATATTTCCATTATGTACCATATTTTTGCATTTCACCTTCCACAAACATCTATGAGCAATTTTTAAAACATGTATAAGGAGTTTGGGAGGGAGGGGTGTGGTAATCAAAGCAAAGCTCTCCTTACACAAAAAAACAACTAGAGCTAGCCTCCAATAAAATGCTTTTTTGGGTATGGAAGTATTCTAGATGCCTCCTACTTGATGTCTGTCACTGCTAACTAGCCTTAATTTATCTGCACTATGTATAAATGTAATAGATTTATACTAGTGAGCAAGTAGCTCACTTTGTATTCCCACCAGGCTAAGCTGAAATTCGGTAGACTTACTCAACTCCACGGCACTGACTTTTGACGAACAAAGAATCCATCCTTCAACCATTTTTCTTGCTATTGGAGGGCATCAACATGCCTGTAAGCCATGTTATTGTCTCTACCAGAAGGACATAGTGTCAAGAAGCTGGATAAATGACACACACTTGTAAAATTTGTACCAGTGGCAATCACTAAGTTCTGGAGAACTTGGAGGAAGATTCCCTCTGGTGGGAAAAAAACAGAGTGTAAGCTCATAATTTGCTGGAGATTTTACAGGCTTTCAATGGAACTGAAGTGCAGACAGGGCTCTGAAAATAAACTGTTATAAATGAAGAAATATTCCTTGGGCATTCATAATTCTATTACTTACAAACCCTTATTCACATGCAAATTACTAGGAAAAGCAGTACATAAACTGGAGGGTGTGTCCTATTTTCCTCTGACTAATTGAGCTCACTCAAATACGTTTTGAGTAGGAAACAAAAACTATAATGACCATACCTAAATGCTGGATCAAGATAAAAATATCTATACAGATCTCAGCTCATAAAAGCAGTCAGTATTTTAAGTGCTCTTTAAGTCCATTTAAAGTGCTTTCAAGGATAAGGACATGCCGAATCACACACTTTAGCACTTTCATAAGGGCCTTAAACATGTCAGCAGCCTCTAGTTCTTTCTACCAGCTCTAAGGTGTAGTCGACAGTCTGGAGTCACTCTTCTGAATGGACAACTTCAGTGGTTCCATTCCCAAATCTTTTAAAAAGGCTAGTAAGTTATTTGGAGAAATTGCTGATTTATTTTGAGCGATGTCAGGAACAGCGATAAGATTAAAACTCTTCAGTTCCTCTGTCAAATTACTTCACTTCAAAATTCAGTAAGACTACGAGCCAAAGGGAGAAGGAGGTGGCTGTAGGCTGTTAACTTCCCCGGGACTCTTCCTAGCTGAAGATTTTTCAGCAGTTTCCCTTCACACCTCCAAGTAGAATTGGATCTCATTCATGAATTCCCCCATAACATGCCCCATTTGTTCCAACTGTTTAAATCTGAGCCTGAATTTCAGAGTCAACTCACCCTCTGGCAACACAGGCACAAAGTGAATAAGGAACTTGCAGGGTAAAATGAAAAAAATAAAAGGTTTCCATGATTTCTCCAAGATCATTCAATTAAGTTTCACAGCAAATTAATTAAATGCTGTATTTGCATAGCAGATTTCAATGTATTTTTCATTTACAATGCTGAATTAACTTTTAAAACTTTTTTTGTGTTTTATTTTTGTTACAGAGTAGTTTTGGCTACTACTTTAAGAAGCACTTTTCCAGCCATGCGTTGAGCTGCCAACAAGTGCCGCAGTTTACTTAGCTCATATATTGTATTCCTCAGCACTGCACATTCTGCACTTCTTCACCACCACAAATAGTGGTATGTGTCCTCACATGTCAAAACTTTAAATAAGTTTTGCTCATCTTTCCCATTTTTTTGCAATCCTCACCGAATCAGCTGCAAAGCCAGTGCATGTTCAATAACCACGGTCTGGAACCGCGGTGGTGAGGAAGAAGGCATTCAGGGAAAATCAGAGGGCAAACTGGGGACCGGGCAAAGGTAATTTGCAATTAATAAAGTAGCTACCAGAAAGAAGTTTCATTCATACTTTTAGCTTTGTTGGTTAGATCAATTAGAGATACCCTCCTAGTAATGTAAGCAGATCTGGGCCTCAGTATGCATACACCTTTGCAAAATCCTTTCAAGTGTATGAAAAAGAGCTTTGAAAGCAAGGCAAAACCAGCTCATTACATCATTTTCAGACACCATTTATATCAGCTAGTGCCATCTCCAAGATTCATAATAGCATGATTTTATTAATTCTCATAAAGCCTGATTTTGCATTCAGGCAGTCAACATGATTTTAAGTGCCAATATCTCAACCTGAAAGTCAGCAAAATATAAAATAACATCAGTAGAATATTAAAATCTCCCACTGAGATAAATAGAAATACGAAGGTTCAGACAGAGCCAAATAGATTAGTGCTTGCTTCCTACTCATTATGTGCTTTCAGCTAGCACAGTACAGTTTTATAATTCGATGGAAAAAAATTATACTTTTTCGCTATTTTCCAGAGTGACTTTCTAAGGCTGCTCCTCCCTCTAAAAATGGCATATTATTATTACCCATAAAACAAAACTATGCCTACACAACAAGCTCAGTTCAATGATGTCCATGTTGCTGCGTTATATATTCTTTTCTCAAAACAAGTCTTGGGAGGAACACCGAAACCCGGGAGGGGGGGAGGGGGGGGGGAGGGGAAATTGTTCTTTGACATCCTCCTTACTTCAGAACTCATTTGTAGTTCAGAACGGAGTCAAATGTCGTACCAGCAATTAAACTTTGACTTCTGCTAGAGCAATATTAATGTAGAGCGAGTCCCAGAGCAGCATTGCCCAGCCCTGCGCT
Source organism: Astur gentilis (assembly GCF_929443795.1). NCBI lineage: Eukaryota > Metazoa > Chordata > Aves > Accipitriformes > Accipitridae > Astur > Astur gentilis. The sequence continues at coordinate 4,225,849 of NC_064892.1, forward strand.
TGGGGTTAGCTCCAGTGCTAAACAGCACGTTGCTGACCGACACAGGAAATCCCTCTCCTGTTCCTTGAGTTGAACTGAAGGGCTGGCATAAAGAAAACGTCCAAAGTATTAACAGCAACAAAAAATACAGGCTCAGAGCCAGATTTCAAAGGCATTTAGGTGCCTAACTTGCATTAATTTTAGTGGGACTAAGTTGCCTCTGAAAATCTGGCCTTCAGTCTTCACTTTTCTTAAGCCACTCCAGATCCTGCAGCTCTGTCAGGATGTAGAAGCAATTACATTTCACAACTTTGAATCCAACAATATATTTTGGAAATCATTCAAAGTACAGTGCTTTCTTAACATGAAGTTTCCTTGTCCAATAAAATACACTGGAATTTTATATACTTGGTATTTGCAGGTCTGACTCCTTTTTATTTAGATTGAGGCCAGAAGCTAGTAGTACGGTGAAACCGCTAACATCCAAATAAACTCTGCTTTCTTCCTTTAGGTGGGAGAAGTGTTTAATGGATACCAGTGCTTTGACAAATACTTTATAAAGAGTAAAATATACAATTTCAGCTTTACTGAACACTAATGTAATTGCTCCTGAACAAAACCATTGCCTAAAGAATGCTAATCCCAGAAGAAATAATGTAGGTGTTATAGCGCGTATAAAAATCAGAAATTAGCATTTGAGGTGTCCATTCCCATACAACTCCAAAATGAACTCAGCCAAACAAATACCAGCTAGGCTTGTAAAGGAATCCAGCGTAATGAAACACATCGAAAATGAGAAAACCAAATCCTCATTTTGATTCACAAGGCAGATGTGCACACACTTGAGCTAACAAAGTCGATCTGAGAATATTTTAATAAAAATAAACACGGGTAGCTGTAATATCTAAACACAGGTAGCTGTAATATCTGTTAATGCCAGGCCATTTCATGAGATGATGCTCACACTGCTCCGACAGATCATGCTACGTCGCCTCTTCAGAGCAGAAACTGCAAGCCCTCTCCTCACCCGTGACTGGTTTTGTCCCTTGCACTGGTTCCAGCTCCCCAACATCAAGGTAGAGGGATGGAGCTTGTAAAAAGGTCTCAGACAAAACTTTATCCCCCTTCCCCACTGAAGCTGCAGCAGGGAACAGGCGAAGAACATGGGTGCTGCCTTCCCCACCCCAATCTCATCAGTTGGTCTAATAAAAGAAGCCGTTTTCCTCTGTGGAACTTGCCTCTCTAGTTTATCCCACTCAGTTGTTTTCCTCTCAGCTTTTAGTAACTAGTGATATTATACAAAGAAAACACACTGAAAATATATATATTAGCTCTTTAAACACTCCTTTTTCCCCAACAGAAGAGGGTCTGTGGGCTAGGGCATTAACCTCCTTCACGGTACAATGCACGTTGCCTCTCACAGGGAAGAGCAGTGCTCTTGCCGTCTCCCAAGAGCACACTACTTTCTCTCTGACCCTCCGAGGCAGTATCCTTCTCTTCCCCAATCGAGTTTCTTCCTTGCTGGCCCCTCAGACCTCCTTCTAGCTGGCTCACACACTTCTGAAAATCATTCCTTAAGAGACTAACCCACCTCCCTTCAAGCACCTGCTTGAGTAATTTCAGGAAATTTGTTCCTGACTCAGGCTAATCCTTCCTGGCTAGTCATCTTCCCTTTCCTTCCCAACTCCCTATTATCCTTTAATTGTTGATTTGATCCCTCATGTCCCAAGTCATCGGGGCTCCTTCCCTACTCCTGTGCTGGACTGGTTCAGCAGGAATCCCTGGGATGGTTAACACCTGGTCAGCCCCATGTCAGTTTATGAGGAAACCTCATTTCAACTAGAAACAGAAGGCAGCCGTTTTGGCATAGTGATGACAAGGTTTTACTCTTTTTTTTAATACTGTACCCTAACAGGTAATCAGGGTTTTTACTCCTTTTCCCTGGTTTAAACTTAGACATGAAACCTGTTGGCAGAATGAAACTAAAAAAAAAAAAGTAAAGTAGCTGCATTTTCTTTCATCTTTCTTCTGGAACTCAAACAAAACTACCGCTGATGAACGGCCATTTGCAGCACAGATGTTAATGCAATGCTAAATGAGACAAAAATCACCAATGCAGTTTGCAAGCCTCCCTGTGATGTACAGTCATCAGGCAACACAGAGACCAGCACTAACGTAAACTGGCTTTGCATATGCAACCAATACATGGTTCATTATTAATTTCAATGTTCTTATCACACACAGGTGGGTTAACTGAATGTAACAGTGATCACATTCCCCCAACCTGTACCAAAAATATAAACAGTCTTTAAAGCCTATGCTAGCAACATACAAAGGAAACACTTGAGATGCTTTCACAGATAATTTTACAATCTGTACCTGCAAGGTGAAGTACCTGTTACTGGCAGAATGTATGGAGAGGCCGTCCAGCATATTAAAAAGAACAGTTTAAGCCATCATTTGGCTCAATTCACAACACATTCCAGGAACCCCATAAACAAAGACAACATGTGCAATGTTAACTTTCTCTTTTATGCTGACAGCTTTTTTCTCCCATATAATGACCTTCCTGCACAGTGTGTGTTACCATAAAAAGAAACAGAGCCCAGTAAAATTAGAGGAACTGCTTAATATCAAAACGTTTTATCTGAGGAAGACACCACCGCCAGTGTAAATATAAAAAGCACAAGAATTAAAAAGTATTTGTTTTGCTGTCTCTTCTTTAAGTTTAGATTGTTCAAACAAACCTAGCTAGAGTTTTCAGTTACTCCGCACTAGACAGTCCACCCAAAGGCTGAAACAGTACTCCAGAGTATGTGAACTTGGCTCCAATTTCAGACAATTTTCATCTTCTTTTTTCGACAAAGAGAAAAGTATTTGAATGCTTTGTCTGTAGCCAAGAATTTGGATATGAAAGACACACCAGTAAACAAGTCACCAAAATGGGCGACCACTACACAGACTGTAATGCATGCTTGTTTTTTTTAAAAAAAAGCCCTTCTCTGGCCCAAAGGACACTGTTTTATTTTACAAGCAGAATGCTAATGTGAAATTTTAGTTAGAGATTATCTCTCTCATCTAAGTACAAAAGAAAAGCTACATGCATTTTTGATAGACAGAGCCTAAGTTTGCTATTTTGTTTGTACAAAGAAAAGTAAAAAGGAAGATAAAACAAGAACCTCACAGCTAGCTGGCTTGGTAAAATGCTGCACCAAACTGAATTACTTTTTTGCCGTTTTATTTGAACTACTACAGACAGCCAACAACCATTATTCATAGCATTTGTCTTTCTATCAGCACTCCCAGAACGAAAACTGAAACTTTAAAAACATCACTGCTTTGTACCAAACACACACTAGCTTCCACCATGGCAACTACCCCACAGAACTCGGGCAAGGCTAATCCCAGTTCCCTAGGTCCATTATCTTTTATATCAGGGAGGCGTTCAAACCCACCGTGGCTGCCTGGCAGCTAAGGCAGATACTGTCCTCGCCCAAAAGAGTATTAATTTTATCCTCGACCATTTGGCGAAAATACATTTCTGAAAAATCAGAGAAGACTCCAGGCAAAAGCTCGCACCAGCGCCAGTACGGAGCTTCTTGCTCCGCAAAGTGGCATATATGAGAACGGAGCAATAGCTGGGCGATGCCAGGGAGACTTCACTGAACATGCCAGTAAAGTCTCCCTAAGCCGGCCAGAAACCCAAGGGAAGGAAATGAGAGTGATTATATACAGCTGAGCAAGCACAGTACAGAGACTCCTAAATCAGTGATATGGTGTTCGCTGCTGGTGTTCTGTGGTAAAAATGTTTACCATCTGTGTTACTCTCTCTTTGTTATGGACACTAATGGAGCCTTCAAACATAAAAGCATGGGGGTGGGGAACAAAAACACAATTAAGCCAAAGTACTTGAAAATCACTTTTAGCTGTATATTACATAAGGAAATCCTGACACTAAATGAAAAATGGATCGCAACCTAAACAGAGCAGTTTCAGGCTAAGCTCAGGAGGGCTGCACAGAGCTGGGTTACTCTGCCCTGGACGTCTAGTTCCGAGATACCAGGCACAGACAAATCCTTTAGGTGCTGAGAAGTGGCTCGATTTTGGACACGAGAGAGCGAGGTATACTCCAATAGCTGCTAGGCCTTTCAGCCCCTTCCTTACACCGAGCATGCCTGCGGCAGTGAGTTTCCTAGGAAGCAGCTGCGTTTGTACAAAGCTTTTCTGCAGGGGAACTTCTCCGCTGCTCATCCCCTGCTGCTGAGAAGCCACGATGGCCTGGAGAGCATGACAGTCTGTAGTGAAGCCAAAAACTAATATACGCCATTCAGTTTGCAGTCGGTGCATAAAACCAAGCATCTGACTCGCTTGTGCTAGACATCTCACACTGCCGTACATGAAAATGGGTGGAAATCACAGCCTGACTTCCATCTCAGACGTTTTTTACTCTGCTCATCAAAATTTATGTAAGGGAAAGGAGTTCCAAAGACCTAATATCTCCACTACAACCTCAAGTAGTTGCCTCACTGGGTCTTTTCACACTCCCTTCCTCCCTCACTACCCAGCACGACACTGCAAGGCATCTATGGTAACAGGAGTCCACCCTGCTTCCTTCAAGCCCAAGGAAGAGAGCTTGGCTCAGGCTCCCCTACTTCCACTCCACACCACTAGCTATTGGGGTGCCTGTTCTCCAACCCCAGCACATCCAAATTCTTTGGTAGCCAGTGCCCCGTTTCAACCGAGTTGTCAGTAACTTGAGGCTAACTACTGAATTCAGCACGTGCACACACAGCGCAGCCTCACCACAACGTAAGATCATCTGTCAGCAAGAATAAAGCTTTTTCAGATGAGACGTTTCAGGTAAGTTGTTCAATCATTCATGTTACTGATGCCGGTTCAAATGTAATTCTAGCAGAACAGGAGTGGACTTCATGAACCACAAACCACGCCAGGAAGAAGAAAATCAGAAGTGGAATAGCAGTCTGTTTTCTCTACAGCTGGAGGGGCCCACCAGCAGCCTCACAATGCTGGAAGTAGTGTTGGAACCAATTGGTGCCACCTGGAACATGACCAAAACTGAAAAGCCACACTGGTTTGAAAAATGCTTTGAGAGCTGGCACGAAGTTGGAGAGCTTCCCCAGAGCAGACGGACACCTGAAAATAATACAGCTGAATCAGTCCCAGGCTCAAAAGTCACCCCTGCTAATGCATGGTCTCAGCAGATGAACCACTGAGGGTGGATCATTCAGTGACGTGCTCGTGAAACCTCCCTCCTGAATTCCAGGGAACTCATGACTTTTTGTTCCTATGCTTCTCAACAAGTACTCTAGGATTAGAGTTAAAAGAAAAGGGAGAAGGGTAAGACACTGTTTGCCGCAAGTAGAGCTGTTTCTGGAGTGCAGCAAATAACAATGTAGGGAAACCTGCGTAGAAATGAGCCAGCAATCATAATCCTAATAATAAAGGAAAACTCCATAAGCAAAAGAGCAAAGAACAAACCACCGACCCTTCAGATCATGGAGGGAAATTAATCAGACAGCTTTGATACCATTTTCCTACTTAACTTCCCAGTGAACCCTCATGTTATTAAGGCATGCACCTAAGATTCTCAAAGTCACACACTTCTCCTTCTAATAATTTATCTACCATCTCAAAGAAAAGTGGCGCACTTACACACATCTACAAAAAACATGCATTTACTGTTTAACATTTAATACTGACATGATTATAAAGTGTTTACTGGGCAGGCAGGTGGGGGAAGTCCTCTGTTTTGTACACTGATTCCCTTTGCTTGACACTTTGCCTCTGATGCTCTGTTTCCTGTGTACCCTACGGATGTTTCTATTAAAATCTTTATTCCTTCATGACACTAATGGTACACTGAGAGTTCAATTCATCTCTGGTGATAATCTCTCCTTAACCTTCTCTACAGCTTCCATCATCGCCTTCTAGATGGGTTTTGACAGGTTAAGAGGCATCAGCCTGCCAAAGCTCTCTACTCGTCTTAAAACCTCTACAACACCACCAGTGCATTCTGCTACGTGCCTATGACTCCACCGCAAGCATCCAGACTTTTTCGGATTAGAAGTGGAGCTTCTGACCTCTCCTCAACTGGGTACTTCTCAGTGCAGTCATACAAGCTCTGGTAAAGAATGATTATTCCCTTTTACACTCAGCATTACTGCAGACCTAGAATTGCTTGTCCTGGTTTTCTCCATCTATATTGTTTTTCTCTCACTGCCCTGTAAAGCCTTCAGGAACACCCAAGAATTTGCAAAAATCACTGAATACACTGTGTCAAGATGTGGAGTTTGTACAGATACTCAAAAGCCAACTGGATGCAGCCCTGATGAGCCTGCTCTTATTGACCCTGCTTTGAAGGGGCGGGGGGTCGCTTCCAACCCTAAATATTCTATGACTATGACAGTCTTCTCTGGCCTCTCCAAGAGTGTGAGCGTGTCTGAACAGTTACTTCACTTGCAACATTGCATTTCAATTTGGCTATTTAAGATAAATTAGGAAACAGTAACACTCTGGGTTTTCATCTCGCCTGCAGCGCGGCGAAAAACATTTTAAGGGTGGAGAAACTCACTGCCTCTCTCGCACCTTGGGATGCTTCCTAACTTCTTGAAAGCACCCTCTGCTTTACAGGAAACTTGAGTCCAGTTTGCGCCTTGTCAAAGCCACCGCTTGATGCCATAAACGAGGATATTTCCATTATCACATGCTCCTTTTCTAAGTCAATGTGTCAAAACCAGGCTGTGGGACAGATACCTTTCAGAATGTAGCTGTGATCTTCTTGATGCAGTGTCCTGATCTGGCTTAGGTACAGCAACCACATTGGGTTGTTCTGCTTGCTGCGTATTTGTTAAATGTTAACAGTGGGCTTGGAACTTACAAGGCTAAGGGAGGGCTTCCCTGCAGCTCTTTTATAACTATAAGATGAACCTAGGGAGAAAAAAAACAAAATAACACAAAAGGCTCACAAAAAAACAAGGAACGCCCAAAGACTTGTAACAGAACACTAATGTAAGTATTTTAAAACTCAAACATCTTTGTTTTCCCTCATACGAAGTCTGAAATCAAAGAAAGCAGTAAGTAAGAGTTGGTTCTGAGGGCATGTGAGGAGAAATTGCTCTGAAGCGGGGAGGAGGAGGAGGTAGCAGTGGAAACACAGGACATCACCACAGCTTTCCTACCCACAGGGCTTTCTGGCCTCGATGGAATATTCCCGTGTCCCGCTCAGCGCCGCCGTGTCATACGCGCTGAAGCTCTTTGGCACAGGGGCAGTTTGTTTTCACTGTCCTTACAATAGCGCGGGCCTTTCCTTTTCATCCACATCGCCCTGACCTCCCTTTTCTCCCTCCCTCCCCCCAATCAAACAATTATCATCAGATGCAGGAAGAACCTTGTTGTGGTTCTGCCGCTCATAACTCGATTTGCTATGCGAATACTTCCTGCGCACCCTGCCAACATGGCACCTCTCCAAGACATAAGACTGGTGTTTGGGAGATGGTCACACAAGCGTGATACTTCCTACTACAACTGCTCTGCCCTTCACCTTCCTCCGCCTTGCTATGGGCAAGGGCTATAAATATCAAATGGCATGAATGAAATAAAGATGGAGGCTGCCTGTTCGTACCAGTATGAGTGTTTGCAGCAGCATGGACTGCTGTCCTTCAGATCAGCAGGGATTGTTAAAACGTCAGTAACACAATTTTCAACGTACTTTACACAGAGGAGAATTTACATGAAACTTTAGTCTCCTAAGAAGTGAAATAAACTGTCTTTTTCTGTGTAGTAAATTCCCCTGTTATTTGCTTAGAGCCTTATATGAACACTGGGGAAAATTTGCAGAGCTTCAAAATATCAACTGAAGGCTAATACAAGATTTTACATGCAATGAATAAACTGGACCCAGACACTGTAAGATACACAATTGGGACAAAGGGGAGACTTTTGTCTTTACAAGAGTCCCTGGTGTTCCCTGTCTGTAATACTTATGTGTTAACTCCAGTAGCTGTATGACTTGCTGATGCACAGCAATTTTTCTATAGTTTATTCTTATCCTCATGCTTCTCCTAAATGCTACTTACAGAAGAACAAAAAGGTTAATGTCAGATTAATAGTAATACCTCTCTTCTTGACCCGTGTGTCTTTCTAGCAAAAAGACAAGCATGTCAAAAAAACCCTGACACGGGAAATGCACAAGAGAAGCAATGTGAGAAAAGATGGATAAGTATGGCAGAAAAATCAAAGAAAGGATGACTAAAAAGAAGAAATGAAATATCAGGAGAAAAGATTTGACACAGCATACGACAAAGTAATATAAGGCTTTGGTGATAAAGACAGGAGGACTGAACTTCAAGTATAAGGCAATAAATTCTATCAAAAGAGACAACACAGCAGCAGATCATTTTAAAGACAGCATGGTTGAACACGTATTTTGGAGTCCATGAAAGGCATCCAGAAAGAGGAACTGAAACTAGTTTTAGTTGAGACAAATGCACAGGCAAGGGTTTCAGTTGTGGGAACAAAAAAGTTTGGAAGGCAAGTAAAAGCCAACTGAGCGCATGATGACAGCACTTAAGGGCCCCACACTGGCTTCCTACCTGCTTCAAAGCACCGTGCAGCGTGTTAAGTTTGACCTCTGACATGGTCTGAGAGTCGGCCTTTCCCTCAGTGATGGTCCTAGCTGTAGAGATATTTGAGCTCATAGACAGCCAAAATGCAGTGAAACGGAAAAGTCAAAAAATTAAGAGTTATTTCATCCGTTGGTGAACTTAGTTACATACCCTACTGTTTACTCATCTTTTGTTACGTATTCCGGTGCTTTAACAATGGGAAAACAAAATTCATTAAGGTAATTTACAGGAATCTCTTTATCTGCACTTAGGATATAACCCACAATAATTATGAGCAGTGTGTGGCAATATTTTCACTATTTAGGAGAGGAAGTGAAAAATACCAAACACATCTAAAATTGCATAAGGGATTTGTGCAGACAGAAGGTAATTACACAAAGTGGACTTTGGCCAAGACTCTCAGAATGTGAAGCGATCTCAGAACCTTGTGGAAATTACCATGGGATCTTTAATGATAACTGGGCTAAATCTTCGTTTAAATTGTCCTAAAAAAGATGGCTTCTCTAACAGCACATTGTCCCTTTGCTACAAAGATTGACAGCACCGTCGTACTCCAAAATTAGACGGCATGTCCAAAACTACAGTACACAAGTGGAAAACCAAAAACAAATAAAGAAAAAAAACCCCAAAGCACAGTCATTTAAAAAACAGACCAGGAGTAGACATCTCAAGTGTTTCAGATGCACAGAATTACTTGCTTCCCCCTCTGTCTAATTTATTTCAGATTAGTAAGAGATCCCTTATTTTAGGTCAGTGCTATGACAATAGAAGTATGCCAACGTAACCTTCATTTTATTAATTAGCATTTAACAAGAAGTTTGTCCTCCTCTAGAAATATTTCCTTCCATAAGGAAGAATAACCTTGAACAGAAAACTAAGCCAAGGAGAGGAGAAAAATGAAACTGAAGCTCCCGATATATTTATATGCCTTTAAAATATATTTATTTACATACCCTTAAAATGCAAATAAAATAGAACTGAGTAAAAAATGACTTCATCTCCCAGAAGCAAGCACAGCACTGTATCTGTGTTCATAACTACTCCGGGGAAAACCAAGCACAAAGAAAGTCCCTCTTTTACACACGCTTCCTACCATGGACCATGTGCTCATGCAACTCATTGTTTATCTAGTCTGGAAACAAAAATGCCACGAAAAAGCAATCACAAGGCAGATGGCTGGTTTCACTAATCTGACCCTATTTCTTCCAAGTAAATCTAGTCTACAATAGTGATGCCCCAAATAATCCACCATTCCTATAATACTTAGATTTGCATATTTAGGTTAGAAATGCTCAGCATTGCTGGATTAAGATTTTCCCCCAGTAAAACAACGCTTTGTCATAAATTCTACTCCAGGGACCATGCCGATTCTTAAACCAGATGTGTCCACACACTGAAGTGGAAGCACGTTCACAAAACATTCTTACCAACGCTCACCTCTATAGCTGAAACGCGTTTGGAAGTTTCCTTTTACTCTACTGAAACGCGACCGTAAAGAGTGACAAACGCAAAGATTCTCTCGGTACCCGCCCCCATGATAACAGATGACAAGATGCAGCACAAGCTTCATCTCTTGCTAATTAAACGAATCAATTAAGAGACTATTGTTGCAACTGTGTAACTGCTGTTCTATAGTGGCAATAACAACCCCACGGGGAGGTCTTTTACTACATTAAAATGCTGTCCTCCACAACTCCATTTGATATTATTAGAAACAGTTATTTGCGTCTTGCTGTCATATTAGTAGCAAAGGCAAATTATGGAAATATGCAGACCAGAATGGTCCCAGTATGAGATCAGGTTTGGTTTTCAGCCTCCAAGGGAACAATTGCTGAAATTCCAAAGTTCCCTAAAGTTCTTTAATGGAACTGATAAATCTATCAGCACAGCATCCATTTAGATTCTAGGTAAGGGTCACATATTTGCATACTTTCCTGCTAAGCTGATACAATTCAACTAGATAAATTATCATATTAAGTTTACCCTCCTGAGTTAAACTGATGGAGTTCAAAATTGTTTTCGATGGTTGTCATTAATCGCTGTTACATCCTAAATGCTCACTTTGAAATCTAATTGTGCTGGTGTACCAAGGGTCATATTAATAGCATTTTTAATGTTAAATCTTTGTAAAACATGTTTATTTTACTGATATTACCACTGAAGCCTAGAAGACTAATGAGAAACAAAGTATATTTATTATCAATAAAAACTTCATTTAAAATTTACATTCAGAGACTTAAATTAGCTTTACTAACTTCATCATGCCTTTGTTTCATTAAGGTTCCTGGTTCAGCTTTAAAGCCATATAAATTAATACCTGCTAAACAGTTCTTGGGTATATGCCAAAATTGCAGCCATCAAAAAGCTGTTTAAAAACGTGGGCTACACATATGTTTATTACTTGGCAGTAGACATCATCTTCAGAAGAAAACACTAGATCTTCACGATGAGGTAAGTCTTGATACAGTCTAAAAAAGCCCCAACAATACTTCTTTGGCCAAACAAAGCAACTAATAATTATTTCACCATTGGTGAATCTTAGTCTACCGAAGGAAATCACTTGAGTTACCTTTGGGTAACCTGTCCACTTGTGTTCCAAGAAGTAACAGGCTAACCAAGCAAGTTCAGTCCTTGTCCTTAAAGCATTGCTGAGCTCAACAAGAAACAAACTTGACAAATGAAGTATGGAAAATCAGAAATCCTTATTTTTCCATTTGCTTATTCCCAAGGGATAAAGGGCGTAATTTATTACAAGCAAAGACTACTACACAACAGATAGCACACACACTACAAAATCCACCAACATTAAGGATGTTCATGGGAATTCTGACCAGCTTATGATGTCACCACACCTTTTTTTCTCCGCATATTAAAACTTTCATTGAAAACAGAAGAAAAGGCCAAGATTAAAAATGAAAAAATAAAAAGGAAAGCATTAGAATCTAAATGTAATAGCCCATTTCCAGTCTGGTTTTGTAAGAAAGCAAGGCTTGCAATCCCGGTTTCTGCCTCTCATTCCCCATCCCCAACTCATTCCATCCAATTATCCCATTTGCACCCACAGACACTGTTTTAACCCGCTGATCAATTTCAACCAAATCTGAAGAAAAGGTAGGTAAGTCCGACTACCTATAAGTATCGTAGGAACCATAACTATGTTTCCACAAATCTTCTAAAGAGCACTGGCTATGTTAAGGAAACAAAAGACCTAAACCCATACTCCAGCTGAGGGAAATTTGGCAGCAGCCAGTCGGCCAGCCAGCATGTTCTCACTGGCCACCCAACAAGCACATCTGGAGCTTCAGCTTCACCTTGACACCACCACCTCTTGCTCAAGGAGGTCTCAGGGAAAGACTACAAGAAGTTGTTCTGTGGGAACTTGTGGCACTTCTGGTTTCTTTTAAGTCACAGAAGCAAAATTCAGAACGAACTCTGAGCGCTTTCTTATTTCTTTTTCCAAAGGAATCCTGAGCAAGATTCCCAAAATAATCTAACTGATTTTAGGACATGGCTTTCGGGAGTACCAGTATTTCTAGATCTCTCAGGAGCTTTTCAGTTTGCCCCCAATGGACAGCTTTAATATCTGCGCTATACCTTCTGCTTTAAAAGATATAAATATATAAGAGAATTTCAATGAGAACAGCCTATGTAACTGTGTGACTGCACGCGATCATCCATGTCAGGTGAGCTGGGACAATTCTCACTGCCAAGTCCTAATGATGGGCCGAAGTATCGCTACTTTCACACGTGAAGTCCTTGGTGCATGAATTATCCACTTCCTGCAGAACACTGCAGCAGCTTGTAGCCAGTCTCCGGATTCTCACCGCCCACGTTCAAAACGGACTTGCAGAAGTTAATGCTTCCAGAAGCAACTGCCCATTTTTCCTAGTGACACATTCTGCACTACTGAAATGCCACTGACGAGAGCTCTACTACTAGAGACACTGTGGTTCACAGTGCCTCTGAAACTGGGTGAAAAGAAAAAAAATCTATACAGCAGTAGAATTCCCTTTAGATCAGCAGGAGCCCTAATCTTAAGGCTTGTGAAAAGGAAGAGTAAAAAAAAACATTTAAAAAAGAAGACACTATATTGCAAAATAAACACCTACTGGACTATATTTATTTTCTTGTGGTTAATACTCTACATATTCCAATAAATACAACCTTTGTAACCTCTGCAGGTTTTCAACCAATGTTTGAAATTCTGCATAAATCATCAGTATCTAGTTTCAGAAGTGCCACGTACAGAAAGAAAAGCAGAAAGAAAGAAAACCTGTTAAGAACTGCAATGATTTGTAAGGGTGAAAGAAGCAGGTTGTTAAACATTTGTCATTGTGAGCTAAATCAGACTCATACAGTCAAAGCTTCCATCTTTATTGCTATTTAATTGGTCTTTGTAAGAATGCAGGGAGAAAGAAAAAAGGAGGAGGAAGCTGTCTGGAAGCTGATGAGATTATATACACACTGAAAAGTTCCAGGACAATTTGTAAGCCTCAAGAATGGACAGAAAGTTGGAAGTTTGTTGTTGAAGCAAAAGCAGACAAGTCACGGCAGGAAGGAGCAGAAAGGGAAATCAGCAGTGAGAAGTAAAGTTCATATAGTGACCTGTAGCTCCTAGGATTACCTTAGATACATAAATGATGAATAAGCAATAAGCCAGGAAGCAAAGGCAAAGATTTTGCGGAACGCCTCTATGTAAACCTCTCCATTTCTGACCAACTTCATGAACAACATACATAACTAATAAACCTGTGTATGAAACATCCTTTTGCCAATCTATCTGGAAGTAGCTACAGAACAATCAAAAAGTCATTAATATTGAGTGATCACTACTGTACGAGAACGTATGCCAACTATGCTAAAAAGCATGGCCAGGGCTTGACAGAGACTAGTTTTCCTAAATCCAGTGTTCTCAACCTGGAGTTTGCAGATGTGGTCATGGCAGTGGGTCTCTGGACTACTTTAAATGAGTCTGCAGAAAGGCTGAAGAACAGCAAGCGTAGCATTAACAAGGCTAATAGCAAACATAAGAGAGCATAAGCCTCCATAGCAAAACTTCAAATGTTTTGGAAATCAAAGGTGCCAAAAGCGTTCCATCGGGGATGAGACTGAAGGAATGGCAAAACCTCCAGCGAGAAAGCTGAACCAAGAAAATTGCCATGAAACTCGGAAGCACCTAAAGATGGCTTGATTCTTAGGTCAGAGCAATTCCACTCTGTTCCACGTGGGTTCCTATATTGTGTTCACCACTGAAGGAATATTGTCAAGTAATACACTGAGCAACGTGACTAATATGTCACATGTATGTTCTTTCATCCTTCCCCAGGGGAAAGAAGTAACTGTTTTCCTCTATATCGCTGCTCTGATGTTAGAGAACAGAAGATCAAAGAAATGGCATGAATAATGAGCAGAGGATAGTGAAATTTTCCACTGTGGCTGGGGACTCTTCACTGTCTGGGACTGTTTCTTTTGAGGAAAGTGTTCCCCTGAGCCAGCAGAGCATCGCTGTCAAGCACGGCCTGCAGCCCAACGCTGACAATGACGTTACAGATGCAGCGGAGCCGGGCTACTCACTAGCTGAGCAAACAGACAATATTTCTTTATCCAAAATTCTACGCAGAGGCCATTACGCACAGTCTAGAATAAGTTTAATGCTTCCATAATGATCTGTAGTTCTCTATATACTTGTAGCTTTCTTAGTGCTAAAGGCTGTCTGCCCAGACATATTTCATTGCTTAAGTCCTGCTGACAGAGGCGTGAATAACCAGCAAATGATTGGGCCCATCAGCAGGCCAACAGAAAACATTCCTCTCACGTAAGAGAACAGAAGGTGGAACGAAGAGACAAGAGACATGACAGAAACTGGAGGCTAACTAGAAAGAGAGAAATGAAATGAAGGGTGGACTTTGGTCCTCTGAAAAGACTGCTCAAACATACAGGCTTTTGAACTGCAGAGGCTGAAGCAGAAGCTCTGTGTATAGATCTTCGTATTTTTCTATAGATCTTTATGTTTCAATTTCATATAGATCTTTATGTCTAGAGAACAAGTCTTATGAGGAGCGGCTGAGGGAACTGGGGTTGTTTAGCCTAGAGAAAAGGAGGCTGAGGGCAGACCTTGTCAGTCTCTTCTCTCAAGTACAAGTGATGGGACGAGAGAAAACTGCCTCAAGTTGCGCCAGGGGAGGTTTAGATTGGATCTTAGGAAAAATTTCTTCACCAAAAGGGTTGTCAAGTACTGGAACGGGCTGCCCAGGGAAGCGGTTGAGTCACCATCCCTGGAGGTATTGAAAAGACGTGTAGACGCGGTGCTTAAGGACATTGTTTAGTGGTGGACTTGGCAGTGTTAGGTTTACGGTTGGACTGGATGATTTTAAAGGTCTTTTCCAACCTAAACGATTCTATGATTCTATGTTTGTTACAAACCTGTTTCTGTGAGCCGCCTATACACAGGAGACAACCCATAAAGGACTGCCTCCTTGTTTTTCCCGCTTTGGGGCATGGTTTTGGACATTAATCTGAAGCACGTATTACCCTGTTTCCTTTTTCTTTGTACAATATATAGCACAATAAGATTCCTTGGTGTTACAGTAATGCTATTAATAAATACACTATCTGAATAATTCTAGTGTAAAGCCACAGAATGGACGGACTCCATCAGCACATGATATCTAGTCATCTTCAGTAGAGAGGAAAAATGAGTAAAAACTCATGTAAAATCTCAATTATGGCAATAACCCATTAACTGTTCTGAAATAATTTAATCAGGACTGTATTGGTTTTGTTTGGCAAGGTTTTGGTAGCGGGGGGGGGTTACAGGGGTGGCTTCTGTAAGAAGCTGCTGGAAGCTTCCCCTGTGTTCGAGAGAGAGCGAGCCCATACTAGCTGGCTCTAAGATGGACCCGCCGCTGGCCAAGGCCGAGCCAATCAGTGATAGTGGTAACGCCTCTGTGATAACATTTTTAAGAAGGAAAAAAAAGTTGGGACGGGGGAGAAACTGCCGTCGGAGTGAGGAGTGAGAACATGTAAGAGAAACAAGCCTGCGGACACCAAGGTCAGTGAAGAAGGAGGGGGAGGAGATGCTCCAGGCGCCGGAGCGAAGACTCCCCTGCAGCCCGTGGTGAAGACCCTGGTGAGGCAGGCTGTCCCCCTGCAGTCCAGGGAGGTCCACGGTGGAGCAGATATCCACCTGTAGCCCGTGGAGGACCCCACGCCAGAGCAGGTGGGTTCCCGAAGGAGGCTGTGACCCCGTGGGAACCCCACGCTGGAGCAGGCTCCTGGCAGGACCTGCGGATCTGTGGAGAGAGGAGCCCACGGAGCAGGTTTTCTGGCAGGACTTGTGACCCCGTGGGGGACCTGCGCTGGAGCAGTGAGCTCCTGAAGGACTGCACACCGTGGAATGGACCCACGCTGGAGCAGTTCGTGAAGAACTGCAGCCCGTGGGAATGGCCCACGTTGGAGGAGTTCGTGGAGGACTGTCTCCCGTGGGTGGGACCCCACGCTGGAGCAGGGGAAGAGTGTGATCAGCCCTCGTCCTGAGGAGGTGAAGCGGCAGAAAATAACGTGTGATGATCATAAACCCCATCCCTGTCCCCCTGTGCCGCTGGGGGGGCTTGGTGGTGAAATCCGGGAGGGTAGTTGTGCCTGGGAAGAAGGGAGGGGTGGTGGGAAGGTGTTCTGAGATTTCATTTTATTTCTCATTACCTTGCTCTGGTTGATTTGTAATAAATTGAGTTAATTTTCCCAAATTGAGTCTGTTTTGCCCGTGACGGTAATAGTGAATGATCTCCCTCCTGTCCTTATCTCAACCCGCAAGCCTTTTATTATATTTTCTCTCCCCTATCCAGCTGAGGATGGGGGAGTGATAGAACGGCTTTGGTGGGCACCTGGTGTTCAGCCAGGGTCAACCCATCACAAGGACTCAAAATGTTATCATACCAAGAAAATTAAACCAAATCAGTGTAGCCTCCTGTTCAACAACTACTTCTTACAGCTAAAAGTTGCTTGCTCCTCAGGCAGAAACACCCTTGTACATCCTCCAATAGCATGAGCAATATCAGATCTGAGACTTATAACCCTCTACCAAAAAACAATTTGGTGAAAATAAGCTATCTAACACCGCTACAATTTGAAGAGAAGAGAAACACTCGAGCAGCAAAAAATTTCTACTCGTGACCAGAAATAAACAAGAGTATTATTACAAATCCATGTAGGCCCCCGAACGATGCTAACAGCGTGCACTGAAAGCTATGATTTCCCTGGGGAAAGCAACATGATTTTTCCTGCTCTCCTCCAAAACAACAGAAACATGCTGCTACACTAACAGAAACATTTGTCCTACTGTCCACACATTTACCATATGTTATGCAGCAGAATTCATATTAAACTGTTGTCTTTCTGCAGCAATGTAGTTTTCTCTGTCCTTCACCTAGCTGCCTGGGACAGCGAGGATGGTTCTAATAGAGAAGCATACCTTTCACTTCTCCTCAGAGTGTCAGCTGGCTTCCTGAAGCAGGGGCTTGTATTTTATCCAAAACCAGCAGCAGAATTGTTTCTACCATCCAATGTCAACAAATCAAGCGAAGCCATTTATCGAAGCTGATGCCCTCCTGACAAGCCAGGGAGCTGTGCTCCTGATCAGCTGGTTCTAAAAATATGTTCTGATGGACAGGTCAGCGGTGTGTACGCTCGGTAGCACCACGCTGCCTGCCACCACTGAAGTGCCATCAACATTTGCCCCCATCAAAAGTAACGCAGAATGCTCAAAGCTATCCCTAATGTTATCTACTGTGAAAAAAAGAGCAGAGCAATAATTTCACAAGCTGTTTATTATGTTGATAAAAAATACATTATAATAATAATGAGCAATCAAGACTTTCTTGCTGCTAAATACTCCTTTCAAACACTTACTATCTTGACTGCACTTCTATTGTTAGCAAAGTTTTAGTAAGAGATACGTAATGGTGAGCCGCAAACGTATTTCAAGGACCTTCATTAAGATGGTATTCTTTTCTTTGTTTGAACATTTACATTTGTGTATGTGTACACATACACAAGCAGCAACGCACATGGAGACTGTGTACCTATAGGTGCAGGCAATTTGTAAGGGATATCCTTGTAAGGAAAATCCATCCTTCCACCCCATTACCTAAGCCAAGTGTATTGAGTTGAAATCAGAAGAGTACAAGGATGTTAAAGGAGCAAGGGACAAATTAAATACGGGGACTTAGGGGAAAGGAGAAGGGCAGTAGGCTAGAGAAACTGATAGGAACAGAGGTGCAGACTCTGGCTTGGATTCTGTGGGAGAACGGGTATCGGAGCAAACCCTGGGAAGCAGACTTCATTACTGCTTCTCTACCCTGCTCGCTAAGTTCCCTCTCTGGGTTTGATCAGCAAGACATGTGCATAATTTACATTAAATAAAAAATCATGGACGGAGTACTACAGGCTTTTCTGTCCAGTCCTCTTGAGAATTTTAGTTATAATCACATACTTAATTTCAAAAAATATCTAGGATCCAATAAGCGCACATGAGCTAGTCAGTAAGATCTGTATATATTACAATCATTAGCTGTTTCATCATCAGTTTTTTGAAGCTTAAAGAACATCAATACTGTACCCTCTTTTGTTGTCTTTTGCTGTCGCACAAGGCCCAGCACAAGAGTACTTGTCTCTAAGTGAGACTCCGGGGCACTTCTAACGTATTAATACAAACTGTTTTCATACCCAACTTAACAACAAATTTAATTTTTAATGTCGCTAAATACACACTTAATCAGAATTTTCTCTGCTACAGCACCCACTTACAGGGGATCGATTAAAATCTTTTCAGTATTATCGTATCAAATTACATTTGCATTTATATCTTATCTACTTGGAATAATTATTTTCTTTCACACAAAGACTATCAGATCAGTCAGCTAGCAGCAATCTCGCATATGCAGGATGCAACTCCAGAGCTGAAGCATCTTTACAAATACAATAGTGCAGAAAAAAATTTCTATTTTATGACTTATTTGTAACTGCCACTCTGCTTGATATTGAATAAGACAAATAAAATGTATATGCATGTAGAGAGATATGTTTATAGAAGCAAAAAATATTAGGGGCACTTTTCATCTCTAAAAAACAACATGCAAGTCTACAGGTATTCTTGTTAAGTTTACTCTTACCACATTATACCTCCTAAGAAATGGCTTCATAGGACTCTTAGAAGAAGTAATCACAAGCAAGTAGAATGAAAGCATTATCATACGCAATCTTAATCTACTTTTGTCCAAAACTTATAGTGCACAGAGACATTAGGACTAAATTCTAAAGGGAACATTTCATTCCTAGGCTTTTGACGGTTAATGCCACTGAGGGAAACCTGTTGGCAGCAATCAGGACAACTCACTTTAGAGGATACTTCAATTTTATCTCATTTTCAGAACTATTTTTAGGTGCATAAGGAACTTGGAAAAATTCACTGACTGCATTTTAATCATCCAAATCATGGAATTGGAAGCAGCTTCAATCACATATAAGTTTATAAGCATCCATCACCTAACACAAAACTTTAGTTTCTATAGTATACATGACTGCTCCAGATAATAGCAGATGAAAAAAAATTATTTTCTTGAGTAAATTCTGTCTAATGGTATAAAATCTGATCAGGATTTAGGCATACTTCTCTCCAGCAAACAAAATCTGGGAGAACTACACACCTATGACATTTGGTTAGAGTGAGAAAAGGACAGAACACTTTGCATTACTAAATAGTCTTTTCATAAGGTACTGACCCACCTCTGGGATGTGAGGGTACGTGGTACAGGTGAAGCAACAGAGGTCAGAAAGTGGAGGTGGTGGGGGAGAGTGGGTTTGATGCTGGCGTGGACCAAACCTGAGTATGTTGCAGTAAGTTTACAAGTCTACAACCAGTTACTCTTAAATCCCTTGTAAATGCAACAGAGGCAGACTTGAATCAATTGACACGTGGAATGTCAACTGTGCACTGTGCCATGAAAGTTAGCTTCAGAAATTTGCCTCGATTCACCTGTTAACTCAGAATATTTACACATAATACTAACCTCTACAAACACATGTCAAATGTGCTGCCAGTGTAATTTGCCTATTTTCTGTTTACATTATATTCTTCTACCAACATAACTCTTGGTAATAGTTATATATACTTACCACTGTGCCTAGAAACTGAATGCTTGTATCTCCAGAGGCATTCCGAGAAAGCCGCTGAAAAAAAGAGACGTAAAAACTGATTAGAAGTGTCTCTGGAATTTGAAACCATTCCTTTTTCTGTGTCGCATCACGGTAAAGTAATGAAAACTAATTGAGTACACAAATTATACATAGAACCGATAAAATAAAACCCTTTCCTTCAACAGCTTCAGTACTAGAAGTCCAATTCATACTTCTGCTCAGATTTTGGGTTTGTTTCAGTCAACTCAATAACATTTCTTTTTGAAGAACAATGAAAACAAATATGGCCAAGTACAACACAGAACAACCTTGGACTTGCAGAAAGACAAATTGTCATGAATAATGAGGCTTCTGCCATCTCTAAATGTCTGTGATTCTGTATTCCTGTTATTCACATTTAGTATTATCTTCATTCTCTCCTAATGAGAGACATTTTAATCTCTTTTTAAAATGCAAACCTCCAATGATGTTACTTTGAAAACAGAAGAAAAAAAAATGACCTTATGAAATGTCTGGTCACCTACTGTGGTTCAGGAGTTGATTGAAGTTATTAAGCAGTCTTCAAATATTACATTGTCAGTAAGCCACAAGACAATGCAAAAGACAATATGTTATTGATTTAACACAGTATTATCCATAATCTAAATATGCAAAATGCATAAAGAATTCTTTCTTCTTGTGAATCATCTCCTTCAATGTGAAAAGTTTTTTTCTCTCTTTTTCTTCCTGCTGTTAAATTATGGCACATATAGACCCAAAATCAGGGCTCTGGTCACGGAACAAAGGCCTAATACTTACACAACGCCAGACGTACATATGAGTATAGAAGCACAGATTTGAGAAGGTGAGTATAAATCGCAAACAAAGAGCTGCATGGAGATCGGCAGCATTTTAAAGACAAGGAATCCTAGGAATAGGGCTGCAAATTATTTTGAGAGATCTTCTAGTCTAGCACCCCCGGCAGAGTCAAAACACACCTGTGTCGCTTCCAAACAATGTGTCTAACCCATTCTTAAAGTCTTTCAATTCCAGAGATTTCACAGTCTCCCTAAGCAATTTATCCCAGTGTTCAGCATTCTTATCATTAGGAAGTTTCTTCCTAATATCTGACTAAAATAACCCTTACTGCAACCGCAGCACATTAATTATCCTCTTTTTCATCACAGACAAGAAACACACATTACTCCCTTTCTTTTTACAGCTACCTATAGGTATGTGAAGAGCCATTATCACAGCTCCCTTTAGTCTTGTCTTCCCTAGACTGAGAAAGTGCTATACAACAATAGCTAGATATCCCCCCAAACAATTTTAATAGCAATAAATTAAATCCTGGTCCCTTTTCAATAATGGCGCATGTTCCTCAGCTACGCTTTATGAAGTAATAATTACTACGGCCCAAACATGCTTATTTTTTGACTTAACAGGTCACACACTGACACTGCAATCTGTACAATCATACGAAAACAAAGGATGATGTGCCAAAGCCTGACATATTTCAACAATAATGATTAATGGAATGGAAAATATGGGAAATAAAATTTCATACAAAACCTGACGTTTACTTTTATAAAGGAAACAGGAATATACACTTTTCCCACAGTCTAGGATAAACACAATCAGGTTTTGGAAACCACAAAGAAGAACAAAGTACCGGCTGCCTACAATGAATGAACCGCATGCCAAAACAAACAAGTCCCAACCACTTGATAAGCTGTCAGAAAATGGCAAGCCGAAAAAAATTAAAGGATTTAATTTCTTTTTTTCCTGGAATGCCCTCCACCCTCGTTAGAGTTCTGTCACTTATTGTGCTACCCTTTTGTGCGCTTTCAAGGGTCATTAGAGACCTTTTCATGTCCTAATAAAAATTCCATTTTTTTGGCTAATCTCCCCGTCACACAGAAAAACACAACCTAAAAAACAAAACAAAACAAAAAAAGAAAAATAGAGCCCTTTTGTCATTTTCTTTAAAGGCTTTCAAAGTAAAGCCAGGTATCTTGACAACTTGACTTATTTTTCACAACCGAAAACCAAATCATTAAAGTATTTCCTCACACAGAGTCTCTTTACTCACAGCTAAATAAGCTAGCATAGCAATAACTAAGCCCTTTCAAAAATAATTTAATAACCAATTTAATATAGCCAAATATATATGTGTATCAAGAAGGCACCTTCTAAAGCCAGAGTCTCAAGACAAGACAAAGATATAAGCAGCCGCCTTCCTGCTCTGACGCTGTTGAAGTGCCCTGGTACCACACTAGAGTAAATCCTCACTGCTACTGTTTGCTGTGTCCAAAATACAAAGCATTACTTTCAGTTGTCTGTAGCATTAAGAGTCAGTTAAAGCACTAAAATCCATCTCTTGAATTAACCGGCAGTGAAGGAAAAAAAAAAAAAAAATATGGGGAAGGTGAGGAAAATAGTTAACAAACAGAGGAGAAAAAGAAATTTCCCTTCTGGGTATATTTCAAAAAAAAAAAAAACAAAAACAAGAAAGAAAGGTAGAGAAATTCTCCAAGTCACAAAACATATGTTACATCAAGACCAAAAAGAGAACTGCCAGGCTTTTGAGAGCCATGTTACAAAAGAAGTCAGCACATTATCATAATTAATGTTTCAAATTACAGTTGTAAATAAATTTCAGCTGTTAGATGTGATTAGATTTTTTGAAGCATATTGAAAGGAGTTATTTCTGTTCCGCTGGTGGGCTTGTGTTTCTGGGATTTGTAAATGTAATTGATGTTTTCAAGAAAATGAAAGGACATGGTTAACAATTATTCTTTTATTTTACACCTCTTTAGAAAAAGGACCAGTCTCCAGTTTCTCTTGTAAAGTTAGATATTTACATATTCTATACCTCATAATAGATGGTTTCATATTGCATGTGATAGCAGGAAAGTAATCAAATAGAGGTAACAAAAAAGAATAGCTAATTATATGCATTGTCATTGTTTTCCTAATAAATTGCAAATTATGTACTAGGAGGTTTACACCAAAAAGCAAGGGAAGTCTACCATTTGAACAAAGACAAAACATCACTGTATGTTTACCTGCCAATACGGTAAAATTACATTGTTGGCATCAATTACATGATCTTAGACATAACCAATGCTTTTCTGGTTGATTCAACTGATAGAGCTTCAGACTAACTTTATTAGCATCATTTGAGTTAAAAGTATAGTTTTTCTTCCTTATGAGAAAGTAACAAGATAAATCAAATCTGAAAAAAAAATAAATCACAACTTCAAAAAATCCATCTGCAGTCTCAAAGCTGTCAAATGAGTGTGTTACATAAATATTATATGTATTTTTACACACAGGTTACAGCATGCTATACTGCATATGCTATCTATATACAAACAAAACGCTTATGCACGTAGGTAAAAATAGACAAGTGTATATAATCATACAAAATGCGTTTCATCTTCCTCCTCTATCTTAAGTGTATGCTATACCGCAGCCATTTCACAAATAATGGTTTTAATCTGTAAATCCCAGTAAATTACCAGAGGTTAGTGTGATATGACTTTAAATTCTTCTGCTTTGCCATAGAAAATTATTTCCACTTAGTTGGGTACCAATGATCTATTCATCATAAGATGCAGTAGGGTTACAATCAGCTTTGCATTAAGCCTGCAGTAGATGAGCACTTGCAGATAAAAATGGTAACAACCTTTACATGAAGAAGCATAAAGAAGCTCAGCCAAACATGAAATATATATTGTTGAAAGAGATTCTAAACCGACACAGACATTATTAGACAACAAGATCTCAGAGTATTTTCCACAAATCTTCTGGTATCTTGGGCTCTCCAAGCTGGAGGGGAGCAGCTGCAGGGAAGGAATGACACCAAAACAAAGAAACTCCAACAGACCCAAAGCAATTTTTTTGCTTTGCTTACAAATGGAAAAGTAATGTGTCAAGTCAAAATGAATATGAACTGGCAAAGGAAATCATACATGTAAGTTTCTCAAACACATTGAAAGTAAAGCTGGAGACCATTTGTTACAGAAAATGTACAGATTGTCACTTGGCCAACATTTTTTCAACTTTTTCAAGCTGTAGCATGACTACATTAACAGTCAGACAACACGTATCAGCCTATACAGAACAACAAAAAAAAGAACCAAGCCCAGAAAACCTATAGCTAGACTATAGATAAAATTTTGAGCAAAACACTGTGTAGTTTCCCAGCATGATGCTGTTTTTCAGAATGAAGAAGTTCTTGCAGCCCCTATTGCTTCATTTCAGCTGCCCACTACCAGAAATTCTGAGCATCTTATGCCAGGAATTTGGCCTTTTGGCCAATATTTATAAATTCTTGAAATTCAACCTGGCAAAATACAGGCCAGAATCATTCCCAGACAGGTCTAATTAAAAAAACCAAATTATTCCCACAATAGGGAAGTCAGGGAAAAAAACACAGTACTTTACCTCATAAAGTTATAGCAGATTCATCTATGAGGTTTTGTGTACGTGAGGGTGCTTGGACATCTGGAAAGCTCCATCATCCAGCTATGTCACTCCATCTTTGGAGTCCCATAGTTGGGTCAGAGAGGAGAAAGCTGAAGAAATAACTGTGACACCGTGAAGTCGTCGTTTTGTCAAAACGTGAGGATTGGTTTGGCTTTATCAATCTCCTTTTCCCTCTCCTCCTGGAATCTTTGCAGGAAGCAGAATTTAATTTCAGCACTCCCCTTCCACTGTGCAAAATCCCCAGCTAGGGATGTGATCCCAGACTACCAGCGTGACCAAGCTTTCTTACATGTTGGAGACTGTCCACGTTGCACTGTATGTTCAAACTTGTGCAGCCTCACAAGCATTTCCACTTAAAGGATCAGTCTACTTTTGTCACAACTTGGTGTTCTCCACCGGTGGTGCCATCATTTCCTCCCCTTAGTGCATTAAAGTACAAATGGAAACTTAGCCCAGTTTTCTGCGCTGCTCTACCCTTAGCCATTATCAATTTCAGATCGCACTTTCGAGTAAACGAAGCCTCAGTTAGCTGTTCTTTCTCAGGGCACATCCACATTTCCAGGTTCATACAAGGGCAGCAGTCACCCAGTGGGGAACGAGATGATCAAGTCCTGCTACATATGAAGCATTTTGACATGTGAAAGATGTCGAAGACTGGTATAAAGGAATCCTACCAGGATGCCAACTAAGATACTGGCCTCCGCCAGCACCTGTTGCAAGTCCTCTTCCAGGGACTAAATGGAATCTATTCCCAAACAGTACAAATACAGATGTTAAACATAGCATGAATGGCTTACAGGGCATCAATCCACACAGATAAAGGTGCTGGGGAAGTGTCTAAGAGGCTGAGGCACCATATTATCACTTTTAAAAGAACCGTTCTCCTAGTGCTTATAGATGGCTTAGGAATTTCTGTCCTCCCATAAACGGACAAATGGAAACACAGATCCTTCACAGTATTTCTGTAGGTGGTATCCAATGTTAACGTCACTTGTTACTTCTTTTTGCCAAGCTTCAGACATGCAAATGTTTAATAGTAATACCACTGCAATATTGCTATTACATATACAGAGAGCACCCTCCGAGCATGTCCATGTGCTCCTTTAACCCTCTGAGGTAAGTAGACGTTAAGAAGCAGTGGATGAGAGGCTTCAAAACAAATAAATAAAAAACCCCAACACCACCAACATCCCCCCCCACCTCCCAGAAAGACCGCTTATTTGGTGTTGGTAAAGAATGAATCTAAACGAGATTTACTCCAGCCCAACAATTCCAGCTATTTACAACTATTTACAACAATGAAGAGTTTAGTCCTCCCTGTGAACTTCTAAATTTTTGCTGTTCTTACGTTAAATCACAAAACGACTAAAACTTTTAGAAACCTTACCCTTGTTTTGACATGCCATAATATGCTTCGCTATTATAAGGGGACAGTGCGCAGGTAACAAGCTGCCACGTGATTCTAGATCTGGTAACGTTTATGACTGCTCTAAGACAGACCCTTTGCAGGATCCATAGTCCTTTCTCGCTCTTTGATACCTCTCCTCTTCCTTCCCC
This sequence comes from Astur gentilis, assembly GCF_929443795.1. Classification (NCBI taxonomy): domain Eukaryota; kingdom Metazoa; phylum Chordata; class Aves; order Accipitriformes; family Accipitridae; genus Astur; species Astur gentilis. Next base: position 4,251,696 of record NC_064892.1, read on the forward strand.
TTTGCTCTCTGAATGTGTTACCATGTTCGGGAGAACCATTCCTTGTCTTTCAAGGTTTCAACTTCATAAAACTACAATGTCTGTCAATAACTGAATACAACGCTTTGGCCTTTGGACACAAACTGAATCCTTAGAGTTATTCATCCTGAAGAGTGTCTGTCATTAAAATTTACAGCTCCTTTGGAAAAAAATATGGCATAAGATACTGTGACAACTAACATTATTTGATTAACCCCTGGAGTAGCACAGGATATAACTAATCCCATTAGGTTAAAGAAAGGGAGAAGTTTGTTGTTTGTAGATAGAACTTTGTGGGAGACCTCTCTGAAAAGTGGACAATAAATTCTAAAGGGATTGATTTGGCATAGCAGTTGACCACTCATTTCCTTCCTGGATTTAAAAAAAAAAAAACAAAACAAAAAAAACCAACAATCATTTTCATGAAAGAATCAGGGGTGTGAAAAGGGGGTGGTGTGTACTTTTTGCTTCTGCTGCTCAATGAAAAAAAAAAAAATTAAAAAAGGCAGCAGTAACCTGTAATTTCATGATCTTTTATTTCCTTGAATTTTCCCCTTCCCTTCACACATTCTCCATTGGAACAACGGACAAGAGTGTGGAGTCAGCCTTCAGTTAAACCGATTCCACACAAACTGCAGATCGCTCATGAGATTTGGATACTTGCTATTTAAAGTAGACATTAACAAAAATACTCTGGTATGACGGTGAAGGATATCCAATATTTTTAAAGGCTTCATGACTCAGGAGCTGGCCATACTGTTGCTGTATAGGCTCTAAGTATATTCAAGGCTCATTTTAAAAAATAATAATTTTAACAATTTTGGCAAACACCCATGTTGACGAAGCCATAATAGTAATATTTGTTTTGATATGCATCACTGACAATTACAGCAAGCAGCACCAAAAAGGCCAGCTTTCATATACCTTCCCTTTCCCTACAACCTTTGGAAATAAAGGAAGTCTCAGCCAGTCCTTAGATCACCCATGATCTAACGAGGAAACCTAAGTGGTACAATTACTTACTTTCTTGTACAGAATCTTTCACAAGCTCAGCAAGTTGAATTACCTAATAATTATCTAAAGTAGATCACTCGGGGCTTTCCAAGCACACCGAGGAGATATGCACTGAATCATGCATGCTGATGAAGTTTCAGAATTTCTTCTATGACTTTTCTCTGCTTCTGTGTCTGGTCCTTTGGGAAGGATCCACCTGCACCCACAAAAACAGCTAAGTTGTTCGCCAAGGGTGACACCAGGACATCAATATTTGTGCTCTAGAACCCTGTACAGCTTCAAAGTTTCCTGGCAAAATCTCCTTGTCAAGAGTTTATCTTCCTTGCCCACCCCAGCCATTACCAATCAGAAGTGATAATTCACTAGGGACATCAGCTCCGTGCTTGGTTTTGGTTACAAAAGCCAAAGGAAATATTTGAAATTTATAATGAGAACAGATAACAGATCAGTGCACACTATTAAGTTATGGTAGAAGTCTAGGTTTTGCCCATGTTTTCAACACAGCACAGTTCTGGTCCCCACAGCTCAGAAAGGAGATAACAGAAATGGAAGATGTTCAGAGAGCAACGTAGACATAAAGACAGGCTTCTCCGCAAGGAACAGCTCTGCAGCACTGAAAAGGGGCACCTGAGTGAGGATGAGGATACAAGCAGCATGGACGCAGTGGGTAGGGATCAACTGCTCACGGTCTCTTCCAATAGAGGGACTAGGAGGAATTCAAACGAAGTGAAAGGACACTGCCACAGCAATTATTAGGCGATGATAAGACTGCAACAAGCAACTTGCCAAAATCTATCATGCTCTTTGTGGAACTGCAGGGGCAAGAAGTAACAACAAGAACGGTGCCCTGACCAACACTTACTAATACTTTCCAAAAAATTTTAAAAGTCTGAAACACAGCAAGGCATACTACGCTGTATGCCATAGGCTTTTGTAGTTGTCTTTTACCTGGGATATGAGAGCTTGTTTGTACTTCTCTCAAGTGCTACGAGAGCATCAAGTGAGGAGATAAAGATCAGTTTCTCTGTATCATATCCACAGATCATTTCTGGAGTTTCAAGGCTGAGCTCAGTTTTCTCAGATGACCGTGGCTGGACGAGCAAACAGGAAACCACAGGCAGCATGTGTTTCTATACTGCTGAATAAAGGAGGGCCATGGACTGATGCCTCGTCCCAAAGCCAAATGGCAACGACTGTCTCAGTCCCACTGCTTAGGTCTACACAGCATGGCATAAATCTGTACCAGGTTTGTCTAGGTCAGCCATAACTGGAACGGGCTGAGACAAAGCCAGGCAGTGAGCTACCAGTTAATCAATATGAGCCATCAGGAATCCAGTGCTGGGGCTCACACTCCGGCTTTTCTTTACCCAACAGTATAGCTATTTGGATATAGTACATCCACATGCCTGCCCCTGTTTGCAAATCATTGTGTCCCTCTTCTAGAGACAACCTAGCAAAAATAATTCTGAAATCGTGGGTAAATGACAACAGCAGAGCGTGCGCAGTAAGTGCGCAGCACTCAAGGATGGACTGTTGAGCAGTCTTCACGCACACTGCTCACTACAGCTTCCCAAAATCATTTTCAGGGTTTAAGAAAATGAGTGTGCTGAAGTAATGGTACTTTAGACCTGAAACCTGTATAATATATCATTATCACAGATTACATCTGAGATCTCAAAACAGTAAAATATATAAATGTATATATGGGTAATTTTTCTAAAAAAAATTACACGTATGTTTGAAAAAAGTCTCCACGGGGTTGAAGGAAATGAATACTTGGCATAGGCTTTGTTCTCCTGTCAGACATTTCCCAGAATGTCAGACATTTCCCAGGAACAAAGGCTTCATAACCTACAGCATTTTCATTTTTTCTGCTATTATAGACCAAAATAATAATCAAAAGAAACATGGTATCAGAGAAGCACTTAAATTTGTCATGTCCCAGGATGTAGAATATACTCCTCCTGCTGCAATTGCTGATGCAATAAATAAATTAAATTAAAAAATAATAAGCGATGCCATGATTGAATTCTCCATAACACTGTAAGTAGAGAAAACTCCACTGGTACATCGTCATGTATTTCATTCACAAAAAAACTTGAAGTTTGAGACTGATGATTTCAGCTTTACAGGATCATGTTCTTGTTTACTAACTCCATTACTCTCTTAATTACACCTTGCTGTGACTGATAAAAACCTTTCTACCATAGAGGTTGGGACATCCGACAGAGTCACACAACAGTTAGGCTGGAAAGGACCTCTGAAAATCGGGTAGTCATACTCCCTGGTCAAAGTAATATTAAGCTGCTCAGGACCTTGTCCAGTTGAGTTCTGTCTATGACCTACAGAGCTTCAGTTCAGCAGAGACCAATCCTCTGAAAGCCAGGAAATTCAAAGAGAAGGCATCACCATTGCCATTGTAAAATTGCTTTGCCGAAGCTGCCAAAAGCCAAGTTTTCCAGGCTCCAGGCAGAATGCCTGCACTACCTTTAGAGGGTGGAAGGTTTCATTACATAAACTAGCAGAGCCATGAAACCAGTGGGAGCCGACAATATGCCAGTGGAAAGGCTGGGTGCATATGATATAATGAAGAGGTACAAAAGTGTTGGCAAAAGACGGTGACAATTTATTCTGGCTCAGAATCCTTTTGCTATAAGGGAACTGTCTGCAGGTAAATGGTATATAAGGATGGGTTGAGCCTTTGACAATGGGATCGATGAAAGCAGAGCATTTAACAGCACTAAGGAGTTGTAAAATTTGTCCATGTGGTGTTGCTATAGAGCAGCCTCAGCATTTGGATGGTCGGTGAGGTGGTTTTTGAGAACTTGCCCAAATACAAGTAGTGCCAAAGCAAAGAGGGTTTGAAGATCTCCTACATGTATTTTTCTTGGGCAACCTGCTCTCTCTGCAGATATCTGATCTTCCTGCACAATGTCCCACTAGAAGGCGGTTACTTGCAACCTAACTGTAGTAAGGACAGACTTGCAGTTAGGTTCAAGTCCATCTGCTAGTCTTCATGGATTCATTGATTTATCTTGAGCTCCCCTTAGATTCTGGTTCACATGAGGGAATAAAAGGAGATTTTCAGCTCTGTGGAAAAGGCAGCTTACTCTTCCCTTCTCCCCTTCCACCTGCTCCCCAGTTCATATTTACAGGGAGAAGGAAGAGGTCATAGATGATGACTTCTGCAGGCACAGGGCTCACAGAAATCCAGGTTACTTGTACATGGGAGCAGAGACAGAGGGATAAAAATGGCCCTCATTGTCCCAAAATATGCCTGCTGCCTATCTTCCAACTGTCATGACTTTCCAGGATACCATTCTGAACCGCTGTTCTCCCTTCCAGTTTCAGCTGAAGTTCTTACAGTTCTTTTCCACAACTCAACCAATGTCTTCTTTTCCACTCACTCTTCACAGGAATCAGTAAGCACCTCATTTATTTATTTTTACTTTAAATATTGCCTGAAAGGCTATATCATATTCAAATCATATTTTTTACATAAGTGTATTTTAAATATGTATTTTCAATTAAGTAACAGCCAATCCCTTCAAATCTGAATCCTCAGGAAGACATATTGCAACCACATGCCTCTAGTTACTTTTCTGATTTTCAGCAAAGGCACGGTCCAAATTCACAATAGCTAGGTCTAAGTCAAATTCTGAGCCACTAACATCTTTGGAAACAGGTAGGGGAAACCGTTTTGGCAAAGTATTTCTGCACACAAAAATTTCATTTGCTTGGCGAACAACATCCTATGCTTCACAACGTGTTAAATTCAGCCTCCCCAAATGAGAGGTAGAGTCTAGTCGTAAGTGGCGAAAACGCTGAGAAACTAGGATTAGCCAAGGAACTACTAAAAAACAACAACAACAAAAACCCATGACGGAATCTGTGGACTTCAAGGAATGCTACGAGGTCTGCCCGCACCCTCATCCCTGAAAACCGTACCTCAGAAACCCGCTGCTCAAACGATCCCAAGTTTTCATCGGTTCATCACTTTGCATAGCATCCTACAGGTTTCGCAGTAATCCAAAGCAGCGCAAAGATTTCAGAGCCCTCGTGCTGCAGGCGAACGGACCTGCAGTATCCCCAGGGTTCTGGTCCCTCTATCATCTGGGGACCTGGCCAGGCACTCTGCAGCGCCCATCTGCTGCACACAGATGGGCTTCCTCGCAAAGGAAACAAAAGTGGGAGGGAGGGGGCTGCCACGCATCCTACTTGTGCCCTGATATGCCCTAGACAGACTGCGACCGGGGCATATACCTCTCCTCAGGCACTCAGATGTATTCCCGCATGCCGTACTCTAGAAATAGGCTCCGAAAACCTGGTTTTTAAACTCGTAGGCCTTCTTAACTCTGGCAGAGTTGGCGCTCTGCTTTGCTCTGATACACATTGAGCCTTCAGCAGAGGAGTGGAAATACGGCAGCACGCTTAATTACTTATTTTTAAGTGTGCGACAGATATGCAACAATTTGAATGTCTAGACTATAATTTACATAAATACATTTTAAACCAAAACATTTTAAAATTATTTATTTCCTGCTTCTATGCTTAAGTGCTTTGCTGGATTGGGGCCAGACTGCAGGATCGAGCCAAAGGTGCATAAATCAAACCTTCAAAGAAATACAATGTTCACAAAGACTGTATTTGGTTGAGCAAATTTAGAAGAATGAAACCAACTATGAAGAGAAATTAGATTGGCTGAAAATTAATAAAGCACAGCTGGAATTATTCGATTCATCCATATTTGTTGCTTAAATGGCTCTAGGGCTAAGTCTTGCTGAAAGAAGATACTTCAAGACTCAGGGGTCAATTGCTTTTGGAGACAAATTGACCTATAGGAATACACTTGTCTAATTTGGTTCTTGCAGTGGGGCAAGTCTGCAGAAATATATAACCAAAAAACCAATTTAGATTCCAGTGAGTGGATATCAGAGGTCAAGTTTAAGGTTCCCATAAATTTACATATATACACTAAAAGATTAATAACTTTTCAAGCTACTGGGTTTCTTTGCTAAAAGCAAAGACTTACAGATAAAATCTGAAAAAGAAACAACATATGTGCTTACTCCACATTCTGTTGGATAGAAAGCATGCAGCCAGCTTATTGCTTGTTGCTGTGGCTAGCCCTGCAGTATTTCATACAGTTTGGTCATACTCAGGGAGTGCAAGTAACACTATTGCTGGCTCAGCTCCTAGAAGAAAGCATGTGCAGCTCTCATGATCATTAATTTTTAAACTGATTTTATGTGCCAGTTCTAATATTACACTTTTAGTTAACTGGTCTTACTACTGTTACTTATAGTCCAAGATCTGTATCCAGCCGTAAAGTTGTTATATAGTTTGCAATGAGGCCTTCTGAATATGGTTATCCATTCTAAATATAATGCTTTTCTCCTAGGCAGATTTTATGTGTTCATACATCAGTATCGTCTCCTACTCAAAATTGGGAATGTACTTTATAAAACAGTACCAAAATGGACCAGTATTAAAATATAAACATACACTTTAAAATAAAAAATTATTTTAGATATGCACAAGCCCTGAGGCTGGCATTAATCTTCCAAGCAATCTACAAAACTTAAGTCCATAATTTAGCTGGGCACGTAATGAATATTTCACTCTCGGTCAATACTAACCTTGAAAGATACAGTATTTTTTATTTTTAAGTTGCAGTCTTATAATTCAGTCAAAGCAAAGACAGTATTTCCAACTGGGTAATTTACCAGGAGTGAAAATGAAAAAATAAAATCACACATTTCACTGTAAATTATCAGAAGTCTGACCACTGTATCACTGATAAATGTATAAGAAAGAGATATTGTTGTATGCAGAAAGATATTTTCAATAACTCCAAAAGTTTTGATTTTATTTTTTTTCTCCTTTCACTACTACCAGGATCAATGGATATTTATAAATAAAGGATTTCTCAACAAATATATAAATCCTGACTGGCATTGCCTTCAGAAAATTTACAAGGCAGTTAAAGGCACACCTTTTTGTTTGGAGTTGATTTCAAACACACTAGTGGCCAGAAGGAAAGAATATACAACTATATTAATCTTTTTGGTCCTCTTTTCTTAGAGCCACACAAGTTTGGGGTGTTTTCTACATTTTTCTTCTCAAATCATGGAACTAATCATATTTCATAAAAGCATATTAAAAAAATACATTACATGGGAGATGCCCTGTCCTGTGACATTCAAATTGCAAAGGCCCAAAAGGGAGAAAAAAAAAAAAAAAAAAAAAAAAAAAAATCACAGGATCCAAGCACGAGGAATCATTTAACTGCAGGACCCCACGTGGGTTTTGGTTGGTTTTTCAGGTCTATTTGGGTTTTAGTTTGGTTTTGGGGGAGCGGGGCAGGGGGGGGTGCAGTAATCCATTCTTTATTTCTTAAGTGCTTAAGAAACTGTATCTCCTCACAGCCATTAAGTAAAGAGATCCTAGAAACTGGGGTAAATTTCTGTCTAAAACAAGCAAGTTCTCTTTGAAAGAAAGATATTCCAAACTCTAGATAAGTAACTTTGAGACAAGTTCACTCCACTGAAGCTCTGGATGTATTCAAAGCAGAAAGATTATGTTATTCACACAACGTCACGTTATTTTTAGGATGCAGCAAGTTTAGACCCCACATATCAGTATTATTTGGATACCCAAAGGCTCGTGGTTATCTCAGCTCTACAAATGAAGCGTTGGTGAGTTTACCTGGATAGTCCTCTGAGTGCCATCAATGGTGACAGACAACAAGGGTGAAGCCAGGTTCCACTCGCTGGTCACGTTTAGTTTCATCCCATCAACTTCCACCTGTTGTGACACCAAACAAGGCTGTTACTATGAAGACAGACAGAAAACTGATCTCAAGTTCATTACTGCATACAAAGCAGCAACCATTTTAAAACAGATGGCTCCCAAACAACCTGTCATGTTTACTGCTTCTGCCATAAAAGACAGGGTCCAACAACAGAGTCTTCCAGCTATCTCTGGGGAGAGGTGAAGGACCTGTGAACAGCTGCCTCCGAGTAGCAAGGTTTCAAGTGATTTCCAGCAAGTAACAAACAGCCATCCAACTTTTAAACCTATCTGGACATGCTACATTTACTGCAATTAGACAAGTAATGCATATAAATTCCAGTGACACCTTGCAACCCACACAACAGGGCTTGCATATAATATTCTCTCCAAGGACCAAGGAAGAACTTTTCCTATGCTTCTAATGAAGGGTTTTGCATTGTTATCTTAATTAATACGAGGCAGTAATTAATTCTTCGGCGCTTTGCCTCAAAGTCTAGAAAAACTTTGCAAATTCTGTCATGTTTTCTTCCAATATACAGCTGATCAGAGGAATAAAATTTCTGATTTGAATGCCAGTATGTTTATCCAGAAAGAATTTTTTTTAAAATCATACCATAGTCTTTATACAAAAATATTTCTAGGTGAAGAGCAAAAATATTGAGTTCTGAAGAACGTGTAGATCAGAGTAGCTGTAATGACACTTCTGACATTCTTCTATGTATAATACTGTTTAAAAATACACATGATGCATTCAACACTGTAAAAGCCTCAGAGGAAGAGCTGGACTATGGAAAAAAAATACTATACATGGACTAACATAATTTATCATTAATATTTGTAGCTTGTTTTGAACACTCATCATGCTATCCAAGGTAGGTAAATACGATTTCGGTTACATATTTTACTATAAACAGAAGAAAAATCATCATGGTTGGCTGATTTCCTTCCTCTCTCAAAACCTCCAAAATATTTTCAATCAGTAAATTACAGACAACATTGATAATGACACAAATATTGCATACATTCTCAGTAAACTAGAGGAAAATTACTGCATTTAGAATAAAAGCTGAGCCCACATTTTGCAAAATAAAACTTATAAAGCCTACTCTTTTAGATCTCAGACTAATCATTATTTCATCTTATAATAAGAACAGGCAACTGTAATCCTAGTGTAACTTAAAAGAAATCCATAACACAGAAGTGCAGAGGAGCAATGTGTAATCTGACAATTTTATTTCAGTTAAGAAGAAAAAGCTCTGGCTTAAAAAACGTCTAGGTTTATAGACTTTAGTTTAGAACTCAAAATCTGTCTTAGCGATACAATCTACTCAATTTCTATGGGCTTTAACTATAAATAAAGTTACATGTAAAGAACAAGAAGAAAAACAAGTCATTTATAATGGTTCAGCAATAGGCCAGATTAGCTGGCATGCTTTAGGTACTTTACACTGCTCCAGTGATGCAAACCAGCCATAAACCTGGCTTGAGTTAAACCAGACCTGCAGCTGGTTTGCATTGCCAGAGCACCGCAAAGCAGCTGGAACACGGCGGTGAACCTCGCCCGCTCTCAGCAAACCTGAATCAGCAAATACTGCCTTTATTGAGAACAGCAGAAACATCTGAAAAAGACTTTCCAAATGGAGAAAAGCAATTCCAGTGCTCTGTCTCAGCCCTCTTTGATTCCCAATTGAACTTTCGTAAGGCAATTATTTAAAAAGCTGTCTGTCGCTATCGCTATAACCAAAGAAAGACTGTCTGCACCGGAGCCTCCGTCTGAAAACATCATTTACCATGTTTCTCCGGGAAGAAGGGGAGATGGTATGAAAGCATACCAGGCTCCTGACCACCAAAAAAACTTCAACTGTACCCTGTGCTTGTTGCACAGCGGGATTTACACGCAGCCTTACAGAAAATCTATAGTCGATATCTAGAGTCCTAGTGAAGGGTACTCCAGTGGCAAGATGCAAGTCAATACCTCCACAACGAACTCAATTTAATCATTAGCTCTTTTGTCGCTGTACAGATGAACAAAAGAGAAGTAAACCAAGTGTGTCACAGTGGTAAATGACCTGTTTAAAATCCCTCACAAAGGTCTATACAAGTCTAGCCATCATTGATTCCAGATTACGTTAGTATCGAAAAATTTCTGGTGGAAACCACCCTGAAAGAAGAGATGCGAGCAGCCAGACGGTAGGTCTAAACAAACCGTGGCACTCTAGGAACACTATGGTTGCTCACATGCAATAGAAAAACCAGCAGACAATATATTGCCTCTACTAGGTTTTCCTCATTCAAGAAAGAATAAAGGGCTAGAGCGGGGTGGGTGGTGTTATTTGAACCAACGCATACCCCAGTAAACTGCAGCAGTCTTCTCACCGTAGAATGGAGCTACAGGTTCTTAGCTGCTTTCACCTGGGTCTCACCACGGTACGTGCAACTGGGGAAGATGATGTGAAGCCAAGAGGATCACAAAGAAGTTGGCTATCTCTGCTCCAATAGGTAGGATGACAAAACCAGGAGGTCAAGCCATCAGAGAAAATTAACAAGAACTGAGGGCAAGAGATTTACCATGTAGTGGGCATGTTACTTTCACTACAAAAAAGGGGAAAGCAGGCGAGGGGGGAACAAAAAAAACCCAAACAACACCCGAACACCAGATGGGGGTTGAAATCAAACCAGCGTTTTACCTAATAGAGCAAATCTTCCTTCCACAGCTCAGCAGCCAACAGCCTAGTAAGGTTAGTTGGCGGAGGCAGGGGAATAGATAAGATGTTCGAAGGACTTGTCAGAAGCTTGCATTTGCCTTCATTCCTCCTTTAGCAATGGATATGATAATAGAACCTAACAAATACTGCAATAAAACCGGGGGCTTTTTGCTTTAGTCGGGGGGGGGGGGGGAGAGAGGGGGGGTGTGTGTGAAGGGGGACACGAGGACGACTACTAAAGAATTACATATTTCCTGGTTTATTTTGTTTCTGGGCTCATAAGACAGCCAGGAATGAATCAGCTCTCAACGGATACCAACACTTCAACTGCAGGGAGGAGATCCCAGTCCAATCACTCACGCAGCGGGCCACATTGTACTTTACACCACAGCTATATAGTCTACCTTGTAGTAGCTAGTAGTCCTCAGCTACTCGGTTCCAATGTATGCATGTGTGTGTATACATGCATACACACATCATGTTGTGTTGCGTGGGGGAATTACCCTATAGTATCTATGGCTGTTTAAACCATTGCTATAATACATCGATGTGGTGTGGTAGATTTTTTATTTTTTTTTTTTAAAATAGGATTGTTTGTCCCTGTATAAGGGCATAAAAGATAAAAGCAGCCATGGTCCTCCTTTACAATTATTTCCAATTCAAAAGCTATTGTAAATTAGGTCTCAGAAAGAAGAATGACAAGTCCAAGGCACGATGCTAGAAAAAGGTCAACGGCTTACTCTACTGTCACAACTTTGCAGACTTTCGCTGGCATGCACCTGAACTACACAAGTAGCAGCCCCTTCACCTCTTGTGGACTGAGCTCCTGATGTTCAGCATGATAGGTACCAGCTAACCAATAGTGCAAAGAGCTGCAAAGCATAATCTGCATTCCGTTTCCTTCAGAGAACATCATTTGGCATTCTATATGCATGTCAGGCAATTAAAGGAGGCAGCACAAGCCTGAGTGTTATAGCCCTGTTAATTTACTAATGCAGAGTCTCGCATACATCTGGCACATGTCACTTCTTTTCTCCTGGAAATGAAGGTGGTTTTCCAGGAGACTGGAGGGCAGCTCAAGCATTTGTTTCCTGCCTGATGCTTCAAAATATTATGCCTGAAGTTCCTCATGCCAGCCTTGAGACTGACTAACTTAAGTCTGCTGACTTAATCCCATGGTTCCAATTTTGCCTTCCAGCCTGGTTTTTAACTTGATGCTTTTGGTTTAACTCCTGGCCTAAAGAGTCCTGGCCCTAACTACTGGTTATGCCACCCCTACCCTAATTCCTCACACCCCTTAATTCTACCTCTTGCTATAACAGAACTGATGGCATCCCTTAGTCAATCAGATCAATCAAATGAAAAGTCATCCTCTGCAGACCTGCCTTGCTGAAATCTTTGTCTGGTCAAGACAGCTGCCCATGAAGATGTTACCTTTCAGGAAAACAGACATTACTATTCACCAGAGACTTATGAATATTCTGTGTCATAGACTCCAATCCCTTCAACTGGCATTAATTTAGCTGTAAATCTAAGGCACATCCAGTGGGCAGCAAGACTCTACAAACTGAAACCTTAAAATCAACCTGCAAGGAAGGCACAACGGCAGCAAGCATCGCTGTTGTAAACATGAGGTAGCATACATGTTTAAGGACTTTACTCAAGCCTGCACGAAGTAAAGATGGCCTCTTCTCTGGGAAAAGTAACTGTCTCAGGCAGAAGCCTCTTCACCTCCATTACTGCTGAATACCACCACCCATGCCAAAACAGCACGGAGATTTTTTTCATTTTTATGAGTCAGATAAGGGATAAGTATTGCTTCTTGTGCAGAAGAGGGGGCGGGCGGAGGATTCATGGCATGGAGTGGCAATAGAAGGTCCAGCTGTAGGCAGCAGTATTCAGTAACGGTTAGTCCACAGTGATCTCAGACTAAGCCAAACTGAGTTGGACAAAGTGGCTTTTGGTTCCTAAACAGTTTTCACAAAATTCCTGAAATTCCCATCTAATCTACTGTCCAGCTAATGGAGCAGCACATGGAATAGAAAAGGCAAGTGAAGACTGTCCTGTGCCAGAGCTATGATCCCTTACCTTTTGCAGTCCCATGTATGCTTAGGAATGAGAGCAAAGTCTTAGGGGGGGGCTCATGAGTCTAAGGCTTCCTTTAGAAGCGCGATGCATAAAACCCCAGGCATTTTGTAAAATATTTTGCCAGTCCTCAATGTTAAAAAAAAAAAAAAAAACCAAAAAAAAACACCACAACCTCTTTCCCAGTCAGCAGGAGAGCTCAAACACTATCTTGCATCTCTCAATATTCCCAAAGCTAATCATCACAACACACTTGCTTATCATGAAAATTACCAGCCACCTGGAGCCTGTAAGCACTCGTGGTCATTTGCAGAGTTCTCTCGGCAATTATTGGGTCTTCCTATACAATTTTATCCAACTCACCCACATTGTCTTTAAGTACCTTGAATAAAAAAAAGAGTCTCATCTGCTACATTAGGAAATAGTATCAACCAAATAGCACTTGACATGTTGTCATTCAAAGAAATGTCACAGATGCAAAGAAATGTCACGCAAAGAAAACCATAAAGATTTCCCATGTAGCCAGTTCTTTTTAGTTAAGCTCCTTCTTCTTGTATATGCTTTTTCTCCTGTTCTTTGGACTGTATTTGCCAGTGACCCAGGGTCTGACTACCCATTAAGTTTGACATTTTTCAGGGTCATGTCATGGAAGAGGTGACAGAGTGTACTCTTGTCAAGCTTACAGACGCCACAAAACTGGGGCAAACAGTTAACACTCTCTAGGGCAGGGCTGCCATCCAGAGGGGCCTAGACAGGCAAGAGGAAGGGGCTAATGGAAACTTTGTGAAATTCAAGACAAATTGTTAAGTCCAGCATGTGGGAAGGAAAAGCCCGTTGCAATGATACAGGCTGGGACCTGACTGGCTGGGGAGCAGCTCTGTGGAGAAGGACTTGGAGATGTGGGCAGACATGTCCGCTGGACATGAGTGAGTCAACAGCATGCCCTGGCAGCAAAGGCGGCTAACGGTGTCCTGTGGTCTGTTAACAAAAGTATAGTCTCCTGATAAAGGGAAGTAATTAGGCCCCTCTGCTCAAAACTCGGACCACGTCTAGATACCGTGTCCACGAGAAAGACATTGACTTTGTTTAGTTATACAAAGTTCCCATTAGCCCGTTCCTCTTGCCTGTCTAGGTCCCACTGGGTGGCAGCATTGCCTGTGACTGTATTGAGCAGCTTTCCCTGTTCTATGTCTTCTGTAAATTTTACGACCGTGCACTCCCATTGCCTCTTCCAGGTCATTGATGAGGTTGTTGAGCAGGACTGGTCACAATACAGACCCTTGCAGACCCTTGGTGACTTCCGAGTAGAGTTCAACCCATTAAACAGGAGTCACTGAGCCTGACCACTCAACTGGCTTTTTATCCATCTGGTTGTGCAAGATGGTGTCAAAAAACTCGCTAAAGTCAAGGTAAATGACATTCACTGCTCTCCCCCAGTCCACAAATCCTGTCAATTGATCATAGAAGGCTGTCAGGTTGATCAGCCCTCAGTAAATTCAAGCTGGCTGTTACCTATCACCTTCTTTATGTACCCAGAAATGTGCTCCAAGAGGATTCACCTTATGAACTTCCCAGGGATTGGAGTGAGGCTGTAGTTCCATGGGATTTGCTTTCGGCCTTTTCTGAAGACTGGTGCAACATTTGCTTTTCTCCAGTAAAGAGGGACCTCCCTCAACCTTCATGGCATGACCTTTCAAAGGTACAGAGTGCAGTCTCGCTACCACATCAAGTCAGCTCTCTCGGCGCTCTTGGATGCAGTCTGTCTGATTCCATGGATTTCCATGCGTTTCCAACTCTCCCAATCACCAACTAGATCTGCTTCTGCCTCCTCCCTAAACTCTTTCACTAATAACAGAGGTCTGGGAGACCTTGCTGACGAAGACTGAAGCAAAGAAGTCACTAGATGTCTCGGGCTTACCCGCGTCTGTTGTTACCAATTCACCTGTAATCCCTTTGTTGATGCAGCACTTCCCCTTTTCAGCTTTTTATCACTAATGCAGCAGTAGAAGCTCTTCTTGTTGCTCCTAACATTCTTTGCAACTGTCAAGGTAAGCTCTGGCTTTCCTAACGCCAACCCTCCATGCCTGGACAATTTTTCTAAATTCCTCCTTTGTATCCTGTCTCTGCTTCCACCTCTCAGATACTGCCTTTTTGCACTGGAGCTCTGCCATTATACCTGTTCTTAATGAAGCGTTTTTCCTGCTAAAGGTGCTTATTTTCTGGAGTAGTCTTGCACTTAGAGGATGCTGTCCTTAAAGACCAGCCAGATTTTCTGAGCTCTTTTGCTCTTCAGAACTGTCTCCCATGGAACTCTCCCTACCTGCTAAATAAATAAAGAATAATCTGAAGTCCACTAGCCTGAAGTCCAGGGTCTGTACCCTGCTAATCTCGTTCCTCACTTCCTTCAGGATCCTGAACACCAACCCTTTATTTTGTGGTTGCCACAGCCCAGGCAGTCATCATCATATCTTCAACCTTGACAGTGAATAGCAGATGTGGCTGTGTCAACACCAGTTTACCCATCCAGTACCAGCATCAACCAGTTATCCCAAACACCCTTCAGAAACCTTCCTCCTTGCATCCCACCATCTTGCCCTTCCAGAATATGTCAAGGTCCCCTATGAGGACCACGTTCTATGACACAGAAATTTCCTCCAGTTGTTTAAAGAATTCTTGTCTACTTCTTCACCTAGATCAAGTGGTCTGTAACATACTCCCACCGTGCTATTTTACATTTTTTTAACTGATCAAGTCAGTAGCCTTCACCTGCCCACGTGATTTCATAGTCCGGACACTTGGCTTTCAGCTTCTCTGTAGGCACAGAATGATTTGCCTCTCCCAAAACCCATGGCAAAACTATAAACATAGATGGTCTTCTCCCTCTGGTCAAGGATCCTTGTGGCCCCCAAGCACTCACAGTCATATCTCTGCTTCTTAAGCTCTGCCCATCATATTTGCACGCAACATACTTGCTGGTGCTTGTGCCAGCTGTGGTGCATACACACACTAGCACGTATCTGAAGACACTGACGGGATTAACGTCCACACCAGCAACATGCGCCAGTCCCTTTGCTGCCATCACTGCCCCGGCCTGCATGCAACACTGCCACTAAAACCCCAATTTTACATGCACAGGTCATACAGGCTTTTTCAGGGAAATCCACATTGACACCACTTTCAGGATGACTGGCCTCATCTCAATGAAAAAAAAAGCAAAGCTGAAAATGCCATAAAAAGGGAGGCTTGTTCTTTTTGTTTCCATAGATAACTACTTCTTCTGCTTTCTTCTGAAAATGCCCCATGAAGAAACTTGGTAGATGGATGCTTCCTTTAGCACACTAACATGTCTTAAGAGTTTTGCTTATCACAATTAGCAATAGTCTAAAAACCTGCAAGATTAGCTGTGAAAAAAGTGCATGAAAGAGCAAATAGGACAGAGAGACCCTGTGGCCAACAATGCAGTGTATCGACAAACTCATAAAAATGTCATAAAGAGAAGAAAAGTTCCTTTAAGCCCGAAACAGCGGCTTTCAAATAAAAACTGAATTCACTGATGCTTCTATGACAGCAATTTCTTTGATTCAGATTAACCAGTTGTTTTAGCTTGCATTTTCAGCTTGTAGTTATTGACAATATATTCACATCAGATTAATGGACTGACGTTTTTTCTTCTTTACTTCAAGTGACTGTAAGGTTAGCTTTTTGGACTTTTGAAGTGGTTGGCCAGATGCTTTCAAAAGGAAGTTAAAGTATGTGAATCTCAATCTCATTAAAAAGGCCACCTTTTTTTTTAAACAAACTTTCCTTTTGTTCATATCAGCACTTACTTTTTTAAAAGACCCCAAGAGAGAGTTCCAGTCTATAGATCACTTGTCCTGAAGAAAGCTCTGTTAACTATTTATAGATCACGTCCTTTTGTACCAAACTAGATCAAGCAATTTATTCAGTGCATGACTGCAGGAGAGAAATTCGTTTGCTCTAAGTGTCATCAAGGCAGCCTTTTACCTGCTATGAACAAGACCAGAAGACCTGAATTGCTGGGCTTTTACTTCAAATGCGCATTTTGACATTGTGTGGGGTGCCATCATTTCTTTCAAGTTTTCAAAGTATTAAGTACATTCATAGAATGGGCAGTCCTTAATCACAAGAGCAGCAAATAGCCCATAACCACTAGAATAAAGCAAACACATGTGCACACATTCAAATTATCTCTCTTTTCTGTAAAGTAGCACTTATAGATGCAAATTACCATTAGCTCTTTTGGTATATCTCACTTTAGAAATAGGAGCATGCCAGCCTAGAGACTGAGGAGAGGAGCACACAACAGGCATCAGCCCCTCAGCTTAACAACAAGAGAATCAAAACAAAACAAGAGAGAAAAGTGGTGGCCTTCATCACCTCTAATCAGCAAGAGCTTTCTTCAAGCATTCACCAGGGAAGTGATCCTCTTTGTAAAACCTAGTAGAGAGGCTGTACGCAACAAAAACACTCCACTGTGGCAAACGCTTTGTTTTACTACTTCAGTTTTCTTTGTGGAGTCATTACTAAGATGACATCCCATATTTGTAACCTGCCTGAGCCCGCTAAAGTTTAAAAAAAAAAAAAAAAAAATTAAAAATAGAGCAAGAAAATAAATTAGCTGTTAAAAAAATCTTTGACATCTGCTGGCAACAGCTTCAGACACAAAAACCACGGCTGCTTTGGGAAATATGTGTGTCTATCGTTATCGGACCAGTGTGGAAGAGAAGAAGAAAGAACATGCCTTGCCTTCCTTTTCCAGTCGCTCTACTGAGACAAACGCCACAGTTCTGCCGAGCTAAATACACCCCAGCCTGGCTACAGGTATTGCTCCTAGGTGGCTGGAAAATGGTGCAGGTGGTTCAAACAGTATTGCTACTATTATGTGCATACAGGGCACTTTCAAAGTTGTATTGCACTCCAACTTTCCTTGGCCGATAGGATAAGGTGTTGGGGATATTCTCATTTTCTATCTTGAAAAGGGGTCTAGCATAGAGACCAATGACAGAATCTGGGTCATTAAGAACATTATGCTGGGAGTTAAAAATACATTGGTAAAATAAATTGTGATAAGGCAGACACTGCTGTTTTAGTAGCTTTTGAGTCATGATTCGTGCCTATATACTGAAATCACTAAGCAAGCCTAATTCCTAAATGACTTTCAGCTGCAGAGTTTCCATTCTTTCACTTCAGAGGCACACAGGGATCCCAAGACCTATCCCACTTGACAGTATAAATTCTCGAAGAGTAGAATGACGTTATCATACCAAAGTGCCACTACAAAACACAACAGACTAAACCTCATCCTAACGTTTTAGACAAAGAACACATTTTGGAATATATAGATATGTATATATATATAAAAATATTTTTAAGCATTCATCTAATACATATATTCATTTAGTGAAAGTTATGCAATAAGGATACACAAGCTAAGAACAGATTTATATATATTTTTTAATAGAGAGACCGTATCACCAGAAGCTGGATCTCAAGCTTAGTCAAGAATTAATAAATTCCTGCCTTGACTCCCAATGTGCTGCTGACAAGTCATACATAACTCTCAAGACTCTAATTTTTGTCTTCTTAATTGGGAGAGAGCAGTGGGAATTAATACTGGCTATGAAGGAACTACCCAGTAATATCTATTTGGAAAAATATCATCAGAGAATATAAATTAGGAAGATTATTTTTAAAAGAAAACTTTAAAAAAAAAAAAAAAAAAAAAGAGACAGGCAGACCAACATGTGCACATACATCCCCATTAAAAAAAAAAAAAAAAAAAAAAAAGAAAAAAATTAGTTCCTACTGGCGTCCCTTTCTATCTCCTTTCTAAAGTGAGAATTATGCCTTAGGTAGACTTCTGTGCCTGGTCTGAACAAAGCATACTACAGCAATTTGAAGAGGATTTGAAAGCATGAGGACCATATCCATCAACTGAGAAGTGTTTTATTTCACACACCATTTACAACTTGATACAGAGATCCAACAAAATCAGCAGGCTCCAAAATGGCTAGTGAGAAAGAAAAGCATCACTTCATTATATTTGGAAGTTGTACTCTACCTCGGCCTAGTTATGTAGGGTGGATGCTCAAACTGGACACAGTTTGCCACTGTTTGCAATTACTTTTTCCATTGTACTACCACGGCAGCAGGGCTATCTTCTCTTCGAATTAGTAAACAGCTAGAATAAGCAACAGTTTAAAAAAAAAAAAGGAAAAAAAAAAAAAAAGGAAAAAAGTGTCTTTGACTTGACATTGTGTAGTGACAAGAAGAAAATACAGTGGGCAACTGGGTATGGATTTCATCCAGCAGTTCCAACCTGCTGCTCTCAGCTGTCACAACAGGATATAGGTCAGCACTAGTCCTTCGAGTATCCCCAGCCCAAGGTTATTCACCACTTCAACTAAAAGCTTTACATGCAAAATATCTGCTGTTGCGTATCTTTGCCCAAACTGCCCCACATGCTTCAGGACAATAAGTGTATCATAGAATCAAGCCTGATTCTTTTTAAAGCCAAATCTATTTTGATATCATCTGCGATACAATGTATGCCCTTCAGTCAAATAGCCAAAGGGAACGCTTCTGTATGCTGTATCAATCCACTGATTAAGGAAAAAAATAAAACGATAACAGCTAGACTATCTATATGGTTTCCCAGGTATAAGAAAAACAGTGGTTGTAGGAGACCTTTCTTACAGCCAGAAGAAGGTACTTTCATTTTTGAAATAAAAATAAGCATTGAGGAAGAGGAGACTACATGCAATAAGAAATACCTGTAAACCTATTCCCATTGTATGGTTCGTTTCCAAGTTTAATAACTTTAAAATCAAAGCAAGTGTTTTAACTGATGACTTTCAAGAAGCTGGTCAGAAGTAATAGTATCATCAGATGCTTACCAAATCCCTTCTACCATTCCCTGCTCCCCAACCCACATACTTGAATCATCTCTCGCAGGCATGTTTGACCAGTATCAAGACAATACTCATTTTTATCAAAACACACCAGCCATCTTGCAGAGAGAAGAAAGAGCTGTAAGGAATTACCAGGAGTAATAGTAGGCATACTCCCTCTTTAGAAATCCCTCCTCTAGCTTTTAAAATAAGCCCAAAAAAGGGAATAAGAACATCACCGCTCCAGAGGTGTCAGTGATAAAAGAAAAGGGACGAACACAGGCTGGTGCACAAGGGGTAAGGATGCAAAGCTGATGCAGCAGGAAGAAGATGAGATATAAGAAGAGTCATAAGCCACTTCCACAAAAGAGGAGATGCTAAAAAGTTTTGAAGCGTTTCCATAAAACAGAACAAATCATGTAGCAATGTAAAAAAGATGTTTACATCTAATGCTATTTACCTTAGCCGTTAATGGGATTGCACTATTTATGTTAAACCGATTATCATGAATTCACTCAAAAGGCATAAAAGTACTGTTTGTGAATAGACACCTCTTCGAATTCAGTATTTCCTCATGGAGACAGTGGCTTGCTACTGACTTTTACCAGGGTAAACTCAAATTCACCATGCTAATAGAACCAGTTAAATAAGAAACAGTATTTCCTTCAAAAACACCATGTAAATTAAATTCCAGTTCTTTTTTATGTTTGGGTTGAACAATCTTAATTACATTTTTAGCACATAAAAATTGGTATGGAAACTGTTCCAGAAGTTGTTTGGAACATTCAGTTTTCCAATCTACGTAAATGTAGGGGAAAAAGTGAAGTGCACACCCTGAAATAATTTGGCATTAGAGACAGATTACCTACATCCTTTAGCATTAAACAAAGATAATTTCCTCAACAGAGACACCTCATGAAGTGATTACAATACTGTAACTACAAAATTGCAGTCAGCACCTGCTAAACAACCTCTTTATTTTAATCACCTATAAATATTCAGACTTTGGGCAAATAAAAAATATACATCTTTGTAACAGTTGTCAACAAGAACAGAATAAGTTTTACATTGTCCTAAATAAAACATGCAATCGCCACACATTAAACTCCATATTTACTACAACACTGAAATTCTGGCAGTATGAATTAGGCATCAATTAGATACTAGTTTAGAAGAAAATGCACATAGAATGCAAAACAATCATGAGATCTACTTCTCAGGCAGCAGTGAAAGGGGCATCCTGACACTACAGCTTCTATTGCCTTTGCCAGTTTAAATACCACAGGAAATGTATAGACTTCTTTTTTGAAGGTTTTGTCACAAAAGGCTTATCTTTCATAGAGTTGTACTATGGTGATATCTCTGAACACATTTTGGGACCTTTCAGAAACTCCATTACTATGTCTCAACCTAATTTTTCTATCCGCTTTTTGTAAAAACTTAGAAGACAAGACAGAATATTTCAGCCTAATAGCCATCATTTCATATTCTCCAATGCAGCCACAAAACATCAGGGAAATTACAAGGCTGGGAAAATGCAGGAAGTTTACCTGTGAATCATAACGCTTCCATGTTCAAAGCCCTAGCGGTCCCCAGAGATACTAACATTTTCCTACTTTCCCCTAACACTTTTAAACAAGGGCCCAAATCCTAAGCCCAGTAAAGCCAGCTAGGCTCTAACACGCATTGCAGAAAACATCTTATATAGCAGACAAGGACCCTTGTACACTCATATAAAGACTGCGCTATCCCAGTCATTTAAAACAGTCCCCACACCAGAACACAGAGATGCTCCAGACAGTGCTCAAAGAACGGGAAAATCGCTGTAAGCGAAGTTCCTTCTTCTCTTGAGACACAGGAGAAGAGCAGAGCTCAATGCAAGGAATGCAATGCTCCTGAACTAATTCTGCTCCTGTTTTCCCAGTAAACTCTCTGCCAGGGGCATCCCTGCTCTTAAAGTGATAAGCCAGTCCAAATCATTTGACCAGATACTACAAAGGCAGTATATGCACATGGTGTAGATACAATTGGAGTTTACCTTCAGTGGCGTGATATGGGGCGGCAATTAACTGATGATCTTTATTTCTTTTATGAAGTGTGAAATTCCTTCTCTCTCACTAAGAAGCAAGATTTAATTTTGACGTTGTAACAGCAAGAAGTAGTTGGAAGCATCGCAGAGATTGGAAGGTACAGGACAAAAGTTCACATGAAAGATTTTGCTCTGTACAAGCTTTAATTCAGAAAATAAGAGTAAGCATCACTGCACAAGGCATTCTTTAGAACACCAGGGCTCTCAGCAGGCTGCACCTAAAATCCAAAGAATCAATGCAGCTCATGTGGGAAATTTCCGAGACGGTCAATGAAACAAAGCAAAGCCAAAACAAAAACGTTAAGACTTTCCTAATATTTTCAAAGAGCTTAAGAGAGGTTCTATGCAAGTATATCAACAGGAAACATAATACAGTACTAGCGCAAAACCAGGTAAAATGAAAAATGAAGAAGTAGACAGAAAGTGTTTACAAGTTTAACATTTTCCAAAAAATTCCAAAAGCAAGTTAGAAACATTGGAGGGAAATCCCAGTAAAGTTACAAGAAAACACCAGCAAACGAAAATGAATTTGGGATTCAATAAAAAGCCAAAATAGCTAGCGTAACCCCAGATCAAAAAGGCAAGGGACATGATCTTAGAGCAGGGAAATCATAGTCCCCATCTATATAGGGGCCCTTCCTAGAAAACCATGTTAACAAAGCTAACTTCACACATTAAAAATCAAACATACCATAAGTGGTAGGGAGAGGACTATAAAGAGCCTGGTACAATCATGTATCCACAATTCAAGGCCTCGTTATTCAAAAGGTGGTGAGGAATCAAGGATAGCACAGGAAAAGCAACAAGGACTGAAGGTGGGCTTGAATATACTGTTGTGAGAAACAGCAAAAAGTTGAAAGGGTCAGTGTTCAAATTATAAGTGACAGACCTACGTAATACCACCCCACCCCACTTGCATCCCTCTCGACACCACCATGTCCAATGCTTTGACTTACAGATAGACTTTGGCAAACAGAGGACCAGCAGGAATAACGATAACGATTTGAAAATCTCCTACAGGTGTAATTGTCATAGCTCTTGACTGGAGTGACTAATAGGATAAAATTAAGGAGAAAAATTAGTATGAGTCAGGAAGAATCTTTTAAGCCAATGAACAAGAAACTTGCCCCGAGAACAAATGCCGCCTCCGCCCCGCTGGTCAGGGCTTACCCTACTAGCTGTGGGATAGAGACCCAAGAAAGAAGGTAGCACCGTCCCTTCAGATTTTCCTCCACCGCCCTTCCCAAGCACAAGGATACAGATATTTTGCAGCACCACTGCTGCTCTGTGAGGGCCTGGGATGACCCTGGGATGAGGACAGCCACGAAGCACACCACCAGCCCAGTCCGGACTCTTCCCAAAGTACTCCTCATAATGGAGCTGTGCATCAGCCTTATGCACAGTTTTGGAAGATAGGCTTTCCTTAACCCTAAAACATTATTAACAGCATTTAGCATGCTTGAAAACAGATATAATTTTTGCCTTAACAATTATTTCAGTTTATCCTGTATTTTAGGAGCTTTCAGAGTAAGTTGCAGAACTTTCCACTGCACATTATCAGTCATACCACGTAATGAGCTGTGTCTGTAAACACTCCTTTAAGCAAGCTTGTTAACCTAGTGTTGCATGGACAAAGGGTCAGCAGATGTGAATGGAAGATTTGGCTGGCTTCAAATATTTTAAATAAAATTGTTATCTGGACCTAAACAATGTTGAATGATGCTAGCATGGTATTTTAACTTCCAAAAGAATCCAATAAGCTTTTGTGAATGCCACTGATAGAATGGCACATGACACTACAAGAGCTATTAGGAAGCTACTTCTTGGAAATGAATGATAGCACAAATCACAGACAAGCCCTAGTTTTCATATGGCCATTAAATACACGCCATTTTCAACTTGCCACTACTTGCACCTCCTGTAACAATTATTCTCAATTTCTTTTCATCTGTCCCATAAAAAATGATTGCTTCTGCTTTACTTAATCCTCCACTTACATCAACCCTATTGTTCGTTTCCTTCCCTTTCATCTTCTCCACATTAATTCCCCACATCGCTTTTGATCTAGCTTTTTGTTTCCTTTTTTCCCCTACAGATTCTTCCTGATGAAGAATTTACAGCCATAATGTTCATCTGATGTGCATGGTGATATTTTATTGATTCGCTACTCTGTCTATTAGTTGTGTATAATGAATAGCATTACACAAAACACAAGATGGGTTGCCTATGCCTATATCTTGGATCTTAAAAATCAATTTAACTGAACTTGAAAAATGCTTCAGTTTATCAGTAAATATTCATATTTAATTATAATTGGAGCAGCATATGCAAGGAGCAGCCAGAGAAAACAAACATTTCCTCCTCAGAGTCCAAAGAATTACTCTTTGCCATAGTGGCAAGCCAAGTAAATAGAATAATTGCGATTTTCACTGCTGCTAAATAAGAAATAGAAACCCTCTCCAGGAACTGTTCTGTGTGGCTGTAATAAATGCCCACAGAAACAAGCTAGCCTACATTATTCATCCCTTTGCAGAAATGATGGTCCTTTTAGAACTGGAAAGCCTGCAAGAAGTGGAGCAGCTGATTTTAGCTGATATAAACCATAAGTTTTATTTTAAACAGATGCTATATTTAGTTTTTAAGAAAAAAAATGCCATTTAGTTCAGGCAATTCTTAAAACTTAATGCTGAACAAGTGCAAGTTTTATGTTCATAAATTAACAGCAATACCCAAGTATATAAACCCCTCAAAAATGATTTTACTTACCATACTCTACTTCACTTACTGCAAGATCATATAACCTAAGCTAAATTTTGTGTTTACTCAGTTGTGTCAAAACCAGTCACTGGATAAAATCTCTGAGCGGTCCCAGAACTAGAAGCCAGTACCGAGGCTCCCTTTCTTTCAGCCTCACAGCCCCACAGCCACCTCCTCAGACATTCGGTCTCTGGCCTCACGAATCTCGTATTCCTTGCTGTACTAGTAGAGCATTAAAAAAACAGGAAAAAAAAGGGGGCGGGGGGCTTTAATCACTCCCCACTACACCAGACAGGCAGACGAGAGAGTGGCTGCTAGCTCGCATACTGAACTCAAGGCTGGTAGTGTTTGTCAGTCCGCAGCGGGCAGTGCCAGTGTATGACCTTCAAAGGAGGGAGGTGCAGAAACGCCCAATCCATCCTGTGCCAGCAGCAACAGGCAGGAAAGCGATGCCAACGCTTCAGCCCAGGCAAGATACTGGAAACTCCAGGCATGTGCAAGTACCAACCCCCTGTGCAGTTGTACTGGCAAAAAAAAAAAATTAAGCACCTGAAGTCTTTCACATACATTAAAGGCTGATCCCGGATTTTGATAAAGGCATCCCAGGAATTAAAGATCAATGTACCACCTGCATGCAACACTGAGTTCTTCTACGCATCTAGACTGGTTCTTCAGTATGCACAGTGAATCGTTTGTCACGTTCATCATCACACGGTCACCTAAGATTAAGGCGATACTGGGCAAGTTTAGAGAACTAAGCTCAACTGTCCTCCCTCTGCCCCCCCTCCCTCTGGCTGGGGACAGTCAAACACTCTTTAAGGAAAACTGAAAAATACTTCAATAATGGAAAAAGATCCAAAATACAGGTTTTAGGTCTCCTCACCTTGTCTTTTACCTGCTGGGGTCGTTTTCATGAAAACAGAGCCTTTGCACGTGGCCATACCCACCACCTCTCCTAATGCACAAATTAAGCTCTCCCCATAACACGAACATTTCATCTCTGCCTGCACAAGATGACGACTTGGCAAGGGCACCATTTGATATGATGGACACCGTCCACGGCACGGTTGTTGCCTAACCTCTGGCTCAGTGTTTTGCAGGCATCCTAACAGAAAAGCTTTGGAAAAGGACTGGAGAAGCAGAAGAGGGTAACTTTGTAATGGGTAAATTGAAATTAATATCTGTTGTCTTTCTAAGCAATAGATGGTAGAATGGAAAACCTAAGTATCCTAGAATGGAAAACTTAAGTATCCCTGGGCTTACTGGTTTACATTAAGAAACAATAACTAACAGGAAAAATCCTTCAGCAGAGACAACTGAAGTTGACAAAAAAAGCCTATTTTTCCTGCTCTTGAGAAAACTTTTCTGTCTACCTATCTACACCAATTTTGAAAGCAATCATACTCATTACTGCCAGCTATGAAGACTGGCACACATACACACCTTTGACAGTTCACAGGTGAAGTATCTTGGAAAGGTCAAAATACCTAGAACAATCAACAAGACCTGCTGTCAAAGCCCTAAACACATAATGAAATGCTAAAATTCTAACACTGAATGTTTATAACTACAAAATGATGACACAATAAAGCAAAAACAGATGTATTTTATCTATTGATTTTCTCAGCTGTCTTCAAAAACTTTTGGCACATTCCTGAATAATAATGCTACGAAAACTGAATTCAGACAGGCCCATTCTGCGACAACAGACCCCATGAGCTAGAGCACCCATCAGTCGGGTTTACTGTTAACTCCTGCTCTCTACAATTAATGATCTCCACTTTTTCCACAGAGAGTTTAAAATCTGAGATAATTTTTTTTAAAAGTTAAGGAAGCCCTCTATTTTGCATTACAGCACATACTGACTACAAAAATAATCAAAGCTTGTTAACATACATATAAAATGTCATTACCTGACTGTGCATTGATCTTCACTGTGGGGAATTTCCTTCTTATAACCACAACAAAGGTAGTGTCTAATGGTAAATGGCAAGTATGACTGGGAAAAATGAATATTCAGAATTATATGATTAATGAAAAGAAACTCTCAAAATCCCTCGAGCTTGACAAACTTTTTATCTGAGAAGCTGCCAGTTACTGCATTAAGTTTACAGGTCTTCTGATTGTTAACAATTGCAACATTTGATCATTTTGTAGCTTTGCACATCTCTTTATAGGAATCTAATATCTTCCTGCCCATGAAGTGGATATTGTTTGGATTGAATTAGCTTTGATGCCATTAAGAGTGAGGCCTGGGGCCTTTGTATCACTTTGCAGAATTTCAGCCACCTCAGAACGGAAACTTTTCATAGATTTTTCCTCTGCACAGCCAGATAATGTAAAACAAAGAGGGATCTCTCTTTTCAAATTCTCCAATTCCTTCAAGGTTATCAAGCCATTACACTACTTGCTACTTAGAAAAAAAATCACAATATAGAAACATTAGCATTACATTTCATATCAAATATGTGCCAATTTTTTCTTCTTCACACATTTTGTTTCCAAACAAAAGGCAGCAGAACTGCCTTATAAGTGATAAAAACTGAATATACTTTCAGTACAGACACATATTCTGTATCTGTACTCTTGCTGAAGGCGTTAGTTCAGCTACTAAAGCTCAAACTTGCAAAATCCTCCTTACCATTATGTTACGGAGAAAGGAACCTTAAGTCTTTACAAGCAGAGAAATACTGAATAAAGCAGTTCAACTAAGCAGAAAATAGAGGTCTGAAGTACTTGACTCACCTAGTTAAGTTAGTTGTGAATTAGGAGAATATCAAGATGGAGCTGTGTCAATAGGAACCCTGGTTTAAGTGCTTTTACTTTATCTGTTGCTGTGACTTGGACATGTGAGGAAATGGGGACTATTTGGAATTTTATGTAATTCCAAACTCTGTATGTCAAACCACACAGCTATTTACTGATTTTTTTTTTCCTTGAGGTGCATCCCACTTTATTATAGCCCTAGAAATGAAACCTATGTTTTATACAGTTTGCTCATTGTAGCACCTATGCAGCCAAACATGGTTGAACTGAGACTTGCATCAACAGGTGTCTGCTGGGACATAAGCGATAATAGGTTAGTTCCACTTTAAGTTTAGGCAGTCGCAAAACTATAGTAGTAGTTTTAGGAGAAAGTGTTTGTGGGTCTTATGAGTTGTTGCCAGAATTACAGGGATAGCAAAAGACAGTGCCGCTACTGTCAAAGAGTAAATTTTTACTCCATTTCCCAGATCTTCTATTAGAAATAAAATAGATTTCTTTTATCTTGACAGCAAATGCTTTAATGGTAACTTTCACACTTACAATACCACTTGCAGCGAAGGAGTCTGCCAGCCCTTGGTGCCCCTGGAAACAAAGTGCTCGCTCTTGTCAAGCTTCCAAAGGCTTAAGATTTTCCTGAATGAGGCCACAAAACCGTCCCAGTCCCTTTAATCCATCTTCCCAGTGCAGAGTCCATTTGCCTGGGAGATCTGCCTACTTCTGGTGTGAATAGTTCATAGGCAAAGATTTCTCTCCATGAGAAGGTGCCATTTGTCCTTTCTTGAAATGACACAATTGTGTCGTTTACATAGACGCTGCTGCTGTGTTGTCAATCACGGTAAGGGCATACTTTTCCTCAAAAAAAGGTTTCTGAGACTTGATAATGACGGTGTGGTATCCTTCAACCCAAAGCAGGTAAAGCTCCCTTTCTGATCCAGCATGAACCATGCTTCCCACACAGGGCTGCCTGCCGGCAGGCTCCCTAATGCAAAAACCTGGCAACTGTTGGTACACATTCACTCTGCTTTCAGCCCTAGATGACAAAAAGAATCTCCAATAAACTCATTACTAAGAAAGCCAGAAAAGAAAGAGTTTTCAACTTACACCTACTCTGACAGAACCCATTTCTTCTTGTTCCCTGGACTCAACCCAGACCTGAGCCAGGGGTGTTGAGCACAATGTGCTCTTCATGCTCAACAGGGTCTTTGCTTTTGTACACGCAGAGTGATGACGTATGGATGCTGACATTAGGCAGACAGACCCCAGACACCAGAAGAGCTCTTTCAGCCATGAGGATGAATCTCATCTTTGGCATGGAGACAGCAAAGTACAGTACCTACAAGCAATTTAAAATATTAAAATAGACTTTCTTTTCACTGTCACTCAGGAATCTGGGGAGAACTGAAAAAAGACGGCAACTCTGGCATGCTTTAAGTAAGGTAGCATTGTATATACTTTTCAATATGTAGTTGTACAGTTCCTAAAAGACCTTGCATGTTGAAGCACTTGGGGGGAAAAAAAGTTTTGTTTCTGTGGAAAGAAACCTTGGGCAGGCTTTTCCTACAAGACAAGCACGCTTCTGATCCATGAAGTAACAAGAGCGAGACAACCAGCAGTTCCTCAGTGAGAAGAGAAAGATTTTGGTATCTTTAGAATCCTTTCACCAATTAGCAACCAATGACCAATTAAAAGAACATTTAAATACCTTCTCATGCAATTAAAACCATTCATCGCCTATTTCCAGTAAAATGGATAATGACATTATAAAGCTGTGTGTACCATGAAGTTTCAGTAACAGTGCAAGAATTTTAGAGCTTCCATGATCCTAATGAGCCATTTCGTTGCGTTAGATCTGATACCTAAACTGTCAACATCCCACATCTGTAAAAGCCCCGTTTCCTCTGTCATGCAACATAATGCAGAACAATTTAATAAAACCATATTACCCTTAAATTTACAGAAACAAAAACCTCAAGCCCAGAACAATAAAAAATGTTATGTCTTATCCCTAGTGTTGCAAAAATCACTTATTTTAAAGTAAGACATAGTCCAACAAATATTTCTTAGCCTTGGATGCATGCAATCAAAATGAAGATTATCCCTACTATTTTAAAAAGAGATACCTTACATTGGAACAAGGAGAAAAAACATCCTGGTTTTCCACAGCAGGCTGTGCTGATGATAAGGTTTCCATATAAGTTAAAGGACAGCATGCAACTCAGGGCAGAATTCCTACAGCACTGAAGCTCAAGGTTATCTAAACCCAAGAGACTGTTTACACAAAACATATTTCCTTAGAAAAGCCAAAAGGTGCAACCAGGGAAAGAAGAAAGAAAAGAATGCAAAAAAATGGTAGTTCTCCCTGACTGAGAGATTTAAGATGCTATGAAACAGTAATAATGCTATGCTTTTTCATTAATATGCTAAAATATGATTAAATAGGATGCATATATTTATAGAAACATGCACTTAAACACATACAGCAAAAACTTAAAGATAAAAATACAAACGTGAATATCTATGTAAAAATCATACAAGAATTATCAGCATACAATATAGGCACAAACAGAATGATCCCCATCATTCCTTTCTTGCAAGTCACATAGCTTTATCATCATCAAAAAATTAAATGACTTTACATTTAAAAGCAGCCAGACAGTTCCATCGTGCCTTAATGATCACCACATAAAGAAACCTTGCATTAAAAGAGTTGTTGTCTACATAACCCATTTCATTCCTTCAAATCAAACGGTGCAAGCCAAGATGACTACTTGCATAGGTGATGACCACCCACAGATGTGCACCATAAAGCCATACGAAAGCCATACCAAAGCTGTATGTAGAACTCTCCTTGCATGTGTTTGCTTTAGCAGAAAATAATGAATACCCTCTTTGTAGATTACAGTTATATGAAAAGCATCATAGCAGATAGGCCTTAACTCTATATTTACAACACCCTTAAACTTGGGAATAGACATTTTATTTTCGTTAATGCTCCCTTAAATTAATTTTTTTCTGAAAGCAAGTATATGGCAGTTAAATTAATGTGTCTTTATTTGTTTGCTTAAGCCAAACAAATATTTAAAGCCTTTGGTGGGAGAGGATAACAGACTAATACATGATATTGGCATTACAGGAGTCATTCAAAGTATAAAGGGCAGCGTGGAAAAAAATATCAAGATACCTGTTGGGGAAGATGACAAATAGCATTAAAGGCTGGCATACTCAGCTGGAGATAAAGGGTATCTTACAGGTGAAAGGCTCAGACATTTCTTTTCTTCCCAATGTTAATTAATCTTCTACGTGCTTTGCACAGTTTGTTTTTTAATGCCGTTACTTAACAAGACAAATATTTAATGTAGTAAGACATACTCAGAGATTATCCCAAGTCATGAAGCTGTATCTAAATCCTATTGTTCTCAATGTTACCTGTGCTTTTTATTTACTCTTCAGACATTTCTCAGAGATAAGACCAAATTGCAAAATCTGCATCGGGCTTTCTTCAGTACTGGCGCCAATGACAGGCACCACTGATGCAGGTTCGGAGCTGGACCGCTATGTTCCAGTTCAAACGTAACACAGGTTGGTATTGTTTTAACAAAAACAGAAAAACCGAAAACGAACAATAGTTTAATTGAAAAAAATCCACAAAACTATGTCATGTGGATTAGAACAATTCTTGATTTAATATTTTAAAGAGGTAATTAAGCCTAAATGAGAGAGAAAATACATTACCAGATTTTGAAGAAATAATGTAACATGTCAGCCCATGTTGTTTTTAATTCTGATCTAGAGAAGATGAATAATACATGCTTTAAAATTCTAATTTTAAGTACTGAAATATGCCGGTAATTAGGAAGGCATACAACAGAGATGAAATATAACCTAGAAGACCAGATGAGAATTTACACTCTGAAGTCATTTCATCTGTTAATCACTCCAGCTAACTGTACCAGAAGTAAACTTGCTAAAACGATAAACTAAGGGAGACCATTAAAAAATTCCAGCTGAAGAATTAAAAAAAAACAAACTAGCACATATCCACAGAAAGAGCTAAGCAGATCTAATAAAGCAGATTAATAGTTCCAAATGACTGAAAAATGCCAGAGTTGTGTGTAACATTGAACATATTTCCTACTGCCATTTTCAAAATAATTTCCCACCTATTCTGGAAAGCATTACTAATGTTGAGCTTTCTCGGGCACACCCTTCGCTATTGAAACAGCTTCTGTTGGGAATGTGAATCGTTCAACACATTCAAAAGATCCCACGTGGTAATGCTCCTAAAAGCATTCATTTGTGAGGCCATTTAGCACTTCAGTTGTTTCCAGCTCATTTTTACAAAGCAAACCCACAAATTGTGAATTGGGATTTATGACGTAAATGACAATAAAACATTAATGAGTATTTGTACTCCACAGGGTCAGCCTGAACAACTTCAAGTCGCCTTTGGTTCACTTTGGATTGCAGATGTAGTCCACATAATGGGCCAACACAATTTGATCTCACCATGGACTTTGGCCGGGTAGACTGACAGACAGATTGATTGTAACTGACAATGACCATCCCTTGGCCCTTTCTCCTCCATTGCTATTAACTCACCTATTTCAGAAAGTTTTCCTTTGCCAAGACCAGAAAAAATCCATTAGCTGTGTAAGGGAGAGGGTCTATTTCTCTCTCTTATCTTAACAGTTGCTGCTGTCTTCTTCATGGGCATCCTATTCTGGCTGGTTTTGTTCTCGGCCTGTTTAACTGTTGAACCAAGGAAACCCAGGCTCTCGGCGCCCTGAGATTTGGATATACTATCTATCTCTGTTCTCAGGTTGGATGGGACTTTGAGCAACCTGGTCAGTGAAAATTGTCCCTGCCCATGGCAGGGGGGTTGGACTAGATGATCTTTAAAGGTCTCTTCCAAACCAAACCATTCTGTGTTTCTACTATGCTGATTGGCCATCAGTGTAGCTTTCCTTTGAGAGTTTAGATGATAAAACTAATATGAAAGACCCTAAATTACTCAAAACTATGTTCATTATAAATTAACAATAAGCAAAGCTCACCATCATCAAAATAAAGATGCCAGTTTAAGCATATGCACTTTTCATTAAACAATTTCCCTCCTCCCCTATCAGCTAGGAGAAAATATTAAATTAGAACGTGATAAACTGTGCATGCAAACTAGTCTGTTACCGTCAAACAGCTGGGCTGCTCCAACAGTGACAAAGAGGTCACTGTGTGAAAATACACAGCGATTAGGGCAATAAAGGAAACAGCTGATAGAGGTTAGATGGTGGAAACAAGAGGGCAGCCACACCAGAAAGACAAGGTTGGAACGAAGACAGAAGGAGCACAGGAGGAGCAGAGGAAGGCCCTGCCAAAAGGGTCTGGGACACGGAGCTACAGCATGAGGGGGAAGAGCCTTAGTGCCAAAGTTGTACAACTCCTCCCATCATCACACAGTATTTTCAAATTCTTACAACTCAGATGAACTCTGTTTAGGCTGAACAGTCATTTAGAAGTGATTTCAGAAAGGGGAAATTTCTAGAAGACACTTCCGTGTATTTAACACATACCAGCCGAGGGCAGAACACAGCTTACCCCAAAATCGTGGGTTTGGATTGCAGAATACCAGGTCAAGTATAAACCTAGTAAGACTGTCACCTCTGTGATTTCAGTGCTTACTCCTGCTAGGGCTGAGCACCAACGGAAGAAGCAGCAGTATAAGCAACGCAGAAGCAACAAAAACTGGACACCGATGGCCCCGTGACTGGAGAAAGCAGAATGGAACAGAGACTGCAAGTGTCAGTGAAGGAGATGCAAAAACGATGGAGAGGAAAATTTGGAGTAAGGTGTGGGGGACTCATTGAGCAAGAAGACTAAAAATGGATGAAGGAAATAGAAGTGGTAACAGAAACACATGAAACCTAATTCAGAGAATGGAAGAGATGGAAGCATGCACTGATTGTGCAAGGAAGAAGGGGCTAGAAGCGTAGGATGAAGGAAAAGAGGGAACTACCTAAGGAGTGAGAGAGTGATCTTAGAGAAAGGACTAGCCAGACAAATAGTAAGGTAGAAGAAATGGAACAAGAAAAAACAATGCTGAGGCCCTGGGAAAGGAAAATGGAAATGAGAACCAATGCATGGGTGAAAGCCTGGAGGCCTATAGAGCAGGACACGGCTACATGGGAGAAGGTTCTGTAGAAGAGAGCCAAGACTGACTGCCAAGTGACGTGGAAGTCCAAAGGGGAGACTCAGACTGGCCAGACAACGAGCATCGACCAGGCGAGAAGACTGAGGGGTGGAAAGTAGGACTAGTCAGAAGAATGAAACCAGAACAAAGAGACAAGCTGGGAAGAGGCAGGACTTGAAAAACGACGCGTTAGTAGCAGTGAGCAAAAAGAAGCAAACGTGCAGAAGGCACAAGCTTTGAATGCTTGACCACCCTGCAGAAACGGAGCCTGGAATAAAACTCAAATTCCTGACCTTTATTGTTCATTGCTATTACTGTGCCGCGCAGAAAATGGCAGTCTTACCAGCAATTACACTCAGCTAACTGCAGAGGTCCGTGCAATGACCTTAATGGATCTAACCCACCTAACAAATCCTCAGAGTATCAGCATTACATTACAAAGCAAATTTGGGGGGGGGGGGAACACACGACCGTTACATAAGAACGTAGGGAGTTCTGTCTCTCACGCACACACACAGAATTGCTATATTCAGACACAACTTTACATGATTGTGAATATCACAAACTGATGAAATTTGAGATATGAATCTGGCTTCATCTCCTTTGTATACATATTTTAAACAGATTCAAATGCTGTGGATGCATTACTGAATGATATTCATTAAATAAACTAGTCTCCAAATTGTTCAGGTAGGCTTACTGCAAGCTACTCAAGTCTTAGTCCACAGTTAGAAGTACTGTCTTCATCATACTTTTCATGTCTCCCTTAGCACATAGTATTTCACTCTTTCCACATTAGAGCAACGTCCATTTGTTTTCACCACATTCCCATCATCTCACACCAACCACTAGAGGTGAGACATCAACAGATTACAGTTTAAAAAGGCCATACCAAATAGATGATGCATGTGAAACCTGATACTGCCGAGTACTTTGCTTTTTAACTTTAAATATTCCGATAGCAGCGATCTCCGCGGCAGCTGTAAGTATTCAGCATTTCCATGACTGATTCTAGTGCAAAGTTTGAGGCCCAGAGAACGAAGACCATATAGAACTGCCTGCATTTAGAAAGTATGGTTTCAAAGATTTGGCTAGCACCTCTGACAAAACTTTGGCAGAGGCAGGGATAGAAGTCAGCACACAGACCCCTTTAACCGCAAGACTGACCCTTCTCTTCCTACTGTCCCCTGGTACATTGCCTCTCTTTACATTACCATAACAAATGAAACAAAGGTCTATAGACAACAGTCCCCATCTCTACACAAACTACGGGAAACGCCCAGAGCTGGCCTATATAACACACTGAACAGCGAAGGGATTCTGCGTTCAGTCACACAGTTAACACTATTGCAAAATGCACACCTGACATCTGGCATTCCTTAACTCTAAGTGATTCTGGAACGGCAACAGCAACCTTTGAAACGAAGACTGGTGCACACAATATTACCTGAAATAATTCTAGAATTACGGAGCTATAGGTCTGTTTTGGTTTCCAGTTGATTTCGATTTATTGTATGTCCTTGAGATCCATAGATTTTCTCTGGAAAATGAAATAAACCATTGGCAGTAGATTACAACTTCTTAAATCAGGTTGCTTTTTTATTCTTTATATGAGCCACAGACAGTGATGCAATTCATTTTTAATAATTTAAAATCATTTCCCTCCTCCTGCATTCAGAACAACCTTGTTCTCTTTCTTAACCCTTTGAATAACAGTACCTTTAGCCTGATCTCAAAGGAAAAAAAAGGTTAACAAAACGCACAGTCTATTTGTCAGTCCCTCCTCTAAATCCCCACCATACAATCAACTGCTGAACCCGCTGACTGGTCAGTATTAACCAAGCATGTTCAGTTTTACGAGAATGAGAAGCTGCACAGAGAACAAAACGTGTGCCCCCATTCAGCTCTTGGACAGCCAAGGACAATTCGGTTGTCACCCAGCAGCTGGGCTGGCCAACCTGTACGTGAGTGACTGCACAGCAAACCCAGACCTGCTTTCTGGCAGGACAAACGGGGAACATGCAGCCACCTGCGGACAAGCAGAGGATTTAAGAACAGAGGGTGACGAGGCAAATGGAGGCAACAACTGGGTGAGGCTAGGGGCAGGAAGAAGTATTGCAGCGAGAGTTTCCTAGCAGACAACGCAAGTTTGCCGGAGTTACTGACGTGGACGAGTAACAGGGACCCAAGAGACAGTCCTGCAGACCTGCCGGTTCCACTAATGCCAGACTGCTCACAGCCCACCACATCACCCTGTCCTCTCTTATCGGCGTGTCCCAGGTGTCAGCATCTGGGCCAGCTGGGCCGGACTGGCCGTTGTTTGGCGGGGAAGGGAAGAGGTGAATGGCAATCGCCAGAGGCAAAACCAGCTCAGCTACGTTGCTGGGAAGCCAAGAAGTAAAGCCAGCACCATCAGCCTGTTTCTGCAGACTAACTCCCCTTAGTCTAAAGGACATCACGGCTGCAAAAGCAGCCAGTGGGGAATAGACGCGGGCAGAGCATCTGTCACCTTGCCTTCCTTCCACTCATTTTCCTTAAGCATCAACCACAGCAGTACCCGAGTATCACTCACTGAATATTTTACACTGATCAAACAGACACTTATCACTGCAGCTTTCAGGATACGCTTTGGTGTAGAGGTGTCACGACATGGCACAACACAGTGCCAGGTGGAGTGGCGCGTGCCAGCTCTAGACAAGTTCGTTCAGCTAGGAGCGGTACGGCTGCGTTACTGCAGCACTGCCCAAACTACCTCAGTCAGCATCGGTTCCTTTGTACTGTACTAAACTGGGCCATGTAAACGTACCCTAAACGGGCAACAGTACAGAGGACAATGTCTCTTTGGTGACTACTGTATATAAATAATAAAAAGGACTGCTATCCATTGATGAGCGTGATCTTTTGTACCTCTGATCTTAATTTTTGTCCTCCCACAACCCAGGTTCCCTGGTTTTATTAGAACATCCTGCTTGCATTCAAATCTTCCTTACAATGAGCTTAATAGCCAGACGTACAGCTGTCCCACTAGTCTCGTATAGCAAGAGCTATTCCACAGATCTCCGACTTCTACCAATAGCCAACATTGATACCGAATGAACTCTCATGAACAAAGCTATGTTTTCTTAATAATAACAGTTGTATAAACATAAGGTCTTCTGAGTTAAAGGGAAACCAACATCAAAAAGCAGTAAAACATGGAACCCTAAACCCTTCTTTCTTTGAAGAAACATGTTTGAAGCGAGGTGTTTCTAGTTATGGGTGAATGAAATGAGAATTCAGCTGCAACAAACGGACATCCAGTCCGTATGAAAGACTAATTAGATCCATCTGAGAAGCTGTGTCTAAAACTGCTTCACATATTTCAAAGGAAAGCTCTTCTAGTCTATCTTTTGAGAAGACTACATCAAAACATTTAGTCACAGCTGACGCACATCTATCCACTACAGCAGCATTATTTTTCATAAGCCATAAAAGCTACATTAAAGTAATGTTAATAGTCTGGCTTGCTTAAAAATTAAATTAAAGGGGGAAAAAAAGCAGCAAAGATATTTAGAGCTAAGAAAGCAACTCAAAGCAGCGACCTCATAGTTCCCCCCTACGCCAAAGCTTCAAGAGATCCCAAAGTAGAGTGTCATACTGAATATTAAATGTGTTGAGATTTGCTCAGAGAACAGAATTAAAGATGAAACACCATCCAGGAGCTGCAGAGTTAACTATGGCTGTTGTGGCAATAAGCTAGGCTCTTAACATTGCATTAGCATGCTTTTAAATGTAACTATTGCTACTGCTGAACCAGCAGGAGGAGCTCACAACATTTTTTAATCCATTCATTCTATAGAATTTGGGGACAGGGGTTGGGAAGTTGGAGGGGTCTTTGAGGGCAGGGAGGAGTTTGCTGGGCTTTTTCTTTCCGGTTTTGTTGGATGCAAAAATCAATGGTAAAGAAATGCATCCAAGTGATGCTCATGTTAAGGCTTGTTTTTTGAAACTAGAAAATAATGATATGAATATTCTGCTGCAGGATCTGAAGTGTGCATGGCACACAAATGAATTGAAGACAACACCCGTGCCCCAGGGAGCTTTCAGTCTTACACCAAAAGACGACAGGAGGACTGGAAAGGTGGCAGGACACATTAAATGCTGTTATGCCAGAAAAAAAGACTTTCTGAAGAAAGAAAATGGTATGTTATTGCTCTGTATCGCTACAGATATTTAATTTATATTTCAGTTTATTGTTCACTGGAATATCTGGAATCATTGGATCATGACCCATGGCAGAGCATAGTGTCCATTTTCATACCACAGGAATTCATCCTATGAAGCCACCTGTGTGGGTAAAACTCTTCATCAGGTAATTTAGAATTAATCATTGTAAAAACCTAGCTCCTTCTCTGCCTTCTAAGAACTATGCTTTAAAACAATGAAGAGAAGTACGATTCTAACACAAGA
Source organism: Astur gentilis (assembly GCF_929443795.1). NCBI lineage: Eukaryota > Metazoa > Chordata > Aves > Accipitriformes > Accipitridae > Astur > Astur gentilis. The sequence goes on from NC_064892.1 coordinate 4,289,469, forward strand.
AAAATAAATAACCAAACAGACTATGCTTGCTTTTAAAATATTTTACATTTTAGCATTTCAGATCTTTCATTGCGTTTTCTTTTTAAACATTTCTTGTAGGCTACATACCAGTGCCAGACCATATGTTACTGTGAGTTTTGCAGCAGAACCACAGATCTCCAAAAACTACTATAACCAAGCTATTAAACTGCCCTGACACAGAGGGGCGAGTATATTTAAAACCACACAATTAATTCATTACTTTTCATGTCATTTTTAGTTCTCAACCTTGTAGATAATTTCTCTATATGCTTATGGAGGACTGTGTGAATAAACTGATCCGAGATACACAAACCCACACCACAAATCTCTCTTTACAAAGCAAACATGCACCTATTGCACCGGTCCCTTACGCATACTTACTGCTAAACTGGCATGGTATTTAAAAAAACATGCAATCCAGACACACTCTGCTTCTCTTTTTGCTTAGTACACAAGCACACCCAATACAAGTACATTCAAATATTGTATGAGTATCCTTAATATTTACCTAAGCATTTTTACCTCTATCTCACCTCATGTGTCCCAGCATCTAAATTCTCTGAGAGACTCAAGGCAGCAGAGTGGAAATGTATAGCAGAAACACTGAGGTCACACCAAGATACCGAGGCCAAGGCCACTTTCATTTAAAAAACACCACATCAGCAGCCACAGAAACGTAGCAATTAAAGCACCTGCCCAGAGAGTCAGAACTCAAGGATCGATGCTCTCCTCAGATTGAAGGATTCAAGCGCACGGCACTTGCCTCACAGGAGAAACTGTCCCCACCCCATCAGGATAGGTTAGGGCAGCCTCTACCCTTCCAGTACATCTGCCACGGTACAGAAAGGAACGCGGGATCTGTAAAGCCACAGAGTCAGCCAGCAAGTGGGAGCACCACTAGAGCCCAGTGATAACGTGCTTTTTGCAAGGGTGGGAATCATGGGTTCTGCTCTCACCACCGGGCTAGTGTATGCATACCGCACTAAAATGCCATTATACAAAACACGTAAGTCTTACAAACAGAAAACGCTCTGGATTTGAACCTGAATTAGAAGAGTAAAACTAGGTACGCAACCTCCAGAACAATAAATTCTATAGGTATACAACCTATAGAACTTGGTAATCAAGAGTTTTGTTTGCACAACTGTACATGTACTGCAATGGAGAATTTGTGTGCTACTCTGCAAGTAAAATATAAACCTCTTGGAAAAAGGCAGAAAAAGTTTTCTGCTTACGGCTGTAAGGATTGCCTAACTGATCTGCTCCCTCCACTTGTGCCTTCACACGTGCACTTTCCCTTCATTCAAACTAATATAGGACATTGGAGTAACAGGTTATTTTATTCCATGCATATAACAATATAACATATATAACATTCTGATAACAACATATATTTAGAACTAGACTAATCAGAAAATCATTTGCTGCTCCTGGGGATATATGTTAATTTGTATCTCTATTGGCAACCCCTCTTATTGTTTTAATTCCTACAGGTATTTGCTTTTCAGCCCTATTAATACAGCCCTCATATTTCTTTCGTATGACCAATTAGTTATATATTATTATGTGCCTGAAGCATACCAGAAATGCAAAATACTAGTAATAATAATAATTCTCATATTTTATTGATTCTCTTAACAAGATTATTAATTTTATACTGATAGAGCTGGGCAATGTTATTCTTCTACATGGACTACTGGAAAGACAGAATTTAATATGCACTGAATTATGATCCCACTCCATTCACATTTATGTTTAAAGAATTAAATGTGGACTAAGTTTGCTTACAGCAACTTTCTGTATCGTTGCTCTGATTTTACATTACACTGTTCCTTTTTACACTTGATGCTTTGCATACTTCAGCTGCATCTAGTTTGATTTTGGGGTGATATTTTTCTTAAGCATTTTTTCCTCCCGCTGACGAGAATTTACAAAACAAAGAAAATATTTCCTGAAGTAATTTTAAAATCAACTTACCCCTCATTTGTAAAATTTACAGCAAATAAATACAGCAGAGTTCTCCTAATTAAATGTTTATTACATTATAATTTGAAGTCAAAGCTTAATCATAACTAGATAGACATGAATTCATTAACTAAATTAAAGCATACAGATAACTACTTATCCACTCCATGCTGATGATACAGGATGTATTCAAATAACGATGATGGTAATACCTTAAACTTGTATTTTTATGCTCTCATTTATGTACTATACAATAGGTTTTCTCTTGCAAAAATTAAGAGGTACACAGGCCAATCTTCCACCTACACAGATACCTAATAAATTCTTTACTTCTCATGAAAAAGAGAGGGAAAAAACATTGCTTTTTCCTAAAAATTACTAAAAACAGTCATTAATCAATCTCTCACCGCACTGAACAATCTTCACAATTTTTTCAGAGATTTCATGTCTGTACTATATTTACCTGTTCTTAAATTTGAATTTAGGAAGTGATCCAATATTTTGTGAAAATGGTAGACCATTCTAGTAGCAATCTGGAAAAAAAGTAATTAAGCTTGCTCTACTCCTCTTATTCAGCATTTGACCTATACAGGTCCCTCTGGAAATATATCAAATTTCCATTGAGGCTCAAAGTAACTTCTGAACTATTTCACCTTATGCATTTAAAAAAAAAAAAAAAAAAACAAAAAAAAACCCAAAAAAAACAAACAACTTTCATTCACCACAACTTCAATGATAAGAAGCTACTTTGTAACTGAAAACATCTGGAAATTCTTTGTCAACTGAACAGATGAGAAGATGAGGCTAAGTAGTCTAGGAAGGTATGCATCTACTACAGAGATGAAGAACCCCACTAGAAAGGGCTGTTTTCAAAAATGAAAAAGGAGAATAACAACAATTAACTGCAGAGAAATCACGCAAATTAGTGATAAAGAATTCTCAATACAGAGGATTCCTATACTATAGCAAAGAAACAGAAAATGGATTATGCTAAAAAGGTTTGCAAAAGAACGCAGTTTATTGCATAAAATACAGGTACAAACTCCTTGCTGAACTAAAATTAGGTCCTCAACCTACGCCTATAGCGACGAACTTCAAACAAAAAGAAACATGACTTACTGCTGCTACTCATCACTTGAGCCACCTCTTTTCTACCACCCCCTTCACCACAAAGATATTAATACAAAATGTTCTCTAGTTGTCTAATTCGAGTAACATTCGTAACAGAAAAATAAAACTGGAGAATATTGAAGGAAGTAAGGAAGGTGGGTTATAGCAGTGAAAAGATTGCACTACAATCACATAATTACTTATCTTTCTTTCCTTCATTGAATGAAAATTATACAGTGGTGGATCCAATAAATTGAACTTTATTATTGGATACCTGGTCCAACGTATTTATGTTCTCCCTTGCTTAGGCCACTTACACTCTTCGCTATTATTTTTATTACACGTTTTAAGTGTATTACCTACATGAAATCCACCCACATTGGAGAAGGCTGGTTCACGGCTGTCTGTGACACCACAGTCCTACACACACCAGTGGCTAAGGGGCTGCTCAGAACCCCGCAGCTCCCGTCCAGCACACCACCAGCAAAGGGACTCCACGCTGGCTGTGAGCCAGGAGTGGAAGTCTGCAAACAGGCAACAAAGCCACCATCACACGGAGCCGGAGCATCCTTGGTGGTTGACATCTGGCTTTGAAGGGTCAATTAGCACGTACGGTGCAGGGAAACCGCACAGCTACCAGGTTTGCTCAATATATGTAGGTTCCCCCATTTGCTTTTGCCTCTCCCACCCTTTGCTACTCTGTAGAACGCTCAAGCTTTGTAAAGAAAGAACAAGACTCCAACCTTCATCAGCAAAAACTGGATCAAGTCTTTGTACCACTGAAATCATAAAATAAACATTTCGTAGCCAGACTGGCAATTGAAAATGGCAAGATGAAAAGATTCCTGTCTGAAATGGAACTAAACAAAAGATTCCAGAGTTTGGTGGTGGGATGCTTCTGGGCTGTTTGTTGCTGGTTTACATTAGTCTCATGTAAAGGAGGATATTCTTCCTTCAAATTCTATTCTAGCAGTAATCTTGATTTTAAGATCTTTAACTCCACCGATGAGAGGGGAAATTTTAAGCATAAGAGGAATACTAACCAAAGCCCAGAATCTGACCATCTGTCCTCCAAAGGACTAAATGGATATATGTGACAAGCAGTTAGCTTAAAGATTCTTCTAGCAATTAATATATAGGAAAAAGAACAAAAGAAAAAGAATAAATTACATTCACATTAATTTAGTTGGTGAGTTCTTGGTACACAAGCAAGCAGATCTCACCAAAGTTGCTAAATTTTAATTCTCAAGTCAGGTCATTAGAATCTTTTAATTGTGAAAGTGTTTGTTGTTATGTTGATAGGGTATCACCAGAAACAACTGTCTGAAACTGATAATTCTTATACACAAATTTTATACAAACTTAAGGATCAGCGTACATGTTGCTGGCTTCAGAATAACAACAGAGCTACTTCTATTTCCAAAGCAAAAATATCAAATTAGGATTCTTGAAATTTTTAACCTTTACTGGAAACAAGAAAACTAATGTTTTTGTTTGCACTGCTTCAGGCAAACAGTATTGCTCACACTTGACCACTTATCTTTTAAGTCCTTCAGTTTGGGGAAGCAAGGCCCCTCACGTGGCCTAAAGCCAGCCTGCATCAAGGACCTCTGTTACAAATAAAGTGGTTAAAAACAGATGGTTACAAAAGTCAAAATCCTGAAAAAAATAAAGAGCAGTTAACACTGCACAATTCATTAAGATTCTCATGATAAAGGAAGAAAACCACAGATGACCCATAGACCGAGATGCTGACGAATGATCTGCTCACGAACAGCGGGAAGCATGGAGAAGCCTGCTGCTCACACTCCCTGCACAGAGAGCAAAGCACTGCACACTGTGAGGTGGTGAGGTTTCGGCTGGCGAGAGTAGAAAAGTTAAGGAAAAAAAGAAAGGAGTCACTGTTGGAAGAGTCCCAGTGGTAAACAAAGTAAATCAGGATGCGAACGCTGCTGCTGCAATGCACAGTTTTCAGCGGGAGTAAACTTCTGAAGGGGAATGTGAAGGTGGCCCTCCCACTGGGCTAGCTAACTGCACCACGGCTTCAGCTATCTTTGTCACAAGCCACGAGGGGACACAACCCACAAAGTCAGGAGCCCGTGTCACACCAACTTAATAGCAAAAAGTAAGTGCAGAAGTTCAAAAAGTGAGACTTGTGTTTCTGACAGCAAAGTTAATAAAGAAAGCTTTTTTCTGATGGTATGTTATACCTCCTGATCAGAAACAAGATTTCTCGTTCCTAGTCTTTGACTTTTCTTCTTTAAAGTTTTAAGGCAATTGTTTCTCCATTGTAAAGTGTTGAATAATAATCCAGAAGATTTTTTGACTCTGTTGTATTTACCTATATTCTCTTGCCTGTAGCAAAATCACAGGAGAACCCCAGCAAAAAGAAAATTATTAATAAAGAAGAACATGTCCTCCGATATTTGTCTAGTAACAATGAAAAATAAGTGTAACTCTAAACAACCCCGGTATTAAAAACCACTTACCTGCTTTTTACAAACACAAGCTCAGGAGTTAATTTCAATACACTATACCTTAAGGTTTAAGTGAGATAGACCTCTGGTCACAGTGAAATAGACCTACAGTGATTTATTTGACCAGCTAAGGCATTTTCCACATACAAGTAAATAAGGAATTCTCTCTCCCCAAGTACACAGGCTTGGTTAGGGCAGAATCAGAATGCAAAAGCTTCTGTCGCCAGTCCCTCTGGCCCAACCTTTAGGGCACTACCTGGCCCCCCTACCTCCTCCCTATTGCTTTTGCGTCCCTTCCCTCATGACACTGGGGGGTGCTCAGCTCCCCAGGGGTGCTCCTGCCTCCTTACCTAGCACTGGAAGCTAACAGCAGTAGCACACTGCAGGGACGCAACGACACGAGCAGGAACCTCCACATTTGTTATGTGTTATTGTTTGAATAACAAACCGAAGGACTAGACATCAGACTCCGTATATGCCTTGTTAAACCGGGCTTATACCAGCTGTAACGCTCATACTGCTGTAAGACATCAGAACTCTTTAGCGGTCCCATTTAAACTGAGACACAGGTTTGGACTGCGGTATAGGTCAGAATGATTTTCTGTACGTTAAAACAATAAACCAGCAGCAACAGCATTGCACATTCAGCATCCTTTCTCAGAGTTCGTACCTCCTGGAGAGACACAGTGCAGTTCACAACTCAGCTGCAAGTGCAATCTAGGACTGACTCACGTACAAGCTTGTACGTTCAGTTACCTTCACAATCAACAGAGACAAAAGCGTGAAAGGATGCTTAGGCTTCCTCAGCCTGCAAACCTTCCTCGGTCTGATTTAAAGATGTATATTTATTGAATTACGTAAGCAAGAGCGTAGGTAACTAAGCAAAACTGACGTAAATCTCTCAAAAAACACATGCGTCCATAGGCACGCAGATGCATGCCTGTGTAATTAGCCGTGCTAAACAAACCGCCGGTTATGGGAATTAGATTTCTGAGCTCACAGCAGAAAGGGCCTATGCAACACCCACAGTGACCAGCAGCCACCCCGTACCTTCCTCACAGCCGCAGGCAGCTCCGGGCTGACCGCTGCTAGATAGCGACTTGCAACACAAAGGTGGGAAGCCTGGGGGCAACAACTACTCCTGGGAAGGACTATCTCTGTTACACAAGCCAGTGCCAGTCCAACTCTAAATTGGGCTGAAATCTGGCAGAGACGTTTTGTCGTTTGAGGAACAGGTTGCATCCAAGTTCATGGGATGCCTGTTAGGGCCATTATATAAATTTAATTCAGTAAAAAGCTGCACGCAGACGTGGCCTTCACTCCTGAAGCACCATTCCACAAGTAGGCTGAGTGTCACTGCCATGGAGCAACACTACATTAGGTACCGAGTAAAGAGTTGTTCAACACCTCCTAGAATTCTTTCTAGAAGAAATAACTACAGCTAAAATGACCACCTTCTTTCACGCTTAAAGTAGTACACTTGCCAGAGAAAATTTTTAAAGGTGCTGACCATGACAACTGATCTTCTCTGTATCTTTCTTACAGTGCACCTATGATCCACATGGAACAGAAAGTATCGCTGCTCTCTATTCATACTCTCACATTCATCACGAGTATATGTACAATAGTGCGAGAGGTAAAGGTAGTGTTAAAAAGTATACTGGTTAGGCATCTTCTTGCCCCAGTTAGGCCAACAAAAAGAGTGAGAAAAAAAAAAAAGGCAGCTAGGTTCTCATTACCTCAATTCACATAAGTGAAAATAACCACCTAAAAAGATGACCAGTTTCAACAGAAAATCATGTCTTTTACATGGAAATTTTAGTAGAGCAAAGCAAAAGTGAATCACTGAGACAATACTGTCTTCATTGTAAGAAATATTAAATGTCCTTTTTCAAAGAAATCTCATGATTCGGAATGCAATATGGGTGTGAACATCATTACTATAAAAAAATATCATGGGGCAGATGTTGCAGAAGTTTTTTCAATGAAGACATGCAAGAAGAGTAAACAGCTGTCAGAGGTAAACTAGAGGATTTCTGGGATTCGTCATAGTCCTGCTTTTCAGTGATTCTAAGAAATACCGACTTCTTCAGACCCTTTTGAATACTTTTGCCCAAGAGTCAACAGATACTATGCAAGTCAACTGTCTATTTAAAAAAAAAAAAAAAAAAAAAAAACTCAGTTTGGTTGTGGAATTACCGTTAACAGACTTAAAAAGTAGTTCTCTCTATAAATCTACTTTCTCAATACTCCAATTCAACCAGCTTGTCTTGACTTTATTCTGCTGAACAGCTGAACTACTGAACACAGCATTACCATTCTTATACTGTCATGGCCTTTCTGCCTCTCAAGTTGACAACATTCAGTGCTTAAGTAATTATCTTAGAATATTTGTAAAAATAATAGTTTATACACATTCATCTGAAGTGACCTAGGCACATCTTGAAACATTGGCATTTTAATGTGACCACATACAGTTTTACCACTGAGGTGCTGAATAATTTCATTCCAGTATGATTACGCATTCAATTTGCTTGGTTCTTTGATTGGTTTTTTAATCACTAACTTAAGCTTCTGTAATTTTTGTTGACATTGCACTTCTTTTCTTGCTCTCACATATCTACACTAGAGCATAAGACCTTACTTCTAAACAAGACACTAAACAGGGTCATTAATTAGAAAACTAATTTAATAAACAAGTAGATACAAAAACGTTCCACAGGCATGAGCAAAGAAAAATCTTTGTATGCTGGCACTATTTAATTAACATAGAGAGTCTTGTTTTGTAATTCACAGCAATGCCTACCCAAGGCAAAACAAACATCTATGTTTGGTCACTGACAGAGAATTTTAGTAGGTATGTAGGATAATACACGTTGACTCGATATATTGAATTTCTTAGAAAATGAACAGAACTTACAGAAAATGATGAGCCATCCTTTGAAACTGCAACTGGGTAAATTCCATCTCCTAGACGTACAGAGAGCTCCCAGCTACTTTGCTTTGATTTAGCAATAGGAATTCTAAAAAAGAAACAGACGGAAGAAGAATTTTTAACAGAGATTTCATGCTTCTCCCATTTTAACCAGAAGCACTTGCCTCATAGGATGGTCATGAAGGATATAAGATATCATTAATCTATAGACACAGTTGGAGAGCATACTTGAAAAAAAAATACTAAATACCTTTTTCTGTCAAATGGCATATAAGGAGAAAATACACTCTACTTTCTTTCTAGATTGCCTTGACGCACTGGGTATGCTGATAAAGTTATAGGAGGCTCTTGAATACACAGCCAGCGCTTGCTGCAGAATTAGCTCAAACAGGATGAAAAGCAGTTGAGAAAGTGGGTTGGCAGGAGAATAGCAACTGTGATAGCTGGAGCATTCTTTTTAAGGGCAAAATATAATCACTATTCCTTTCATCTCATTCTCAGTAAACCTTCATTAAAGGCCAATTACAGACAAAAGACTCAGCCAAACAAGTAATACAAGTAATTTTATACTTAATATACATTTTAGAGTATCTCATCTACAGAGCCCTTCAAGCAAACTGAAAAAATAATGATGTATCATCACAGCCCACATGCAGGATACCTATTCCTGCAGCATTCTGTGGCTGCACCAGTTACCAGGTAATACAAGAAACCGGAATCTTTTCAACTTTAGCTTAAAGAAGCACACCTGACAGCAAAAGAATGAGACCTGAGTCTTCATTCTTGGTAATTCAGCGTGAAACAAGTGATTTTCAGCTATTTTATTTAAATGTATATTCGGTTTCAGTTTCCTCATCCTAACTTCTCAAGTCTCTTCCACTTTGTTGTAACAACTAGCGTCCAAAGGTATGTTACAACTTTTCTGATACGTGGTTGTCATATATTAGTATCAGCAAACACCTCATAGCCTCCATTAAAACAAAGACACATTATTTTGGTATAGCTTTTCTTCCACACTGACACTTACACATGTTTAGATTGCCTGTAAGAAATCCAGAGAGATAGTAAGTTCATCACCTTTAGGTCTCCTCTGGAGGATAATTTCTGCTATGATGTTCATCTATTGTACATTATAGAGCTTACTACGCCATGTTACTGCAGCCTTCAGAGTCTTAAAACTTGGAAACACATCTTTTTGTGTTATGCCACATGCATCCTCCTGAGGATTCAGGTGCCCAGTGAACCACATCTCCCCAAAGGGAGTGCTCAGGTTCCCTGTGGAATCAACAGGGAGAAGCACCTCTAAGGCCACCAGAGGCCACAGGAGGAGAAACTATCTGCCTGAGCCAAGGATAACCCACTGACTTGTGAAGGATTTTGACAACTATTTTAGGAAGATCGGGGTTTTAGACACCTGAAATCTAAGCAAGTACAAGTGCATGTATCTAGTTAGGCAAGGAGTTTCCAAAAATTGTGCCTTGCAACATGCCTGCAAAGAGGAAATGGAAACACTAAACACATTAGCTAGACAAATAGATGCATAGTTATCATTAGTTACTTCTGGATCCACACCAAGTAAGGCCTACACCAGATTTCACCAAACATCCTAGCTCACCTCTAACTATCACTACCCATAAAGTTCATGAAAACAGATATTGAAAATACCCTGTTCCCATACTAACAATGCCAAGTGTTACCCTTCGCATTTAATATACCGTGACAAGCGTCAAAACAACAAATCTGAGGAAATATCTACGGCTTACTGGGTGCAATGACATTTCTCAGCACCTCATCTTGAAATTCCTGTATGTGACCAAAACGTTTAGACTGGCTGATAGGAAACACGGCAGACACGGGAGTTCCTGAAGAAGAGGAACAGGAATTTCCTGCACAGGTAGCAGGCAGCAAGCTGAGCGATGTTTTCATTGCACTTCCTGGTATCAGAGCCCCAGTAAGGAGGAATGTAGTCCGGTTTTGGCAGAGCCTGGCTAAATTCTCCACGGCACTCCCCTGCGGCAGCCAAGAGGATTTAGTGGTTTATAGCAACTTCATATTTCTTATATAAGAGGTAAGACCTCATCCCAAACGTAGCTTAGGAGATCGCTTCACTGGTGGCATGAGATTCCTTACAACCTTGCTGGCACGGCCCTGCTTCATATTGCATTTGACTGGAAGTGACCTCATGAATCTGGCTGCTGGCCATCAAAGGAAAGACAGTCTTGTTCTCCAGCAGGGATTATTTTTGTTCGGTCCTGTCTTGCTGAGCTTTGTCAAGTGTATCTCCAAACAGGATGCATGCCTCTTGAAAGGCATGACTATGATCACTGCTTCGCCTGGGTTTCAAACAGCCGCACAGGCATATAATTCCTCTCTCTACAACACTGGTGGTCAGGAGGGCAAGGTCCAGAGCTGCAGCTAATACCAAGCACGCAGCAAGTTGTACTTCCCTCCTGGAATTGCTAGATCCATTTGCACAGGGACATTTTTCAGCTTTGCTAATCAAGCGCCTGTGACTTTGTAACTGTAACCTACAGTTACGCTGGCCAAGACAGATACTTACATTAGCTCATAAGAACCCTACTTTTTTTCTTCATTAAATCTAATTCCTTTCAAATAAATTATCTTGCAGTAGACTCCATTTTGATGGGATTCAGAGGGTGGGTTGGTTTTTTTCATATTAGTAAGGATCACAAAGTCCAAAACTAAGGATCAAAGTCCAAGTTCCTTGGATATGAAAGGAAGTTGCTCAAGTCTGTGAACTACTTTAGAAACGCGGAAGTTTCTATCAGGCTAAGAAAGGGGCTTTTTGGTGGGGTTTTTTTGTTGTTGTTTTGTGGGTTGTTTTTTTTTTAATGTCTGAGAAGTCCCAGTGCATGGGAAATAATCTCTTTGTTCTTGGCCAAGCTTGCTTCCTTAGCTGAGAACTCTTCTAAGTCCTCCAAAGGGAAAACATCTGGACTTCTGAATGTATTTTCCATGAGTTCATGGAAAACTCCCCAAACTTCTGGCTATTTTCAAAAATGTGTAGCTTTTAAAATTCTACATACTTGGCTGAAATCTGACATATTCTATTTACAAGAAAAAAAAACTGAAAGAAAAAATAACATCATTTTTACCATCATAAAAGACACAAAAACTTAAGGCACTTCCCCTCCAACCCTAGATTCAGAATCCACGTAATATGTCTTTCATAGGGTTCAACACTCCTTCCCTTTCTTCTCCCAGTTTTAGCAAATGACATATCATCCAAAAAAAATACTTTCTTTGCTTATAAAGATCACCGGCTGCAGGAAGAAACTCAAGTTTAGCAGCAAGATGAGTGCCAGGTGAATGGGAATCAGGGCCACAGAGAGCTGTGCGCTGTTGTCCCTTGCCAGCAGTATTGCACACAAAGAGGAGGAGAGAGCGAAGGCAGCACCACAGCCACAATGACGAAAGGCAGGTGGAGAGGGGTGTTATGAACTCCCTCCATACAGAAATGGGCAGTTCTGAACCTCTCTACTCCATACTGCCTTCTAAAAGGACATACCACGAGCAATAGGGGCCCAGGTGAAGAGTATGGTCATGGCCTGGCTCTAACTCATCAAGGTATTACTCTAAAGCATCAAAGTTCTAAAAACATGTAAATGGTGCAAGAAGAGAAACAGCAGTGTTAGCCTGCTTAGTTATTTATTTATTTTCAAACTCTCTCGCTGTTTTTTCAACTCCAGATGATGTCATGGTCCCACAATTTATTTCATACATTGCACAGTGTATTATGTCCTTTTTACCCCCAACTGCCGTGATAGAGAGAGAGGGAGATACTGTATAATAATGCAGCAATTACAGCCCCTGCTTTCTTTGCAAGTTTTCCTGGAGGAAAGCAGACAATTGCTAAAAATTTTAGATCAACACACACTTACTGTGCTCATGGAAAACATAGCTAGTTAAACTATTATCTATTCTAGTCAAAAACAAGTAAAGAAAGAAAACAGACATTCACAAAAGCAAGTCAAGTAATAACTCTGCCCCGGCCCGTCCATTTTGATTGTCATCAACCAATCAGATAGAAGGAACTCAATAAAACTACCATTTTCTGCAGTTTGTGGCAAATAAACTCCCCTCTCCTGATTACTGTTGATGATGTAATGAGCTATGATAAATGTCACTAGCTCCTAAAGGGTCAGGAAATTGAGTATAGATTTTTTTTACTTCCAATTCAAAATGTGAGTTCTAACACTGGGGGGAAAAACTTACAAATTCTCTTTACTTCTGATATATTTGCTGCATAATACTTTACGTAAACACAAATGCTGAACTATCATAACAAAGTCTCCCGTTATGAAAGATTACAAGCATTTGAAAACCACATTATATGACACTCTGTAAAGCTGTTTTTCAATTGTGCAATTACCTATTCAGCAGTTAAATAAAAGTGAAATATTGACTTAAAACAATGTTAATGGTCAAAGAATCATTAAGAAATCCTTCATCATAACTTTCACAGCAGGTGGCCTGTAAAATGATCAAGAATAATGTGCTGGATTCTGTAGCCACCAAGGTCAGTTTCTGCATACAAATCTTTGCAGGGGGAGAAAAAAAAAGACCTTCAGAAAGTGGGCCATTCATCTGAACCAAGTTCAGAGAATTTCCAGCACTGTGAAAAGATATGTTATGCAAGCACATAGATGTATTCAGTGGGGGTAGACTGAACCAGCTACATGGAGACTACAAAGGAGCCCTCCCATGGCTCATGAATAAGTCGAGGAAATGATCAGAAAAAAATGGAGAGATGTTTAGACAGATGGCCCACTTAAAATGCCTGGGACAGGGCATAAGCAATTTTAATGAAACTTTAGATCTACCATATAAATTGTTTCTTATTTTCTCTGCCCTCCCCCCAAAAAAAAAACTCAAGAAAGGCAAATAGAAATTTAACAACTCAAACAAGAGCCTATCTTATGATGTAAAAAAAAGGAAAAAAGGAAGTAAATCTCATGTCTTTAAGCATTATTGGTTTAATAAGTTCATATACAAAGAAATATCCTTCACAGAACCTTCAACTATCAGATGAATATAAAAGCAGGGAATGGATAGATTAAAAGAATTCTAAACAGAAGTGTACTGCCAAACAAAACAAAAATCTAAGCTTTACTATCTGAATACTTTCAACACTTTCCAACATAGAAGTTCATCGTTGCACAGAAAAGAAAAAAGCAGTACTTTCACAGGATTATTTTAAGGACTAAAAATTATGTGAAAGGAACCTAAGAATCTGGGAATATTTTATTCAGCAATTTGAAATATTTTCTACATCTATTCACACACATTTTCTACATATATTCAGATTGATCCATCTATACATATCATGTGCACTTTTACATAAAAATGGGGTTTCCTTCTGCTCTATGTGTGCATATGTATACATATAACCCTTTCACCAAGAGTATGAAAATACACCATCATTAGAGTAAATTATAGTTCTGCTTATCATACAAAATAATAACCTCCACTAGCCTGTATGCCAGCTGATCAGACAAAAGCTGAAAGAATTACTCAACGGCTATGTCAAAATAGTTTTACATTACATTTTCTCACATATTACATTTAGATCAGTAACAACTGTGCATATTTATAGCCATGTACTCTATCTGAACAGTGACCACAGGAAAAAATTACATTACATGGAAGGTAAACTACAAAATACAAAGCACTGCTTTAAAAGGATGCTATGGAGTGCACCCTGCTTTCATTCAAACCAGCATACATCTGGATGCTTCCTTTTCCTTTAACAGAAGCCTTTTGGGTGATTTGCGTTGACATAAGGGCCTGCAATCTAGTGCCCAATGAACACCTCCAGTGCCTTCACCGCTGATCAAGGCCAAATAAAGAAACAGTAGGTCTTATAAATCTAGGGTGAATTTAGCTATCCAGATCTAGGTGTGCGGCTCAACCCCTTTCATCTTCATTTAACTGATAAGTAACCCTGCAGCTAACCTGAGCTCACCCTGGCTCGCCCTCTTCCACTCTGAAGGTCTCTAAGCACGCAGGGGTCCGGTCCTGCAAAGAGAGTCACCCTAACCCAACCGCTTTGCAGGTAGCTTCCTCGGCAGCCTGGCAGGGGGGCAGGAACTAGGGGCTCCTCTGCCAAAGCTGTCTCCATAGCCTTAAGGAGAATGTGCCCTCCAAGCATGCAGGCAAGTATCAACAATTCTAAGCCTCTTGAAAAATCTTTTATGGCTCTTTTGCTTTAAGGCTATCAGGCAAAGGAAGTAAGATTGCTGTTATTGCCCAACTTACCGTAACGAATTCATGCTTGCAGCACATACTTCCAGAGAATGAAAGATTTAGGTTATCAGTCTCCCTCAGCCTGTGAGGGTTCACATCTACCTCCCAAACTCTCAAGAGGAAGAGCCAGGGCCCAGGTAGACATTAGGGGACTCACCATCCTACCCTGCTGATGGTAGGAAGGAATGAGAGATTCATGGAAACTCAGAGAATGCAGCTTTGCAGCCTGATGATGCAGCCTCTGGGACAAAGTCTTGGCATTTTGTCCTATGCCAGGAAATTTCTACGCACTTTGCATTTAACAAACCGGATGAAACACAAAGCAATCCTATGAGCTCCAACTACAGCCCAAGATCTCTCAATTTCAGGAGAGGGTCAGACTGCCCGGTCCTTCAGCAGATGCCAGCATACCTTTAAAATTACAAATAAATAAATGTACAACATGGTATCTGAAACTCATTTCCTCTCCTATGACATGTCAGGGTCTACTTTCACATTCGGTTTCTCTTGGAAAAAGGAAACATCACAAGTATTAATGCTGGATAAGACATGTTGCTCCTTGTCTCACTGCAAGCATTTGTGAGATGAGAAGCAAGGAAGATTCAAATCATGTGTTCACAAGTACAGAGAAAAGACATTTATTTTCCATATAATTTACAAGTCTGTGCTTCTGATCTGTTCTTTCAAACCATCTGTCCTAAATCAGCACAACTATTTACCAAAGAAAAAACTACTTCCAAGCAGGTGTTTTTCATCAGATCAGTCAACAATATTGACTTGTGCATGCTGACAATTGTCACAGAAAAATCTGAAAAACTCTTTGTCATCAAATGAAATGTTGCACTATCTTTCCTCCATTAAAGTATTTAATTTCACAACTTTGCTCTCTCTTAACACCCTTTATTTTTAATGAGAGTTTACTTTGGGCAGTTGGAAAAACTTGTAATAGTAATACACTCCACAAAGGAAAATGACAAACTCCTTTTACTGTACAAATTTTCCTGTATTTCCTTGAACAAGTAAACTTACTAATTCTCTTATTGTACAGATATATAGGAATAGTCTTACAATAATTATCTCATTCTTTTAATGCTCAAAAAGCTTCAGAACAAATCATTGTGATGCAGTAAGGTAAAAGCTACAGCTCTTCTGTTAGCATCATCCAGCAGCAGTTACATCCCAGGAAACTACAGGCCAGTCAGTCTCACCTCTGTGCCCGGCAAGATCATGGAGCAGATCCTCCTGGAAACTATGCTAAAGCGCATGGAAAATAAGGAGGTCATTGGTGACAGCCAACATGGCTTCGCTAAGGGCAAATTGTGCCTGACAAATTTGGTGGCCTTCTACAATGGGGTTACAGTGTTGGTGGATACGGGAGGATCAACTGACATCATCTACCTGGACCTGTGCAAAGCATTTGACACTGCCCCACACAACATCTCTGTCTCTAAATTGGAGAGACATGGATTTGATGGATGGACCACTCGGTGGATAAGGAATCGGCTGGATGGTCGTACTCAAAGGGTTGTGGTCAATGGCTCAGTGTCCAAGTGGAGACCAATAACCAGTGACGTTCCTCAGGGGTCGGCATTGGGACTGGCACTGCTTAACATCTTTCTCAGTGACGTGGACGGTGGGACTGAGCGCACCATCAGCAAGTTTGCCAACAACACCAAGATGTGTGATGCAGTCGACAGGCTGGAGGGAAGGGATGCCATCCAGAGGGACCTTGATAGGCTTGAGAGGTGGGCCAGTGTGAACCTCCTGAAGTTCAATAGTGCCAAGCGCAAGGCCCTGCACATGGGTCGGGGCAATCCCAAGCACAAATACAGGCTGGGCAGAGAATGGACTGATAGCAGCCCTGAGGAGAAGGACTTGGAGGTGTTGGTTGACAAGAAGCTCAACGTGACCCAGCAATGTGCGCTTGCAGCCCAGAATGCCAACCATATCCTGGGCTGTATCAGAAGCAGCATGACCAGCAGGTCGAGGGAGATAATTCTCCCCCTCTACTCCGCTCTGGTGAGACGCCACCTGGAGCACTGCGTCCAGCTCTGGGGCCCCAACATGAGAAGGACATGGACCTGTTGGAGCGAGTCCAGTGGAGGGCCACAAAGATGATCAGAGGGCTGGAGCACCTCTCCTATGAAGACAGGCTGAGAGAGTTCAGGTTGTTCAGCCTGGAGAACAGAAGGATGCAGGGAGACCTTACAGCAGCCTTCCAGTACTCAAAGGGAGCCTACAAGAAAGCCAGAGAGGGACTTTATAACAAGGGCATGGAGTGATAGGGCAAGGGGTAATGGCTTTAAACTTAAACTGGGTAGATTTAGATCAGATGCAAGGAAGAAGTTCTTCACTGTGAGAGTGGTGAGGCACTGGAACAGGTTGCCCAGAGAGGTGGTAGATGCCCCATCCCTGGAAACATTCAGGGTCAGGTTGGATGGGGCTTTGGGCAACCTGGTCTAGTGGAAGGTGTCCCTGCCATGATTAGATGATCTTTAAGATCCCTTCCAACTGAAACCATTCTATGATTTTATGTAACAGTCATTCAGTTTTACATCTGCATATAAGACTATCCATACTCCATTATTTTTTGAAACATCCAGGCAAACCCCGTGTTAGGCTTGCTGTATTCATCCCAGTAGTGAAATCTGCCTGACTTGTAGCCTACTAATCTCGAACTAAATTGCCGCTAACCATTGTAAACCTGAATTCAAAATACATTTGCTGCTTTAATCCATTATCCCTTTTGTCAGAATTTAGAATTTCAGTTATTCACTCACTTTTTCCGTAGAAGTTCTGGAGAGTGTGATATCTCAGAAGTAATCGAGACAACATACAGTGAGTGTGAGCACATCAGTGTTTTTGTTCTGATCAGGAGTAGTTCTCAAAGCAAATTAACCCAATCATCTGCACTTAACGCTGCTTTGGATCACATTGCAGAACACACTTAGGACACGGGAACCAGGTTCCCATCTGATGCAAGACATAAGAAATCCAGGCTTCAGAGCTGCACCCAGCACACTCCAGCCACAAATGGGCATTCAGTTCACAGGACCAGACTAGAACTAATCAAAAGTGAAATGCATACAGTGAGAGTAACAGCTCCTCATCATAAGCTGGAAATCAACTTGTGCTGGTACACACTCTAATTAAATATTCAAGAATCCTTTATTCACATAAAGAGATTTTGACCCTAATGACAATTTCTGCAATTGCACTCCTTCAAAACCATAAGCTCAAAATTTAGTTTAGATATTAGGCCATAGTTTAAAAGGTAAACAAAAACCTGATACTTCCATTCAGGCTCAAAGCCCCTTATTTAGTTGCCTCAGTAAAAAACAGTTAAGAAGTGCTTAGCACCTGCCAGCTCCTCTCAGTTGAAAGCAATGAGAACACTGTACAGTGCAGCACATTTGAAAAATCATTTTTCCAATTTGGAGAACAAAATACATATATTAGAATCAAATTTAAGACTTCCATTTTGAAAAAAAACCTTGACCTGACATTCCAGTGTTGCCTCTAACCTGTTATATAATATCTTCTCAAACACATCACCGTTTCTCCAACTATCAGTAATTTACAAAGGTAATCCCAAAAAAACACCTTAATCTATCTCTTTCTTATTCAGAAATACACATTTTCACCCATAGACTGTCATATTCACCATTACAGGCTGTAACATCTGACTGAAATGCAACATTTCTTTAAAGAATAAAGTTTATAAGACCAAATACAGTGAAACCTGTCAGCACCTGCTCAACTTAATAAATTAAGCACTGATCAGGAGTGAGAGACAACTACTACAGTCAAGGGAAAAGGAAAGACATCAGAATAAGGCAACTTCTAAGGAGATTTGGCAACAGCACTGGGAGTAAGAACATCAGCCTGCTTCAAGGCCCACAGGGAACATGGTGTGCAGATTAATGAAAAATTATAAATTTTATTAAGCTAACAAAAAAAAAAAACAAACAACAAACTGTCCTAAAGCCAAACTGAAAATACTTTCATATAGGACACCACCTCCAAATATCTTTTTAAGGTTATTGCCAAGAACTGTGTATTGAATGCTGTCTTTCCTGTGTTTAATGGTTTCATTTAGGTCTCTCACCTAAGCCTTACTACGGTCCCCTTTTGATCTGTCAGTCCCCTCAGAACTAACCAGATCATATTGCCAGAAGTATGGAATTTCTGCCACACTTTGTAGTACCATAATTTGACTTGGTCTCTCTGAAGCCTGTCACATATGCAATATCCCAAAGGTCATTATTTAAAACAGAGTTCTACTCAATTTTTTTATGCATCTTGGAAAACACAGTGCTTGCCCCAGATTTCACTAGGGTTCCACAGTATTGTCAGAGTTCACCCATCACACAGAGCTTACTACCTCCTGCAAACTTGGTTGCAGCAGAACCGAAAGAGTACATCCAAGAGCTTAACCATCTCATGCCAATGAGATCAGTTTTGTAATACAGCTGTACTGATCATACTTGTTTTGTTGCGATTTCTCCTCTATATGAGACTTAATTCAGGAAATACATAGAATGCACATTCAGGATGGCAACAAGTCCCAGAAAAGGATGGTCAGCTTCTCCCTTACTAGCCATCCTATGTGCTGTAGTGTAAGAAACAGAAGCTGGCCAAGAACAGTGATTAATTTGCAACAAAATATTCTTTTAGACAGTGGCTAGTTTTTCAGAAAGATGTTTCTTTACTGCATGCACAAGAACTAGTGCTGGGTGACAGCACACATATCAATGACATATCTACCAAACCACAGACAAATGGGATTAGAGTGTTTGACTAGAGGTACTCAAAGCAGTTTCCAACAGGCAACGTGACAGCTACTTCCTCTCCCTAACAGGTAAAAAATGTGGCACGTTTCACAGATTCTAAAGCTTTGTTCTCTACTTCTTCTGCAATAGCATCCTGTGAACAAATTAATGCCACTAATTCTGTTAAAGAGAAAAAAACAGCAGATGAGAAAAAACCCCAAGAGTTCATTAAAAATTATATTAGATAACATAAAACATGCATATCTTCAATAAGTACTAATTCCTTATGTCTAGACAATTATAGCATATAGCAGAGCTCCACTGACTCACATTACCTTCAATAGATCTTCTGCACTTTCAGCTTACAACCAGAGTTCACACCCTGAGCTTTCGCCACCTGATATTAACCATCTTTTCCCTTTATAACTAATGGACAGGGAAAGGTACCTCTCCACAATGAGTCAGACCTTAGGTAGGCTGAACTACCTTTAGGTGACACTTACCTGTATTTATTACATTGCTCGGGCACTATGAATCTGGGCCACAGAAACCCAGGCTCAAATCATTACTTGAAGTCACTTGTATTCAAAAGAAGGTAAATCTCTATTGCCCTCCATATATTTTCATCCTTTTAATAGGACACCTGCCATTGTTCATATTACGGTCTCACAAGTAAACAGAAGAAAGCCAATAAGAAAAAAATTGCGTGTTTCCTACTTAGCTGAAGTTATATGCATCAGATGTGAATGAAAGAATTCCAGAATAAGTTATTAGTTAAACTAGGAATGATTGTGAAGGACAAAAAATTTGTAACAGCTCATGCCTCATGCTCAGTATTAGTAAAAGAGACTTTTACTAATACTGAGTTAGCACTAATCTTTCTGCTAACTAAAGTTGAAATAGAGAAGCCAGGCTGTGTAGGTGGGATGGACCCAAGGAGTGGCAGTAACACAACTGCACATAAAGTTTAACACAAAGTGGGTCTTCTACTTAGATTTCCTTTGCTTCTTTTGGAAGAATCATGATCAATATAGCACGGGAACATAAAAATGGCCATATTCAGTGGCCCAAATATCCATCTAGTCCAATATTCAATGACCAATAGCAGACAGTTAAATAAGGTATAAGAACAGTACAAGAATGTAGTCACTCTTTTACGATATACTTAACTAGAAGTTCCTTCTCCTTCCTTGCCTTTCACCAAGACAATTAGCAGTAATCAAAGTAGCTTGGTAATTCACAAAGCAAAGAAATAAATATCAGAAATATAAAACATTTTTCACATACACGCATAATTTATATAAATAACATGAGCCATATATAATATATGGTCAAGAGGATGTTCGAAAAGAACATCAAGACTATTTTTTCTGACACAGAAAAAGCAGACACATTTTGAACAGAAAATGTAAAGTAAAACCGTTGCACAAACATGACATGACATACATTACCTAACTGGCTTTGATCCAGTGTCTGCAACTATGCCCACTGGTATCTCCTGAAAATTTAGATGGAAAACTACCAATCATCAGTAAAGAAGCAAACAAATAGCAAGGGAAGAGACAAAGCATTTTCAAAATACACCTTCAGAAGTAGCGTATGGCAGCTGAGAGAAGATACCTTAGGAAGATGTTCAGAAACGGCTCTCACAACTTTGCCTTCAACCCCAACCCTTCCTTTGTGCTCTCCTGCTCCTGCTGAGGGAATCCATACACAACAGCCATGCCATGTTCTCTCTAAGCCCAAATTCTCCTCATCCATATCCAACATGATTTCTCTAAAATGCAAATAATTGCAGCCCCTTCTGGGCCTTCCTGTGAGACCAGCCAGCCTTGCCTCTGTAGAGTTGTGCTCCACCCTTTACAGGCTGTGAACATGACAATTTCTCACGGCAATCCAACTTTTTTAAACTGTGAAACAGCAAAATGCTATCAGTGCTCGCTAACCCTTGCTTCTGGGAAGATGCATACGAATGACTGAAAGCTGTGGAACTCGAAGAGAAGAGTTGTGGAATGGTGCTGGAATGCCCAGTGTAAGGAGTCTGAAGCTTAAGTGGCCATAAGACCACCAGGATTTTGGAAATCCTTGGAACAGAGATTCACTCTATTCACTCAGAAGGGTTCACTTAAAATAGATGTTAAGACTTGGGAAAAGGAAGCCTGTGGTAGAGGCAGACATGCAATGTCCGAGATCAGAGAGTGGAAAAGTCACAGCTAACAGAGAAATAAGGTGGACTTCATGTTAGTAAACATCTTAAAATCATTGTGATTTGCCTGAGGGTATAAGTAACAAGAAAAAGGGATTTTTCTTGCAGGGGGGTGTGGGGAAAATGTAGGATTTAGGAGAGAAATGCTCTCACTAGTTCAAGGAAGCGAAGAGAGAAAAGCTGTTGGTTTATGAGGAGCTGCTTTAAAAGTCAGTGTCTGGTAGAAAAATGGGCAGCAGGGCCTGGAGAAAATCATTACTGTGTGACCAAGGTGTATCAGATCACCACCCATGGCAGAGAGAGGAGCCTCAGAAACATGTACCACAACACTGGGGTAAAGACAGAAGCTTAAAGCCTCGGAAGGATAAAATCTAACAAATACCCCAGAGTTTTTGAAGTGCTTTTTAAATCTGGAATTCAATAGGCAAATAAATTATTTGTATCATCCTACTAACTGCAGCAAGACTAATTTTACTAAGCACCACAGAGACAGGATAAAGACCTGTCATCATCTCCTTTCTAAGTCAATGGGTAAACATCCCTGGTTTCAAAAGAACCGGGTCCTGCGCTGCTCTTTCCTGCTCAGTCTCACACTACAGGCTTTGAAGACACGTGTTAAAGGGAAGCCACAGACAAAACAAACTCCAAGCACCACATCTAATTACACAGAGAAGTAAACCACTAAAGAATGGTCTGTGAACAATATTAAAGCATCAGCCATAATCACAAAAGGTAAAGTCACCTGAGCAGTCTCAACACAGATGCAGGGAAAAATACCCAGGCCTTTGAATACTTACTATGAGCCAACGGAAATCAGGCTATTTTTTATTTAAGGCACCACCTACCCCAAGTACCCCATCTGAAATATGATGACATATCCAACATATAAGATTCACAACACCACCAGGTTATAAAGACAAAAATATACAGCATCTAAGGCAGAACAAAGAGGGCTACCTCAAATGCAGGTAGCAGACCACTGATTTTGAGTTGTGCAAATCTCAGGCATGAGATTCAACTCCAAGACTGTGAATAGCAGCACAAATAGCAATGTTACCTCTCAAATACTTCTCCCATTAGAATTACACAAATCTACATTGTCACAAAGCAACAAATGGGCCTGTGGTCTTACATATAAAGAAATGAAAAATGTTCTTTTTTTTATTATCACTTGGTAATGCACATAGCAGGAAATATCTTAACAAGAAAGCGAAGAAAGAGCTCTTCAAGACTTCTGAGACAAAGGCAGAACTCATTTTTTTCATGAAAATGTTTCTTCAATATTTTCACTCACACACACACACACTGAAACTATGCTGAAGTGACCTGCCTCTCTAAAAGCTGAAAGAAAAGAAGTCTTAGCTCAATCGTTTATGTTTACACTTTTAATGTCACCCTTAAACAAGACTGAATTGAGCATAACCGCACTGAAGGTCAGCTTCTATACTGGCATATCAAATTTCAAGCCAACAGCTCTTTTATTTAAAATATGTTAGATAAAAAGGTAATATGCTCTCTGTAAGAGTTCCCTTGAGGTTAGAAGAACCAATAAATTAACTGTTACCATATGTTTGGCTCCTTTTGGCAAAATTCAGTAACAAAACACTGCCAAACCTCTTTTGGCAGGTAATAATATTTGGTAGCTTATAGTACAACTTGGGAAAAAAAGAAACTGTACAAAAAGCTTGGAAATTAACAGAAGAAACTGTATTTCTATCCTTGTATAGTTAGCTATACACTGTTGAAAGAAAAATTCTAACAAAAGTCAACTCTATGGGTCTGATCTATAATAAGCAGCTGTCTCCTCAAAAAGAGCTGTGTCAAATGCAAACCCAAACACTCCAGCTAGTACAATAATGCAAATATTTTGCATTTGTTTTGTAAATAATGCTAGATACGTATGATCTATTTTGCAAATAAGAAGCTTTGTAAAATTAGTATTCCTAAATGTTAAAATGCATAAATAGTGCTTTCATTATATGGGTTTTATTTTATTATAAATGAGCAAAGTCTGGGCTTATTTGCAATGCCATGTTCTTAAGTTTTACTTATGTTAAATTAAATACTTCCCCCCCCCCCGACATCTTTTATACCTACAGAATTGAGACTAGAACATGACAGATAAAAAGCCTTTAACACTACACCTCTATTTATAATTATAGACATAGGATATGAAATTCTGCGTATTTTAAGGACATCTATTACAGACTTTTTTTAAATTCCAGCTAAAGAGGTGAGGGAAAACCTAGATGGTCCTATTGGTTTATGAAGGCAAGCAGGACTTGATCTGTAAGGTCACAGTTATAAGAAATTAATGCTTTTTCAAATATGAAAATGTCCATTTTATTTTTATAATCATCTATGATAACGTACTCTAAATTCGTTATTATTCTCATTTCCTACAAGGTGGACATAGCCTATTGTTCATGCCGTGATGGTTTACATGTACAGGAAAAGCTGACACTTAAAAATTATGTATTTCTTTAATCAATTGCATCATCCCATTAAAATCTAATTTTTATGTATATAAATCACTTGCTATTCAGCTTACAGTTCCACACACATATCTGGCAAGCAGTCTGAAGCAGGTTGACAGGTATAGGCCAGACATTTCACTTCTTAAAGTCATGTTATTGCATGGTTAATTCTATATTTGCATAATTTGATTACAAGCACTTACAGGTAAAAGTAATCCAAAAGTGTAGGTCTAAAGATTATAGTATAAGCTTCTGGAAGGTTTTTTCCAGAAGAAAAGTATTTTTGCCATTCTATGGATGCTTGTCTCATTCAGCCATTTGGGATTTTATTAATAATCTTCTCATTACTATATTCATCTTCTGATTTCTTATTTTTTATTTTAAGTAAGGCAGTTTCTGTGAAGACTTGACACTGAAATCAGAGACTTCATTACCCTGCAAAATATATCCACAGTTCAAAGTATTTAAGAGGGTTAAACAAAATGCAAACATTTAATGCAACATTAAGCATGTGAAATAAAAACTTGATTGCCTAAAGAAAGCATGCTATGCTGTTACCCTGGTGACAGGTTAAAAAAGGATTGTGAGCTGAATGGCTGTATGATATGAAATTAAAATGTTTCACATTGAACAATCCAAAATGAATTGGGAAAGGTTAGAGCAGAGGAGAGAGAAATCAATTCTCCAATGGCAATGGTGAATGGAAGTGAAGTCTGAATAGGATTTGCCAGTGGGGTGCAACAGCTGCCAAATATCCTGCAGCCAAAGAATTACAATAATACTGATGAAGTGTGCAAGAGCTTTTGGAATCATTGCAGGGAACAGAGAAATACTCCTACAATAATGAGGCCATTCTGTGTCCCATCCCACTTTCGCAGTTGAATCAAAGGAAAAAGAAACGGTTGAAAATTGTAATACTCAATAACAAAGGTATAAATGAATTATCTATCCCTTCAATCAATATCTTACATTTAACTACAGCCTTTGTGAACCATGAAGCAAGCATGCTAAAGAATGGACAAATCAAGACACATACATGTAAAAGTATGCAGACAATGCTGACTAAGAGACTTTTTCTTCCCATATATTTTGTTGACAACATTTCTACTGCAACAGCATCCAGAATAAGCTATACACTACACAAACAGCAGGACACAACCAGTGCCTCAAGGAACTTCACAAAGTAAGGTGCTGATGTTCGTGCTTATCTTTTTTATGTTAATAATCCTAGGAAGGAAACACCAGTAAAACTTCTCACGTGAATGCAGTTACACATGCATTTACTAAGCTTAGAGTCCCGCAAAGTCAAGAAAAACTTTGCCCTTCCATAAAAACCTCCAACACAACTTCATTTATGCCCTTCTAAACTCCAAATAAAATACACAGATGGAGAGGAAAAACCATGCTAAAAATAGCTCTAAAAAGACCAGAGAGCACATGGCAATTAGCACACATCTTGTTAGTTCTACGGTTTCATGCATACGCTTTTTACACACCGACAGATATTAAAGAACATGTTTAGGAGGTGTAAACCTGCATGAGAGGAAAGAATTGTTGGGCTTATAAAAGGGATCAAAGGAAAGAGAGAGAGGCCTTGTGGTAAAGAGAGGATCTTGCAGTAGAAGAGGTTATAAGCAAAGCATGGATGAGAAAAGGGCCAGATTCACAACTAAAAAAGCCAGGAATATGGCAGCACAACAGAAAACATTCACATATGTATACTACATATATTCAAGTTTCAACATTAAGTGAACAGTAGCCACAGAAGCTATAAAGCTCCTATAGCAGCTGCTGTTTTCCCAGCAGACATGGTGAAAATAAAAAATAAACATAGGGACTTAGCCAGGTCCATTTACTCTGGTGAACAGCTTTCCCACCAGCAATCACCTCAGCAAGATGCATGCTGCTGCTTTGGGGATCTTCCCAAGAGATGCTCAGCAAGGTTCAAACTTTTCATAATGATTATCTTCATAATGATTTCATAAAAATTGAGCAAGAGTGGATTCCTGAGTGCCCAGGACACCTTTTTCCCTACCAATTGCATAGGGAAGACAGGCTATGAAAATTTCCCATAACAGACCATTCTGTTTCTGCAATATTTGTTCATAAATCATATGGAACAATGGCTGTGCTTTCAAAGTACTATATAAATACCTGGTATTACTTATGTTATCAATTCTGATTCCATTAATTTAATCCAATTAAGGAAAAATGATACATACATTCTGCAGAAACAGTCATAAATGCTGCCTTGAAATGTCCCAATTCAACTTTTGTATTTTACGTAGAAGTTCATTTCCACTGGCCAAAAGTACCTGTTTCATGTATTTGCATCTACTTGTTTGTCTCTAGCACATATAATCCTCTTTCCATGATAAGCAAATGAACAATGTAGAAGGGTAAATAATACCAGATTTTAAAGACAGCTAGAATATTATATAGGGCAGCTGGTTTAGCAGTGATTAAGCAAGATTACCAAAAAAAGTAATTATTTATGAGAGGTCAAAAGAACAACATTAAGTAACACCTAAAGAGACAAGACAGAATTGTCACAACCGGAAGAGCTCATTATAAACGAGGATATTGCATGAGAAAAGCGAGAACAGAGTCTTAGTACCTTGCTAGTCTATGGGGAAAGAAAAAAATCATGGTGGAGTAATGGTCTGAAGCTGCAGTAGTTACATAAACATATCAAGGACTTTCAAAGGCATAACTGTAAATCATGAAAAGAATGTTTGACTTGTTGACCAGGGGACCAGAACAGTAAGGATAAGACAGTGTTATTTTCATGAGCTAAGGATGACTGTGTAACTCCAAAGCGAGGGAATGAAGAAAGCCACAAGTGGGCTGGACTTAGTCATCCTTACCAAATGAAAACAAAGTGTTTTATCTTTATATCACACTAGAGAGTATTTGTAGGGTAAGGCAAAGTATAAATATTTAGCTATACTTGCAATAACTGTTCACGTTATTACTGTGGTTCGGGGGCGTGGAATAAAAATCACATAATGCAACTGAGACAATTCAGCAGCGCCTGTAACTGTGCTGCAAGGAAGAACTCTCCCTCTCTCCAAGCAGCCAGTTCGGATGACACCAGTGAACTTCCCTGACATCATCTTCCTTCTTCTTAAAATCAATGTAACATAACCTTATTTTGTGCTGCTCCAGCAGTGCAGCAGAGCCAGAAAGCTCTCCTATTGGGCAGCTGACCATTCTTCCGTATGGGGAAGCCCTAGGCTGGCAAAGAGCTGGCTCTGTCCCAGACTCCAGCAGGGTAATAGGTGTAGTCTACGTGAAAGCGAGCACGCCCGAGAGGTGCGGGGCTTCACCGCTCTCCCAGCGGTTCCCTCACTGCCCTAATCGTGCAATGGCAAAGCAGAGCAGGCATCCGAACAGTCATTACTAAGTGTACCTGAGGATTTATGTCAATATATCTATACCAAATCAACCCAGACGTGAACCTACAATAATTCATTAAATAAAAAGCTAAATACATCCATTTCTGTTCTTGCAGTTCACCAGTCGTGTTATGTCCACTGCACTGGACCCCTGGATTTTCAGAATTTTAGAACATACAAAAATTCAGCCCAGCTACTTCAGAACTTGACAAAAAATTGCTTGTATTTTATCTGTAATTTCTCACTATACACTTACCCGTCCTGTGAAAGTATTATTTTATGCTTAGAAAGCATCATCCACTTTAGGTCTCAGAATACTGTATACATGTTGATAAATAAATATTTACAAAACCTCAATAATGCAGTAAAGTATTAAGGCCATTTTGCCTTTTTGTAAACTGAGGCCCAACCCAACTGACTTCTCTAAGGTCCCACAAGAACAGTTAGAAGTTTAACTCAAGACTCCCTAATCCCAGTCTTCTACATTAAACACACAAGCAAGAAAAACCTTTAGGGTTTTTTGCTAGCAATATAGAATATTTTCCAATGTGTTACCATCTTTTTGCATGTAGTATCAGGTAATATGGGCATGCAGCCTCCCTGGTTTTTTCCAAGTCATAAATGATGAAAGGGTAAAACCCATAGAAAAATTAGGAAAATACACTTAGCAGCCAACACAAGCAACGCATAGGAAGTGCTGTAGGCAATTGGGTTTAGAAGTATAAACATCACATTAGTAGACCCATGAGATAGCATGATGTAGCCACACCTGGAGAGTCACTCTCCTATTCCCCTCCCAACCCACTAATGAAAACAAGCCTGAAGCCAAAATGTGAAGATTCAACTGTACAACATCATTTTTGGTCTCAAAGGCTAACTACATCAAACAGACGTAAAATAAGCTGGATTCACTTCAGCCAAAATATGTTTCCACTTGAAACAAGATCGAGTTCTGTCTAGAAGACCTTGGGATTTTACTAGATGCTGTAAATCTGTTCAGCAGCTGTGGGTGGCACCAGTTTCACAATAAACTGGACTATGGAGTAAGTAGGAAAAGTCCTAAGTAAAATAACTGAAAGCTGAACAATGAAACAATCATCAATCATTCATGGCTCTTTCCTGTAGGAAACATGGGCCCCTATTATCTGGATGTAACAGTGAAATATTCACATTAGTATCTGGCTCACAAAATACCAAGATTTTCATTAGCTAATCATCTTTCAAAAAAACAAAACAAAACAAAAAAAAAAAACCACAACAACACACCCCACAACAACGTTCTCCCCAAGAAAACTGGCTGAATAACAACAAATTAAAAAAAAAAAAAAACCACACACAGAAAAAGCTCTAAATATTCATTGCATAACAAAGTAAATGTCTGTATTCCTGTAACTGAGCATGCACAGGTCTCCAGCAGCTGCTCTTGCTAAAGGTTGGCGAATTACTCCTAGGAGACTGTTGGTGAGACCAGGGGCACATACCAATGCAGACAGTGGAAACTCACCTGTGAGTGCTCCACCCAAATCATAATACAATTTATTCTAACACAGGAAAGGCAAACCGGCCTTCACCTTGTGGCCTGTATTAACCTCCACAACACACAAACTACTGGAACAAAGAATCCCACTACAGGGGTCACATCTAATTGACACTAGCTGAAGAAAGTTGGGTGTTTGATCCTTAATGAGGCAACAGCTCGCTGATCATCAGAGCACATTCCAGCAAGAACCTTACAGTTGCTGATTCGGTCACCCAGGGCACTGCAAAACATGTATTTTCCAGTCACATCCCCACAAATATCATCAACTGTAGAGGAGAAGCCCCATCATGAGACTGCTACTAGTCTGATCTGTGGCACAGAGCTAAGGCCCACCTCTGCATCCCTTTTATGAGCCATCCTCTGCTCACCTCCTCCTCCTCCTCCTCGCTACACATTCCCACTCTTGTAGCTCTTCCAGAATAATTTCACCTGTCATGAGTACTTAACCTAGTTCTGTCAAAATGATCTAAAGTATTATAAAACTGTTTCTGTACTAATACAGGTCATTTTAGCAGAACCAGAGTAGAAAGCAACTACATACACGATCACACCTGCATACCTGGGGAAGAAGGAGGAAAGGCAGAGACCAAGGGAGAAGCAGGCTGGGACAACAATTCCTTAATCTGGCTCAGCTGCCTTTCATCTGATTACAGTCTCAGTAGCCCTGACAGTGAAAGGTGGAGCTTCTGTGAAGACTTCGAGCATGGTTCTTTCTGTCTATATGACTAGAATAACAATCCTGAGCTTGGGCTGAATAAATCATGAGGAAAAAAGGGAACCCAAAATACCCCTACAGTTCTGAAAAGAATGCATATTACAAATATGGCTCCCAAAAGGGAAAAGAAAACAAACAAAAACCAAAGAAAAGCATATAACTCAAGTTCAGCAGAAAACTGTCTATTTGACAGCTGTGACAAGTTTAGAAGAAATAATGCATGATTTCAAAATACTACTTTTAAGTGCAATTCCTTACACAAAAATTCCTCAATTGCTTTCAGTGCATGCAAAAGAAAAAAAATGCTGTCAACATAAATAGTGCCAGAGAGCTGAAATTTTTAAGATGATGATCAACATGTCAATGTACTTTTCCAAACCGTTAGGACAATGTTATGGATCAACTTTGAAGCGTGCAGTCTGTCTAATCTGTTTACATGCTCCAACATGGATTTAAAATTCACATAGACTCCAAACACCCAATTCTGCCACAGTGAACCGCATCCAAGATTACAACTGGCCTTTTTGGTTTGTTGCCAGTAGCGCAGGTTCCTACTCTGCACTTTTTGTTTACTAGCGTTTTTCAAACAGATTGCAGTCATACCAATAGAGATGTGCTTTCTGTGGCCACAATCCTGCTCCCTAAAAAGTACCCATGACATGGAACACCTTCTAAAACAAGTCAGATGCAGTTTCGGTAAGTTGAGGACATGCCGTGAAGGATCCTTGATGGGACTGCAGTAACTTGTATGCTCCACAGTCCTCAGTCCCCTCTAGAGGGAGTCCACTAGCTGCTCTAAGGAATGGAGAACACTGTCCAGGACACTGCACAATCCTTTGACCTCATTCTGCCTTCGTTTCTTTGACTGTTCCTCTGAAGGAGCTGCATGATTTTGAGGAAAGGGTATCATTATCAGGTTTGGTTTGCTTCAGAAGTTACTTACCAGTAAGCCTTTTTGCATTATCTTGTCCTTACTTGGCCTCAAACAGGCAGCTTTACTATCATTAAAACAAGTAGATCTAACAATATACGTGGATTGAAACTGTGACCTATTCAATAAGAACTACACTTGGCCACCACTTGGAGAAAATTTTAAAGCTCAGCATCTGAAGCATTCAATCCAGATCTGCATATGCCTCAACAGACAGAAAAGACCATCCTTTGAAAGCTGAGCTGAACGTAAGTACACCCCATCATGACAAAAGAAAGTGATCTTCCCTGTACTGAAAAGATTTGTTTGCTTCACCATTTAAAATCTGAAAAATCAGACCTTAATCTAGTCTTAGAAATTTCATGTGGTCAGACTCTGCTGCCTTCTTTGCTCATGGTGGAGGAATATACGCTAGGGAGGTGAGACTCCAAAAATAAGCTAATTTTTTTCAAAGCACGGGTCTATATTTTTTCCCCTAATGCAGCACAAAAAGAGATGAATGACCATGCCTGACTGCTCAATGCAATACTTCATTTGCATATCGGATATCTCAGTTAAAATAGTTGTATATGTCTTTTCTATTAAGATGCAGAAACACCTAGTACTGAAAGAAAATACTTGCAATAGAAAGAAAACATAAAAGATTCTTCAAAAATTGGAGTCCTGTCCTTTTCTTTTTAGCAAGTAAGAACATTTTACATGCCAGAGGAAAAAAAATCTCCAATCAGAGCAGGGAATACACTAGCAGTTTGAGAATCACAACTCAAATCAACAATTCCTATCCTTTCTCTAAGTACAAAGTAATCCATTACTTCTCTATAGCTGTACCAGACTACTGAACTTCCTACACTTGCCAGTAAAAACTACAATCAAAGCTCCTCCTCGTTTTCCTTCATTCATCTTTTATTTAGGGAACAGTGGCCTTCGAGTGTCTGTTGTTCTCCTTATGCCATTTGGTATGGAAGATATAACTCTTGGAAGGAAATAAAAAGGTGCTTTATTTTCCCCTATAGGTGCATAAGGCAAGCAATGACCTAGCCCTACATATGCTATATATTACAAAGCCGTTATGCTCACCCTAAGTATCTCTTTTTTTTTTTTTTCTTTTTTCTTTTTTTTTTTTAACACCATATGGTACTATTTATCTTTGTGGGTACAAATAAAAATAAAGACTTCTTGAAACCACATTTGATTTATTCCTGACCACTGTAAAATCAGTAATAGAATACACTGTCAAACCACTGGCATGGAATGTGAATAATGTCTATCCTGCATTCTGACTTCCCTCTCACACGAACACACACACACATGCAACTACATTAAAGAATGTGAGGCAAGAAGAAAGAGTCATGCTGAAGTTAGGATTCACTGTTGGAACAACCATTGCAAACACCAACTACTCAAGCAAGTTTCACAAATTCAATTGTTCTAATAGAAGGTCTCAAAGCATCAACAATGATGAGCCAGAGGACAACGAAAGCTCAAAACATGCTAGAGGAAAGCAGCATATTCTTCCAGAAAGCCAAAGAAGTGAGTTAGTATTTTGACAGAAGCTACTGCAATGGCTGGCCAGTTAACAGTACTACCTAGGTTACTAGCAGCTACTATCCAAAAGAATGAGGGAGTGGGGAAACAAGAACACCAAAAAACATACTTAAAGCAAGGTGCTGACTCTTCCAGCATTTACCAGTCAGAAGTGTTTTTAGAGTTAGACCCTAAACTATAAAGGTTCTTCGTCAAGGTAGCAAATTACTCATGAATCCACAATATTTTAAAGCTCTGTAGCTGAATATTCATATTATCCCAGAGTGATTAGATCGCTTCAAATGGGCACATGGGAAATTTGTGATGCTCAATTTGTGGTTAGTTACTAATGCAGCAACATTTTGCATTAATGAAACTCCTGATGGGCATTAATTACTGTACTGGCTTGTAACACATTTTTGCGCCTATTAGTTGCTAATATGTAGAATAAAAATAATCATGTATGACTTGTGTGAGTAGGGAAATGTGAGCCACAACTCATTTGAATTTAGAAAAAACAGACTATATTAAGAAACCATGCAGTTTCTCACCAGTGTCTCTCATGCATGAGAAGATGCCATTAACAAAACGCATCAGCACATCTGAGTTCCTAGAAACAAACTTACCTTGGAGTCCCTAGAAATCGCTGTGATCTCAGTTGTTCAGCCACGTACAAAGACGCTGCTGTTGCCAGTAGTTCTCTTCGTTCAAGATCTGTCAACTTGTGTCCTAGTTTTCAGAAAGCAGTTAAAAAAAAAAAATTAGGTACTGCAGACACAGAAAGTAACAACTACCAGTGATGACACTGCTCAGTCCTTATACATGAAACCTACATTTTTCCCTCTGAATTAAGATGAGGCTTAGCAGAGCAGACGCTCTGCATTTCAGAGTTTAAATTGCATGTTTTCATACAGACCAGCCCTACTGCTAACACTGGTATCTCTGTTAAAAACAATTTGACAACTGAAAGAAAAAAAACTGAACGATACTGCAGCATCTTGTTTTCGTTACTGAAATGTCACTGGTTGACATATTGTGCCTCATGCTGGTAAGGAATCCATCTGTACATTAGAACTTTCTCAAAATATACACCATTCTTTCTCAGTACTTTACCTTGCAAAGGCTACAGATCTTCCAAGCAAAAGGGATAACGCAACAGTATAAACCCCAGAAATAAATGGGGATAAAACTACTTGTCAGCCCTGGGTCATTTAGTGCCATTTGTGTAATCATCAGTTTGCAACTAACAGAGTCACTTTGTAAGCAGAAAAATGGCTCAAAGTAGCTTACAATCTGAAGGCAGGCAAGCTAATAAGGATTTGGACAAAAAAGGTGCAAAGCAGGGTGATTGGAAGCAGGTTTTCTCCCAACCTGGTCTTGTTGCAGGAAGTGAAGGTTAATTAGAAATTCAATTGTCCATTCAGCAGGCTAAAAGACAGAGCACAGTGACAGAACTTTGCCCTCCCCATCTTTAGGTTAGAAACCACAAAACACAGATTTGCTATGAAAAGCTGGCAAATAGGTGGCCAAGACTGGCGTCACCAGAGAAGTAGAACAGTCAAAACTGATGTGAGAAGGAGCAAAAGGACAAGTAAAATACTCAGTCCATAAGGCAGTAGCAGGAAGTTAAAGATGATGTAGAAGAGGACAAGAAGTGCAAAGCTGAACTGTCATGGAGAAAAAGAGGCAAACTTTATCCTTAGGAGAGAGATTTTTGCACAGATGAAAGCAAGAGTGTTTCTAAAAGCCATGGGGGAGGATAACACAATAAATAAAGTTAAAAAAAAAAAAAAGGTTAAGACTGAAAGACTCAGCTGAACTCAGGTACAACACAGCTCTCAAAAAGTGCTTTACGTGTATGTATGACAACCAATGCCATCATCCATGGCAAATATGGATTTCACATGAAGGGATGGGGGAAGAGGGAGGGGAAGGGGTTTAGAAGGCTGTATCTCCCTGAGCAACTCTACCCGGCGCGGGGTGGGGGGGGCACATTCGCTTCCAGTCCTGCAGCAGAGAAAGTTACACAGCTCCGTTCTACATCCTC
The DNA here is from genome assembly GCF_929443795.1 of Astur gentilis. Classification (NCBI taxonomy): domain Eukaryota; kingdom Metazoa; phylum Chordata; class Aves; order Accipitriformes; family Accipitridae; genus Astur; species Astur gentilis. The sequence continues at coordinate 4,323,854 of NC_064892.1, forward strand.
ACTCTCCCATCACCTCAGCGCTACTGCATGTAATGTTAATTCACATGCCCCAGTACCGGTCACTAGCAAGTGACAATTTCTGTCAGCAGCATAAAACAAGACTAATACAATCCCCAAGAAAACCCAGAATAGAGGCCTCTGAAGAGGACTGGAGCAGACTTCACAGTAACAAGTGCACGATTTCAAAACAGGACATCTTCTGCACAGGACCCATAACTCCACTGGGCTTATTAAATATGAATAGATAAAGAGGATGCTTGGAGTCCACCTCAGCCATGCAATCATGTCATGGTGATGGAAACACACTCATTACAGTTCCAGCCAACAGTAAAAAAGGAGCTGTCACAGGCCAAAAAATTTAAAAATAACAAAAGCCAGCAATTCTGCATCAATCTATTTTTAATTTAGTCCACGTTAACATATTCTGGCTAAAGATTACTGCAACTTCCTTTGCTCAGTATTTATTATTTTTTATCTGCCTCGAAATGGAAACTCTTCACTTGAACAAATGCATGCAGAAATACAAGTGCTGAAAGGTTGAGGAACTGGCTTGAGAAACAAACCTGATCCTTCCTTTGCCAGTTACTAAAAAAAACTGATTGCAAAGTGAAAGTCAAAAAATGCTGAACTTCTGTACTATCTGTGTATATATACACACACACACACGTGTCTATATAAGGCTTAAATAATTATACAATGCAATGACATCAACTATCTGGCTCTGAAATGTGCTGTTTTCCAATTGTTTACACACAGTGAAGAAGCTCTGCGATCATTTTTCCAAAATGCTGTATCTAAAATTGATTGTTTACGTGTCTCAGATAAAGATACATCAGGAATCTATCCTAAAACCTTTGCTTTTCAGTCACCCTGCCTAACACCCATGACAAGTCCGAGTGACCAAAACTGCATGTTTCCACCTGCTCCAACACACACTGCTGGTATCAACTCATATAAAGGAACAAGGTAAAACTAGAAAGATCCCAGTTTGAAGGTTTTATTGCATGACCTTCATCTTGGATGAAATCAATAACTGCTTTTGCACTTGCTGTGCTGCAAAAACTATTTTCTCCCTGTATCTTCAATAAAAATCAAACTCCAAACAATGACCAAAGGTCAATAATTTAAAACAGGTTAACAACTGATCAAGAGTTACATTCACCACCTTATTATCACAAACATGAAAAAAATATTTATCCACTTTCTCTATTTGTCACTATTAGCATTAGTTGCGGCATAGATGTGGTAAGCAGAAAACCCATCCTGACTGTAGTATCCAATGTGGGATCTCTGGGAGATAATATAAACTGTTAACAAGAACATACCAAAATTAGGTTTTGGTCTTTGGCAGTAAATATACAATCCTACCACAGAATGTCCTTAGCATAACTTTGGAGGCATACCTCGAAAGCTTGATTAAAGGCTGCTTCCTAGGGATGGCAATTTACCTTTATTATACAAGACTGACTGCTGTCAGTCCTGCCTTAGTTCTCTGAACTCCAGTCCCATTTCCCTTGCCTTCTGCTCTTGCTCTGCTGCTATGCTCAGCAGAATTTTAAACAGTTTTGAAGTTAAGCTTTCAATTACATTACTATATTTGGAAATACACAAACGTTCCTGATAGTGATACCTTTGTTTCACTTCAAGTATTATTTTACTTTAGAAGCCACCCCTCAGGATTTCAACTGAGGTACAAGTTAATATTCACCATCAATACAGATATAACAACGCAGCGTTTCACATTCACCACGCAGAAGATTGATCTGAAAAGTAACAAAGCTACCTCTGGGGCATTTCTCCAAGTGCTGCCTTCATAGGGAGTGAAATAAGTAAGGAGCAAAGGTTCCCCAGCTTCCAACATGGGAAGTTCTACCGTTGCTCTTTCCTACTGTCATCACTGCAGACTCCTGGGCTACAAGGAGATTTCATCTCCACCATAAAATGTAAATCAGCTCCCAAATCTCTCTGCTCAACCTGGGATATACTTCTCCATTATCGCTATCATCACTGAGCTGAATTATATAAGGTGAATGTAAAACAGGATTAATGGCTATAAAATTAAGTCACAGCTAAAGAAGTGGAAACACTGTTGTTCATACTATTTAAAACTAGACCGCACGCATCTATTAGTACTAAATGACAGAACGCTGTTCAGAAGGAAGACAAGGAAAAAGTATTTCTCTCTCATTTCCCTGATGTTATGATTGCTTAAATCAATATTATCCCAGTATCCCCCAAGCTGAGTCAAAAAGGTTCATGCAATTACTTTACATAACCAACTTCAAATTAAATTACATAAAAGGTCATTTTTCCCATAACAGCCTCATTTGCATTTTGCCCTAGAAATGTGTTTCCTACTATCAATTACCGGAAAAAAAAAAAAAAAAAAAAAAAAAAAAAAAACAAAACAAAACAAACAAGCCCTGGTTATGCATCCCAGTCTGTTACTTAATACTTGAAAAGTGACTGTTTTCTGATTGGGAAGAACAAAAATGTAAAGCAAAATAGGTAAGATAGAAAGTGCAATGCATAATTCAGATCCATACCAATGCAGGCAATGTTTATATCATTCCTAGGTTCTGTTTTGGCTTGAGTTTTTCCCCAATGGATTTTGAAGTTGACCGTTACAGACAGCATGTATACCAAGTAGGCTGAGGCAGAATACAAAGTTGGATGTTATTAAAGGGTTTAATTTCTTCTGAAGTCCAGCAGAGCTTTGCTCCACCCAAACGGTCATGGTAAAAGACAGACAATATTGTCTGCATATGCAATCTCAAACCATTCAGAATAGTGAAGAAGTACGTCTCTCAGAGAGCTCATGATAACTTATAAGATGGATGCTACGGCACAGAGAAAGGAAACCTCTGTTTTGAATTCAAAAGGGATTAGTGACAGTCCAAGAAACGTTTCTTGGCTTCATCTGCCAGAAAGAAGTCAGTCAAGTAAGATGTTAAGTCAATTTTTATAATCCAGTAGCTTCATAAAATGAAGACAAAGATTAGATTCCAGTGTGGAGAAGAGTAATAGAATTAACAGAAACCATCCTCTCCCTTCCTTCTAACACTAACACAGCCAGGGGAAGCTGCATTCCCCCCTCCAACTGAAAACAAAAGTCTCCAGACTTAAATTTAAAAGTCACATCTACAGTCCCAATTCATCTAAAAAGCACTTTCGTTCATAACAGAATCATGCAATGACCGAGCTTGAAGGGTCCTTGGGAGGTCTTTAGTGTATTCAGTGCACCCCCCCACTCCACCAAGCAATCTCAACACCAAACTCAGACCAGGTTGCTCAGAGGTTTGTGCAGTCAGGTTTTGAGTATCTCCAATTTATGACCACTATCTTGCTCTGCTGCTGTGCAACTCACTGAAGAGCCTGGCTTCATCTTCTTGGGAAGCCCTCAGAGGTACGAGAAGGCTGCCATTAGGCTCACCCTAAGCTTTCTTATTTCCAGGCTAAACAAGCCTTGTTCTCCCAGCCGCTCCTCACAGGTCCTCTGTGCCAACCCCACCACCACCCTGGTGGCTCTTCACTAGACTTACTCAAGTTTACTGACATCCCTCTTATATGCGTGAGGGGGTTAAAACTGGACACAGTATGCTAGAGGTGGTTTAGTAAGTGTTGAGTAAAGTGGATTAATCATTTCCACCAACCCACATAATTATAACAAACACAGTGTACCTAAAAGCCTTCACCTCACACACAGTCTCTGGAGCCAATACACAATTGCAGGAGGGAGAGGTGCTTCCTCCCTCTTCCTTTCTGTATTAGAGATCAGTTAACGTAAAGGATTGCCCATCAGAACTTCTGCTCTTCCTCACCACCCAAATGAAGTAAACATGCTAGCAGAGGGGAAGTAAAGGATTCTTCTTCCTTTTTCCCCTGTGTTGTGGTATGACTTTTGTGATAACCTCTTGGAAAATGCCCCATTTCTCATTTGTGCAGCTTATCTCTCCAAAAGTGACTGGCCAAGCTGTTTTTGGTTTGTGTGGTGGGTGAGGGTCCGCAGGGCCGGCTCCTGCTGGAAACTGCTGGAAGCTTCCCCGGCTGGGAGCCGAACCCGCCTCTGGGAGAACAGATTCCAGAGGGGAAACCTGCCGGGAGTCGGGGGGTCGGGATGGGAGAGGAACCCCTCTGTGGGTACCAAGGTCAAGGAGTGAGGGGAGGAGGTTGATCCCCACCGAGGGGAGCGGGGGAGCAGATGCCCACCTGCAGCCCGGGGAGAGAGGAGCCCACGCCGGAGCAGGGGGTGGAGGCCCCACAAGATGGCCGCCGCTCCCTGGGGAAGCCACGCTGGGGCAGCCGGGCACTGACGGACCACGGCCCATGGAAGGGACCCGCACTGGCATAGGGGAAGAGCGCAGAGTCCTCCTCCCCCTGAGGAGGAAGGAGCGGCAGAGACAAGGGGTGAGGGACTGACCCCAGCCCCCGTCCCCTGTTCCCCTGGGAGAGAGAACCAGGAGTGTGGCTGAGGCGGGAAGGAGGGAGGGCGGGGGGGAAGCTCTTCTCAGGTTGGGGTTTACTTCTCAGTTTCCTTGTTTTGTTTTGATCAGTAGCAAATTAAATTGATTTTGTTTCTTCCCCAAGCTGAGCCTGTCTTTTGCCCGTGACCATAAGCGGTGAGTGATCCCTCCTCCCTGTCCTCGTCTCGACCCACGAGCCTGCCTTTAGATTTTCTCCTCATCCCACCGGGGCCATGGCTGGGGCGGGGGGAGCGAGCGAGCGGCTGCGTGGTGCTTTGTTACCAGCTGGGCTGAAACCACATCTCAAATGCTTGTGTCGTCATTTAATAACCAGGAAGAGTGGACCACTAAAAAAAATAAATCTCAATATTATAACAGATATCCAGGAAAAACTTAACTGTGAGACAGACTGAACCACAAAGAATGAACCAATGAATAGGTTGCTAACCTTAGGATACTAACCTAAGGATCCTGGAGTTTAATTTGTTCTTTGTCAAAGACTCCTCTTGGATCTTTGTGATAACAGAGTTACTTTCTGTGCCTACAAAATAGGGATAATAGATAGTATATTCCTTTCTCACCATGCGGGAGGTGCAGAGGAAGGAACAGAGACATCCCAGGCTGCTTGGAAGCTGTAGAAGGACAGCTCATCTGACAGTACTCTTACCTAGTAGTATGGGCTACTCCTGCATGCTTGGCAAACATTTTTATTCTGTGAGCAAAGTGCTTGGAGGCCACTCTAGGACAGATGTATTGGTGCCACCTGACCTAAACAGGGTTGCTGCACGCACCCTCAGATCCACACTCCTCCCAAAGCACGCATATGTGCTCAGAGCAATGACCCACTCCAGCTGACCCACTGCCAGCCTGCATTCTCGCCGTCCATCTCTCGTACAGACAACAAAAGGGTATGGCAGCAGCTGTTTTCCCACACTAATCATACCCTGAGCAAGGTTACTTTCAGCACAGCAATATTTTAAAATAACTCGCAATAAACAAATTGGTTTTATTAATGAGTGCTTATTTAAAGAAGGGAAGAAAAAGAGTTAAACCCTAATCATGAAAATTACTAAACATTCCCATTCTAGATGTAATTTGAAGTGGGCATCACAGGTTAATGAAAAAGCTGCCAAGATATTTCTAATAATTAATTTTTTCTTAACTTATAGTAAAAGCCTTCTAATAAAGAACTTACAATGAAACCCCTGAAAATGAGCCTGGAAAACAAAGCATCTCTTACTTTACTCTTAAGCAAGACTAAAGTTAATATTTATATTTGAAGAAAAATGCACATTAAGAAATGGGCCAGTACTTCATGCAGTCACCAGAAAGAACACAGCTGACATTCATTACTTGCCATCAATGTAGGCCAACAGTGACAATTGTGTAGTTTATAAAAGAAACACACTGGACTGTGCTCAAGCATTAATATAGCACACATCCTCATTGAAATTTTTGTGTGTCTTAAGTCCTCCAATTTTAAAACGCTTCTGGTATGGATTCCTACTGTTAACAGCAGCACCTATTTCTAGGTATTTCCAAATCCACTTTGGCTACACATTGCCCTAATTTTTCAGATTTTTTTTTTTATTTTTTTTTTTACAGCTACATGTCTTTTATAAACAATATTAAGATATATGAAGCTACTTAATTTTCAAATCCTCCTAGCAAAGTTTACCCTGGGTGTTTATATTAAAAAGTTAGTTGAAGTGAGTAGAGTTAATTTGAATTGATAGAGTTAATCACATAAGCTAATTTGCCTTTGTTTCTCTTGCTGAGCTTCTACCCATCATCCACCCACCACCCTTGCCTGCCTTCAACAGTTCCCATTAGAGCCTTTGCATTTACAGAAATATTTTTCAATACGTACTTTAAAAACTATCCTCTAATTCAACTCACCGATATTTTATTTTTTTTTTAAGCCAGAAGGGTCTGATCCAGAGCAAACTACATCATTAAAAGGGTTCTCAATTACTTCAGTGAGCTTTGAATCAGTACTCTTGACTTGAAATACAAATGCTTTGTAATAATGATATCTGCATTTTTTTATCATTAAGAAGGCTAATGTATGCTCGTATTTGATGTATGGAAGAAAAGCAAGACTTTTCATACAGCAGGACGAGGGTCTAGTCACTTCATGTGTGCCATTCATTAGTTTCTATTATGAACTGTCACAATATCTCTTCTTGTGTCTTCTGGTGTCTAGAGCAAGAGCTTATCTTTAAGGCCTTGTTAATACAATATTACTGTTTACCTCAGAATGCGACAGTAATCAGCCATTTACATCAGTATGTATGTGCACACAAATATGTGCATACACAGTTCAAGTCAAATGACCCCAAAACAAATTTCTTGTCATCCTGCAATTTGTGGACCAACAAGTAATTAACTTACGATATACAGGTTAACATTCCAATATGAAATATTAAAACAAGAACAAAAGAACAAAAGACAAGAGTGCCTTTCCATGGCAGAGCAAGAGGTCTGCTCCTGGGTCAGCAAAACCTGTCCCAGCTTCTTACAAGAGACCCAGGGCCCCACCAGATACATTATCACAAATAAGGGTAGAATGGTTTCTGGTTTTATTGTTCCCAGCTGTGCGCGAGGTGAGGCTGCCTTTTCACAACATGGTGTAAACCTATCTAACATCTTGCATCCTCGCCTTTCTCCTCCATTCCCTTCTCCCCACTCTTAGCCTGCCGCTCACTTTGCACATCCCCTGAAGATCACCAGATTCCTTCATGAGCTAAGTCAACCCAAGAACTCTCAAAAAACTACCCCAACAAAAACAGCAACAATAAAAAAAATGCAGGTTTATAGTGGTTTAAGGAACTGAATCCACTGAGGAAAAGGACTGAAAAGTCCCAGAACCATCAAAGAGACAGGACATGGGATTCTGTATTAAAGTGTCAGGGGAAGGAGACAGACCAGCTAATCAACAGCACTGAGCCTTCAGAGCAGATCAGAGTACCCTCAAGTCTATGCCAGATGAAAGCCAGCTGAGTTACCTGAAGATTAGTTAAGTACACCTTAGCAAAGACAACAAAGGAACATTTGAGCTCCAACCATCACAAGCTTACTGCCATCCAAGGTGACTAAATCCTATTGCTTTGGTCACAGTCCGGAGCCAATAACAAGCTGGATGCGTTAATCCCACGTGTAGGACTGTAGTACACAGAGTTGCCAGTTACACCATGATATCAAGTAGTTCTATGGATGAACATTCCTTGCACCAAACTCACACACTGACTCCTGAGGTAAGGAAAAAATCTGTTCTGCTCCTCAATGAGACTAGAATTTGGCAAGACGCCAGTCATGTCCAGTGACTGCCAATCTGGCAGTGTCATCTCCAAAGTGGGGTGAGGATTCTGCCACATTGGATTAATGATGAATGGGGGAGAAAGGAAGCTCCATGGGATTCATAAAGGACCCATGAATGATGAGCTATGAACATTGTCTTTTTTTTTTTTTTTTAATAAGGGAGAGGTTCTGCCTGACGAATGTCAGCTGAGGTGTGAGGTCTCTGTAGAAGGACCGAGTCTCTGACCACACAGGTCAAGAAAGCGTCTACAGCAAGTTGGCCGAGAAAGAAGACAACCTTTTAACATTTGATCCTTGTGAAAGGAAAGCAATCTATTAGTTTACTTGCGTTTCTCTACCAACTGTCGTTACACATTTTTGCAACTGAGTTGTGGTAAAGAAACATTTGCATATGTGTTTATGTTAACCTAGTGCATGAGTTAATAATTTCAAGGTGATGCCCATTACTGTGTGTAATGAGTATTAAGACCAGGTTACTGAAATACTCTGATAAAATGCCAGATCCTCCAGACAATGCTACAGTGAATACAAAGGGTGTCAAAAGTGATTCTAAAGATGCAGCAGAAACTCACTGGAGAAGCAACAGTGTTGAGTAAAGAGAAATCTTATCTTCAGTTAATAGTAGGAGCATTGTCTGTAATGAAGCACAATAGCATGGTAGCATTGAAGCGATATTTATTTTACATATTTCATATCACCTACAAATTGTTTTTCTTGACTTTGGATGTACTTCATTTACTATTTTGTCACTACAAGTATGTATTTTGCCTCCTTGAAAGTAAAGTAACTGTTTCAATTATATTATGCATTATTTAAAAACTCCAATTGCGTGTATGCACAGATACATTTGAGGAAAAAATAGTAAAGGCTGATTGGGGAACCTGTCAGACTATAAATGTAAAGGAACAATAATCAGAAACAACACCTCTCAAGAAAAAAAGAAACATTCCCAAATGGAACAAACCTTTAAAACCATCAGGATAGACTTCAGGAAGGAATTTAGTGCTGATGTCTCCTTGAACAAAGCGTGGATGGATGATCACTTCTCGCAGTAAAGAAATATTGTGAGCCACACCTGAAAACAAAAAAAAATCAATACAAAATCAGGTAAACATATTAATCACAAATTACAGTAGGAGAGAACTTGTAAAAATACAAGCTCTCATCTTTGTAGAATAAATACTTGTTCACAACTTAGAGACCATAGAACTGATGTAATCAATGCAGATATACCAGGTTTGTTGCACTCCTGCCTCAAGATACCCTCCTTAAACACTCAGTTTAAGTAAACCTTCCAAACTTTCACCTCAGCAAGCCTAACTCAAACACCTAGTTAAGTCAATGACAGCAAGCACAACCAAGAGACTTTTGGTTCAGTCCTAGCAGATGTAGGCAAGACCAGAGCCATCTCCTTGAAATGACAGATTAGTCATGACCATGAGTGTCAGCGCAATTCCAGTGAACCCTGGTCCACCTTGTCATCCTGCCACCTTACATACACACACTGCTGTGGAAGATGTGCGCCATGTTACACTCCAATCACGGTAATGAAAGTTTTATCACTTATACATAATTTTATAAATTTTTTATCATTTATAAGTCATAAGAAACTCCTATGCAACTTACAAAACTGCTCTGTATGTACCTTTATCCAACCTTGCCTGGCCAATTCTTTTATCGAATGCCCTTTCACCCTTTAGCACCATTCCATGACCCTGTTAGGCAAAAAGCACCCTCCTCGCCCCCCTAAAACATTTTCCTTAATTAAAAAATTACTTATCATACAGCCCTTATAGCCACCTTTGTACTTCAATTCTTAGACTATACTTTTTTCTTTTTTCTGAATTTCTTCATTGCCTTTCATTCCACTTCACAGCCTGCCTCCTGTCTTTCTTTTTTTCATATTTTTCTTTCCCTTCTTTTCCCCTACTTTTTGTGCCAACAAAGAAAGACAACTTCTAACAAATGTAATCTAAAGCTACAGAGCTCAAAGGATGCTGCCAGTGTCAGTCTGGTACTTGCACACAACACAAAGTCCTCTGCCCCTTCCTCACAGATGAGTAAAGATTAACTTGTCTTCTCAGCGAGGAAAAGAATAAACCATATCCCATTTCCAGTGTAGGCTGGAAAAAAAAGTAATCAGGAGTAGATCTCAGCACAAGATACGTACTAAGGATAGTTAACACTGGAAAAAGATTGCCTAGTGAAAGATTCTGGAGTCAGTGAAAACGTTTAAAAACAGGTTAAAGAAACACCTGTCAGGATGCAGGTATAGTTGGTATGCCTTAGTTCAGGCAGTGGGACTCGATGACTCTCTGAAATCCTTCAAGCTTTATTTTTCTTCCAATTTAATCTGGCAGTGTAACCAAGTTAGTAACTTAACGCCAAACTGCACTTTGCCAGAAACACTTCCAGTTTAGCACTGAATATGATGGTCATTAAAAGTCATTTCACTGATATTTTAAATACAAAGAAGTCTTCAAAGGAGGTGGGAGAGGAAAGGAGGTGCAAAAAAAATCCCAGAGAAATAAATCCCCAGATAATAAGTTAAATTATGTTCTGCCTACTGCACTCCAAACAATTTTCAAAGAGAAGGTACTTCCTCTTTTGAGTAGCACACAGGTCATCTCTGGAAAGGAAAGTTTAAGAGAAAAAACACTATCTTTATCTCAACACTCTTTTCAATTTTGGAAAGAGATTGTAACAGAAAATTTGAAGAGCCATGATAGTTAGATCCCAACATGACTAGAGAATAACACTGCCTCATAAACATTAACACTGCTTAAGAGAAGCTGAAATAGACATGCAATTCAGGAGCATAAACTGTAAATTTATGCAGCTGTTGCATCTATTCCAGGTATGGATAAATGAGGAAGCTGCTATAGGAAAGAGGTTATCCAACCTCGGGGTGTGCACATTCTCACCCTTCAGGAAATCCAAAGTAATTCACATTCTTTCCTCTCAGCGTCAGAGGGACAGGCAGCTCCGAATCACATTGCATTTGCCAGCTCACATGAACTTTGGTGTTAGGTGCACACCATGAAGTATAAAATGCAGAGCACATCACAAACTAGTTTATCTTGTAAAAACTTGTCTGTGCACCCATAACTCTTGTAAAGCACAAGATTCTGAACTTTAAATTTAGGTATGTTTACTTACAAGTTACTATGATTAATACAGTGAGGACATGACTCTGAAAGTTATTTGTAGATTTTTTTTCTAATAGCTCTAGTTTAAAATAACTTGAACAAGGATTCATTGCAAAATCAGGTCTCTCAACTGCAAATTAAGCTACTTGGATTTTTTTCCCCCATCAAGAATCTCACCAAAGCAAAGACACTAGCAGTACAGCAACTGTGGATTGCTGGGGCTACAGAAGGAGATTCTTTTGCGCTACCATCTTCTCCCTTTGTGTTTTTCCAGTTTAGAAGCATGAATAACATTCTTGTTATTTTATATGCAGACCAGTTCAAACAGTTTTAAAGCTTTTTTTCCCCTACAGTCTACTGCTGGTGTGAATCTTCAAGCTCTCTGTGTGGCCGTCACTGAAACCACTTTCAACAGAGTCAGACTCAGCCTCACTGAATCATGAAGTCATAGCTTTAAAGATTAGTTCATGAGCCATTAAGTAGCACATTACACAACCAGTTCAATGGTGACAAGATAAAAATTTGACCATTTGATTAGAAGAGGATCAGCCTCCTTGCTGTCTGTGACCTAGATAGTCATTCATGGACCCTGATTTCATAAACACTGAATGAAACTCACATTGTATCTCCACTAAACAAAAAAAAAAAATTTAAAAATCTTATGCTAAATGACTATAACTTGGAAACAAATGAAGTCCTTCTTTGGCTACTACAAAATCCCCCCACATTTTCCCATTTGAATAATAAGTTGAAATATCACAGAGATTTTCATCTGTTAAGTACAGCTTCAGGACTATAATTAGAAGACAAAAGAGGAGCTCTTCAATGCTCCCCGACTTTGACTGAATCCAGGATTTAAACACACTACAATGTGTAACCAGATCATCTCATGTTTTTCTTTCCTAAACTGCTATAAGATCCCTGGTGAGATGATGGCCGATGACAGCTGACAGAGAGCTTGGTGTTTCAACTGACTGCCCCAAAAGACCTGAAATAAAAAAAAAATACTACGAGTATCTTAATTATTTCCAACTCATATGCATCAGAAAAATCAGAGGCTTCCGCAATGCTTTAAGCTCCAAAATTCCTTTAACAAGTTCAATAGAGCAGACGAGCCTAGGCATTTGGGAAGCAATGTAACATACATATTTTACATATGTAAATTAAAATTTTAATATGCAACAGTTCTCCTTTAAAGTATCATAAAAGGCTATCTTTATCAGTCTCCACGACCATTATGTGAGCAATGATTGTGTGGCTGATCTACTTTTCAAAACTGAGTTGATACCTTTAGTACTGTTCCCAATCCTATGGCTTTAAAAAAAAAAAAAAAAGAAAGTATCAGTGTAATCCTTCAGAAGTCTAGAAGTTTTAGATTTGCAATTTAGCGTGACCTCTGTCAAAGTTCATAAGGTCTCCATCTGTGTGTGAGTAACTGCTAGGCTACAGAAATATGGACCCCTAGAGCAGCTTGCTCCTGACTACCTGCTGCTTCCAAAACACTGGCCAGACATTAGCCCCGCACTCTCACAGGATCAAACAGAGGCTAACAGGCAGTGCTTATTTCATGCAAAGTTAGACACTAAACTGAAGTATATTGTATTTATGTTGCAGTGGTTTTCAGGGAATTTTTCTTTTTCTTGACCAGGTCTGCAGTCTGCCAGGAACAAAATCACATTTGTTAACCTGACAAGCCATGACATTTCCAACAAACAAACAAAATCCTCAACTATATCAATTTATTTCCCCTCCAGAAAACAAAATTTCACTTCAGCATCATTTTTTTTACACTGTTAAGACTGATGCAGAACCGCAGTTACAGTTATATTCTTCATTTCTCTAAGTCAAAATATAATAAAAAATAATAATCAATGTTCCTTGAACCTCTGGGGTTTTTTTTTTACTCACTTGGCTGTATTCTTCATACAATATTACATCAGTAGAAGCTCAGTTTAAGATGTACTTCTTGGATTTAAATTTTGACACACTATTTTCCAGAATACATTTGTAAAAGAGAGCAGACTAGCAATTAACTTCTGGAGATCTAATGAAATTTTAAACAATTGTATATTTATGTGTTTTCTATAAAACAAACACATATTCCTGAGGTTCAATTAATCTTCCAATTAAACTGTAGTTATTGCCTAACGAATACATGAGCACACCAAACAATCACATTGTTGACCAGAGGTGATTAGTAACGACTATTTGAAGCAGCTCTTGTTAAAAAAAAATAAAATAAAATTATAATCAGAAGAAATTACTCCTCATACTACCCATCTCGTTATCTTGCCTCCTTCCCTTCCTCATCCGCTGGATTACATCTGCCTTAAAACCTTGCTAAATATACCAGATTTTTTATTAACTTACAAGCTGTAGGCTAACTCCTAACCTGTCTTCCCAAAAAAAAAAACACAAAGAAGAAAAAGACAATAAAATTGATTTTATAGAAAACAAAAATTTTATAGCATGTTTATAAACAGTATATCACACCACATTTTTACTCACTAAAAATCAGAACTTGGAATGCCAAGGCACAAAACCATAGGCAATGTTTTCACTATAAATATTTACTGACACTAAACATATTCAGTGTTGATTAGCCTTTTTACAGTATTAAGCTTCTGTCATCTTGACGTCTGCAAACACAAATCTGCATTTATCCATGTAAACTTAATTGGAGTCCTACATGCCTTTCTGTAGATAAGCAGTTGAATATACTTAACTTGCTGATAATTTAAAATTGTGCTAAGTGGAATAGAAAGAACTTTATCTGCATACTTACTGATTGCGAAAACGTGTGGAGTACAGTACTAGAGGTTTTTCTTTTTTAAAAAAATAGCAAAGCTAAATTATCACCAATCAATTTAAATGCTGAATAAGAATAAATGCTATGAAGTTTAGGAGGCATCCCAGTTGATTTCTCTAACCAAAAAATAATAAAGTATTAACGAAGCTCTGCACTGAGCATTATGAAACTGATTATGTTACTCTCCACTTAAAACAAGAATATTATCATAGATTTGCACAGACTACGAAAACATCACTTTCAACAAATGAACTTTTCAAAGTTCATGATTGCTACCCAGCTAGCCTCCATGTTTGCAAATCCAAAAGTTGCCACAATATTCCCCAAAACCCTCAACGTTCAACTGTGTAATTGTCTTTCAAAGCTTGTGTTTTGCTTCAATTCACTTCAGAGCAGGCTATCTGCATACAAAGTCCCATCCCAAAGTGAGAAGAAAGGCTTTTTTAGCTTTGTAATTTCAATACACAAACATCCACACAAAGTTCTCGCACGGGATCAAGTACACCACTGACCCTCAGAGCTGAACATGTATTTCAATTAAAACATTAATTCTTCTAGATATTAAAAGTCTTGAGCTCACAGAACTTCTAGACCAGAATAAAGGGGGAAAAGAATGGGGGGAAAAAAGTAGATAATATATGGTAATATCCTACTGTAAAAATCATTCGTTCAAACGGAAACTAAATTTTGTACTGCACGCACTTCTGAACCTCTTAATAAGATTAAGTAGTCCATTATTTATGGTGTTAGCAAACACATATGAATGCTTGAATCAGTACAATAATTGGAAGCAGGAGTTAAGCAGGCTTTGTCAAAAACAAGTGAAATAATATGGATGGCCATCCCACCATCACCCTCTCCTCAGCCGCCCCTCCGCGCTGAAGAAGGGGAACCGAACAGCAGGACAACGTTACGTCTAAGGGGCATAACTAGAGATAACAGCACTTGGCTTTCAATGCCTCCTCAGTCTGGCACACCGCATTTCTTGTAGTTTTTCACTGCCTCAAGTTTGGGGTTTGTTTTTTTTAATTAAAACACTCCTCTGACCAAAAAAAAAAAAAAAACCAAACACAAAAAAAGAACACCTTATTTCCTTTCTACAGCATCAATAACATTGCCTTCCTCCTTTACCTGACCAGCCTGTACTTCGACTGCCCTTCCCTCTTTCTCCCCCATAGTGCAGTGGTCTACGAGCCTTCCTAAACTACATGCCAACTTGGGAAAAAAAAGCAGAGGAGAAACAGGAGAATCTGCCCTCATGCCAGCATCTCTGCTCCAAGCTGATGTTAGCGAGCATCCTGCAATGGTGTCTTCTTGGGGTTTTGAACTGTGTTTGTTGCTTTTACTTCCCCAATTTTGGTTTCCACACTGACACACTTGGGAACCAGCTGGTCCCTGTTGCAAAGGGCCAGAGAACACAGAGACTCTTGCAGAACTCCCAGCCCCTCTTCCCCCTGCTACACAAAGGGGAGAATCCACAGTTCAGTTGTACAACCTGTTGCAGCGCTTTTTTTAAAGCATGATCAGGAAAACGAGGCCTGTTGCATTCTTTTTTAAGAACAAACTAACACTATATGCTGGTTTTCCAGGAAAACTGGTTTACACACAAAGATTGTTTTGTTTATAATACCCGTGAGTGTACTGGCATACCTGCACAGGATCAGAATACAAGAGAGTATAAAACTTACAAGCATCACTGCCGTGGAGAAGTATCTTCTAAGTTAATATATAAAAGACAAACTCATTCAGTAATGGATGGCATTTGGATTTAATTAAAGTTTATTACGAAAACCCTTGTACCTGAAAATTAATTTATTTGAAGTATAGGTATGATAAAATACTAACATTACAGTGAGGGCTTTTGTTGGGTGCTTTTTCTTGGAAAGCCAAGGCCTTCTCCACAACACTAAGCGCAGTACTTTTTCCTCCCAATTAGTGTGTTTACAGCTGCAAAAACTCAGACAACAGTTTCTGCTGCCACTGTTCTGGCAGGTCTCCATTCATATCAGAGAGTTCAATTCTATATTCCCATTGCCCCCAAACTTTCACCACAGTTATTTACCACTCTTCCATTTTCTTTTATTTGCTTGCTCTTTTATCCCATGCTGGAAGATTCCACCTCACCCCCAGTTGGTGGCTCCCTTATTTGCCCCTCGTTTCTACTCCTTCTTGCTCTATCTGCTGCTTACTCTTTCCTCAGACGCTCCTTTTTCCATTCTTCTTTCTCCCAAATGTGCTACTATATTCCTCTCTCCGCACAGCAAGCAGGATCTCAACAGAGACCAATGGACTTTACACAAAGACTGTTAATTTCATGTTACTGCTTTATGTTTGAATCGGCAAGGAAGATAAAAAGCAAACAGGTTGAAGGCAAGATTAAAGGAATCTCTGCCCTCAAGGATATAAGCAATCTGTCCAATCAGACCTCTGGTGAACTGATAATCAGTTCTACTTGCTGCATAAGTATGTCCATTTCTTTTATTTAAATAGATAAAAACAATTTTCACCCATAAACTTTCCAGAACTTCATACTGGGTTTTATATACGCCTTCAAAAAATGAACAGGTTATTCAGCATCATAAGTTATATGACAAACACATGCTAAAATCTTACAGAAACTGAGAAGAGGGAAAACACACATCATATTTACACATATAGCAGACACACTGAAAGGCATTCTTCCAATACCTTATTTCTGTTGTTCAAATTAAAAAGAAACAAAACCTTAAGTTTCTGAAGAAAAGTGGCATAAAACAAGAGAAAGATGAACTACTAACAGTGCAAGCTCACAGGAAACATCTCGTGCCTCATCCCGATAAGCAACAGTGCCTCTATACTTGACTGGTGTCTTGAACTTTGCAGTATTCACAAATTCTCCAGTAACCACGGGGCAAACCAAAAAGTGTATCTGCTTGAGACAAATCTGGGTTAGACCCTAAACATTAATCATCCCTGAACTATACTGGAAGACCCACAGATAAAAATGTTACCTAATTAGACTCTTCCTCATTCAGAAGTCTCAACTGAGATTTTGAGTTCAGATCAGTTCTCAATGGAGAAGTCGGTTCCTATCAGAATAATTTAGACCGTAAAGGACCTCAAGAGATCATTTAATCCAATCCACCACTCCAAGAAGTGCTATCCTAGACTTTCATCTGTTCCCATTAATAACAATGTAGATATTACACAGGAAATAAGATGCAGATTACATTCCCAGGACCACATTGAACATATCTTGAGTTAGTCACGCTGTTGGCATCTACCAATGAACAGACCCAGGATTTCTTATTTCAGTGTGTGCAACTTGTCACCAGCCCAAACTACAAGAAAATGTTAAGGCAATAGGCATTTTCAAAGCATAGCATTGTTACAAATATCACATTTTGATTTATTTAGCATTTATAATCAAGATAGTCCTATTACAGGCACTATATAATGCAGTCTTCGTTGCTTAAAATAATATTTACTCAAATTCTGCATAAGTCTGCTTTCTGTCAAAGTTTTTTTGAAAATTTAATTAATTTCATTTCTTTTGTGATGTTGTCAGGCAGATTTAACCGGGAGGGACAGCTGAACCATGGATTCAGTGCCAGGTACTATCTGGTCCTAGAAAACAAGTCAGTGAAGACTGTAGTCTGAGGACTTGCTCCCTGTAACTGGAATGGAGCTAAAAGGGAATGGGGTAACTCTTGGATATCCTTAAGCCACAGCAGAAGAAATTGAATGTCTGCTCATACAGCCAGTAGACAAGGAGCAGCAGAGTAAGTCTTTGCACTTCACACTGTCAGCATGCCTCAAGCCAGCCTGGAAGAGTGACCTCCTGGAGGGTCACTGTGCCGCTTCAGTCCCTGGATTCTCTGCCAGGATTGCCGTGAATGACATTATATGGTGGCATTTGTTCCGAGAGGACGTTTGTCTTCTAGGAACTGGATAAAGACTGCTGATTTCATGCAGGTCAGCAAGCAACCATCAAAATATTAGTGACTAAAAGTCCTTACCAACTTTTGCCTGCTTTGAACTGGTGACACAGAAGTGATGGGAAAGACTCCATCTTCCATTAGCGGTCCCTAAGCTACCCATTAGATGGTCCTTGACCTGTTACCCAGTCACCCCATCCCACTCCCACCCTACGTGAGTGAACAAGCATTTTTGTTTACAGAAATGTTGCAGTTCTTGGGAATTCAAATCTAAATTCTCACAGTGTGCATTATCAGCACAATTCACACTGACTTCAGCTGGTGTTGCTTAGCTAAAATGCTTTGTAACTCAGAAGAGACTTGTAACTTACAGGGAAAAAACACACTGTCTCTAAAACACAAAGCAAACATAGAAGCTGCTTCCAAGGAAATTGGGGAGCAGGGGTGCTGTGTTCAGAAATAAGAATATGGAGCACACTACTGAGGAAGACTATGGTAAATCTAAATAGTTATGTATGGGCTCACTATTCAAATATAAACCTATGTAACTTCAAAACTAGGTAAAAAACTCTTCTGTATCTTTTACAACTGAAAACTGATAACTCAGTTATGGAGAAGGCTTGATGTGAGGCACTTTCACGTAAGATCAAGGTGGTTTAATATTGCTTTATATGGCACCCAACATTTTAAAGCAAAAATATACACAATCGTTTTAGAACAAAAAAAATGCATGCAATTGCTTTTACTTTTTGGATGTTTTATTATTTTTGTCCATTTAAATACCAATATATTACTACTACTTCATCACCTCTTAAATTTACTTGAACTTTAAAGACAACTCCTCTGAACAAGGAGTAGTTCTGCACATGTCAATGCAGTTCAGAACATTACAGACAGGATAGTTTCTACAAACTGCCCTGTTAGGCACCATTCACACTAGGCAAGAGAAGAGACACTTTAATATCCATGAATGTTCCATTTTAAATAAACCCTGAGAAGAAACTACCAGCTGTGTAAAACTAAACAAAAATCCTGTTGGTTTTCAGATGGGAATCACTGGCCACTGCAACTAAAAATGTGTTCTGGAAATTCATCTACTTTTGAAACCTGTGGTAAATTAAAATTTGTCTTTTGTAATACTTTAAAAAAAAGCATTCCCCCCATAGTTCATTTATTACCTCTTTCAATGTTTTTAATAGATGAAGAGCTTTTTCACAGGTAGAAATACTACGGAGATAATCAGGTCTGAACACTTAAACGCATAGATGCATACTAATAAAAGTGTAAGAAAAAAATCAAGAATGCAAATTAGTGATTTTCAGGTGTAAGGTGTCATATCCTTTGTAGGTATTTGTAAATCTGGAACTGTTGTTAGGTACATACACATCTGTGCAAAACACCTAAGAACAAACAACCAGGTTCCACCCTATATTACAGCACACAATAAAAGATGATGCTTCGCACACAATTCCAATATTCTCATTAAATATAATCCTTCTAGCATCAGTTGCTATTATATAATCGAGTTTGAATCCAGAGCCTGTCTCCATTAAAAACAACAAAAAAACCCAAAAAACCCAACAAATCCCACCTCACATCAGTCTAGCTATAGCGGTATAAATTTCTCTCTCATATAAATTTACTCAGCTGTTATACAGCAGGGGTTTACAGCAGCACATTGTACTGCAATAGTCTAATGGCTCAAGTTGCACCAGTATAAATCCACATTAGAGTTAGCCATTCATTTACAACGGCTAATCCTACCACCTATGTAGCTACACTGTGGTAGAAGGATGCTCATTTTCCCCTAGATAGATAAAACTTTCTAGTCTGACGTGGCATCTGTAGTATTCAGCAGACAGCATTAAAGCCAAACCAAGTTTTACAAAAACTCTCCTACAATCGTCTACTGTATCAGGTCTCTCCTGGTCCTCCTCCCAGACTTTCAGAGGAGGAATTAAGTAAGTGTTCCGGGTCTTCCTCCCATCTGAAACCACTGAACAACCTGTCCAGCAACCAAAACAAGGATCAAAGACAGTAAATCCTCCAACAGTTGCCTCCTGACCTATCCTGGTTCTACAAGTATACTGACTAGTAATGAAAAAAATAACTCCCCCAAACACCCACACAGTTAAGGGGTAACATGAAGGTTTTTCCCACATTACAGTTCCCTTCTCTAATCGCCTCCATGAAAAAAAAAAGGATAAGAAACCCAATTTTTCCCTCCCCTATCCCGAGTTGTCCTTCCTATGCCCAATAAGACTCTAAGAGGAAGATCTAAAGATTTCTCCCACACAAACCATGACTTCCCTCTCTAAAACTTCTAAGGTGTTAAAGTGGTCATGGCTGATTCCCCCCTCCTGCTTGGAAAGGCTGGAAGAACGACTGCATCTCCCAGGCAGTCAGTCAGCAAGAGCTGAAACACGTTCTGATCATCAGCCTCCATCTGTATTTGCCCAAACCTAAACAATTGCCTTGAAAAGTAAGGAAAAAAATAAATATACAATCAAATACTGTATTGTGATATTATTTGACCACAATCAATGTATTAAACTGCTATAAAATGGCAACTATTTTACATTTCTTACACTGCAGTGGCCTTTTTTTCCACTCTATGACATAATAAATTAATTATATGCTAGCATTCTGTGAAGACTCTTTATGAGTTTAAGGAAATGATTTAAATATTTATCTCATAATATTCAAGCAAAAGCAATGGAGAAAAAAATGAAGTCACTTTAGATTTGATGTATCTTCTCAGCTTAATTAACACAAGCTTTTCCTGTTTCAATTTGCACTTAAGAAGCGGGAACTTTACTCAATTTGCTAATTACTACATTTTCAAGCTGTTTTCTTGAAATAGATGGCAGCCTATCACACTAGGAACCTAAATTTCTGTAGTTACCTCGAATGACGTAATTGTCCAGAGCCTCTTCCATTCTTTTCAGTGCTTCAGCTCTATTAGAGCCATAGGTAATCAGCTAAAAAAAAAAAAAAAAAAGGGGGGGTGGGGGGATGAAAGGTATTTAAGTTACCTAGAAATGAGATAACGTTTGTCTCTAGAATCTGAATAGCATTTAAAATGAAAATGGTTTGTAGAACTTCTGCAGTCACAAAAACATTTCCCGCACATTACTGTATCTGTTCTTCAGAGACTCTCTAAAACATCAAAAGAAAACTAAGATCTCTTAACCCATTCAATGAAAGAAGGCCAATCACTTTTCCTTTATAAAACTTAAAGCATCTAAACAAGCTCTCTCTTCTTCTTTAGGCACACAGAAAATTAGAGCAGAGGTTCAATATCTAGTTGACACTCCTGACTTCTAATGCCCAACCGACTTCTAAGATTTAAGTGTGGGGGGTTTTTTTGGTTGGTTGGTTGGGTTTTTTTTACAACTGAACTCTGACTATAATGTCATACTTTAATTTTACCAGTATGTTACTGATGAATAAGAACTAATACTAAGAGACACTATCAAGCACTTCTTTCACTGCTGCTTTTTGGAAGCCAGAGTTATCGACATTTTAGTTTTGGCTAGGTTATGTTAAGAAAGATGTACTGGTATCATCTAAAGCTGAAAGTAATGGCTTCTGTTTAAATCAGAATTCTTTTAATAATCAGAAACCACAAGACAAATAATTATGGTGTCAAAAGATAAAAAAAAAAAATTTTGTTTAGAAGTGACAGTAAATCTCCTCTACTCCACATCTTCCTTCACTTCTTTCATATTCCCTTGAGGCATGTTATGCCTAGCACCTTTAAAATAGTGATTTACCAATCCTTTAATATACTATCCCCCATTTAAAAGATCCATGTATAAAATTAGTGGTTCGTACCTTTAGAATATTGAAAAATAATCATCAACTCACTTTTGAGATCATAGGATCATAATAAATGCTGATATCACTTCCTTGTTGTATGCCACTGTCAACACGTACCTTCAAAAAATAAGAAGCAAAACCGATTATATATTGGGGAAAAAAAAATATTTCAACATGAGGATCAAATCTACCCAGCAGGCTTAAAACATAACACCCATGCAGCCTATCACGTACATTTTTTCCCCTTGAAGAACTAGAATTCTTTGTTTTCAGAGAAGATGGGAGGGGGGAAGGGGAGCATTTTCCTCCACCAGGAAAAATACTTGCAAGTTACTCTCTGCTTTGAAAGAAACACAACTGCAATCTTCAGTTGATAGTCAAAATTTTCTTTTGTTCTCCTAGAATGCACAGTAAATTTGATGTAACAATTTAGGTTGTGTTACACACTCTAAACTTCAACTCTGAACGTATCCAATTCCGACTTAATCCCTGTAATAAAACAGAGTTGTAATTATTTTTCTGACTGACACCTGGCATGAAGGATGCCCCTTACAATCACATCCTTTCTGTATCTATATGTAATCACATCCCCCATGTGCCGCTACAGCCCTTCCGAGGGCTCCAATAGGAACACAAGTAGGGAGCATTCAGCAGGAACTTTGGAGCTCTGCTTATCAGCTCCATAGGAATACTGATCCTGTGGTTTTCATGTCTGTAACACTTTCCTTCTCTGCCTCACCCTCTCAACTGTAAAACATTTTTTTTCTGTTGCTGCTGTTCCCCTGAGGCTTTAATGTTTACACAGCTTTTTCCATGGCTTTGCTTTGTAAGGACACAGCCCCAATTAAAGCTCTGATTCTGCAATATTCATGGAAAAAAAGAACACAAGTTCAAAAATTTCTTTTGAAGAGGCTGATTGCTGTTAACCAGCCAACAAGTTAGTTAGTATATTGCTGATTCTTGTTTTCATCTCTCAGTTTGATTTCATCACTGTAGCAATGAGGTTAGCCATATAAAACTTTTCAAATGAGCAATTTCTGGGGAATAAATATTTATTAAATTGCTGCTTTTGAGCACTGGAATCTGAAATATTTTTTTAAAACTAATCAAAATAACTCGAGAGTGACAATCACATTCTGGGGATCATAAGGATGGAGGGCTCTAATCAAAGCTGTTGAAGCAGCAGGGCTCCGATATACTGCATTGTAAAGGAGGTGGGAAAGAGGGTCCTGGAATCTCACTTAAATCTTCACCTGTGGGAAGGAACCTTTGTAATAAACAGCAGCTCATCTGTCTGCAGCAAGGCAGAAAAAGGTCAACGCAACGGCTGTTAGGCCTTTAATATTTTAATTTAGGCAATTATCAAGGGACCACATGTAGAACCTCTTGTCTACAGAATCCACATGAGGGCATGATGATGACTTTATTATCCAAATGACACAAAAAGATACCCTAGCAGGTGTACTCACTTTCTTCACTAAGAAACACTGACTAGTTTTTATGATGTTATATTCTTTTTATTTTTTAAAAAATGTACTAATTCATATATTCGTGTTGATATATTTATACTTACATAGTTATACGTTATTGCTTATATACTTATGTTTATTTGCATAGCATATTGATTCATAGGTAAAGGCAGTAGCACTTCTGTAGCATTTTTATCGCATCTTATCCAAATGTGCTCTACCTATGCTTAACTAGGCCCCCCACTACCCGTATCAGGTACATTTAACATTAGCTACTGATGAGAAGGTAGTTCAGACATGTCATGATTACAGAAAAAACATGCAGCGCATTTCCCAGCTCCCCTTCTTGTAACTGCTAAACCATCCTTCCTCCCAGCATGTCTGCCTATGTATAGTCAATGCATACGTTCTCACATTCAAATCAGAAAGAATTCATTTACCTACTCAGTCCCAGATAAATCCCTTGCCCATCATATTTTTTGTAATACTCAATAAATACGTGTATAAGACATGAAGGTATGACATACATACTTCACAGATACTTGAATTATATCATGACTTTTGTCTCCAAAGTAGCACCTACAAAGTGATTACATACAAGTGTTCAGGAGTGCTTTAAATACGCATACATGTGCATGTAAGTATTGATGTAAGTATATCATCTTTGGACAAAGAAAAAAACATACAAAAGGTGCATCATTCAGACCCACACTAAGCAGGTTAGTCAGACCTTAATGTAAGGATTCCGAGGCTACCGACTACATGCTCCACCTGCTCTGTTTCTGTTCGTATACAACACGTACCACTACATAATATACACTTTTTCCTAAGTACAAGGTCCTAAAAAATGAAAAAGTTACAGTAGGAATTTAAAACTGTTTTAAAACTAATAATAAACTGCATGATTTCCCTTTTTAAAAAAATCTGGAGTCCTCTGTAGAAGTTTAATTTTCATAAAATAAGATGACTAAAAAAATGACAGCAGAAAAGAGATACATTTACCATCTTCAATTCTCTCTGTGGTGCTTACATTTTCAGAGCCTGGTAACAGTAGGTGATTTTATAAACTATATGGTGTGACAGAACTTAATGAATATTGGATGAAAAAGAATCCCTAATTCAACAGATACTCACTGTAATGTGCACAACTTGATAAACAATAGCAATACTTATTAGACCTCCAGCATTTACTTCTGCTTAATATATTTCCTTTCTTTTACTCGGTATTTAAAATACCAACGAAAGATCCTATTGTACCCTACAGCTCATTGGTATTACAGGCCCAACACTTTTATTGCTGTTGTTCTACCATTACATGTTATTACACCAGGACAACAGTAGACTGAAAGATCTAGAAAAAGCTTAAAAGGAAACAAAAAAAAGCACAATCTACGTGCCAGTCCTGCAATGAACTATTAGTGCATCAAATTCCACCTACCAATACATCCAGGTTCTAGTCTTTTTTCAATTCTTTGACACATCAAAGTCTTAAAGAGTTTGCTCTTTCTGGTAAGAGTCACTGAAAGAACAGACTGCTGATCACACTGGTAAAGAACAATGCTGGAGCTCTTCAGATACGGCGGTACATTTGCCATGGTGTGTAAGAGCACTGAACGTGAATGCTCACTATCGTAACTAGTGGTTTTGTGGTTACCTACTTAAGCTTCGTTATCAAATACAGAAAAAAAAAATTGGTATTTACAAGTACCATGTTCTAAGGAAATTACAGACTACATGACACAAAAATGGCCAGTATATTCCTATCTGTAGCTAACAAAACAACCTCCCACACAGCCATGCACACCAGTTCCACCAGCTTGAGCAGCTGACACACAAGCACAGGTAGACGATGAGAGCTAACTTCAGACACAGAAGAAATGAATTCAAAAAGCATTTGGCAATACGCTACTCACAAGATGAACTCTGTGACACACCACAAGTCTCCGCTAATCTTTTTTTAAGCCAACTTGTTGACAATTCTAAAATCTAAAATGCAGAAAACACACACTGTGGCACAATGGGCCTGTAACGCTGAACTTTTTTACTCATATTAGTTTTGTTCTTAGCAGCATGACATTCTCAGGAGAGAAATTAGTTTCACAGTGGCAGAAAATATGTATGAAGACACCAAACCATGAACGTCTACATAAAAATAGCTGTTCTATTTTTAATACGACAATAGAAGTAAACAGAAAGAGAACAGCCTAGCCACTCCATACGAGTTCCTCAAGCCATTGCTCTGAAGCCTCCAGCGTAATTAAAATTTCTTTCTTCGGTACCACGATGGACCACGTGAAGCAATCAGGCATCTCCCACCCTTCATTTTCAATTCACCTCTCCCCCTAAGCACAACTCCCAGCCCACCCCATCTACCTGACAAGTGACAGCCCAATCTGATTAAATGCTTGCAAGGGAGGGGACTCATGGGCCTCCATGACAGGCCAAAAGTGATCACCATGGAGATACATAATTACAGCTGTCAACGCGTCTACTGTCCTGCTGGCATCAATTTGATTGCTCCCAGCAATAATGATAGACAAAGCTTAGTGTGCACTCTCCTGCACCCAATCACTTTATCTATTCCGTGGTCCATTTAGCTGACATGCAACATTCACACAAGCAAATAACAGCAGTAAGCAGAACATTTAAGGCATTTTAATTGTTTTTTCTTTGTATGGATGGCTCACAAGCGCAAATGTTATTACATAAAACTCCTGCTGCAGCATTAATTGAAGAAAGATTTGGTGGGACAAAGACTGTAGGGGGTATAGTTTGTCCATTATCACTTGTACTTTCAACAGGTCTCACGTTTGGAAAATTGCAAATTGCAAAAACTTGCAAGGGCAAAATGTTTGACATCCTGTTAGCTATTACAACGTGGTGAAAACTTCTAACAACCATCGGAGTATTCATTATAAATTCTTATTAAATACACTCTTTGTTTCATTACAAAAAAAAAAGTTTAGATACATCCAATGATACCTTTTTCCCTCATCTCCTCTTTAAGATCACATAATGCCTTTTAGATCTTCACAATTTTTTTCTGCTTTCAGGCTTTGAACACAGCATGAAGCCTTAAAGACCAGAAAGGGTCAGGTCCCTTCGGAAAGTACACGGGCAAAAACAATTTAAGAAGCGAAATAAATCATATATCCAATAACATCTCCACACTTAAGATTCCTCCTGTACTCTTTCACTGTTTTCCATGCAAGCAATCAGACTGAATAATCGTATTCACAGATGGTGCAGCCTCATCATTCCGCTAACTGACATAGTGTCATGTATATGTGCACTTACGACTTCAGACTACCTTGATTTTACAGGAAGGCTGTGTTCTCGTTCTTTACACGTAGCAGAAAACACTGTTTGTTAAACAGCCGTTCCATATAGTTAGACTGCATCCCGAAACATGTAATAATCACTGTAACAAATTTCCTCTTTAAAGTCTACAAAGCTAAACAGAAAGCACCAGCAGTTTCTCACTGGTGTCCCCAGTTCTCTGTGCTGAAAGAGCCAACTCAACATTTCACTGTCCTTTCTAATCACCACGGTATTTTTACTAAAGCTGTGTTGGAAAAACTTAAGCTGAAAGTTATAAAACGTAACAAAATATTTCAGCATATAATGGTTTCCTGTTATACCCAATCTGAACATTTTAAACCCAGTTTGGAACCGTACATTTTTAAGCAGTTTTTCAGGCTGCACAAATAAGTATTGCCGTGCCCTGTCCACCGCCCCCTCCCCCCCGGCAAAAAACTGGAAAACAGGCCTGATTTACAAAGCTGCTGAGCATATATAGTCTCTGTTTATAAAAGAGACACTCAGCACCTATGAAAACCAGAACCAAGTTACTTACACTTGGCACATGCAATGGTTCCTGATACTGAGACAGTTTACCAATGGATGGCAGGCCAAAAGATTTGTAGGGGTCCTGAAACAAAATTCAACATGAGAAAGCATTAAGCTTTTACAGATGCAGAGAAGATAATGTTAAAAAGCTTGAAGTCTAACAGAAACCTATGCTGGAATAACTTCATTTTCTTCCCCAGAATTATTTGTGTTGAAGTACAGTTCTTCATCCACCTGCCCCTGCGACTCCAAATAAAGAACTGGAAGCATATAAATTCTCTTGCATTGCAGTCAAAAAGCAGAAAAGAAGTGCTCTGCACACAGCTACAGTACACCACCAAAATATACAAAGATGACGTTTTCATTTGCTACGCTGTGCCTTGGAAGAAGGATGGGAAAGTCGGATGGGTAGAGTTGAAAAGAGACTATAAGGAAAAAAATTTCAGAGATAAAAAGGGCAGTTGGAAATTCAATTATCTTAAGAAATCAAACTGACCTTTATGCCTTTGGAAATCTGCTACATAATGCAATACCAATAATAATTTAATAGGACAGCAAATAAATATACGGCCTACAGAAAAACCAAATTCATGGCCAAGTAGTTGGATCCATTACTTACTTATAAATGTGAGGGAACCCAAGTTGAACAAAATAAAAAAAAAAAAAGCCCAAGCATCAGTTACTCCAGGGTAAAGCTTACTCATATTCAGAATAGCTTCCCTGCCAATCACAAGGCAAATATTTATTCTTTATCAAAATAGTTCATATAACTGGTAATCAGTAGAGCAAGTTGTAGATTCTGTACATGTCACAAAGAGAAAGAAAAAAGCAAAACAAAGATGCCCTGGGTCACAAAAGTCTCAATACTTAAGCAACAGAGAAAACACCTCAAGGTGCTGAATTATGTTTGAAAAGCACAGTTAGCTACAACACTCCTAAAACAAAATAAACAAAGCTAGGCATCATTTTTTTAATTAACAAATCTTGATTTTCATGTATCAAAAATGACAGCAAAAAGATGTTACCTTGAAAATGGGGTTTATATTTTAGTAAGCTTTTTTAAGGTGAGATAGAGAGTTGTACCATAATTATAAAGTTATTGTCTTGGAAGGCACTTTGAAAGTTTGTCCTATAAAATGTCATTTCAGAAGCCATGTAACTTGCTTTTTCAATGACCTATTAAAATTTTTTAGTACAACAACAAAAATTATGTAAGCCATTGAATTTCAACTGTCCTTTTTAAGTCAACAAGTTTCAAGCACACAAGTTAAACCTGGAAACACTAGTTAACTGCTAGCAAATAACTCCACCACTTCATCATTAAATGCGAACAGAACAAATAGCAAATGTCCTTAGAAATAAACCTTAGTTATCTCTTTTAACATTTTTCATTTTGATTTTTGGCAAAAAGTTATGTTGAAATACAAACTGTATTCTTATATGAAGAAATAAAAATTCTACAATTCTACAAAAAGCTCATTAATCATTTGTGTTACATACACTAAATCGTGACTTTCATATGATATTCCTTGACTTCACCTTGGCATCTATGCACACCTGGGTATTACTACTCCACAACTCAACCACCTACCCTCCTCCCCATTACCACTCATTTACCTCAGCATAAACTCGACATTCAACCGCCCAGCCGTTGATGGGAATATCAGCCTGTTTGTGCCTGAGAGGGTAACCCTTAGCAACACGGATCATTTCTTGGACTAAGTCCAGGCCCGTAATGCATTCTGTGACGGGATGTTCAACCTGCAAGGTCAAGAACTGTCAGTCAGTAGGTAACAAAAACAACAAAACAAAACAACAACAACAACCCTCCCTCTCCACAAACACACACAGATAAACAAGAAATTAGACCAGCCAAAGAAAAGACAAAGAATACATTTCCACCTTGGTCTTTCTCCCCAAAACATTTCTACTTGACAAACTCCAGCAACCACCTTCTTTGCAGGGAAGCCCCCCAAAATAAAATAATTAGCAGATCACAGTAACTCAGAGCAGCGTACAAAAGGAAGACTATAGAGAACACCTAGGAGAGTTTGGGGTTTTGCAGTGTTGGTTTGGGGCTTGGTCTTTTTTTTTTTTTTTTTTTTTTTTTTTACTTTCATTTATTTTACAAATTCAAATGCACCTAGAGACGAGTCAATTTTTCTTAATTCAGAAGCTCTTCCCATTTGATTTTGTTTTGAAAGGACTCGTGTTGTAGACGGAAATATATTTTAACTGAAAATCTCAAAGTAGCTGATAATCAACCCGTTCTGCTACACTTAACACGGCACGTACAGGAGCTGCTTACATTTTCCATGGAACTAGCCTACCCTGAATCTCACCCATTCGCCTGCTTTCACTAACCTGTCCTGACAAGCGACCAGATTAGCGTAATCTTGCATCAGCGCAGTGTAGCAGAAATGAGCAGATGGATCCTTCAATTTTTTTTTTCCCCCCCTCCAGACTTATCTGTTTAGTGCTTAGCATGCACAATAGCTGGGCTGGACCAGCAGAGTCACTCTGCGCTCTCAGCAAATTGCTGCTAACGGCTTTGGATGATGCTGCCATGGGAATACCCGTCGTTCACACTAACCCAGCATGTGCGTACGAGCATGCACACATGTGCGCGCATATGCACATACACACACGCGTTTTTCTTGGAAATGGGGATATAAACAGAGACCTTTACTAACTTTAAGAAAATCTTTAACTAGACATAGTACAATAAAAAAGCACCCAAAGATAGGAGGGCGCACCAGATAGACGAAGTAAAAAACAGGCATGTTAAAAGCACGTTCTACCACACCGAGACAGCTGTTAAGAATTTCCATGTAGAATATATGACAGGACTGCCATTTTTATTATAAAATGTTTGTGTTCCAAGGGCCAAAATACCTTAAGAAACTACACTTCACAATGGTTTCTCTATCACAAGATGTCATACCACATACATTTTGCGACACGGGAAAAGGTCAGCGACCAAACCACTTGTCTTTCTTCCTTCAAGTACACTAGTATTAAGGAAAACATTTAGTCATTATAATAATCTCGTGGCTTATCAGAACAAGAAGATGCTTTGGTCTTTAAGAAAAAAGCTTTGTAAAAATAAACAGATGGCATCCATAATTAGCCCTGCGTGTGCTGTGAGTTTGTTTAGAGTTTCAACAACATTTTAAGACGTTTTGACATAATTTTAATGACAAATCATCACTGAAACAAGCATCTATTCTTTGAAGGATAAAAGTGACATTGAAATGGGAATCTGATTATACAGTTTAAGGATGTACCTTTGGGATTCAATCTTGATTCTGCCTAACACATGATATTCTCCAGCATGTCAAGCTTAATAACAGTATTTGGAGAATCTATGAAACATCTCAGTGTCTATCCTGCAGTGTTAAATTGAAGCAATTCAATTTCTATTAAGACTTGAAGTTTCTATTAAAACTCCCTAAGTTTTAACAGAAAGTTACTTATCACACATTCATATTTGGACAACAGATCTTTTTCTCTTATTTTGGAATTTAAATTTTAAAAAATTACCTTCAAGTTTAGATCACATTTGGAATTCTAACATTCCAGATAATTAAAATACAATATTTCTTCTTCTCCCCCCCCCCAAGACATCTGCATTATTTAGTTATACTGTCATTTTTCTTGGATAGCAATTGGCATTCCAGATTCAATGGCTTCATTGTTGTTTTCAGATTTATTGTTGATGATCAAAATAGGATGGAATGTTTCTGGAAAGAAAAATATTTTTGTTGTTTGGTTCTTACGACTCACAAACATTTATTTAATCCATTCTTCAATACAGATCTTTGACTTGGTCAATATTTTCTTCTGTTTCTTCAAAATACTCCCTTTGTGTCTGCACAAAAAACAGCATTCAGAAAATATGACGAGGAAAATTTTTTGAGGTTTTTTTTGGGGGTGGGAAGAAGTTGTTCTGCTTTCTTTTAGGTAGGACTGTGCTTCAACTAGTGCTATTTAGGCATAATGTAGACAGTACCGATCATATCACTAGTTTTGGGGAACCAAATACATTTAAAATGCATTTTAGTATATATAAGACCATCAGATGACCAAAATGGGGTGGGAAGAGAATTTTAACCTTGAAATCATAGTTGACTTATTTGTAACTTTAACCTTTCACGGAGGTGCACCGCTCAAACCGCACTTGTTTTAGCATTTCCAGTTTTCTTTTGGCAAGGGGAGGGCAGGAGGGGGTCAGTATTTTTAGCATTATACAGAATATGCTTCAGCGTACAGTACAAAAGGACAGTAACAAAGCAGTAATGCCATATCCTCATTCAACAAACACCCCGCAACAAGGTTTTGGAGGTGCAAGAATCCACCCACAGAGAGATACATGCAGGATCTCAAATTAAAGCTCTCATCTTTTACAAAGCAGGGAAGGACGGGGGGTAGAAGCGAAGAAATCAGACCCCTCTTCTCCTTCCCCTCCCAAAAAAAGAAAACACAGACATCATCATTCCCTCCTTACGAAAGCTCTACAGTAACTGTTGCAGCTATTTGACTACGGTAATTGCCGTCTCTATTTTTAAACCACTTTGAAAGCTAGGCTTTAAATGCCTTCCTCTTACTTTTCAGCCTTCTACTTCAGGTGTCCCTTCTGTTTTGCCTGCCTGTTGTATTTTCTTCTATTAATTTTATGCTATACCTCTTCTCCATCAACAGCCTTTACTTGCGATTTTATGGATGCTAAGTCAAGGACTAAATTTTTAGAGATGAATGCAAGTATGCTCACAAACAGAGCCAAATCACACTCAATTGATCAACTCTTTTAGCTTTGGACCATACTCAATTTTGTAGTCAGCTGATCCAAGATCTTGCCAGTGAAGCCCTAGTCAATAAGGTAAGAGCCACTGGTGGTACGGTTATATCAGAGCGGGTAAATTCACAGAATATCTCTGTCCTTTAATGCAAAGGGCAAAACCAGACATGTCTGCAGCAAGCAATCTACAGATCATAGCTCTATCAAGGCAGCCGTACCTTATTCTCAACAGGACAAGCAGAAAAATTGATCACCGATAACTCTCAATTAGCTGCTGAAATTATCACCTTTACTACCAGTTCCTTTACTTATACCAAGTCTGGTCATAAACAATTTAAAACAAGTCATCATTTCGATGCACGTAAGTAGAATACATACCTCCTTTAAAAAGTCTTACTCCCCACT
The DNA here is from genome assembly GCF_929443795.1 of Astur gentilis. Lineage (NCBI taxonomy): Eukaryota > Metazoa > Chordata > Aves > Accipitriformes > Accipitridae > Astur > Astur gentilis. Next base: position 4,355,856 of record NC_064892.1, read on the forward strand.
TTCTGTGATCCACACACACCTCTTTCTCTGAAAAACGCCACTTATATTCCTGCTTTCAAGTCTACAAAGCCATACCATACCTCTTATGGCCAGCAATCTCCATTTGGGGTAAAGTGCTTCCCCTTCATACTGGATCTGCTCTTCTTCTGACATCTCACAGCAATCGGATTCCCTGTCAGCGTTACAAGTGGTTTTGCTTCCCTAGCCTTTTCCAGTTTATACAGCAAGAGACACTAGTGGTAAAGCCTGTAAGAAAATAATACCTAAGTCCCAGTTTACAGATGGTGAAGCAGGTACAAAAGAGCTAGAGGAGCCTAACAACATCGCAGACCAGTTAGCATCTGTCCCCAAAACAGTACGGAGAGGCTGCGAATTCTCCTGCTGTTCTGTGACTGCCAATGGTCTGAAAGCTTTACCATACTGGGGTTCATCCACGGCTACAAAGACAGTCATGCAGTTTTTATGAATAGTGGGAACTAAGAGTTAAATTAGCAGTGACTGCTCCCATTATATTCAGGGGAATAATTTCAGGACGCATTTTTCTCAAGACCATCAAGGTACTCAGATCTAATAGCAAACACTCCTGGATACTCTCTCGGATTCCTCTCCTACCCCTGTATGCGTAAGGCATCAAGTTACTCACACACCAGTTGGAGCAGTCAAGCAGACCACAGTGGCCAAGAAAATCTAAATTTCAGTAGACTTAAAACTACAGCCTATGTCATCCCTACTACTGTAAGTCCCTAGTTGGTGTCATATACTCCTTTGCATTCAGATAAATAATCTCAACACTAACTTTCAACATACACCTCAGCTTCCAGGAAACATGATTCACCTGGAGTCCCATGCGCTTTTCTGCTGCAGTCAAATCCAGTATCAATTGACCCAAACCCACCAACTTACAGATGCTCCTCAACCCCCTTTATTTTGGTACGCCTGGTTTCTATTTCAGAGAACTGAACAGCAACAGAGGTGCACGCATGTTCCGCTCTTCAGGCATGCCAGCTTCCTGACTACTATGAGCAGGAGCGCTCTGGGGTCACATCTTCTTTCTGCAAAATAGTTCACATGTATAGGGGTTTTCGGAGCACATAGTAAAAAAAAGCTTTTCAGACAGGCTGCTGGAGAACAGACAATGTTTGGATTAATGTACAGAATGAATGGAAAGCACGCAGGAATACATAACAGGCAATCTCCTGTCTTGTCCTTTTCTATAGACACAGTATATAATAACAGTTGCTGTTTATTTTCTGATTTATTAGTATGTGATCAAAGAACTGAGTGCAACCAGAACTACAAAAATTTCCATCAACTAAGACGCTCAGGTAGACTTCTTTTATTGTTTCCTAAGTAAGATGTTGCAGAAATAAGAAGTACTGCACAGACATTTGGTACCAACTAATTTTTTAATTATAGCATATAATAACTTTGAAAAAATATTTAAACCACTTCCTCATAGGAATCTATCTTCCAATAATCATTGATTCCATTTTCTCAAGTTTCTTTGCAAGGATTTGTTTCTTTATCGTACTGGACAGATGCGGGTAAGAAATCACTTATGCAGCCTATGAATACCGAACCTGTCTTTTCTGTGTTTTAAACAAGCAGCACACACCTTATATCAGCCAGTTATTTAGCTCACAATTTCAACATAACTTTCTCAATTAACATCCTGCACTTCAAAAAAAAAAACCAAACCAAAACCTCTCAATCCAGTAATTCTACACAATTTCCCTTCTCCTAAATACCCCATGTAAGAAAATACAGAAGCTCGCACCCACAAAACCTACACTTTCTTTCCTAAAGATGCAATTCCTGCTTTCGCTGTATTAGCAGCAGTGTTAAAGCCCTCTCAGAGTACTTCGTTCAAGGTGGCTCTGGTCACACTGCAGCCATTCCTGGGTTTTCTTTACATCAAATTCACCAAAGGAAAGAAACTAACTGTACTCTGTGAAGAATGACCTTTTGTTTCTCTACTTATTAAAAAAGCAGAGGAGCCTCCTTTTTCTCTACTTTTTAAATAGTATTCTATGATAGTTACGTGGTAATGTCGTCTCTAAGATATCACTCCGTGCCCTGGCAGCACTGTTAATGGCATCTTTCAGATTCAATGACTTACACAAACAATGTCGTTCTCTTCTGTCAACAACAATTAGCAATGCTTTTCTGTAGTTCTTTTAGGAAGCCTGAAAAGCAGACAACCAGTAGCTACATAATGGAAGTTGCATTAGGAGGCAAGAATGTGGCAAAAATCTGGTTAACTGTTGTCGGCTGACCCTCTTGTGTGAAGAAGTGTTGTTTGGCAGCAAAATCACCTTTTCTTTCGGTTCTAAAAATGGCCATGAACAGCTGGTATAAACTGTGTGCAGAATGGATTCTGGTGGGCTTAGGGGATTGGTAATGGGATAAGAGACCTTTCACCTTTAGGTCAGGAGTTCAAATCCAGCCCAGGTTAGCAGCAATTGAAAGTCTTTACCATCTGACACTGTTCGTTAGCCTATTTCAAATGACTGAAGCAAAGTGTCACAGTAAAACAAGATTCCAGTATTAAGAAATATGAAGAGTCTCGGCAAACAGCAGAAACAATCGCTTGAGGCTTTACTTTGAAATTCCGCCATTCAGACTTTGCAGAAATCTACTCGTCCAACTCCTGACAGCCCCTTTCACTGCCACCACACTCCTGCCCACCTCTCACCATTCATCCTCGGGGCAGTTATGCACACCAAGACAACAAAACCACCTCTTGCCGTCCCATGGGTCTGCTACGGATACCAAAAGTCACCACCTCTCCGCGGTTTTAGCTGGCAATCCAGACTCAGCTCATCACTTCGCTATTTATATTTTGCTGCTACTGTTTATATAGTGCAGCTGCAATATTTTCCAGCACTTCTCTCCTTCACTGAGCAAACGTGTAGCAGGTGCTGCCTAATGATGTGCAACAGAATACAGATACCATTAAGAGACCGTTAGAACCAGGAGTTTATTAAGCAGTGGAGCTCCAGACAATCACCAACAGGATTTCTACATACTTCTAGACATTTCCCAGCTGTGCTTTTTATACTTTCATGAGTGGACAAACAGATGAAAAGGGGGGTAGAAAGAGACGTGTTGCATGTAAAAATTCTTCCTCTGTCTTTTACACTAGGCACAGCCCATTTTGTACAAAGACAAAGCTCTGGGATATAACATTTTTGAGAGGTCAGTAAAATCTGATGAAACCACTGAAAGCGATGCACAAAAATCCTAGCATTGGCTAGTGTTCTATGTGTGTATGGAAACTTATTTACATTCGCCTTATGCCTTAGACTCAAGTTACTTTCAAAGAACTTGAAAACATTTACATAAAACAAATACTCTCACTACAATTAATTGTAAAATAAAAACATACAGATATGCCATTGGCTTGCAATAAATCTCTTATAAACACATCAGAGAGTGTTCTACAAAATTAATTTTCATTCCCTAAAAAGTTATGACAAAAATATTCAGTCACATGAGAAGAAAACACACTGCTACTCAAACTACCATATTTCTCAACTCCACCGTGCTGAATACAGTCCATACAAATGATTTTTTTCCATCAGATTACTCTAAGGAAATTTGGTCATGTTTTGAGAAGGGAGTGCTCACTTGTTATTTAAATCGCACAATGAGTGAAGGAGGCAGAAGGTTAGGAGCAGACCTGAGCCAGACAGACAAACTTTATTCAGGGTAAGCACTCTCCTCACGCTGCTCATTGCACTTTTTTCGGTTCTCCTCAGGCCAAGAGATGCTTCTCATTTCAAGGTACTGCAAACCTCTAGAATATGTGATATTCTCCCTTTGCTGTCAACAACTGATTCACATGTAAGAAGCTTAGCCACACTGCACATCCATAGGCTAACAGGTATTTCTTATTTACAGACTGTAGGCTCTATTCATGTAGAGTCAAAAAGGAACATTTCTAGTCTTCCAGCGAAAAGCAGAAGAGACTTTCCTGGTGAAAGCTGGCATTTCTGATGGTAGTGTGATAAGGAGATTTTGACACAATTTGGAAGTTAAAAATGCTATCAACCTAAGGTGTCAGAAACTTTTTACTTGTTTGGCTATTTTGGACTATGACTACCTTTGATTAGGCTGATGACAACTAGGTAACACAAAGCACAATGCGGGGTGAGCAGCTATAAAGAATCAGATATTCAACATCTGGTCTGCCTCAACAATCCTAACCATGGTAGTAGCTGCCTCAAAACCATTCCCAAAGTGCCCTAAATGACAATGTACAGAAGTTCTCTTGTAGCTGCTAGGGCAGACGTTTCTTGCTTTTCACAAGAAAACATAGAATAACTAGTTTTGCTAAACAATTACTCAATCTCACGTCTCATACTTATCAGCTAGCCTCTAAAAGATGGTAGAGCAGCAGATACAACAAGAACGTTGCCAACAGCAAAGAATAAATTATTGTAGCTGAATCACTTGGAGGGAGTGAAACATCTGTAACAGATTTGTGTAGCATACAAAGGACACAATGGAACTGATTCACCAAGTTTTTTCACTTTCAAACCTCATATTGTATTGCAGCAACACTTAACACAAAAATTAAATAAAATATAAACTTCCTGTAAGGTGCTACTTACACTTTTTTGCAGAATTATATAGCAGAAAAGGTATATTCCCAAAGAGTTCCCCAAAAAGACAGCCAAATAATAATAAAACTCTCAATTACTGCAAAATCATTTACAAAAAACACTGGAAGATACCTGACAGATACACCAAAGGGAGGGAAAGGAGAAATCAGCAGGCAGTGCAAAGTATTGGACACGGTTTAGTTAGCTTTACAGAAGTATCTTCTGAAGTCTGGATCTAAAGCAAAAAAGGCTACAGTGATCCGATTAGAGATAGCTGAGATGTTAAAACAGGCACAGGAAATTGCATAATTTAGCAGACATGTTCTGATGATGCTGACAGGTAGCTGTGTCTGTAATGCACACTGACAAAGACCTTAGGAGCATCATTTAGGAAAATTCTTCCAACCGTGGAGTGTTCAGCAAAAACAAGGGAACTGAGCCTGTTAGCCACTCTTCACAGTTAGCAGATGCAAAAGGAAAAGGCTGAAGCAATACAGGGACATCTGGAGACTCTCCTAGTTCGGAAGTTAAATCTAGACAAGCTTCATTAGAATTTCTATGTTCGGCTCTCAACAGAAGGGAGCAAGAACGAGATATTAGTTGAGCAACTGTTAGCTGAACAGAAAGTAAAGCTTGAGACCTGGGAGAAGTGACAGATCAATCGGGTAAGCCTGGGGAAGAATCAGAGAAAATTACTACTCTCCAGCCTCAAGCTGAAATGCTAATTAGAGACAATACACAGTCGGGACAGAGGAATTAGAGAATATCTACACAAGTACTGTAATTTAAGATTAGTAAATTTCTTTAAGAGTTGGAAAGAATGAGTCTGCTATTATAGGGGATTGTCAAACTGCTTAGGTGATATTTCAGAAGGAGTCCTTAAAGATGGAATTGTGAAAGCTTTCTTACCATGGATGTGGAGACCTCTACAATTAAGCAAGCTTGAGGTTTGGGACTTCAAACACCTACCGCTATGCATTGCGGGGGGAAGACACCACAACACAGCAAAGATAACATCTTAAAAACAAATTGCAAAAAGAATCACCTCCAAGGATACTCCATCGCTAATTCCATTTAGGAATTGATGGACAATAACATACTACAGCAAGGAAACGGTTTTGAATGTCTGGTGGGTTATGCAGAAAACCATAAATTAATTTTCTTCTATGTAAACAAGAACATGGAAAGTCACTAAAAAGTGTTCTCTCAAAAACCCTAAGATTGGGAAAAGTGTAAATAATATGACCAAAGAGACAGAAATTCTTCATAATATTTTAATGAACTATGCATTGCCATTCACCACCACCCTCTCTAACTGAATCTAAGGTAGATCAGATTACGCCTAGCAAACTCCTAGCAAAACCATGTGAAATATAACTATCATGACTAATTCCAAAACCACTGCTGCCCTGCAAGGCAAGACAAATTTTACCAGCAGTCTTCCCCTGATACAGGAAGATTGCCACACCCTCATTCTCCACTCCTACCCCAAATCCTCTCTCACTTCTTTACCCAAAGGATAAATTCACCCAGCCGTTATACAAAGTCATGCAAAGACGTAAGAATTACGAGGATCTCATTATGCTCTATCTCTGCCCACATGTACAAACAGCAGGCAGGACACATCCCTAACAAAACGTAGCTAAAACAGAATAAGAAGCTAATCACTTTGTTGCTTGACTCTACGCTTCAGTCTTTCTGGCATTATTTAACAAAGTGAGAAAAGGAAGATAAAGATGATGTAATTGACCTTCTTAAAAGTTGAACTTTCTTCCCATCTTTGAGAATGATATCCAGACTTCAAGTTATATGTCTTCTTAGATTATGACCAGAAATGCATTATAACAGTCAAATAGGTAGAACGGATTTTCCATAAAACACTGTTTGTCCATTCATTTGCAGTATACATTATAACATCTACTACTGACCGTATGAGATGTTACAAAAATCCTACACCATGTCAGCATGCTTTTTACACAGTTGCATTCCAGTCACAATTTCAATCATATGCAGATTGCTAGTGTTTTTATTGCTAATATACACGTATAGTTTTAATCATCCTCCTAGAGAAATTCAGCAAACGATCAAAGTATAAAAAATAAAAAAAGAAACTTCAGGGACCAGTGGGGAAAAGCATCAGAGCACAGTCGCTAGCCTCTTACTGTGAACTCACAGTGGCACTTAACAGTGACCTCTTGCAAGGTCTTTAGGTCAAGTGTAACAAAGAGCAAAAGCTCTGAACGTTTACTTGAGTGCTGTGCAAGGGCTCACTGCTGTAAAGTCTTGTATACGCAGGCTTATTTAAGTGAGTAGATCTTTTAAGTTCAGTGGGAAGCACTCACATGCATCAAGTTAGTTATGCGTAAGTCTTTGCAGGAGCAGACCCCTAAGTATGGAAGGAGGTTATGTTCTGTTTTTTTAAATAACACTTTTCTGAATCTGTAGAGCTGTTTTGCTTACCTGAAGTCTAGTATTCATTTCCAAGAAGTAGAAATTCTTACTGGAGTCCACAAGGAATTCTACTGTTCCAGCAGAGGAATATTTTACTGCTTTGGCAAGAGCTACTGCTTGCTCTCCCATCGCTCTTCGAGTTTCAGGGTCTAGAAAAGTGCTACAATACAGAAAAAATGCCTTCCTTTAGTTAAAAAAAATAATAATTAAATCATTTCATCTTCTGCTGAACTACCAACAAAAGAGCACAGCATCATTGTTTAAGTTATGAAAGCATGTCAAGACTGCAAAGTATGCCTTTACATTTATATTGATCCTAAATATACTGCATGCTTCGCAATTACTACCAATGTACAGGAAATTCAGGATAAATAACAGCATTCTCCAAAACATAAAATAGCAGAACACAACTTTTTTAGAACACTGAGATCTATAATAATGCCAGTTCAATGAAAATAAATACATACAAACCCATGATATTTTTAGAAGGCTTATCTATTTTCAAAAAAACCTGTAACTAAAAAATACATCCTATGGAAATCTGAATGTCAAAATACAAGGCAAGAGTTCTGAGGGGAGTTTGTTTTCTGCCTCTGACTTAAAACAGCGTGGCCGTTTCATTGATACCCTATGCAATAAAGAAGTTTTGCAAATTAATGAAATATTTTTTCAGGCTTCTTATGTGAGATTTCAGTGAAGAAAATTTGGATGTTCATAATATTTAACTAAAACACTGTCAACGACATCATGACTTAAACCTTCATATCCTGTACTTCCTCTCAGCTTTACTTGTAAGCTGAAGACTAGTTATTTGTCTTTGTTAATTGCAATTCATTCTTTTTCACAAATCCTAGACACGCCCAAGGGCACCCAAAAAGCAGCTCAGCTACCACCTTAGGAGCCACTGTGAACACTGCTCAAATGCCAAGCCTTCTCTTTCTAGGAGAGCAACATGACACTTCCACTGGTCCAGTGAATCGAAAGACTTAGGAAGTTACATATCCTGCTTGTTACTCTCCTCTCTACTGCAAATTCAGATTTAGATTAACCTATACAGATTGTTAATTTAGGGCTAGAGAAATTTCTGTGACTTTCCATCAAAGCTGTGAAACTGGTCACCCTTCACCCTGATATACTGACCTGCAGTGAAAGACAACATGTAGCTGTTCATCTTCTACGAGCTTATAAATATGCTTATTATATTTCTGCGGTGACTTACATTAGGCACATAACTCAGTTATCATCTTAAAAGTACTTTTTTAAGGGAATAGGAAGTAATTTCTCCCTTGCCTCTAAGTTACTGTTTAAAATGAAAATACCAAATGTTACATATTTCTTGAGGTGTCCTCAAGAGCGAGTCCTACTTCTGCAAAGGAGCAATCAGGAGCCCCCACGTACCTGAAGTGGCCCCGAAGTCAGTGAAGCTCCACCTGGGGCCCAGGACTGCACTCAGACAGACGCCAGTGTTGGGTCAGGATTTATCTTGCAGTATTTCCTATGGGGTTTTTCACTGAGACCTGAACTCGGAGAAGAGCTAGAGACTTCGGCCACAACAAACCATATCTGACATGACACAAAAAGTGAGGAAATATCTAGGCAAACTGGGAGACAATGGAATCCTTTCCATTACAGGAAAAGTGCTACTTAGCGCTTCCATCCTTCCGATGCCCACATGGGCAGATTTTGATAGATGGTAGGGCAGGCATTTTCAGAATTAAGGAAAAAAATGTCTTTCTTGGTAAACAATGGGATCAACAGGAAAAGGAAGTCAAGTCTGATCCCAGAAAGCTATCAGATCCTAGACCAGATCAAAGGGAAAAACAGAAGATGTGCAAAATGTTTTATACCTATCAAAAGCAGGCACCAGTAATGTAAGAGAGTTTCATAGTATTTCTTATTTTCATTCAACAAGAGGATAATACATTACACAAAATCAACAATTTATAATTCCATTTGGGGTTTCTGCAGGGCTTTGATCATGAAAGGTCAATGACTGGCTTTTAAAGAACAGAACCTTTTCAGTACCAGCTTCAGACTCTATTTCTAAAATAACCATTATCACTTCTCATATGGATGAAAGACAGTTACTCCCCTTTATTACAGTGGTATCTTCCCTATGTTTGTTAAATGTAGGTTTGAGACCTCCCTGTTCACCTCCTGCTGCGGAGTGGAATGCAACAGAGGTGTCACAATGCCAAACTTGATCTCTGCCCCATGGTTAAGCTTTATGCTCTAAAATGACTGGATCATCCCTGCAATCAGCTAGGTTAATCAACCCAAGTTTTCCTATTCACCTCCGCTGCTTTACCTTTCATATACATTGTTTCTCCCTTCTTTAGCAATCCACCTTTTACAACTGAAATAACTCTTCTCCAATCTAATTGAAAACACAGCATTTTAAACCTCACTTCAAATCTTTCTCAACATATCCCTGTTATTCTTTCGACCAAGTAGCTCCTATGGCAGCATGAAGGTTGCACAATAAAAAGGATTTGCAAAATAAAAGCAACAAAAAGAAAAAATAAGATCAGACCTGACAATTCACTCATAAGAACTTCTTCAAGCTGTTGTAAAGTTGATCAAAGACAACACAATTGGTTTGTGCCATTGTTTCTACGGTTAGAGAGATGAACCACACGGGCAAGATGTTAACTCTCCACTTCTAGTTCATCAGATAATGTTTCCCAAAATATCTCCATCACCTTCACTCACAGATAAGGTTGAGATTTTCAAAAGTACAGAAAATTACACTCAGTGGAAATGTACTGCTCAGCTTAGACACCACCCCTCGCCGCCACCGCACCCCCCCCCCCCCCCAAAAATCATCGATAGCATTTACCCTTTCTCTGAAGATACCACTACACTGGGAGAGAATAGTACCTTCATTTTCTAAATGTCAAGGCCAGCTTTCCTGCTCTAGGAAGTAGTTAGGTATACTGTTTGTTTAAAAGAAATTACTTACCTACAAAAACCGTTCTCCTTTGAGGTATCTGTTATGTACTACCACACCACGGGCATAAATACGCTAAAGTATTTGAGAACAGTTTTGCCCCTACATCTAAACTGTGGCCAACCTGTGAATCACATACACAGTCACAAACAGAACAGGCTCACTGTTTCTCTTAACCCCAGATCCTTCAAGGATTTCTAGACAGAGTGATAGGAAATGCAGAGTCTCATATACATACATGCAGCACAACTCTAAGGAGAACTTGTACATAGAGTCTAGCTCAGTAACATACCTTTTTGCTAAGTTCTTGCCTATATACATTCATTCAAATTTTCAGTGGCTTCAAGCAGCACCTTGGCAGTTAATCTGGAATATGATCCTGAGATACTTGGCATCATACTCAGATCTTTCAGAGAGAGCTTAGTGCTTGGAGAAAGTGAAAGAAGTTGCTCTCTGTGCATCTTCCAAGAACAGAAACATTCCTGAGAGAAGCTAACAGTGGAGCATGCAAAAAAGGTCACAAAAATAGTTTAATTGTTTCACTTGCGTTCCAATGCAGTCACTTAGTGGTAAACTAGCCTCTCTCTTAAATCTCCTGCTTCTTAGATCTTTGTCACCAACACAAAGACACATTTTTGTCCTTTGAACTGAAACTGAAATAATATCTTTCTAGAAAGACACTGCAAAACTAACCAGGATAGATAAGACAATCTCAACTCTGAATGTATGCAGCTAGGAATAAAAGTAAATAAATAAATAAACAAACAAACAAATTCTTTCCTGCCTGAGATGAAACTCAGGAAAATTTCAGGAAACCGCTGAGAGACTGTCCTAAGAATCACCTTATTCTGAAAGTCTTGGATGCTAACGTTTAACCCAAAGTACACAGAATCACTGGAGAAAAGTAGAGACAACAAAGGAGAAGACGGCAGCTAGCAAGTTCTAAGGACTTGCTCACTGAGGATGCTGATATGGATCTTGCATGCTAGTACAGAATACAACAGCAAGGCACTGTTCCATCACTACTTGCCCAGGAAAGGCCTGAAAATGTAGAGAGAAGGTTTAACACCCTGTGTCCCGAAGCTCAGGATTTTGAGAAATGATAGTTAGAGACCACACCATGAATACCGTGTTCAGTTTGGGGCCCCTCACTACAAGACAGACATAGAGGTGCTGGAGTGTGTCCAGAGAAGGGCAACGAAGCTGATGAGGGGGCCTGGAGCACAAGTCTTGTGAGGAGCAGCTGAGGGAACTGGGGCTGTTTAGTCTAGAAAAGAGGAGGCTGAGGGGAGACCTGATCGCTCTCTACAACTGCCTGAAGGGGGGTTGTAGTGAGGTGGGTGCTGGTGTCTTCTATCAAGTAACTAGTGATAGGATGAGAGGAAACGGCCTCAAGTTGCTCCAGGGGAGGTTTAGATTGGAGGAAAAATTTCTTCACCAAAAGGGTTGTCAAGCACTGGAAGAGGCTGCCCAGGGAAGTGTTTTGAGTCACCATCCCTGGAGGTATTTGAAAGATGCGTAGACGTGGGGCTTAGGGACATGGTTTAGTGCTGGACTTGACAGTGTTCGGTTAAAGGTTGGACTCTATGACCTTGAAAGTCTTTTTCAACCTAAATGATTCTATGATTCTAAATGGTATTCTGTGGAGGATCAAATGTTTTATCTCTTTGGCTGCTACAGCAAAGGATAGTGCTGGATGATCACAGTGAGTTGAAGGGCCTTTGTGTGGCACTTCTCCATAACAACATTCCAAAAACCTTAACTTTGGGCATCAAATAATACAGATAGCCAGGTGCCTCTGAACAGCTGGACATTCCTTCACCCAAGTGGTGAGGCAAAAGTTAAAGTGCTTTAAAAAGCTTCTAACAGGTTCTGAAGTGGTTAGATAGGACACCTGCTCTCACCAAAGTGAAGTTTAAGAGCACTCCTTCAAGCTCCAGTTATTGAATAGGAAGTCAGCTACGACCCTTGTATATTTATTGTCCATTGGCCCATTTACTTTAAATTGATCCAAAGGATCAATGGATTTTCTAATGAGCTTATGGGCATTGTTTCTCCAAGTGGCGAAGAACGCCTCATTAATCACTCTAGCAGACAGGAAAATACAACCACACCCTTGCATTTTTTCTTGCCAAAGTACACTGTCTCATAGCAACTGTGTCTGAAAATGAACAGAGAAGAGTTTGGGTAAAAGAGGAACAAAATCTGAACTAAGGAACAACAGACTACTAAATGTTACTCATCTGTTTAAATCTCGGCCTCTGTGGTGAATGAGAAGCCAACGGCATCTTCCAAAAAGGTGGGAAGCTAGAAGCAAAGAAAATTACTGTAAATCACTGGAAGTTTTACATAGCACCTATTTTGCCCAGCACTAACTAAAAAACTGGCCATGCTCAGATGTGTCTTATTGTCTGTGTTTCCAAGATCAGAGCAGGACAACTGACTATGTTAAAAGAGTATAAGCAAAGTCTGTTGGTCTCCTGTTTGAAACCAGGGGATTGGCCTCCATGAAAACCAGGGTTCCCTTGAATACTGTAACCTCATCAGGGTGTGAACTAAAGAGCTTTCTCTCCTCAAAAGAGAGATTTTTTTTATTTTTTTTTTCACAAGAGACTGAATTTCTCTAGAAAAACTGGACATTCAAACAGGAAATTATCTCATAAGGATAAGTTCAACAGCTGCAAACTTCGCTTTAAAGAAAATCATAGATGCTATTCTCAAAGCCAAAAGGCCCTCAACAATCAGTCTCTTAAACTAGATACTTAGGAAAACATCATCACAGGAAAAAAGTAAATTAAAAGAGGCTTGAGAAGAGGCCAGAGTCAAAAGCCCTAAATTGTACAAAAGCCAAATAAACATTTTAGCCCATAGCATCCCCATCTCCTGGGCTTCATGAAAGAAAGGGGAAAAAAAAAAAAAGCAGCTTCAACCTACCTCAGAGCTCTTAATGGCAGCTACCATTTAAAACAGGAGGACTTTGTTATTTCCTCCACCCAGCCATATAAGAAAAGGTGTTTCCAGGAGTCACTAATCAATGAGACTAACTGAAACAGTACTCACAAGAAGGGCTAACTTCAGGCTTTAGGGTCTCTATGGTGTCTCACGGAAGTTAGTGCCCTGCTTATCTGCAACAGTCTTACAACCCTTTGCAAATAAACGGATTCTGCAGCCAACTGCAAGTGGGTGTAAGGCAGATAAGGCTTCCAAAGCTGTCAGTGAAAGTCTGGCAGAGTCTAAAACGTTCAACAAGAAGGAAGAAAAGTTTTCATGCCAAATTTTGGAAGCTATTGACTTGCCCACGCTGTTTTGTAGAGTTATAGGAAGGGATGTGAAAACTTACTGGCAACTCCAAGAGAAAAGCCCAAGAAAGTTAAAAGGCTGATACTTCTGATGAAAGAAAACACTCTGTTCACAATTGCTTGGTGAGAGAAAGACACATCACTCCCTTTAATTGACCACAGGCATGAAGAATGAGCAGGCAGCAGCGGCAGGCAGCACTTTACATGTACTCCTGAGGCAAAAGACACTCCTCTCGAGTGCTTAGGTGCGCATATATATATATATATGCACACACACATTATACCAGGACCTGAAGCCTTCATATTTCAGAAACAAAAACATAGTAAGATCTCTAGGTATAAGGCTTCCGAGAAATCCACAAGCACTACAGGAAGCAACAATAGCTATTTAAGCATTTATTAGTGAGTTTGTATCCTTAGATTTAAACTTTGGTTTTTAATTTAAAATCTAGGTCATAAACAGTGTCAGTCCCACAACTATGATCCACTGTTAACTTATACGCTGCTGCTTATAAACATCATTTGAATTATGCACTTTTCCTCGTATCCTAAATTGATGCATCACATACTTCTGTGCTATAAAATAATGGCAAACCCATCCCTGCTGGTGAACACATTACACTGGGAATTCCCATGGATAGTGATATACCTGTATCTGGTTTTCTGAAATCAGAACTTCCTTCTCTGCCCTTTTTTCTACTCATATTCGCTGATGAATGCAGTGCAACAGAACACACAGCAAGAGCATACCTTGCACAGCAGCAATGTATTTCAGCTCATTTGAAATCAGGATTAAGATCATTTAGTATGTTTGAGTTACTGGACGCCTATCATCTATAGTTCACTACCATGAATGGTACTAAAAGTGGCACACAGTATTTACTACTTCATGTTCCATTTCAAATGGAAATAAACAGTATTATCTGGCCCTCTCACAATTACTATAACATAGTCAGATATCTCTATCTGTGGTAAAATTAATACTTATTCCACATTTTATTTTAGTCTTAAATCCAAAAGTTGAATGGCAAAGAAAAAGAAAAATATCTCAGAGACATTAAAAAAACCATCTCATAAACCATATATATTTGATTGATAAGATCCATATCCATTTTATACAAGACCATGAAAAAAATTAACACCACAACACCCATTTTCTTCTTACAGAAAGACATCATGAAGCAAGATCAAAACATCCTCAAGTACAACATCAAAATTGCATTACAGTCAAATAACTATAACTTAAAAATCTATTTATTTTCTTTGTGGTTTTCAATAGAATAAAATTTGCTTGCATTTGTACAGTAAGTAAAATCAGCAGCTTTCCAAAAGTGCTTTCAGTAACTACGAAGCTGCATGAAGAGTCTAGTATACATACCTTGGTGCTTCCTCCACGACTTTTTGGTTTCTCCTCTGAATGGAGCACTCTCTTTCATTCAACCACAAGGCATTACCATGTTTATCTGCCAAAACCTGAAACAATAACACACTGCTATTAAACAGATGTATGCATATGGCCTTTAGACATTATACTATTATGTAGCATTAAGTTAATTTAAAAACAATTTTTTCCAATCTAGAAATAAGGTTGGGAAAAAAATGCTAGTGTTGAAAATTAATTGTATATGAAATACTAATCGAATGCTCCTTCAAATTCTGAACAGGATTATTTTAAAGCCTCTATATAGAGTCTATATATGGCAAAAACCCACTCACTCCAAAACTGGGAGAAGCTCACGAAAGTTCAGAAATCAGAAATCAAAAGACTGAAATAAGATTAAAAACACATTTTCAAGCACTTAAAATTGTATTGCATAATGAAATTACTGAGAAGCATATTGTTAAGCAATATCTTGTATCAACGAAGGAGAAAAAAATCTCAAAGAATGCCAAATTTTGCTGCTGAATTACACATAAAAGTTTTCAGAAACAACGGCTAACGGAGCTTTCTCTGTAGGCAAACCACAGCACCCTGTCTTTAATAAAGAAGAAAAAGTCTTCAGGAACTTTGCGATCTTTTATTAAGAAGAATAAAACTTGCTACTTCCTCAATACTTCCTATGGAAATTAAAGCAGTAGTTTCAAGGAATTTCTCAAAACTCAGGTGTCAATTACAGTTCTTGGCTGCAGCTTCAGTTAATGGAAGAGTTAAACAGATAGTCAAGCATCTAGATCCACCTACCTAAACTACACGTTAGAAAAAACAGAAGTTCAGCATAACAGAACTCTCAATCAATTCTGTGACTTAGAACTGGAAGGAAAAGAAAGAAAAGGAACTCTATCCCTTTATGAAATCAACTGTACGGTACAGTCATTTCCAATAGTGGGATACTGGATTTGAGGATTCAAGTAGACTTCTTCCAATCTTATGATGTTATACTCTACACTTATTCTTGGAACAATTTCTTTCATTGCAGACCACACCTGCTCCCCTTCTTCCTTAAAAAATTTTCCCTCTAATCCATTTTTTTCCATCTTCCTGCTCTGATCTGCGGGAACCTGTGCCAATATTCATGCTTCATTCTTTAATAGTGCAGTTCTACGCTGAAAACAGACAAGATAAAAAAGAAGACAATCTTCCTCAAACTGTGTGAACTCAACCATATCTACTCACATTTGTGACAACGAATCTGTATTATTTATTATCCCTTTTAGCAGTACAGAGTGAGTATAGCACTAAGCAAGATGAATTCCTGCACCTATGACACCAATGTTTGCTGATGCGTGAATAATCTGGGTAGATGTGACTGGAAATGAGGCAGTGATCTCATGAAGACGACTTGCACACACTGTGCAGCATCAGACCCAGAGTGCTCTGCGCACTGTAGGATCGGACTTACCTTTTTCCTCAGAAATTCTGTTGCACTCCCATAAATTTATGGAGCTTTCTGGGGGAAAAATCCCCTCCAAAGAGTTCTACAATGACTTTGGGAGTTCTTAAACTACAGCTTGTCCCAGAAGCCTCTTCCCTGCCCAGGAGCAGCAGCAGCAGCACCAGGGTACTCAAGCCAACCACTAGATTCTGTAACAGGTGACTCAGTACAAAGCCAAAAAAACCCCACAGCAGCGTCTAAAGCAACTTCCTACCAGCGTCCCAACTCATCCAATCCAGAACTAAACATCACGGAGCTCTACGGAAAGCAATTTGAGAAGACCAAAGATTTTCGAGGCGGGGGAGGGGGTGTGTTTTTTTTAATTTTAAAACAGTACCTCTAGGGCATAGCATGGTACTTGATGGAAAAATTGCTGTTCTGTAAGTAGAATGATTCCTTGTGAGCACTTCTGTTTCGTTGCTAGAAAGCCTACAGCTTCCCACAGAATTCAGCCTCACCAAAACAAACCAACCAAAAAGTCCTGGAATATTTCAATAAAAATGAATTCCTATGTTTGCTTCACTTCTCTCTCTCTTTATTTTCCTCAAAGGGGTAATAAAATATTTTTCAAGGCAACTAGTAAATATTTTCTTTCACTTCAGGACATTTCTTGTATCCTACTTAATTTCTGCAACCTGGGTCTTAAAAGAAATTTTTTCCATTATCAGTTAACATGGCTCAAAAAGAGACATCCATGAACATTTGCTACAAAGACATGATTATAAATTGAATAAGCCAAACGACATCTAGTGTTAGACTTTTACTTTCATTTTGGATCCACTGTTTTCATTATCAGAAACTAAAGAACATACATACTTCATAAAACAATTATATTTCAGAAGACATTTAAAGAATGTTGAAATCATCATCTCTAAGATGATGTGAGATTCCAGTGCACATCTCACTAAAAAAAGCATGTCACAGCTACAGCTTTTTTTCTAAATATCTAAATATTCCTAAGACAAAATGTCCTGTTTTGTGGGATTAGATGATTAGGACATTAGTACATGCTATGTACACCTATATGCCAAAATAATTAAACAGAATGTATCGCAAACTCTCCTACAGGATTCAGCTAAATTCTGTTTCCAGTTGTAGGATTGCTATTTAGCCAAGTAATAGTTAGACATTCCATGTACTCTTACTCTAAACTCAGGTCTCTTATATCAGATATTTCAGGAGAACAAGACTTCAAATCAGTTCAAGCATAAAGTCTATTTGGACTCTATTTTCCTGTTAATTGTTTTAGTCTTTTCTCATGTTTTACAAAGTGATTGTTTTATAGCTAGACACAGGAAACCCCTTATTTAACAATTTTAAGTACCAATGCTTTGGAGCTATATGAGAATGTTAAAAAAAAGTTCTATTTAAAAGTTACTGCTAAATTAATAAATATTTGGCATCTGGTCTCAAATTGTTTGTATATTTAGCAGTTTGAAAATGAACCAAGGTCAACGTCCTAAAGCTGATTAGAACATGAAGTTAAAATGATATGTTATGATATTGTTAAAAGGTACCATCAAAGTGTTTGTGTAAGGAAAACAACATTCATTGTACACTTTTTATAAATAAAACTATAAATTATTAATGGAAAAGCTATTTTGTTTAATCTAGGTGAAATTATTCGATTGTTCTTAAATGCAGTACTACCTGATTTTTTTGAGGTAACCTTTTTTAAACCGAAGGAAACCAAGACAACGTAAAATCTGCCTTCAACTCATGAAAGTACAGTGGAATCAGTGTCATCTAACTTTAGTCATCAAAGAGTCAGTAGGAACCTGCTGAAGCTCCCAAATCTACAAGCACTGAAAGGAACAGATCTTTAAGATGTACTGATTTGCATACCAAAAAAAGACGGACAGACATAAGTAGCCAAAAATTATTGACCACGGCAAGAGAATATAGGAAGATGCTCTAGCAGTCTGACCTCTCTTGTAACCTAAGATCAATGCGGAAACCAAACATTTGCTATATACCTTTCTGTGACCCTTCAAAAGAGAAAGGTTAAGGCTTAAATGTCATTTTTACTGACTGTTTCTTTATTTCACTGTTTCTTCTTCACTTCTGCCCCTCTACTCCGCTCTGGTGAGACCCCACCTGGAGTACTGCGTTCAGCTCTGGGGTCCTCAGCACAAGAAAGACATGGACCTGTTGGAGAGGGTCCAGAGGAGGGCCATGAAGATGATCAGAGGGCTGGAGCACCTTTCCTATGAAGACGGGCTGAGAGAGTTCAGGTTGTTCAGCCCGGAGAAGAGAAGGCTCCAGGGAGACCTTATAGCAGCCTTCCAGCACTCAAAGGGGGCTTATGAGACAGATGGGGACAAACTTTTTAGCAGGGCCTGAAGCAATAGGACAAGGGGTAATGGTTTTAAACTAAAAAAGGGGAGATTTAGACTAGATATCTAAAGGAAGAAATTTTTTACAATAAGGGTGGTGAAACACTGGAACAGGTTGCCCAGAGGGATGGTAGATGTCCCATCCCTGGAAACATTCAAGGTCAGGTTGGACGGGGCTCTGAGCAACCTGATCTAGTTGAAGACGTCCCTGCTTGTTGCAGGGGAGTTGGAGTAGATGACCTTTAAAGGTCCCTTCCAACCCAAACCATTCTATATTATGAAATAAATTAGCCTATGCACATAAAATAAATAAAAAAAAATATTAAAAAAAAACCCAGCAACATAGGAAGTATCAGGTTGTGGGCACTTAACTGGCGGAGTAAAAAATGTTAAATATTTCTCTCTTACAAATCATTCCACATTATCAAATTTATTGTTATTGTTGTTTCATTCAGTTATTGAGCTACTGTCACAATACTTCAGGCTCTCACTGTTAAAAAAAAGGAAAAAAAACCAATCAAACCAAGCACAACTTAGGAAGAGTTTGTATTTTGGACAAAACCAAATGAAATTTCTGTCGAGGAAACAGACATACTCTATATAGATTTATTGTCCAGAAAGATTATTTCGAGGCTACTGACAAACCCAATTTAGTTGCCTACATAAGATCAAACACGTCACAAATTTTAAAATCATAATTTTGTTAAAGAGTCTGTCCAAAACAAACAAGTCTTGTTTTGCATTAGCACATCTGGCTTAACACTAGATCCAGTAAAAGATATAAATGGTCACAATCCAGAAGTTAAGGAGGAGAATACACCTGATTTTGAACCCCAAACTGCCCAAAATAGGACACAAATCTCCCTCAGTTCCCAAGGGAGCATTAGATATTTTGGAACAAAATCCAAAATACTGACAAAACCACCTAGAGCTTGCAAGAAAAACGTTAAGCGTGGCAGTGCTTGAACTCCTCCATCCTCTGCTGCGCTCGAGCACTGCAATCAGGACCCAGAGTTCAAGCTCCAGCCCTCAGGACAGATGCCTACAACTTCCCCTCCCAATGAACTGAGCACAGTCCATTGTCTTCCTGCTAAAGAAAGGCTAGAGAATAAAAACAGGAAGGCTGTATTGTGCATGATAGCCATGGAGTTTGAGCAATGGCCCAAGACACAGGAAAACACAAGACTCCAGGCCTTTTTTACTGCAGTGTTTGAAACGTTTTGAACTTCCATTAATTTATGAGTTCAAACCTTATTACACAAACAAACAATAAGTAATAGCAGTAATAATAATAATACAAACCTGGATTTCTATGTGACGAGGGTTATCAATGAACTTTTCTATCAGTAAGCGATCATCACCAAAACTTGAAGCAGCTTCTTGAGACGAAAACCTAAAACCTTCCCTTAAATAAGGAAAACAAAAAAGAATAATCCATATTTAAAAGCTTAAATCAAGTTCTTAAGTATACGAGGTGAAGGAACACTTATTCATTCCAGTCATCTGGCAGTCTTCATCAATCAACATACACATCCAAAACCCAAGTTTTACCATTTGCATTTGATTCTGTAATAAGTATCCCTTTTTAATTTCTTTTCTTACAAAGACCAAAAAAAACCAAAGCACCAAAAAAAAACCCAACCATTCTCAAACCAAACCATTCTCAAAGCACAGAGAATTTTTGTGTCTTTAAAAAGTCTGGGCATTTATGACAATTACTTGTACGAATTTTCCTTGTTGGCATTTTGTTCTGCAAAAGTAACAAAATAATTGAATTTTAAAACCCAGTAATTACAAAGTACTTGTTATACAGAAGTAAAGGTGAAGCTCACCATTATTTAAGGTACACAGTCCTCTTAATATCCAATAGCAGCAAAGGTTAGTTGCACATTAATTACATGAAAGAACTGCAGATGTAATATTGCAGACCTTGTAAATGCAATCACTGAACACGCAACCTGAAGATGCAATATTTTACTTTATAGAGCATACCAGCTGTACTACTAGTTCTTCCCTACGTTAAAGTATAACTGAGTATTATACTAGGCATTCCATATTCATCCCTCTGTTTTCTTTTTTACATATGTAATTACTCAAAGAAAGATTGTAAGACACTGCATCTGTTAACTTATTGTTCATGGCAGAAAGATTACTCCTATGGGGCATAAATGCTGACAAACAACTCCGCATACAGCTTTCTAAGGGTGAAATGCACCATAATGCAGGGACCCAGAAGCTCCACAGAAGTTTTCTACGGGGTCTTTTAACTGGCATATTAGTCCCATTCGTGTTGATGCATATGGAAAGTTTGGGGTAAATTTCTGTGGGATTGACTACTGAAACGCAGCAGCCCTGATATTCATGCCTGGAATAAGAACTACGGCACAACTGAGTAGAAGTTTCCTTGCTTTCCATCTCCTGAATCTAGTTCAATTCCACAACCAAACCCTGGACAATAGAAACGTGAGACAGGTACATCCACAGTAGAGAGATGTGTATATGTAGAGGTATTTCTTTACCTTCTTTCAAGATTGTGGAGTAATATATGCTATAATTTTGAGAGATTATACTCAATGTACAATCTTTCCTAAATTCATATTTAACTTCAACATATTGAATTATTTAATAAAGAGAAAAAGGGACATCAAAATTTGTGATTCTGTACCCTACCTGATCTGTCCAAAAAACCTAAGTGAGGTAACAAACAGCCATACACAGTGTTTCTTACTGAAACAGATTTAGAGCTATTTTAACTCCTATATCAAAAGCTCCGTTTCCTTTTGTAAACATTCCATCAGACAGTTTTATGCACAATTGACTATTTTTCCTTCATTGAAGTATGTGCTAATTAGAAATCTAAACTGCAATACTTGTTTAAAAAAAAAAGGTGCCTAATTAACTAATCCATACATCTGTAAATCTTTTTAAATTATATATAACAGGAATGACTCTCTCAGGTATTCTGACCTTGTTTGCATCTTACAAAACTGTGCAGTTGCATTTGTTCAGCGATAAAAATTACTATAAATACACTTCACCTTCCTTAAAGAGATCATACTAACCAAATGGAGATGGGTCTGAGCCTCTTTATGAATATTTTTTTAAAAAAGAAAAAAAAAAAAAAAAACTGTTTAGGCTAGAGGAGAACTTGTTTTTGGATCATTTGCTTTCAACAAGCAACAGCCCTACAGAGCCTCACTGCAAGGAAGTCTCTCCCCACACAGCGACACTGGACCGATATGTGCGACCAAGTCCAAAACTTTCCTGCCCACGCTAAACCCAGAAGAGAAGCGTGAACTTGGGACAGCAAAACCTGAGCTTAGTGCCCCTGTCTAGGCCCAGGTACAATTTACCAGAAAAGCAACATGCTGTCTGCAGCCTAGTCAAGCTCTGATGGTTGACGTGACACAATCATTCAGGCTGATGTACAGCACCTCTGTGAAGACAATCGTTAATACCTCTACGCTATGACTCAAAATAAAGAGGCACTCCGGGCAGAGTTTGCTCTGCGCAAACCCACAATCCAAACGCTAACCGCCTGCTAACGCGGCTTTCTCCAGCCTTCTGGTACCAGCCACCAGCGCTAGAGCAAGGGGCAGGGCGTGCGGAAGATAATTATCGTCCAGGTGTCCATTAGACAAGATTGGACACCCAACCCTACAGGGACAGCAGCTGAGCCGGTATGCAAGGAGGACAGCAAACAGAAGCAGCTAGAGATGGGCTTTGGCAGGAGATACTTTTGGTAGTTTCTCCTAAGGAGGAGCGGGGGGGCAGGTGGCATTTTGGTTGCACGTTATTTATTTATTCAGGCAAGACTTTCTGTTGATTCAAGGTTTTTTCTTGGGTTCTCTGTAACTCTTAGTGGTAGTTTCTTTTCTTTTTTTTTTTTTCCTATATGCAGATTTGCTGCTTTCAGGTGCTTCCATTAGCTTCTGCTAGCTCTTTCCCAATTTGTAGATTGATAGACGGGTTCATGATGAAAAGGGACCCGTAGCTGCCTGCTGCAAGGGTGGTTCATGCTCCAGGTCAGCCACCTGAAGACAGGCACAGCCAGGGAGCCGGTAAGCCGGAGCACTGCTGACCTTACGGCACCATGCGGCACACGTGGCGACTCCGCAGAGCACCCATCACACCATCAGATACCTTGACCCAAGTTGGGCTTGGAGCGGGGGGGGGGGGGGCGCGAAAAGCCACCACAGCCCATGCCTAAGGTGGGCAGGGAAACACCACTGCCTCTCCCCAGGGGCACGGTGCGTTATGCTGGTGGGAGCTGCACACTAGTCAAAGGCTGGAAGCATCAAAGGAAAACTCAAAAGAGGTCCACCTCAAGCAGCTGTACACAAAGGCACGTGGCCAAGGAAACAAGCAGGAGCTGGAGCCTGCATGCAGACACAGAACTGCAGCATCCTGAGAATAACTGACACGGTAGGAGAGGTCACACAACTGCAGTGCTGCAATGAACGGCTCCCCAAGCTTTAAGCTTGCCCTTTTTATGGAAGGGCAGGTCAAATACATGGATCTCTTCTTGGGAAAGGGTAAGAGGGCGAGAGCTGGAAGGTCAAGGATCTGGATCAAGAGGCCAGTAAGGGTAATACTGCAGTGCAAATTTGTTATCAGCCCACCTGCTCAAGCTGACAAAGTGGATAAATTCTTCTTTAAGCAATCTAAGTCTCCAAGACCCTGAGTGTTTGTGTGATTTTTGTTTTGGGGCTGTGGGCTGGTTGGAGGGGGGGTGGTGGTGGTTTTTTGATTTGTTAGTGGGTTGGAGGGTGGGGGGTGGCTGTTGGTTTGGGGGTTTTTTTAAGCAGGAAACTAACCTCTCTGACTTCTATTGGAAAAGCAATACAGAAGACCACAAGCAAGCTGGGAGGTTTCTGATGGATGGTGGGGACAACTTCTCAAGACAGACATTAGATGGGCTGAAGAAGAGAAATTACCAGTAGCAGAAGAGGATGGCATCAAGGATCTCTGGAGAAATCAACCCACATAAGTCAGTAAGACCAGATGGGATGCTAAGAGAGGTAGCTTATGTCATGGTGAGACTGCTCTGTCAGCTTTGAAAGGCTTTGATTCCTGATAACTGGAGGAAGACAAACATTGCACCCATCTTTGAGAAAAGCACGAAAGAATCAGGAGAACTACAAGCTGGTCAGCCTCGCTTTAATTCCGGGGAAGAGTCACGCAGCAAGGTTTCCTGAAAGCTATTTCTAGACACATGGGAAAGTGACTGAGAACAGACTGACTTTACCAATAGTATCGTGCTTGACCAATCTACTTGTCTTCCATGACTACACCTATGAATTACAAGAGAACAGTAGACATGTCCCTCAACTTTAGCAAGACCTTAACTGTCTCCCGCAGCATCATTGTTTCCAAGGTGGAATGTTACAGTCTACACAGGTGCACAACTAGAAGGGTGAAAAACAGGCTAGATCATTGGGCTCAAAGTTAGCAGTTTGTCCTCTACCTCGAATCCAATACAAGGGAATTTCCCTAGGAATTTATTACTCTGGAACCAGTTTAACCTCTTTATCATTGACCTGGAATGCACCACCACCAGTCTGCGGACCACGCTAAAACGGGCTCATCAATATACTCAAGGGCAAGGCTGCATTTCAGAGAGACCTAGACGGTCTGGAGGAATAGGCTCACAAGCATCTTACAAGTTTCCACAGGAACGAATGCAGAGTCCTGTACCTAGCACAGCCTAACCCCCCGGCATCAGTACAGGCTGCGGAGCTGACTGCCTGCTTAAGATGACTTGGCAGTCCTGGTGGATAACAGCCTGTGATGCCAGTGAGCAGGGCACCCTGACAGTAATGAAGGCTAATTGAATAGTGGGTTGTATCAACTGCAGCGCTACTAGAAGATCAACAGCAGCAATCACTCCCCTTTAACTCAGCAGCTGCTAGACCACATCTGAAATACTGCATCCAGTTCTGGACACTCCTAGTACTCAAAGGTGCTGATAAGCTCAAGTAAGATGGTCAGAGAGCACCAGGACTGACACAGTCAGGTAGGCTTGTTGAACCTGAAAGACAGCAAGGCTTTAGTGGACATCTGATAGCAGCCTTCCAGCACTTAAAGAGGAGTTTACCAAGACAACAGAGCCAAGCTCTTTATGGCAGTGCACAGCAGAAAAATGAGAGTGGCCATAAACTGAAGTGGGGAATTTCCAACTGGATGTAAGGAAAAGAAAATTACTGGAAAGAACTGAGAAATGGGGGAGGCTGTTTGGAGAGGCTGTAGAATCTCAACGCAAGACCCAACTGGGCCAAGCTCAAAGTAACCAGCTTCAAATTGAGTGCTGATGCTATTCCAAGGATGAAGCTGGATGAGATGATGTCCCTAGGTCCCTTCAAAAGTGCACAATTCTATAAGGAGAAGAACAGGATGTCTTTAAAGGTCCCCGTGTCCCCCCCCAGTACTTTTATTCACACTGAAGTTGTACAAAAGCATTTATTGATCTCACCACAATCTTTCTTGCGGCCGTCTGAAGTGAGATAGCCCATGCAAACTTTCTGACTCCAGCTCCGAGATCAGCATCGCTGCTTTAATTAAAACAACCACTTTCTTTGGAGGCAGCCAGACGCTAACAAAAGACTGCAGTCATTATGTAATATTTCAGTTTCCAATATCAGGAAATAGTAAACGAAAATAGACTTTTCTTGTCAAGGCCAGAATTGGAAAGGCCATCTAGTTAAAAACAGATGTTTGATAACCATTAGTACAGTAGAATCCCTCTAAAACCGTGACTAGTAAGTTAAATAACCAATAAATACTCAAATGTTGCTTGATTTTACACTCAAAGCTAATATCCATTGCTTCAGCTTGACTCCAAATTTTAAAAAAAATAAAATTATCTAGTCACAGCACATTACATATGTTTACACATGTAGCTAGCATGGAAATCTGTGTTTAAAAAAAAGCAGGTTTTAGGAAACACTGTTCGTCACATATTCAGTTGATTCCTTCCTCCTACCTGAACACTTCTACAGCACATACTTGTGCAGGACAGACCAAGTATACCAAACCCATACACTCCTATTTTTGCAGAGCAGTCTGACAGGTCAAATGCACTGCTTTGGGAAGGTAATAAAACTCAACGTACAGGCTTGTATTAAGGAATCCTGTCTTTTAAAGCCCTGTCCTCTCACACTGCACACTTTGTGTTTCCTTTGCCTCGGGAGGTAGGGGACTCACAATGGTTTGTTACATATTATTGCATTTCAACTTGTTCCAGTTCCACTGCTCATTCCTTCAGAGCCATTGGAAGTTTACAACATGAGGAAAAAAACTTCATCAGATGTTTCTGAAGGAAGGTGGGAAACTGCAGAAAATTATTGCAGACTACAAAAACAAATTTGCTAGTAGTTGTCCCACATATCCTGTTGTACCATCCCAATGAAGAGCGACAACTGTGGAACAGCAGAAGTAAACACAGCATGGTACCACAGGACCGCAGAAGAGAAATTATATGGGGTTCTTGGAATTTGAGAGCAGATGTTTAGCTTACGTTCATAAAATTGGCATTAGCACCCAGAAAGAATTTCAGTAACAGGACAATTAATGTTTTCCTGTCATTATAAGTTAAAAGGCAAAATCTTTCATCTCTAAGTATCTGTTGCTGGAGGCTGCTTTGTTGAAAGCTTTCAAAACAGACACTCAGTAAGCTTGCAAGATTTCAATATCTAGGAAAAGTTACAGAAGTTGCGGGGTGGGGGGAGATTAGCACAAAGCTCCATATTTCTCAAAAGGGAGTTGTTAGAAGACAATTCAGTACAGATTTCCAACTTAGAGGTTATGTTCGCAGCTGAAACTACTAACTAGAGAAACTAATTTCTATCTGCAAATCCACAGAGTTTAAAACAAGGGCCAGTAGCTCCTGTAGGATACTGAACCCACACACCAGTAAGTATCTGTGTGTTCAAAGATCAACCACAACCTCTGCCAGAAAATTTAAGTCTTTGGAGAGAATAGGGTCCTCAAGTGAATTCCTTTTCAGAGCTGCCAGCAAACCGTTTGAAGGCATGAAGCCTAAAGACTTAGTTACAATTGTTATAAGCGTACTGAAAGCAAGAGAGCCTTCAGTTTCTCCACAATCAAAGAAGGAATGATACAGAAAATTTCTAGATATTCAGACACCTACCCTAGTCATGTTTTGTTGAACTTCATAATCAACTATATTTGGAAAGCACTTTTGGATCAGGCTCTCTGGGATGCAAGCACAGAGGCTCTTCCTATAGAAGACCAGAGCTGGGATGGATCGACTACACTAAGACAGAAGTACTTTTAGATACATACAGCAGCAGAACTTTCTCAGGCTGTGAAAAGCCTACAAACCTGAATTCAAGGTAAACCGCTCTCCAGAAACCTGCACTTCATTTTCAATATAATTTCAAGTGGGTATCTATTATGTGTAGAAAGGGTATCCTAAATTCTACTTGTTCAAACCAAGACAACTGACTAGGGATTACATTAGAGTGAAGAGAGAGTTATTTTCATTTCATATGTGGGTTAGTGGCTTGAACTGTACACAAAACTCCACACTAGAACTTGACCAAAATTTGGAAAAAACAATAGAAGTGAGAGTTAGGAGGGATTCATATCTGCAGAAATATAACAGCAGCCCTACCCAGATAAAGACACAGGGGGCAACATGGCAGCCTTCCACAGTCACATGCACATGAAGCGCTATTTCAAGAAGGAAAAAAAAATAATAATAATTCTAACAGTGGTAAAACTATTCTAGTATTTCTAGTTAGAAATACTAGCTGAAAGTTACAGAAATCTTAGCTATAGCTGGAATAATATCATAATATTTAGGGAATCTAATAAAATTTTGATCATTGGGGATATTTACAAGATGTGAAAGATGAAGCACCAGTAAGTTACCACAGCGAATAATTCTGTAACAGTAACAATTAAGTCGTTCAGAGAGGTCTTTACCATTTCCAGTGGCTATTTCCATGTCACACGACACAATATATTTAAACCTTCTTTTAAAATTATGCGTAGCCAGTTGAGATGAGAAATTTTCAACTATCCTGAAAATCCAAAAGTATGTTTCAAACAAAATTAGTTTATACAAGGGCTTTTTTTTTTTCAAATAGCATTTGGAATTAATCCCATATGACAAAGCCAAAACAAATTTACAAATCAAAATGTTATCAACAATTCTTCAAGCTCATCTTGTATCTATGAACCCTGAAATACAAGAGGCCATTCAGATACTGGCTTTTCAGATTCTGCCAATAGCTGAAAATTAGTTTATTTTTAGGATTACATGGATTTGATGCAGCAAGACAACACATGAGGTCAACAACTTTTTATGTATTATTAAAATGATCAGATACATTGTTTTGTCAGTAACAAGCCGAATCACCTTCAAAACACTCAGCCGCATGTTCTTCAGACACAAAAAGGAACAATCTTGGTTCCATAACACAATTAATGGACACATACAACAAATCTTTTACAATCTCATAGGTATTTCTTCAAGACAGACTACAAGAGAAACCCAAATGCTCTACTTCATATGAAAATGAAAAGTAAATCTATCTTCAGTTCTCTTAATCTCACTTTAACTTCCTGCAACAAGTATTTTGCCAAGTTAATTTTGCCTTCATTCCTGCTTACCCATAAATGTTAAAATAAGCATTTCTCCTCAATATAGGATCAGTAACTAGTGTTGATCTGTGACTCAGTCTAGGTGTTCTTTCTCTTAGCACCTTTTAGATACTACTTTATAAAATTACACTGTAAAGACAAGGCTTGCATAACTAACCAAAACAATTATTATAAGGACACCACTGGCAAATAATAAGGAGCTGAATGGTACTTCAAAGGCCTTCCACAAACAAGGCAAGCATCTCAAACTAGTATAATTAAACATCACTGGGTCAAAGTAATATCACTAAATTAATTTTTTATGCAAATGTACAAAAAAGAACATCCCTAGTTAGTTTCTGTTGATACCAATCAGCTCTATCAGGTGACTTTCTAAACAGTAACCACAACTTTTCTCCAAAACAAATTAGCAATCATGACTTTAGATCCAGTTTTCAATTTTTAAACAGTTTCTTTAATCGAGTTCCTTTGTTCCTTTCTGAGCAAAACAAGAAATGAATGCCTTCCTTTCAAGTCCAACAGATGCAATTGCTGCCTGAACAAGATCAAGGCAGTAATTTTGGATTCGAAAGCAGTGAGAACAAAGCATCCTTATAAGCACACAGATTATTCTAGATTTTCATTCTAATGCACAAAACCTTATTTTCCCATTTAGATTTGAATATAAATGGGCTAGAGGTAGCAAGGTGCACAAAAAAAAAAACCAACCCCATGTTTTCTTTAAATCTAAAATTTAACTGCCAGCCATTCATTGTCCTTTTTTCCCGTTACTAGGTTTGGAGAAACAGAAAAAGATGACAGGGAAATCTTGCAGGTGACTAAATTGAACTAATGAAAATCTGAGTTGTACTTTGAGTTGATTCTAGCATATGTGCTGCTCTCTCTATGTGGAAAGGAAAACATATAGAAGGTTATCTAATTTTGGATCAAATAGGCTTTTTGTTACGAGTCTTTGCAAAAATCCCAGAACGCATTTTTCTGTAACGTCAGTGGCACATGTGGTGGAAACCAGGCTCCTCACTGCCATAATATCAGCAGAGAATGGACTGTAAAACTTTGAGTCAGTAACATTGCATCGTGAAGTGTTCAGGATTCAGACAACCATTAAGAGACATGAAAATGTCTGTGTGTTTAAACAAACATTGTTCCAAACAAGCAAAAGCACAGTAGTTTGCCGAGACAAATGTTTTAAACGCAGAAGTATGCAATCTGTTAGAGCACATTCTGGAAACACTGTATGTGTTTCTACACACGAATAATCAAATAATCAGTCTCATCAACTTTAACAGAACTAATAGCATGCATTAACGTTTGAGAATCAGGGCCAATAAATATTCTACCTAACACACAGACAATACATCAGCATTCCGAAAGGCATACAGCAAAATGTTACTTACAGTCTAAACTTACAGCCTATCATTGGACTAAAGGCAGTTTTAAGTGATGGGTTTTTACTCAAATTAATGGACTATGTTTTGTAAGGTTTATGCAAACATTAATTTTAAATAGACACACGCAAACTCCCAAAGTATACCACTCACTATATGAAAGGGAAAAAACCAAATAATATCCAATTTCTCTGTCTAACATTTCATATATTCTCAACTGTCAGCTCACAGTGGCTTAACAGGACTTCAGTAACTGCAGCATTCATCAAGGCAAGCTTTCGGACAGCATCTCACCTGGTCTCTTCATCATCCCAAGCGATTCTCATGCCTTTCCCACCACCACCTGCTGAGGCCTTGATCATGACAGGGTAGCCTAACAGCGGGGAACAATTAGACAGAAGTTCAAACTTTGTTCAGTTGGTCAGAGGAACATGACAACTGACCACATGTCCAATAATGCCAGTAGACAATAACTTCGTTTATTAAAACACTTTGTTTGGAGGGAGAGGAGAGATTTTTCTTTTCAAGACCTAGCTGTCAGTGCAGTGATTTGTGAAGCCAAGAAAGGTTGTCTTCTCCATTTCATTTATACCAAAAAAGCACGGAATGAATTATTCCCAAGTAACAAAGTGATGTATGAATAAAGACATTTGACCTTTTTAAACTCACATTTCTTTAGGAACAAAATTTTCTTCCTTTGTTGCTGCTGAAATAAGCTATAGCTGTAATGATTTTTTTCAAAAAATTACTAGCAAAAATAAGCAGCAGATCTTCATAAACTATTAGTCAGGAGATTCAGTAAGCAAAGCTGTATCTTACCAGCACTTCTGGTGTAATACGCTTTAAATAACAGAGCACCTCAAGGGCTGTGCTGCTTAGATATTATGTAATAGTATCACAGAAAACAGATCATTACACTCTCCCCCCACAATAAAAAAGGATTTTCCCCGAACTGACAAGTAGTAAGAAAAAGTGAGCAGTATAAGTCTGACAGCATTGTGCATAACTGGTAATATGTTACTCTCAGAACAAGATGCCTTAATATGGGTATGAGTCAGGACCTTAGTTTTCTGAAAGCTAGAAAAGTACAGTAACAAAGTACGCAGTTTAAAAGCAGATTTAGTAATGATTGTTTATCTTGTAGTACAATATTTTATTTCAAAGCAACTTCCTAAAACAATTTCTTATTCATACCAGTGAACTCCACCTTTCTCCCACATGAATGTACAGAAATTTGAAAATTAAGGAGCTGATTAGAAAGTTTTTGACATTTCCAGGATAGCAGAAGATTCTTCAAGCCTTTGGTCCCCAGTATGTTTAATGAAAATCATAACATTAAGCCAAATAGCAGACCAGCTGAAATTGTCTGGCAAGAAGAGTTCATCAGTCCTTGCAAATTGAAGATACATTCTATAAAAGGCCTTGATCTGGGGACAGAAACGGATATTTGAATATGGTTCCCAGGAGAAATGGTCAAGTTTGCTATCATATGTGTAACTAATGTTTACAGTTTCTTTCTGGAATGTTGGTCTACTCTTGCTCTGTCAAGTGACAGCAATACAGTACGCCCACCTCCTCCCCAAAGTCATTTAATTGAAAGAAGGTTCAGGACAAGATAATTAAAACCACCAAGATTTGGGGAGGAGGGCGGGAAGAGGCATGATGCAAGCATAAGAAACAGAGTAGTGTTGACTGGAAGGCAGGAAAGCAGTAACAGTACAAGAGAACGCTAAATTAACAAAGAAACAGCAAAAATCAATAAAATAGTTTCCAACATAACATGTTATTAGACAGTGAAACCCCATGCTACAGAGTATTCATGTGGCTGAAAGCTTTAGAGAGGTAATAGATAAGCATATGTAGAGCACAAATCAAGTTCCTGTAGGCAGGGAAGACCAAAAGGCTATAAATTGTCATGCTTTAGAGTGTAAAGTAATCTCTAATTACTAGGTATAAGGGCAAGACTAAACAGAGCCATACAAATAAGCTTGCTCGAGTGTCTCTCGTGTCTTCCTATGAAATATCTGATGCTGCCCACAGAGGGGTATGGGGTAGGTCACAGAGTAACAACGGGTTCGATGCAGAACTACACCAAGTATTTTCAAGGCCTCTACAATTCCAGAGATAAAAGGGCATGCGCAAAATAGCTCTAGATTGCATTCAGCAGTGAAGTTCAACTTATTTTCATGAAATGCAGCATATGCAATATCTACACAAGTACAATTTATCTACGCTGTAGCTGCTTTTCCAGACCCCTGGCAACTGCCAGGCTCCTAGACAAGTCACTGGCTATCTTGAAATAAAGGAAAAAGCATATCTCTTATGATTTTCACGCAAGAAGCGAGATTTAACTGGGTAACACTAGCGAACTTACACCTCTGGCAACACTATCACCAGCCGGAGACTCTCTCCAACTCCAGAGGCTGCAAGTCTGAAATTCTGAAATAAGCATTGTTTTATGCCTTATTAAGGCAAACTCACTATAGCAATTTCCATCACCTAATCTATCTTATTCGGTGTTACATGTACTTGAAAAAATCATCATCAGTTATGCTAACAATTTCAGTCTAACAGTCTCTTGAATGGCTTGCTGATTTTAATTCTGTAAGCAGTGTAGTCCTAATTTACTGTTCTTTCATTTCAACAGCAAAATAGGCATGTTGGCAGTGAGCCTTGGTGAGTCTTTCCATGCTACAGAATATTACAGTTCATATATCACAATTCCAATGGTTAAATTATCAGACAGGATGCATGGGGTTACTGGTATCACTCACCAAGTGTAGGACCACTTTGCTTCCCCCGCCTTTTACGTATACTGATTACACGTCGACCACCCTTGTATACAAGGCAGTTAAAGATTCCAGAGAGCCGCAATATAGTTAAAAATAAAAAAAGTAAGGCCTGTTTTGAAAAGATACATACAACTTTTTAGGTTGAGAAGAAAAATTCTTTGCAACAGACCTCTGCAAGCTAGGATGACGATTAGGCAGCCGCCTGAAAATAAGGGCATTTGAACTTTTCCTCAAATATGCCTTGACACACTCCTCGCTCTCTGGGGCACTGAACTAAGCTAAACAGCAGTTCTTCGGCCAATACCAAAGACCGATGTGTGCTAAAACAAGGAAGACTTTGTAGAATCCAGGTTTTGTGTACAGATTGGGTACAGGATGCTGGGATCAGGATGCGTCACTCGTCATTCTCCTAACCAGTTTTGCGCTATTCAGCAGCAATCAAGATTGCTGAAGTATGCTCACATGGATTGCGTGGATTAGTTGTGGGAAGGGAGAGGTATGCAAACAATTTCTAACAGCATTTATAAGGACTCATGACAACAGCAATGAATAGTCTCACAAAGCAGGCACATTTTTGAGTAGGTGTTAGGTTTTCAACCCTTCCCTCAAATTAGATGCCAATTTACATGAAATTAAAACCGCATGTAAGAACAAAAACTATTCTTGTTCTATAGTTTTACATTCTTGTGACACATCTGAAGGATGGGTCTAAAAGGATCTTAGAAGGCAAGACGGTAAAAAGCTGTCAAATCTGAAGATCATCAGGTATACTTTTGCTGTTAAATAGGTACTATTAAGTTAGGACTGCTTTGTTTCCGGGGCCCTTCCCATTCTGAGAATCTGAATGGTAAAAGGAGTAAAACTTCTGGTGTCCCACAGCTGATAGTTCCCGCCCTTTGCCACGACAGTTTTAGATGTCATTTGACCATTTTTATAAAGTTGCAGGTAGTAGACCACAGACTGCATTGTGCAGTATCAGTTTGAGCAACGTTGCATGTGGCAATACCAGATTCTTTTCAATATCCATTATTGGAAAGCTAGTATCAACTAAACCCGTGTCAAATGAAACATGACAAAAACATGGGTTTCACCTCTTCAGTTTGATACAGTCTTTCATTTAGTTAACTGCTTGCACTTCATAGTTGTTCAATCCTTTCAAACTGAAGAGTAAAACTTTCTGGAGTTAGAGCGATGCTTCAGAAATCAAGAAGCCAGCAGTTCTTAATGTACAACTTACAAACAGACTTAAAAGTAGCATGGGAAAAGAGCCAATGTGATTCAGCACTACAGAAGGGATCACAAGAGAAGAACAGCCCACAGAGACAAATAGAGAAGGGACACTATAGAAAGGAGCCTATACGTCAATTTGTACCTGAACTTCTTCCAAATCCTGATTTAGCCTAATATATCTGTCACATTCTCTCTTGACAACTTGGGAGAGCACATCTCAAATGAGGGGGAAAAGGTAGGTTTTACTCCCATACTGACAAAATTTGTATCCCAGAATAATAGTCACTGAAACAGGTAAAGGCAGCGTCTCAACCCTTAAGTGCCACGCTCCACTACTACTGGATCTTTGGACAGAACATAGCAGGGAGAAGCAGGAAAAAAATGCAGGCAGCATGAGAACATCACACAATGTTTGAGAGTTTTAAGTGCTGACCCACAATTAATTTTTATTTTTTTTTAAATAATTACTTAAACATTCTTGGAAGACTGACACTCTGGATAAGTGAAATTAAAAATAATCTAAAAGTATTCAATCGCATATCAAGTGCATTATACATGAAGACAAATGCATTAAATACATAAGAGACTTCAATTTCATCCTATTTTAGATCCTTTGACATTAAAAATCATTGGGTTTTATTCTGATCGGTGGTCATGATTAGACAGAAGCTTAACCAAACTGATCAACTGGTCGAAATATGGGTGGGGAAAAAACTAGAAAGGACATTTTTCTTGCACTGCATGCCAACATAGTACAAAACTTTTTTGTATCAAAATGGTTTAAGAATTTGCCATCTAGATAAAGCACCACCCAGCTGTCTGTAATTGACTTTAATATCTACAGATTTAAGACTGCCTTGATATAATGACCTCCAAAGTGCTACTGATATCAAAGACAGGAACCAGTCAACAGAACACCAGAAGAACTCAGAAGAAAATTAAGCATGAATACATTTTAAAGGTTACCTAGGAAGCCACTGAATGCCTTCCGACTTACATTAATCAAAACTGCTTTAAAAATACTTGCAGGAAATCTTTAAAAAACAAGAGCAAGAAAGACTATTGAAATGAAACTGAACTGAAATAAAGTCATAATACTATGTCTTTTTTAAGGACTAAAATCAATTTTATTTACAGCTTTCGTCCGAATGTTCCGATTTGGTCAATAACCTCTTCCTTTTGTTTCTGCTCCCATGACAGTGATCAGTAATCACTTGATTTCCCAACAGGGACATAAAAGACTGACCCACAGAAAAGCTGACTTCAGTTATGTCAGCCTAAAAGCCAGCCAGGCCTATGCCAAGGGGGTTCAGGGCAGTTACCCAGTGCAGGGTAAAAAAAAAAACAACTTAAACTCAAAGGGGAATGGTGTTACACAGATGAAAAGTCATCTGCAGCAGTGCAAGTCCCAATTTCTATTTGGCACATAAGGCACAGCCATAGCTTTTGACACAGGTGAGATGTATTTGTAGCTAGATCAGTAAGAGGAGCTTCAAATGCAGATACATCCTTTGAATTATGTACCTGTGATGTACCTAAATAGCTTCTCATGGCTACTGTGTCTTAAAATGAAAATGAAAAAAAAAAAAAAAAAAAACCCCAAGAAAAATCTCTTACTGCATTAGATTCTTCTTCTAGAAAGCATTTAAGAACACGTGTAATTTCAAGCATATGGTTTAATATTTTCCCTAATATTAAGCTTTAGTAAATAAAAGCCAAAACTCATTAAGCACATATTACACTTAACCTTCATCAAAATGAGTCCCAGACAGTTTGCTAGTTGCTCTTTTCACCATTCCGTAAGACATCCAGAAGCTGAACAGTGACTTTATTCCAGAAAGCACAGAAGAAAGGCTGGCACTCTGCATGATATTCAAGCTAACTGTAGTCCACAGAGTGAAGAAGGATGAAGATCGTAACATCACTGGTGTCAGCCTCCGTATAAAGAGAAGTGTACCATGCCTAACTTCTGACTATCGTGTCCAATTGCAGATACACTTTGAAATAATTCCTTTAGCAAGCTACTCATTACTGTATATTACATGCATTCCACAAATCACGGCTGCACTTGTTCTGTAAAGTCCAGTTTGTAAAGCTAAAATGTGATGATTTAAGAGACAGGGCATTAACGCCTGGATTCTTCCAGCCCTATAGGCAACAGGGAACTTAAAAACTATTAAAACATTATTTGTTCTATAGGGATTACTTATTACACATTCAATTTAGTCAACCATGTCTGCTGAGAGGCACACAAATCCCACCATAGCTAATTTAAGAACTTACCAATTTCCCTTGCAATTCTGACAGCTTCATCTGCATCCTGTAAAAGCAGGAAATGAGACCCAACGTTAATCCCATCAGCCATTGCACTATGTCCTGAGGGCAGTCATATATTGCACTACTGTCTCCTCTGATTCATTTAATGTTTGATTTTACAACCTTCTGACCCTTTTCAGCCAGAGGAATGTAAAATTAATACCATAAGTGGAATGTAAATTCTACCTCATCATTAGTATACTGAGAAACTCAAAGCAACGAGGAATCAGCTGACAGGAAACACAACCAGGATCGCAAAATTATTTTCTGCAGTTGTAGGAATTTAATGCTAGA
Organism: Astur gentilis; assembly: GCF_929443795.1. Lineage (NCBI taxonomy): Eukaryota > Metazoa > Chordata > Aves > Accipitriformes > Accipitridae > Astur > Astur gentilis. The sequence continues at coordinate 4,392,022 of NC_064892.1, forward strand.
ATTTAGAAGTTTACAATCAATAATGGACCATAAATCAGATCGTTAAAGTTTGTCCACTGCCAGCTTGTTTCTGTCCTCACAGGTATTTCTTGTGTTTTCCTGGCTGTTGTCAGTAGGGGGAGTTGATTCTCTATTGTTTGGGAGTGATTCAGGTTCAGAAAAAATCTTGCAGAACTTCTTTAAAGACAAATTTTTTTTGTCTACTGAAGAAAGAACACGAGCATTTCACTTTCGTAAGTTCTTCATTCTAAAGACAGAATTAACATTAAATGCATCATTTTAAACTGTATCTGCAATGAGAAGATTCACATAATTGTTTCCACTTAAGAGTCCCCACATTACTAGTGTACGACAATTAGAAAAATCCTTTTGTTGATGCCACCTATTGCTTCAGCTGACTCATACTACTATAGCCTGGTACAGAAAAAAGTACTAGGAAAGCCGGGGGAGGGGGGGAGTACTTGAATTTCTTACATTTAATAACCAAATCTCTTCTCCTGCAGTACTTAATTCTGGTTTCTTCTACTGATAACAATGTACTTCCATTACACAATACTAGAAAGAAAAAGGGTTAAATTACAGTGGCATGGGTTAAGTTTGAAAATTCCATCCAAATTTGCTAATATTTATACTATTCTGTGACATGCATTAAAAAATTTGTATGGAAGGCAGTAATGTCTGGAAACCACCAGCTGCTAAGTGTGTCTGAAACTATGGGGGCTGACTTATGAACATTAAAATGAAACCTGATATTTTTAAAGCTTTCAAGGCAATCCGTTTTAAAAGCACCCAGGTCAGAACTTTAAAAAATACATAAGAAATGTTCATACCTGGTTCATTTATGTCCGATAATAAAACAAAATCCTCTTTAAAAGTCTTCAGTACCTAGTAACAGCCCCATGAAGAATAAGGGGGCTGGCAGGGGAAGTTGTCAGAAAATTTAATTTCCTTTCATTAGCTAGTCTGCTCCACAAATCGGTGCTTGTTAAGTTCAAAGCAGTCCTGAAAGCAACATCAGTTTTAAGTCTTTTTACTCCAGTCACATCTGTTAATGAGATTTTTCCAAATAACAATTGTTTTTAAGTCAAGAGATAAATCTAGCAAAAAAAACTCTCTCCCCCCCCCCCCCAAAAAAAAAAAAAAATCAGGGTTTACTGTTTTATTACACCTTGCTGCTTTCTATGACCCTGCACCCTCCAAATTTTAGCTTAAAGGGATAAAATGCATGAAAAGGGTCATTTAAGAATGTTAGTGGTTTCCACACATTGAGTTTGAAGGTTCTTTGTTCCTGCCTGTGACAGTTATGCGAGAATACTTCCCCTTAATAGCCTCTCTGTCAGGAAGTGTTAAACCTGCCAAATGCAGACAATTAGAGCCTCTTGAACAAAATGCAGGAAGAGTGATGACTGACGAAGAGCCACGATTATAGTCGAGAAGGAAACTTTTACATTTCTTTTCTCTTGCAAATTCACTCAGATATTTGCAAAATAGAATTAAGAGGGGGGAAGCAAACAGGGTAATTTTTTTTCACTTAGTTACCTGCAAACAAGTGGCTAACTGATAGGTTGCAGTCCACCGAAAGACAAGCTGCAAATCATTATAGGGGAACTTTTCACTGCCACTGTATTTTTATACATGCATACAACAACTTTAAGCAATAAACGGCATCGGACCAGCAGCACTAATTGTCTCAGTTCTGGCTTGAACAGACTGAAGTCATCTGCCTAGCAGTTATTAATTTACACTGTTTCAACATCTGTTTCTTTTACAGTTCTAATATATTAGAACCCAAACTCTTAAGATAAAAAAAAAAAAAAAAAATCTATGCCTATCCAAATTCTTTAGCCTTCAAAGAGCATTTCTGAAATAAAAAAAAAAATGCTGTGCTTTAAAGAGAAAAACTAATAAACAAAAATTAATCAACAACTGACATATTGAAATATCTGGTAAGTCTTTTGATCTTTTTCCCTAAGAAAGTATGTTTTAGTATCATGTATTTCACTTGCAGATTACGTAAATACAGCAGCAGCAATTTGAGTACTCATAAGTTAGGACAATTATTTCAGATTTTTGGTGCAAAAAAACTTATGATACTCGCCATAATGGGGCAAAAAAATGAATGCTATGACACTGCAAAACACACAAGTCCATATGTGCAAAATACACAAAACCACACTGGTATTAAAAGCATTTTGAATTATTTTTTAAAAGCAAAAGTCCTCAATGATTTACTGCTGTTTCCTCCAAAAACACATTAGCTACACTACCATTTTCCCAAAATAAACTGGAGATTGTAAAGAAATATATAATTTTAGCACCACCTTTTATTGTACAAATAAAAATGTTCAAGTAATGGTACAAGTTTATAAAAATCCTAAGAGTTATAAAATGATGTCACAGTGTTTTTACAAATGGCCGATTTCATTAAGTTAAAAAGACATAAAATACTCATTTAGCATAAGAATTTCTAACCTCCTAATTTCATGTACTTGCCTCTCTGCCAAGTACCAGCAGGTGGAGACAAAAAAGCAAAACTATTCTGATGTAGAGGAATGCCAGGATAAAGCTGTTCAAGAGACTCCTAGAGCTGTAAAACACTGTATTCATTATGAAGAACTGCATAATAGTTTTCATGGCTGAGTGTGTTGGGCTTAGAGAACCTCCAGTTCATATCTAGGCTCCAACAACCTCTCCAGCAATACAGTGATCATTTAATACCAATGTCAATGCCCCAATGCAAGAATACAGCCAAAACAGATACCTGAAACTTAAATACAGTAAATTCATAGTCTTGCTGAAAACCTTCAACGTGTCTACTGACATCAGCGAAATTAAGTAGACACCCAGAGACATTAATCTTCTGGCTCTACATCCAGCTGTGTTCTACCACCCATAAAACCAAACCGGCTGTACATGACAAAACAATATTTTAAAAAAAAAAAAAAAAATCTTTCTTCCCTTGCCATTTCTTTGCCAGTTTTTCACCACAGTGTCTCCTTGTACTCATTACTCAGCCTCCACTTTCTTCCTGTCACTTATTCCTCTTTGCTCATTTACAGACAATACATCTTCTCAGCTCTAACTTTAGTATAGTCATTGCTCATGCGAATTAACACTAATTCTTTTGATTAAGGCTATTTACCACTATCTCTCCCAATCAGGTTTAAGGAAACTAATTGTAATTAACTACCTTTGAATGCTTTTGTTGGCTCTCTAGTTGACAGCACCAGACTTGGGGTCCTTATGTGTGTAGACTGGATAACCCTTGCCTCAGCCAACTGAGAAACTGAATCAGGGATGAGAATAAAATTACCCTTTGTCCACTCTTGCTCCACATCTTCCCATTCTCAGTTTCATATTTGCTACAGCGTTTGCCTATATAAGAACAGTTAGTTGTGTGTGTTATACCAAGCATCCTCCTCTTCAATCCTTCCAGGTTCTTAAATATGCTGTTGCAGGGCTTCCTTTTCTTAAATTTCTAATTTAATTTCTACTCACTGGGAATTTTTCTGCATGCAACTTCTCCAAGATGTTATTACAAAAGTTTAGCAACTCCAGCGTCTGCTATGTGTAAGAGCTAAGCAACATAGATAAGAGGAGGAAAACACCCTTTATTCATGAAGGGCTTACGTATCTGCAGCACTATTTAACAACTGCTGGATAAAGACAATTCTCCAAGTAACAAAGATTTTTTCAGTGCACTCCCGAGTTGAATAACAAAGTGCTAGAAGTTGTTACCCTATGTTTGCTTTAACTATTCATCCACAAAGAATACGTGCAAATGATCTTTCTTAACTTCTGGTATTGTCAGACGCATGAATGCTGTTTTCTTCCAGCTTTATTAGACTCCACCAGAAAGATGAAGCCACCTCTAATCACTTCAAAGTATCAAATAGACACTCAACTCCTTCCTAGGACCTTTAAAAATTTTGTTTCTCAAGAAAAAAGAGCCCTCAAAGATTTTCGAAAGCTTTGTAAGTTTGTGACCAAAACAAGTCTCCTACAGAATGGCAGAAATCATATACAGTCTGCAATTCCTTGTGCGTTGCTCTTCTGATTGTATCTGGTATCACAAAGCTTTGCCCTTCCTATCTGAGTCTGAACTGGCAAAATAGTACATCAACCTCTAACCAAAGATCAGGCATCCTGTATGACCTAATTACTCGGGTATTCATCCTAGTAAAAGACACATTATCACAGGAAGGAGATCGGAGGACAAACACAGGAACATATTTAGATCCATAGAGAGGATGAGAATATCAATTATCAGAAGTTTTATTTCCTAGAACTGGTAACCAAAGCACTGGTTAACCTAAAATTTTTAGCTCCCCTTTCCTTTCCAATGGAAACTACAACACTGCCAATTTCTGTGGAATCTCCTTTGTCTTACTTGGTGAGTGCACTGCAGTGGTTTTTTTTAATCTTGCGTTCTTTTTCATCAACACTCTTCAGATAATCAGAACTAGTGCAAGGCTGAGGAATGTGAAATTGATATGATATGGACACTTCAGGATTAAGTAACGACTGCATAGTTCCTTTCAATAGCTGAGGATTGGAGTTGTCAACTCAATCCTACATTCCAGTTCATTCAGTGTTAAGACTATCATTGCATATACCCAATTGCCAACCGGATCACTTATGTTCTTTCATTTTGTGTCCGAACTTCTGATGATTGTCAAAAAACAGTGTAATTAAAGGTCTCAGAAACAAGTGCATACAGGTAAGTAGCTCGGTTTCACTGGTTATATGGCTATCCGTTCATTAACCACTATCCTATGTTGCTAGGTTTCTTTATATTAGCAGAATAACAGACGCTTACATAAGTTTTAACTTGATACAGTGATAAAACCAGCATATTGTGTATTTGATTCTGCATTAGAAAGTTTTGTGGGGTTTAGATGAGTAATTCAAGTTATCTCCTAATTAGAGGTTTTTCTAGAAGTTATTTTCAGGATTTCTAGAAGAATATACAGGCTATCAGACAGAACAGAGGATCCTATGCACAACAGCTTGGCTGCTGTTAAATCTTATAAACACTAATGGACCACATACACAAAGACTGCTAAAACACGCAACAAGAACCTGAAGGAATGCTGTGTCCAACTTATCGCTGCCAATCTTCAGCATTGGCACAAACGCCAGCCTAACACTCATATGGAGCCCTCCAGAAGAGAAACAAGTCTGGGCTTTTTACCTGTCGCAGCATATCCCACTGCCAGGCATTACACACCCAGCATTTCCATCACAAGTACTGAGGAATTCTCTTGTGCATTTTTGACCTCAGCTATTTCATGATTTTATCGTTCTCTCTCATTCACCCAGATCTCCAGGCGTCCTCATCAGAACAGACAATTTTGTGGAGGCTTAGCCCCTTTGCACTCTGTTCACCTTTCTCATTCAGTTGGGTTTGGTGTTTTTTCCTCCTAAGAGAGTTTAAAAATCCAACTTAGCTGATATGATGCTGAACACCATTGCCCTAGTATATGTTGCTCCTTAAAATATAGTCTGCATTCCATCAATATACTCAGTTGTTCCCAGTTATCTTGACATTTCATATTTCATCAGGTAAATAAGATTTATGATGATCAGAGGTCAATATCAATTGTCAAAAATAAAATCTGAAAAGCTTTCCCTTCACTACATTGAAGTGCTGTTGAAACAAACTTCTCACTTTTTCATGCAACTCAGTTTTACTCAAAGTTTACTTGAAAAAAAAAAATCTAACTTGACATGTCTAGCATGAAAAATTTCAACCCAGGAGGTCAACTTTTTATAACACACGAAAGTTTCAGGCGTATACGACAAAGGTTTTAAAGGAAAAAGCTTATTTACCTTCATTAACACAGACAGTATGTAAAGACACACAGGAAAACTTAATACTTATTCACTATAGCAGAAAATAAACCAAAACTAAGACATACTTTATTTCACCTTACAAAATAAAAAGAAACAACCAAAATGCTTTTAAAAAACTGTTGGAAATCATTCCTTCTAAAACCCCAGGAAGAACACTAGATGTAGATTCGGACAAAGAGCCACCAAATTCCCCCCTCATCCTCACCCCAAGTTTTGCAACACATGGAAATCTACACCATCAGCACAGACCGTAAAATGGAAGCTTTGTACAGTGTAACAAACTTCACTGTTAACTTAGGGCTGTCAAGATCTCGGCCAACAAGAAGTAAAGACGTAAAGATACATGCAGATAGTCAAATCCACACCTGATACTTAACACATTTACCTGCCTTCATGTTAAATTTAAAGCAAAATATTTTTAGAGACTTAGAAGGACATAGAAGCAGTCCTTAATACATTATTTATTATGAAGGACTTTTCTGCTCCAAAGCTCTCTCACTAGTAAAAATCTGTACGCCATTTTTAATTACATCTTAGTGAAAAAGAAGTTGAAATTATAATTACATTCCGCATCAGACCTTCAATAGGTGTACTTCGATTTAAACAATGTTCCTACAGTGGGCAGACAGTAATTAAATGATTTCTCACCTTGACTACTCCATCAAAGCCAGGGATCGTGTTGACCTTTGCATTCTTGGCTAACAATTTGCTTTCAATCTTGTCTCCCATAGCTTGAATAGCATGTGTGTCAGGTCCAATGAAGGTGACACCTTCTGATGCCTGCAAAGACAATGAAGATATAACTTTAGGAGACGAAACTAAAAATCTGCTTTACACTGGTATTGCTATTTTTTTTTCTCTCTTTTTGAACTGATTAATGAAACAACATTTAGAAGACATAGTGATCTGTTTATCTAACAACCTAGCAATACATAAGCAGCATTTCAGCCAGTTCATTAAAAATGTGTATGACCTTGTGAAACTATGTATACACACAAATTCAAAGCCCCTATAATTAGCATTTGTATAAATCAAAGCCAGGCCAAGGAAAAATAGCTGAAAGTGGAAGTACTCCAGCTTGAAAGTTAGAAATAGCCCTTGAGAAAACAGAGGCTAGTTAACTCGCCATTGAAATAGCCACAAATGATTTACAAAGATATGCTTGCTAAACTGTAATGCAGTTGAAAATTCCCTTATGCATTCCGAAAAACAAACCTTGATGAAACATCAAAATGAAAGTGCAGTGTCTTACTCAATGTATTTAAAGATCTTGAAAATAAGGTAATAAGTGAAATAACGTTTCTCCAATTCTTCCAGGCAACTCTTTTCCACTACTAATGTGGAAACAGGTTAACATAAAATACGTTAATACTTGAACTTTAATACTTTAATACATAGGTAGAACACTGAATTGTGTTTTCCCTCCTCCTGTTTCTCTATGCGAGCAATAGACTTCAGTGATCAAGTACACAGACATTTTTTCAAACTGCTCCAGGGTCAGTACTATACTGAGCTAAGGGCAATCCTATCAGAGCTGTTTCAGTGAAAGTTACTGATGCATCAGTGAGTACATGCATGTTTCAGGCAACTTAACATCTTTTGTACCATAGGAAGAAAACATCAAAAGAATAAGCATATTAGCCCTGCACAATTTTTCATTGATTCCCCCCCCCCCAATTCTAAGACACCTGTAAAATGCTGAAAAACTTGTTTCCAGCCAACGGGCAGTTTACTGAATACCAACGCCAACACAATGGCAAACATTTTATTTCTTGTATCAGAATTTGTGTCTTAATATTTTGTCTGACATACACTTGCGCTGCATATATTAGGGTTGCCAGATAGTTATAGTCACTAATAATAAAAAGTAATTTGCTGAAGCTTTGTGTATTTACGTAACAGTAGCACATGACCACAGAACAGACATAGGAAAAATATGGTTTTTAAGATGGGGAGCAATGTCCTCCTATTCACAATCTTACAAGAGCTGACAGCTCCCAATGTGCTTGGGAGTCACTGTTTTCACTATCAGCAGCCTCCTAGCAGGAAGAGCATAACAGCAGAAGCTGGTGTAGACAACTCCTTATCATCCTAGCTAACAGGGTGCTACAGAGAGAAAAAGATCAGAGAAGTACTACAGACACACTAGGAAGCTCACTGCAGACACCCCAACCAAACGCAGAGCATCAGTTCAGCCACATCAAAGGCTTGTTAGCTTCAACTCACAATGAACCATCTACTCCGCTCCGGTGAAACCCCGCCTGGAGTACGGCATTCACGTCTGGGGCCCCCAACAGAAGAAGGACATGGACCTGTTGGATCGAGTCCAGAGGAGGGCCACAAAGATGATCAGAGGGCTGGAGCACCTCTCCTATGAAGAAGGGCCAAGACAGTTAGGGTTCTTCAGCCTGGAGAAGAAAAGGCTCCAGGGAGACCCTATAGCAGCCTTGCAGTACCTAGAGGGAGCCTACAAGAAAGCTGGAAAAGGACTTTTCACAAGGGCATGTAGTGATAGGACAAGAGGTAACAGCTTTAAACTGAAAGTAGATTTAGATTAGATGCAAATGAAGAAATTCTTCACAGTGAGGGTGGTGAGGCACTGGAACAGGTTGCCCAGAGAGGCTGTGGCTGCCCCATCCCTGGCAGTGTTCAAGGCCAGGCTGGATGGGGCTTTGGGCAACCCGGTCTAGCGGAAGGTGTCCCTGCCCACGGCAGGGGGGTTGGACTAGATGATCTTTAAGGTCCCTTCCAACCCAAACCATTCTATAAGATTCTATAATCTGGGTTTTTATCTCAGCCTACCTCTTTTCTACTGCAGTAGGCTTCTTAGCTCAGGAACTCAGTAACATTGACTTGATGAATAGCTGTCATACAAAGTTGGGAAGACTGCAATAGGAGGGAGGAAGGGGTAGGAAGACCAACATAAGGGTACAGATCTATTAATGTTATAGTGCCAAAGGATCCGAACACTAAAGGAATTCACTTTTTAAAGGAGAAGGGGTACAAGAAGCAAGGAGTTGATGCTTGAAACCACAGCGACACAAAGTTTGATCATTTCAGAAACAGCAGGTTACAACCTGAAAACTTATACTTCATTCCCTCTTAACAAGAGAGTTTTAAATAGGCACCTGCATACACCTGGAGGTAGGGCAGAGATCCCTTCTGTCAGACTGTATTCTAATCTCAAAAAGCTCTGTGAAAAAGGTTAATTTACATACTTAGCAACTGGAGGTTACGCTGTCCCTCTTGCATTGCTCCTAACATGGAATTGCCTTGTTTCTACAGTTTCTGCCATAACATTGGCATTTGCATCCTCATCAATGCCACTTCAAACTTCACCATGTATTGCTTCCTCTCCCTACTCTCTTCCCAAAGCTGGCCATCAAAAACATGGGATCTCCAGAGATCAAGATAGGGTGTCCAAACCTTTTGCTGCCCTGACAGACCATCCAAGACTTCCAGCTTGCAGCCTACTTCCAATACTCTACTTTTACACTATTTCTCTTCCCCCCCTTTCTTCTCTCAGCAAATAAGAAAACATTCATTCAATCTGGACATCACAGGAGAGGATGGGAATTACATTCATGGCACCACCAAGCATGTACCTGTCCAGTGAAGGGAATACAGGGGACTTCTGGCTTGACTTACTGTCTCCACTCACTGAGTTGTGGCACGGACTTTCAAATGCCACTTTCCCTGCTCCTGTCCAAGCAGGTAGTTGGATGAGAAGAGGACAGCACCATTCAGGAGAGATTCATGAACCACCTGAGAAGGAACACTCCAGGCCATTTCAAGAAATTAATCTGCTGCATCCAGTGTATTTGTCACATGAAGCTTGTAGAGCTGTAATATTTCACACGGATACAACCAATACTCCTTACTAAAAATTAAGTACTAGATGATGTGCAGCAGATTCACTTTAATGTAAATACCACCTGGTGCTACCTGTATCTTTGTCTTTTTTTTTTTAGATGTATACTTTTAATGTCCAGAATTTACAAACTGCACTTGTCTACACATGCACCTCTTGGCTTTAACTGCTCTGAACCTTTGTACCTTACACAGAACTGCTCTTTAATTGTGAACAAGCAGCAGTTGTGAACAGTACCATCAGCTGTTCCCCTATACGGTTAGTCAACTGGGGCAGTCATCACATCCAGTTATTTCCCAGCAACAAAGTCTGACGCAAAATATTTTAACTCAATGTGGTACCACAAGATACCTGAAACCACATAACTTGGCATGCTGTAACATCCATAAATCAAATATAAGTTAATGAACCAAGGGAGATCCACTGGTTTCCAGCCAGTATGTCAAATCATCTCTTACACAGAAAAGGTGTATATTCTCTGACATGACTTGCAACTCACTTTAGCTAAGCTCACAAAAAAGACTTTGTCAGCTTAAGGTACCACTAGACAAACTCTTGCAAGTCTTGCTACAATAACTTAAGTCCCCATCACTCAAAGATGCTTGCTCAAGCCTTCCGCCAAAGTTTCTCAGCTCATCACCAGAAAAGTGCCCCAGCCTCTTCATTGCCAATACTCATGCATAATGTACTAAATGACCTGTTCAAAACTCTAGTGCCTGATACTGAAAATGCCAAAAACAGACCGTAAGAAAGAATGTGGCAGTAACATCTTCAGCTCCCAGCAAGATTTATCAGCACTTATCCATTAGCACCCTTAGTTTATGAAACACACAGAAGTGGTGAAACTGTGCAAAAAAAACTTCCAGTGCCTGATGACAGTCTGTCCACACACAGCTTTGTCAGTGTAGCAGCAAGCACTAGAACCTCTGCTGTACATACACAAGCTTACACACTGCATATCAAACAAGTTCTTCTGAAAGTTCTGTCACTCCTCCACATGTTCACCAGCATACTTCAGCCTTGAAGACTAATCATCTGGCTGCAGGGAATATATCAAGTTTCACCATAAACATGCACCAGCATTTGCTTTAGAAACATACCTGTGACACCTGCATACCACTGCTCTACTTTGCATAGTCAAAGGTACAGACAAACAATAAGGAATATTTTATAAAAGAATAATACATTCCATGCCAAGAAAGTTAGTTCTTTCTTTGTCTAAGTAGTAGATATTGAAGAGTTTTCTCCAACACCCCTCTATTTTTGAGAGCAGCAATAGTTGGTTTAATTGTAGTGCCATAAGAATCGCAAGCAGTTCATGCTCTCTCTCCCCACCCACCCAGCTTTTGCTTTTTTATTTTTAAGCCAGACAAAAGCCTTATTCTACCCTCAGGGAATGCAGGACCCCAAACATAGCAAAAACTAAACAATGTCAAAGTAGGACAAGCAAGGGCAAGATTTGGAAAATCCATTTGGGAAGTCTGTAGTTGAGCTGTATGTGACCTTCGCAGTCTGTCAACCATGTCTGCTCTGGGAACTGAGTGGGCCAAACGGACCTATGCTAGTGTAAATTGCCATACTCCCAATGCTTGGAAAGGACCTGTCCGTCTGAAGAGACTGATCCTAGAAAAGGAGATTCCATTGTGTGTCCTCCTGGAAATTACGAATGCAGAGATTCACAATTACTGTATTACACAGTCAGTAGTGGATTCAGCCTCAGTGACAGCATAAGCAGAACTAAAGACAGAAAGCATGGAGGGAAAACAGCATAATAAACTTTTATACGCACTAGGTCCCTTGGCAACATATACTCTTCTGTGGGCTTATGGGTATGTGGCAAACCAGCCAACTCACTGCCAGGCCTCCCAGTGCTGCAGGAAATGACTGAACAGTTCCAACCCTGCTTTAGACAAAACAAGTGATACTAAAACTTTTCGTCTGTCTTTTAGCACGTTAGTTATGGACAATTAAACACACTTTTCGGTGTCCTCATTCGAGCCAAGATATTTGAATCTGCACGTAACACCAGTATAACAGGAGCAGCTCCAAGCAACAAGGAGGTATGCCATGTACAAAAAAACAGCTATCTAGAATCTCCCGTTTTCTCTTTCAGGATCACTTGGTGAGGGAATTCTTCCACTCGCAGCACACTGATGTGGCAAAACACACTCCAAGTGCCCAGCTGCTTCCAGGTGCAAGAGCCCCTTATAATTATCTTACCACACAGAAGCAATGGCAATAATACAGGCTTTGTGCTTGTTGGTTCCCTGGTACCTGAAACAGCTAGTTGTAGGCAAACGTTTCCCATCTCTGAGAAAGAAGTGGCTGAGAGGATGGAGAGATCTCAGGAGCAACTGTAGCTACTCTACCCTTATTGAAAATAAACTTCGCTATGTAAACACAGAGCTGGTTTTAAGCAAGCTCATGAAATTTACAGGAGACCCCAAACAATCTGATGCATACAGTCATTGAATCATACGTTCTCAAACTCAGACCTACGTGTCGTGTTTTCAAGATCACCCAAACTCAGGGTGCTCCCTATTAGAAGACAGTTACAGTAATTCACTCAGGAGAAGAGGGCTTAACCCTAGCACCACTGGCTGCATAGGCTCAGAGCCTGCCATCTGTCAGGAGTGGCCAGAGAAGTAACTGAGCCAATCTAGCTGCTTTTTCCCCCATTCTCGCTCCTTCCTCTCCTGCACATCCCTTCCCACAGTCCTGTCTATCCTCCTTCTCTAGGGCAGGCTCTGGCACTCCTCAGACCAACATGGCAGATGATGGCCTAGGGGTTTTTGTGAGTTAAAATTAGCTAAACAGAGAAGCTTAGTGGGCATTGGAGGAAGGACCTCCAACGCTGGAGCATGCAATTGGGAACAAGAACCTTCTTTTGGGGGGAAGGCACATCCCCAACTGGGGAGACCAGTTGCTGCCGTATCAGCCTGCTTTTGTGTTCCGAGTCTGCGTTTCTGTTTTAAGGCTTGTCTTAAAATAAAGCATGTTGTTGCTTCTCTGAGGAACGCTGCTTGAATCACAGAATGGCTGAAGTTTGAAGTATCAAAGCCACTGCTTGAACCAGCTCTTTGACATGTGCTGTCAAGTAGTGGAACAACTTAGCGGCAGAAGAGAAGCAGAAGCAAGATTCTGTTCCAGTGAGAAAACAGCAAGATCAGCAAGTGTGGGTAACAACTTACCATACTTACTCAAGAACTTATTGGTGAATGAGATAATGAAGGAAGGTCCACAGAAAAGAATTCCAGTAGAAACTGTTATCATAGGTCTGGTTTTCAAAGTGGTTTTGTCACAACCCTCAAACTTTCTTCACAGGAAAATCTGGAAAAGGTTTCCATGAAATACTTGCATGCAACTGATTAATTCCTTCACCGTTGTACTGGGGAACGACTGCCTTGATTTCTCTGCCTCTTGACACACAGCCAGCAAGGAGGCAGATCCAATGGGGAAGGGAAGGGGCATAAGTAGTCTGGTAATCACGAAGAGTTCCAGAAAAATTGTCATCTTCCACAAATACAGTCTCCCATCTACAGCTCATAACTCACCAGAAGGAAACAGACCTGTATATACAGCTGCCTGCAGCCATGTACAAAGCAGAGCAGATAAGCAGCACAGCTCAAGGATGACTGGAATAGCTAGCTGGGCTAAAAAGCCTCTAAATCACATGGGCTAAAAGCAGGGTGAGAAGCAGAGCTGACAGCAAAAGGAAAGTCCAACAGGGGTTTAAACAACCTAGAAAATAACCAAGCAGAACAGAAAAATCCTGTTGAAGTGGCCAGATAAAACATCCAAAGACAGACAAGATTCAGGAGTCCTACCAGGAGGGGGGAAGAAAAAAAAAAAAAAAAAACAACCCACACACAAAACAAAACACCAGGCACACTGACATCTGTTGAAAGAGGTAAGGACTTAACAGATCACCTCGCAATACAGGAACTGTCCATTCAACACTGGAAAGGAATTCCCCTAGGAAATATACCAACATATTATAAGAAGCATCCACTCAATAACCTAGAAAATACTGAACTCGTAAAATGCTCTACAACAGAACGTGGTTGACGTGCAGGAACACCTTGAAGCTTTCTGCTAGACACAGAAACAACCTATCAGCTCAAACAATTGGGCCCTGTTGCTGCTATCCTGAAGGCTCAGAATAAAGAGGAGTGGCCCATGACCTGCCCAGGCATCAACCTGTAAATTTAGTACTAACAAATAGAGAACTTCATCCTATGCAGACTTATTTTAAGCTGGAAAAGGCTTAAAACAGCAACACGCCTAGGTATTGTCATGGATCACAAAAGCAGTAACTCTCCAGCAGTTCAGCAAGTAAGAGTTCCTCCAGCCGTGTTTAGAATGAAATAAGCACAACTTTTGAAGCCAAAAGATCTTAAGAACATGCACACATTTATATACACACAAAAGAGAAAAGACAACACTTAGAGGTACAGTAGCATCCTTCATTAGAACAAATATTTTAAAAAATGGTCCATGCTGAAGAAAAGCAAACTACAGCCTCCTGTACAGGCTTACAGCAGAATAGCGTAGCACCTCTTACATGAATACAGTACGTGATACAAGCAGGTGGATAAATATGCTAGAGGGGGAAAGGCTGTAGCATTCCACTTTTCTCTCACTACACCTGCCTTTGGCTACTGGAGTTATTTCTGGAGGTCTGGCTTTTGTTTCGTTTGAGGGTTTGGGAAGGAGATGGAGTATTACGATCACCTTGAGTTGCATTAGCAGCAGGCAGGTAGACTGTGATAGCAACTAGCCTCTGAAGTAAAAGGTTAATTGGCTATTGGGAAAGCAACAGAGCCAGATGCAGCTCACTAGAGGAAGGAGGGGGTGGTGGTGAAGAACTGGGCTGCCCAGCCTGCCAGACCTCACCGCTTGTTCCAAGTTCTACTTCAAAATAAAAACTTACTGTTACTTGGCTCTAAAACACACTGCATTTGAGAGGCCAGACCCACCACACAAGCTATGTCACCACCTGTTACACTATACTGTGCCATTTTAAATATCTGTACTCGCTGTATCAAATAGGAGCGCATACTGCAAAAGAAAGTGATACATTGGAAGTGTTTCTTTAGAAAAGGAAAAGCTACCAGAATAAAAAAGCCTCACCTGAAGCTGAACACAACTGCAAGAAGTTTGTCTTACTTCTTAAAACTGAATTTAAAGAACACTAAAGCATCTTCACAACCACTACTTAAGTAAGGAAAAAGATGATTGTTGGGCAGCAATACCAAAAACCGGAAAACTAGAATCCACTAATTTACTTGGAAATAAACCAACAGAGATGCCAGTTTCCATGTTTAACCTTTGGCATGGGGAGGGAGATATGTTAAACTCCCTTTAAGCCATTTTTCTAAGAAATATTATCCGATTTTTTTCATCTGGGTGTGAATCGGTTCACACTGGTCTCCAAAGTATAGTTTAAACTATGCAGAGCCCTGAAAATACATTAATCGGTTACCAGTATGACCAAATTTCTGAAGGACCAAATGAAAACAGACCTTATCCAGGCCCCAAATATGCCTTCTCTAAAGCAGGCTAGGAATAGAATGCAGAAACAGCATATACCTATATATTAGGGGGGGACATATTTATGTTTTTCAAAACGTAGTATATGTGTATTCAAATATTGGGGGTGGGAAGAGAAAAATCAGTCTGTTAGACTACTCTAAAGCTCACTTTAAACAAAAGGCACAGTTGCTGAACCAGTTTAAACACAGTCTAAGGCCACCTAAACGCCACTCTCCCAAAAAAGCCTGCACCTCTCAGAAAAGGTGCATCACCTCCTGCATAAACACCAGGGAGCAGACAGAATAAATCTAGATACTCAGCATCACCTTAAGCACAAATGCTGCGTCGAAAATAGTTTTTAAATAAACTTCAAAGTAATCTCCTCTTTAATTCCACAGAGGTGGTAAATTTACAAAGTCAAAACTGTAAGAATCAGGCTAATCTGTAAACGTCTTCCTTGACAAGATAGAGGTTGTGAACTCATACTATCATAGATTATATGTACAAAGGGTAAATGTGCTTGTATCAATTTAACTCTGCATTTTAACATTTTAAAAAGTCTCTTTAACCAAACATTTCATAGCATATATTATACTTCTAAGTGGAAAAAAATGGTATTCAGCTTCCAGGTCATATCATTGCAAGTGAAAAGAAGCACAGAAGCAGCTTTTTCCAAGGACTCAAAGCTACAAGACACTGTGAGAAGGACAAGAAGTACCTCTGGGGCTCTATACTTAACACAAGTTTTCACGTTGGATCTGATCATCAAGCTGAAGTTTTACGTGATCATTTCACTTCGAAACAGTTTAAAGCTTTAGATGGTGTACATATTATTTTATGTCTTTGTCCAGAACCCAAATGCAATAGAGCTACTCAAATTTTTAGAAGCATTTCTCAAATATAAACTATAAAACTTGAACATACAGCAGTTTATACGACATGCCACTGTCAATAATGAATTGCTTCATCACTTACAAAACATTCCCCCCACACACACACCACCCAATACACAGGCACAGGAACTTAGCCCTGCTGTGTTGCAAAAAGTTTGAGTATTCGACTATATCAGTAGTAATGAACACCCAGAAAATTTAGGGAGAAACAAACGAAACTTAAGAATTTTCCCTGGATGGTTTCCATATTGCTTTTCTTCACTTCATGGCATTGAAACCACCCTTGATTTTTACATGATAAAAGAAATCTGTGGAACTAATCCTAGAAACCTCTTTCTGTTTCCTTGCTTAACACCTCCAGGCGACAGAAAAGACAAAATGCTTCATTTGCATCCTTAAACATTAGAAACTGCGAATGAGCCTTTTCAGCTGCAAATGTTATTGCATCTACATTTCCAGAAGAGAAAGAAGGTTAAACAGCCTACTCAGGTTTATGTTAACTCATCTCTTTTTAGCACCAGGAGCAGCACAAAGAGCAGAGAATGTGGAAGCTTAACAGCCCAACCTCTTTCTTCATTACGTTCAATTAGATCCTGGAAATGGATATAGCTGCTGATTACACGAAGATAAAGAGAAGAAATCAGGTATGCACAAAGGAAATGGCAAACACTAACAAGTGTAATCTTAGTCTTCCCAATCATCTAACCTCATGAAGACAATTTCATTTTTCATGCAACACAAAAAAGTTCTATCAGTCGCACGGCCACAGAAGATTTTGATGCAGAAGCAGCGTTTCTTTAATCATTAATACAAACTCTTAGTTTAAAATGTAATATGCCAGTGTTGCACAAAGCCATCCTGCACAAGTTAGTAAGGTAAGAAAGATTCCTTGCTTGATGCGCTACATAGTACTCCATCTTACCAATTAAAGAATAAATTTGAGCTACAGTCAAATAGGCAAACAACACTATTAAGCTCCTTTATTTCACAATACAATTAAGTACAATTTATTCTTCAAGAATACCAGATCTCCTAACTGACTTTTTTTTTTTAAATTAGGATTCAACCTACATGATATTTTTAATTTGTTTGGAGTGAAAAAAAGCACTTGGAATTATTGTACTAAATTCAGTAGAGAAAGTTAGCAGCACTTCATTTTCTAGGCCACTTGGCTTTCAGTCTGGAAAAAAAGTCGTCAGCTTGGCAGAGAACACTCAATGAGATGTTTAACACAAAATATACATTACTCTAAATGAAAACCAGGCACTCACAGAGAACAAGCAGGACAGAATGATGAGAGGGAGAAACAGGGGAGCATCCTTCTAGCCAAACAAATACCTCACATTACCAAGGACCCAAGTTTATGACATACACAAAATTCTCTATATCAAACTGAAAGTTCAGTAGGGAAGTCAAATGGAATAATATAAACAGTTAAAAAACCTGAATGTTAGAGCAGATGAAGAAAATGCATGGGCACAAGACATATTCTTTATACAGCCATACTTTTTCTCCTGTCCTAAAGATGCATGTGAAGCTTTGCAAATGACTACAGAACACAAGCGTATAGCCTGATTAGTAAGTACCCTTTGCAATGCCTTAGTTTGTGTTTTTCGGGGGGGGGGGGGGGGGGGGGTGGGAGGGAGATGAGAATACACTTAGAAGCCAACAAGTAATGAAAATTTAGCACCGTGTTATTGAGATGTTACACTGAGCTTGCAGTCAAAGGATATTAATTATATGCCTGCAAAAAACCCCACTTAATAATAAATCAGAACCTGGAGAGAAAAAAATCCATGTTGAAAAAATCTGTCTGGTATTTTTGCAGACATGATACAATGCTTTCAGAGTTAGGTGACCATCATCATATTTATACTGTATATTCAGAAACCAAATTAAAACTGAAGATGACTGTCCAAGCTCACACCACCCTGTATTTACTGATGAGTTAAGCATCAGGAACCCTGGTATTGACAGCCAGGAAGATAAGTAACCCTAAAATCATCTTCCTAATAACCACTCTGCATATTGAGAAACAGAGTCAAGCAAAGCACACAACTACATTGAAAAGTGTCATTTCTCAAACACTGAAAAAGACAAAAGACAATGAATAAGCAACACTCTTCAAAAAACAATGCCCTGACCAAACTCTAACGTTAATAACTCCATTCTACCCACCTACAGGTCCCTTTTCTCAGCTGGCTGGTGTAGTTTAGGAACCTCCCTGTCCTCGCATGAAGGCTACTGATTTCCTTCCTGCCAAATAGCTGCCACCACTGCTGTCAAGACAAGGTGGTATTTCTTTGATAGACGTAGCCATCCTTAAATGTTTGATAAAGACTGTTTTGAAGAGCTTCAGAGAGAGCTTATAAAGATGCCAGAAACTACATTACAAGATGCAGAACAGACTAGTAAGTTCACTTCAGAAAACTGGAAGCGTCTGCAGCTTTCTGGTAAACTGGAGCTATTTTCCAACATGAAGAGAGCCATTAAACGGCATTAGATATAATTTCTGCCATTCAAAAAACATCATCATATGATAAATAGGCATATTTATTCAAAAATAAATATCAATGTCAATCACATTAATAAACATTAGTTAAGAGCTAAACAAGCAGTAAATCAATCATATCGGCAACAAAAACATGCATGTGCACATATTTGTTTGTTGAGGTTGGTTTGTGGTTTAGTTTCTTCTTTCCCCTCCAAACCAGGTTTAATCCACTGAACCAACACACCGTCTTCTACCAAAGCCAGCATATACTGATCCTGCAATTATTAAAAAAACCCACACAAGTGTAAAGGAAGGATAGGACTCGGGCAACAGTTGCTCAAGATTAAAGCCATTAGAAAATCCCAAGGACAGGATGCTGTCCCATAGGTCACAGTAAACTGTCACAGAGCAGGGACCCAAAAAGACAGTACCCCCACCCCAGGTCTCAATTCCCCCTGTCTCTCACACCGCAAGCAGCATCCGTGCAGCTGCGCAGCCATGAGTTCAGGAACCATATCAGCTAAAAACAGCTAAAGGGGCAAGGGGATTCTGAGGGACAGTCCCTAGAAGGGATGGTGGCACTAGTGACAACTGTCAACAATTACACTGTCACCAGACATATAATGAGGTATATAGGGGAAAGCGTGCAGAAAAGGTATCGACAGGACTGAACAAGGCAGGACGACTGAAAATTACATTTGTGGCCAGAAATGCCTGCGGCAGAGTCACTAACAGGCAAGAACTGGGGGTTACGGAGGTACTGCCATGGCAATAGTGATGAGGTGATTAACACAGGGTGGCTGCAATCTATAATGGCAAGCGATACTGGAAGAAGGTGGTCGAACACAGGAATGGGTAGCCCAGAGAGGCTGTGGAGTATCCATCCTTGGAGATATTCCAAACTCAACTGGATATGGCCCTAAGCAACCTGTTCCAGTTGATCCTGCTTTGAGAAAGGGACTAGGTTTCCAGAGATCCGCTCCAAAGTCATCTACTCTGTAGCCCTAAGGTGAAGAATATCAGGAAGATTATCATCTCTGGCCAGGCGAGGAAGGTTACAGCAACCAACAATATAGGGAACTTGGCACAATCCTTGTTAAAAAACAAGACCAGACCCTCTTCAGTTGTCTGAGATAAAGGGTTATGGATCTTCCAACTGAATCTCACAACATTCATTTCTTTAAGAGAAAGCAGTGCCTTGTCATACTGATCTCTCTTTTCTAGTAATTGGTGGTGCTGCTGTCTCTAGCCATTTATTTCTACATCTGTATGAAAGTATGCTATTCCTTTAGTTTTACAGACAAAAGCAATACCCATTAGCTCAATAATTGTTTTAAAACAAAAGAATTCCATGCAAAGGTTCCCATCTCAGAGACAAGCTCATCCAATTGTATGAGGAGGTCACCACGGGATACAGCGCAGTGCTGGGAAGACACAGCTGGAGGCAAGCAGGGACAAGAGGGAACTCCCTACACCAGCACTGGCATGGAAGCACTTGGGAGAAGCAGCTACAGTCAGAGGGAGAGAGGAGGGTAAAGTAGTTTTTCTGCAATGCCCTCTCATCAGCTGAGCAAGCACTAGTGTCCGTGTGGGGTAACAACGTCAGCCAACACAGCCATAGTAAAACACACCACAGAATTCTGTTAAGTGCTACTGTCTTATCTCCTTCGCTATTTATTTGTAAAAGGATGCGTGTAGTAGTACTAATAGAAGATGTTCTTATTTAAATCTTACATACAGTTCCTTGGAGAAAACTGTGGACTAATTACACTGTAATGAAAGATAACTAGCTCTTACAGCTGCCCACTGAGAGAAGTCCAATACACTGCATTTAAGTAAATGAAAAATTCATTGAACCACCCCCACCCCCACCTTTGGAAAGCGTTCTAAGAAAATTGAGGGTTTTTTCTGTATGTTCTAACAAGTCAACATACATAGCTCTCCCTCAGATTTCTATTTATGCTCAACTTACACGACATTTACATTAGATATTATGGGCAGAGTGTGATTGTGTTGTCCTTTTAAACGTGGATGTTCAAACAAAATTAAGAAAAAAGGCTCAGGTGCTTTTGTAGCCAAGCTTAACAGAAAAATACTACTCTAATCTTATTATCTTTAAGCAATGAGACTTGTATACACAAATTTGGATTTTTCACCAAGCCCTGTTCTTACTCTCACATATTTTTGCATGAATCA
Source organism: Astur gentilis (assembly GCF_929443795.1). Classification (NCBI taxonomy): domain Eukaryota; kingdom Metazoa; phylum Chordata; class Aves; order Accipitriformes; family Accipitridae; genus Astur; species Astur gentilis. Next base: position 4,412,867 of record NC_064892.1, read on the forward strand.
AACATGCAGATTTGGCCCTTTGCCTTCAGTTTAAAAATAAAACCAAAGAACTACATGTGATCATAAACATCACCAAATATTATAAAACTTTTAAACTATTTTAAAAGTATATGTATATTATACATCTTGGCTAGCACGAGGAAATAACAGCGGAATTGGGAATATTTGGATCTATTGAAGAAAATGTGATGGACTAGCAGTATTACAACACTCAATGCTACAGCTTTGGGATAAGCACCTCTCAGTGTCATAAATAAGTCAATAATATGTACTGATATGTAGCACTAGAGAATTTATAGGCACTTAACAGTGAAGCAATCCATGAGATCTCCTTGTGGCCCTTCTCCCTATGAACCACAACCATTCTGAGCTAAGGATAATGTACTATGACACAAGTATCTACCATATATTCCTGAATGCCACTGCCTCTGGATCTGAAAGATAAATTTCATCTGGTGGCTAAGGGTGGAACAGCTTTTTGGAACATACACAATCAAGTTCCTCCCTCCCCCTCCGAACAGATGGGCCTGAGAGTTGGACAGTCTGGCTTCACTGGTGCTGTAAAGTAATTAGACAAACAAATCTGGATCCTGTAAATAAGCATGTGCTTGAAATTAAGCATGCTTAAACAGTTGCAGGATGAGGGCCTAAATTTCAAAGTTTTAGCCTGTAGAGAAAATCAGCCCATTAAAAGATGGCAATCTTTCTGAAAAATTGCTATTTTTTTCTTTTCAAAGGTCCCCACAGAAATGGGGATGGCAAGGGGGGAGAGAAACTTAGAAACCTGGGTAAACAGGGACTAGTCAACTATCAACCTTTTTTTTTTTTTTTTTTTTAAATGCAAATTGATATCTCAGGAGTGCTTAAGATGATCAGTAAGACCACAGCACCATGGAAAACTTTTTCTCTTTTAGTATTTCAGCTAAGTTATATGAAAATGGTGAAATGCAACAGAAATTCCAGAAGTCCAACTTCTAATTTATCCACTGGGCTAGAATTACTTGGAAATTCTTAGCAAACCGGATTTTCGCTCATGAATTGGATGTTGAAAAGTATCCGCGACTAGATGATGTTCCTCAACACTACAGAAAAACCGATCCTTAAAATTGAAGGCAGAATGTACTAAGAGATTAGCAGTGAAAAAGCAACCACAGGTATACACAAAAGGCTACATTTAAAGAAAGTGATTTTGTAACTTTATCCGGAGCATCAAATACACCAAAAAAGTTTCTTATCTTGCTTTTTTTATACCCAATAACAGCATGTAGGACATCTGTAAAGGACATGTCTTGGACTTAGAGCCTTTTCAGAATCTGCCACCTCCTCCTGCTCACCACCTACCTCCTGCACCCAAGAAGAGATGAAATGAGACAAGGAGAGACCACAACATTAGTAGCCGGGAACTGCATCACGGCACAGATGCACACAGGGAACAAACGCAGGATGCCAGAGCAACTCTAACCCCAACATGCTGCAATTCCCAAAAGCCCAATTTTACAGTCCCAAAGTCCCTTTAACATCCTTGTGGTCACCTACTAAGGATATGACAGGTGGCAGCAAGAGGCTTGATCGGATGGGCTCAGCCAAAGAGGGAAGGAATGGGAAATTGAATCGCTAACAGCTACAAGTGCTGTACCATGATAACTAAGTCAATCCAGTGCACATTCTGCCACAAAAGAGTGGGGTCCCGACCTCTAGGCTTTTCATTTTTCACACCTAGTCCATCGCATTTAGCTGGCGCTAGCACTAACTTCTCTTTCTGGATTACTTTTAAGCTTGCTCTAGATGACTACGTAAATAGTAATCCCAGCACAAGGGAGACAGCAGGAACAGGTGACCAAGGCCAACATCTCCTTGCAACAGCAGGAAAACTTTAGCTTAAGGAGACTGTGAAACTGCACCTTTGCACAAATATCCACAAGACAGAAGACAGTATCATGGCTCCCATTCCTTGCTTTGCAGGAGCAACCCGAGAACCACTGGCAACATGAGCTGCAGCAGGACTTGAAACATTCACTCGAGTCCCAGAAGAAGAAAGGCTAGATTAGAAAGGAATTTGCCATGCAAGCTTTATATCATCTTCCTAAGCAGTAATTGGCCCCATCATAGCAATATCTAGAATGATTACCGCTGCCTGTTAATCACTTGTTAAAAGAAAGTTCTTCTCCCAGTTCCCGGACAAGGATGCCTTTCATCAGGTGAAAGGTAGGAGGGACCTGCTCCAAATTAGAGATTTCGAGAAGCTTCAGAGCTATTGCTGAAAAAACATTTCTGCATCAGCAGAACTCCCTCCCCAAGCCTCATCCTTAAGGCACTACCTAAATCTTCACTGAAACTTGACGTACAAAAAGTCTCAAATGGATGCAAAGTAAGCATGATATTCTGAATGTAAAGGATTAGCTTGGCAAAGTTTTAAAACAAGAATCACCACATCTAGTTGGAAATATTTAGTTATTTTAAACATGGTGCCATGATGATGTCTCTACATTATCTTAATACAGGATTTCATTAACTGCTCAGAGGCAAGTTAAATTTATTCCTTCCCCATGCCAAAATTTCAGTCTGTGTATATTTTTGAACCAAAACACAATCTGAAGAGTGTATTTATTAGCCTCTGTGTATGAAATTGACTCATCCTCTCGCCAACAAATCAGAAATGCAAAAACAAAAATAAAAAAACTAAGTAAGTACTGACAAGAGAGCTAGAGATACCAGCTATGCAAAAAAAAAAAAAAAAAAGCTAATCTGACAGAAGATACTCACATACAGAAAACAGCTTATGAATTAGAGCTGGTGCTAAAGATGGACATTTCTGGGGGAGAATGAACAAAGATCCTGGTTACCAAGATTTTCAATACAGGAAAGAAATGTAAAAATAAGGAACTCATTGACTCATGTCTGGAATAAATAATCTTTTCCACTCTGAATATAAATACATTTCAAAAGAATTCAAAAATATTATGTATAGGAAGGGTAAGTTCCAAAATTACAGAAACCAGGACCAATACTGTTACTCTTTCCTAGGCAACTATGCCCTCTAATTTTAAGGGCTACAGTTCAGATACCAGGTCCCTAATCCCGTAGGTTTTTATGAATTAATATCAAGAGCTTATCCTTTAAGAAAACAAAATAAAAGCTACATTAAGTAGTTTCTTAAGCTTATATTGCATCATAAATATTTAACTATTTAAAGTTACAAAGTTATTGCCCTTTGCTGCTCACGCTTTAAGCAAGGTTTCTGCTGAAAAATTTCTATAAATGAAGTGCACAAGACTCTTCCCATTGGAGAAGCTTGACAGGTAACTTGGAAAAGAGGCAAGACAAATGCCCATATCTTTGAATACTGCTTTGCCTGGCCACAAGAACTGCTTGCATTTCTTCATTTTCAAAAGAATGGTGGGGATTGTGACTTTTTCATGGGTGCAGGAATAAAGGTTTCCCCATGTAAAGCCCCAGGCCTTCCTTCCCCATTTATTTTTAGCTTACTCCTTTTTATTTTCCTTCAGATGCTAACAGAATTGCAGAAAGGGGGAAAAGGCATAAACCAGCTTTTCACTACACATGTGCATATGACATCTAGCACAATGGGGATTTGGTGACCATAATTAGGTTCTTGGATTCTGCTCTAATACAGATAAAGTCAGCAACAGACACTAGTGATACTGTAATATAATTAGATTGACTATATTTTGCAATATCAACCATTACACACTTAAAATGGAACATCATTTAAGTGTTAAAACAGTCAAAAATGTGATTGATGTTACAACCTAGTTGTTTCTATCTTTGCTCTTTCAAGCAATTTTTTGTTCAGCTCCAGGACTACGTTTTCACTGCTATTTATTCTTCAGCATTACATCAGAAAACACGTATAGCAATCTTTGTGCAAAAGGCAAATCTCTTCATTGCAGATGTATGAATGGTTCATACAAGAGTTCTTGCTGTTCACAAAATTAGAACTACATTCAATCTATAGATCTCAAGCTCTTCTTCCAATGTATTATATTTCAAGCAGTTTATGTAAGCATATGTATTTTTAAAGGTATTTTATACTTTTGCTGTTTTATGATGATTCTGTCATTGGTCCATTTATCACACCTTTTTATGAATGGGCTGAATACACTGGTGAAAGGACAGCTTCTGTTTTACTTGTTCATAAGAGCTCCAATTCCACAATAAATCTGGAACCTGTGGTTTTAACCTCTGAAGAAAAATTAATTTGACAATGCTTAGTATATTAAATGTTATTCTCTTGGTTTGAGTACATATACCATTTGCACAAATTATGATATGCCTCTGTAATCCATAGAGGAGTATATAGATCTCCTCACATACTTTCTAATAGCCAGTTTAATTTTTAAAAAAGGCATGGAGAATTAAGACCCTTAACTATTGTACAGAAACAACGCTATTATCCAGCAAATGCCAGCTGCCTTAGTAATGGAAAGTTACAGTATATAAATAGCTCAGAATTTTTTTTTTTTTTTTTTTTTTTTTAAATCACCATGACACACTTGAGCAGTTTCAAAACCCCCTGGAAGATCACACTGGATCCTTGTTTTAAGAAACTGTCTCCATTATTGACTATTACAATGCAGATAATGTAGCTGAATGCTGAATTCTTTAAAGTACGCAATTCAAAAAAGGAACAGCACATACCAACTGCTTCATGCCTAACAGCATTTCCTTTCCTTCCTACCGAAGAAAGGTCTCAGCTATTTTCCATTCTTTAAAAAAATAACTGCTCAAAAGTTGACCTCAAAGTCATCATCCCAGAGCTTTGTGACAATTTTGGGCTCAGGTTTTTGCAACTGTACAGCACACCTGGCCAATCTCCGTTTTGGCATAATGAACGTAGAGTTACTACATTAAAATAATACCTGCAGTTTTGACTGTAATCTTCAGAATATAGTCCAATGCGCACATGAAACTTCAGGCTGTAAGACAGTAACAAAGGCCAAACTCCAGCTATCTTCTCATTTATGGGAATACAAGATCAAAACACGTCTCATAATCAAATAGGAAAGTAAGCAATCAAAAGTTAAATTTAAACTCTTAATAGTAACATTAATTATTTTACTTCACTCATATAACAATGGCATTCAACTATCACAGGAACACAGTCTACAAAATTTTGTTTATCTGTGCTGAAGTCTAATCATTATCTAGCCTTTTCTTTTGCCAAGTTTCACCTCCATTTCAGCTCCTCTAACTATTCCTGTAGTAGCTTTTCTGTCCAAATATTTTAGGAAGGTTTGTCATTCCTAGCATGGAATCCAATCATCGGATTTTATTGCACTCTAACAGAGCAAGATAAAAACACGTTACACTAGAAACTCCTTAAAAGGGATAATATTTTATCATTCAAAAAGGCTCTGTCTTCTTCCACTACTTTTTAGAGGCAGTTGTAATGACTGCATTTTTATAGTATTGTGTATCAAGACTGAAGTGCCATTACAGGACATTGAGAATACCTGGCACTATAAATATTTCATTCATGGAGTCACACATTCAGTAGGAAACCATTCCTGCACTGAACGATAATGCAGACTTTACAGAAATTAGCTGGACTGGAACCTTAACACACAGACAAGAACTTTCAGGGGGGAGGAGGGTGTCCTATTCTTCTGCTGCTCTTTACCTGGTTTTAAATTTTGGCCACAAATTTCCAAGTCTCCAGTTCTGTATTACATGGGGGCTGGGGTGGGTCAGACATCACCAAAAAAAACCACCAACGGGCTCAAGGGGGAGAAGGAAAGATAACATTTGGGTTTAACTGCAAGAAGAATGCCTGGTGTTGGAGTCCTGATGAACAATACTTTTTCCACAGAAATGTAGCAGAATGCTAAATGATTCAAAGTGGTATAGCTTTCAGTTCACACGTGAACATACTGCAGATACTTTACCCCTCCTACTTCAATTTTAGGCTATAATGGAAAATTCAAATTGTAAATTCAAAGAAAAATAGTTCTGTAGTTTTCCAGCAGTTGGCACTAGAACAATAGCCTGAATTATATTCAAAACATAAATATGTAAGAACACCACTTCCATGGATACAATATCTATACTCAATTCTTTAAGCTGTCCCTTATGGATTTTTTGTGCTGTGAGGCATGCAGTGTGTCAGATTTTTGTCTTTTATTTTTGAAACAACAGCAAATGTTTTAGCATCAAGTATTTTACATTAGAAGAACAGATACTGTACTTAACACAGTTAAGTTATATTTGAGAGGAAAAACACTCACAAAAGCAACAGGCAAATCACCAGAAATAAGCAAAGCAAAAATACACTAGGAAACCAAATACAAATTTATTTTTAAGAGAATCTTTAGCTTCTTACCATAGGAGCTGTTTGAACCTCCCATCCCTTTAATTGTGGAGGCTACTTAAGAAATTCTGTCAGTCAGGACCAACACTGAAATACAACTATAGTAGTCCACTTTCAAAATTCTTGAAAACCCATTTAAGGATATCAGTAGGGGGTAAATTAAAGCTGTATGCATTAGGAAGCTAATAATTTGAAAAATGTACAGGGGCAATGAACCCTGAAGTTATCAAGCACTGAAATGACTAGAAAAGTGTTTTGTATAGTTGGAAGTAACTAAATACAATAAAGCTGTTGTAAAAAAAAAAAATTTACAACTATAATCTACTACACAACCTAACATAATATTAACCTTTGAAGTGTAACAAAATCTTGTAGATAAAACATTAATTTCTTATCATACACACTTTTTGGTGTAGGTATAGTGGAGAGGCAAAGCTAGCCTATATGACAGCAGAACTCAGAGTGCCCTTTAGTCCTCCTTCATAAACACTGTTACTTAAATATTCTTCTGTCAAATTCTAAATTTCATTGGACTCAAGTCTTCCACTCCAAGCATTTCTTGCACAAGAATTTCTCTAAGCATCTCCAAAAGGCTAGAACTTTCAGTGAAAAAATTAAGAGAAAGAACAGCTGGAATACTGTTTAAATTGTTATTTAAAATGAGGTGAAAAGGAGTTTCATATGGAAACTGGCAGACTGGAATCAACAACTCTCAAATCAGAATGGAAGCTGTGCTGTATCATGCTAAGCATGATATAAACAATACCTTTACCATTCTCATGAAAAAGTTACCCATATTTCAGTTCATAAGCCACTGAAAACCTCAATTTCCACAACCTTCTAAGGAATTTTGGAGACTCTGGCTGTCAGGTACTATGAAAACTCATTACAACCAGAGCACACTCCACACACTGGACACAGGACCCAAACAGGACTATCTGAAACTGCTCCATGTGGGTGGAAGTAACTGAAAATAAGGCCACTTATCTCCTCAGCTCCTTATGCTTTCTAGATGAAAAAGCCAAGACATTCTTGAATAGAGAAAGACAAGAAAGGAGGAGAACATGCAAGGAAGTAGCAAGACATGAGCTGAGCAGGAAGGGATCAAGATCAGCAAAATGTTTTGAGAAGAAATGCATCAACACGTATAAAATTTACAAATATGCTACACATGAAGAAAATTTTCCAGCTAAATTAAATATACACAAGCCCAATGCAAGGCTTAAATATTGTCTGAAGCCAAACACTGAAGCATGAACACAAAGAAATACTGAGCCTCAAAGCAAGGCAAGAGTCCCATGGAAACAACCAAGCAACTATGTAATGCAACTGTGTCAATGCCTACACACAGGAAGATTCAAATGAAAGCCATCTCCATTTGGGCATTTCTACCTTTTGGGTAGAAATTTTTGCTTTTCAAGAGCCTGATGTTATTTTAGCACAGTGGCTTTGAATTTAATACCATAAGATTAAGCACAGCTCGCCAGCAAGATGCCTTGCCCAAAGATCTGGGCAGGGAACTTATTCTTTCTAAATTCTAGCCAGAGCAAATTAAGCTGAACTCCTCTGGGTGGGACAGGTGGAAGCACCACCCTGCAGCACACCTGCTGCCTGCCTTTGAGAAGCAAATTTACACACTGGATTCCTGAGCAGCTCTTTTGTGCTAAGAAGAATGTTCTACATATACAGACATACATATACTTTCAGCTTTTGTACATGCAAAAGATCAGACAGTATTTGGGTAGCCCGCTACAAAGACAGTCAGTCATTTGCCAAGAGGCCACAGTTCTATAATATGGCTGCTCTGGGAATTATTTATCTAGATTATTAAAACAGAATCCATGAATAAAAGTAAGTGTCTTACAAAAATGAAGTGTTTCAGTTGGGTACCACCTTAAAATAACATGTTCTTTCTGCAAGCAGAATAAAAATATGCACTGAAATAAACTAAGATATTGCAGTACCCCTTACAAATGTTACTCTCTGGCTTCCTAGAAGATGCAGAAAGTCATGTACACTTACTGTCCTCCTAAAGACTAAAAAATTTTTAATCAAGTTTTGGGACACAAAAATTAATGTCTGAAGTACCACATATGTCACAATACCTATTAGTTAAATTGAACAACTTGAGAAGTATCCTTTGAACATTGCAGCATGGGCCGCATCAGTGCTGAATTCACTAGATGCCGGCTACCAAAAATCTCCTTGAAGACAGATATGGTAACAGACTACATTAATTTGGCTGACATTCCATTAAAAAACAATTCAAAATTTAGACTAAGAGAACAAACAACTCTCTCCAAAAAAAACCCAACACAATCAATGTGTTGGAACATCTTCTAGTTGGAACATTTTCTAGTCAGATCCTGTTCCAAAGATCAAAGAATCATTAATCTATTCAGAGCTACCTTTGGTGCAGTAACAGCTTTGCCCGAGCGTTCAGTTATAAGCCATTCCTACCAGATCACACACAGGTAGCTACAAACCACATGAAAAGGATCAAAGCACCAAAAAGCCACAAGATCCAGACAGCAAACAGTTCACCTGCCTTTAAGAACTGCACGACCCTGCACACAACTCCATACAGTAGACAGTGCCTTAGAGGACAAGCTAATCTTAGATGACAAGGGCAGCGGCACATGCACACAAAAGCCACCATTTGTTTAGTTAGCCATCAGGAAGCACATTCGGCCAGGCAGCAGGAGGTCAGAGCTAGAGGACCTATTCAGTAGAGACTAAGCCCCCATCCCAGAAGCCTGTCCCTCCATAAATCTACAAGAGGGAATCTTAACTGAAAGCACTGTTCACCCCTTCCCTATGTGATCCATTCAGAACCGGAGTCCAGCACTAAGACATGAAGCCGCAAATATTTTATGACAGTTGCCACTGCAAAAAGAAACCAAAACCATTGTAAGTTTAAAGCATAAAATGTTCTCCCCACTCTTGTGCAAGCTCCACTTGGGCATCCTCTTGACTGTTTTTTTGCTGGTCTCAGCGTCTCTTTTCCATGCTTAACTATGAGTATCTCCAGCTTTTTGAGAGAGCAAAGAATATGCAAGCATCCTAACCACAAGGCAAAGTATCTGACACAAGTTTATCCATGGAAAAAAAAAACACAATTTTGCCCCGTTTTTTATTATGAGCCATGAAAAAAAGTCTTGGCTTATAATCAAAAAATGTCTTTCCAACAACATCTATAGATATGTCACTACCTGTTAGCTGATAACCTACTAGTTGTTGTCTAGTCACAGTCTCCATCAACTGAGGTTCTGAATTACCACTTCAGATTCCTTCTACATGTTAGCATAGTGCTAAAGGCATTGCTCTTCCCAGACAATCCAAGTAGCAGCTATTTTGCAAATTAACAATAGGAATTCCAAATTTGACCAGGGCAGCTATGAAAATATTTCTAGCGTGTGAAAAATATTCAAATGACTCTACTTTCTGCAAACATTCTCATTTAAATATATGCACCTAATGTTCAGATAGGCTAATAAAAGGGTTCACAAGTTCTTACACAATGAACTGGCAGGTTTTATTCACAAGAATGTTCTGGAATATCTTTTGCTGTTTTTCCCCCATTCTAAATGTTTAATGCATTCCCCATCCCCAAACTGTATAATAAGTAGCTTGAATATAAACAGTGTTCACAATACCTTAGAGAGAGAGTGGGAAAGAGTAAGCACCAGCGCTCTTTTGCTAGAGTTCTGAAGAACATGTCAGTATGATCCTAACGGGCATCTGGAATAAAAATGCTTAGTTGTCCGTGTACATATGTAAATTTAGCAATACCTATCCTTTCGGACAGAAAATATATGCAGGACTCTTTACAAAGGAAAGTATAATTTCACGGTGTAAGTTTCCACATAGTGCTCTGAAAATAGTCAGAGTAGCTTGGAAAAAGCAGAAATATCACTCCATCAAGAATACATTTAGTTAATCATATGGTTTTATTACCAAACTAAGCTGTTGCAACATGAAAGCATCAATTTTCCCCCAAAAGCTACCAACCTTTGTCTTGCATCTCAATTGCCAACCACAATGCTACTGGATCCCAACACACATATATTTGCCATTACAGCAGTGAACCACACACATCTTCAAGCCAAGACAAGTCAGTAATGGATGAAGCAAAGGAAAGAAAAAAGGATGAGGGCAAATATTCAGAGATCCCCATCATCATAATCTGATAGCAGGAAACTGTACAGCCCATAAGATCATTTGTTTCTAGGACATACTGCACAAGTATTACTTTCCTGTGCCACCTCTGAATGAGTAAGCAAGCTGGTTGGGATGTCTACCTAATGTACCGCATTCTCTGATTAAAAGAAGGCCTGCCAAGAGAGGAGTTTTGAGGAGAATGACCGTGAAGGTAGTTACAACAAAAGAGGGATTTGACAGTAAAACCTACCTGAAGTAACCTTTCTAGGCATCATCTCTGCATTTTCCTGCTGCTCCATGCATTACTAATCAGTGACCCAGTGGAAACTTCAGCACCCATTGAAAAGCCTGGCAGGGTATTTGGCTTTCAATTCTTCTACTCAGTTTATTCCCAACACAAGTATATTCATCAGGCTTAGAAACAACTCTTGAACAAGGGCAGCCACTCAGCAATGAAATGTAAATTACTGACATGTGCTAAAACCTGGACTTGCCACTGCTAATGAGCACATTAAAGGAGAAAAGCTCACTAGATATTACTGCAACCTTGTCACTTAACCCTGTGTGTACTGAAAGCTGCAATTTAGCATCAATTAAAGAACCCATCTCTAAACAGTGAGACACTGTTCAGCAGGTGTATGCTTCCTACACAATTTTGATGTAAAAATTATGAAGATGGACAAACATGTGAAACACCCAATCAGAAATGCGTGCACAGTGATAGCAGCCTTATTTTTAATCTAAGTTTCACAAAACTGTCCAAAAGTTCAGTTAAAAAAAAAAAAAAAAAAACATACACACATCCCAACATACCTAAATCTCTTAAGTTTAAAAAAATTAACAGTGTCAAATCTTAGGTCATAAAATAAAAGGTGATTTGCTATCAACAAGCCCCAAGGTTAGAAGTCAACTTGTAGCAACTTTTCTCTTCCTATTATACTCACAGGGGGGTGCAGACCCTGAGAAAAATCTTCTCCAAACAGTAGTGACCTGCAGAGTCAGGGAAAACAGCACCTTTGCCTTGATAGCATCTGTGCAATGTAAGTCCCTCCAAATATAAGGTCACTCCAAATTTCAAAGCTTTTAATAATTCAGACTAGCAATGCTGCAAGAAACAACTGTAAACTTACAAGCTGGAGAAGGAGGAGAGACAATGTTTGGTGAAAACCACTTCCCCCAACCCCTTTGTGTTTTGGGGGATGAAGGAAATTATTTAAAGATTATTTGGTTAATTAAGTTCTTGAAATACTTCTATTACATAACATTTTTAATAAGCATATATCATAAACAGAAGTCACACAGAACTGATTTTCAAAACCTAAATCAAGTACTTAAATCAGCCTAAATTAAGTATCTTGACGGTTCTGTCAAATACCAATTCAGCTATAAACAGGTTAAAAGGTTATCACTTTCAGTTGCTTATTTTTTCCTCTTATTTCCTATACCCCACTCCCAAGCTACCACCCCTTTGAGTTTGCCTCCATTTCGAGTCAGGCAGAAACTCCTTAACTTGATTCTGCGAGAATCATCTGTATTAGCTTAAAGACTTTAATAGGGGAGTTGGGAGCAGGGGTGAGGTATGTGTTTAAACAAAGATAATTTTAACAGAACAGGGCTACAGAATGACCACACGTACCGTCATTCCAGCACATCCAAGGAGGGCAATAACCCCTCATGGGGACAGACAGCAGCAAACCACTGGGAGCAGTAATCTCTTCGGGCAGCTTGGTCACAGAACAGCAGTCTGACCACAGGCTAGTAACCTGATCTTCAGGAGCTGAACATATGGGTCAGCATTCAGGGAGCAAGTGAGAAGCCGATGATAGGTTCTACACAAAACACATCACCTTACTTTAGGAAATAAATTTTAGTACTGGTGTTAATTCAAAACTTCATTGCTGAAGACAATCCAACTGCCAAGTATTTTAACGATTTTCCCCAAAAATACATGCGTAACAACTCTAGCAGGAATTGTTCAGTCAACCCAGTACTCTTAAGTTATCAGTGTTATTGATCACTATCATTCAGTCTGAAATAGAAATGAATGAAACATGCTGTGCAAATAGACAAAGCTTATTTGTAAGCCAACCTTCAAATAGAATTAAATATAAAATGAAAAGGCAAGTGCATTCATAATAACGAGTAGGAAGTCTTTTAAAGTTCCAGGGAATTATTTAAAAGATTTGCAAAATAAACCACTAAACACAATCGGGCAGCTGCAAGTAATCTATTAAATTCTTACCCTTACCTGGGAGTCATCATTCCTGTTGCATTGGCTGAAAACCTTCACTGACAAAAATGGACAAACCAGGTAAGTTACTATCAAATGGCGCTTATGTTGGTACGTGTTCATAGATTTTTGTTTGTTTGTTTGTTTGAGCGTCTCTCCCATGAGGAAATGCTGAGAGAGCTGGGACTGTTCAGCCTGGAGAAGAGGAGGCTCAGGGGGATCTCATCAATGTATATAAATACCAGAAGAGAAGGTGCAAAGAGGACAGAGCCAGGTTCTGCTCAGTGGTGCCAGTGACAGGGCAATGGCAATGGGCACAAACTGAAACATGGGAGGTTCCCTTTGAACATCAGGAAACAGTGGGGTTTTTTATTGTGAGGGTGGCCAAGCACTGGCTCAGGTTGCCCAGGGAGGTTGTGGAGTCTCCATCCTTGGGAGGCGGTCAAAAGCCAACTAGCCACGGTCCTGGCTGGCCCTCAGTGGCCCTGCTTGAGCAGAGGGATTGGACCAGATGACCTCCAGAGGCCCCTTCCAACCTCAAGCATTCTGTGAAATAAAGATTGTATTTGATATCTAAAGCAGAAATCGGGTCCAACTGCATTATGCATTCTACAACCCCACAGTAAAAATATGCAACCAGCCTGAAGATATTGTAACAGAGCAGAAGATACTAACTGAATGGCTAAGAAGTTATCAAGTGACATTAAACAGTTTAAATACTGCAAAACTTTAACTCTGACATGCCTGAACATAGCTTGCCCTGTATCCTTTACAGCTTCCACTGTGGATCTATGCAACAGTAAAAAAATCAAATTGAACTTTTCCCGTGTTTCAATGCACTTGCAGTAACCAGCCATATCTGCCATATTAGCAGCAATCCCCTCAAGATGCAGAGGTAACTGGAGCAGTTCTCAGAGACCACAGAAAACAATGACCCCAGAAAGGCTAGATGACAACCTCCTCCCCTGGAAGCAATTCTGAAATGAGTGAATCCACAAGTGATCCTGTGGTATACTGAACAAACAAGTAGGTTAAGTCTTGTTGCTGTAGAAACTATTCAGAATATTTGAGCACTTTACAGAAGCAGCATAACATACTGTACTGGTATTAAATACCTATAGAAAAGTTTTAATCAAGACAGATACAACAATATAAAAGGAACCAAGCTGCAGCATAAAATAAACCCTAAGTTTACAGAGCTTTAAGATGAAGTTCTAATAACCCAACAAGATCTTAAGTATTAACTTCAAGAAAATACTTCCTGAAGTAAGATTACAGTCAAAATACATACTTTGAAAAACAAAGCCCCCCCAAAAAGAGTCTGCCCAGTCCAGGATAATAGGTGATCTTTAGAAGCATGTTAATCAAAAACCTTTCAGCTAACATCTTTTTCCACAGCTAATATAAAAATCACTCAAATGCCTTTGAAAGAGTTGCCAGTCATGATTCTCCCTTCACAAAGCTCATTCCTGGTCTCAGTAAATCTATTAGGGGTCAAGTATCAGAATGTGATCTACTTTCTGATGCTTTCAGGAGACATTACTCCCCTAAAACTCAAACCAGAAAAAACAGCTAAAGGAGGGTGTGAATTTAGAATGAAGACTTAGGAGGGCATCTTCATTCTTAGAGAGGAAGACACAAATACATAGTATCACTTATTGCAACTTATAAGTGTCTTCAAGCTAAACACACTTCTACAAGTAAACAGAGAAACCTTTCCCCTTCCCTCAAAAGTAATTACCTCCTAGCCTAGGAAGACATTTAGTATGTTCATATTCCTCCTCACGTAACACATCAATGTCAATAACAAAAGCCCTTGTGTATGAAGATTTAAGAAGATATCTTTCTTGGCTAGTAAAGAGTAACTTCAGTAGACAGATTTTGGTTCATAGCTTGCTGCCATTAGTTTTCAACTACAGAAGAGAAAAGAGGAGAAAATAGAACTGGGAGAGGGAAAATGGTTCTATCACACACATCATCACTTCAACATATTTCAACTTTGTAGCAGTACACAAAAAAATCCATCCCACCACTAAGTTGCATTCATCTTTAAAGTCAGAATTCATTTTCTTGATATGCGTATTTTAGGAAGAATACATAGAAACCCTTCAGTATTCAATCTGCAATGTAAAACTACTGAACACAGATCATCCATCACTATAAAATACATTCTTTCTTAAAACGCAGGCAGAAAACAGAAGTGATTATTAGAGAGGCATTGTTTTTGTTGAATTCTAAGCTGAAGCTTCATCTGTCTTGCCACAAAAGTAAATTAAAATCCACAAGGCAACAGGAGTTCTTATTTCAAAGATATATAATCTTTTAAGTGTTCAGGTCTAATCCAACTCCATTGGTATCAATGGGACATTTAAAACTGATTTGGAAACAGAGAAGGAAATCACATTTTCAAGGTTACCACACTAGCTTACATCAATTATACTAGAATAGGTCAAATTAACAAATCACCTTAGCTCAGAATGGACAGAGTTTGCCATAACCAGACAAGCTTGTCTGCATCGCTGCAAATCAATAGTAGAATAAAAAGGCAGAAAGTGAAAGGAAACAGTATTAGCTATGTAAAAAAAGAATTACTATCATTATGCTTGCAAGCCTTCTGTTATTGCAATGAGGGAAAACACAGGCATATACAGTTGTTAATATAATTGCAATTGTGGAAACAGAGAAGTTTTTATTCTCACAACCAGACATGGCAACAGTGAAAAAAAGAAGACAGAACAAAGCATTTCAGAAGCAACGTGAAGGATTCCTGTAAGCCTGGAAATAAGTGCTATTGCAGTGACACTGCATGTCAAGAAATAATGAATTTTTACAAATCAGGATTCCACAAATCCATTCATCTGCAGAACCACACACCCTAATAAGCGTGCCAAAGTGCTGCTGTTGAAAGGCATCTCATGGGAAGTATTAAATGACTTATGATAGTCCAGATAGGCAAAAATCACTCTAATATATTCTTTAATCACATGCACAGCATTAAATCATTCCAGAAGTCATGCAAGCCCACAGTTCATCCACCGAGAGTCTCAAGTTGCCAGACATTACTATTTAAATCAAGAGGTTTCATGTTTGTGTTTTTTCTGAGAACAGTTGCACATGTTAAAGCTTTCAACATAAGCCACTAAGAAAATACGTAGCTTTAAAAGAAACACAAGTCACAAATAAAGGCTTACTCTAACTGAAAAACAAATACAAATAGGTCAAGACTGCCATGTCAGAGGAAGTTGCCTGATCAGAAGATCAAGAAAAAAACACACTAATATTATGGAGTTTAGGCAAAAGAATCAAAAGGAAGGAGAGCATTTTTGTCACAAACAACACAAATCTTTGGCAAAACACTACCCCATGTCTTTAAATACATGCATATAGGTTATACACATGTATATCCACAAGACCTGTGGATATGTACACTGAGACTTTTTTTTTTTCCTTAGTTTACACATAAGCCTGCACTTGAAAAAAGTACTCTAGCTGTATACACCAGTTGCTCAAGATACAGATTTGGAAGTTGGAATAGAGTAGAACTGGCATCAATTTGTTCTGTAGCGTTGGCAATCTTAAACAGGACACTGATGGCACAACGTAAGCCATCGTATGCTTTTAGCAAAGGTCTATGAAGTTTTCTACAGTAAAGGAATAATACAGTCTTCCTACTTTCACACTAGGAAGTGCCTAAGCAGATAGTTCGGGTGACTCAATTTCATTTTCCTAGCTCACATGCACTAGCAGAGGACTAGTAATGTCTGACAAATACTGCCCATGATTTAATACGTGCACTATTTGTCCCTCCCATGGATTTCACACAACCTGATACTGAAGATTATTTAAATTTTTTGTCTATGAAAAGTTTACTTGGGTTTAAAAATACAAGAATACAAGTAACATTCAGAAGCATTCTGCCTCAGAACAGTAAGTAGTCACCCATCAACATTACAGGCTCATAGGCACAGCTTTTCTGGGGGGCAAATTGCTGATCTGTTGACCTAGATGAGTACACTGCCTAACCTTTATTACCCAGTAAGAGCATAGTCTCCAGTCTCCATCAGACAAAGCACCTTAAGCCATCGCAGGCAGCGGTGGTAGGCACTTTGCCGCTTTGCTAGGCACTGACATACTTTGCATTGCAGGACAGAGTAAGAAACCCACATTAACAGCTCTGTCTGCCCCATTCCTTGAAGGATACAATCTTCATCATAAGCAGCTTCTTGACACCAAGCTTCCAAAGCTGCCTTTTTTCAACCACCACTTTGCAGTCTGGAAAGCACAACTGCTAACCAGTCACATGAATTGCCAGGTAGGAAGCCAACGCATGTGAGAACAGCATGAGAATCATACCAAATGCTTCTCAAAAATGTACCATCCATTGAATCATGATAAAGGAACTTCACAATTTGCTTACAAATAACAGCGCCGTGCACAATTGTAAGGAAATGCTGCTGCCATTAAGAGTTTACATTTTGAAGGGTGACAATCCCATAATTAGCTGTGCATGGGGCCACAGATCCACTTGCTCAAAGTTCTTCACAGGCCAAATATTTGTCGCCTTACAGAAGATGACATATGTTATTTTTTCTACCTTTTCCATCTCAAACTTAACAGCCATTTACAAACGTGATCAACCATTTCCATATATATTGTTTGCCCATTTATTTCAGACAATACATTGTTGTTTTTTTTTAATTCCACCAAGAATGTTAATCTAGCTTCAAAGGTAAAGAGAAATAGTGCTGGCTGCTTTGTTCTCCCCTTAGTCATGCCAAACAGTAGTTGCCAAAGAGGCACAAAAAATGTATAAAACCAGGTTCCACTAGGAACTCCGAAAAGGTCCATATCTTATTCCAAAATTGAATCCTTTTCTCCCACCCTGTTTACAGCTTCTGTTGCAAGGAGGGCATTTTGGCAGAAGGTAGTGGC
Source organism: Astur gentilis (assembly GCF_929443795.1). Taxonomy (NCBI): domain Eukaryota; kingdom Metazoa; phylum Chordata; class Aves; order Accipitriformes; family Accipitridae; genus Astur; species Astur gentilis. The sequence goes on from NC_064892.1 coordinate 4,430,518, forward strand.
TGGCTTTTTTTGCATCAAGAAACAGAGCATCAGGATAGTATTGTCAAGGCTGCATTCAGAAGAAGAATATTCCAGATAAAGGTTACATTTATAACCTTAACTCGTCATTTTGAGATTATTTTATGCACAAATTCCATAGGTTTCTTGGGGAAAATACACCACAATGCACCACCTATGAGCTCTATCATATACATACATACATACAAGAGACCAAAATACACTGAAGATACAAATCCTGCAAACTGGTATTTTTCATACTACACTTTGCAAAGGAATAGCATTCATTTAGCTGGGGGGTTTTTAAGCAGTAACTTCCCAGGGGACTTTTGTGGCAGAAGAGGAAGGAGAAGTTCACTTGTGTTTTTCTTTTAATTAAAAAGGGGGAAACTGATCCCATTAGGAGCAACTGCAACACTGAGACACCATGCATCAAGGTTTAAGCTTCTAACCATTATCGGGAAGCAAGAACATATATAACCTCAACTACAGGAGCAGGACTCCTACTTGCTGCTAACATCAGCTAGACCACAGGAAGAAGCACTCACTCTGGAATAACGACCGTGCAACCCAGTCGCATGCTTGCTTTCTCTCACTCTTTCCTCCCTAATTCCCTTCTTCACCCAGGAAAGAAAAGGAGGAAATAGTCACTGGTACCACAGGCCAATCCCAAAGTATTTGACATGTGAAGAGACCTGACTCAGCACTCCCACCCCCCACCACAACAGCTGCCCTGGAGGTTTACAAGGAAGGAAAGGAAAATGGCAATCTCAGAAAAGCGTATCTTTCGACAACAGCCCAACCAAAAGGCTCATCTTAAGTCTTAGGGCTCTCTCCTTGCCAAATATCAAAGGCCTGCCACAGACAACTGAGGCAATAGAGATTCTCAGAAAGGGTCTGCTTTAATTTTATATAATGGGAAACATCAAGCAAGCTAACTAGTAAATTTTTCTAAAATATGAAGGAACAAATTGTTCTTGTAGCTCTGATATTAGCAATGATTTTTTTTTCAATGTGGCAATAGATTTTAACTGCACCTTTTGATTTATGTCAATACTGAATATTATAGAATTATTCCTTGAAGGAAGCAAACTACTTACATGCAAATATATTTGCATGCATAAAATACAAGTAACAACTTACGTACTGAATTTTACAACTTCAATGTACAAATCATTTTTATAAGGCACTGTAAGAGTTCCAAGTTGGATAGCTCAAATTTCTGAATGAAAAATCAGAATGCAAAGTAAGATTCTAAAGAACTACATTCACTCACACAAACCCATGTTTTGTTATTCCACATAACAACTGATGTTATCAGCATTATCTTAAAAGTTTTTCAAAAGATTTCATACTAAAATACAAATCTTTAAGAAATTGACCTTAGGGTTTAAGAAATCTTTGACAGACTCACTTGATATAAATGCCATGGATCCCTTTTCTGTCAGCCATCAATATAAATGCCATGGATCCCTCACCTGTCAGTCATCAACAGCAACCAGAATAGATACACACGAAGAGGGGGCTGAATGCACCAACTTTTTTATTGGATCACAATGAACAACATGCCAGATATTCACCCACTAATTGTTTTTTGGAAATTTTGTTTTGGAAACAACAGACCATTTACTTGGGCTCTCCCCCATTCTAAGAGAGAACAAAATTAAGTTTCTAAAGAAGAAAAAAATAAAGACTAGTCATTTTCAATACTCTAAATGTATCCATCAAATTCTTCACAAGGACTGTCTGTATCTGTGTGCTATTCCATGAATCATTTAGGCAATAATGAACAAAAAGACACGCTTTTGTTCAAATCACGCACAGTGGGATTACATGTGAACTGACCCTCCATGTGTTAATTGAAGACAAAGCTTTGCTTTCAGCTCATTACCACTCCTACAGACAGATTGGCAAGTTTAAAAAGTTTAGTGTATTTCTCTGTTTCCAAATCTAGGTAGTTTCTTTTAAAAGTACAGATGCACACCAGGAAATAAACCCAGGTTTCACAAGTTTCATCACTACTTTCAGGAAAAAAGAACAAAATAGTGTATGTGCAAGGAAAGGAATAAGGAGAAACAAAACGCAACAAAAACACATCTTTGGCAACTTCACAACAGTTTTGTAACATTTGTTACAGGCTTTAATAAAGAAAAGAAACAGAAGGCAAGTTTTCCTCCTAAATATCTTAATCAGGGGGTCTTGAAAAAAATATAAGCAGCCCTTAGTGAAAAGAAGACAGATCACTTCACCAATTCTCACTAGGGGTTTGATATTCTAGAGCCACTGACATGAAGGGAAGCATGATTATGTCTTAACTAAGACTTTAAATAGTGCATTTCAGAAAGCAAAGTAGAACTACCTTATTTTATTGTATTTTTAAAGAACAGAACACACCAGGTTTCCAAAACATAATTGAAAGCTATTTTGAGACTATAGCACTAACCCAAACTTGAACATGCTTCTAGTCACCACATTATTTCAGGAATTCACTGAGTGAAAAGATGAGAAATAGGAAGGGGGAGGGGATTTACAGGAATGTTTGTACTTCTTCCATTTCTGCTTAATCCTGCCAAAAGAAGTGTCCCAGATTGTCATGTCACCTATATTGTAATTTACATCACCAAATAATAACCAGATTACTAGGAAATGTGCCCAGTTTAGAGTAATAGCTATCAAATTTCAAAGTTTGGCACCAAAATATAAAGCAAAATAGCATGAGCGAGCACTTCTGTTTCATTAATTTTTTTGTTATTAAAAAAACAGCAATTGCCAACTAAAGCCAGTTATCCTACTGGTCTAATCCAATGCGAACACAGTTTGTTATAAATAAGCCAGGAATCTTCCCTCTAAAAAGGGGCTCTGGTACATGAAGCAGAACAGTGATAAAAGAAAGCTGCTAAACTGCATGAAAATAACATGTAAGAGATTACCCCAGATTTGGTAAATCCTGGCAAACGCCAAGTGTTTAGAATTCCTTTCAACTTTAACATCACCACCACCCAGCAACCAGCAGGATGCATTCAGCATCACAGAGAACCTGGACCTGTTTTTATCTGGGGACTTTTAAAAAAGCACAGCAACTGCAAAGTATTAAAAAATTGAGATTTCATTCCCAAATAGTCTCCTTAATGAGCAGGTGGTATTCTCTCACACCAAATAACCAACTAAATAGTAACGGTCTGTATTACAATCAGAACTCAAGCCAAAAGAGACATAGTCCAGGAAGAGATGTGGAAGCAAGAGCTAGTCCACAAATGCTAAGAACAAAAGAGCTATCATTTTATAGAATCACACTCCACATCTGTGTTTTCTACTCTGAATCAAAAAGGTGAAAATTACTCTCAAAACCAGCAACGAATTTATCTTACTGCCTGTAAAACAAGGTGTTTTTCAGCTATATGGTTCGATTACTCCGTAACAAAGTTGGTAGCTGCAACACCTTTTCACTGGAAATCTCAGCATAGCATGTTCTTTTCCTTATTCTCAGCAAAACCAATAAACTGTGACACACAATCTGCAGTGACTACATATACTGCATCCACTCAGGACTTTGCTCAAACATTGTGCATGTAACTTTCTCCTAGCACTGTTCAAATTTATAATCAGCTGCATGAAAGTTTTTGGGGGAAAAAAAAAAAAACAGTAAAAAAAAAAAGGCCACATATCAGTTTCTGTGATATACGAAAACCCCACTGAAGTAAAGAGGTTGTGAATAATAATTTTTATAAATTCAGACATGAAGTGAAAACAGCACCCTCTTGACTCTCTTTGGTCCTTTCAGAGAATGCAGTTCCACAATACATGACCACCAGCAGAGAAGCCAGTTTTTAAACAGCTTTCTATTCCCATCCTGAAAGTGCAGTTCAGCACCTTCTCAGGGCTGCTGATACAGCTGTTCACCAGCTGTGCTACGAATCACCAAAATGATCACTTAAAAACAGATACTGTTAACCTAGATCATTTCAGTGACCCAGTTTTACAGAGCAGCCTCACAAACAGTACAGGCACAAGTGAAAATGCCAAAAGGTTCTTACATCCTTGGTAAAGTTCTCACCAGCAGGCACCTCCCCTTCTCCCAAAAGAAAACACAGGCTGCAATTACACCCTCAAAATGCAAGAAATCCACATGCACAGAAAGCACTCTGAAGTCTCCTATCTTAAGGTATCTTTTAGATCTGTCTTGAATTGGTATCTTGATTTCCTCATATACCTTGGAATGAATATATGCCACCTAGTGCATCATTCACAGCCAAGCAAATAGAAATAACTTACCAAACGCCTCGCAAATTCTTTATTTTCTGAAAGAAATCCATATCCTGGGTGTACCTTGAAAAAAAAAAAATTTTCAAGCTGATTGAGTTCCGAAGCCAGACACCAAATTCCCTGCACCCTTTCAGATTCTGGGCAATGTGAAGTAGACCACTAAGCATTTGAATTAGTTGAATACCTTAAGAAACAGTCTTAACACACTGATTTATCTGTCCTAAGTCAAGCTGTAAAGACTCACTGGTTGAACTGCTATTTCTGAAACAAATATTCCTTACTTAATGAGGAAGAAAGGTGCTGTTTGGAGAGCAACAGACACACTCCCTTTGGTGTTTTGCCTTCTGCTCTAACTCTATTTTGCCATGTTTATCTCATTCCATATATATGCTCATTCAGACTCTTCTCAGTAACCAGTACAAAGTATTTCTCATCCCAAAATATTTCTAGTACTGATCACAACAGCGGTCTTAAGGTCCACAGCCATAAGCCTCCTCTACCTCTAGCGACCCTTGCTGGAGAACATAGTTTACTGTCTCATTAGTCTAAACCATGCATCCTTATGTGCCTAGTTTGCTATTCACACCCCAATATACACCCAGCATAATTACTTGAGAGGAGTGTGAGAAAGAGTTTTCATTTTACTTTTTGCAGTTCATGTAAGGTTCTTGATCCAATATACTCTGAGACACAAAGTATAAGCCATTTTATTGCCCTCTTTTAAAGAGCCTGAACAACTGGGTTCCATATTCAGAAACTCAGAGGGAACGAAATAGTTTTTTCTTCATATGAAAGTTTTCGGCCCCTGAAAGCACTATAGCAAAACATCATCTTTGAAAGAAATTACAATGCTGATCCAAACTGTTCCAGGCTAATTAGTGTTGCTCATATACACCCATCAAATTTTATTTTAATAAATGCTTTGTGTACAGTAGCTCTGAATAATTTCACTGACAGAACAAAAAAACATTAGGCATGTGAACATGATTACACATTAGTTTTTCCAACCAATTCCTGCTAAGCTTTGAATCTCTGGCCAGTCTGGAGGCAGAAAAGCAGAATAGCCATATTTACACATATAAGCTAACATGCATTTTTTTAAACATTCTGAAATAAAAATAATTATGGGATGCACCATTTACCTTACCATCCTGCAAATAACATTTCTATAATTTAGAAAGTGATTCAAACTAAGTTTAAGCAAAAGCCTTTTTGAACACACTTTGTAAAACATTCAAAAAAGCCATTATGGCATATAAAGGGTTAGTGCTCAAAACTAATTGGGATTTTTTTTTTTTTTTCCCCCAGCAAATTTGGAAATGAACTGAAGCTGCTCCCTGGTGTGAAAGCTGAATCCAGCAGCCACCTGCAGGATCAGCGACCAGCACTGCCAGATGCTACAAAGCCTTTGATTTCCAGTAGCGATTTCAGACACATTTAACTCATGTGACATGAACTAACTGGAATAGCATATTCAATCACTTCCCCCCCACACCTTTAAAAAAAAAATACAAACTCTGGCTTTGCTGCTTTCTATATATGAAACAGCTGCAGCAGATAGACTCATTCAGACTCACAGCTTGGGCCCTGGTTTTCTTAATGACTTCCATGATGGCATCCATGTTGAGGTAGCTTTTGCTGGTGGGAGCTGGGCCAACACAGACAGCTTCGTCCGCCATTTTCACATGAACCTGAAGAGGCAATATTCTGCATTAACAGATGCTCCCAGCGAAAATAATTACCATCACCCTGAAATATGCACACAAATCTGATTGTTTCAAAGGTAATTTACATACTATAACCACTCTAAAATACACACTGAAATTACCAACATTGACATACAAGAACTCACACAATAACATTAAATCTCATTTCATTTAACTCCGAGCTTAAGTCACTGTCAAAATGTTTTATTATTCCAATAAATTATTTTGAATTTGATTAAATAAAATCATGACAAATACAATTTCAGCTTCCTATACTGATCATCTATATGTAAATTCAGACTAAAAACTACTTTGTTACATGTAACCAGGGTAGTCTAATATCTTAATACTTAATAACAAACATTCATGACCAGTTCTAAGCAGGCTCCCCAGGAAGTTGGGGATAATTAGAGTGAATTGAATGAAGGGATGCAGTGAGTGTCCCTGCACAGCATCAGGTCAGCACCATGCACAAATTAAAGCCTATGACTAAAGAGTTCAATATCACTACACGTGAACCAGAAAATCTTGAGAATTATTTAAGCAGGCTCATGTTTGATTCCTAATCCATTGTATCCTCATTTATATGCATTTGCCAAACACTTTTTAGTCAAATTTGAACTATACAAAAGGGACGAGCACTTCCAACAGTTTGCCGGGAATAATAAAATAGCTAGGTTTGAAGTTAGAAGTTAGGTTTGAAGTTAGAAGTCTACTTACAAGTCATATGCATGCTTACCTTGAAGAAAAAGTTACAAAAGTTTAGATTGGCTTTCAACATGTTTTCAGAGTTCAGAATACTTTTCCTTTAAAGATACAGACAGACCCGAGAAAAAAAATCATTTTTTCCTCATTCTGCTCTCCTTTTGTGAGATCCCTTTCAGTATGTATTTAAGAAAGCATGACATTACTTAAACTGTGTAAGATTATATTAGCTCTGTGTCAGTAAGACTTGTTTATACTGACAGTTTGACATTTCCAATGCTTACCAATTTTAAAAGTTAGTTTTATTAAATATTTAATATCATCTTCAGCATTTGAAACTGAGAATACATTGTTTAAAAAGGGTGTTCTTTTAGAAAATGAGTATTCACATACATGAAATTTAAAATATTTTAGTTTATGAACATGGAATTTTGTTCTTTGTGAAAACTAATTTTATTTGCAAGTAGCATGAAGGCTTTCAAGTATGACAAGCTAAGGTTAGAAGTAATGTATCCACTGGCTCATATATATATATATATACACACACACACACTATATACTACTGGCTCATTCAGAAGAAACAACGCCAGAAAAAAAAAAAATCATCTAGAAACAGTGGCCAGCAGTAATCAAGCAATATTTTGAGTAATACAATGAGAAATAAATATACAGGTAAGTATATCAAACATGTATAACAAGCACAGGAGTCACTTATTAAGCATTTTACTTTTTTCTTCATTTTTATTGACATTTTTCTGAACTTTGCAAAAGTTAATCCTATCACCAGGAAGGAACACTGACTTGCCCCCCAATTGCAAATTTCTTTCTGGGGCCATCTCTTAAGCAGCTCTGAATCTGCTGTATACTCGAGTATATGAGAGTTCGCATAACCCCCTGGAATCACCACATTTCACATTTCAATTATTGCTTCTGTAAAGTCACAACGGTTTTATTTTACCACTACAGCATTAGCCTCACATTAAAAACAAAGCAAAACCTAAAAGCCCTAAGCACTAGCACAGACAATCATGCAGCAGGATTTTAATGCTTTTTAGTAAGTACACCTCAGCAACTTAAGTCAGTAATCTATTTTGATCAAATGCTATCAAGATTAGCCTGTCTGTCATCCTTCCTGGAGCACTAAGTACAAGAAACAGCATGGCCCTTGGACATCTTTATTCGCACAATCAATTTATATACTTAAAGTTGTTGTTTTGAATTCCAACATGGTTTACATGTCTAAAACAGAGTTATTCAAGCTTAAGCATAGTTAAGCATGTATGTTTTACAAAACCAAAAGCTTCCTTATAAAAAAGGACTAACTTAATATAGTTAGTTATTTTTAGGTATCAAGAGAAAAAACCCACACATGTCTCACACTGAGACACCAACAGTCCACCAGTACCAGAAGTAGCCATAGAAGATACTGCAAAACCACTGGTTTTATACATATAAACAGTCTTGTGCGCTTTTTCCGCGCCATTTTCTCCTCCCTTCTGAAATGTTTCATTGTTACTTCAAGTCTTTAGAGTTTTGACTCTTTCTGTCCCATGTTCCCCCGTAATCTGGCAAATCCATTTCTTCTTGTTTACCTTACTGCAAGTTGTTTGTGCCTTCTCTAATTCAGTGCCAGTTCAGCCTCGCATACGCCCTAATATACCACACATGGATATAACAAAACAGCAAAACAGTAGCCATATCACGTTCATGTTACCTGATACACTGCCACAGAGCACCAAGCAAATCTCTCGAGGACAAGAAGTCTCCATTCCTCCCCACTAGTTCAAAACCTCCAGATTTTCAGGTTCCAGTGGCAGCTCTTCATTCTATGGATCCTTCTCATATCTACTTTTTTATAAATATAATTAAACCAGTCCACATATAATCTGGAAATAGATATCTGTTTCTTCTTAGTGATTCATGATGACAATTCCCCTCTGTAAGCATCGAATCTCTTTCACAACGCACTGTAGTTCATGCAGAATACTCCAAATACCATAACACAAATACACGACAGAATTTACAGTATAGTATATAGAAACATAATTACACTAACCATTATTACTAGCAAACATTATAACAAAAGCCATCATCTGAATCTACCTGACAGCTGAAACTCAGCTTACTACCAAATGGCACACAATTCACACAATAATTCACAAAGCCTTTTCTTCTGCAGAAGCTGACTTATAATGCAGTATTTCTAGACAGTCCAAAGAATCTAGTAACTCCCCTTCCTCAAGCACTACAAGTTTCAAATATATTTATTTTCAAATTCAAGGGTTGCTTAAGTGCTTAAATCACACAATGCTAGGTACTCAAACCTTGTCCCTAACTTACCACAGCTAAAACTTCAGAACTTCTCCCTTCTCTGTTTTATTTTACAAAAACAATGTCAACAAAACAAAGCAGCAAGTCCCAGGAGTTTCTTGAAGGAATGCAATTCCTTCATAAACGTTGGAATTGACCCTGCAATCTCAAGCATGAATGAATAACAACAAAGGCTGGAAAAGCAGACAAACCTTAAAGCGCTTAATGGTTTATACTGCAAGTTTTAATCATATTGGGCTACCTGTGCCTCAAAAGATACATTTCAAGCAGCTACAAGGACCTCTTATGTTAGAGAATACAAACAACTAGAAATCATGAAAAGACACAGCTTATTTGTGTAAAAGCAGTTTAATTTCTGTAAAAGTTGTATATTTGAAGTAGTGTATTTCATAAGGGCTAATTATATTGCAGCAACAACAGAAATAAGACAAGAGATTCACCAAAACCTACTGAACCATCATTTTACAGAACCTCCACCTAATTCAAAAACTACAGACTAAATTTGTCATCTGAATCCATGTATAGGTCTCTTACACCTTTGGAAATCCAAACCCAAATCATTCACAAACACGCAACCAGCCCGTTACAGCCTCTTCAGCTCTGCTTCTATGACAAATAAGCTACTAATAAGACTCTGGATTTAACAAGGAGTCCTAGCAGAAGAACATTAGAATGAATACTCTTAAATAGTGTAACTACTTTTGGATTAAGGTACAAAGACAGCTGGACACAATTTGAAGTACAACAATGATTTTATTGCACAATTCTTCATGACCACATACAGATAACAAGAACTAGCTCAAGTCCAACAAGCTTATTAATTCAGAACCAAACCACACAAAAATGGCCACCTGTTTCCAAAGGTAGTTTAGGTCCAGGAGCCACCTTCATGGCAAGGTACCTAAACCAGTAAATCCGGCCAGATCTTTACACAGGAACAGCTTTGTGGTTCTTCACTGCATTTCCAGCAAATAGGCGCGTAAAGCAAGGAGCCCATCAGGGCTGATTAGCCAGCCTTTTTCGGCCTGGACTGGTTCCAAGCACTGCTCCAGGCTCCAGCAGCTCTCAGGGTGCAGAGTGCGGGAAGGAGTAACAACAGTAGCAGTGATTGGTTTTGGAGATCCTTCTTCTACATCATGTTTCAGTATTTCAGGACGATTTATAAACCAGGCTTGGTGCCAGAGCATGGCATCATATCCCAGAAGAGAAATATGACCATAACCCAAAATTCTGGATATAAGCACCACAAAAATACTCAATATCTGCTTTACAGGGGATAAACCAATTTAGAAGGATTGCACTGAATCAGAGCTAGTAAGTACCCAAATTACCTAGATTTTGTTAGCTCTCCTTTACCCTGGAGGGTGGCACATGTACTAATTTGACAGCAGCATGCTCTCTTGCCCAGCCATACTCTGAATTTACTGAATTATCCCCTTAATCAAACCTGTATCTCAAATAACAATCATTGAGAGATCAAAATGAATAGCTTACTACCTAAAATATACATAGCACTCCTAGAGATGTTCTGTTTAACACAGCAGAATCAAGGTAACCTTCTCCAGGAGTCATTCAACTGCTGTAGATTGCTAGTTGAAATCTATATTATAAACAAGTCACATTTACATACGCATGCCCCTAAACATTTAAACACAGAAAAGTTTTCTTGGTATGGAAGTAGAATGTCTGAAAAAATATTTTAAGGCAAAGAACTAAAACACTTATTTTCAGTGTATATGCAACGTATAAAACAATCAAAAACACTAAGATAATTTACAGATCCCTAGCATTATAATTATTCAGCGACTCCAGAGTTTTTTACCTTCTTATGGATCCGATTCATGACAGAAGTACTTTTCTCCCCAATTTGTTTTATAGTGATTCTCATCTACTAATTCCAAAAAGTAAAGGCTGACTTTGTCATGAGAGCCAACAGAGGAACAACAACAACAAAAAAATCTACACGTGTTTCCTAACAGAGTGCTTAGTATCACCTGCATATTTTCCACAGATGATTTTATATACTTCACCAGTTTCTGATGTTTATCATGTGACAGATGCCATTTGCTTCAGTGTAAATGCCTCATTAACACATATACACACACGCTCACTCCCCCCACTCCTCTATCTCCGAGGAGGTGAATGTCTGGGATTCCCCAGTGTCCCAGTTTTTCTGATCAGGCCACCCTACGCATCCCCAGGTCTCAACACAAGTTGATATTCATGCAGCAGAGACAGTTATACTGAGTTGCAGGATGCATTTTTCCCCAAATTCTTCTGTAGTGTTTCAGAATTTATATATAGGGAAACTGTTATATCTGCATATACAGTGTTAATCAAATCTAAGAAGCAATTTAAAAAAACTCAGTTAGGAGAACACTTCTGTTTGGTAGACTAGATAAGATCTCGAGCATTGTTTAGACAAAGAAATCTAATCAAACAAGTCATTCTCCTTTTATAGCTCAAATCAATATTACACATTGGAACAACATCCGTTGGTGTAAGTGGATTCACTTAATTGGCCCAAACTGCATAATACCGCTCAGCAAGACAAATCACAATTAGCTCAACCCATAAAATAGGGCTAATGAGTAAATCCTTTGTAAGGTAGCTAAAAAAACCAACCACCTCGAATCTTGTCAGCACCACTGCCAAAAGAGACAGACAAAACAGAACAAAAAGCTTACGGCATTGAACAGTCTTGAATTTAAAAAAAAAAATTAAAAAAAATCAAATGGATGCAAAAAAGGTTCAAACTTACTGCTTTGCCAAAAACACATCTTTCATCTGACCTGTGTCTTTAGCAGCTTCACACTAAAATACACACACCAATAATACAATAAATCTGTACACATAGTGAGTGTGCAGTATTCATACAGCCTTTAAAGTGGTATCTGCAAAGAAATACTGCCACATGATTACAGCATTTAACCCTAAAATGAAATACTGGAAACATTTCTAAACCATATGAAAAGCAGAACCATGAAAGCCATAAATAGCATAACTATCCCATATTTTCCCCATTTATTTTTACTCAGCATTTCAAAAACCTAAATAAAAATTTATGCAAATAAACAAGTCAACCTGCAGAGTAAGCATAAGTAGAGTTCTCTACAAGCCTATTTTAAAACTTGTATTTTTTTTAATTTGATGGCCCACAAATAGCTAGATGGGGACTAAGGTAAAACAATTCTTCAGTGGCCTTCAAACATTTGGTTTGGTGAAGGGTATTACTTACAGTCCCCTCTGAGTCTACAATGACTCTCAAAACAGCCCATCCGTTTGCATCTGCAGGATTAGATCCTGGGTCAGCAGACACAAGCGGGGGGGGGGGGGGGGGGGGGGGGGGGGGGAGGAATACATATTGGCACCCTTTCCTCTACTCCCCTGTCCTGCCCTTCAGTTTGCCAACTGGTCGAAACTTGAAGACAGCGATCACCTCACTTACTAGTGGCCTCAAAAATCCACAAATCTCAACTAAAATTAAAATGGAATGATCCAGGTTGAACTAAACAGTCTTTAAGAGAAGAGAAGCACCAACCAGGCAAGGAAGACTGCATTTCTAACCAAGACTTAGAGAATGCACTTTTCAACACATAAAAAGATTTTTCATCTGTTCACATTCTCACTTATAAACATGAATTTATTTTTGCAACCTTGAAAACAAAAAGTAATCTCAAAATTCTCTCTCCCATGAACGAAGCTCTGGAACTTTTTTGGCTGCTAAAAAGACACACAATTTTACTTGACAAAGACCTCATCAACAGGAAAGGACTCCCTGTTGTATTTAGAGGCCTAATCACTTAAACTATGAAAAACAGACCATGCTAAGGCTGTCATGCAGTGATAATCGGAAACTGAATTCTGTTTGCTGGAACAGGCAAGGAAATGCCTCCGAAGTCCTGAAGACATCACAGATAAGAATCTAGAGGAGAGTCTTCCAGAATGGCTTTGGCTCTTAAAGCCTTTTCCTATATGCTTATTCTTTGGCACATAACTTCCCGGTGAAGCACCTTCTAGAATACCGATGGGAAAGAAGGCTTCTCCATCAGAATTTTATCTCAAGTGCTTACTGTGTTTTACCCTCCAAAACAGTAAAGACCAGAAACCAGTAATTTAGTGTCTCATGTAAACTTCAGAGCACAGATCTAGCTAAACTTCAGTTCTGCATAACTGAATGTTGAGAAGACCATTATTAGGCTGACTAAAACAAGGTGGTGGGTTTTTTTTGGCCAGACATTGAAAACTGAAGGTATGATGTTTGTCTCTATAGTATGCTCTTTTGGACCTTTTCTAGGAAAGCTTGTCTCTAAAGGCTTCTATTCAGAACAATTCAATCGTTCTTAAAAGAAGACTTCTTTAGCCTATCAAGTCTATCTATAGATAGCCAACAAGTACAAATAAAAGGTTGCTTAACTTCTTTTCAAGTTCAAGCTGCTTTTCTTTTTGAGAGGAAAACCTGCTTAAAGCTCTAGAAGACAAAAAACCACTAGTCTGTCACAGTTAATAGCTAATAAGAGTAATTCGTTTGCTACTGAAAATTTAGCAGAATTAAACGGTTGGTTTGTATCACAACTTTCCACATGCTTTAGTCAACACCAACCAGGAACAATCAATCTTTCTTTAGTAGAATAACTTGAGTAGAAGTGGAAGACGACAGATCAATAGTCATCTTGTTTACTAATCTACCTTTGCATGAACTGCAGGATTAACAGAGGTAGAGGAATCAGGAGGAAAAAAACATAATGTCCCATTCGTCAACTCCAACTCATTGCCTCAATAGCAAAACACTTCTCACAATCTTGAGGGAAAAGCATTCTCCTTGTGTCCTTCCACTCATGGCTCCCTTTGACAGGCAGCCACCTTTGGCAGGTGGGGCAGCTACCGAGTTTCTTCACCCAAGCAAAGCCTAGAAGCAGCACAGCCACTCAAAACAACCTTTGCTGATTTAGGGGTGCTGTGAAGAAACAGTCTGTGAGCTAGCAACTGCACTCATATCTCTGAAGACTGTTTTTACGTTGGAGTGTATTATCTAGAACAAGTGTCTAGGAGAAACGGGAGAATTTTACTTCAGAGCATACACTAACAACTTGGGAAGATACTTAAGAAATCTGTTTACCAAAGCAAAAGTCTCCATCTGTTGCAAGAGTTCAGGAATTCATCATATTTAGAGCAGTCCACTATGCTCTGTATGGATGCTAGAGTTTCATCTTTGCAGCATGACTGAACTGTTTTAGAAAAAGAATTAAGCTTTTAGTGATGTTAACAAAATAGTAGTGCCCTACAGTGTTTTTAGTAGCCTCTCTGCATTTCAAACGCACCTGCACCCACATGTCAGCCTTCCCCTAATGGAATCTCAGCTTTCTAAGCACATTAGCAAAGCAATAGGACCGATCTTTCTCATGCTGTTTCTTTTTCCTGCCTCTCCCAAAAACAAGCTCACCATGGAATGCATTTGATGCATGTTTCTTTGTTTTCTAAATGGGAGAGACATGTGCGAATGGGAAAACCTAGTAGTTAGGCAGGTCTAGAAAACAGCATCACATGCTAGCAAGGGTAGCCAGTTACAGAACTTCATATAGTAGAGGTTTAGCTCTTATTTGAGCTAGATACCCCAGAAGACATACATGATTCAGAAAAAGTAGCTTAAACTCAGGTATGTTACAAAGCAACACACCATGTGCATTGGTAGCATGCTCATAGCATATTCAGCTTAATTCATACGGAGTTCCTCTTTCAGGTGGATGAACACAGTAAGTACACAACCATTCAGATGAGATTCCTGTCTAATTTCCAAATCTGCCTGCCTACAGATGAATGGACTGCAGAAACTGCTTCCAGCATCCAAAGATGGTAGTAAAGCCAGGAATCCCTGAAACCATTTCCAGGGTTGAGAGAACAGCCCACAGCAATAGCAAGGTAAATTCACCTGGCATTCCAACTACACAACAGTATTTAAAAGAAAGGTGAGAGGGGAAGTATAGACATCAGCTCAAAGCAACACAATCGGGAGGACAGACAAAAAAAAAAAAAATATCAGCAATGCAAGATACAGACCCTACAGTAAATTAAGTTCTTCCCAACGTGGACTAACTTCTGTCCCAAAACAAACCATATATTGAGACAGTAATTACGTTTCAGAGTAACCCTCACTCTATGCCAATATAAGTTGCCACTCAAAGGATGCTCCAACCCCTAACTCTCCTCCACATTCAGCTCTAGCAATTATAATGCTGCTGAGGCAGATCAATGAACTGAACAGACCCAGTGGAAAAGTAATCTAAGGGGAGGGGAAATTAACCTTCTGTCAGATCAGCAAGTTAAACCATCTCCCAGCCACATGATCATTGGATCCAATACAGTGAGAGAATGGCAAGGGACAGGACAGCACAAACAGTCCTTTCAGAAATATTTTGGACTTAGAAAAATTTAGACAAAATATGAAACCAGATCTAAAATGTCAAATAATTAACAAAATAAAATTTAAAAAAACAAACAGGTTTTCTAAAACACAGAAAATTATTCCTTAAGTCTATGCAATACATATATATGTATCATAGAAAATATACATATGTACATACACACACCCCTTATCCACTTTTGGGTACCTAGTGAGTGGAGTTTTTCCACTAAGGTTAAGTACTAAAGCAGTACCTACAGTAAACCAGAAAAATGCAGTCATGAAACCTCAAAATTATCATCATGCCCAGCGTAAGGTTATGTTTTAAGAGCAATGGAATCTTCAACACTTACAAATGCCTTATTAAATACTCACTTTATTACATAACATTCACAAGAGTAGAGCATTTTTCCTTCAAAATTCCACTGATGTGAATACTCAAGATTTCTTAAAAATTATGCTTTGTTAGTTCTTCAATAAAATTTTTAGTTCTACAGTTCTACAAGATTACTTTTCTGACAGTGTATTAAAACTATTCATTACATTATAGGACAACTCTGAAGAAGATAGTCCTCTATATATAACCCATCCTAAGTTTTCTACCCTCAAAAGCCTTCTTTTCAAAGACAAGTCAGCTCTGAGATTCCAAGAAGCAGATGTCAAGATGAAGAGTATAAAGACTGTGTAACGGAAAAAAAAGCACCAAGCATGCTTGCTGTGGAAACTCACAGAACACAGTAAGCCAGAAATCCCATGAAATCTACTTGTTAAATACCTTTTCAGAATAGACTTGCCTTTTTAAAAAATATGATTTTAGCAAGAAATCATCCCTGCCCATAGCAGAAGTATAATCACTTCTATCCTATCTGCTTGACAGCCACTCAGTCCTGTTACAACAAATGTAGTAAGAAAGTACAGAGCAGCGTTTGTTATAAAACAGTCTACTCACCAAAACCACTAGCCCTGACTTACATTTTAAAAATGGGTCTATGACTGAGCCTGTCAGTATTTGCAGCCCTGAATTCAAAGAAAGTTTAAGCCGATTTTACGTAGTACTAGATAAAAGTAATCACAGAAGACCACAAAGTCAAGTACAAAAAGAACTGGGCGGGGGGGGGGGGGGGGGGGGGGAGAATGTATTTTGTAAAGGAGGATCTAACTAGATAACAGCAAGGGGCAAGGACCTCCAAAGAAAAAAAATAAAAAGCATATCAGCAGAACTAAGTTACAGGATGAAGAGTTCCAGAGTTGACTGCTGGGCAATGCACAAGACCATTTTTGCTGCACAGAAAATCTTAAACTGGGCAGAAAAACTATTTGTGTCTCAAGTTTCATCTTACGGTGTAATGCTTTTAAAAAGGTACTTATTGTTCATTAGACCATTGTACTAACCTCCATTCCATCCTTAAAGGGAATTTATATGTCTGTATTCTACAATGCTGAACATATTACCCATATGTTAAGTGAAGAAGCGCATATCTGGTGTTACACGGTACATCCATACGCTTGAAAACGGTTGTATAGACAAGCAGCTGGCTCACCAAATCTGTAAGGACTGTGCACAGTCTAACAAATGGGCAGGAATGGACAAAAATCCTGCACTGTCTAAATACAATTTTCACACAGTTAATACCAGCACTGAACAATCCAACCATGGATGCTGACACCAGACTTCATGTGGTCCCGTCCTTTTCCAGATCATCTGACAAAAATATTTTCAACAAGTTATTTTTCTTACAGCCCTCAGAGTTCTGCCACAGCTACATCTCAAATTATAAAGATTCTGTTTTAGCGTGCCCCTAGGAAAATCCTGCGTTTGTTTTTTAGGTTATTGAGTATTTTCCCTGACAACATTTCCACCTCCCAGCTGACTTCCTATGATACACACTTTTTCCATCCGAAGGTAACTCAAGGATAGCAAGCAGAATGTTAGTCTCTACTGTATTCCATTAATCTTATGACTATTATTTCAGCACATTGAGCAGATTTAGTCTAAAAACAACACATGTATTGAAGAAACAGATCTTGATATATAAAAGCATTCTTCATTCTTTCCACTACACAGTTCCCCCCACCAAGAGTTTAAGCACAGTTCTTGTTCCAATAAACAAAAAACTATAGCAACATGTCAGGTCTTCTCCCACACCTACTTCACACCCTTCTCACACCCTTCCATAACAAGCTATCACTTTGTGGATTCTCTTTTTTGAGGCAAGAATTTAAGTAGTACGAAGTCAAATGCTCCTGATCTTCACCTTTGAAAACTAAATAAAAAATAGAAAATATGGGAAGTAACCACTATCAAACTAGCTCAATCACAGTATCATAAATACTTATAGCCTATACATACAAATTCTAATAAATATATATTTAGATCTTAAATATAGTGCACTTGGTCAATGTTATATATAGGTATTGTGGTAAAAAGAGATAACTACATTCTATACAGGTAACACCTGCACAACACTGAAGAAAAACACCAAACTATTTCTGTAAGGTGACAACTGTTTCCATTTTTAAGAAAAGTGCAAGCTTTTGCATTCCTTACAAAATATAGATAATATTCACAGGTTTAATAAATTAGCTCGACCTTACATATAATTTTATAAGACACTGGAGTAAACTTCTATATAAATAAATTCTTGTTTTAAAAAAGCCTGGAATTAAAAAAAAAAAACTATCAATCTTTCCAACTTGCATGGAATCTACATAGCACAGCAACACAGACACTCATGCAACGGTTCCTTCTAAATCCTCTTTCCTGTTAGCATTTAGGTTTGGGTTTTTCCCCCCTCCAACCTGCTAAATAAAGTCATATTTCCTGCTGACAGCAAATGATTGGTTTACCTATAACTCCAGGGGGTTTAACTATCCGTCCTTTAAGAAGCTTTGACAGTTTAACCTGCTGAGCTCACAGCACCCAAGGGAGGGTCTTACTTGCAGTTTTACTTCTGCTGCTGCTGCTGACCACTAATACTGACTCCACAGATAATGGATTTCAATAACAACCTCCTACAGGTTAACACTTTGGGTACTAGCCATGATACTGCTTTAATTAAGTTAATACATGAAGGTTACAGTTTGGTAGAAAGTTTTATTAAATTTGGCAGTGCTTACAATAGCAGGAAAAGTGCACACGCTCACCTGTCCAGTAGCTCTGGGATGTTTGCCTGCAGATATAATGCAGTTGGTTGGGTTTACACAACTTTTCTTTAAGTGAGCTCAGTTTATTAGTCCCATCTCCTCTAAATATGGATTTTTCCAGCACAACTGATAATTTCATGATGGATATGAAATGGATGCTTCTAACCATGCTGGGTACAGAATGTGTCTACCTGGCATACAAACAGTCCATGCACTACAGTTAGGGGGTGTTGTGTTCAGTTTTTTATTTTGCAAGGTTTGGAGCATCCTGATGGTGGAGAAGATTAGCATTTTTGTCTCCTTGAAGCTAAGTTGCTAACATTAAAATAAATTTTATATTTCAGCAAGCTATTAATTATGTAAAAGTTCAAAGATGTTTTTAACATCTAGTTGAAAGTGGGAAATAATTCAAATTTACTGAAAGCAAACATTTGACAAAAGACAAAGAGTACAGATTGTCAAGGTGCATGTTTAAATGCATTTTTCAGACTATTCACTTATTCTTTTTCAACACAGCACTTAAAAGCACATACTCACTTCAAAAATAGAGAGGAAAAGAGGTTCTTTGTTAAAAACCTGGTAATAACTTTACCTGCAAAAATATTTATTTGTTAGATTTCATTTTATTTTTGTTAAAGTACACAATCTGACAGACACTCTGTACAGAGTAATAATGAAGCAGCATGGGAGCCGTTTAATATATTTCTTGATTAACTCATTGCCTGTCCAGTTCTCATACAGACATGTGCTCACATGTCATAATCGTCATAACTCCCATCATCCCTACAGTTAACACACAAGCTCCTTGATTAGTGCACAACTCCCAGACGAGCCATTGCTAATGCTAAATAATTCCCTTCAGCCTCCTGCGACTATACCGCAGGCTCTCCAATTAAATATAATGTCTCTGATGAGCCATATTAATACGAACAAATTCCTGCCAGGGATTCTAGCCCACTCACTTTCACCAAAGAAGCAACTGAAATAAAAAGAGGAAAGCTGTATACATAAAAATTAGCCAAAAGAATAGTTTTGCCATGAGGCTTTAATTAGAAACTTTGCTGTCACAGGTATTTTATTCTTGGAGGTGTCCGGCAGCCTGGCATATTAATACAAGTTTACTGATAAATGACAATGAGTAAATTACCATTTTAATAATTGAAAAGCAAGCATGTAAAACAGATAGCTTTTCAATCAGTTAATTACAATTAGTAATATCTAATCACATGTGATAAAATTAACTACAGAAACCCTCAGATCACTTGCTGTTGGTACAGCAATTATATTCAGCTGCTTTTGTGCATTAAGCATCATTTGAAACATTGGCATAACTGTACACACCTACACAAAAGGTTCTTTCAGGTTATAAAAATATTTCAGTAATGACCCATGCATAAAATTTTCAAAACTTGCACCGAGAAACTACCTTGCTTGTTAATAGCCTGCTGCAGCATCACAGATTATATTGCAAAGTCCACTTATTTTAAGACATTTACATATGTACCAAGCAACATTAAAATATTTTAAGATTATAACTGAGCCAGTCATGGGTCAAATATATAGAAGCCAAATTATGGTAATTTCCCCCCTTTAAAATGGGAAGAGTCACAGGAAAACCCAACCTTTTCAGCATACACTGGGATTCCTTAACATCATTTAACACAAAATTGCTGCCATTAGCTGGAAATTCACTACTCGGATTTTATGAAAATCATAAGGAGTTCCCAGTCCTTACAGCAGAGAGTCTGATGTCCTTAACCCTAGTGCTGACCCTCTCACTAGAAGAGATAACAACAAAGGACATGTAAATAGACTGTTGTAGGAGTATCCTTTAGTAGTTTAAATATTGCTTGCAACTGCACAAATTGTAAGATATTCAAATAACCCCCATGAAATTTTGATAAGCTCTTCCCCAAGGTCCTTGCACCTTCATCCTTACACTAATGTACTTCATCTTCATTTACCTGATCATTAGTTTCCAGTTTGTTCAGCTGGAAACCAACACACACTAATTACTTTGACATCACAAAGTCCTATCTGTCTTCACCACCTCCCCAGACAGCAGGGAGAAATTATCAAGGGTAGGCATGATAATATCCTGATAAATGATGATTCACATCACCTCACTGTCAATCATCCAGAAGTGCTCACGCAAGATACCACTCAATCTCATTACTGAATCCTAGGGCTAAGAGTACAATACACACCAGGAGTCATATTTCAAACAGCAGGCCACCTGGGTAAGATGCAGCTCTCAGAGATTTTCATGAATTTTGTTGGCTTTTTGTTTTAACACTGTAAATGTCAAATATTCATATATTTTACCATGTATATATAGGCTGGCAGAAAAGGACGTGCTGAAAGCAAGGCAATTCATCTTGAGGGTTCAAGTGCAAAACAAAAAAAAAAAATCTAAGTTCTTTGGAGGGGAGGAAAAGGACAGGTAAGTTTCATTAATTTAAGAAGAAAATGAATAAACCCATCTAAAGTTTCAAAGTTCAGTTTCATGATTTAAGCATCCTTCCTGCTGAAACAATACAAATGCATTCAGAGCTCTGAAAGAAGTAATGCTAGCTTTGAAACTCATTGACATAGGCAAAGTTTGCTTTTTCCATGACAGAAAGCAAATATTCATAAAAGCAATGTTCCTGCTTCAATAAATAGCTAATCAGTCAAGAAGCAAAACAAAAAGAGCTGCTTTCTCAGAAGAGATCACCACTTTCCCTACTTCCAAATCAGTATCATCATCCTTCCAGCTCTCTCAGTCCAATTAGACACATAAAGTAATCTCCAATAGATAAATGCCCAGGAGTTGCTACTTAGTGCAGAATCTAGGAGTTGTTCTTTATGCAAAGGAATGAGGAGGGAACCACACACAACAGCTTCTAGGTCTGTAACATACTCAATTTTCTCACCCAACGTAGATCATTCACCATGAGTAAACTTGCACAATGATACACCATATATTGAACAATATGATCAACCACTGATGGAACAGATGAGGGAAAAGAAAGGAAAACAAGACTGAAAGAATAAGGGGGGAAAGCATGAGGGAATTCCACAACCACATGTGGTTCTACTAGTTACTGCCAGCGAGTAGAAAAACAGTCAGAACTACAGAACAAAAGAGAGCACTATAGAAACAAAGAATAGACAGCAAAAAAATAAAGCAAGCATGAAGACGCACATTTTACCATTCCACTGTATTTTTCTGGCTGAAGACACTTTCAACGCTCAATGCAAGTCAGAGCAGCAGAGAGCTCCCTTGCACGTATGGATGATGCTGCTCCAGGCCTGCTGGTGCAGCATCCAGCAACTGCCTGCCCACACAACTGAGCCTGAACTTGGCAGGAACCCTCACATACACTTTCTTGCACCTCTGCTGCCCCAGACTGTTTGAAATAGCATCGTAGGCTCACAATGAAACCCTTGTCCCATTTCAAAGTACTCTCCTGTGGGGCTGCACAGGACAGGCAGCAACTTACAGGCTCCTTTTCAGATACCGTTAGCATAACGTTTTTCAAGGAGAAACTCAGAGGACATGTTCTAATATATATGTAAGTGCAAATACAACAGAAATGCAAGGGTCCATAAAAACCCTGAATGAAGTCATTTAGGTGTGGCTGCACTACATACCTGACATATATACTATTTGAAGTCTACCTTTCAGAGCAGCTGTGGATCACTTAAGGAAGTTCAAAAGCCAAGAGCTCTTCACAAGCTTCCTGTCAAAATACCCACCCTAACAAAAGCCAGCTTCTAGTCTACACGTGCACACAGACTCCTCACTCCCAAGTCTGTGACCAACACACCTCACCTCTTTGGCAGAATTTACATTAAGGTTGGCTCATCAACCTTACCTTACCAACCTTACCTATCATGCTAAATAGGAGAGATAAGTGATTCTACAACAATTTGGCCCAGAAAGGTTAAACGCCACATGCTTCAACAACAGAACTCAAAGCGGTTTTCCCTTCAAGAACCAAAAAGTCTGAAAATAAAACATAACCTATTGTCTCTAGCACATCAACCAGGGAAAAATTATGAGCAAAAAACAGAGAATTTTTTTTTTCCACTGAATGCAACCTCAGTGCTTTCCTTCCTCGACTTAGAGAAAGGCTGCTAGGAGGAGGGATCAAATAACTAAAATTGCCAGGTTAGTTCACAGAAGTGGAGCATTTAAGACAGAAAGGAAGCAAGCAACTCAGACCATAAAGTATCACTCCAAACATGCTTCAAAGTTAAAAACTTTTAGAAATGTCATTCAATGATGAACTTCATCACACAAGCGTGTGAAGTTTTTATTTTAACTTAAACAGCCACCTTCATCCCAGACTTACTGGGCCACTCATTTCTTGAAGAACATATGATCAATTTGCACCTTGAGAAGGCCACTGTTGGTTAACTGCTTGAAGGCATACAATTCAAATTCCTTCTGCAGAAAAAATATTGGTGCAAAGAATACATAGGCATGCATGCCAGCAAAATGACTTTACAACGATAGTTAATGTGTTAGCTTTACTTCCAGAAATTTGAGGGCAGAAAACTGTAGTAGCGATTGTATGCTTTAGTTCAGCTGATGGAAGTATATGAAATTCTAGCAGTTGAAGACTTTCTTGAAAAGGCCTATCTTCAAATCAAAAACTTTAGATTTCTTCATGTTAGGGCTATGACAATTGCTTTACAAAAAAATCTTTAAACACAGCAGTGTCACTTCTTGAATCTCATTAGCCTAATTTTAAAAATTAGCTTTCAGAACTAGTTCAACACAGGAAAACACACACATACTTCTTTGTTGGCTAAGCTGTAAAAGAAAACTCTGCAGAAAAAGCAAAAGACTGGCACAGAAACAAACTTTAATATTGGGCAAATGCTGAGTTGAACACATTAAGACATATAAAAACTACATCTTTCTTTTAAGTTACTGAAGTTAACTTGCAGTAGAACTACAGGATTTTCTCTAAAGAAAAAGTAAATGGGAAACTGCTGTCAGCAAGTCTCACTACTGCAGAGCTCACAGTCTACAAGTTTATCTGTCAATCTTGAGCTCCACACATACTGAACAAGAAGCACATGACAAAAATTCAGGCTCAATTTAACCCATATTCAAGGCTGATTCTAAAAACTCTTTAAAGTAGAAATGAAATACAAATTACCCTTCAACTGTAAGTGTATCACAAGAAAAATAAAAATTGGATTTACCATTAAAATTCAGGTTATTACCAAAAAAATAAATCATTCACACAGCTAAAACCTCCCCTACATTATGGTCGTAACTTTATATTTACAGAGAACACTGACATATTTAAGGTAGCTATAGACCCTCTACATACTCTTGTTTTACCAAGTAAAAGCTAACATTGATTTAAAAGATATGAAAGAACATTATCATTAAAATGACAAAATAGTAAAACCCATATTAGTACTATGGTCTTGTAAAATTAAAGCTTTGAATTCAGCATTTAACTATTGAATAAAGAATCACCAACTACTGCTGAATTTATCAAGTATTACATACGGCATAAAAAATGGGTTCTCAAACCAAAAGTACAGGAGATCATACAGTGGTTTCCACAGTTCTCGAAAATTTTGCCATGCTTGACATGGCAAACAACATAAGCAAATACGTTAATAGTTCAAAGTTTCAATCAATCTTAAAGTTATGAGCAAGAAAAGCAGTACCTTGCTGAAAGCATAAGAGAAGAAACAAAGGAACAGCTATGGTTTCTCAAGTCCCAGCAGCAGGTCACTGTGGCAGACCGTGGGCTGCCCAAGCCCAACCATTCTGCATTTCATTCTCCTTTCTTTACAAAAAGGAAGGTTCAGGACACTGGGGTCTGGCCCTACCAGGCAACAGTGCTCAAAGGCAACTCCTCAACAACTGTCCCTTCCCTCCCATATACACAAGATTTTCAGCCACTAAAGATGTACAAGCAAGCATTACTAACTCACCCACATTCAAAGGCGTTTGGGATCCTTTCTCACAGCATAAGTGAGTGGCCCAAGAAGATGCCAGCAGGCAGGCCCAGCCAGGCAAGCTTCCAGCACCAAGCCTTCATGCACTAGGCAGCAGACCTGCCAGGGCCCTCATGCTAGAGGAGTGTCACAGTACTTAAAAGTTCTTATCACAGCTTTTCTTTTTCCACCCACCCCCCTTTTTTTTTTTTTTTTTTTTTTTTCCAAGCTGAAGACTGGATTCCTGTTAGTCTCCACAGAGCACAAACACTAGCCAGGCAATACAATCACTTTTGTTATGTTCAGGAAGAGCCTTTAAGGAAGAAAAAAAAAAAAAATTCAATCTGAAACAGCAGGGAGATGCAGCCCCCAGTAGCCACCCCACAAAGCACACTTGCTCTGTTAGCTCTTCTTCAAGACAAACTCCTTTGCTTATTAAGCAAAATCAAGGCAAACAAAAATCTGGGTCAGCAAATTAACTTTTTCCTGGGTTCAGAAGCATTTCTAGGAGACTGACAGTTCCAATGCTGAACCAGTAGTAGCATCCAGAACAGCTAGTTAAGAGCAACAGCTGCGCACATCGGAACAAAACCATCAGTCAAAAGTTGATCTGAAGAGCTTTCAAACAGCTAAATAACCTGTGCAAAACTGAAAAACATTAAGCAGAAGATCAGCAAAATTGTGTAGGAAAGTTTGTCCTAAATGAGCTATTATTTAGCTTTCTGGACATTATTCTTCAGATTTTACACACAACTTTTACTAAAATTGAGAGATAACTGGAGACTTACACGTACTCTCATTATTACCTTTTTTTACCTTCTCAGAGTCACATCAATATTTTGGTAATTGTATCTGCCAAGGAAAATCCTCACCAAAAAAAAGCTTCCCCAAATCTGAACCTGATAGTTCAGCCATGGGTGGCAAGCAATTTAAAAAAAAATAAATAAATAAAAATCCCACAGGTAAAGAAACAAGTCATACTTCCATAATAAGCATTCAAGTTATCTGTGAAGAGGCATTCCTTTTCTCATGAAATATGATGCCATAAGTAGTGAAAGAGTGAGCTTCTTTCTTTCACATTGCATAGCCAAAGACTATCATGTATTTGCACATTTGACAATATAATACAAGTTAACTTAGTCTGTTTTGCTTTTACTTGCATAAAATGAGCTCTCCCCTACCCTGTGGGTTTTTAAAAAAGCAATAAACAAAAGTGAACAATAACTGAGGTTGGATAGGACCTCTAAAGAGCTGATCCAATTTTTCCTCACTTCGTAGTTTAGCTAGGTTGACTATCTCACAAATTCAGCTATTAAGATACTACAGGACACCAGTAAGAGCCCTGGTAAAGCCAAGGTAAGTGACATCCACTGCTCTTTTTCATCCTTTGAGCTGGTCATATCAAAAGATGGGTACCACATTAGCCAGGCATGGTTTGCCACAAACTCACATTGCTCTCAGTCATATTCTCACACTTCATGCAACAAGACATGGCTTACAAAAAAATTCACACCATAATTTTTTCCGATTACTTCCCTGTGGTTCTCTGGATCAAAGAAACGGTTACTTCCTTCCAGTCACCAGGAACCTCCCACTATACTGACATTTCAAAGATGAAAGAGAGCAGTCTCACAATGAAATCAGCTCATTCCCTCAACTCAGATGCATCCCACCCATTCCACGGACTCTCCTATGTCCAATTCACTTACACAATACCCAATTGATCTTTCCCTACTGTGAACAGGACTACACTTCGTCTGGCACTGCAACTAGACTCATGGACCTAGGAGGTCTAGGAATGGGCTTTCCCAGTAAGAGCCAAAGCAAATTAGGCACTGAGTATCTCAGACTTTTCCATACCCTTTGCCATTATCAGGTACCTTTCCCAATGAGCCCGCATTTTCCTTTTCCCTTCTTTTGTTGCTGATATACTGAAACTTCCTGGTGCCCCTCCACATCCTTCAGTATATAACACCAGCTGAGCTTTAGCTTCCTTTATTATGCCCCTGCACACTCTGACAAGTCTTTCTCCCAGGTAACCCATCCCTGCCTTCACCTGCTGTATACTCACTTTCGGCATTTGAACTCCACCCGAGTTCCCCATACAGCCCAGGAAGGCTTCTGTCACACTTTCTCAGCCTTCTCCACATCAGAACAGACAGCTCCTGTGCTTGGAAAAGACCATCCTTGATTATCGACCAGCTCTCCTGGGCCACTTCAACTTCCAAAGCAGTCTCCCATAGGATCCTGGCAACCAAATCCTTGCTCAGGCCAAAAACCTGCCCTCCTGAAGCCCAGGGTTGTAATTCTGCTGTTTGTCTCGCTCACTCCTCTTGGGAACCTAAACCTCATGACTTCAGAGCAGTCATAGGCTTCACATCCCTGATCACCTCTTCCCTCTTTGTAAGGGGTCCAGCACAGCATCTCCTCTAGTTAACTCAATCATTTATCAAGAAATCATCCTCCACACATTTCAGAAGACTCCTCAATTGCTTTCACTCTGTCTTTTCAGCAAATATGAGGATGATTAATACCCCACAAGAGTACTAGGGTCTGCAATTATGAGGCTTCCTCCAGTTTTCTAAAACTGGCTTCATCTGCTTTTTATTCTTGATCAGGCTGTGGCAGACATCCACCACAACATGGCCTAGTAGCAGAAGTCACAGCCTTCCCTGTATTGAGGGTCTCTATCCTCCACTTACTCAAGCATAGCCTCTTGCAAAGCTCTTGGCTCTGCAGGTTCTCTGCAAAGAACCAGTCAGTCTGTCCTTCCTGATCCTGCAGTCAGCTCACCTCCTCCCTGCAGGTCCTTCACCTGCAACACAGCGCCTGGACCAGAGCACACCTCTGTCACAAAATGGAATGGTTTGGACCACTTAAAGAATCACCTCCCTGTATACAGGGACCAAAAATGCAATAAGGTAAAAGAGAAATTTAAAAGGATTATGAGTATAATAATAGCCTGAGATTCATTCACAATTGAATAAAGTTCACAACAGTAATTTAAGTATAGATTTGAAAAGCAATATTTGTAATGTACTTGCTGTAGAATATTCAAGTTAGTACGTACACATGCATAAAGACAGTAAGAGATATACATATAAGCAAGTAAAAGAGGTATACCTGTTAAAAATTCCCCTCGGGTTCAGTGAAAATATTCACATTGAATGCTTCGGCATCTTTCTCAACAGGCAAAGGGTTGAGTCTCAAGGAGCAGAGAGCATCAGCCCAAGTCTTGTTGGCTTTCGGTGACAGACCTCTGATCTTTGCAAACAGGAAAGTTTGCAAGCTCTGAGAGGCGTCTCACTCAGAGGGAGATGCTGGTCACAGCCCACTGCTGTCCAGGAGAGCTCAAAGGCTCTCACTTAGGTACCACTGTTTATAGGTTCAGGAGATGACTGGCTTCAGTCATCAGTAAATTACTGGGATTCCAGTTGCACTGGTACCATTTCACATGAGTTACGATTCAGATAAGGAAGGCTCCAAGGCTGTCAGGGGATGACTTAAGATTCAGGTATGGTTGAAGACTCCAAGGTTGTCAGAAGAGGGCTGGGATATGTCTCAAGGTTGTTAGGAGAGAACTAGTTACCTCTACTCCTGTCCCCCACCTCCACTGGGCAGCAGGAGTCCTTGAGACGGTCAGCACGACTCCCTGTCTTAGCCATGTAAGAGTTCCTGGTACAGTCAAGGGGCCCTTAACCACCCAACTCATTACACTTATGCTAAGACCTAGCGAGACTTCCTGAGAAAGTTTGTAGATCAGCCCAGAGAGGCAGAAGAAACGCACCACCACAGCCTTACGATTCTGAGGGCCCCCGGCCCCTAGTCCCAGCCTGAGGGAGAAGCACCAGGCATTTGCTACAGCCCTAGACACGGAACACCACAGCCTTGCTCCTTCCATGTACTTTAAATATTAATTCATGACTGCTGGAAAGATTTAAGATTAACACATGTTCATTCACTCAAACCTGCTTTTCTTTTATGCTTACAATATGGCACAATAAGGAAACAATGAGTCCACAGGACAACTTTTGCAGGGAGTATCATTACCAGTCCCCAATATTTAACTAATATTACTTCCAAAGTGTCCTTTGGGAATGTAGTGTTGAAACCATCAAAGAACAGACAAGTTTAATAGATACAGTTTTGTTCAAAGAAAGAAATTGCACTACACAAACAAGTTTTAAGCTCCTCTGTTACCTTGCTAAATACATAGAACCCCAGTTTGATGCAGGGCCCCCATCGAGGTCTGGTTTCAGCTCAGAAGAGCTCTCTTGTATTCACCAAACTGGCATCTTCACCATGCTTACGTGCCCGCCCCTTATAAGCATACATGCTGAGAAACAGGATCAGCGTTACCCACAGATTTTTCTATATCCATATGAGTAAGAAACAAGGCAAAACCAAAAGCATTCCCTAGGGGACAGATGTATTCTCTAAAAGACTAGAATGGAAAGCTTCATTCGAGTTACCTTTTATACTCCACTACTGTCTTAAATCACAGGAAGAAATTAATTCCTAATAGAAACATGACAGTCAGATGCACCTGCACTGTAGAAAACAATTTTAACTTTTTATTTAAGTCAATACCAAGACATACAGATTTTCATTAACTAGCCATTAGATTCTCATGTGAACAGAACTTAATACATGCCTTTTAAGAACATCCTTCAGGATTGCCACTATTCAGCATTGTGACAGAGTATTAGAATGGATTAGTCCAAATACCAAGCACTCAGTTTCACACATCTGGAATACACTGTTTAGGACCACATGAAAAACAAAGCCACTCAATAGGAGAAACTTAAAACTGCCTTCCCCCTGCCATTCTCAAGAGCCAATCACTGCCAAGGTAAGTAAAGAAACATCACCATAACACCCTCACTAAGGCAGGTCACTCAGTCCTTGAGAAAATGCCTATAAGATACTTCGGTAAGAATCTGTCATAAAGAGTGCCAACCAACAAGAGCTGGAAGATCACCTGGTCACAACTGTTCTTACGCAACAACACAAACCAGCTGCCATCGCTAGCCATGCACCAGCATCCCAGATTGCTAACTGGGATCTTTATGCAATTCAACACAGTTGCTGCAGCTTCCATTCACATTCCTCATTCCTTTACCATTGGACTCGATCGTAAAGGTCTTTTCCAACCTAAATGATTCTATGATTCTCTCCCACAGGGTTCGCCAACAGTTGTGTTATTGTGGGACCCAGCTTCATGCACTTAAAGAGAGCTATGGAACCCAATTATAATCTGAGATTACAAAGAAAAGGCAAAAACAAAAAGATACAAAACAAATTTATGATTTCTTAATAGGCATCAAATTAATGTCCAGTGATGAAAGTCAGAGCATTGCCCAATTAGCACAGCAAGACAGAGACAGAAACCAAAAAAGGGTACTGTATCTAAACGGAATACATGCATCTCTATCAATCCAAGACACCACTAAATATAGCTATTACCTTGCACCAACTATTCAAACACAGACTACCATTCTTCCCCTATATTAAACAAGATACACAAAGGTTTGCAGCAGCAGGGGTTGGGGGTTTTTTGTGGTTGGTTTGGTTGGGGTTTTTGGTTTGGTTTGGGGTTTTTGGAGGGTTGTATTGGGTTTGCAAGGGTTTGGTAGTGGAGGGGCTATAGGGGTGGCTTCTGTGAAAAGCTGCTAGAAGCTTGCCCTATGTCCAATACAGCCAATGCCCACCAGCTGGCCAAGGCTGAGCCCCCATCAGCAACAGTGGTAGCACCTCTTGGATAACATATTTAAGAAGGAAAAAAACCAAAAAACAAAAACAAAAAAAAAAAAAACCAACCAAACACAACTGCTGGGGAACAGCAGCCAGAAGAGAGGAGTGAAAATATGAGAAACAACTGCAGACACCTAGTGAAGAAGGAAGGGGAGGAGGTGCTCCAGGCGCCAGAGCAGATTCCCCTGCAGCCCGTGGGGAAGACCCTGGTGAGGCAGGCTGTCCCCCTGCAGCCCAGGGAGGTCCATGGTGGAGCAGATCTCCACCTGCAGCCCGGGGAGGACCCCACGCCGGAGCAGGGGGATGCCCGAAGGAGACTGTGACCCCGTGGGAAGCCCACACTGGAGCAGGCTCCTGGCAGGACCTGTGGCCCCATGGAGAGAGGAGTCCACACTGCAGCAGGTTTGCTGGCAGGACTTGTGACCCTGCAGGGGACCCACTCTGGAGCAGGCTGTGCCTGAAGGACCACAGCCCATGGAAGGGACCCACGCTGGAGCAGTTTGTGAAGAACTACAGCCCGTGGGAAGGACCCACGCTGAAGCAGGGGAAGAGTGTGAGGAGGAAGGAGCAGCAGAGACAACGTGTGATGAACTGACGCCAACCCCTATTACCTGTCCCCCTGCACCACTGGAGGGAGGAGATAGAGAAAATTGGGAGTAGAGTTGAGGTGGGAAGGAGGGAGTGGTGGGGGGAAGGTGTTGCAAGACTCGGTTTTATTTCTCATTACCCTACTCTGATGTGATTGGTAAATTAATTTAATTTCCCCAAGTCAAGTCTGTTTTGCCTGTGACAGTAACAGTTGAGCGATCTCTCCCTGTTCTTATCTCAACCCACGAGCCTTTCGTTATATTTTCTCTCCTCTGTCCAGCTGAGGAGGGGAGTGTTACAGCAGCTTTGGTGGGCACCTGGTGTCCAGCCAGGGTCAACCCACCACAGTCCTTCTTAGTGCCCAACATGAGGCATGAGGAATTCAAGATAAGGATAATGATTGAGAAGGCAATGGGCAAAACATGGACTGAACACAGCTAGAGAGTGAAGAGCAGAATGATTGTGGGGGATTTCTGTTGTTGTAATTGTGGTGAAGGGACAAGGGGTGGATTGTGTGTAAATTGTCCACTTTTCAGTGGTGTTGTGATGATGTTATTTTGATTTTGGTGTGGGGAATTCTTTTTGTTGATGTTAAGTGAAGTTTTTGAAGATAGTGTGATCAATGTGATGAATGTGTACTTTAATGATAATTCTTAAATATGTGATTCACAGAGGCGAGACTTGTTTTTTCACAGATGCGTTTGAGGGAGGGGATGAAATAAACAACAGTCAAACAACCCAGTGCCACTGTTTTTTCTTCTTTTTTTTTTTTTTTAAACTATGTCAGGATGTAAATCCATCCTGAAAAATAATCAAGAAAGTGCCAGGGCTGTAAGCCATTTCAGGAAAAACTCGTTTTTGGAAGCAATTTCAAACATTTTTATTGACATTATCATTTAGAAGAATTGCTATATTAATTTCCAATAAAATCCAATTCATTTCCTATTTCAGGAAAATCGGGCTTCAAGGCTGACTATACTGACCTAAAAGATTAAGCTTTAGCCTGACACTAAGAGACAAGTACTAAACTAAAAATCAGGTATGTCATATCACTCATGTTGGCCAAGACATGAAAAAAGTTTCAGGATAGAAAAAGTTTTATCTATCACTTGATATTTTAAGGCCTATTACTAACAAGAAATATAAATTCAGATCAACTCCTACATAATCTCATTTTTCACAGTCCTTGCTTATTCATGCATAATCAACAGTACTTGCCAACCTATGACAGAAACCCGAGTTTCAATCAAGGTGTTCATAGCAATAAACTCCACTTTAGGGAAAATTTTAATTGTGAGACATGATCAGTCTGGCTAGTAGGACAACATCCATATGTATGCAGGCATGCTAATTCAAGGAAAACAAATATGGAAGTTTGCTACTGGGGGAAAAATGGCAGTTACTGTCTAGTTATCTAGAACATCTTGTTTCCAAGAAAAAGTGAAAGTGAAAAGTAATTTATATATGAAGCAATTGCTTAAAAATTAATGAGTTTTTTCATAAAATTTAGATTTAAATATATTTTTGTGTCTCAGTTAATAGTTTAACACAGGCCTATAATCTCCAAATTCAACTTTCAAGAGTCCATTCATTCATTCTAAGAAACTGAATATGACAAATTGTGTCACACTCATTTCACAGCAAGAACTTGTTATCCAGAGATGACCTTTAAATGATGATTCTACTCCTGATTGCTCCCTCATCCCTGAACTAGACAAGCTTGAAGGACAAACTAAGGCTTGGTTTGGGGTTTGTTTTGGTTTTTTTTTAATTAAAAAACCATCACCATGTGTTAACTATCAAAGCATGTTAGTTGCTACCTACAGACAATTCAGTGGTAATAAGTAAAAGGGTATCTCAAACTCATCCTTTTTAAATTCTAGTGCTACCTTGTTGAAACTAAACAACTGAAAGACAGATGCCTTTTAAGAACAAGGAAGAGTATAACCTAAAACCACAACACCCATGAAAGTGACATATGCATCCATACCTATACCTTATAACCTGCAAACTGCATTTCTTTCCTTCTCCCTACTATAACTTCATTTTGTTTCATGTCTCCAACCCTGAGCTTTTCCATCTTTCAGACACTTCATGTGTAATTCAATTCCTTGTTTAACACTACTCCCTAGAAAAAGAGCACCAGGATCCCATCCATGGAACCACAGACCTCACAATACCCCAGCAGCTGTTTGTTGAGCTATACAGCTAACAATCAAGGAAAGTACCTGGTTTTAAATACAACCATCCTTCCAAGGATCTTTTAAGATGGCTCCACTTTCCAATCCAGCTCTTCATATAGTCCCATCACATATCCCACCAGTGGGGGATATGGGGAAAAGGGAGCAGGGAAGGAAACCAATACCAGCAATACAGGCTCACACTAACTCAAGACATGAAATCTACACTGCCTCTCAAAAGATTAATCAGGTACTCTCCTTTCTCCTGGTCCCCAACCATGTGTCCTGATGGCATTAGCTCTAGCATTCATTATCCTACGCAGGGAGTCACATCAGCTTACTGATCCACGTTTCTTTCATTTTTTTCCACTGTTCAGAGATAAGCAGCCTGGAACCATTTAACAAAAGGCTGCACACACAGTAGTGTCAACAAAAGTGTCAGGTACACAAAAGATAGGAAGGTAAGAAGGGGAGAGAACTACTCTTAGTAGGCAGCACTGTCTTAAATCAGTTGTAAAAGCCATTTCCCAACTACTTCTGAACATTTTTCACAAAAACTGCCTCAGCTCCATCTCTGTCTAGAAGTCATGTTAATAGTAAGCAGCCCAGGGCCCGCTGAGCAGTGCTTACACCCACACAGACAAGAAATGAGACGGTATTACCAAACAGCATTGCTCATGAATACTGCCTGAAAATAGATCATCCTTGAATGTCCACAACCACAGCTGATAATAGCACAGCTGGGACAATATAAACCACAGAGTAAGAGATGTGAATCTGCACAATGAAACAGTTACTGCTGAGAAGCTGGGTGAAGGATAAAGTCAGGAAAAAGACAGGACACTCAGAAAGCAAAGAAGGTGTCCAAGGACCTTCCATTCTTGTGTCCAAGGAGGTGAGGCAGCAGGAAACAATGCCACTGCAGCACCTCCTTTACAGAGGAAGATGGTAAAACTATCTTTTTGGGTCACATTGACAATGTTTCATTGCATGAAAATTATTATATACAGCACTTTCCACTACCACCACTGGAGATTAACACAAGCAAAATGGACTACAATAGGTGTACACCCACTCAGTTTCTTGGGACAACTCACTGTAATAAGCACAAGTTTGAGCCAGCATTACAGCAGCAGGAGCCACTGATCCAGAGCTGCCAACGACAGTATTTCAAGGGGTGTCCTCAGCAAACTCTCGTGGCTTCAAAAGAAGGAGCTGCCTGCTCCTCCCCTGCTGCCTGAGGCAGGCAAGTCTTCAGAACGAGTGAAGCCCAGTGACTTCAGCCCTGCTCAGCCTGTCACCTAGACTTTAAGGTTGATCGCCGAGGTGCCTGTACATTTCTCCAAACCTCAGAGCTCTGGGTACAGTGTCGGAGCCCTGGAGCTGGCAAGGCAACAGAAGTCAGTTTAACTGATCGCTGACCTACTCCCAACTCATCTTGCTTCCATACATGGCTCCAGCAACTGTTAGACATTCCACTGAAATATTTTAATGTACTAAGTCAGTAGAAAAAATGCTAACTAACTTGACAAATAATGCGTCTGCTGCGTTCAGAGCACTGAAACAGCTCAGCACAAGGTCAGAAAAGTGCCAGAGCAAGAAAAGACCCAGAAGGGCACAAGCAATTAGAGCGGCTTCAGCATACATTAGCATTTAAGTTCAAACCAGGAGTGCAATTTTTTATGTTAATCTCTCAGTCATCCCCACTTACAACACATTTGGCTCCAACACACAGCTGTCTCAAAGCACATGAACTGGATATCTTCCAGGCAAAACTCAACCAAACGATGCAGTCCAGCAAGCACATCAAACGACCACTAGCAGGCACCGAGTCCACAGCACCAGACTGGAAACAGTGGAAACAGAGATGCTAAAAGGCAGGCAGCAAGGACACCATGTCTTCAGCATGAACCATTTCACTCTACAGATCCACTCCTGTTATTCTACCTACTGATGTAGGCAGTCATCAGCACCCACAGAACCACTGTTTCACTCTCCACAGGGCTGAGCACCTGCACATTTAAGTTGCAACTAACTTCTCTGACTGGGCTTCCACATTTTCCTGCCCCAAGGATGATTCCGTACAACTTCTGACAACCACCACTTCTCCCAAATGAGCTTTATGCCAAGAAATTAATTTTAATCCATGCATTGATCCTTCAAATAAATCAGCTTGGTAGTTAAATAACCCTCCCCACAAAGGTCAAAATTTCTAACACATACTTCCCACCTCCAAGGAAGCGTCCCCAAAAGGACTGCAGCATGATGCTTAAAGCCTTCTACTCTACACCCTTCCTCTCCTACTCAGAGTTACAGTTTCAATCAGAGTCCAACACAAGCCACATTTCAGCTTAGCCATCAAACTACACAAAAGGAGTCAGACCTGTTCCAAAGGTCATATATGTATTTCACATCATCCTATCACTGAATAAAATGCACAGCCAGTCTTTGAAGAACAGGCTGAAACTTTAGGACTCTAGAGCTCTGATGAGCCCCCAAATTTTAAAATTGCAGATCAAGCTTTCATTGCTCCTCACAGTCAATGAGAAATTGATTATTTCCTCATCAACAGCACCCTTCACCAATCCACTCAGCTTAGAAGCAATGATACAGTTTTAAAAAGAAAAAGCAGACTACACTTGGCAGGCAAGATACAATTTTGAACAAAAGCACACTCCTTCTACAGAGGTATTTGAGTCTTCGCAGGATGACCACCACTGACATCTCTTATGCTACTAGTTCACTAGATAAGGCAAGGGGACAGGATCGTAACATCACTTCCACCATCTCTTGCGAAGAAATAAGCAACGTGCTGTCTTGGCTTTGAACCAAAAGGTAAATGCATTGAAGGAAGAGCAGAACACCAACTGCAAACTTGAATGTAATGTTTCCTTGCCACAATCTGATACGTTCATATTCTGCACACCTTGGAAACAACACCATTTATGAAGAGGGAATTTCTCCAGACAGTACATGGAGGCAGAGGCCATTCTATACACTCTAGACAGCAGTCTAGGAATCATGTGTTTAAACAAGGCATTAAAATACTACCATTTCCTAATATTAGAGTACCTATAGATATGTGAACAGATCTCTCCTCAGGTCATCTGAGCACAAACCCCTGAAGTGCCATTGGGAGACAATAAGCTGTCAAAATGACTGAATTTCTAGTTTTGTAGCAGATGATGGAAGAAAGCTTTGCATATTGGATATTTTAAAGAAGTAAACGGGAAAAAAAATTAGTAAATGAGAGTTTGGACAAAGTTTAAGACTCTAAGTTAGTTACAAGTAAATAAAACTCAGTTTTGGATAAAATTCCATTTTTCAATCTAGTTAAATTTTTCAGATTAAAACTTAAATGCCAAATTCCCCCACAATATTTATTTTTGCCAACTAGATTTCTTAAGAACAAAACAACCTGACAGCAGCCCATTAAACTATAGGAAAGTCTTCAGCAAAATTCAAAGTTTTTGTTTCAGTCAAAAGCTCAACTTGGTTCACCCAAATTCATTCAGCTCAATACAGACTTGGTGTAGAAGCTTACAATCTTAATCAGCTTTGCAGTTCCTAAACCACATTTTCCCCAACTTCCTTTTGAAATACTGCCTCAGACTCCAAGCTTAAAAAAAAAATAAATAAAATAGGAAAGGAATATAGATCTTCCATTTCTAGGTCATTTGATTTTTTTCCATTTTCCTTCACTCTGAAGACTACAGTTTCTGGAGAACAGCTGAATTCTGTGCAATTATTTTTACATCAATAAAAGCATTTGCATCATTTTGGGTTGTGTATTATCTAGTAGAACAAGATGATTTGCAAAAGCTAAAAACATTTGGAGATCTCTATGCTTAAGGCAATTTAATACAATAGCACCTGAAGTCTTAAGTGACTGAGAAAAAAAAACTATCTTAAAGAAGTATAACTAACTGTCCACTACTCTGTAAAGTTTTAGTAGTTTACATTACTTTCCCATGGGATTTTTTCAGTCATTTATAGTTCATTGCTTCGTATGGCTATAGAATCCCTGCTGTGTTAAAAAATGCCAAATAAAATTATATCTCATTCACTGCTTTATGCTATACCTTCTTTTGTTCAGATCCAATTAGTGAAAGCTTGTTCTTCATTTATCATACTTTTAGCTGATTACATTAGGCATTACAATAGTTCTCTAGCTTTCCTTGACAATGTTTGCACCATCAGTGTTACATTTATGGTTGAGGAGGCTCTTTCATCTTAACCCTCTATTCCAATCAGTTCAGGGGGAAAAAGTACATACGATTACTCTTGTTCTCCCGAAACTTCTTTGCTTGTTTTCTCATCCCAAAAATAATTCCACCAGATGTTTTAATTAAAAAATTTTCCAAATTCTATTGGTCCTTCCCCACTTTGACCTATCCAAGTGTAAAGAATTAGTGTCTTGCAAGCTGAACTCTGAAGCTTTAAAACAAAACAAAAAAAATCAGCTTTTTGAACAGTATACAATTTCTTCCCTTTGCTTTCCCCAAAATAACAGATGTAACGAAGAGTATTAGCCAGGATTTTCAAGACCCTAAAAAGCATCCATTATGACCTACTTTTCTCAACATAATCAGTACCACATGAGCAACTGTATGCTCTATGGGGGTTTCAGAAGCCATTTTGTCAGGCTGTTTTCCCCAACCACCACAATGATTTTATTTCAGGACAGTTGTTAAAGCAGCAACTTCTCTTCTGCTGCATAAATAACTTTGGACATAATCTTTTTTCCCCCAATTCACACCCCCTCCCACCTCTAAATGTAATCCAATCCCATTTAATACCATTTCCAGCTACCTGTAACTCTGCATTAGTACACAAGCACCCAAAAGTCTATGAAATCACCCACCTCCTTTTAAGCTTTGTTAACATTCCCTCCCTATCGCCTTAACAATTTTAACCTATAGAAATCCTTCAGATCTTTGGCAATTTTTTTAATTAAGTGCACAAAACAGTATTTTTGTTCTTTGTATTTTCCTTCCTCAGGTAAGCTTAATTTGGCTCTCAGTAGGTTGTTCAATTTTTGCCACATTCATAATTTATAACAGTCCTTTCTGCTGCTTCCTGCTCATAACAGTTAGTGAAGTTTTAATTTCTTGAAATGAAAATTCCTTTGTACTGTTATAGTCTAGTTACTTCTCATTAATATGTAAAATTAGTATGTCAAAATGAATATTGCTCTACAGCATACTCAAGACATTTGCCATTGTTCCATAGGAATTAAGTCTGAAGAACAAGAAGTAGTTTCATTGAAAGTCTATATGTATTTCAGCTATTCCCAGCACCTCCATTCAGCACTATAAACTCAACAAGGATTTCAGAGAATTTTAATATTTAAAAAAAAAAAAATGAAAGAAAAGTTGAATATTCAACAAAAAAAAAAATTTCTAAAATAAAGTTCTAGGATAAGATTATTCACTAATGAATCTTAGAGTATCTTTATTCAAAGAACAATGATTTTAAGACTATGTATACCATTCCCATCCAAACACCGGTAAAAATGCCTGCTTGAGTCATTTATGCATATGACACCGGATGGGGAATAAACTAGAAGCTATCACTGAAGAGCCCGAATTGCTAGATACCTTGTAAATTTTTCCCCCCCCTTAAACAGTTTGCAAGCACACTCAAAGAACCCTGCTTCAGTGCAATTTCAGTTCTGTTTTCAACCAGCAGGACAGAAAGGAAAGCTAGAGAGATGTAACAGACTGTCCGGTTTGGCCTCCTTTTAAAGTTATTTGTAAAAATGAATTAGTATCAAGAGTATCAGACTACCCATATTTCAGCAAGTAGCTACACAGGGAATGTAGTAAGGGGCTATTACTACATCTCAAAGGTTACTCTAAGTTCTAAACAGAAAATTTACCTACTGCAATTAATGTTATTCCTAAACACTTCAATCAAAAATATTTTTGTAAGCCATCCCTACCTACTCCAGTCAGTTAAAACCAGGTCCCACTATTTATAGTAAAGACAAACAGCTTTGGGTTGAGAAACTAGTTCAACCACATACATCTACATTTATTCCTACCTTTGGTTCAACAGCTATCATCCTCAGGGTAGCTACCTATGATATTCATTGCCTTTGTGATACAAGCCTTAAAGGAGTGAGGAATGTCTTGCTTAATCCTGTCAAGCACAAAATAAAAAGGATATTCACAACTCTTTTACAGCATCCCACCACTGAGCAAACAGGTTTCTCCTAGCCACGTTGAGGACAGAGGTTCCTTTGGCAGGTTGCATCAGCTCCTAAGTTTGATTTCAGAGTGTTTGAGATTTTGCTACCACTAGTATAACCAAGAAGGTCACTGTTGATGGAACCTGAACAAAAACGAACACCACAGGGAAAACATGGTTTGTTATTTTATGGTAAGTAACACAGTCAAAGAATTTGGCCCCTGGACTCATCTATCCAGATCGTCCAAACTGACAGTCACATGCACCCCTGCAATGGCCAGGTTGTTCCCACGAACAATGAATAACTGGAGGTAACCAAGTCGTTAAATGACAGATGACATTAAACTGTTTCCCAGTGCAAGCACCCAAGGTAGTGATTAAAGGATGTATGGTAGACAAAAGCAACATATGTATAACTAGACCAAAAAACTAGCTTAGACTTAATACCACTACCCTATTTTTAAGCACAGAGAACAGTGTTTCGAGTAGCCTTTCATTTTCCTTCAAATACTTGGAGCTTCTTCAGTGCACACAGCTAATGCTTAACCTTGTACAGATAGGTTTGATTGGTCTTTAAGCAAGGATCCAAGGAGCTAAGCAGACACTATTTCACCCTTAAAGCATTTGTTAGAGCTTTCTCTCTAGTCCACGAACTCAAACTGTCGGTGTCTCATTCAGCACACCTAATGTTATCTTTATGAACTGTTATATCAGTGCATTTCTGAGATAGCAGCTTGTATTTCCTTTCTCTTATGAACTGTTACAAAT
This sequence comes from Astur gentilis, assembly GCF_929443795.1. Lineage (NCBI taxonomy): Eukaryota > Metazoa > Chordata > Aves > Accipitriformes > Accipitridae > Astur > Astur gentilis. Next base: position 4,470,501 of record NC_064892.1, read on the forward strand.
TAAAGACCCTATTCATATTTTAAAGCTAAGACAGCACTGCAGACTGAAGCAGAATAGACATATTTTCAATTTCCTCTTTGTAATGCGCTATTTGCACTCTCTTCCCTAAGGTCATGAGTTGTACTTTTTCCTGTCATTCTTATTCCCTCATTATGTTCTTCAATCTTGGTTTTTACTTACTACTATCAGATTTTTTCATAGTCTCCAGCTCATAGCAGAGACCACACAATAACCAAAGCCATCCAGAGACACTGGAGAGAAGACCAACTCATTTTCTCAAGTCTGTTGCAGACTAGTGAAAGAAGTAGTTTGGGGGTTTTTTTAACCTATTTTCAGAATGAATTCACTCCAGTGAACAAGACTATGCAATGCTGCTAAACATTGAATCCATTTATCCTAACAGCAGTTACTATATGCATAAGATGGAATACAAGTACCCATCAGCATGTTTCAGTTTTACTAGAGGGATTATAGATCATACAGAGTAGTTTGTATTCATATCCACTTAACCTTTGGCTTCCAAAAGAATTAGGATTTATCATGAAGTCTGACACCTATCCATTAAGAATTCATTTCACAGTCCATTGAGCACCCACAAGCTACTATAGTCTCCCAGTTATGGCTACCAGTTAAAATTCAGACCAACTATAATTCTGAGGTGAATGAAGAGTACTTGGCAAAGAAGTCAAGTAGTAGGGCATTTGTCCTGCCTCAGAAAATCCAGTTTCAGTCCCTTGCTCTACCTACAGCCTATTTATATGAACTGAGCTGGTCACGTAGGAATAGAACCACAAAAGGACTCAAGACAAAAGCACTGTCAAAATCCAAAACTCCCACCAGTTCTCACCTTTCACTTAACTCTGAAAACACCTAAGTTCTAATTACTTTCACAGATTCCATCAACCATGCTTCAGTTTTTCAGTGTTGAGCAACCCGCCACCTATATTCACAAGTCCTGTCCTGCATAAAATACAGATTTATTTTTTTCCTGATAGCTTGTCTGAGGGACCTCTTCTATTAAATCATAACACAGGGTTTTAACTCCCTTCCAGATTTCAACAAACTATACTAGGACACAGAGGCACTCCCATTCCTTTCTGCTGTACCAGTTCTTGCAGGCAAGGAATAATATGATGTTCTCTCTAGTCAACAAGGATATGCAAGTATGACTACACTTGTTATCACAGAGGAAATTACCTTCCTATTCTTGCTACAAGTCACTTAAAATATTTCTAAAATAAAGTAGACAAAAGACTACAAGACCTGAAAATGGGCAAGTAGATAGACAAGTACCTTGCTTGTCTAGATAGCCATTTTACCACCTTCTTGCCATGCTGCTGAATATTCAAGGCACCTCAATATCCTCACCAAATGGAACAGCTCTGGCAGGCCCATTCAGCACACCTGGTAGAAGAGGCCATTCCTCTATGAAGTGGGAAGCAATTACTTGGATTTAGCAGGCACAGGAACAATTTATACCAAGTTCTATACCATCTCCTAAGATCCACTTTTCATTGCCTTTTTTGTGTACATTAGCAAAACAAAATTTAGGTTCCTCTGCCACTCTTACACTTGCTGCACGTATCTACCAGGTGTTACTGCCTAGCTTAACCCAGGGAAAAAGCAAGGTAACATTTACATGTGCAAAACACAGAAGATTTCACACAAAAAAACATGCTAAATACTTGTCCAATCCTCCTCGCCCTTGTCATCTCCCCCCTTTCAAGCACATGGAGAAAAAGGACATATACAAAGATACTTCAGAATTGCCAACATGCAATTGCCAACATGGTAATCAACAAGCCCACATAACAGCTGCAAGTCTTGTTGAGTTACTAATAATCCCATCTATCATTTGAATTCAAGTAGTACTTACAGCATTGGCATCAACATCACTGTGTATGGCAACTGTTTTAATCCCCATCTTCTTACATGTTTTGATGACCTACCATATAAGAAGTGACAATTATCAATATTTAAAATACCAACAGTTTAACTACAAAAAACTTAAAAGATTACATACTTACTCGGCATGCAATCTCCCCTCTGTTCGCAATAAGGAGTTTTTCAAAAGTCTGAAGGGAAAAGAACAATAAGAATCTTGAGAGATGAACAAAACACAAGTTTTTCTCCCTTCAGAAATAAGCATTCTTTTCTCCTCCACTTCCACTAAAACCCTAGCTTATCCATGAGCTTCTAAGTCCGAGATCACCTACTTTCAAAAGGGTTCTGCTGATTTAACAATGATGATATAGCATAAACAGTATGCATGCTATACTAGATCTACCTAGCATAGGCACAGGTTCAGAAAAGTTCAGAAGAAAAAGGTGTTGACTATTCACACCAGCATTCCCTGGCTCTCCTTACCACTCACTGTGCAGAAACTAGAACTCTACGGAAGCTCTAAGAGCCAGCCAAGTCCAGGGAAGAGACGTGCTGGCAGGTACAGTGGTCAATGCCTCTAACCAGCACAGACAACCTGGAATAAAAGACTCATCTGTTTTGGGACATCTTTAAAAGACATTCCAATCATAAGGAGGAGAGGTTCCTCCCTGACTAGGGCACGGAAGGTAAAAGACCAACACTTCTGCCCTGTACAGGCATGCTTGGAATTGTACTAGTCTTGCTCCTCCTTGCAGCTGAGCCTCACCCAAGGAACCTGGCAAAATCCTGCACTGCCACCACAACACTGCTACACATTCAATACAAAGTAGCAACCAAAACGCAACACAACAGCAAATCAAATCTAGTACACCCCTGAAATTCACTGTCACTTTTCACACTAGAGTGAACTTGATGCTGTAAGTATACCTTCAATACTCTATCATGCCTGTAAGAAGGGGATAACAAGCTGTCAAAAGTCAATAAAGCCTTACACCCTAGACAAAAATTTCCCATTAAGAAAGAGTGGTGGAGGAGCAGAGTTGCTCAGCATAAAAATCTCATTGCTGGGAGTAAGGGTTATTGCTGTCACTGGCCTTGCTACTAAATACACAGGTGCACTTTGATACTGCACCTGCTTGGTTGTAAATACAGACTGCCACTGAAAGGGACAATCCTGCCTTACACGCTGACTCCCACTGCTTTCCATGCATCAGACCTAGCAGGGATGCAGCTTCAGGACACATCAGTTCAACACACTAATCGAACAGTCCTACTCTGCCTCTCATGCTCCAAATCAAAAAACAGGTTAGGGAACCAGCAGGACTCTCCCCTTCAGGGGCAGCCTGCAGTCACACCAGATCAGGTTTATCAAACTATTCCGCAAGACTTTTGATAGCTATTCTCCCTCCCGTACATCAAACAACTGTTTTTTATATGGACTGAGGGGAGAAGAAATATTGCCACTGCAACAGTAAAACTGTTATCCCCACAGTCATTAGTTAATCTGGGGAGGGGAAGGCAGGTGTAAGAAGTGAGGAAGGAACACTGCAAAACCCCAACAAGAACTGTTATTGACAGACTAGGGTATGTATTGTTTGCTCCCCTACTCCAAACAGACATACTCAAGGTGCCCTTGACCAAATTTACTTCTTCAAAGTCAGGACTGAGCTGGCATCACATGACCAGTTTAAAAATACTACACGATAACAATCTACAGAAATTAAGCGATAAAACCTTCCATGTAAGAGCTGCAAAAAGCTTATATGGTAAATTCAGCCAAATCTGCTGAGGAAAGTGTACCGCTGTCTCGTACACAGGCACACACATCCCCCACTCAAAAAGAGTGATCTTAAACATCCTTAAGCAAGCTCAATTATCAGAGGGACAAATACTGTAAGAACACCACAGGAGCTAGCAATTTGTTTGGAGAGGTTTTTTTAGCTGGGCACCTGGTCTAAAACCCAGTGAAAAAACTGAAAAGTTTCCAACATGCTCACAAAAATCGGTTCCTGAATCTAAATTTCAGCATTCTAGGTACTTGAAGTTTTTAGGCATACAAACTTGAGGGGGAATTTAAAAAAGCTCCCAAATACTTGGCATTGAAAAGTTTAATAATTCAAATACTTCATCAACTTAGTTCTTGGTATATAAGAGTTGTTTCATTAATCAAGTATGGTCACTGTGCAAGACAAGACTCTCAGTATCAAGATGTTAAGAATATTTGACATGCACTTTTATTTTCTAATTCTGCAATAAAGACACTAACAGGAAGAGACTGGACTCTCGCTCCTGCTGTTAAAGGCAAGTCTCAAGTCCAGCATGTTAAAAAAAAAAATTTAAAAAAAAAAAAATCACATGCTGCTTTGAAGTAACATGCAGCATTTCTTTTTTATGTCATTTCCACTAATTAGCTCCAAAAGGTCTCATATGAAACTTTTGTCATTACAAAGACAGTGAAAGGGGCAGTGAATGGGAAAAGCAGAAAAGAGGTTAAACTATCTGTAGTAGCCACCAGTTGGAATGACATAGCTCCTAGTTAAGAGAAACCAAATACTCAATTACATTGTCTAAACATAACTATACCTTTAGAAAAGGAAGGCAAACTTGATTAAGCAAGGACCTTAAGAATACAGATTTCTTCAGAAGACTTCTTTTTAAGCCACAGTTCTAGGTACATACAGGTTTCCCCCATTTTCTAATACTGTTTCACTCCTGGTTAATTCCTTCTATACTGGTATATAAGGGCAAGCCTACCAGTCCCGAGTTGTCAGCATTCTTGCCCTTCAATACTAGTATACCTTCAGCCACATTATTTTTCCAAGTGTGTTACTTCAGAGGCCATGCCAAGACAATCTCACACAAGAAAAGTTTTTCTTGGCTTGTAACTGTAAATTGAGATGGCTGCACAAGTCCCAAGATGAGGATTTACTATTCTCTGCAGGCCCTAAAGGGCCACCTTTATCCAAGCTCTAAAGTTCTCACCCCTGTGTCAGATCATTTAACAATCATGCTGCCACTTTTGCATGCTTTTGTTTCTATGAAAAGCTTTTGGTTAGTCTACCTCCCACATGTTTTAACAGGCCTATACTCCCCCATGCAGAATACTAATACTTGTTTCATAATTGTAACATGTTCAGGCCAGTATGTAACTTTCCCAAGCTCACAATCACTTATCCAACCTTCTGAGGTATGCACCTGAAGTAGCATCCAATCTTGACAAGTATACTGTAAAAGCAACTTCCTTTTTGGTTTAAAAAAAGGAAGAAAAACATGCTATTAAACTAGTGACTGTACACTGGTTATACTAGGAGAACTACCACTGTTAGTAGCAGCACAGGGGACAGGATAGCTTTAACAGACAAATGTCAGTGGTACAGTAAAATGTTAAAGAGAAAACATGCACCATACTACTTACCTTTTCATTTGGATCATACACAGACGAATACAGTTTATGTGAAGTTATAAGGCACCATCTTGAACACAGTATTTCACACTACAGAAGAAAGAGGGAGTTAAACGTTTTTCTCCTGCTGCAGTATTCCAGTAAGATAAAAACAGTTCACATACTAACATCTTGAGGAAACTCTTCTATATCCTTCCATTCTCTCAGCAACTGGACAAAAGCTTATAAAGATCTGCCCTCCCGCAAGCACACACCCAACAAACAGTAACCAAAAACAATTCGGAAGCTCTAGATATGAAGTCATTAGCTTAGGTATAAATGATTTTTAATAAGCTCGCCACTATACCACCTTCCTTCCTTCTTGTTCCAAGAAATACCTACAAAGTTCTCAAAAGAGTACGCATCCACGTGTGCTGTGTACAGGAAGAGGTCTTCACTGCTAGGGAGCTGCTGGGAATAAGGCAGGTAATGGACTGGACCAGTATGGAGAGCAAAAGTAAAACAGACTTTAGATGCTAGTTCAGCTCCCAGTCTTCCCTACCACAACCCCTGATGGTGGTCTGAGGAAAAGAGGCCTTTTTCTCCTTTTCTCTGAGACTTCTGCTCTGAACCAACTTCTACAAAGACAGCTCCTATAGTTTAACAATTTTGCATGACATGTCAGGAAAAAGCAGCGTACACGTGCTATTTCAAAGAGAACGCGATATATGATACAACAGATTTGCAGGTGTATTAAGGAGGAGATTCAGACAGGTACTTCTCAAGCAAGTCAATTCACAGCATAATGGCAGCTACAGTTAACCATAAACAAAAACAATCAGACAGATAAATGACCCCACACCAAAGCTGCATCAATACAGACAGCTCTGGGACAACTACACCTGCTCACCCAGTTGGAATAAAAAAGACTGTAAAAAGCCCTAATACTGAATATTGCCTAGTAGGAAGCACTTAACAGCAGTGACTGGCAACTGCCAGAACTCGGAACCTGTCAATTCTGTCTGAAAGAATCATTTTCAGAAGTTGCAGAAATCTAAGTAGTAGAAAGTAAAGGCTCTCCTGTGAGAAGACTTTAAAAAAAAAAAAAAAAAAATGAAGACTGACTACACTACACTAGAAAGGAGACCAAAAATTAAGGAAGTATATGTTCATATAAAGAATATTGAGAGAGCGCCAGAGAATTCAGCTGCCCCTTCCACAACAGCAGTGAACATAAAACTTCATCGATTTTTCAATTATCTTAAGTTTACTGTAAGCTCATATTCGTTCTGAAGTACCAGTGGCTAGCAGTAATTGGAATGAGAACACTCCCTACGCAGCCCTCTAGCCTGATCTAGATACTTTTCATGTATCACAGAAAGCAGAAACCACCCCAGGACTGAGAAGGGCATCACATTTGTAATGCAGCTGACGTTATAATGTTATAAAGGAAAACCAATATATTTCAACACAAGTCCTGTGATACAGAACTAAAGGAAGCCTTAGAGCACGCTACCTCAAGTCAGCTCAGACCAAGCTTCATGACTAGAAAGCTGCTACAGCTTCACAGAAGATTTAGATACCAATCACTAGAGGCAGACATAGCATACACTGTCCTAGGTAATCCAGATCAACTTAATTATTCTGGAACAATTCAGATATTCTTAATTATTCTGGAACTAAAAAGTCAGTGGAAAGCAATTGTCCCACCCTGTTTCACATGCTGGGTTCTCTCCCATTCTGGTGTTTGTTTTGGTAGGGTTTTTTGCTGCTTTAATTTTTTCTCTTCACTCTCCAAAAATAAAATCCAGACTAACAACCTGAAAGGCAAATCATTTGATGTGCTAGAATCAAAACCACCAGAGGTTGCTTTACTGAGAATGTGACACTACAAGCTGTTTCAGGCATTAAAGAGGGAAGATACAGTTAAGGACAGAATTCCGCCAGCTGCAACCATATCTACCAGCTGGTTATTATCCCAAGTTTATGGCAGCACAGTTACACCTTCAGTGACTATACTGCAATTTAGATCCTGTCAGAGGGAAGAGCAAGCATAGCTATAGCAGAAGCAGCAGAGTACACTCTCCTGCTCCAGAGTACACGTAGTTAAGCAGATAGAGTTCCTCTCCTGTCAAACACTATTGACAGAAGTACTTGTGAGACCACAAATAGTCCAAAGAAGGTCATACAGGACCCACCCCCCCCCCCCCAAAAAAAAAAACAAACAAACAAAAAAAACCAAAAAAACCCCAAACCACACACCTCCACCAAGTTAGTATTATTCATTGAAGAAAGTGCTTGTTAAGGGTCAGTGGGGCTAATCTAAAAACTTGCAGTTAGCTAGAGGGGGAGGGGGCAAGGGAGGAAAAGCTTCTGAATTTTCTTGTAAACACCTTTTATACAAAGCTAGTTTTGAACACATATGAGAAGCCAGAAGAGTTATGCCACAGATGGAGACTGGAAGGAAAGGCTATGATGGGAAAATTAGTTAGCATTAAGGCTTGGAATCTTAGCCATGTGCTGTCTTGAAAAAAAGCCCTATTCAAACTTTTTATACAGAAAGAGTAAAGTTACCAAGCAATTAAAAAAACTGAAAAAGCATTAAACCACACTCAGCTCTGTTTTTACACTACAGAATTGGACAGATTTCACATAAAAATTTTGTAATAGCCTAACCTAATCATGCATCTATGTTTAAAAACTTAACTACCTCCTCTCACACACACTAGAATCACTTAGAGAACCAGGTTCAGCCCTGAATTGAATACATGTGGGGTAATTTCCTAAAACAAATCAAGCATATTGCTCAACTCAGATGTGAAATTCCAACTCTAACCCACAGTTTTGGAAAGAAGGAGTTGTGGGGTTTTGTATGTATCTCTACCAATATACACTAAGGTTTAAGAGCTTGCTTAATCTAGAATCCACTTCAAGAAAAGTCTTTTTAGAGGTCTGCTCCTAGCCACTATAAGCAATTGAATAAGTAGTTAAAAATAAAAAGACATTTTGTAAATAATGCACAGCTAGGGCCACGAAGGAACACCACTAAATTGCCATCTCCAAATCGACAGCTACTCAGGTGTCACCTGCCCCAGGCTCCCAAGCTCCTGCTATAGGTAGGTTCATTAAAAGATACAACAAAACCCCCAAAGAACTCTCAAAACACCAACCAAGCCAAGCCAATCTAACTCTCAAGGTACATGCTTAATTGGCTGCCCCCCCGCCAAACCACACATGCTCCAGGTATTATACCTCACATAAAAATTTCCTCAGAACAGAGCCCAGAGAGCTCAGCCTGACCTAGTGACTTTTTTATATCTTGCAAAACTAGGAGAGGGCAGCAGAGTCATCAAGTATAACCTATTTTTTTCACGACTTGTTACTTCAATTTGATAAAGCTTTTGACTCTTGAAAGCCTAACAACGCAGACTATTCATTTATGAGAGCTCAACTCTGGACTTCTGAGTTTGGCTTGGAGTTTCCCACCTCACTAAATCCTCAAAAAACAGATAGTGTTAGTACCACATTTTGGAAAAGCACCCTGCTTCATCTATTAACTGGACAATAGCCAAACTGAGCTCAAACCTGAATAGCTGTAACAGTTACAAAATAATTTCATATACATCAACCTACCCAGTAATTTGTAGAACTGTATGCTCACCATAACACTGATGCTTTGAGGTCTAGCTGAGAACCTGCCTCCCAGGGACCCAATGCAGCCCTGGGAAACCTCTTCAGGTGGTTTAAGGACACAGCACACAACAGCAAAACAGAAAATTAACTTGTTATTTATAGATGGCTTACATGTGTGTTTGTAATGGTTCATATGTCCCTCATTGAGAAAATAGATTTCCCTACCATACTGGTCATCTTGTAAATTACTCATTGATACCGAGCTTTACAGACAGAAAAAGGTCTCAATGTTGCAATGGAGATGCACAGTTCCAGATTCCAGACAGGAAAAGCATCATATACCAACATTTGCTTGAAGAAGTCTAATATGGGAAGGAATGTATATTTTAGCATTACTAGAAAATACAGCAAGCAATGCCCAATAGTAACAGCTAGAGTACCATACTTATTTTCATTAGTCATAAATTCTACCTCTTCCTTCTGTCTTCTGCTAGCAATCTTACTAAGATTTTTGCCCCTACACTTTCAGGGATTCAAGTTTAAGACACCGCGAGAATAGCCCCTTTATATTTGCAGTGTATTTCCCATTAGCCATAAGTATTCCCGAGCACTTATAAACACGAAGAAAACGTAATTTTTTCCACATTTTGATTACACAGAAACGGTTTTGAAATCTTTTCTTATTTCAACTCACTTGACATGTTAATCCCCTGTTTATAGGCCTCTACTGATAGAGTATATATAAAGCATACAGGAAACCTTCAGGTGTCTGCAAGACTTAATCTACAAGGCTGAAAATGTAGCTTATTAATAAAAAATTGTATAAATCTTTTAAACATGAAAGCAAACGTAGCACTTCTGGGGTTTTTTTTGTCTAATGAAGCCCTTGCCCTTTCTCTTTACTCCCTCTCTGAGAGTGCTGAACAGCCAAGCACTTATAACTGTAAGCAGATCCTCCTGAAGCCAACTGTAAACAAGATGTAGTACAAGGTTTTGTAAGGTACACTGTGCTATACATAACAGTTCTTTCACTCTTACCAGGTTTAAGAACCACTGGTAATTCTACGAGGAAGAAGAGAAAACCCATTTTTCATATTTGCCAACACAGCACACAAACTACAAGCAAGGAAACACTCTTCCACCTAAGGCTGTTTTTTTAAAACTAAATCATTCCTACTCCCAAGTACCTTCTCCTTTGTATGGATCCCAAAAGTTTGTATAGTCACATAGTGAACCAGACTAGGGAATACATCCAGCTGAGAAGATACTCACAAGGACTGGGAAAAATGTGTTCTCAGCCAGATTTCAGTCCAGCATATCCACTTAGATATTCAAGCAGCAGTGCCAGCACAAGTTGGAGGGAGACAGGAGCTCACAAGGAACAGCCTGTGATGAAGACCTAGCAGCTCCAGAAAGCTGGAACAGCTTCTCATGGCAGCAGCTTAAACAGCTCCAGCAAGGCTAGCACCTGTGAAATAGATCCCAGCACTGTAACAATCGTGCAGGAACCACCAACGCAAGTTTGGGACAAAGAAAATAACAAGAAAATTAAAACACACAGAGAGCATTTCAGAACAAGACTGAGATTTTTTTACTCAATCTAAACTTTAATGAACTCTTAACTTTTTCTTCCAGAACTAAGATTTGCCCACAGTAGATGGCACAGCATGCTTTGCCTGCAGAATCCAAACAGCTGCTCCTGGGAGCAAGGAGAAAAACAGAAATCTCTACCTGTGCTATGCTTCGAGAGTACTTGTTTGTACTAAAATCTGTAATTTACATACTAGAAACAATCACTGAACTCCAAAAGTTTAGGGCTACATTCATCTCCCTAGATTGGCGACCATTTTAACTCCCTTCCCTAATGACAGATGATACCAATCTCGCTATCCCGTCAGGCTAATGCTTCTGTGCTCATAACCAAGGGGAAAAACGTTTCCCTGGAATAACCGCATGCTAAAAATAATGTCACAGAAGAGAGCAAGGAGCTCCTGCTGTACAGATAACTTCCATGACTTAAAAAAGGTGGCTGCATAGGTAACAACTTATGAGGGCACAGATGGCAGAGAAATTTTCCATACACTTAGTTCAATGGTTAGAAAACTGATCTACCCTGATAAAATCCATATCACCACTTCACTCTCGATTTCATGATGTATATCACTTGATGTATTGTACATGATGTATTTATCACTTTCTTCTACATTATTTTAAACAGTCTGACAGCTCTCTCCAAAGAGTTTCAAGACTGAAAGATCACAAGCCAACTCTCATCCTCATTCTGTAACTACAGCCTTCTTTCAACATCAGATTTTCTCCCAACTCCAGAAGTGGAAAGCACTCAATAAGAAATTTTGGTTATATTCTAAACAGCACCAGTTCTGCATAAAAACTAAACAGGAGTGCTAAGCATTAGATTAGAAACACAGCAATTAGTTGAATTCCCAGCTCAGTGGTTTTGTACCGTCTCTCGGGTCCTTTACTTATTCCCACACGAGAAGGGCAAAAGAAGTTAAGGACAACTCAATAGCTACTAGCCCTTACAAAAGATGTAAGCGCTCCAAGCACATTAAAGTTTGAATACATCAATTATATTATTCGCCTATGTTAGCAAAACATAAAAGAATCTATGAAAGTGATTCCCATGCAAATTTGTCTTATTAAATGCTTTCCAATATACTGATGTCCTGGAGGTGATTTTCATACACAGATATTAAGGGCTAGAAATCACTTCAGTTACATTAAGTCACAAGTGCTATTAGGTAGCTATAAAAATATTTTGTTTTGCAAAGGTGTCGCTAATGTAACTTTTCTATACTGTCTACACCGAGGCAGTCAGATCATGCCCTTGAGGTGCTAGAATGAAGGAGACAAAGTAGGCCTTTCACAGGGAGGCTCCAAAGAACTGACTGACATTAAAGTCTTTGGACTTTAGTGGGAAGAGCAGAAGTCTTCCACATTTATATACACATACACGTGTGTATGGCTACCAAAAGTAAAGTCTTCAAACAGCACGAGCCCTCTGCTAATTGCAAATCATTGCCTCCAAACTTCTTTTTCTTTCCTTTTCAAGAAGCTTCTCTCATGTACACCTTAATGGCAAAACAGGTTTGCTACACATATTTCCTAAGGAAAAATACTTGGGTAGAGCATATCCTTTCCTCCCCTTTAATCCCTTCTCAAAATGCCCTGCCCACATAAACCACCTTTTTTATATGATTCCTAGAGACATGCGAGGAGTTCTTTACAGTACTGTTATGGGGTTACATTTCTAGAGAGGAACCTATCCCACACCCTCAGGGGTACAGAGAGCAAACATTTTCTGCAGGTCACTCCTCTCTTCTCCACTGGAACTTGCAGACCTCCACAGTCATTTTCCTTTTCGGGAAACAAAAAAATGATATATTCTTCCCACTGTATGCAATTACAGGTATTTTGCACCACTTTTCCCATACACAAACTAGTTGTAGTGTCATTCAACTGTTGTACAAAACCACACGCTAAAGCTGCTTGTTCTTATCCTAATCTCCTCTTTCTTTTAACACAATCTGTAGAATTAATAGAGAAGAAAACATAGCAGCCACCTCAGTGAAGCTCCTCCACAGTCTAAGGAATAAGGCTTCCTAGAAATTTAAGTCTTCACCAAAACCATTAGTATAGTCCTGCAATGAGTTCAATGTATTTTCATCAAAAGTAAGAAGAATGAAAAACCACAGTAAAGCTTTAAAGTGACAGCTGAAAGACCCGTAAGTATGTGGGGTAAAGAGGGAGGAAGGAAAGAGACGACAATTTCACAAAGCCGTAGCCTTTTTCTATGAGCTAAGATTTTACTACTGAAAATAGTATAAAACTACACTCTACCCCCCGAGTTTTGATAAGCTCCTGTTTAACAGAGGGAGAGGGCAGGAATAAACAGGAAGTAGCACATAACCCTCTCCGGCAGCAGAAAATCCAGTTAAAATGAGGGGTAAAAAAAAAAAAAAAAAAAACAACATTCCTAGCACCACACGGGTGGGATACACTGAGGAACAGGCTCTCGGATGCTGCCAGCCCGCAACAGCCGAACCCAGGACCCAGGCTGGGTTTCTTTCACGGTGTCACGACAACCAACCCCCTTTCCAGCCAGCACCCGCAGACCACCGCCCACCCACGCATGTGGGGACAGCACCCGCCCGGCGGGCCCCATCCGCAGCCCCTCACAGGGGAGGGAGACCCGCCCCGGCCCTCTACACAGGGGCCGCCTCAACCGCCCCGGCGAGCGGCCCCACAGCTCAGCGACGAGCACCGCCCGGGGAACGGCGACGAGGGAGGAAACCGCGCTCCCAGCCCCCACTCCCCCCCACCCCGGTCGGTCGGTCTGTCTGTCCGCCAAGCAACGCGGCTCTCACCCTCAGCAGCGCCCGGAGTCCCCGACGGCCGCCCGCGGCCCCCCAGCGTAACGCCAACGCCGCCATGTCTTAACGCCGCGGCCGCCGCTGCCCGGCCGCCCTTTCACCCGCGGCGGCGGCGGGCGGGCCGGGCCGCCCGCAGCCAATCCGAGCAGCCGCCGCGGGCGCGAGGGAGCAAGCGCGGGCGGGCTGCCCACCCGCCCGTTCGCTCGCTCCGCTGCGGGGAGGGGAGGGGCGCGAGGGTCCCGGCAGCTGCCTGCGGCTGCGCGCGCCTGCCTGCCGGCCGCGTGCGGCGGCGGCGGCGAGGCGGGAGCGGGCGTGAGGTGATTCAGTCAGCGCCCGGGTCGCCCTGGGGAAGGGGAAGAGAGTTCGCCGGTCCGGCAGAGCCCCTGCGCTACAAAACGCAGACGAGGCTGTGGCAGGAGGAGGGATGCCGCTAATCCTCAGTTTTCCAGTCATTCGCAGGAGCTACTTGCCCCTCGGCTCGCTGGCACACGACGCTCCGAGTCGGCCTCTTCCGAAACGACCCGCGCAGCTGGGCTCGGGTGGGCTGCTGCAGGTGTCCTGGATCTCAGCTGATGGAAGTGACAGAGTGGTGCCAAGTAAATCCGTCACCCATCCCTGGAAATGCTGTGGGAGTTTTACCGCAAGGAAAGCACCTAAGCAGCATCGCTGTTCCCATTTTGGACTTCTGTTGAAATACAGCAGAGGTATAAAGCTGCCAGCAACACCAGAGCGTAGAAAAGATGTGACCCGAGGCATTCAAATCAGAATTCAACAGTTCCTTCTTTAAATAGCGTTATTAAAACAATGGTGACGTGAGAAGGGAGGGTAAACCTGAGCCTCCTCTTTATCCTCACTACAGTAGCAGAGCAAGACTACCATTTCTGAAGCTGAAAGGCAATTATTCTTAGCTAAGGAAATGGAGTATGTCATAGGCTGTTTGCAAGACGTCCAAGATGTGCTTTGCCACAAGATCCCCATAGGGCTAGAAGACAGCAAAAAAAGAAAAAAAAAACCCAACACCCATAGGGAAAATGTGTATGGGCAATATACATAGTTATATTAGAAATAAATCCCTCAGGCTTTAGGCAGAAGCTAGGTCCTTGAGCAGGGTAAGAGGATATTTCCTATACAGTCAGATGATTGTGTAACTGCATTAATCACTGTTAGAGAGGTTTTATGAGAGTACATCACTCCCTCAACTCACGCATTACATCAACTCTTACATTTTTATCCCATCTTTATAGTCCTCAGTAAATAGTACCAGTCCTGCACTGGGACCAGTACTGTTCAATATCTTCATCAACGATGTAGTGGGATCGAGTGCACCCTCAGCAAGTTTGCAGATGACACCAAGCTGAGTGGTGTGGCTGACACACCTGAGGGATGGGATGCTAGCCAGAGGGACCTGAAGAAGCTCGAGAAGCAGGCCTAAGTGAACATCATGAGGTTCAACAAGGCCAAGTGCAAGGTCCTGCACCTGGGTCGGGACAATGCCCACTATCAATACAGGCTGGGGGATGAAGGGATTGAGAGCAAGCCTGTGGAGAGGACTTGGGGGTACTGGTGGATGAAAAGCTGGACATGACCCAGCAATGTGTGCTCACAGCCCAGAAAGCCAACCGTATCCTGGGCTGCATCAAAAGAAGCGTGACCAGCAGGTTGAGGAATTGAGCAGCAGGATTCTGCCCCTCTACTCCGCTCTGGTGAGACCCCACCTGGAATACTACATCCAGTAAGAAACTTTTTACAAGGGCAGTGAAACACTGGCACAGGTCACCCAGAGAGGTGGTAGATGCCCCATCCCTGGAAACATGCAAGGTCAGGTTGGACGGGGCTCTGAGCAACCTGATCTAGTTGAAGATGTCCCTGCTCATTGCACAGGGGTTGGACTCTATGACCTTAAAAGGTCCCTTCCAACCCAAACCATTCCATGATTCTATGATTCTAAATTCTCTCAGGCTCTGAGGATGTTCACATCCTGCAGTGAGATCCCGTATGTCCCAGAGCAACTGACATATTCCCATGCCGCAGGGAGGCACAGGAGGAGGAGAAAAACTGCCAGGTGACTGGGTTCACCCAAATGTGGGTATTTTCATAGGACTCTAGCTGCACAGTCCCCGTGGCAGAACACAAGCTCCTGCTTGCATTTACCCATAATATTGAAAAATTTGGCCTAGTTTTATTGGGTTTTACATCACTTTTTTAACTTCCTGTATCAGTACTTATGTTCAAAGTGAAAAGAGGTAAAAGCTGTAACAGAAAAGAGAACGCTGGGACCATCTCTGCTGCATGCTGAAGGTACATAAAACAACTTCTTACCCTTTCCTCCCAAGTGAGAAGCAAAAATAAAATCAGCATTGGGTCACCTCTGTTGCATGTTTATGTGTTTGCTTTCCTGTATTAACAGTACCCTACAACCGCACAGGTGGGAACAATGTAAGAAAAATGTTCTTAATACATCTAAAGGAGGTCACTATTTGCAATTGATAGTCACAAGCAGACACCACAGATTTTTTCAGTACACATGGAGAGTCTTGAAAGTAAAAGAGACCAAGAGCAGAAGGGAGGTACAGACTGCGTTGTCCTTCACCACAGGCTTTCCATTAGATATATTAGATGCACAGATACACACACCACAACATCATGTTCTTGCATTGGAACAATATCCTGAGGCACTCGACGTCAGTTCCTCCAGCATGCATAAAGCAAACAGTCACATGGCATCACCAGGGTGTTTTCTTTTTCTCTACAGAAGAGATTGTCTTTGCAGGCCCCGGTTGAGGGATCGGCAGCCACCTACAGAGGCACATCAAAGGAGGCCCCCCACAGCTGCAAAGGGAAACTGGCCGGGATTACACAGAGGCACTGCAGCAAAGAGAAACTTTGCAGCCAGCTGGGTGCATAAAGAGCCTGATACAGTGAGAAATGGCCTAATGCAAGCCCGTTTCCAAGTGAAGCTAAGTCTCCTTGCATATGGAAGGGACTGGGAAAAAAAACGCGAGAATGCTAATCTTCTTCTGTTTGCTCATGAAGTTTTCTGCTTTTACTATGATTTGATTTTGACTGACATGCTTTACTAAGAGTCTTCTTGCCTGTTCTATGTTGAAGTGGGTACTGCACACGAATTACAAAATTTTGCTTCTGTAAGAAAAGGGAGATACCTAATGGATCAAGATTATGCACAATTACTATTGAACAGTTCAAAAAACAAAGAGAGGTTAACATACATCACCATTGCTAAAGAAATTGTAGATATACAAAAATGAAATTGCAAAAATAAAATATATAGAATAATTAAGGGATATAAGAGTTTGGATAAAAACAAGGACCCTAGTTCTGCAGTCTCTAAGCACATTCGTAATGCTGTAACTCTCACTATACGCTCCTGTCTCAGTTACTAAAGCTATTAACACACACAAAGTTAAGCAGGTTTATAAGAGACTGGAATACGGGGCAACTTATTCTCTCATTGTTTTGAAGGAATCTGGGGAACTGTAGCTTTCAATGCTGAGAATTTCCTCTATCCCTTCTCTTTACAGCAGAAAGTTACCTTTGCCTTCTAAGATAACTCCAAATTTAGACAGGAATCATAAGCTGTTGTATCACCACCTAACTTTTAAGCTGTAACTGAGGGAGAAAACTGGACTAATTGTAATCCTCCTGCCTTTATCTAATAAGGAGTATATTGTATCAGGTTTATAGAACATGAAATGCATTATGCACAAATGCCTGTGTCTGAAGAACTCAAAGCTAGAAAAACTCTTTGAAGTATCTGTTATATATTCTGTAAACAGCCTTTGCTTCTATCAGCATTCTGCTCAACATGCTGTGAAAGACAGAAATTCAGCCTTAGAGTCAGCCAAGTCAATATCTCCATACATCTCTCTGCTAAGTACCCACAGAAGAATCTTGACTCTGAGGAAAGATCCTTCATGCCAAATTCACCTAAGGGCGTCAAGAGTTGGAGGCCAGGGAGTTGTCAGAGAGCCCCAGAGAAGCCCCAAAGTCCAGCCACAGACACTGGGAAGCCAGGATGCGGTCCAAGCTACCAGCTCCCTACTCCTCCGGAGCACCTTGAGGTCAACCCCACACCCAGCTGCCCAGGCTTTGGGGCTTGTTGGTGCTCCTCGGGGGTGGCAGGAACACCCTTCCCCTTCTAAGGCTCCTCAGGGGTGACCCTACCACACACACACATGCTTCAGGGTGGCTTGATCCTTATCTTTGCCTCATGGCCTCAGGAGTGGTTTGAAGCCCATGCATGCCACATTGCCTCTGTTTCTCCAGGTGCATGAACCTCCCAGTCAGCATCATTCACCTTCCCCAACCTCCTCCAAGGTCTCCTCAGGAAAGTCCTGAACGACCCTGGCCTCAGGAGCAACCTGAGAACCCCTGGCCCATTCTTACCGGGGCTTCACCTCAACCGCCACCTGGCTTCAATGGTGGCTTAATCCCCAAGCCAGTTTGGCTTGCTCTGGGACACTGTGATCCCCTTGGCCCCCAGGGACAGCCTGGCCCTCTGCGACCACACAGCCTTCAAGGCTACTTAGGATCCCCCTGGATCACCCCAGCAGTTGGGGCTGCTCAGGGAGGGCTTGAAATCCCCAGACCCCCCTGGTTTCCCCAGGTGCCACCTCAGCCCCACTGACCAGCAGCCTCCAGTGCTCCCCAGCTTCCGAGGCTGCTCAGGGACATCCTGAGCCCCCAGCCTCACGGGTGCCTTGATCCCCATCCCAGGGATGCCTGCTCTGTGATACCTTGATTTCACACCTGCCCAGCTACACAGGGTCCCCCAAGGAGGCTGGATTTCCCTCCCCAACTGATCTCCAGGGTGACTTGACACCCCTCCAGCCTTTGGGCTCTCCCCAGGGAAGGTCTGAGCCTTCACCCACCACACTATGGCCTCAGGGGTGATTTGATCCCTTTCCCACCCTCAAAGGCTGTTCTAGGAACCTCTGTTTTCATCCCCCAAGCCCTGCTCCCAGCCAAGGGACCATTCAGGGATGGCTTGCTTGTCCCACCCTTGCCCAGCCTCATCCCAGATTCCTGTTGTTGGTCAGCCCAGCCCCTACCTTCCACCAACCATCCAGTCCCTAGGGCTCTTTGGGGCCAGCCTGAACTGCCCCCCTCCCCAGAGGAGCCTCAGAGCCCAGGCAGGGGTGACCCAGGGAGCCCTTACCACCAGGACGCAGTCCTGCAGGATCTGAACAGGGTGGGCAGACCCAGGTGCCAGTATCGAGGTCCATCGACAGTCCTAGACTGTTGAAGGCAAGGTGATGACTCGGGTGTAGGTCTATCCTGGGACTCCTGTCAGGGAGACCAGCAAGAGACATGGCTGGAGACAAAGCAGGGACAGTAGACCAAGGTCCAGCCAGGAGATAGGACTAGAGATAAGTACACCTCCAAAAACATAGCTTAAAGCAAGGCTGAGGGCTCAGGCCTGAGCTTAAATGGATGTACCGGTCCATGGGCAGAGGATGTGGGTGGAAGCCCCAGGTGAAGCTGGTCAGGACCATTAAGGCCTATTGATGCACTCGGTGCCCCAACACCCTAGCAAAGTTGCTCACTGCAATGCAGGTCTGATTGGGGAAACATGCAGGAGGTCCCACATCAGCAGAGTGAGAGTCCCTTTGTCTTGGGGATGATGTCTGGCTTCCTCTAGTCTGATAGTTTAGATAAGACACAACTTTTAACTTTTTCACATCCTCAGGACGTTAAAAGCCTGTTGGCAGAAGCGTGATGTAAAAACTAGGAGTTAAGCACCGCCTGCCTCAGAGCTAGCTGGAGTTCACACAGTCTGCGGCAGGGAGGGCAGGCGAAGGCTGGGAAGCAGAGCGACTCACAGAGCGTTTCAAACAGCTCATGAGATGGAGCCCTAAATGGCAGTATTTATCAAGGAGGGCACGTGCACATTTCAGGAAGGCATCACACTTGGATGTGATGAAGTGATGCCACTTCATGAAATTTCTTATGAGATTAGCACAGGAGTCACAACTGCTTTGACACCGTGGAGTGATGTCTCTGTGGGAATTGTGTTTTTCCTGTGATTTCATGGGCTGAAAGGTTCTGCAGGACTGCATCAAAGTGGCAGAGATCCAGACAACTGGAGAGAGTTCTTCAAGGAAGAAAAGGATGAGAATGTGAAATTCACAGAGAATGCAAAAAGAACCCAAAAATGTATTCCAGTGTAGCCTGGAGGGAAATACAACCCTAAAGAAATACTGAAAGAGACTTGTGGTCTGGGGAGGACTCAGACTGTGCCAATGTAAAGGTCTTACTTCCTCCTCAAGAGCCTTGGGGACAAGGGTGTTACAGAACCAGGTAAGCACAATGGCTCCACAGGTCTGAGGTCTGAGCAAATATAAACTCACACTGTTGTTCACCTCATTGCACAGAAATGAGCTTTGGCTTGGAGCCTTGCTGATGAACTCCTGGCACTGTCACACTTGTAGGACCAAGGAGGAGTTAGCACAATCGTACGACTGCTAGGATTGCTGCTCAGCACCTGTATGATGCCTCCAGAGGTTCTGCATGATTGGAGGGTCATCTGCCCAGGAAAAGGGGACGTGACTTCCAAAATCAGGGAGGTCCAGAGCACTTGCTATGTCTGAAATACATTAAAGAACTCCAGTACGTGGACAAAAATTTTGCTGAGCCTCTTCTCTGTGGCATCGTTCGCATGGAGTGACAATGGGCTTGACTAGTAGTTTGAAATTTACTGCCTGCTTGTAATGCGAATACAGTTTTAAATAGCTTTGGATCCTTTCTAAGGCATTAAGAGTAACGCCAAAGATTAAAAACAAATTTGTAATTCCTTTGATTAAAAAAAAAACCAACATGTTGTCAGGACTAACAAAGATTTGCGCAATAGCTGGCTGGGCTGTCAAGCCCTAACAGAGTCTTGGTGAATTCCTGCTGTAGTATTTATTGCCTGAAGGTTCACTGCTCAGTAAACACAATGGTACATTTACATTTAAGATTGCTTTTAGAATTTTCTACTCCTGGGCATGGACAAGCTAAAGGAGATGATGGAGTTCCTTGGAAGAGACAATAAATTCAGCAGGGCTAAATCATTTGTTTGGATTACAGCCATAGCGTGAAAGCTTGGAGCAGAGAGAGGCAAGCTGGTTTGATGGAAAGGAAAAGAAGCTTTCTTCTTGGGTATGTAGAGCAACCATCCCCGTGAGTACAGAGATGGAAGTGAAAAATTGAGGGAGGAAAAGGGAACAGACCTGAGAGAAATTATTTGCTCAGGTCTGTTACTGATGGTGGCACCCAGAACTGGCAATAGAAACAATCTTGGGTGGGTCATATCTTGCTTTGCTGTAACAGCAAAGACATATGTTCTTACCCATCTCCTTCTGTTTTCTGCTGGAAGCACTGGGAATTTCAAACTTGTGAAAAGGAGATCAAGAAGTCTGAATCTCAAGGTCAAGCAGCACGTTCATTTAGTCACAGCTGTGTGGATTATTCCATCCCTTTTTCCTCAGAATGATCCGTATCTTCTGTATGTGGCATGGCATATGACACTTGGGTGATAATCCTCATATCAACCATGAGGATACTCCTGGCTGGTCCTCACTTGCCTGTGAAGGCTATTTAAGCTGTCGGTCTTTACAGCTTTGCTCTGGTCTCAATTTCTTGGTGCCCATGGTTTCATATTCCTCCTTGGATCCAGTGATGACAAGGGAGGACAATGCATTCACCATATGGTGCTGGAAAGCACTGGATTTTGGTACTTCAAAGGGCAGTGGAGTTAACAAAGACCAGCTTTTGAGGCATTGATTTCAGGAGCCCCTGAGCACAAATAAGATGTTAAACACTGAGGGAAGAGCGCCAGCACCACTGCTTGCTCTCTCTCTGCTGTCTTTGAGGGAAACAGAGAGTTGTTATCCATTCAATCCGTGACGCAGAGAGGTGATTGAGGAAGGCTGTGCTGGGGTCCAAGGCCCTAATTGTCCTGGTCAGCCTCACCGCACCAGTACCATTAGCCCATGGGACGCATTTCAGCTCAGGTCTGGGTCATCAGGCCTGATCTGAGCTGCCTGTTCCTGAATTATTGTTCAGATTTTCTGGATTGACCTTGGACCCAACTCATGACCTTACCTCTGCCTGATGATGGTCAGATTGTCAATGGGACCTGTTGCTGTCACCATGCCAGTGGGCTGCTGTGGGACTGCCTTACCTGGGCTGTGGCCACCCTTGGCTCCTGGCTTACATGATCCCTGAAGACTCACCCCATTTTTCATGTCTTTCCTGCTGAGGCCTCATCACCCAAACCCTATCCATTGCCAACACATTGTCCCTGCAGCAGTCATAGTGCAGGGGCAACCAGCGTACCAAGTGAAGTAAATTTTGGGCAGACTCTAAACCAGTTTGGGGGAGGATTCAATACCTCACTAGCTGGCCAGGCTATAGATCTGAGAGGCACTCCCAGGAACTCCCAGTTGGATTGGCCAAAATCAGAGCTTTTCACGGCAAGTACCCCTCAAAACCCAGGGTGTTGTTAGGTGCAAGGTCATACCATGATGGGAAGGAAGGCTGTGCTGGGCCCCAAGTGCCCCCATAAGCCCTAATTGTCCCGACCAGACTCCCTTGGGACCTCAACCCACACCCTCTGCCCATGCTCAGGAGCCCCATCTCAGCCCATTTGCTGGTCTGAGCTGCATCATAGGTGTGTCCGTGCCCAGTCCTATTCCCCACTGCTCCTGAATTGTTTGGATTTCCTGGATTGACCTCAGACCTGACTTGTTAACGTTGCTTTTGTCTGAAGGTTGCTGGACTGTTGATAGGACGTCTTGCTATCACAACCCTTGCTCTGTTCGCCCTGCCCAGTCATGGTGGGACGGTGCCCTAACAGTGAGGGCACTGCCCTGTCTGTGCTGTGGTCACCCTCAGCTCACCTTCCCTCACAGAGCAGCCTCATGACTGCTCCTCTCTGACAGGCTGTGGAGATTGTAGGAGAAAGGAAAGTTTTTCAGTGTTGGCTGGGAAAGAGAGGGAGATGGGAAAGGTCCGGGGAAGGTGGCATTCCCCTGCCACAGCCACTAATTCCTGTGTTTCTGACAGCTGATCTCAGCTGTGCCAGAGGAGATCACAACACATGTACTGATAAAACGCTATCCAGCTGTGCTGGTTTTGGCTGGGATAGAGTTAATTTTCTTCACAGTTGCTGGTATGGAGCTGTGTTTTTTGGATTTGTGCTGAAAACAGTGCTGATAACACAGGCATGTATTAGCTGTTGCTGAGCAGGGCTTACACAGAGTCAGGACCTTTTCTGCTTCTCCCCCCACCCCACCAGTGAGGAGGCTGGGGGGGCACAAGGATTTGGGGGGGACACAGCCGGGACAGCTGACCCCGACTGACCAAAGGGATATCCCACACCATATGACATTGTGCTCAGCATATAAAGCTGGGGGAAGAAGGAAGGAAGGAGGGGACATTTGGAGTGATGGTGTTTGTCTTCCCAAGTCACCGTTACGTGTGATGGAGCCCTGCTGTCCTGGAGATGGCTGAACACCTGCCTGCCCAAGGGAAGTGGTGAATGAATTCCTGTTTTGCTTTGCTTGTGCACGCAGCTTTTGCTTTACCTCTTACACTGTCTTTATCTCAGCCCACGAGTTTTCTCACTTTTACTCTTCATCGTCTGATTCTCTCCCCCATCCCAACTGGGGGGAGGGAGGGAGGGAGAGAACGGCTGTGTGGGGCTTAGTTGCCAGCTGGGGTTAAACCACGACAGCAACAAACGTGCCTGCCTGGTGAATGTTTTTTTCTCCAGCACTTCAGGAGGAGCAGCGATGGTTCCCACTCTTTTTGGAGGTAGATATGTTGTCTTCCCATTCACTTGTTTCTGCTGGGAGCTACCTACTTTGGAAATATTTCTGCATGGTGGATCAGCCTCTGTTAGGGCTGAAGGAAGATCTGAAGGCAGCATCTTTTTTATTCCGTGGGGAAACATCCAAATTCTGGTCACTACTGCCTCGTGAGGAGACAAATTACCCCCTTTCTTCTTCCTACCACAGCTCTGGGATGGCCTTATTGACTCTCCCCATTTCTCCTTCTCCTTTTTTTTTTTTTTTTTTTTTTTTCTGTAAGGAGCTTGGCAAGCCCATGTGCAGCCACACACAGTTCCCACAGCTGCACCTTGGAGAGTGGGCACCAGTGAGAATTTATCTCCTCCAGACCCAGCAGTGGGAAAAAAAGAGAACCTGGTTTTGCTGTGACACTGCCAGTCCTTCAAATCCCTCTCAGAGCAGAACCTCCCTCTGCTTCTGCCCATTCTGTGGCCAGCAGCAATGCTGCAGTGGAGTCAGGAGCCATCCCCTCGCTGCTGGGACAGAGTCAGTTGATGCCCTGGCCTCAGCTCCTGTCCAGCATTTTGGAGTGTCCATTATAGTCCCCATAGGGTCGTACCTGGAGGGACTGAGGAGGAGAAGGTGACAAAAGCAAAGCCTCACAGGTAGTGTTCCACCAGGTCAGAGTTTGATTAATAATTAGAAGGATGTGTACAAACAGCAGGGATATCTGTAGTTGCACAGCTAAAGGACAAATAACGTAAATACAGATCAGGGTAGAGTTTGTCCTGTGGTCCTTGAGGACACATAATATCAACCAAAGCCAGAGGAAAAGAGCAGCAGAAGAGCCTCTATTCAGCAGGGAGCACATGCAGCTGCATAAAAGACCTTCTGAGTGTGGCCGGGTTATTCACATGTTCAGAGTTAAGTGTATACTTAGGCTGTCTCCTAAATAGAGACCCAAAGGCAGTCAGGATTTGACCCAGATCACATAATGATTTAGTAAGGCTGTAGGAAATAATCTCTAGATACTCTGTCCCTCGCTCCAGCCAGTGAATCACGGTGCCTCTTTAGGCCGTCTGACTGGCATAATCCTGGGGGGAAAAGCAGGAAAATAAAACAGGATTTCCATTTTATCAAGATAAAGCTGTAGCCAGAGCTGATAACAGGTTACTTGAAAGAATGCTGGTCATGTACACTTAGTGATTGTTGCTTAATTTGTTTAAGCTGAAAAAGCCTATTTCTACAGTGGAATACAAATTAGGGTAATTATGTTGTGATGGAGTACTGCATGTATAAGATGAAAGCCTTTCTTTACAAAAGCTTCTTCATCACTTGAGTAGAAGAAAATAAAATCCTGCTTAAACAACATGTTGTTTTCTGTATTTCCATTTGAAGAAAAGACTTTTTAAGCTTTTTTTTTCCCCCTGTAATATTGCATGGCTTGGGTTTCTAAAAGTAGTTTTACTTTTGACAACCTCACAATTAAACCCTCCAACATATATTCTGATATGTAAATATAAAAGGCTGAGGTAAACATAGTAATGTATAATCGTTTCACAGCCTCCATAGGCTATTACTAGCTGGGCATCCAGGTTATATATTTTTCGCATCCTCCTGACTGTCACAGTTGCTCATAAGCTTTCTTCTATCTTAGTACTCTATATGTGTCATAAAACCACAATGTACAGTGATGTTTGTAGTAGGTTAAAATAAAGTACTGAATTTTTTTAGATAGGCTTTATGAGATATAAGCATTGTCTAGCCCCTTTGTATTTACTAGCACTATTGGGTTCTCTCAAGAGTTGAAACAGGTACAGACAGGTCATCTGATCATAAATTACTCAGACACAGATTGAAAGCAATTCATTGCAGTTATATATGTATCCATGATAATTATTTTTATTTCAACCTCCAGAAATCTTCATTTTCACTTTCTGTGTGAACTGCAGTTACTGTTTCACACGGGACATCTTTTAAAGCATCAGTATGAAATGCTTATTGCACAGGCTTATGCTTACTTGATGCACATACACACTTGCACACTTACCCAAATGATCTTATCCAGGCCATCCTTATTCACATAAGCAAATCTTCCTGTAATTAGTTCCAGTGAATTGCTGTGTGACTAAGACCTACTTGCAGAAGTAAGAATTTGCTGGATTGTGCCCTCAGTTAACATGACAGGTGAGAAAATCGATTTCCTTGTACGGGAAAAGTAGGCAGTGTTAAAGTGAATACATGGGATCATTATTCATTCTCTTCACACAAGAATTCAAAACCAGTATTTGAAGTTTGGGGAAATTGTCTTAATTAGGATTATTTTAAATGATGGCAATTTAAAGGCAGGCAATTTAATTACCAGGAAGACAGATCAAAGCAAATGCTTGAAATGGACATTTTAAAATGACTTATCAAGGAAGACGGAATTTAATAAAATAAAGGGGGGAAAGAAAGTAAATATGCAGATTGCCCAAGTACTCCCCTGCCAGGGAGCTAAGAAGACTCCCTCCCTGGCTTCATGCGCTTGACTGGAAAAAACAGTCATACTTGTAAGAAATAGGTATGTCAGACCTGGTATATGTGCAGAGAAAGACAGAGAATTGCTTCGATCTCCAAAAGAAAATGTTGTTTTCCAGCTTATTTTTGCAAAAGTAAGGCTGGTATTTACACATTCAAGTTACATTGCTGTACTTGCAAGTGAGGAAAGGTGTCTGAATTATAGCATTTACAGCTATGATTGACTGTGATACAAGAAGGCACTTAAAAATGGCAGATGTAATTGGACTTGCCACAGCACAAAACCACCCTGACTCCCAGGAGTCTGGGCAGGGGGGCAGATTGTGCCTACTCCTGCCTACCCTTAGTAAGGTACAAACACACTAGGCACGAGGCACGAGGAGGGGAACAGTCCTCATACCTCTGTGTACGGGTGCAGGGGGAGCTGAAATCGCTCAGTACTTCCTATGGGGACCTATCGCTGTTTGCTTATTCGTGTTTTGTTCTCTTTGGTTGATGATGTCTAGTAACCTGAGTTAAAACATATTCCTAGAGTCTTTAAAATTACACAGTGCAGTACGTATAAGAAGCAAACGTCACTTACTAGGTATCTATCCTTTTGTAAGAAAATGTCTTTAGTCTATTACAACTGTGTTTGCTTTTGATACATTCAATAAATGGAAGGCCAAAACAAAAGGCGTAATAGGATTAAAAGGCAATCAAAACAATTAGCAAAGTTTTAGACTCTTAAGTGTTTAGGGAAAGTCCACTGGGACTTCGTGACTCTATGCAATAAGTGACCTTTCAGGCACAGCATTTTTATTGCCGGGTTCTTTTTTTTCCTTTCCTAAATGAAGAGGTTGGCAGTACAAGCTATGGAAGAAAATATTTTGATTATATCATTTGGTAAGCATTTGCATTGACCTTATCTTGTCTCCTGACATCACTTGCAATATTTTTTCTGTATTCTAAAATAAAGAGCAGGTTTTCTTCATTTTAGTTCTCCAAAGTGATGGTTGCAGTCACACAGCCCATCAGGAAGCACCGTCCTTCCTTAGTATAGAGGCATCACACCTTACAGTAGAGCACGTTTTGAGGAATAATATTCAAATGTTTTGTAATAATGATGCCCTTATGTTCAGCTCTGACAAAAGAGAGAGCACGGGGTTTTATCTCTGTGGTCCAAAATAGTCCAGCTCACAGTACTGACCTAGCAGAGCTCTGGGTGACTATTATCATAACACACTTATATTTTTATAAGATTATTCTGCCCTCTGAACCTTCCACTGAGATCCCGTGGGAGTTGCCCCTGTGTATCTGACAGCTGAATTGGTCCTCGGTGAATTTTTAGCACATGGAGCTGTGCACACAACTTTGGTTAACAATAACGTGTTGCTATGGGAGCTCTGTGCGTGCAACTCCCTGCTTACTGTGCCGAAAATTGCGCTGGAAGGCAAATGTAAGTATGTGTAGTATTAGCCTAATTATTAAGTAGAATTAGAATCTGGTGCTCTATGAATATCAACCAGAGAAGGAGCGTAGCATGAATAAGGATGCTCGCCAGCAGTGGCTGAGGTGCTTCTTCTGCATTCCTTTAAACGGAAATCACATCCATAGCCGGGAGACTAATTATTTTGGAACCTAAGGGAAATGCAGCCTATATAAGAGAGAGAGTGATCTGCAGTTAAGGATCAGTGAGCCAGCTAATGGCTGGTTAGTCAGGAGGGTACAACTCCAGAATGTTAATAAAATGTGTCTGAAGTCCAACACCTCAGGGAAGAGGCTGAATGCTGCGGAAGATGCATGGAGACAGAGGGTCTGTTGTCTTCTACCACTGAACTACTCCTTTAAAGCAGGTTTTAAATCTGTTTCAAGACTTATTTATGAATTTCAAAATACCAGCAGGATAATAAAACAAAACTCACTGTGGCCAAAGCAAATGCAGCTTCTAAAAGCAAAATATTACTCTTTTGTGAAGTGCATAAAACAGGTTCAGTGCTTGCTGTGCAGGTGTACAGTACGGTACTCTTGTACAGTAGAGGCTTGGCTGGTTTTCGTCGTGCCCTCGCTAATATAGATCACGACTTATTAACCAAAACAGCATGTAACATTTCAAAATATTATATAAATTCTAGCTGTTTAATCCTCACAAGAAACAACTCAGGTCAATACCATAGCTTTATTTTGTGGACGGAGAGAATAAAGCAGAAATCGGTTAAAGGTTTTGATGAGAAAGGCTGTAGGAAATACCAAATTGCTACTTGAAGTATGATACTTAAAATGCTTTTTATTTTATTTCGCTTGATGTAGTGCAGCTGTGGAATAAGTGCTGCAGACTAATATATTGATAAACACAAGAGAACACCTTGCTCCTTGAAATGTCCCCTCTCAGAGGACCAGCTGCTGTGATCCTGCGATCCCCACACCCAGGCTTGCTTGGGGCTGAGAGCCACAGGACGGATCCCGCGCACCTCGGAGACCTGAGCATCAGGGATCCCGCAGGAACAGCTCAGAGGCAGGTGAGAGCGCAGCTCCCCAGGGTGCGTCTGGAAGCGGACGCAGCTCCGTGTCACGGTGGCTCAGCCACAACAGCCTCCGCCACTCCATCCCTTCGTGCCGCAGCAGGAGACCCTGGCTCAAATCCCTCTGTCCACTGCCCTCTGAGAGATCCCACTCCTGTCCAGCATGGAGCCCTTTTATAACTGTGGGAAGAGGCAGATACGTGTTTTGCAACTCTTTTACGTCTCAAACCACAGCACCAGTCGCTTTGCTTGCGTTAAGTTGCTGTTGGTAGAATCATAATAGTTTCCTGAACGACAGGGACAAGCATTTTTTATCTGAAAAGGGTGCCAGTGAGACTGTGGTATTGTCCCCAGGACATTCTGTAGTGTCACCCTGATAGAAGCGGTTCTCAAGGAAAATGAAACTTTTTGGTTCTCAAGGTAAATGAAACTTTTTACATTCGACCTTGAAGATGACTACAGTCATGCTTAAAGTTACGCTGTTGACAGCAGCCTTCTGCAAATAACGCTGTCACACAAGTAGTCTCTTGTAGTCTAATCTCTTCTTCTGCAGGAGTTTATAATGCATAGTCTAAACTATCTGATTACTCCACCTCCTTCTCTACTTCTGCTACCGGTTGTTGTAGTCGTGGTAGTTTCTCTTCCAAAAAATTATTTGAAAGGGAGCAAAAAGGTTTTATACCAATTACACTAGTACAAGAACTCAGTGTTATCAGTAGAGTTATTCCAATTTACAAGACTCTAATTAAATTTGCTCTTGAGTTGCCTAAAGCACCCACAGAAAAGATGTGCCAGCAGGTATTTTTGCAGTTTTCAGCTTCTGAAAACTGAGATATTTTAGTGTACTAGTCTTTTTACTGCCAACATATAATATTTAGATAAAATATTTTTTAGGAGTTAGAATAAATGAGTGTGTGTATATATATAACAAGGGGGTAGGAGAACTCACAAGTAGTCCAGAGCCACTGAAGGATTTCTCTTTACTAAGAAATATTAAGTATCCAGTTTGGAAGATTTAATAGTGGCAAGTTTAAATCCAGGAAGGAAAGCAAAGTGGTCAGACCATGGTGTCCACATTCAGATGGTGCAACGTCAGATCAGATGATGAATTTGCACCTGCAAGGAGCAGGGCAGTACCAGCCTCTAATGAGGGCTCTTGCTAATGGCTGTGCCATTAAATGGTATCGTTGTTACCTGTTGGACATGCATTACTTGGATTGTTGGCATTTTTTAATACAGCCATTTTATCACACCCCTATAGGGATTTGAATTAAAAATGTCCAGAATATCCCTTACAACCAGCAACAGACACAGATACCAAACACAGTATAGGAGCTTTAAGCAAAAGTTTATCCTTATTTCCGCATTCTTTTGCTTTCAATAAGCTCTGGCGTCTTTTTCATATTTGTAATCCCACATTGGTAGAGATGGACATAAATTCGAAACAATACCTTGGCATACTTCCCGCAAAATGAGTTCATATGATGAGAAATGGATTCTTAACAGAAATTGCATGTTTGTGATTGGTTTTGACCTGTTTTCATTTCCACATCATTTGTAATTTTGTAACAATGAAGTTTGCAAGAAAAACTCATTGAGTGTTTACAGTGAGAGCCTTCCAAAATGCAGTCAGTGCGTTTGGTATTTGAAAACACGGCCACAGCTCACGAAGCCCCAGAGTGAAAGGAAATCTGGACTGAGTTTTCAAAAGTGGAAAGTGGAGATCCGCACACAGAATTGGGTGTTGGGTTGCACAGCTGCAGTGGACTGTCCCCTGGCTGGGAACCAGAGCAACCAGGCAAAAACTGGAGCTTGCCTGCATTGCTGTGCTGGTGAGGAAATATCGGCCTCCGTTATTTCAACGATGCCATGGTATACCTGTTATTTTGAGATGATGTAGGAGATCCTGCTTTCCTAATCATGGGGGAAATCAAAGAACTACGGGCAGTTTCCTTGCTTTCAGCCACCCATAACTTCCCTTTCTGGACCTCTTCTGGGCTGTGCTAGCAAGTACTTGAGCGGAGGAGATGACAGCATGGCACATTTCTACTCAAGCAACAGCCTCAAAAAGTGTATTTACCCAAAATGCTTCGAATTCCTGAGCAGACTAATGCTTCTGGTTTGGCTTGTGACTTCTGTGTCAGGTCCCTGAGAGCACCCTCAAGCCCTGCCGTTGCCGAGGGGCTTCCCAGGGAGGGTTCTGGACCCTGTTTTGGCTCAGCCATGCCCCATCCTGGCCCCATCTCGCCACTCTCCCTGGCCAGGGCTGGGCCCAGCACCACGGGGAGCTTGTCTCCTGGGCTCACTGCTGCCCAAAAGCGTCAGGGGCTTTCGGTGCCCATGGGACGGCACTCATCGGGGGTCACCGCCAGCCCTGGGGTCCCTGCAGCACCCCACAAAACACCTGGTTTTTGCAACAACCCTAAAAGAGCAACCATCAGTCTCACCTGAACGTAACCAACCCAAAACAACTGTGGTTTCCCACTCAGGCTGGGCGTTGTACCTTCTGATCGGGATTTTGGAGAAAAAAAGTCAGATTTGTCCTTTTCATCCCTGTGATTATGTTCACAGACGTGACTATACAGTTTCTGTGTGTCCAGGTAGTTTTCTACCATATGGAACTGCAGTTCTTTTCGTGTCTGTTTTCTTTTCCACTTTTTTCGCCCTGTTCTTCAGACTTCATTTACTGATGTGATATACACGTTTCGTTATCTCTGAAACCATGGTGCTCATAACCTAGGAACCAAACCTTCACAAGGGCCGAAGATCGCATTCCTCATAGCTTCAGTTGCTAAATCCTAACTTTTGCATGCAGTCTGATGGCTTGAGGGCTTCTATCCGAGAAGTTGACTGAGATCGGTTTGACATTTTTTTAAGAATACTAAGTTCACTATACTCTTCTCTAAACCTGGATGTTTTATTTCCTCAGCTGTTCCTATTTGCATTACATAAGGAATAGTATTGTGTCTCCAGTCTTTATTAGATATTGTTTGTAGCCCACACTTCTAGCCTGCAGTAGACAAGAAAATATGTTTTCAAAGACCAAACATCAATAATGAGTTATTACAGCTGATGTAGCAGAGCTATAGCTCATGTTATCACAATTTTTTAGTCGACACAACTTCCTGGCCTATTCCACTCAAAAATCTGCTTTCTCACAGTCTGCTCAAAGGCAATTTTTATTGGATTTTTGATCAAGACAATGCAGCAATCTTTGAGCCTCAAGACAGTAAAAAATAATTTTTTCTTTACTTAAAAAAAATTGAAAGCTGTTTTTCTCCTGTCCTATGGACAACAGGGCTGGGAGTTGAGAGGATAACATTTGACAGGGTAGTTCTTCGTTGAAAAGTATCTGTGAGTGATCCAGGGGAAGTCGGCTGAGATTTGGCTGACCTGCCAAGCCTTGAAACTCATACCTTGTACAGAAGAGTCAATTGTTGTTCTTCATCCGCGTTGAGAAAGAGTAGGCTGCCGTGGATCTCACCTGCGTGGGGAACGGCTGTGTCTCCCGAGGACCACGTTGAGGGGTTCAGGGCTGCGTTACCTGCCCCACAGCAGCACTTGTGCGCGGGATGCAGCCGTGCCAGGCGCTTCTCCGTCACGCTGAGCGCTCTGACCACTGACTCAGGTGGAAAACGAGTGAAGGTTCACATCTATTTGTAATATCTTACAGGACTAGATTGTGGCTTTCATGCTCTAGCACGTTCCTGTTCAGTAGACATCAATTTAAAAACCTACTATGCAGCATTTTCCACCCTTGTCTGTGTCAGTCTCTGCCAAGATCTTACTCTTGTCAGGAAACTTCCCCACCGTTTCTGCTCCTTCTGGACTTGAATGGTGTTACACGAGTTAACTTCATGTTGCTTACATAGAGAATTAAAAGTGTCTCAACTCCAATTCCTTTACAAATGGCCTTTTGCTCTTTGCAAGTCTCCCTGTAGATCTAATTTAGGCCCCATCTTTCCATTAATCCACCATAATTTCCATTAACTTCAGTGAAACAGTGTCAGGATGTGGCACAGGCCAATATTGTGTTATTGCAGAAAATTATGGGATATTATCTTTTTTTTTCCAATATTTACTACTATTGTTTTACAGACTTTTTGTAGCCTGCATAAGCCTCTGAATTTATTTAAAAACCTGTTGAGGATCTAAGTTAATATATCTAAAACATTTCTTGTTTTCAGAGTATTACAACTTTTAAGGACCATATAGCAGTAAGATCTTTGTTCCATAATACCTGTTTACATTGTGTTTTCCTTAGTAATTTCCACATTTGATCTCTTAATAGCTTTTGCAAACTTTCTCACAGTTAGTGAGAAAGTAGTTTCACATTCATGACTGAGTATTGTATTGCTATTTTTATGTTTCTGCCTCCACCTCTTTTCGGGGACAGATATTCAGAAATACATCACCCTCTTGCAGCAGATAAATCTGTTCATTTCCATTTCAGTCATTTTTCTTTTTTCCTCAGGTGAATATTTCTTGCCCCTTGTGACACAATGTCATTATGGGAAGAGATATTACACTTGGCATATTTGGAAACATGTCTTAAATATAAACATTTGGTTGCCTTTCAGTATACACCTGGCTAAGGTTTGAAGACCACAGCTACTGACTCTTTGGAGTTAAAGGGCATGGGGGTTTCAACCTTCCTGGAAATTAATTTTAAGTCCATCCATCTATAAGAGGCAGATATGGAATATTGGCATTTATCCATATTACTTAAAAAAAAAAAAAAAAAAAAAAAAAGACAGAATAACCCTCCCCAACTCCAGAATGAATATTTTATTTGAATGTGTTATGGTTGTATTTCGCCCCTACCGCAAATTACAGTATGTCTATGACAAGGCTTTTTTGAGTAGCTACTGCTTACCCTTACTCAGATGTTAATGCACCAGGTTCTTAGCTGAGTAGGTTCTGTATTTAACACCATGTTAATATTAAATTAAAGAAGTTAAGTTGGCTGAATCCGAGAAACTCTCAGTACGGAGGCTAAATACAGTCTCTTGGCTCTGCTTCCTCAGTGTATGTTGGCCTCTGCTCGTCAGATATGCTATATAACGAGGCAAAACTGGAATTATTTACTGCACCGTTGTACTGGGGATAAAAATGGCACAAGTACGTGATTTCAATAAAGAATTGTTCTTCATCTGGATCCCTATTGAAGGCACAGTCAGGATGGCTGGAGGCTAAGTCTTCTGCAGGGGACGGCCAGAACACCTCGCTGATCTAGGGTGATGACTTCAGCCTATAGCTTGGCTATAGTCCCTACCCAGTTGGAGGAGTTACCTTAAGTGGATTCCTGTTTCCCTGCAGAGGGAACCATGGCCTGGAGTAGCACCCAAACTGCAGCATCATCTTTAATGGGCGAGAATGGGAAACAGATGTCACACCAGGGCTTGCAGCCACTTGCCCAAGACAGGCTCCTGATTCCTTACGTCTCCAAATGTACGCATGTATGTATACCTGTGCACACATACATATATATATGCTACAAACATACATGTATCCGCGTGAGGTCCGGAAGAGCACTTCAGCACAAGATTTGGATGCGATTAATGTGCCTTAATCTAAAAAGTCATGTAAAAAAGCCCTGCATAGTAACTGCAAAACATATTGCATGCTTCTCCTGATGTCACCAGTGTCCTAGATGACCCCTGAATGTGTTTATTGCACGCAAGAGCGTGTAGTGCCGCACAAAAACATAGTCAAAGTGGTGGGACACCAGGCCGTAGGCTGTCCTTTGCCTCAAAAGATCCAGTCTCAGCTCCTTAACCACAGGCTTGCAGGCACTGGGGAGTTACTGATTTCTGCTTTGGCTTCCCAGGATTATTTATGTATTTGGCTAGGTGTCTTCCCTCTTCTGGCTGGCTGCCCTACCCCCTAGGCTTTTATTTGATGTTTCTTCTTGCCTGCCTTCCTTCTGGCCTCATAACTCTTGCATTCCTGCCCCTGCCGCAACCCAGGGATGGAGGATGTGGCTCCAACTCAGACGCTCTCCACCTACAAGGCTCCCCAGGACAGCCATGCTGTACCCCTCGACCCTACAACAGCTCTCAGCCCACCTCACTTAAAACTTCCCCTTTATCACTCAGCCGGTCTCGGAAAACAAATTCAAACTCTCAATTTGGAGCAAATCAGGCTGCTGAAGCCCTAATGAGGGGTGAGGGCTAAAGCACGGCATTTCCGACCCAGCTGTGCTGCCCAATATTGGGGGTCTGGCAGGTTGTCTTTTGAATGTAAGCATTTAATTTTAAGCATTTCACTCCATTTTTTTGGAACACTCCTATGTGGCCAGGCACCTAATCTGCCTGTGAAACCTACTCAGGAAGCAATAAGGTGCCTTTCTGGATCACACCAGGGTTGTCAAAACCCTGCTGCATTCAGCAGCCAGCTCACCCTGCTCCCACTGCCAACACTGCGGTCCAAAACCCATTGCCAGGTGGGATGTGGTGACTGTAAAACGTTTGGCACCGAGTGCTACATGATCCCCGAGGACACTGGTTCTTGGAAGGAGAGGAGCTCCTGCCTCCTTAGAAGATTCCCCAAGGGATGGATTTTCTTTAATAGCCTCTTTTCTTTTTTTTTCCCCTCACTACACCTTGCAGTAGACTTTGTAGATGCAATGTAAGGGTTTCAACATTTTTAAGGTACCGTGGAGATGTTGATAAAATTTGTGATAGTCAATCTCTCTGTGAGTAATATAGTCCAAGCTGCATTGTATTTCATTCATTATTTTGTAAATGTTTCGGTTAAATTAACTTTTCTTTAAAACCTGCTATGTATAGAGATGTGTCTTTTTCCTACAGAGGCTACACTGCTTTTGCTTCACATAAGTAATTCCTTTATCCTTTTCTAATTGTTGAGAAGGGGGGAAAGTGATTAAAAAATAAAACATGCAGTCAAATAGGAAATGTAATTTCATTCAGGTGTAAACAGACTTGAGGGACAGACAAATGCCTTTCTCTCCATCCTTACTCACAGGTAATGCAAATGATATCTGGGAAAATACATCTGAATGCTGCGATGTTCCACAGCCTGCAGCTGCTTTTCTAATAGATATGAAAAAAAAGTATCAGATGGTTCTTGGAAGATCTGAATGGTGATACTAGAAATATTGAAAAACTGCAGCTAAATGATATCCTACTACTGCAGCTGTGGAGCGGGCAAATACAAAAATCCACATTGAAAAGCTGTACTGGTTTCTTTTTGTTCAAGACAGTGAGTCTTAGAAAAAGGCACTACAGAAGACAAAAAAATATTTTTAATCTGAGAGTTGATTAAAGCAAGCTTCCTAGGCAGATGTGTCTCCAGATGATCTGAGACAAGGTTGTCCAGTAATGTCAACTTTTGTGGTGTGTTTGAAAAAAGTAGTCCTAAGCATAGTTTTTTTTCCTTAGTTGTAAATTAGCAGTTCAGGCTCACACTTCAGAGAGAGGAGGATTTTTACCACCACATCCCAGTACCTGTCGCTCATGTTGCTACTCATGATAACTGCCAGGTGACGTCTGTCATGGAAAGAAATACTCTTCACCCTTCCCAATTTTAGCAGCTGGTCTGCTTCTCACTCCTGCTGCTGTTGCTGCTGTCTGTCAGAGTTTTCTCAGGCATATTGGGAGTCAGGATTTAGTCCCATTTAAGGGTGAGAAAACATCTGAATTCCCAGATTTGTCCCAGAACAAAGTTTAGTTTAGTTTTGTTTCGTTTCGTTTCGTTTCGTTTAGTTTCAGTTTGGTTCAGTTCGGTTTTACCCACAGTCATACCGAGCTTTTATCTGTCCTGACCATCACTTTCTTAGAAAATAAGGGTCAGAGAGAAAATTGAGCTTAATCACCCTTTAAAAGGGCCACATTGCAGCCCAAGTCCTCAGCAGCACTGCAATGGGGAGAACTCATTAATTCCTCACAGAGGAATTAAACTGAGAAGAGGGGAGAGTAGCCATCCTTATAATTTGAAAGAGATGGCCAAGTCCCTCCCAGCCTGTCCCAGTCTGTACAACTGGTATGTAGTTTCAGCTTAACAGAACTGATCTATAGAGACAAACTTAACTGGGAATATACCCAGTAGCCATTGTTAGAAGGTAACTTCGCTGTTGGGGGGGGTTTCCCGCAAAGCATAATTCATCTAGTTTGCTATATATGGAGCAGTCTATTTATTTTCCTGAAATCATTTATGCCACTGTGACAAGTAATAGATTTTTTGTCTATGCCCAATCTCTAGATGGCTGGGAACACCTGAAAATACCAGTGTTACAGCGACAGAGCACTGTTAATTCAATTTAATGCATGCCTTGCCTACCAAGATCAGGGGAGTTTCGTGTTAATTTTTTATAACATGGTGGAATTGTTTCTCTCTAGTTTATGTCTGAGCAAAGAATTAAACATGATAGAAACTCTTTAGGCAGCTCAGAAACCAGATTGAAATGCTGGAAGACGTTTGTAGCTGTGCTTGATGCTATGTCTTTTGAGATGGGTACAGATCATGCAAATCTCACTGTAATAATTCTTGAAGTTGGCTGACTTTCGAATGCTTAATCTTTTGACCTTTATGATGCATTAATGTTTTCAACATATTTATCTAAAGTTTTAAGGAAAAGGCATCTCAAATTATGTGCAGAGGGAAAAAAAACCCGAAAGGAAAGAAATCTGGAACCAATAAACTTGTGGAGCTTGTAAATTCCTTCTTTCCAAGTTATTCATCCTAAAGAGGGTACGAGCTCTGCTTCTTAGAAACAAAAATGCAGACAGAGGAATGGGACACTTAATGAGCATAATATATCTGGAGGCTTCGGACTGAGGACAACCTATGCTAAGTATCTGCCTTTCCAGTCAATTCTCTTAAATTTCTTTCCCAAAATGAAAAGTTCCTACTACAAAACAGTCAAAATTAGTGAGAAATTAACCAAAATCTGACTGGAGGGCACTGGCCTTCGATGCAGGTTATGTCCGTGTTAACTTTTCTGTGACTCTCATCGTTTGAGAGGTTTAGTCTACGTGGAAAACATTTTTTCTTTTTTTTTTCTTTTTTTTTTCTTTTTTTAACCATCACCACTTCAAAAGTGGATGAAAGAGCATTGTAAAAAAAGACTTAGGAAAATCATTTAGGGGCAAAAACCACAGAGAGGAAATTTGAAGCCACAGAATATTTTTTTAAGAAAATTGATCACATGAAAACAGGAAAGAAGATTATTAAATTGAAAATATTTGGCAACCTTAAGTATAATAGACACCAGTAATCATTTGCTGCTGTGTTTACTGTATAAACTGTATATGAACAAGCTAAGCATACACAGTACACGTCAGATTTCAGGCGTGAGCCTGGTTATGTGTGCATTGCCTTATGATTCACAGCAATGTGTGTTTTCTCATCAACGGTCCCCCAAGCCTGTGAAATACGGAGACTATGGGACTGAGACCTTAAAACTGAAATATTGCATCAATAAAGCAGGGTAAGCTACTCTAGTGTTCAGGTGTCCCATCTCCTATGGGAAGTGTCATACAGCTGTGAGGCCCCGTGCTTCGTACTGGGGTCTCTCCTTCAACCTCAAGGCAGTTAGAGTGAAAAGACCTCACTGCAATAAATCAGGGGAGTGATATTACTTGTCAGTTCTATCAAAGGTTGATAATTTCATATTGTTCTGCATGAACTGGGCATCTAGATTATCTGCAGTGCTTACCCCTTGACGTGCAGAAAGAAAGGCAATCTGCGTGCCTGACTCTGCTGCTTCTGCTCCCTGCTCGTATCCCTGAGCGTAGATATAGCCGGTTCTATAGCATGGTAGCATTTCATCATTTTTAAAATAAATTTCTATAAATGAAAATGGATTTTGTTTAGCTTAGAGACAGTCACATTTAAGATACCAGAAGGAAATACTGGAAATCCTTGTAAATGTTGGAAGACAAAAATGCTCTAACAGTTTCCCAAAGAATTGATGCCTTTGAGGTTAGCTGTAACTCAGAGAGAGGGAGATTTAACCCAACTCCATGGGTCCAGTGGCTTCACAGGGATTATCTGCTGCCCTCAGAGGAGAAGGGCTCTATTCTTTCAGTACAGGCAGTCTCCAGCCTTTTTAAGTGACCGATCACCCACGCTCCTGAATGACTGAGCGTCTCGCCAGTATAAGCATTTCCAAGGGGGGAAACCCCACACAGCAAAACAGGCTCATGGCACAGCACGCTTGGGGACTCTGCCTCCAAAGCCTCACGATTTTCCCATCAGCAGCCACAGCGCAGTGATTTCTGTAGGATCCGTGCAGCGAGACGCTGCCGGAGGAGTACTGCTCATCACATCCCGCTGGTTAGGGGATGCTCAGCCGAGGGCACCCGAGACGTCTCTGGGGTCGGACGGGGAAGGCACTGAGCTCTGGATACCGGCGGGACAACGGCCCCACCTCCTCGGCAAGAAAAAGCTAAATGTGTCTCCAGTTACAGTTTCAGGTAGAAGTTAGGCAGGGGCGAAAGCATCTAGGTGGAATTTGGTGGGCGTCCTCAGTGTTGTAGAAAATGCCGTGAGTCCCCAGGTCACCGGAGACGCCGGCGCTCGGTTCCCTTTGAAACCCCATGGCCAGGTGATGCCGCCCCCGATGGAAACAGGCAGGTTCCTCTTGTGCCAAGGTTTCTTTCGAGTCCCCTACAATTTCAGTCGTAAGCCTGAGCCTCCGTATCTCTACAGAAAGAGGAAAGACGACCAGATCGGAGGGCTGGCAGTCAATTCCTCCGTGCTCCTCCTCTCCAGGGCAGCACGGCATTTCAGCCCGCAGGGAAAGCAAGAGCACTTTTGGATTGTGCAGGCCAATTTAGTAATGAGAAAATTGCGTCCCCAATGAGAAATGAGTAGTCACACTAACGCAGGAGGGTATACTGAACCTCGTCACTTATTGCCAAATCTACCGTCGTAAGCTTTGAACTCCAGTTATCTGTTCATGGCAGACCGAACCAACCCAGTCTCCTTGTGCCACTGATTGCAGACCACAGTGCTGTGTTTGGTTTTCTCTGAAATCGGCTTGCACGTCCCCTCGTACCTCCTCAAAAACCAGCTTGCTTCTAACTACCGGTTGTAAGGTGAACTATGAGCACAAACTGTTTTCAATATCCATCGCCAGTTTTTCCACATTGCACTTTAATTCTCAAATTGTATGTTGGCAGTTGCAGTCAATAATGACTACAGAATTTTCTGTTACATTAACTGTAGCAAACTGAAATCTAATACCTCTGAAAATACAGAAAATATCCTGAGTGTTACAAAAATAAAACAAATTTTTCTGAATGGAGCCCAGCAGCTGTCCTTTAATTACTTTAAATTTCAGTATATAGAAACTATGTTGAGTGACAAGTCAATTTATTTGCATGCTGGAAATGTTCATGTTCTAGGCATGTGTTTATATGATAACAACTTCAAGCATATGCTTTTTATTTTTCCCAAATAGACAGAGGGTGTTTTTTCTTCCAGAGGCACATAGTAGGTTTTCTGCTCATACGCTGCAGTTAGCACATATTTTTCCTTATTTATAGTTTTGCAGGTGTGAATCTGCTGTTCTTAGAAGATGTCGGACTGACAGTCCTGCAAGATGCTCCAACCTGCCCTGCTACTTTCCTTAATCCTGACCTGACGAAATCACCTCCTGGGGAGAGAAAGCCAGGCGCTCTTCATCCCCAGCTGGTACCTGGCCTCTTCACTGAAGGCTGCTCACAAACCTAGCAAGCAGGACCACTTGGTGCACTTTGGGCATCTGCTTGGAGGAACTTGGTTGGAGATTTATATTTGTTTACTAATCTGTTAATTCTACAGATACAGAAGCCTAAAATCCAGTTTTCTTTTGCGTACTAGGAATGAGGACATGTCTCAAAGGACAGTCTTGCGCGAAGCTGAATTAGTCTTATAAAATTCCGTGGTTTATATAGATTTCTAAAAGAGCTCAAATGTCCTTGTTTTATACAAACATCTCCATTTTACTAAGACATATCCTGGGGGGGGGGGGGGGAAAGTTGATTGTCTACTTCTCTGCTAAACTCCAGGTCCCTTTCACAACAATCACAATCAAGCATTCAATCATACTAGATTTAAAACTATCGGGGGGGAGGGGGGGGTTGTAGAAGGAAAACAGCCTCACAGACATGTGTAAAACCAAACTACAGCTTGGGGCTAGAATTTGATGGGGTGAGTCTTCATAAAATTCAACCTTGAGAAGATGCAGAAATACTTTCTGGAAATAAATGGCAATTGAGTGTTCTGTTCTTTACTAGATCTATGCCCATGAGATTTTTAAAACTCAGTCCCTGAGATACGGAGTGTGGCCCTTGCCTTGGCAGCAGTTCAAATCAGCGGAAATAAACCTGGAGGTTTCATTTTGTCCGGCTTGCCCGAGAGACAACTCTAATCTGTATGGAGGCTGGATATAAAGCATGTAGGCATGCAGTGACAAAAGGTGCCTACGGGCAGCAAAGGGCAAGAAATCAGGATGGGTCAGCTGAGCAAACATCAAAGACTCTCAAATAACCAACCGAAAAGTAAATATTCTCAAGCAAATGCCCATAACACTATTGAGATTTCATAGAAACCAGTCTTTGAAAACAGTTCCGCTGGGGTGTCTCTATTTGTCTTTCCCATTTTCGAATATTGAATTAAAATGGTCTGTTTGCTCTTAAAGTTCATCCATCCTTGCTGCTCGCTCCCCGCCACAGCCTCTTGACTCCTCAATTAGCTCTTCGGCAACTCCTGATAGTACCACGGCTGTTGGTGTTGCCCATCTGGATATTTCTAACGCACCCCACCGTGAGACTTGCTTAGCAAAATCCACGCAGGTACAGAGGATGAAAGGTATTTATCCATAAAGGGACTGTGCAAGGTCTAGGAATTATTTAAAATCCACTTAAGCCCTGTGAAGGCAAGAAATAATGCATTTAATAAGGATTATTATTTGAGGGTATTAAAGGAACATATTTTAAAGACAAAAATCCCCACGTGATTTCCATTGCTCCATCTCCTGCAGAAATTAGGATGAAAGATTAATTTCAATGCTCAAGCCCATAACTTGGGCGAAACCCAGATTTTTTGCTGTTTCATTTTCTCACATAGCTTCCGCTGTTCTCTGGTAATAGCAAAACTGAAATGAGCTGTATATGATGTAATCATCGCTTAATGTAATTGGCTGTTTTTTTGGTACACCAGTGTCATTCTGGCTTAGGTGGTGATATCTCGAGTGGACTGCACACGGGAGCTGATCAGTGTGGCTGCACAAGGAACCACCCCGACAGCTGATTTAGTCACTCAATATCTGGCATAAGTGGTGGGACGAATGAGTTCTGCTGGAAGCTAAACCTCCTTCAACAGCTGTACCAGAAGGGAGGTTGCCAAAATCTCACGCTGCAGCCTGGGATTTCAGGCTAAGGTACAGCAACTTTCTGGAAGCACGGTGGGACGATAAAAGACGTGCTAAACATACAAGTCCATGGAAGGCAAATAAAATACATGAGATTTTTTCTGGCTGGTAGTGGGGGTTGCTTGGTTTTGCTTGGGAAGCAAGACCCTGAAGCTTTTTCTTTGCACATCCACCTCATCTTCTGCCCCTTCCGCTTGCTGTTCCCTTCACTGGAAAGAAAACATTGCCGCCGTATAGACAAAGAAAATGGATTTTTCTCTGTAACTGTTCCAATACCAGGTTCCCATTACATTTTCCAGTACCTTTTGTGCAGTGGAGCGTCGGTTTTGAATCTTACTCATATTTTCAGCAGGTGTGGGTTTCCACGCGTGTTTTAGGACGGGCAGGGCCAACGAGCCAGAGCAGAGCCCCTGCGGAGCGGGCAGCGGAGAAGCTCACGCGCCGAGTGGGTTGCTCCCGCGTGGGTGCCCTTGAA
The DNA here is from genome assembly GCF_929443795.1 of Astur gentilis. Classification (NCBI taxonomy): domain Eukaryota; kingdom Metazoa; phylum Chordata; class Aves; order Accipitriformes; family Accipitridae; genus Astur; species Astur gentilis. The sequence goes on from NC_064892.1 coordinate 4,512,462, forward strand.
AAGCCTCGAAAACCTGCCCCGCGGAAAACAAAATGCAGGGGCGTTAATGCAAAAGAGCTCGTGAATGTTGTCTATATCCCCCCCCAAAAAAAAAAAAAAAAAAGAAAGAGTGGAACAAAGACAGCTTCTTCCCTTCTCTCGCTGCCTCATAGATATGCTATAAATGTCACCGGCCACCCCCCACCCCCCCCCCCCGGACCTCCCTGAGGTTTCTCGCCCGCTGCGGCTTCTTCCGACGGGGCGTACGGGACCCCGGCCGGGGGGGGCAGAGCCAGGAGCCCCGAGGAGCTCCCAGCACCGGAGGGGGGGACACTGCGGGGGGGGGGGGGGGGGGCTGGGGATGCCAGGGACCGGCAGGGGACCGCAGCCCTCCTTGATCTTTAAAGCCCTCCACGGGTGAGTGTTCGCCGGGATGTCGGGCACGGGAAAACGCGACCCGAAACTCCCCGGTGCCCCGGAGCGGGAGGGGGCTCAGATCTCCATCACTCGTGAAACACGGCGGGTGGGGGAGGGAGTCCCGCGTCTCGACCGGCAGCGAAATTCAGGGCGGCGGGTTTGAAAGGAGAAGCCGGGGACGGGACGGGGCGGCCGCGGCGGGGGAGGCTCGGCGCCCCTCACCGCGGCGTCTGGGCGCTCTTGCGGGGGACTGTTGCGGTGCCTGCCGGGCTGCGTGTCGCCGGGCTCGGTGGTCGAAGCCTGGAAGTGCCGGGGAGCGCATTCCCTTCGGGACCTTGCCGAGGGGAGCCGCTTCCATGTGTTTCCCGGAGCGGAGGAGAAACCGGCAAAATAAAAAAAAAAAAAAAGAAAATTAAAAATCGAAGGAAATGAAGCTCCGCGTCGCGTCTCAAAAATTGCCTTCGTCGTTTTTCGGGGCCGAGAGCCGTTTCTGGCTTTTACTATTCATTCCCCCCAATTTCGGGGAGCCCTCAGGTCGAGCGGCAGCAGCCCGGAGGACTTGCCAGTCAAATCCCCTTCAGCCGCGGGGGCACCCGGGTCCCCCCCCTTGCCTCAGCGACTCGTCGATGCTTTTTAATTAAAGGCAGCTCCCCGGTTTGCTTAAAACCCCGCCTAGGAGGGTTAGGTTCCCGCTTTTCGGGAGGCAGCCTGCGTGGGGCGGCCGCGGAGCATCATCCCACCTCGGGCTTTTCTTTAAGAGCTGAAAACGAGAATCTCGCCTCCCCCCCCTTTTTTTTTTTTCGAAACGGGGGAAGGAACCCCCAGCCCTCCGGCTTCGCCAGCGTAGTTTATCCAAATCGGGGACCCCCCCTACCCCCGGCCCGGCTCTGCTGTCCCCGCCGTTCGCCGGGGCGGGCAGCGGGTGCGCCCGCCGGGCAGGTGCGGGCAGCTGGGGGGGGGGGTCAGCGGCAAAAAAAGGGGAAAAAAAACCCCGCTCTCACCTTCATTTTTTGGGCGCACGTCGGGCCGCGACGGCAGGCGGTCAGAGAGCTCTTGGCCCGGGGGGGGGGGGGGGGAGCCCGGGGGACACGGGGGGACGTGCAGTGGCCCCCCCTTGGCAGGCGCTGGTCCCACTGGTCCCACTGGTCCCACTGGTCCCGCTCCCCCCCCCCCCCCGCAGCGCAAGCCCAGCCCGGGAGCGCGGTGCGGACTCGCCGCCTGCTTCGCTCAGCGCTTCGGAGCCGCTTGGATGGGGGATAATTTGGAGGGGCGAGAGAGAGGAGTTATTTGATCTGTTTCCTAAAGCGAATGATCCTTCGCTTTGCTTTTTCTTTCCTTTTTTTAATTTTTTTCTTCTTTAATTTTTTTTTTTTTTTCCCCCCCCGTCTGTATGCGCACCAAAGGTAAATAAATGCGGGCAGGTATGTCCCGCTCCCCCTGCCTCTCCCATCGCTCCGAGGACGTGGGGAAAGGCTGGCGAAGGAGTGGGGGCAGATGACGGGCAAGGCGAGCTCGACAGGGTACCCTCCCCCGGGCCAAAAAATTAAAAAAAAATTAAAAAACACCCGGGGGATGGAAGAAGAAGGACTTGCAGCGAAGCCCCCCTCTCAAACCCGAGCAGGGTCACTGGAGGAGTAGGCAGTAGGTTACCGGGAGGAGCAGAGATTAAATCTACCTTCACCCTCCTCGAAATTAAGCAGCATCCTGAGCAGCGAGGAGGTTTTTAAAACCCCGCTTTGCTGGGTAGAAATGACTCCGGGCACCTCTCCCTCCCCCAATTCCCCCCCCCTTTCCCGCCCCCCCCCCCCACCCCGCTCCCTCCCCGCACCCCGAAACCTGCGGAGGAGCACGAAATCTGCCTGGTCCTGCCGGGCACCTCCACGGAGCAGGCCTGCAGGTTTTCCTGTAATTCCGGGATTCCCTGTTGTAAGCTCTTAAACAGAATATTGAAACCATTTTCCTTCTGGTGCCTGTTGTAGCCTTGTAGTGCTGGCATTAAACAAATAGGAAAAGTGTGTTAAAGGGAGGCTACGGTTACAGCGTCTTGGCCTGACATTCCCACATATAATTAAAACCATAGCCACAATAATACATAAATAAATAACAGCAAACAGAAGGATCCGTTCCTGTTCCAGTCGAAATCGACCGTTTTGGCTCCGTCACTGTATTATTTTATAGGAGCGGTCTACGCCGTTCCGTCCTAATTTTATTTTCTTTTATTTTCGTAGGAGGGACAGCAGGGAAAGAAATGATGCGTTTGTTTTTCTTTTAAGTCCGTGTTTAGTTTTAATTTTCCTGTATTTTAAAATAAACACGTCGGCTGGAGCATGTTTGATCTTTGCAAGAAGGAAGTCTATATTGTAAAGGAATGCGCAGCAGTTTGGTATGAAAATGGGGTTGTGACTCACAGCTGCAGGCAGAAAAAAAAGGTGTCGTGGTGTCAGCCAGAGGTGTTCAGTCTAATAACTCAAGCTGTAAACTGTATCCTCTAAAATTACTTACGTAGTAAATCACTCAGGGGTTAAAAAATAGACTGGAAAGTGTAAGGGAGAAAAAAAAAAATCTTTTAGAAGTTCCCTTCATGAAAATTATTTGTAATGACAGGAATTAGGAGTTTAATATCTCCCTCATTTTCTTAAAGGTCAGCCTGATACAGTTAATTGCCCCTATAGAGTCGATGGTGCTTATTCCAGGTCGTCCGCGAAGCACCAGAAACTTGAACCGCGGGTTTGGGGATAGCCCTTTCACTGACTCCTTTACCCGATTTACGGCTAATTTTGACCATCTCGGAGGGGGGAAAAAAAAAAAAAAAAAAAAAATTTAAAAAAAAAAAATTCCAAGAGGCAGCCGGGGGCAGCGAGTGATCCTTAACCATTTTCCATCGCCGAGGAGATCCTGCTCCGCCTGCCTGGCCGGGCTGCTCTGCCCAGGCGGGGAAATCGGTCCCGCAACGCCTCTCTCCCCGAGACAACGGCGCTTTTCCAGCTCTCCTTGCCCTCCCGTAGGTGTACCTAGTCTGGGAACACTTGGGAAACTGGGGAGGCTTGGAAGAGAGAGCTCTCTTCCAGCTTAGCTGCTGGTTTTGCCGCACTTGTCCGGGAGAGGAGGAGGAGGAGGAGGAGGAGGGGGAAAAAAAATAATAATACAACTCCGATGTCATCTGCAGCCTTTTGCTGCGAAGGAGTGGAGCGAGTAATGAAGCAGAAAGCAGAAAGGTGGATCCCAGGTCGAGATATTGCCTTTCGGAAGAGCTTTCCCCGTTCTCAGCCCCGGTTGCCTTCCCTGCGCCGTCTCATGGAAACGAGATGCGGGCGGTGGGTTTCTGGGGGCTGCGCCTCGGCTGCCGGGGAAAGTAACTTGCTGGAAAGATTTCCAACGGGAGAGACACTCAGTGATTGGGGAAAAAAAAAAAATAAACAAAATAGGACACCGTGAGACAAAATAAAATAAAACAAAAGAAAAGGAAAGAAAAGAAAACCGGGGGAAATTGCCCTACAGAGGTCAGCAAATGTTTGCGGTGGAAATAAGAAGTCAACAACAATTAAAATCTGGGAGCCACGTTCATTAGTATTCAGGACGTAGGATCTAGCTTTTATGTTTATCTTTCTCCGCGGATCAATATTGTAGCAGCATGTGCCGGGAACGAGCAGAAATCTGGCCACTGCATGTGGCTGACCTTTCCCTCTCTCCCTACAGGTCAGATCGTCTTCATCAAAACAGGGCAGAGCGTCTTCATAACTATCATCACCTAATGCGGCCACAGCCACGGCTCTCATTAAATCCGGTATTTAATCTAGGGGCTGTGGCTAAGAATCAAAGGAGAGGGGCTGTTTGCCCACACAGAGGAATTAGTGCTCTAGTAGGAAGAAGAAGAAGAAGAAGAAGAAGAAGAAGAAGAAGAAGAAGAAGAAGAAGAAGAAGAAGAAAAAGAAGAGGAAGAAAAAGAAGAGGAAGAAGAAGAAAAAGAAGAGGAAGAAGAAGAAGAAGAAGAGGAAGAGGAAGAAGAAGAAAAGTTGGAAGGAAAATTGCGCTTTTTTTTTTTTTTTTCTCTTTCCCCCCGCCGCAAACTGCTGTATATCGAACTCCAGACCAAGCCCACGCACACACTCGCAGACCCCCGTCTCCTGCGGGGGCTCCGCGGCCAAGAGCCCCCACCGGCCGGCGGGTCGGGCCGAGCTCCGCCGTCTCTCCGGACCGAACCGGGTGCCTGTCCCCGGGTCCCCCCCACCCCGCAGGACGCCCCGGCCGCGACCACCCACGCACCCGCCGTGCGGCGTGCCCCCGCCCTCCCCGTCCTCCCACGACACCCGCGGCCGGCGGAGCCCTGTCGGGGCGGCCAAGCCCGGGCTGGGATCCCCCCGCGGAGCCCACGGCAGCCCCCAGCCCTCTGCGAGGAGCGGTGCCTCGCGTGAAAAACACCCTCTCCATCACCTACTGCTGCTGGAGTTACTTCCCCCGCCCCTCCATCCCCCCCCCTCCCCCTCTTCAGTTGCCGATTATTTTCTTTTTAACACCAAAAGAGCGTCCTTCCCCCTCCGGGATGCGACAGCCGGCTCCCACGCGTGGGGCGGCGGGGGGGGGGTGGGGACGGACCGCCGGAAGAAGCCTTCGCTCCGCTCCGGGTCCCGTCGCTCGGCCCTGCCGGTGTCCCCCCCCGCCTCCCCACGGGCGTGGGACGCGGGGGAACCCGCTCGTGTTTCCTGCCCTGCGAGGAAGTGGGGTCGGCGGTGCGTTTGCTGCCGCGCTTCCTCTCCTCGGGACAAGAGCAGGGCAGGCACTTTGAAGTATTATTAAATAAAGACATGAAACCGCTGGCGAGGGTCCTCCCTCCCCCGGTCGTCTTCTCCTTCTTCTTCTCTTATTTTTCTTCTTTTCTTCCCCCCCCCCCCCCCCCCCCCCAAGTATTAAAGGCAGAGAAATGCTCCAGCCTGATCGGGGCCGAAAAAAAAATTAAAAAAAAAAAAAAAAAAGGAGGAGAAACCCCAAAGCGATGGGGAGGAATTGCACTTTGGGAGGGAGGGGGGTACCGTGCCCTGCAGGGTGGGACAATAATTTTTGCTTGCTCTGCTGGTAAAATGCGGCTCCTTCCCCGGCCGTCTGGGTCGGGGGAAAAGGAAAAAGGAAAAAAAAAAAAAAAGGAAAAGAAACAAAGGCGGGGGGGGGGGGTGAGCAACGGACGAGATTAAAAAAGAACACCCAAAAATAAAAAAAAAAAACACCCTAAACGTGCACGGAGATGAAAAATATACGTACCTCGCTGTGCCCGGGAGCACGTCTAGCGTGCACGCGTGGCTGGGGAGAGGTTTGGGGGAGCCTGGTACGTCTTCATAGCGGGCAGGAAACGTGTACGAGTTTCTGAAAACAAAGGGGAAACTTAAAAGGCCGTTAGGGGTTTGGGGAGGTCTGGCCAACGCCAAGCCGAGCGGCTGCAGCCCGGGCGGGGGTTTGGCCGGGCAAGGGCAGCCCCCGGCCCGCGGTGGAGCCCCGCCGGTACCGGCACCCAGAGCGGCACCTCCGGGCTCGGCAAACCGCTCGGGTTGGGGCGAGAAACGCCGTATTTGATTTTATTTCGGTTTGGGCTGTTGTCGTTTCTGGTTGTTCGGTGGGAGGTTGGTTTGCCTTTGGGTTTTCTTTTTTTTGGAGGGGTTGGGTTTTGGGGTTGGTTTGGGGTTTGGTTTTTTTCTGCCACCGCCGGCTGCAACACAAAGACGGTAAAGAAGCCAAACCAGGTGAAGAAGAGGGTTTCGTTCGGTACAGGCAGCCGGGGGCAGGTGAAGGCAGGGCAGAACCCGGAGCTGCCCTCCTAGTGCGGGTGCGTGGGGCAGAGCGCAACTTGGTTTATGGAGGGAGCCTCGATTTTGGGGGGGGGGGGGGGGGGGGCTTGGGAGGAGAAAGCAATTCCCAGGGAAATCACTCCGTCTTTTCAGGGGGTCTGCAGGCAGAGTCAGGAGAGAATTTTATGATTAATAATAATACTCATAATAAAAATCAAAACCACCACTCCGCTCTGGTTTTCATCCTTAGACGAAGAGTCACGCCGCCGGAGAAGAGCCGCCCAAGCGGGGCTGCCGCAGCCGGGCACGAAATGCCGGCGGGAGGGCAGCGCCGTGCCCCAGCCCCCCCCACACCCCGCCACCTCCTCGCCCACCGGCGGCGGGGGGGGGACACGCGGGTGCCCCGGGAACCGTCTGGGCAGCGCCGTCGGGGCGGCCGGGGCACACCGCCCGCTGCGGCTGGGCATTGGGGGGGGGGGGGGTCGGGGCTGCTGGAGACACACCCCCCCCCCCCCGGCCTCCCTTCGGGTTGGTCCCCAGGTTGGCTTCAGGGCCGGGAGGTTTTGGAAAGCTCGGGCTCGGTGTGGGAGACAAAGGGAGAGAGGTTGGGGGGGGGGGGAATTTGGGAGAGGGGGGGCGGTGGAGGAAGGAGAGGGGGCAGAGGAAGACCCCGGGGCTGGGGGTCCCTTAGCCCGGGCCACCCGCGCACAAGGCTGCGAGGCGGGTCTTGGCTTGCCGTCGTCGTGTCCCCCCCCCCCCCAAAAAAAACCCCAACCCCAACCAACCCAAGCCCTGAACCCGCTGAATTCCCGCTCTCCCTTAAGCGTGGCAGGGCCGGGCCGGGGTCAAGGCCCGGGGGAGGCGGGCGGAGAGGGGCTGGATGCTCCAAGGCCAGGGTCAAGTTCAGGGCCGGGGAGGACAGGGAAAGGGGGGGGAGGTTTGCTGACGGCCCCCCTTCCCCGGGGGAGACACAGCCGTGACCGGAGGGAGCAGGGCCGCCCCTGCTGCCACACGACCTGCGCTTTGGGCTGGGGGCGTGGGGGGGGGGGGGACGGGGACAGGAGACACCCACGCTATCACCCCCCGGGGCTCCCCCAAAACCAGAAGGGCTCCGAGGGGAGGGAGAAGGGGGAGCCCAGCTTCTGGCCGGCCGGGGGCAGGGCTGGCCGTGACACCCCCCCCCCCTCACCCCCGGGCACGGGAGGGGATTCGGGTGAGCGGTAGCTGGGGGGGGTGGGCAGCAGACCCGGGACCCCCGTTGGGTTTTTTGGGCTGCTGGGAGGCCGGGAAGGACAAAGAGGGATCCTCGCAGCTCCGTTTCCCACGGATCTCTCCGAGGGGCGGGCGGCATATGCCAGTGATTTTAATAAATATTTTTTTGGCGTAATATTATTACCGAACATAAATTAGGGTTTAATAGCCGGTTGATTACCCGGAGAGCCTGCCGTGTGTGCGGGGCTGGCCGCGCTGGGAGGCGGGGGGGGGCGGCCGCAGAGGAGGCTCCGGCTCCGCTCCGCATCCGAACTTCGTTGGCAGCGACGGGACGGGACGGGACGGGACGGGACGGGGTCTTTCCCTCCCTTCTCCCCTCCTGCTGGGTGTAGGTAACCCCCACCTCCTCCCAGAAAGAAGCAGGGCCCCGCGTCCCCTCAATTTCTTCCCCCCCCCCCCCCCCGGCTCGGGACACCACTATCGCGATTTGAAGACGGGGGAGAAAGCTCGAAAAACCCAAAGCGACGGGGTAGGGGGGGTGGGGGCGCTGGGGTCGGCAGGGTGTGGGGAGCCCGGGGCTTTCTCCCTGCCTCCACAAGCTGCCGCTGAAGGCAGCGCAGCCACCGCAGGGCGCTCGGAGCCCGGCTCACAGCGTTTGCCTCTTCGCAGGGGCGTATTTCGGTGGCTTGGCAAAGGCCGAGGTTTTTCCACCGTTTCTCGGCTGCTGTCACACTCGCCTTGGGTGTCCCGGTGCGGGGGGGTGGGGGGGTGCCCGGAGAGCCGCTGCCTGCCGGTCCCAAACGGGCGGCTCCACCGAGCGGGCCCCGACGGCTGCCGCGGAGCCCAGCGCCGGGCCAGCACCCCGGGAAAAGCATCGCCCGGCGGCTCTCGGTCCCTCGTTGAACACGTCTGACAACCCAAACCGCTCCCTGGGCTTGGGGAAAAAAAAAAAGAGAGAGAGAGAGAGAGAGAGAGGGGAAACAAACAAAAAGCTCCAAGAGAAACGTGAGCTCTCGGGCATCGCCACTTTCTCCTCTCCAGGGCTGGATAGAGGCTACCAAAACCTCGGGAGGAGCAGGAGGACACGGTTTAGGGCTGAAAACAGCCCTGAGCAGAGCTCAGCGCATGGCTGGCCCCCCTCCACCTTCGCCCCGCAGCACCCCGCTTCGTCCCCCGGGGGGGCAGGGAGCTCCCCAGCCCCACACGGCCCGGGAGAAGAAGGGGAAAGCCGGAGGAAGGCGAAGGAAGGGGGCTCTTGCCGGGTAAAAAGCTCTTCCTAAAGGAGATCTTGCCTTGCAAGTCATTTGGGGAATGGGCGAACGCTCACCCTTTTCTTGTAGCCCAGAGGCTTCCCAAAATGTTGGGGGTTTTTTGGGTTGGGTTGGGGTTTTGGGTTTTGTTGTTTGTTTTTTTTCCTGGACGGGGAGCCCAGCTGGAAGAAATCCTCGTCTTCCAGCAACCGGCGGATTTTTGAAAGGCGTTCGTTTTGCGGCCGCCGCTCAGCCCCTCACAGGCGTTAGCGCAGGTTTCGGAGAGCCCTTGGCATAAAAAGGAAACGGCTCGTGCAGTTTCAACACGTTTTATTATATTTCTGTATGCATTACTCTCAAAACATATCACAAGAAATGATGAAACCACTTAAACCTTCAAATAAAAAATCTGAAACAGTTTATGCTCACAATTGTACATATTTATAGTTAAGAAACATTCTTTATAAATACTGTTTCCTCTGTAGCAAGTTAATACCATAATTTAATTACAAATGGATAAATATGGTAACAGGTATTTACAGGAGGAAGGGTGTTATTACGGAAAAGCTAACGGCACGACGTTTATTTTTCCTCACAATCTTCCGAACAGGAACTAACAAATTGAACTTGCAAAAGCACTAAAACATCACATGTAAACCCAGCTAACAGAAAAAATACATTCACAAGCGTTGTTTGTTCGTGTGTGTGTCCGTGAGTAACAGAATGGAGACTTTGGCACGGTATTTCTTCCCCAGTCTATAGTTGAAATGCAGTTTACAATCAAGTTGCCTCTTAAAAAGGAACACAATATTCAAGATATCACAATTACAAAAGAAACCATTTTCTCTTCCACGTTACTTTTTTTAAAGGGGTGAACTAAAAAAGGAGGAGAGAGGGGGGCGGGGAGGGGCAGCGGGAGAAAAGAAAACAAGTCCATCACTTTCTCGGGGAGGGAGGGAGGAAGAGGGGAAAAAACCCAGAAAGACGACCAAAAAAAAAAACGGGGGGGGGGGGGGGGGAACCAATCCGCGGTTTACAAACGGGACGAACTTCTATACACCAAGAATCCAGGAAAACTTCGTTGCCCACCTCGCCGGAGGAAGGAGAGGGCCGCTATGTACACAGTTCGTGGGCCGGGAGGGTGCTGGCTGCTCCGGGCGGGGAGGCAGAGGGGCCGGAGGAGTTTTGAGTCTCTGATCTTTTGTCTGGAGGCTCCGGAGGGAGAGTTTTCTTTCCGCCGGCTTGAGAAGCTTTTTTTGCTGGGTGGTGCGTTGGTGGCGTTCGGGGCTGTTTGTCGTTTTGGGTTTGTTTTTTTTTTCCCCTTTCTCTCTCCCCTTTCCGTTCCTCTCTGTATTTGCTCATTCTCTTACGTTTTTCAGCACGTACTTTGATAGATTGTTGTTGGTTTTGCTGGTTCAAAATGTTCTCAAAAAGGAGGGGGGGGGGGGGGAAGAGGAGAAAAAAATTCCGACAAAAAAAAAAAACAACCAAAAAACCCACCCGAAGGCGGGAGGGGTGTGGGGAGCTAAAGGTCCCCCCGGTCCCCATCCTGCTCGGCCGTCATTTCGCTGCCGGCGGGTGCGGCGGCATCTCCCGGCTCGTCTCCGGCGGGCTCGCTCCCTCCTGCCCTGCCCGCCGCCGCCGCCGGGGCGGGGACGGGACGGGACGGGACGGGGACACGGGACGGGACGAGGGGGGGGCCGCGGCGGGGCCGTGCAGAGCAGTCCGGCGGGGCCCTACACGTACCACTCGTTGAAGTTGGAGGAGAGGCCGCTGTGGCCGCCGCCGCCGCCGCTGCCGCCGCCGCCGCCTCCGCCGCCTCCGCCGCCTCCGCCTCCGCCGCCGCCGCCCCGGTGCACGGCGGACACGGCCGCCGCCGCCGCCGCCGCCGCCGCCGCCGCCGCCGCCGCCGCCGCCGGGGAGAGGTTGCTGGTGGTCTGCGACTCGGCGCTGGGGGACACCAGCCCCGGGGGGGTGGAGGATTCGTAGCCGGAGCTGGCGGCCGGGGAGGACTCGGAGCCTTGCGGGGACGACTCGTGGACCTGGGGGGGCAAAGGCAACACGGCCGGGTGGAGGGGGGACGGGGAGGCCGACGACGACGCCCCCCGGGCCCCGCGACCCCCGCCGCCGGCCCGGCCCGCCGCCGCCGCCGCCGCCGCCGCCGCCCCCGGGCCCCGCTCCCTCCGCCCGCCGCCCCGACGGGGCGCCCGGTACGGTGCGGCCGCCCTCCCGCCTCCCGCCGCCGTCTGCGGGGCCGGGTACCTTCATGTGCTTCCTCAGGGAGCTGGGGTGGGTGTAGGACTTGTCGCACATCTTGCACAGGTAGGGCTTGTCCGAGGTGTGGACGTGCATGTGCTTCTTGCGGTCGCTGCTGTTGGCGAAGCGCCGGTCGCAGCCTTCGAACTCGCACTGGAAGGGTTTCTCCCCTGCAAGAGAGCGGCGGGGCTGAGCGCGGCCCCCCCCGACCCCCCCCACCCCGGGGTTTTCCCCCCCTTCGACCCCCCGGCTCCCAGCCCCTTCGCCCAGCAGCTTCCCAAAGCAAGAGGCCGATTTTGCCCCGGGTCCCCCCCCCCCGGTTTTCCTACCAACAGGCCCCCCCCCCCCCCCCCCAGCACATACACACACAGAGTCCGGGCACCCCCGGCCCGGCATCTTGCCTGATTTGATTTCGACCGGTGCCGACACACAGCCGGCCCCGAAAGAGATTGAAGAAGAAAAGCGATTAAAAAAAAAACCAAAACAAACAAAAAAAAAACAAACCACAAAACAACCACACCAAGGGGGAAAAAAAAAAAAAAAAAAAAAAAAAGAAAAAAAAAAAAAACACCCAGGCACGGAGCCGTTTCGCCTCGGTACCAAATCCGCTATCCTGTTAAACTGGAAACCATTTACCGACAGATTTAAGGCCGGGCAGATTGTTTCGTGTATGGATATTCGAGATAAACGCACATCCGCTGGGAAAACTAAACGTCTGTAAAATACTTCATTTAATTTTCATAGGGATTCCTCTCGCCCGGCTGCCAGGACTCCAAATGCCGGGGAGTAATTTGGAGGTGAGAACTCCACATCCCCCCGCCTTTGGAGGGGGGAAGCATTTAACATTAAATTCCATTAGCACCTAAATTGTTTCTTAAAGACATCCGCTCAGACACAATGACTTCAGCGCGGGCATCTCATGCAAATACATTTCTCAAATTTTAAACCTTGTTAAAGCTCGTCTCGCACCTCGCATCGGGCTTAGCACTTGAGAAAACAATAGGCCCGGAGATTTTTAGCCTTTCTCCGGGTAAATATTTAGAGCGGAACTCGCTAAAATATTTGGCCGTCTTTTATGAAATAGTCTGGCACGGTTCGAGCCGGCAGGAGTAGTAAATGAATAATAGATGAGGCGGGAGGATGCGTTTATTTTTGTTCCCCTTCGGCTCAGGCGCTTTTCCATCGGGAAAGCCCGGGCTCCTTCGCCCCTCTTCCACCTGATTCGGGTGGAAGTTCCCGAGCCTCCAATCCTCCCTTCCCTATTACCTAATTTAATAAACTCTCGCAAAAGCACCTTCAATCACCTCGAGTGAGACTTTCAAACCACTTTTTTTCCCCCCCGAAATGAGAAAATTTTATTGCCTTGCTCACACCATTTAAATTTAATGGAAAGCATTCCCAGCAAGGGACGTTCTGCCACTTCCAAGGGGACGTTGGACTAATGACGGCTTTTGCACGTATTTACATCGCTCCTCGCTCTCGGGATCCGCACACGAAAGCCACGCTCACAACCGCTGCTGAAGTTACGGGCAAATACGTTGCGCGCTGCGAATCTATAAGGCGTTTCGCGTGTGCGTGTGTGGATATACACGTATATATACACACACATATGGACACGCACGGTCTTCCCGTCTTTCAGCAGGACGGCAGAATTTAGTTCGCGCTGTATTTTGCGTTTCTGCGGAAAGACCCACGCCGAGCCTCGGCACGAATCTACATCGCTGACCCCGCAAATGAAAAGAACTCGGGGAAAAATCCTTTCGAAATCTGGGAAGAAGAAGGGGGGTGGGGGGGTGGGGATGCCGGTGGGGAAGAAACCAAAACAAACGCAGCCGTGTGATGGAGCGGGGGGGGAAAAAAAAAAAAAAAAAAAAAAATCTTAACCGGGATCCTTATTTTATCACTCTCGTCATCGTACATCTCTCTCTCTCTGAGCCCCTCTATCTGTTTTCATATCTATATTTATATTTATAGAGAGACACATAGGCACGGGCAGAGGGGGGGGAAATCTGCCGAAAGGAACCCGAATTACCTGTGTGCGTCCTTTTGTGAATTTTGAGGTTTTCCGATCTGGCGAAAACTTTTCCGCAGCCGGGGAAGGGGCAGGGGAAGGGCTTCTCTCCCGTGTGCACTCGGATATGATTGACCAGTTTGTATTTCGCTTTGAAGGGCTTGCCTTCGCGGGGACACTCCTCCCAGTAGCAGACATGGTTGCTCTGCTCGGGTCCCCCAACGTGCTCCACCGAGACGTGGGTGACCAACTCGTGCATGGTGCTGAAAGTTTTATTGCAACTTTTTTTGGGGTTGTTCAGCTGCTCGGGGTCGATCCACTTGCAGATGAGCTCTTGCTTGATGCACTGCTGCCGCATGTAGCGGAAAAAGGCACCTGGGTGGTGGTGGTGGTGGGCTGCCATGTTCATGCCCATATTCATATTCATGGGGCCGTACTGGTTGTGCAGCTGAGCCGCCGAGTAAGGGTCAGTCCTGGGGCTGGAGACCTGGCGGTACTGATCCGACCGGGCGAACACCTCCCCCGGCAAGCCCAGGCGCATCTGCCCGTTGAGGACGTTTTGCGAGGCGTGGGGGCCGTGCTGGTCGTGGATGCCCGGGAAGAGGAGGTGGCTCTGAGCGTCCGTGTGCGGGTGGTGCAGGCTGCCGGCCGCAGGGCCGAAGATGCCGTGCTGCCCGCCGGCCGGCGAGGAATCCCCGAAGCCGCGGCTGCGAAACAAGAAGTCCCGGGTGGAGTTGAAAGGCGCCCCGGAGTAGGAGCCGACGTGGGCGGCGTGGGGCCCCAGGGCGGCGGCGGGGTAGCCGGGCGCCTGCGAGGTGAACGCCGAGCTCTGCCCGGGCGAGAGGTCGTGGGCTCCGGCGTTGAGCTTGAAGGCGCCCATGTGAGCCGCCGCCGCCGCCGAGTCCACGAAGCTGTTCTGCGCCGCCAAGCTCAGCTCCCGGTCCTGCATCTCCGCCGCGGCCGAGTGATGGTGCCGGGCGAAGGTGCCCACGCCGAGGGCCGGGAACTGCGGGCCGGCGTCCAGCAGCATGGTCCGCGCCGCTCCGGGGACGACGACGCCTCCCCGCTCCTACCGACCCGGCCCCGGCCCCGGCCCCGGCCCGGCCCCGGCCCGCCGAGGGGCCGCCGCTCCGCGCCGCTTCCCCCCGGCAGCCGCCGCGTCTCCCCCCGCCTCCGCCGCCGCCGCCGCCGCCGCCGCCGCCCGCGCCCGCACCGGCCCGCTGCCGCCGCCGCCGCCGCCGCCGCCGCCGCCGCCGGAGCCGTATCCGGAGCCAGGCAGAGCAGAGTCCAAAGGCGAGCGGAGAACCAAAGTGTATTAAAGGAGCTGAGGCGGGGGCGGGCAGGGGAGGGGAGGGGGAGCAGGGGAGGGACGGGGCTGGGGACGGGGACGGGGAGGGGGGGGGGGGCAAGGCAAGGCAAGGCTCGCCTCGCCGTTCCCTGCGGCACACACACTTACACACACACACACGCACTCACACACGCCGCCGCTCTCCCCCCCCCCCCTCCCGCCCCTTCCCTCCCTCCCTCCCTCCCTCCCTCCCTCCGCCGCCACCGGGATGGCAGCGCCGCCGACCCCCGCCCGCCCGTGGGCCGCGGCCCTCCCCGCCGCCCCCCCTCCCCGCCGCCCCCGGGCCCCTGCTCTCTCGTTTTATCCTCCGCCGGGCATTAAGCGGTGTCTCTCACGGAGGGGAAAAAACTTGCAGCCGCGGGTTCCCACGGAGCGAAGGGACCCGGGGCGGGGGGTTGGGGTGGGCTGGGGTAGGGGGGTGCCCCGCGCCGCCCCCACCCGCCGCCGCGGAGGGGCGTGGGGAGAAGGGAGGAGGGATGGTGGGGGGGGGGGGGTGCCGGAGGCGGATTAAAAACAATAAGGGCGGCGGTGGGGGTGGGGAGGGGAGGCGGAGGGGGGGGGGGGGCGGGAAGGGGCCGCGGAGCGCCGGGGCCGGAGCGGCGCGGCCGGGGCGGCGGAGTTGCAGTGCCGCTCCGCCCGCGCTCCCTCCGGCTCCTCTGTTTATTTCGGTGGGCGCTGCTGAGGCGGCGGCTTTTTATTTTTCGCCCCCTCCCCTCCTTCCCTCCCTCCCTCCCTCCCTCCCCCTCTTTTTTTTTTTTCTTCCCTCCCCCGGCCTCTCCTCTCCCTCTCTTCTCTCCCAACGCCGCCTTTCCCCGCCGCCCGGCCGCTCTCCCGGCGCCCGCTCATTGGCCCGAACCGCCCCGTCCATCCGGGCGTCCCCGGCCACCGGATAATGGCGGCGGCGCGGCCGCCCCGAGCCCTGCCCGCCCCGCCGCCCGGCCCCCGCCCGGCCCCGGCCCCGGTGGCCGCCTGCAGCCCGGCACCACCGCCGGTGGTTTTTTTTTTTTTTTTTTTTTTTTTTAGGGAGGGGGGTGTCGTGTCGTGTCCGCCCCCCCCCGGGGGCGAGGGGAAGGGGTGGCGTGGCGGGGAGAGGGGGGGGGGGGAGAGGCGCGGCGAGCCACACGCACGGAAAATATCGATGTGCGCTTGGCCATGCGGTCCTGCCTCGGGAGGCAAACAAACAAAGCGAGGGGCTTAAAACATAAACAGGGGGGTTGGGGTGGGGGGAGGTTGCCTTTTTTTTTTTTTTTTTTTTTTTTTTCTTACATATTTAGGTGGTGGAGGAGGGAGGGAGGAACTCGCCCATCCTGCACCTTCTTTTCGGCTAAAGCAAATGAAACCCATGATCGATAAAGGGAGAGGGGGGGGGTCAAATAAAAGTGACGTTGGCGTGGCCACCGCGGCTTGGGGGGGGGGGGGGATAAATAAAAAAAGAATGAAAAGAGAAGAGGGAACGGTCGCCCCGAACGGTGTTTGGGCTTTTAAACCACTTGTGCGGGAGCAGAGGAGTCGATGTGTGTGTGTTGTGAATGTGCATCCGAGAGCAGATGCTTTAGGACTTTTCCTTGTCTCTTCCCTTTCTTGAAAATGAAACAAAAACAAAACCGAAAAAAAAAAAGAAAAAGAAAGAAAGAAAAAAAAAAACCACCAAAACCCACCCTGCCATTGTTATTTGGAAACCGGATTCTTCCATGGCAGGAATAAAAAAGCGTACAGCCGGCACACACACCCGCACCCGCACACACAGAGCAAACAAGTCCCCTTCCCCTCCCCCTCCGGTAAATACATGTCTGGCCCCTGCTTCGGTTTGTTTTGTAGTGCCTGAAAAATAATCATCTCGGGGCCAGCAGCTCACCAATAAATAAGGCTTTGTCAAAATTAAAACCCGACATAACATTTGTGGTCTTAACCGTCCTGCACTTAACCTCCTGTCTCGATCCCCATCGGCTCTGTCCTTGGCGGAGAGGCAACCCGAAATCCAGGGGTTCGGGGGGGGGGGGGGGTTGGTGGGGCTTTTGGAAATTCTCCCTGCGACATTCCTCCTGTGACTCCTCACGGCATTAAAGCCCGCATCAGGCGCAGGCAGGCTCAGACCTGGAGCCAGCGTCCGAGCAGGGTTTTTACAGCGAGAGATAGGTAGGTAGGTAGATGGATAGGTAGGTAGATAGATAGGAAGGAAGGAAGGAAGGAAGGAAGGAAGGAAGGAAGGAAGGAAAAGGTAACACTGCCCAGCTAGGGTTGTTTAAATCAGGTTTTCCCCATCACTGTCACTAAATAGTTAAAATATTTCCAAGCCTGTCCGAAAGTGGCCGAAATGTGCCAGTACCGGCCATCGCTCTTTGAACGAGGCGAGGATTGGAGTTGGGAAGGAGTGGGATCCCTTCTGAGCCGAAATGGGCATTAGATGGTAAACTGAATATTAATGCAGAGGTACACCTCTGATGCCAGCAGCCCTGTCCTCTTCACCACGCCGTCACTCGGTCCTGTCTTTGCAGCAGGAGTGTCTGCTCCCCAGATACTGCCTTCCCAGGCTGCAGCTTGGGAGCATATGCTGTCCTTGTCCTGACCCCCCAGGCTCCCAGGGACAGACCGCGAACAAATTCTATTTTCCTTCTCTGCGAGGTTTCCGAGGCGGAGGTCTGAGAAGTGTCCTCCACCGGTGCTGGGGATTTCGAGAGCCCAACTTGGAGAGGAAAGCTTGGTCTCCTGCAATGGTCTGCCTCCGGATTAGTGAAAAAATCACACGGACAACTAGACCCTTAAATACACTTTTTTTTTTTTTTTTCCCCCCAAATATAAAAGAAGTTACTACATCTGAGATTAGAAAAAGAACCAAAATGTCCAGGAAAATTCCCAGTTACAAATAGAGATTTAAAAAAAAAAAAAAAAAAAGGTGAACGTTCATACAAATACCTACCTTCTGGATTTTCCCCTCCTTCTTTCTTTTCTTTCTTCCTTCCTTCCTTCTTTCCTTTCTTCCTTCCTTCCTTTCTTTCTTCCTTCCTTCCTTCTTTCCTTTCTTCCTTCCTTCCTTCCTTTCTTCCTTTCCTTCTTTCTTTCTCTTTCTTCCTTTCTTTCCTTCTTTCTTTCCTTCTCTCTTTCTCTTTTCTCTTCCTTTCTTCCTGTCTTCCTGTCTTCCCTTCTTCCTTCTCTCATTTATTTTGTCTCTTTTCTCTTTTCCTTCCTTCCTTCCTCCTTTCCCTCCTTTCCTCTCATTCTTTCCCTCCCTCTCCTCTTCCTTTCTTCTCTTTCCCGATTCCTTGCTCTTTTCCCCCTGCCTTTCCTGCCTCCCCTCGCCCCGCGCCGTGCCCGCTCAGCACCGCCACCGGGACGCTTTGCGGGGGACGGGGTTGGGGGGGTGGGGGACGACGGGACCGCGGTGAATTCCAGCCGGAGCCCCTGCGCTCTGCTATTCTTCCAGGGCTCCAGCCCTACTCTCTCCGCAGGAAACAGAGGAGCTGATCCAAGTTCAAAGTCACGTCGCCGTCCCTCTTAAGAAGTGCTTTATTTCCCTCCCAAGCGCAAAACCCTTTCCCCCCCCCCGGTGGCACAGGGTAACAAGGGAAAGGGAACGAGGGAGGGAAGCGGGGGGGGGGGGGGGGCAGAGGCACCGGCAGCCCCGCACCCCCTTGCCGGACCCCGGCCAGAACCGCAGCCTTCGGCTCGGGGCTGCATCCGAGGGCGGAAAACCGGCGGTCACCCGGCGTCGGTGCTCGACCGCTTTCGTGGGAAGAAGTTTTTTTTTCAACAGGTTTCTGGAGGTGCCAGACCTGCAGAGCAAACGTCAGCCTTCCCGGGAAAGCCTTTCCTTCTTTGTAAGTTTTCCCGAATTTTTCTTTAAAACTGCTCCGCTCTTATTCTTGCCGGTTGCTGATACGGAGGGAGCCTGGGGCGGGGGGGGGGGGGGGGCGGTTTAGGGACGAGCGAGAACAATTTCTTGCTTCCCCTGGACTGCGTATACCGCCCTCTCCTTCGAGCCCCTTTCCCCGGGAGGTGTCACCCCCCCCCCGGCCCGGATGGGGAGGCGACCCCCCCTTATCCCCCCCACCACCCCCGAGCAGCCGAGGGTGCCGCGGCGGGGGCGCAGGCTGCGGCGGGGCCGGGGGCTCTGCCCGCCGGGCAGAGAAGGGTGGAATGACCGGGGAGGGGTGTGTGTGTGTGGGGAAGAGAGGGTCTTGCCCCCCCCCCCCAAATTCAGCTTTCGCTTCTCCCCGGAGTAACAGGACGAGGTGCGGGGCGGGGAAGGGGGCGTGCGGCCGGTCCGTAGCCGGGAAAGAAGAGGCCAATTGAGCGGAATCACTTGCCCCGTTGTCTGTATCACAGACACTCATAAATTCAACAAGCTCATCAACAGGATATTAAGTTGCAGGTTACCTTTGATGGTGCCGATCCGAGGCACTTCTAGGCCGTTCGACCTATGACCCGTGAAGACCACATGTGTTGTGCTGTAGCCTCCCTCTGTAAAACACACTTCGGGACAAAAGTTCTTTGTCAGGCTCTACCGGCAGCGTAATGTAAAAGAAAAAGGGGAAATAATGAAAATCTCAGCCAAAGCTGTAACTTTTAAATGCCTTTTTATAAAAAAAAAAAAAAAAACAAAAAAAACCCCAACCAAAAAAAAACCCCAACCCAACCAGGGCGGGGGCAGCAGGAAGGAGCACGTCGTTTTCGTACCGTTAATATTTATTATTCTCCCAGTTGCACTCACACACATACTAGATAAACGAAGTTGCCGTGTAAAACCCCGCTCTCGGCGCTGACGCCGTGAGGCGGAGGGGACGAGGAGCAGCGGAGCCGTGATTTCCCGGCCGGGAACCTCGGCCGAGCGGCAGCCGGTGGCTTCTGCCTTCCCCAGCGGCGGCTGAGGGACGCGCAACGCCGCGGATTTTGCGCGCCCCGCGCCCTGCCCCGCTGCGCGCCTCCCTCCGCAGCCGGCGCAGGACCCCCCCCCCAAAATGGGGGTCCGCCGCAGCACCGCCGGGTTTTATTAGAGGCACCTTTTTCTGCCCACATAAACGTTAGAGGCAGGGGAGAAGCGTCCCAATAAAGCGCCGTGGACTTTGTAATACAGTTTCTGCTGTCATTCATAAATAACAATGCCATATGGTAACCATATTGCTTATACAAGTAAAGCCGTCAAAGTGTCACTATTTGATTTATCTCAACAGCTTCTTCCAACGGTGACGTTCAGCTGCAGGGAGAGGGTAAGGGGGGAGGCGAGCGCAGAGCAAAATTTGGCCTGGGTTTCCTGAGGCTGCCTCTCTCTCTCTCTTTCTCTCTCTGTATGCATAAACGTATAGAGAGATATATACGGGCATTGAAGGACGGACAATTTTTTGGTCCTTATTTTGGCCCTATTCGAGCAAATCCCCGAAGGGGACGTGCGGGGACTGACCCCTCTTTCCCCGCCGAGGCGCTCACTGGAAACTGCGGCTCCGAAACTTTTTGCCCCCAAGTCCCCGTCCCCGACGGGCGGCGGGTCCCGGCAGCCCCGACGGCGGGGACGGTGCTGGCACCCACTTGGGGCCGTGTCCTAGCCCACGGGCTACCGTTTGGGTGCGTGGGGGCGACCGAGAACCGAGCGTTTATTGGGCGCAGGAGAGGTTTATTTTTAAGGGTATAAAATACCCATCCCCTCAT
Source organism: Astur gentilis (assembly GCF_929443795.1). NCBI lineage: Eukaryota > Metazoa > Chordata > Aves > Accipitriformes > Accipitridae > Astur > Astur gentilis. The sequence goes on from NC_064892.1 coordinate 4,532,349, forward strand.
CCCCCCTAGAAAGGAGGGGCAGGGACCCTCGCCACCAAATCTCCCTTCTCTCCCCCTTTCGTAGCCCGTGGGCAGCCACGACCCCACGACCCCCCACCCCACCCCCCGGGGTCCCGGCGCCTCCGTGCAACCCCCCCCCCCCCCGACGGGACGGTGAGGGGGGGAACCGGGGTTACTCCCCACCCGTGTCGTCCCCCGCGGGGCTGTGACTCGGGGCGCTGGCGGACCCCATCGGCGATCACGCGTGTTCGCGGAGGGAACCGCGCCACGGGCTTCCCCACGCCGCGGGTCAGCCCCACGAGCGAAGAAAGGCACCGGGGACGGACGGGGCAGGCGACGAGCTGTTTTAGCAGATTTGGGGAGATTTGGCCGAGGAAAGCGGCAACCGCGCTCGCTTTCTAATGGTTCCCCAGAAGAATGTTTTTGCACGTTATAAAATATTGCTCCCCGCTCCCTAACTATCAATAAGACGTGCATTAAAGACGATTGTTTGTAAATGGTGTTCATGAGCATTAGCATACATTTACATAACGCGGCTCACAGCCCAACATTTTACAGCTCAACACCTCCTCAAGCCGATAGCCCCAGCTCGGTTTCTAGAGGAACCTTTACGAAATCCATCGGAGGGCTTCCAGGCTTTCCACCCCGCCTCCGCAGCCTCCCCCGGGGTCCCTCGGCGGGTTTGCCGGCGAACGGGGCACGGCGGGAGGGCTCTGCAGCCGGTACCGCCGCGGGAACGGGGCGCGGGGCCGACCCCCGACGGGCGCTGTCGAGGTTTTTTTTTTGGGGGGGGGGGGGGGGGAGGAGGAGGAGGAGGAGGAACTGCCCACTGTAGCCCCCCAGGGCTGCGGCAGCCTGGGCCTGAGCTGGGGTGGGTGCGTTAATGGCTTTTAAATTCTTCACGACCCTTTTGGAGGTGGCACTGGCCAAAATTGTCCCGGTCCGGGCAGCCCTGTCTTCGCTTCCCGGCGTCTGCAGCGAATCCTAAAAAAAAAGGGCGAATTTCCACGGGAGTCTCGGCCAACCCCTCCCTCCCCACAGTCGTAGGTCAGCTGCCTATTACCCAGCTATAAAATATTTTCTTTGTTTTATAGCCCCTCATAAAAAGAAATTGATCGGGGGGATATATTTGAATTAAGACGTATTAAATCGATGACAGATACGTATCACGCTGCGTTTAACAAGAGCGGGACGAGGAGGGGTGTGCAAGGTACGGAGGGGCCGGGATGCTGTTCTTCACCTCCGCAGCATCTCCCATCAAACCATCACACCTCGGGAGCTGGGTCCAACAACGGGCCCAGAACTCGGGGAGGGAGGAGGGCACTTGTTGGACGGACGTATAGAAAAGATACGTCTAACAAATATGTCTCTAGACGTCCGGCTAGTTTGCGAGGAGAAGTTTTTACTGTGCCATAAAACCATCGAGCAGCCCCTTTTAAAACCCGGGGATTATTTATTCGCCTTCCTTGCCTTGCAGCATCACTGAAACCCTCCTCAAGGCCAGGCGAGGTGGGAGCAGAGGTTCGGCTCCTGGGGGGGGGCACCGGGGGGGTCTCACTCTCCCTTGGAGGGGCGAGGGGGGGGAGAAGCCGGCGTTCCCCCCGGGGCCGGCTCCTGCGCTACAGCCCCTGTCCAGCTTTTGGCAGCCGTGGGCCAAATCCTGCGAGTTTTCCCCACGTGAGTAGCGGCGGCGGGGGGGGGGGGGGGGGCACACCCACCCACACCTGGAGCCTGGCCCAGGAACTGCCGGACCGGGACGGGGCTTCCTCGGAACGCGGCTCGGGGATGCGCAGATGTGGTTTGGTCAAGGGGATTTAGGGAGCCGGGGTGGGTCGGGAGTGGGAGTGGGTGGGTGGGTGTGTGGGGGGGTCCGCTGACATCCCCCGCCCCGTTTCCTCTCCCGGCGTGGTGGAGGAGCGTCCCTCGCTGCCCTGCAGGCAGGGAAGAGCAGGCAGCCTGCCTGCACTTTTCCAAGGAGGGCGGGAGCGCCCGACATTCCCAGGGGGACCAGCGACCTAGGGAGAGCAAATGACATATCAGTGAAGGCCACCTCTCCCCCCCACCCCCCGCAGCCTCCGGGGAAAAAAAGCCACGGCAATGCTCTTTTCCCCCTTTTTTGCTTGGCAGGGAATTCCCCCGCCCTGCCTCCTCGGCACCCCCAAACCGGCAGCACCCCCCTTTGTGCGGAGAGGGCAGTTTTGTCTCTCCGCGAAGAGTTTCCCTTTCGAGGACCAACACCCCCCGCACCCCAGGGGCGGTCCCATCGCTCCCCCCGCCCGTCCTCCCCCCCCCCCCCCTTTAGGGACCCCCCCCCACACTTTTCCTGCCTTTTCTTCGAGGGCAGCAGCTCCTGGCAGACACCCCCCCCCCCCAGCCGGAGACCCCCCCATTTCCCAGCCCACCCACCCCCCCTCCTCCCCATCCCAAACCGTCGAGGGGCGGTGATGCTCCGGGGAGGTGGAACCGCGACGGCTTCACCCCCGTTTTGCCGTTGCCGGATGAGGGCTGAGACGGAGGCAGCTGCCTGGGGTACGGCTGGCGGCCCCCCCGAGGGGCGTGGGGGTGGCTTTTCCGACGGGGCGGCCCTGGATGGGGCTGCGGGGAGCCTGGGGGGGACGACGAGGAGGAAACTCCCAAGGAGGCGGCGAGCGCAGGTTCCCAAAACTTCTCCCTAACGTGCGCTGCTTGCCTCCCCGTCTGCTTACTCATTTATTTTCTAAAGGAAAGGAATCCCCCCCCCCCCCGCCTCCCCCGCCGCCGCCTCCTTCTTTTGAGGAAAACGTTGGCTGCCTTCCCTTACTGTTGCCTTCCATCGCCCGCCTTGGGCAGGAGCACACACAGCCTCGGCCTCGCGTGGGTGTGGGGTGGCGTGCGTTGCCATCGGTGCTTTCCCGCCTCATCGATGAATGAATGACAGCCCTCCAAAAAAAAAAAAAAAGACCAAACAAAAAAAAAAAAAAAAAGAGAGAAGAATAACCGAGCGGAGAGCCCGGCGGCAGCCCCGCGCGTGGGTTGCTCCGAGGCGAGGGGAGAAACGTAAACACGGCGGCTGAGCTGCTCCGAGCAGGGCGAGCCGTCCAGCGCCGGGGGGAGCGGCAGCTGCTGCCCGCTGCCGGCGGGGGGGTGTGTGTGGGGGGGGTGGGAATTGGGGGGGGGGGGGGGCCGTGTGTGTGCGCCCCGTCGGGCCCCGCGCGAAGTTTTGCAAGTGCAACTTCGGGGGGGTGGGATGGTGGGTGGGGGGGCGGATCCCCGCTGAGCCGGCGGCCTGAAAGGGAGCCAATCGCGCGGCCCCAGTCGCTGCCAATCATCGGGATCCGTCCAATCCCTCCGGTGCGGTGTCCGAGCCGTCTTTCCCACCGCGCCGCCGAAGTGTGGTGAGGGCTCTGCCAATCGCGGGCGGCCAGAGCGGGGCCGGGGATGCGCGGAGTTAGGAGCGCAGACAAAAGAAGTTAAAGAGCCGCTTAATATATACATGTTTTTGAAGGCGGGTAGAGGGAAAAAAATAACAACAGCGAGCGTAGATGGGCTTGGCTGTGTCGTTATGGAGCCCCCTTTGAGCAAGAGGAACCCGACACTGAGATTAGCGGATTTGGCAGCGGCTCAGCCCCATCCGCACCAGAACATGACAGGCTTCCCGGGGCTGGGGAACCACCACGGCCACCCCCACCACGCGGCCCACCTCCACCCCGGGGACGCGGGCGGCGACCCCGGCGGCGCCCTCCCGCCGCTCGGACCCGAGCACATGGCGCAGCCCGCCGCCCTCAAGCTCACGCCCGAGGCGCTCACCGCCGCCGCTTTCGCCGCTCCCGCCGCCGCCGCCGCCGCCGCCGCCGCCACCACCGCCGCCGCCGCCGCCGCCACCGCCACCGCCGCCGCCGCCACCACCGCCGCCTACGCGCCGCCCGCCGCCGCCGCCGCCCTCCCGGGCTACCCGTCGGGGGGGGCGGCGGGCCGGGATTTCCTCCTACGGCGGGAGCTGCCCCCCGCCACCGCCGCCGCCGCCGCCGCCGCCGCCGCCGCCACCGCCGCCGCTCACGGGGCGCTGGGCGAGCAGCACCCGCCCGCCGGCTCCCCCCACCTCCCGCCCCCGCCGCCCCACGGCGTCTTCATCTCGGCCGGCGGCACCTACGGCGCGGCCGACGGGGCGCACGCCGCCTTCCCGCCGCCGCCGCCCGGCGAGCAGGGCGCGCCGGCCGGCCGCCACCCGCCGCTCAACGGGCAGATGCGCCTGGGGCTGGCGGCCGCCGCCGGGGAGCTCTACGGCCGCGCCGAGGCTCACTACGGGGCGGCCGCCGCCGCCGCCGCCGCCGCCTCCTCCGCCTCCTCCTCGGCGCTGCAAGGCTACGGCTCCGTTAACCTCAACCTGGCGGCGGCGGCGGCGGCGGCGGCCGGCCACGGGCACCCGCACCACCCCCATCCCCACCACCACCACCACCACCACCACCACCACCACCACCACCATGCCCACGTCGGGGCGGCGGCGGCGGCGGCGGCGGCGGCGGCGGCCGGGGCCTTCCTGCGGTACATGCGGCAACCCATCAAGCAAGAGCTGATCTGCAAGTGGATCGACCGGGAGCCGCCTCCTCCTCCTCCTCCTCCTCCTCCGCCGCCGCCGCCGGGCGGTAGGAAGCCTTGCTCCAAAACTTTCAGCACGATGCAGGAGCTGGTGAGCCATGTCACCGTGGAGCACGTCGGCGGGCCCGAGCAGAGCAGCCACGTGTGTTACTGGGAGGAGTGTCCCCGCGAAGGCAAACCCTTCAAAGCGAAATACAAACTCATCAACCACATCCGAGTGCACACGGGAGAGAAGCCCTTCCCCTGCCCCTTCCCCGGCTGCGGGAAGGTCTTTGCCCGCTCCGAAAACCTCAAGATCCACAAGCGGACTCATACAGGTGGGTGTCCCCCCCTCCCCCCCGCCGCCTCTGTAAGGCTTTTCTTCCCTTTTTTTTTTTTTTTTTTTTTTTTTCCCCTTTTCCTCCTCTTTTTCTCCTCTCCTACGCACCGCCGGACATGTGACTTTTTCATGAATAAGTAATTCTGCAGCGCACGGACCACGCACACCCCCACCCCCGCAGAGCCACGCACACGCACCCGGCCCCTCTGCCCTGCACACACGTGGGTCCCGTGTGTCGTCCTCCCCCGCGTCCGTGTCCGTGTCCGTCCCCCCCCCGCACCTTGGGCAGCTCCCTCCCCACCCCCCTCCGCCACCCCCCTCCCCAAATCCCGGCACCACCGATTAATTAATAACAGGAGCCTCTGCGGACGAACGAGGAGAGGATGAGCACCCACCGTCCCTCACCGGGGCACCCCGGGGCGGGGGGGGTGGGGTGTGTGTCATCCGACGGCTTCCCCCACCCCCCCCCCGCCACCGAAGGACGCCGGTTCTGGCTTTTCCTGCCGGTTCTGCCGGCGGGGACGGACCGGGACGAACGGGGGGGGACGGACGAGGACCCCTTGGCTCGGCGGAGATGGGGCCTTGGGGGCTCTTGGGGGCGCAGTTCCCCTGCGCTGCGGGCGGCGGCGGCGGCGCTCGGGGCTGCCGGTACTGCCGGGGCTACCGGGGCTGCCCCCGCTATACCGGGACTATCGATACTGCCGGCCGTGTTCCCCCGCCGGGGTTACCGATACTGCCTGCGCCGCCGCTGCTACCGGGACAATCGGTACTGCCGGTAATACCCGGGATGCTCCCTCCTCCGGCGGTGCCCGGGGAGGAGGGCACAAGGCGGGGGTAGTTTACCGGAGGACTTTTCCTTCTCTTCGTGGATCGGAGGAGAAAACTTCAAAGCAGTCCCGCCGGCCCGGAGGGGCTTGGCGGAACGGGAGCTGCGGCAGGACGGAGCGGCCCCCCCGGGGGGATGCCCCGGGGGACAGGCTGGGCCCGGCGCGGGGCTCCTGGGGGGGCTCGGGGTGTGTTTGAGCCTCTCAGTCTTTTTCTTTCTTAATTTTCTTTCTTTCTTAATTTTCTTTTTTTTTTTTTTTTTCCCCTCCTCTTTTTCCTCCTTTCTCGCCACCCCCGAAATAGGCATTTCAATCTGGGTGTAAAAACTCTGCCGAAAATGAACGAAGCCGGGATTTATAGTGGTAGACAAATATTATTCCTCGGAGGACACTTAAGGAAGTGGAGTTGCCGTAATTGCTTTCTTGATTTATTGTGTGCTGCTCGGGAAGAGAAAAGCGGCGACCGTGCAACGTGTTGTTCCGATGTAAAACCAAATGGCCCATGGCGGAAAGGATTATAGATTTTTATCTCCAGAATATGTCAGGCATGAGCCCGTATGTAGCTGCAGAGACCTGAGGATGCCCAGCTCTCGGCGTCCGGGGCGGGGGGGGGGGGAGGGAGGAGATTTCTGCTGCGGGGGGGGCTGACACATTTTTGGGGGGGTGGTTGTTGTTGTGTTAATGGCACCGCGGAATGAGTTAAATGCTGGAGGGCCGTGGTTTTGTCATCTAGCCTTCCCCATCTGTCTTGATTTGGAAAACAAAACTTCACCGTGGACCTTTCTGGGCTCCTCAACTCCTTCCCCATCCCAGCTCCAAAGAGGGGGAAAGGACCGAGTCCGGGGGAGGTTTGGGGGGGGGGGGGCAGAGGGATTCAGTGGGAAAAGGAGCTCCCCAAAAATATGTATCGAGCAGAGTCTGCAGCTCTGGGCCCTGCATGGGACGTGGCCCCTTGCAAAAGAAATTTGGAGGAATTGCCGTCGCCCTCCCCCCCCAGCCCCTCGAGGGGTGCACAGCCCACGGGAGGGTCCCCACGAAGGAAAGTTGTCTCCAGGCAGAAGGGGCCGTTGCAACAAAGCAGCCCTCGGGAATCGGGGTGGGGGGGCAAGACCCCCCCCTCGAATGACAGTTCGTCCCACGGGAGGGCGAAGGGGACGTGACTCTTCCCCACGCACAGCCCTCGGATGGACGAGGGATCCCAAACCTTCTGCCCGTCCCTAGCAGATTAATTACTGTAATTTTGCCGCCTCAGCTTTAATTTAGTCCTGTGCAGCCTGGGAGCAGGAGAGATTTACAAACTATTCGGTTATTACGGGCACGTTTGGGGGAGGGGGGAAATAATAACACCGTAATTGTATCATTAGGGGATTTTGCGTGTTTCTGGCAATCCTGCAGGAGGAAGACTATGTTGGTAATTCAGGAAGCATTTGCTTGCTTGGTTTTTTCCCCCCGCTTTTCCTCGAAAGCATCACTCCGGGAGCTGCACACCGCGCCCTCTGGCTCCAGCCCCATTTTCGGGCCAAATCACTGTCCCCACCCCCGGTGCATCCTAACGGGAACGGGGACACCCCTCCCCCCCCCCCCCCCCCCCCGCAAAATCGCTGCCCCCTCGCCGGAGACGGTGCTCAGGATCGCCAGGCTTTTCCCCCGACGATTCTTCCCCCCTCCCCAAAAAATGTGACCCCAAAGCTCCTCCGTGCCCCCCACCCCCCACCCCCGGCACTGCTGCTACCGGGAGGAGTCAGGGGACGGCGCCCGGCATCTCGCCCCCTTCCTTGGGTTGAAACCACCTACAAATGGTTAAACTCTGACGTGACGCCCTCGTCAGCGTGCCAGGGACACTCCAGGACCTTCCCCGCTCCTGGATTTGCGTGGAATTTGGATCGTCACGATCCGGAGGTTGGCGAGGAGGAGCTTAGCCGGGGGCTGTGCACCCCTCGAGGGGCCGGGGGAGAGGGGGACCCCCTCTCCCCCGGCCCCTCGAGGGGTGCACAGCCCCCGGGGGGGGGTGCCCACGCGTGAGCCCCACGGGGAAAGGCACTTCCCTAAAGCCCCGTCGGGGCGGGGAGGGGGAGGACGGACGCGGTTTGGTCCAGCGGGTCGGAGTATTTTTCGGGGGGGGGGGGGGGGGCCTGCGCTTGGGGCTCTGCGGGCCACCGCCGGCAGCGGGACGTGTGAGCCCGCATCCTCGGGGCAATACAGATAGAAATCGGCCAAAGCCGGCGGTAGATTCGCTGTGTTTCTCCAGGGGAAAAAAAAAAAAAAAAAAAAAATTAATGAACACACGAAGTGACTCGAGGTTTGTCTCCGTGGGAGTGGGAGCATGCCGGGGTTTCCGTGCACGCGAAAAGTCCACGAGATACATTTTCTTACCATCTTTTTTTTTGTTTTTTTTTTTTTTTTAAGGATAAACTTGCTCTTTCTAGTGCTACCAGGTCGCTGGTAGGTGTGCCGATTTTGATTGAAAAAGTTGACGCGTAAAAAAGGCTGCGGAGGCACATGTTTCTATAGTAACAGCCGAGAAGTAGCTAGTTTTTAAAAATAAAAACCGTTTTCTTTTTCCATTGTTATTTTGCTAAACACGCTACGATCTTACAAACGGAAGGAGCAGTAAAAACCGCCTGCTGAAAATGAGAAAATGCCCACCGAGACAGCTGCTGGGCTGTTACTTCTGAGCGCTCAGGGCAAAACAGATCTGAAAACGCGCACCACCCATGCCCAACCCGACAGCGTTTTTAACTCGAGAGTCGCAATAGTCGTGACAAGGATTATCTGTGCAGGTCTGTCTGCGCCGGGCTCACGCGTAGCGTGGCAGGGAAAGCAAAAGTTGCTGTAAGAAACTCCGGTCCGTCTCCAGTGCAGGGAGCCGGCACGGTTTTCCCCCCCCTGCTCTCTCAGCAATAGGAATTTTTTCAGCCCTATTCGGGAATTTTTCGGGAGCTATGGGGAAGGGTCGCTCCCGGGCACGGCTCCATATGCCAGAACATCGATGTGCCAGGTACGGTATGTCACGGTGCGGGGTACTCCAGGCAAACCCGTCCCGGGCCGATTTTCACGACCCCTTTTTAACCGTTAAGCAACGTGTAAAGCTCTTAAAATAGACCGGCCGGAGATTTTTTTTTTTTTTTTCCGACCCCAATTAGCCGAAGGTACCGCTGTCATCACCAGTGTCCGGACTGGTGCGTGTGGTGTGTCGTCCCCCCCAGCCTGCAGGTTCCCAGTACGGGCTACTGGGTGCTCCCTCTTTCCCTCGGGATGCTCCAACAGGTGTTCACTTCTCTTTTCCCCCAAACTAATTATTCCCCCAGCGTAGTGCCCCATTGGGAAAGGATTAGGCAGGAGATGTGCCAGGCGAGCCAGGCTGCCGGCAAACGCCAGCCCCTCGCAGGCGAAGGCATTGAGAGGTTTTTTTGTTCGGCCTCGGTCATTAAGAGCGGTAATGAAGGTTTCTCGTGTGCGAGGGGGAACGCCGCAGAGGGCAAACAAGGCAGGGCCCTGCCGCCGCCAGCGACAGTGCCGAGTTTGCAAAACACGGGGCGGGGGGGAAGTCGGAAGCCTGGGGCATGTCACGACTGTCGCGAGGGGGGCAGGAAGAAGGGAGAGGAGGAGGAGGAGGAGGAGGAGGAGGAGGAGGAGGAGGAGGAGGAGGGAAGGCTTGGCCGCGCTCGCTGGGGAAGGGCAGGGATGCGGGCAGGTTGCGGGCAGGCTGCGGGTTACGGGCAGGTTGCGGGCAGGGCCGTGCCCCCCCCCCCCCGGCCGGCGGTAAGGGTGCGGTTGCTGTGTCCCGACAGGGGAGAAGCCCTTCAAGTGCGAGTTCGACGGCTGCGAGAGGAAGTTCGCCAACAGCAGCGACCGCAAGAAGCACTCCCACGTCCACACCTCCGACAAGCCCTACTACTGCAAGATCCGCGGCTGCGACAAGTCCTACACCCACCCCAGCTCCCTGCGCAAACACATGAAGATCCACTGCAAGTCCCCGCCGCCCTCCCCGCCGCCGGGCTCCCAGGGCTACCCGGCGGCGGGGCCCCCCGACGGCCCGCTGCCCCCCGAGGCCGAGCCGGCGGCCGAGCCCACCCGCGGCCGTGCCGCCGCCGCCGCTCTCTCCCCGCCGCCGGTCACCAACCTCAGCGAGTGGTACGTCTGCCAGGCCGGGGGGGCTCCCCGGCGGCCCCGCAGCCCCTCCAGCCGCGACGCCTCCCCGGCCTCCGAGGCGGGGGACGAGCCCCACAGGACCTCGGCGGGCAGAACAGCTCCCTAGGGCCGGGCCGAGCCGAGCCGGGCCGAGCCGGGCCGAGCCGTGCCGCCGGCGGCCCCGCTGGGTCGTGTGTCCCCCCCCCCCCCGCCGCCCGGCACGGAGGGCTGGCGTGGAAGTGCCATCAGGTTTGACTCGCGCTATTTATTCCGTGTACGAAACCCTATGGTGTTTGTACGGTAACTAATTTAATTAAAGAGACTCGGACCTTTTTTTTTTTTTTTTTTTTTTCCTCCTTTTTTTTTTTTTTTCCTCCCCCCCCCCCCCCCCTTCCCTCCCTCCTCTTTTATCCTTTTGGTAAGAAAAAAGCATCACTAACGCCACGCTGGGCCATCTCAGCCACCCGAGCCGCACGCTTGGCAGAGGAGGACGGTGCCAAGGGAGATGCCCAGGCCGCAGAGGACTTTTCCCCCCGCTCCCACCCTGCCCATGCCGTACCGCTCCGGACAAGAGAGCGGGCTGGGGGAAGGAAGGCTGCGAGCTGGCAGAGCCCTGCTCTTCCCTGCAGTGGCTCTTCAATACTTTTCGCTGCCACCCCAGCACCTTCTTTTCAGCCTGGGTAAAGCCCTGGGTTTGCAGCGGCCTCCGGACTGTAAAGCAGCACCTGCTGAAGCTCCGGCCGGTCGAGGGCAGGGTCGGCATCCCTTAAAATAAAAATGAAATAAACACGGTTCTTTTTTTTTCCTCCCCTCTTTGCAGTTCAGCTCCTTTGTGATTGTTGGTTTCTCTCCCGAGTCGTGGGGTGCCACCAGCACCCGGCGTTCTCTCTCCGGCCTTCTTTCCTTCTCCCTTAGCCGTAACCACGTGAAGACGATTTAGGGAAGGGAAGACAAAAGATGCAGCACTCCCTCACCGCTCCTCCACGGTTTGTAAGCGTATGGCTCCCAAAACCTAGCTGGAGAATAAAAGAAACCCGCTGCTATTTGACAGCTGCGATACTGTGACACATTTTGGGTTTACCCCCCCCCCCCCCCCCCCCCCCCCCCAAAACCTGACAGTGGTTTTCCCTTTTCTCGGGGTTGGTGTTACTATGACTCTGGTTATTATTATTATTTTTTTGTAAAGTTCGTCTCGCAGAGGAAGACTTCGCCTCTTGCTCCCTCCAGCCCTGCGTGTGGTCAGTTCGTGGTCGGGAGGGGGAGCAGCCCCCCGGGCCTGGCGAGCACCGGACAGGAGGGGGGCGTGGGGCTGGGGGCATTATTTTGTTATTATTATTTTATATACATATATATATATTTTTAGGTTTATTTCCTCTCTCCAGCCGAGTCGGTGCCTGCGCGCACTCTTGCTTTTCACCATCTCCCTGCGGTGCCCGGGCAGAGTCACCTGGGAGGAGGGGACCGGAGCTCCTGGGAAAGAAACGGGGGCTGGGGTGGGGGTCAGGGTGCCCACCCACCCACCCACAGCTCCCCCCAACGCCCCCCCCGCCCCCCCCCAGGGACCGGAGGGGCTGTGGGGCAAGATGGGGGGGGGGGGGGAAACACCCCGGCCCATGGCCCATCCGTCAGGAGCGGGGTGCAAATAAACTAAAGAGCACTAATTCACTAATTCCTCCTCAGAGACCCCGAGAGGAGAAGCAGCAGCCTCCCTCCCCTCCCCCAGGGCTTGTGGAAACGTGTTTTGTGTGCCGTGAATGGTGGATGTCGTCTTGTCATTGTTAATAACGTGTATGTGAAAGCGATTATTTTGTACAGTCGAATTAATTTATTTTCTGACATCACCCTTCTTTCTTTTTTTTTTTTTTTTTTTTTTTTTTTTAAATCCTGGAAGAGTACAGAGCACACCAAAGAATTCTCTTATTAATTTTGGTGATAGATTGTTGTTTATGATGCTGTGGTTTGTAAAAAAAAAAAAAAAAAAAAAAAAATCATATATTTTTCGGCTTACTTGAATGAACGATGTAATGTGAAACAGACTCTTCCTGCATGTCCTCCGTGCGGTGTGTTGGTGCTGATACATATATATATATATATAGTTCATAGAGATATTATATTATTAGTACAGTGCATGGTGCTGTCACTCTGGAAGCCTTTAAACGTTGTCTTCATATTGTTGTGTTGGATCTAAAGAAGCAGGCGTTACTTTAAAAACAAACAGAAAACTTGAATAGAAAATAATTTTTTAAAGTTCATTCGATTTGCTTTATATTCGTTTTTCAGAGCCCATTTGAATAAATAGAAAATAATAAAGTAAGGTATGGACTTTTTAAAGAATAATTTATGGAATGTAATCTTATTAGAGATATTTTGGTGCTGATTTATAAACGAACTTTTTAATTTATGCATTTTTTCAACAACAGATTGCACTATACATTACTACATGGCAGGGTTTATAAACTATGGCTCGGGGGGATATATCACTATTTTTATGTACTTGCTACACGTAGGGTCACACACTTGCCCATCAATTTTATGACACATGATACCTCCTAAATAAAATAATGCTAATTTAAATTTTTTCATCTCTGTAAACCCCATCAAAAGGAAAAACAATTATTATCATGCAAATGAATAAAAATATTCTTTCTACGTATTGCATGTGCCTTACTGACAGACGAGGGGCAGAGACAGACCAAAACACCCCCCACAACCCCCCCCCCTCCCCAAAAAAAAAAGGGTCAGTAGGTAGAGTCAAATCCAGCCACAGCCTCACAGCGCGGCAGGAGCAGCACCGGGAGATTTTGGGGGAGGCTGAGATACCCCAGCTTTCCCCAGCGAAACCTGTGAGTAAACCCGGTTCTCCTTCGGATTTACGTCTCGGCTTGCAACCCCGCGGAGGGAGGATGCCACCCCCGCCTCCCCCCCGCGGCCGTGGGCTTTGCTCCCGTGGGTTGTTTGCCCCTGGAAGTCAGCCGGGCTAGTGGGGGGTGTGGGGAGGGAAGGCAGGATTTGGGGGGGGGGGGGGGGGGGTTGCCTCCTCGGGATGGGGCAGTTGGGTGCTCTGCTGCTGGCTTTCCGTGCAGAGGGGAAAGAGAGGGACAGACAGACAGATACGTACATAGACAGACAGACAGACACGTAGACAGACAGACAGGACACAGGCAAAAGGCAGGCGTTTATACACACGGTATTCTTCACCTCTCTCAAGGATAGCTAATCAAAGTATCGAGTCGAATCCAATAAAATGTTAATATTTCTGCTGGGGAAAAAGAAATGTTTTTTTTCCCGGCAGTCTCCCCTTGCAGATACTAGTGAGTTAAATAGCACTACCCTTCAGTAGAAGACATGGTGGCAAACCGTATGCCAGAAGATTATTCCGAAACACAGAGTCAGGTCAGGCGAGAAATAACGCCAGGAGATCATTGGAATGAAGGAGGGGGGGAAAAAAAAAAAAAAAAAAAAAAAAGTTTTCAGGAGCTGAGTGAGGACACACGCTTCGCGTTTCGAGAGAGGAAAACTGAGTGAAACCCGCTGTTGGGAAAAATTCCAGGCAGAGTCGTGTGTCAGCATCCTCCAGGATTATTTCCTTTTTATTTTTATTTTTTTTTTAATAAAATAAAAAAAAAAATACAACTAGCCCAGGATGATTCCCCCCCCGCCCCTCCGTAATTTACCAGTGCTCGAAAATGACTGGTCAAAATGTCAAGAACAGTTTCACCAAAAGGTTAGAGTGTTTTTTAAGTCAGTTTTGTTAAACGTGGTAAAGGTGAAACAGGTTGCAAAGAGTTGTTTCAAGCAGAATGACAATAACCAACATACGAAGCAGAAAAACACTCATAAATGAGGGCTCCAATCAATGGGAAAACTTATAGCTCCCTAATGAAGTTTCTTGTGAAAAGGAGGGCGACACAAAGCCACCGAGACATGAATCATTCATGGGAAATATAAAAGATAAAAGATATCTGACAATGAGCAGAACCTTGTATAGAGTGTCTAAAACAAGTTTCCCCTTCTTATTTTCTGCTTCCCCCCCCCCCCCCACCTCCCTCTCCTAGTGTTCCCTGCCCGCCCTATAGAGTTAACATTGACCAGTGCACGTCCTGCCCCACTTCAAAGTAATTTAGCCCAGAACGGAAGGCTTGGCGCTTGGACAATCTTCATGGTGTGTTAAGATTTCTATGGCAATTGGCAAGCAAGACGTTCCCATCTGAATATGGCTCAAAGAAAGCCACTTATTGACACCGAGTTGGCCATCATCAAAGACTTCATCTTTTCCTAGGCGAAACGTGGTCCTAGCAAACACTGTTTAAATCATCTACCTTTGTAGTCGGGGCTGGGAGACAGCTCGCCACACACTATTGCTGGCCCTCGGTCCTTTAAAGGCGGTAGCGAAGTTTGAAGGGGCTCAGAAATTTCGGGAGTGTGGGAAATGGCATTGGGGAGGGGGGCGGAGGGGATGGATGGATAAGCGGGGGAGCTCTCGGGGATGGATAAGCTCTCGGTGGAGAGCCGCGGGGCTGCCCCCCCCCCCCAAAAAAAAAAACACCCCACGCACCCCCCCATGGGTGGGGTGTTAAGGGGAGGGGGGGTCCACCCGGGGCAGGCTGCTGCTTTGGTTTTCGGGGAGGTGGGTGTGTGTCTAGTGTGGTGTGGGGAGGGAGAACCAAGGATTTTCAGGGTTTTTCCCCGTGTGCTTCGTGCTGCTAGAGATGTCGCCTTGGAGTTGGAAAGCGCTGGGAAGGACGGACAGTCAGCCCCCCCCCCCCCAAAAAAAAAAATTATTCCCAGGTAGAGTAGACCAAAAGGGGTCAGAGAGTGTGCTGGCACACACCCCCACGCGGACACGCTGGCACACGGACACACACGCTCCCCCCGGCTCGGACACCCAAACCCCGGCGGGGGGCTGTCCCCGCTGCCCCCCCCCGCATCCCGCGTACCGCCGGCACACACAACCACGCTCCCGCATTCACACACACACCACGCAAGTGCCTAATCAGGCAGGGAGAAGTTCAAAGGCAGGTTCTTTGAAATTCAAACTACTGCTTTTATGGTACATCAACATGGAGCGTTAGGATTGCTATGGCAATGAGCGCAGCAAAAGCAAGCTGCATTTAAAATAGTCCACCTCGATTCGAGACACTCTATTAAGATACAGTTGCATTGACCTTTAGTTTCATGCCGTGTTAGCGCAGTCAATTTTCACTTCATCAGAACGTCTCATATTTTTTTGGCCTCTCTCCCAACCCCCCCCCCCTTCCCTCCCCTTTTTTAGGACCCCCCCCCCCAACTTCAGCAGATAAACAAACAAACAAATAAGCGGGGAAGAAGCTCCATCTCCAGCTCTTCTCCTCCTCTGCCCCCCCTTCCCCCCCCCCCCCCACCTAAGCAC
Source organism: Astur gentilis (assembly GCF_929443795.1). Classification (NCBI taxonomy): domain Eukaryota; kingdom Metazoa; phylum Chordata; class Aves; order Accipitriformes; family Accipitridae; genus Astur; species Astur gentilis. Next base: position 4,547,587 of record NC_064892.1, read on the forward strand.
TTTTATTTGCAGAGCGATTGTTCTTTGTTTATTTAATACAAGTACTGTGTGAATGGTGAAAAATAAACACGATGAAAAATAACCAAACAGATGATTCCGCCAAGTGAAAAAGCCCGGACTTAATAAAAGTGCGAAGCAGTCACCGTTGAATGAGAAATCCTTTGAAGTGGAACTTATTATAGGAAGAATACTTTTTGGTTTCCCTAACGACGCTGCTGAATTGAAAGGGCTCGCCTTTGTCAACGATTTGTTCTCCTTTGCCGGGATGCCCGCAGAAATTACTTACATGGGCTGCCTTAACATGCAGCCTGCAAATCAGTAACTTCCCAGCTCAGACTCGCAGACGCCGCTCTCCTAAGGACAAAAAGAAGTCAGGAGGAAAACACCCCAACCTTTCACTCAGCCTCTTATTTTTTTTTTGGGGGGGGGGGGCAGAGGGAGAAAAAGGGGTTTGGGACGAGAAGGGGGGGGGGGGGAGAGGCGGGTGTATATAGTCCCCGAGGTGTCCCCCCCCCCCCCCCCCCACGAAGCCCTCGCCCCCCGCCCGGGGCAGGCAGCCGGAGTGGGAGCGCTCCTCCGCTCCGTCCCGGTCCCGGTGGGAGCTGGGGGGGGGGGGGGGGTCCTCCGGCAGAGCCGTGTCTCTCCTCTCCCCCCCCCCCCCGCTTCCCCCTTTTTTTCTCCTCTGCCAAGTGATTTTCCCAGGCAGAGACATATTTAATAAGGGTCGTTTATTACGAAGGCGCTTTGAAGGGTCGCCCCTGAAGCCCTGTGTCCATTAAAAACATGGAGGTGACATTTAAACCTCGTTTTAAAGGAGCTCTGGGGTAGTTCAATGAAAGGCAACTCGTTTGTCTTATGAGCTTGGAAACAACCTCCCTTCTTCTCCTTTTGACCACATGGCATAACTCAAAAACAATAGTTCAAAAGTAAAATGGCATCGTGGTGTTCAGCCTCAGACAGGCACCCATCTAGCAGGAGAGAAAAGGGATAGTCCATAACACAATGTGCTTTTTGTGTCCGACTCTGTCACAAGGATTTCGTTGTTTGCTTTAGAGGCTGCGCCTGTTATACTTTCTTGAAAGTGCTTGTGTTAAACAAGAGTTATAAGTCATCCAAAACAACAAACATTTTGATTTTCTTTGCCTAAAGGGTTTTCCCTGGCCATGGGCACCGTGAAAAAATAATGTACTTGCTGAGAAAGGAGCACCAGTAGTAGCATTACAAGCACAGTGCATTAAATATTGAATGACACGAGGGGGAAAAAAAAAAAAAAAAAGAGCTTGTCGAGGGGCACTCAGCCTTAAAGTCTTTCTTCAACTTTGTCTTCAGTGCCTGTTGGACTATTTAAGATGGTGTTAATTAAGGGCTGCATCTGATTCCACTAGCCCCCAGCTTTGTCTCTTTGCGGCGCTCCCGTCAATAGCCCCTCTCAAGCGGGAGCTTTCCCCACACGTTGGTTTAGCGGTGCATGTGTCACTTCTTATTTCGAGGCTGAAGAGAAACCCGGATCGTGCATTAAGGGCAACGGGGAGATAGTCAGCAAGCGGTATTGTAGGGCCAGGAGGGGACGGCGGGGCAGGGGCAGGGGCAGCAGGAGGAGGAGGAGGAGGAGGAGGAGGAGGAGGAGGGTGGGCGGCCAGGGCTGGAGCCGGGCGGCCGGGAGCGGAGCGGGGGCACCGCGCCGGGGTGAAAGCCTGTTTGCACATTGCCAACAGCCTGTTTGGCAAACAAGAGGCGGGCGAGCTTCATTTGTTTCAAATTAATCGTTTTCCAGCAAAAAAAAAAAAAAAAAAAAAAAAAAAAAACCACACACGAAAAAAACCCAACCAGCCTTCCCCCAAAATCCCGCAAGCGAACAGGAGGGAGCCGTTGGGTACCGCGGCCTCCCCACGCGTGTCTGCCTGTGCACCTTCCTGCTGCCCCCCGGCCGCATGCAGGCAGCCGCGTGATTTTGGCCCCCCCCCCCCCCCCCCCGCCTCCAAAAGCAAACGCGTTCCCCGGTCCCAGCCCTGTGCCCCCCTCCCCGTTTGCCCCGGCCGTAGGGGCATTCCCCCCCCCCCCCCCCAAGGAAAGCGCTGGAGGCCAAGAGGGGCTTTGCCCGACGGGGGGGGGGGGGCATCGCCTCGGCGCTCAGCAAATGCCAACAGCGGGGCCGCAAATTTGGGGGGGGGAAGCGGCTCCGCTTTTCTCCCCCGACTCCTTTGCAAGGCGCTCAAGGCACCGGGAGTTAAAAGCAAAGGGGGTGCAGAGGGGTCCTGTGGCAGGTGGAGGGGGGGGGGGGATGCCCCCGCTCTCCCCCCCCCCGGGGCTCAGCGGGGACCCGGTGCCCTCAAAGCGTTAGGGTTAGGGGCCCACCGAAAAGGGGGGAGGGGGCATCTCCGCTCTGCCCTGCCCGAGGAGGGGGGGAGCCGAACGTGGGGCTGGGAAATCCAATAGCCGGATTTTGGTCTTTTTTTTTTTTTTTTTTAATGTCTGTGGTCCCCCTCTCCTCCTCCTCCTCCTCCTCCTTTCACACAGCGAGCCCGTCTAAAGCGCTCCAAATGGCCTTTCAAACAAGAAAACCCTTCAAGATAAAAATGGGCACACATCCCCTTCCAGGCACCTCGCCAAAATCTCCCAAGCACCCTACCTGGCATCCTAGCTTAAGTTTCTTCAAGAAGTGTGTGTGTGTGTGCGTGTGTGTGAGTGTGCGGGGGGGGGGGGGGGGAGGTCGGGGCCGGGTTGGGAAGGGGGGGGGGGGGGAATTACAGCCGCCCTGGAGTGGTAGACACAAGTTCAGAGCTCCACTTCCCCCCTCTCTAATTAGGCTGGGGAGAAGCCGCGGAGGCGCCTGGTTGAGGTGCAAGGCGAGGCGGCCGGGCCGAGCGAGTGAGTACCCAGCGCAGCCCCGACGGGACGGGGATGGGCGCCCGGAGAGGGAAGGGGGTTGCGGGCTTGGACAGGAGGGTGGGGGGGGGTGCGAGGTGAGTGGGAAGGGGCCGGGCAGCCGCCCACCCCCCCATGCCCCCGGAGAGGAGATGCTGGAAGGGATGGGGGGGGGGGGGGGAGCAGTGGGCCGGGGGTGCGCCAGGGGGACTCGCCTCCCCAAACTTGCGGTGCGGGCCGCTGGGCGAGTTTGGGGAGGCCAGGGCCGGTGCTGCAAAAAGTCAGCCCGAACCAGCTGTGACTTCACCTATTAGCCCCGATGTCTTTCCGAGGAGATTGGCGGAGTTAAACATCCCACAATGGGCGCTCTGGGGCGTCTCCAGCCTGACCTCTACCCGGTTTTAATAGTTTCATAGGAACTTCATTAAATCAATTACTTAGTGAGCACATCATCATTTATTTGTAATTAGCACTGAAGAGCTTGATTTTTGCAGCAGCCCGCAGCCCGGTTCCCAGCGGGGTTGGCCATGTACTACAAGCACTTTTGTTTGCTGTGTGTGTTGACTCGTGGTATTATTCGGCCGCCACAATAAAAGTGTAATCTTCACGTCTTAATCTAGCGTTCGGGGGGGGGGGGGGGAAAGGAAAACAAACACGGCGCGGACGAGGCGCCGGTTCCCCGTGTGTCCGTGTCGTCCCCCCCCCTCCACGGCCCCGCTGCGGGGTGGCGGCGGTTCCCGGGGCGTGCGGCCGGGAGGAGGGTGGGAGGGGGCCGAGGTTGGGGGGGGGGTGTGGGTGGAAAAGGGAAGGGGAAAGGGGAAAGGGAGGAAATGGGTCATCCGCAGCCAGGACAAAAGGAAGCGCGGCTCCGTGGCTTGAAGGGCGTGAAATAAGGGTTGCAGCTGCGAGTGGGCTGCCCGCAGCCGGGCAGGGCGTGGGTGTGTTGGGGGGGGGGGGCACATACACACACACACACCCCCCCCCACCAGTGGGGCTGGGGGGGGGGGGGGCGCAGCAAGGAGGTTTTCGTTTCGGGGCTGCCGGGGCAGGGAAGGAATGGGGAGGGAGCAGAGAGACACCGCCTCGGACGTGGGGTGAAAGCGAACTGCAGGGTGGGGTGGGAAAGGAATGACACCCCCCACTCCCACCACTAAGCTGGCCTCCCCCGCAGCCAGCGCGGCCCCCCACGGAGCGGCGGCTTCACGCGTGGGGCGCCCCACGGCTGCCCCCAGGCGACGGCCCCAGCCCCTTTCTCCCACCGCAGCGCACCCAGGCAGGGCTCTTTGCCCGGCCCGACGGCGCGGTGAGGGGCAGGGACCCCCCCCACTACCCCCCCAAAAGGGCTGCGCTGGTTCCCTGCCGAGAGCCCGGTGGTCGCGGGTGGGCACCGGGCCGGGAACCCACGGAAAAAACCCAAGGCCGAGGGGAGGGGGCGAGTAGGGCTGTATACAGCCCTATATGGGGGGGGAGAGTACCGTGTGTCGGCCCTGGCGACACCCCCCACTCGTGCTCCTCAGGCGCTGCCCACGTTTCGGCTAATTCACCTGCAGAGGGGCTCCCCCACCCCTCCGCCCCGCTGCCCGCCCAGCCCTTCCCCACGGAAACCCACCGGGACGAACGGGACGAACACCCCCCCCCCCTCCCCCCCGTGCGTGTCCGGGTCGGTTCCCCCCGGCCCGCTTTGGGGGCCCGATCCTTAAATTCCGTCCTCGTCAGGGCGAGGGGCCGGGCGCAGGTGCAGATGTCACCCGTGGCGGAGCAGCCCCTCACCGTGCCGTCGGGTACCTCGTCGGGGGGGCTGCGAGACTGCGCGGACACGGGTGATAAAACACGCCGGCGGGGGGGGGGGGGGAGCCGGAAAACGCGCAAGTGGCGGGGGTTTCAGTAGGTTCCCAAATTGACAGAAATAGCAGGAAAAAGAAAAATATCAGCTGGGACTCGGAGGGGGGGAGAGGTGCTTTACTTACGCGGAGCAGCCGGGACGCTGCGTGGTTTTAATTGCTACGTATGTTTAATTATAAAAGCGCTTAAGCGAGTATATCGAACATATCCAATCTCTCCCGACGGAAAATACCCGCTTGGGAAGCGGAGCGGGGCGGGTTTTGGCCCCGAAGTTGCGGTAAAGGGGAGTTTTCCCACGGTCGCACCGGGGAGGCGGCGAGCGGGGCTGCGCGGCCGCGGAGGTTGCGCGGGGGCGGAGAGCGCTTCCAGCTCAGCAGCTCTCTTCTGGCCGGGCAGGAGGAAGCGAGCAGAGCCCAAACGTTAAAAAGAAAAAAGGAATTTTTTTTTTTTTTTTTTTTCTGCGGGAGGAGGAACTCCTGTTGTCCCGTCCCCTGCTTAGGCTGGGCGGCTCCTGCATCGCCATCTCCCGGGGCAGCTTCGTCCACGGGGAATGGCCCACGCAGGTGCTGGGGTGCTGTTTTTAGAGCGTGGGGAAGGAAATGGTGGGGTAGCCCTGGATTTTGGACAGCCGGAGAGGTGCCGGGGCGGGGGGGGAGAAGGCTGCGCTGGGTGCAAGCCGGGGAAGTCGGCACGTCGGATCCCCTCGGGTGACACGAATTGCTCGTGAGTGACGGGAGAAAGAAAGAAGGAGCCCACGGCAGCCGGCCCTCCCTCCAACCCAGAGCCTAAATTTGCCAGCCGGCCGCCTTGGTGCGCGCTCCCGGGGTGCGCGGCCCCGAGGAGCGGAGGTGGGCAGCGGGACCGGCGACCTGCCCGTGGGATTTTACGGAGACGGGAGCAAGTTTCCCAGCCCGGACGTGTTTTCCAGCCCAAACCCCGTTTGGGGGAGGTGGGGGGCACTGCCGAGGACCCGGAGCCGGGGTAGGGGGGCTCAGCACCCACCGGCTGCGGTCCCCGCTGCCCCACGACCCCTCCTGCCCGGCCACGACTCTTCTTGCCCATCCCTGCTTGTGCCTGCCTGTGCTTGTCCCTCCTGCCCTCCCTGCCTGTTCCTGCTTCTCCTGCCTGTCCCTGCCTGCACCCCCCCACCCCCCCCCCCCGGCATGCCCCCTCGGACTAGCGACCCGTCAGCCTCTGAAACTGGGGCCGTTAATCGCTGGCAGGGAGTTAATAGATATTTATTGGGGGCTGCACCCTCTCGCAGCTGACCCTTTCATCTTTAATAAGGAGGAGGAAAGCTGCCTCCCCTGGGAGATGGGACAATGACCAACGCAGTCAGGGCTCCCCTCTTCCAAATCTGGAAGGGGCTCCCCGGACACCCACCATCACCAACCCGGACGGCAGGTAGCGTTTGAAAGTTGGGGCCATGCTACCAAATGTTTTACAGCAGCTGGTTAACGTTCCCCTACCCAGTTATTAAACACGAACGGGAGTAAATTAAACGGGCGAAGTAAAATGAAATAAAAGCCCTCTTTTCATTCCGCTAAGAGATAACACCTAATTCAGGAATATTTCAATCCCGCAGAAATGTAGACTCTCCACGGTGACAGAAAACTTCTCTTTTAAAACCATAACCAAACACAAACCGACCCACTCCAGCCCAGGCTTAGGCGCAGCCTTGGTCCCAGCCCCGGCTTGCCGAGCACCAGGGCAGGCCGGGGCTAGGGGCTTGCTGCCTTGACTCTACCCCAGCTCAGATTCCCCTCGCAGGGGGCTTCCTTTAGGCTTTTATGTTCTCATTTCTTGCAGGGCAGGGAGGCAGGCTCGGCCCAGAGCAGCTTTTCAGATTCCAAGTTTGCTGGTGGCGAGCCAGGGCAGCCGCTGGCTTCGACAGCGGTCCCCAAGAGTGCCTAACGGTCGGGGACAGCCCTTGCATCTTTTTTTTTTTATTCCCTTTTCCTCTAGCACAGAAAGAAAGTCTCCCTTGAAACGGTTCATCATGCAGTCCCTGTGAACCTCGGATTGTTTTATGCCGTGCCATCACCCGACCAAAGGGCTCAGGGCAATCTGCCCAGGATTTTACCAACATCTTCCCCCCTGCCATTTACTTCATCAGAACTCAGGTTTCTATTCTCTAGTTGGCAGCGTTCATGTGCCAGCTGCGTTTGCCGTTCTGCGCGTCCTGCCGGGGTTAGAGAAATATAACCCAGGACCGAGCTTAACCTGCCCCGATCGCTGGGAGCGTACCTGTGGGGTTTGACGCTTGCAGGTGGCACCCGGGACCTTCCCAGGGGTACGAGCCTGCCAGGCAGTGCTTGGAGGTGAAGCTTTAGGCTGGGTACATGCCATCCCATGCCAAGCTGCTCTTAAGCAGAAAGCAGGGGGAATGGGAAGATCTTAAACCCAAATATACACACAAATACGGGCACAGAGCTCTTCCAGTGGGGTAGCGAAGCAGGGAGGTGAATAGCCCCAGTTCCCCAAGACGTTCATGAGCTGGCGAGCTAAGGATTTTGGAGCGTTTTATAGCCATGTAAATGAAGCTACTCTCGTTGTTTTGTAAGCCACCATAAAGCGCGAGTTTATCCGCCTCTTGGCTGCTCCAGTTCTGCTTTGTGTCCTCCCCAAAGAAAGACCATTTCTGCAATTGCAACTAAAAACTCGCTACACGCTGATAACACGTGTGCGTAAACATGCGGCTGGCTCCCAACCCTCCCCTCCCCACGGACACCCATCTCATCCAAATACCCTCAGATCATGCTCATTTGGAGAGTAAAATCCACAGGGCTTTTTCCAGGATATAGGGAAAAGAAAACCCAGCCTTGGAAGGAAGGTGATGCTGCTAACATTGGACCGCATTCTCCCTTGAGCTCTCCAAGGACACAACCAAGCCCTTATCACCGTGCAGAGCCCAGGGCGCAGGGTGACGGCAAGGTCCCCTTTAATGGCAGATGTGGCTTTGTATGAATGGCCTATTTTGTAGGGTTTGCTTCATTTTTATTACTTTGCCACCGCAGAAGGAGAGTCCCAAGTTTCCTACGAGTCAAGGCATTGCTCCCTCCCTTTCTCAGCTGCCCGTCTGTTGAGGAACTGAGAATTTTACAATGCCCATTTATTGGATCTAAATCAAACTAAAGAGGGGTGTGTGTGGGTGGGTGGAACATTTCATTTAAAAAAATTTGCTCTGAGCTTCAGAAAAAAATGGGGCCAAATCATGCTGTCCTGCCCAGGTCAGGCCTCTTTCCTGCTGCCCTGCCAGAAGCATCACTTGCAGCTTCCCCTCTCCCCAAAGGCCCCGTGGGTTCGACAAGCCAGCAAGGACAGGGGTGGGTGAGGAACACGTGTCCCATCCTCTGGCTGGGCAGATGTAGGGCTGGAAAGGGTAATGCTGAAAGGCCACGAATGTGCAGAGAGCCCGTGCTGGTCCCCACGCAGCCCCTGTGACGTCCCCAGGGGAGGGGGACATACACCTTCTGTATGCTGCCTTCTGCCTGCTCCTTCGAGGAGGGTCACCTTCACCTCCCGGGAAAAAGACCCCCACCTCTACCCTTGCATTGCCGGGGCAGTGCCCGCGCTCCGACACGGCGCGACACCTTCCAGCTCGGGATCTCCCACGCCGACACCGAGTTCCCGACTCGCGGAGGGCAGCGGTAGCGTTTGCTGGGGTCCTGGGGTGCTCCCCGGTGACAAAAGGGACGGGGTACGTGGGCTACCGGTGACACGGATGGGAAGGCTGCAGGCTCCGGCGGTGAGCGTAGATCAGCGCGGGCAGAGGGTGCTTGTTTGATGGCTGGGTGTTACGGGGGGGGGGTACGGTAGATGTGTCATGCCAGCTTCAGGGTACCCGGTCCAGAAAACCAGAGATTATGTCAAAATGGCAGCTTACAACCACGCCTAAATAAAGGCGCTTGCTTACAAGCGCAGTGAACCCAGCCATTTCCTAATGCCAGCACTAGATTTGCTTTCCCCATTTGCATCTGTGGCTTGTCTGAGCTCTGCACGTCGGGGAATTTAAAAACAATCATTCGTATTTTCTTCCTTGTTTCTGAACGAACCAGGCTCCTGCAGAAAAATAGCAGGGGGGAATATATTTCTGTTCAGGGATATAGCATTCTAGTCAAGGCATTTGGAGAGTAAAAGCATAAATGTATAAAGCTGCAAAGAGATAATACATGGGGAAATGATTTTTAAAATACAGAGGTAAAACCAGGATTACACTTTTCCAGAAGCAATTTGTAGACTATGTGGCGATAAGAATTGGCGCAGCAAGTGTGGAACTTGGATATACATACATAGATGCTATAGGGATCCTTCACCCACCATTTAAAACAAACGATTAAGGTCACAACATTACGGTGTGCAAAAATTAAGGGGTGCATACGTGCACACGCACATACACAGACATGTATGTGCAAGCACACGTCTTTACAACCAACGCTGCGTGATTACGCGTTTGTTTTTTGGAGGGTTTTGAAATTTTGAAGCACTCTGATAATTTACACCTACCTATAGGGTCTCAACTGTTGAGGTGGCACCTGGTTCATTTCTTGCTGATGCTGGTGTCAATAATTCATTTAAATGACCAGAGGGGACGTGCTATGCATTAATAATTACTTACGTGCTCTATACATATTCAGATTTTTGACTCCTGAGACTGTGCAGGTTTAATTCACCAAGAGACGCTGCTGTCTCTCCAGCAGGTGTTATTAACTGCGGCGGTGTTAAAGCAGCAAGCGGGGCGATGGACGAATATGTCCCATAGCTGAGAAGGCTCACGTACTAAACTTTAGTAAAACTGAAATACGCTCAGGATGTCATCTTGCAATCAAAGATTATTTAAACCTCAGGTCTGCCCTTGAGCGCAGAGATCGTAACAGGATCTATTACATTTCGGAGCCAAACCTCTGTTGCCAGGTTATAAGCTCGCATTTCTGTCACGGTCCAGTCGCTGCTGGCTAACCATCACTTCAGCCACCAGCGCTACCTTTTTAAAGGACAGTTTGGGAAACGCGGCACTTGGGAGGAACCAGGGATACCAGGGAGTGGGTCTGGTTCAGGACTGACTCTCTTTTTGTAGCACGGAGGGAGCGCCGGGCCCAGGGCATTGTCAGCTCAGAGGAGGCGAGGGAAGCACAGACAGAATTACTAACCACATCTCCCTCCACGACAAACTTGTTTCCCTTGTAAGAGGTGAGATGTTTCTTCAAAGCACAAAGGAGAGAGGATAAGTGGCAGGTGGGGCCCTGCTTGTACGTGCTGAGATTTTTCTCCCCTCCCGCCCCCTTCCCTCCCCGAGGTCTAGTTTTTGTAGCTGTGGCTGCCTTTGAAAGGCAGTAATGAGGTAGGGAACGTTCACCCTCTTCCTGACGTCAAAGGGATTCAGAGCAGGATTGATGCTGGATGGCTGCAAAGAGAAAGTCCGAAATGAGAGCAGTACTTGGGCGTAGCACAGACCAAAGTGGGGGTTTTTCGGTTGTACGCGTGCAAATTACTTGATATATGTGGCTACATGGACATGGACGGAAAGCAGAGCAGGATCATTTCAAGGACTTCTTCCTCAGTGATGCTTCTTGTCGCTGATCACTGTTGTGTAAACTTGATTATTCTTGCTTGCGAAAGCCTATCTTCTTTTGAGTCTCTTTGGGACAATATTAAATTTTAATTGACAATATGGATTTCTAACTCAGCTAATCCTAACAGTGCCCTTAAGACAAATCAACATGGCATTGGTAGGAAGAAATAATTCCCTTAGTGGAAGCTGGAAGGTGTTTTCTTTCTCTCCTGTGTCAGAGAAATAACAATCTTCCCCCAAATCTGTTCCAAGAGGCATGGTCTATGCACGGGGCTGAGAGCTGGGACCCATAACCACTAATCCTGGCGCTGACAGACGCCCTTGGTGGCGATTCTCCCCAACCTCCCTTTCAACACCTGTAAAATGGAGATAATGAGAACGACGTCCTCCCTTCCGTGGGGTTCGATGCATTAGCTAGCGCTTGCCGAGCTGTCGGAGGCTGGTCCCGCGGGCACGCCTGTGTACAACCAGCTCGCCCTGATCTACGCGCTGGTATTTTGCTGCCATTTGGTTGGCATAAATATCCCACAACAACGCAGTGCTCCAGACTATCATGGGCAGGCACGTAGCAGTCATCCTTTGTTTTCTTTAAACGATTTCAAGCACCAAATAACATCTCTTTTCCTGGAGCTGCAGGCAAACCATTTGGCCTCCTGGCAAACAGCTTTCCTAGTCCTCATGAGCCCGCTGCCGTTTGCCGGGTGGGCTCACATTGTGTTTTTTGCCCCTTCCTTTCAAAATGTTTCTTTCTAGGGGTGGTGGTGGGGGAGGCTCTGGTTTTATTTTATTTCATTTTTTGAGCCCCAGAGCTGGTGGAAAATAGCTACCTCTGAACAAGCACGGCTGGTATAGAGCGATGGCTGTGGCGGGGATGTTTCCTGGCTGCATGGACGCCTGTTTCATGTAAGACTGGCGTCAGAAAGAAAGTGGCACTTTTAGAGGCTTTTTCACAAAGCACCCAGCAGATCCCGGCATGAAATGACAAGCCATCTGGGAAACACCTAAACGGCACTTGAAAGTGCATTGTTTTGTCCTGGGAAAGATTTAAAAAAACCTCTTCTATATTGACAAACTGTCAAGGAGTGAACAGGAGAGACATATTTCTGATTTTCAGGCTGAAGCACAGCACAACGACTCGCACTACGGCCGTTATAAAGGCAGGCAAGTGAAAAAAGAAAAGGGAGAAGAGATGCTTGCTCGGGTCCTGTCTCCACACGTCCGGCATCACGTCTGCGTCCTGAGCAAGCCGGTACCTCTGCTGCGTGGTTGCCACCACGGTGGCCCACAGTGTCACGGGGAAAGTGTCCAGCAGCGGCCACCTCCTCCCCACCGCGGCCATGGCCACCAGCCCTGACCACCCAGGACAACCTGTACCGATGGTTACCACCGTCTCTGCTGCAAAATGCCGAGCAGAACCACCCTAACAATAACAAAAGCCGCTCTCCTTACCGTGTCAATAAAGTACTTTTTTTTTTTTTCCCTCATCATCCCTGAGAAAGCCATGTATGTATGAAATTGTGGCAGAGAGGCAGTGAGGGCCCAGGCCGCAGCGAGGATTGGAATTTAAGAGCGGTGAATCCTACATCCACCTCCTGTCCTGTTACACCGGCTTGGAGAAATCACGTTGCCTCTCTCCCTCTTTCAGCTCTCCTGTTTTTTAGGTCAGGTTTGTTCTCACTATTTGTACCATAGGTAGAACCAAGGGGGCTCCCAATTCACTGTGGTAGTAGTAGTAGCAGTTGTAGTAAAAATAGTAATTATAATTATATTAAGAGACTGGGCTGTAGCCAAAACAAAATCCCTTTTCACACATTTCTATTTAGATGTAATCCATAAAACTGCATTTTTATGTCAACACATTGGCAACGCAATAACCCTGTAGTGGAGGCTGGAATAGGCATAGGCATAGCTATATGCATATTTATTTTATATCAGCTCATTTCTACATGAGTGTGTATGTAATTACATGGCACATAAGAATTTACTCTCCTGTGTTCACTGGGATATATGTACATAGCAGTGTGCCATTTACACGGCAAATGTTAAATGACTTCAGGTTGTTATCCTGGGTAGTGCACAGGTAGCCTAAGCTTTTCTGATCAGCCGCAAGCTGGTCTAACTCTTTTATGGCACCGGAGGGGATCACCAGGCTTGTAACTTCAGGGAGGCAAGGAATTGGCCCTTGCCACTTGTAGCTTCAAAAAAAAAAAAAAAAAGAATTAGACTAATTGCATGAGATGCTACCACTTTCTTCCTCTGATCTGGCATCTCCTGTAGCAGCAGATTGTCTCTCTGGCTCGTCCAACCCTGGAGTCAGGCGGTTGTCAAGAACTGACTTTTTCCCCTCTGGTATTTTGGCTCTAGGTCTCTGGGTTGGAGGCCACAGTTTTCAGCACCTGCTAATAATTTTTTAACAGATGCTAGAAAGGAAAATTTCCAAATACAATCTGCTGTAGCCTGGGTCAATGGGACCAGAGGGTTCATTTGCCCTAGAGATGGGGGGCTAACGATGTCCACCGTTTTAGCAAACATGTTGTCTTCCTTGAAGATGATGGTCAACGTAGTGCCTTGGCTGCAGAGGGGAAGCACGCTGTGTGCAAGCTCTCCTCTTTCTGCTGTAACAGCGACTGGCTCCTCCACCAGTATGGGTGGGAGAATCTGCACTGCCAAGAGCTATCATTTGCATTTTTTCAAACAAACTTTTATTTAAAATCCAAAGGAAACACTGAACTGATTCAATGTATGCAGGTTCAAGTTGCAGGACCGCCACGGGAAGAATTCAGAAGCTCTGTTCCTCGCAGAGACCGAGTCTAAAACAAATCTTGACATAAAACCCCACTTCAGTATTTCTGGCAGCTCCCTGTCCCACGACTTCCACCACCCCTTGCTACACAAGTCCCCTGCCCCCTTCCCTCTGTTTTTCTTGTGATAGCGTGTGTATTTTAATCCACTATAACTATTTGTTCTCATAGCCTTCCCTGGTCAGCAGGAAGTAATGGGACCTCTGAACGGCTCTGGAGAGGCAAGGGAAATAAATAAAAGACAAGGAAATGGAACCAGTAACAATGAACATACCATCCAGGGCAGGTTTCCATTAGGTTCGGGAGGCAAATGACAAGAGGCATGGAAGGCTGTAGATGAGACAAAATGTCTCGTAAGGTTTTGTCACTCTCTCGTGGCACTGGCTCAATAGAAATACGCCTTTTTGTCTTTCTCCTGGGCCCTAAGGTGACACAAGGCTCAAGCGAGGAGAAGCGTAGAAGGACGAGTGTTTGCAGAGTGCATGTTACGGCTGGGGCTTCTTCCACTGACTTTTCCCAGTATGTACGGATATAACTACATACGCATGCCACATACATCTATAACGTCAGCCAGGTCTCTGTGCTGGTAACTGGTATGGGGGAGCTGCGTTGCCTTCCTCCAAGGAGTCCTCGCTCATCCTCATCCCAGCCCACAGGTGACGGGTGCACGTGCTTTTTTCCCTACCGTGCATTCAGAAGTTACCTTTAAGCTGTCTTTCACAAATTAATTACTTTCAAATGTACCCATCATAGGGTCAGTGCCTGAAGGTGAAATCAGAGAGTCCAGGTGAATGTTACTCCCCTCCTCCCCCCCCCCCCCCCCTTTTTTTTTTTCTGCTTGCAATACTCCTTTTCAAGTTTGGAAATTAAAGTTATTTTCCTGCCAATGTTTTCTGCTTCCATGTGGCAAACGTTTCTCTTTCCAGTGGAGCAGGAGCCAACATGGCTGCCTCAAGCGTGCACCAGTTTTGTGTATCCTGTCAACTCTTTCCTAGACGAAGTGAACAGTCCTGAGATCTGTTCTGCCTCCCCCTAATCCACTTGTGTGTCACCCCTCAGTTTTAGTACATCATGCATGAACCTGAGGCGAAGTACTGGCTTTTTTTTCCTCAGAAATACAATTTTGAGGACTTTGCTCATTTTATCTTAACCATGAAACCATTTCCAACTTTTCCCTGTACCTTTTCAAGCCTGGATATGCAACGTAACATCCAAATCACAGACTTCCACATGATTGCATCTGAGTGACTACTCATCTTATTTGCTCAGGTCGCAGATAAATGGATAGTTTGTCCTACTGGTTAGTTTTGCACACTTTTTTGGAAGGACTCTGGTCCTTACTGAATACAGATGACTGGTGGTGCAGGGTCTGAGACGGTGCAACGAGCTCTGGGGTATCTCGCTGTCCTTCACAGACAGAGGAGGTGAGTGGGCTGTAGAAGTGCATTGGAAGTGTCAGTGCATGCCCGTATCCTTTTCATTAGGCATCCAGCACACGCACCCTTGGAGATAGGATTGCTGGCCATTATCCATCCAGGACTACGATGGTTGTTCTTTAATAAGAAAAGCATGAAACATAAGGGAAAAGAGATTCAAGACAGGCAACAGCTTTTTGTCAGTGCATCTTAAATATTCCTGTCAGTTGTGCTTGTTACATTTGTGTTCCTTCATATATGTACGTGTATAAAATCAACAAGTATAATAGTTGTACCTGCTTTTTAATATATAGGGCTATGCAATACTTCTGGGTAAAATCCACGGTTGTGGATTAATCTTATCTTGAAACACATATATTCTGTCCCTTTGCCATGGAGAAGTCCCAATCCATGGGAACTTGGGTAAGGAACTGGAGATGGATTTATGTTTTCTGTCAGATTTGTGCTTGCATCTATTCAGGGGCCTGCTTACGGAGTCAGTAGCTCTAGGTCTAAGGAAGTATGTCAGATCGTTTTTCTCTCCCTTTCACTTTGTTTTCGTATTTTACACTCTAGAGAAGAACAAGTCTAATATTGTCCATTATTGTCCATGTACTGTTCCTTTTTCACATAGTATGAGCATTGCAGCCCCTGCTGAATAGTCTTTAGCTATTTCTAAAAATGCAGACAAAACCCCTCTTCGCCTCACATGAATAAATCTTGGAAAACTAGACCTTAAACATGGTTTGGGTTTTTCAAGCATTGAATGAGGTAGTCATGGGTGGATTTTTGCATGCCATGTTGAAATAGATGTAAAATGAAAAAGGATTTCAGCTTGTAGCATAGGTTAAGTGCCAGCTTCCAAAACTGGTATTTCAGGGTATGTTTTAAATTTTGCTTCTGTCTTCGTGATAGCGTTGTTTACTGTGTTGTCAACACACTTTTGCTCCTGCTATACTTCTGCCCTTACGATACATGTATTGATGACTGCTTAACTCTTGCCAGAACACGTCTCCCATATTTTGAATAAATTGCAGCTTGAAGTTGCCACTTTTTGCTCCCATTAAGTAATCACTGTTTTATTTATTACAGTGTTGCTATGGTTCTGCCACGGTGGACTTTGAGTATGATTTTGTTACTCTCAGCAAGTACAAGAAAAAATGATGGTGTCTTGTCCTCTGATCTGCCACCTATAAATCAAACAATATGATTTGAGGTATAGCTAGTCAGATAATTGCCAAAGACATATGCCAGTTGGGACAAGCCCAAAATGGCGTTGAAAAATAGCTGACAAACCCATGGTCGGGCGTATAATTCAGGGCAGAACGCGCCCCTGCAACTCTATTCAAAGAAATCCAGTAATGCCTCCAAAAGCGGCTGCTGCTTCACATCTGCCCTCTTCTTTTGGGGCTACATTTTTTTTTCTATCACTGTGGTAGACACCATAACCTAGCACCGGTCCCGAGAACTGCAGAGGGTCGCAGAATCTTGGCCAACTGGAGTGTTGGGTCAGCGTCACCGCAGCTTTCCGTCACGCTGACGCGCTGGCGGGGCAGGGAGGGAGGTGAGTTTGGAGACCGGCAGCCAGTGGGTGTAGCACGAGGGCAAAGGCTGGGACCGGCAGCGATGATGTGGGAGCTTTTCTTTTCACAGCAACTTGCAGGGAAAGGATGAGGCAACGTAGGGAACGAAAGGAAGGGGAAAGACCAGACGGCTTTTCTAGACCTCTCAGCAAATAGCTTGGGACGCGCACCGTGGCAGCTAGCCGGAGCCAAGTAGCTCAGAAAAGTCCACCAAGAAACAAGGGACAGGAATCAATGCAAGCCATCCTACACCGCCTTTGAGCTCTGACTGAAGCCAGGTGGTCATTCCTGCAGTCCTTAACCAAGCCAGACTCTCCCTGGACCAGCGAGACTTTGGTCTCTGTACGGACTGCAGATTTTGGGCTCTGACATACCCTGTGGTGGCAGGTTTCTGTAGAAAACTGCTGCTGCGAGGCCATCGCTCGGGGCTTCACCAGGAGAGAGCGTGCACGGGGGGAAGGGATGTTTCCAAACGAGAAATAGATTTTTTTTTTTTTTTTTTTTTTTTTTTTTAAATGAGTGATTTGTTGGCTTCAGGCAAATGGCAGAAGGTTTTACTGAAAAGGCTTCTTTATGGGATTGTGGTTTTGCTTGGGGTAGCTGAGAGAAGTCTGTAAACCCCAGGAGCTCAAGGTTTGACAGGCTTGACAGGCCTTCCTGCTACTTATGAACAGGAGGCTGGGGCGAGTGTTCCCGAGATCACCTCCCTGTTTTCCGTCAAAGCATGCTGGCAAGCCAGAGGAAGAGAGAAGCTCTTTTCTTCCCCCATTTTATGTTCTTATTCAAAGACAATCTCAGAAATCTGCACCTCTAGATCTTTTAAACTTTGTATTTTCTGGGTTCCCCTCAATCCGAAATTCCTGTCAACCTTTCTAGGTTTTGGATTAGACCCTCCCACAGAGCCTTGAGCACCTTGGAATCATTACAGCAATAATCATTAGCGACGATAGGAAAGTCACACCAAAGACTGGTGTACATCACCTCCAAAGAGCATGCCAGCTCTGAAGAGCAAGGCTCTCGCCTGGACCACAGCACTACTGTCATCCCTTCTTGGGTCCACTTACCCTCCCATGCTTCACGTGCTGCCCTGGCCCAAAGTGAAAGACAGACGAGAAAATAATGAAAATGAAAACGAAAATGACAATGACTGTAGAGCTGCATCTGTGTCATGTGAAATGACAGTAAGGGATGCAGCTCCTGGCGCCTCTTTACCCTCCCTGGGTCAACCTACACCTACACACCACCCCTGATCTTACCCAGTAAGGGGAGTGAGTGCTTCTAATTAACATCACATACTTCCCGACTTTGCAAAGAGAAGGGCTTGGATTTCTGCTGTAACAGCAGTGACTGCTGCAATACTTAAAACCGTGGCTGGTCAGAGAGCTGTTGTAGTGCCTGAGCTGGGGGTCACTGCCCCGGGCATGTGGCAAAGGGAAAGCCTGGAAAGAATCAGTAATTCATGAAAAATGTACACATAAGGAGGAATTTCCTATTTCTTTGAATGACGGTAATTTAATTTAAAAGGAAATCCAGTGACAACTTCCTAGGAAATCAATGCCTTTTTGTAAATCTCTGTTTGTGGTGAAAAGGTGCTTAGCTGAAAATCAGCTGAATTCTTCTTACTCCGGTTTCTAATCTTGCCTTAGTTCCTAACCCAGCCTAAAGCTTGGGAAACTGAAATCAGCTCTGACAACATGAACAGGCTGCTTAGGGCAGAACAAACCCAAGAGATTAAGCTAAACTTGCCGGCTGAAGCAAGCTTCTGAGCTTTATCAAACACGCAAGCTGGAGAAAACTCCGGAGCCGCCATGTGATCCTGCTAATATCTGAGCCCACTAAATCTTCCAGCCGCAAGGAGCTCCCCAGACCTGGGGAAGTCTCCTGCCTCCTGAAGAGAAGGAGCAGCTTAGTTCCAAGGGGCCAGCCTTGTAATTCCTTAGCCTTATCCCTGGCAGCACCTGACCAGCCCACCTTATCCAGCTGGCCCAGGAGGCTCGTGGGCAAGCCACTTTATTCAGCACCAGCTTAAAAAATAGAAAGGACAATCCCATCGGAAAAGCACCAGAGAAGGCTAGTTGGACTGAAGAGAGAAAAGTAAGCCCTTCAGCGTAACCCTCTAGCTCTCTTCTACTTTCTTTTTTTCTTTTTTTTTTTTTTTTTTTTTAAGTCTTATTGAGGTCTTTTAATACAAATGACGTATTTCAGCCATTTCGTTCTTACATAAAGCCAGTTCCTGATTCTCCGTGCTCACCGTGGTGGACTATGTCCTACCGTTCTCAAGCATTTTCATGGAACAAGTATTTCTTCCCCCCTTCTGGATAGAGAGTCGTGAAACTTTGGGGCTTCTTCCATGCCACCTGGCCGCTTAGCTGGTTTCTTTGTGCAAGTCGATAAAGGAGCCTCATCCTTTGTATAGTACTATTCAATTAGAGTAATGACTACAAGACCCGAATTACTACACTAGGACTGTGCAAACATGGTAAGAGGTGACCTGTGTCCCAGAATGCAGCGTCTAAATAGACAAGAGAGAGGAAATACTACCGTTCCAGCTGTGTAAAGAGGAGCTGAGGTACACCGACATTTCAGAGACATTTCCACGTAGCAAGTGTGTGCTAGAAGCAAAAATTCAGTTTGATCCTACCTAGTGCTTTGCCACCTTGTGGTTCTCTCTCTGACTAGCTTTTCTCTCTGTGGGATTAAATGTTACCTCCCACGCCTCCTCCTTGTAGGCGCAGATCAACCAGGGGGGCTAGAGGAGTGACCACCACAATTCACAGATTTCTCACCGTGAGCGCGGACCCAATCACGCACGTGCTCCGAGTTGCAGCTAGCTGCCAAGCTCTCCCCGTTTGCATAACCAT
Organism: Astur gentilis; assembly: GCF_929443795.1. Taxonomy (NCBI): domain Eukaryota; kingdom Metazoa; phylum Chordata; class Aves; order Accipitriformes; family Accipitridae; genus Astur; species Astur gentilis. The sequence continues at coordinate 4,566,526 of NC_064892.1, forward strand.
CTGCATCACATCCTACAAATGAAACCCAGAGCATCCTTCAGATTCCTCAGTCATTAAACAGTTGGTTACAACCACACGAAACCCTTCGGGAGCTGTGGGAATTTCCCTATAGGTCCCAGCCTGGGATTTGGGGTGCACCTCCCCCCGTAGTCCTTACTCCCCGAGCATCCCTGCGCCGGTGACTGCCCTTTGCTGGAGCAAGGGACGTCCGACACAGCCTTTCAATTTGAACTCAGCTCCCACTCCACAAGTCATTTTTATTTTACTGGGATACCAGTGAAGCTGTAGCTCAGTAACTGATGTTAAGAGGAACTTTTAACACCTCAACAGCAAATGGAGGAGAGTGTTTCCCATTAGTGGCTGAGGAAGTAGTGCTCCTGTAACTTCAGCCTTGAAAGCTAATGAAGCTCAGATTGTGGCCGTGGCCTTTGATGTAGAGATGCCTGAGGTCAGTGTAGCTTTCAGAGGTGCCAGTGCTATGCTGTGTCACCGTGTTCGTCTGGGCGAGGGCCCAATAATTCTAATCCTGTAATCATGTTTCTGTAAGCAACAGCATTTATTGTGCAGATAGTGGGGGATAGCTGCAGTGGTAATTAAATCAGGGATACGCTATAGAGGAGAAGCTAATCCTACACTGTAATATCATTTAGGACGAGGGGTAAAGGCTTTAAACTGAAAGAGGGTAGATTTAGATTAGATGTCAGGAAGAAATTCTTCACAGTGAGGGTGGTGAGGCACTGGAACAGGTTGCCCAGAGAGGTTGTGGCTGCCCCATCCCTGGCAGTGTTCAAGGCCAGGCTGGATGGGGCTTTGGGCAACCTGGTCTAGTGGAAGGTGTCCCTGCCCGTGGCAGGGGGGTTGGAACAAGATGGTCTTTGCAGGTTCCTTCCAACCCAAACCATTCTATGGTTCTACGATTCTATGATTTCCAGTAGAGGAATTTACAGCCAACAATGTCAGTAAGTAAGCGGCAAAGTATTGGAATCTGTTTAGGGAGAGAGTGTGGGGATAAAAATGCCTTGTTTGCCCATCTCATCCATCTCCCTGCCAGTACCCTCATTCTGTTAGGGGAGTGATGTTAACACACTGGCAAAAGTCCGGGAATTCAAAGCTGTGCCTTGACACTCCATCTTTGGCTCCGACTAACACACAGGGGGGTAAAAGCACCCACTGATGAGTTTGGCACCGTTAGCTTTGAATTTAATTCCTTCTCCTGGGTTGTTTCACAACCTCTGGCCACATACTATGTATTTTACAGCTCCTAACGTAGGCTGTTGACTTCCAGGTATACGTGCACTGTCAGAAGAACACGATGGCATATTCCGCTCTAGTGGGGGGAAATACACATCTATGTGTAAATACGGTTCATCCAGGAGATGAGGAGAGCCTCCAACAAGCTGTTCTGCTGTACTAATGAGTACGTGTATAGACATTCCTGTTGTTTTATTTTGCACAATCCACTCAGCTCCATTATAGACGAATCTCTTCTTATGTGTATCTTATTAAACCAGAGCTCTTTTATATTATATAAGCAGTAGATATTAAAAAAACTCCCACTATTTTAAAAAGGAGAAATGAACGGGAGTACTTTATACCCCTTTTCTATGCGGATATCTCTAACTTTGGTGGGGGTTCTCTGTGCGAAATTGGTCATGAAGAATCAGTTCTGTATATCAAAGAATGAAAAAAAAGAAGCTTATTTAAAGAAAATCTAATGGCAAACTGTAGACTTCAGTTGTACTACACACAAATGCATGCAAGCACATATACATATAGACAAATATACAGTATGTCTGTATATATATGAAATTATACACACACAAACATATTTCCTTTAGCTCAGTGCCTGAAAGTTCATTTGTGGGCATCCTGATTCTTGATATATTATTTGTAAACAGAGGGCCAGGGGACTGGAGTATTTCCTTGACTTCAATAGATGATGAGGCCTCAAGCTGTGAACTCAGATTGGGACCTCTAAGTATCCTGCTGCTACCTAACAGCTTGCTGAAAAATGACATAATTTGTGACATCAGCAATATGCTGCTTTAATAGAGGTTTGTAAAACGGTTTCCACCCTCATGTGTCAGGACAAAAAACACCTACCCTCACTAAACTCAAAGTGGCCCCCTCCTGTATTCCTCACACACCTCGCATCCTTTGTACCTTTTAGGGACACGTTGCTATAAAGTCCTGATATCCGAAGAGTGATAGGAAACCATTCGGTAATATCCGCGTGAGAGCTCCCGCCCCATCCGTGCCAGGGAAGATGTCACTTTTCAGAAGAACGGTGGCTGCCAGCGGGAGGTTCAGCAATGCAGATTTTAATGTGGAGATTTAATTTCAAATACAATTCACAGTTTGTTCGTGGTTGCAAAATGTTTATTACCACCTGGATGTTCAGGACACCGTTTTGGAGGAAATAAATTTCAATTTGGACAATGCCTTGTCATTTCAATTGATGCCTCTAAAGCATTTCACAGTTCTGCAAACAAGATGTTTTATACAATTCTAATAGTAACAGCAGAGAACACATCAATTTAAAAATCAGCCAAAATAATACCAAAAAAATAACCAACACCCTTGGATAACAGGAGATTAGTCTGAAATTGATTCAAATGTGAGAGTTTTAATGATTCTTGCAAATGCTCCATTCTATAATACAATGATAAAAGAATGATTTGCCTCTTGGAAATGGTATTGCATCTGGGGTAAATTTATTTTAAAATAAGATACACATTTAAAAAAAAAATTTTTTTTAAAAGGATATAAACACTGTCAGAACCTGAACAGCAGTAGGAGGAGTGTGCCTTAACGTGAAAGAGTTGGCGCTCTGGGTTTATCGCTGCGTCGCTGATACGCGAAATGAAATCTGTACCTATTAGGGAACGCACCTGGGGAGTCACAACTGCCCAGTCACACCTTCCTTCAGCATCTACTGGGATTTCTGGTTGGAGGGAGGTTTGACGCACTCAAGGGGAGGAGGCCCTTCACGCATAAATGCTAAGGGAAAGGATCTCAAGGGACAAACCAGCTCTGCAGGTGAATGGGTGTTGAGTGAGGCGGCGTACCGGCCGGTTCAGAGGACCGTGCCCTGGGTTTTCCAGCTCACCACAGTCTGGTCCTGGAGGCACAGGGATAAGGTGCACTGAGACAAAGAGACCACTCAAGTCAGGAAGGCTCCATGCAAAAATACAGAGACTTCTTCGTCTCTCTAAATAGCAGAGTTATAGGCCTTCCTCGCCAAAGGAAAGAAAGAAAAAAGTGTTTTTCAAGGAGGGTAACAGTCCATTGGTGTAGGCGTTGAGGCGGGAGACTAAGGTGCAAGCACAGCTTGACAAAATACAGGTGTAGGAAAGTAAGTTCCCTATTCTCCCCTTGTTCATTTTCTAAGGTTTGCCCCCCCCCCCCCCCCTTTTTTTTTGCTGCATCTCTACATTTTATAGCACCAAAAAAATGACCAGAAAAGACCTCCGGGTTCACCTAGTTCATCCCCCGCTGCTTACCTACCCTGCTCTAAAGAAACCTCATCCCTTTCCTTTAGTGACTTACCTCATTGTGCAACTAGTCTTTAAATAGAGGGGGTTTGTTTCACAAACAGTTACATGTTCACACTTAGCTTTTTGCTGCAAATTAAACCGATTTCTGCCTATCCTTCTGCCTACGGACGTGGAGAACAAGGGACGGCTCTGCTGCAGAGTATGAGAGGAGAGACAGGCGTCCGTCCTGCCCGTCCCCATCCCTCAGCCGTTTCTCAGCCCTTCTCCACCAGTATTTCCCCACTCCTTAGGCCACCTCTCTGTCAACATTTGCTCTCCGGCTTGTGGTCCATGCCTGCCTACTTCTGACTTGTAGTCGGCTCTTTGTTCAGGTCGGTACCTGGATGCACCAGACGAGAAGTAGCGTAAGGGCTTCCACAGACAGCTCCAGAGAAAAATCACTTTACGTGATCTTTACCATGGGAAGAGATGGTTTCTCGGATATTCTAGGGCCGAACGGGAGGCGTGCACGGAGCGGGGAGCTGCAAAGGCAGAACTTGGTGGGTTCTGCCAGCTCCCCCTCAAATGTCGTCGGGAGCCTGGGGGACGTGAAGAGGATCACGTTGAACCCGCAATGCAGTCGGTGGGCTTCAGCCCTGTCTTTACGTCTGTGATAACAGGAACGAAATAGGGTGTAGAAGCACAACACAACTTCTGCTTTTACCCGTGACACTGACTTATAACTAACCTCAGGTCTCTGGTGATTTCTGGCTCGTTTTTTGCGCATTGGCTGTGGCAGGAGGGAAAGCCACGGCTTCTATTTTCATACTTGGTTCTCACATGAAATAATGGGGGGGAAGAGGAGGAGGGGGAAAGATGCAGCTGCAAAAACAGTCAGTGAAACATAAAAATCCCTATTGTTTTGTTGTAGTTCTCAGTGCCCTTCAACTTCTGGGCACAGACAAGGCCTCCCCCTGCTCAGGTTCAATACGCAGGGGAGCCTTGGGGCTCAGAGCTCCCTCCCTGCTTTCCCTAAGCCTCGCCGTCAATTGTGCTTTTGTTCACCGAAAAAAAATTTAGCCCAATGCATGCTAATTTATAGCCAGGGAAGCAATTAAAAAAAAGTTTATTATGCTTCCCCCCCCCCCCCCCCGCCTCTCAAATGGAGTGTTACAGCAGCAGGTTTTTTTGGTAAACTTGACACAAACCGATGTCAGTAAGGGGGGGGCAAGGCCAGGAACTGAGCACAGATCTTTACATCTCCCCTCCACGTGAAATGGGACAGCTTTCCAATTTTCTCCATCTGCCTACACTCGGGAACGTGCGTTCTTCAGGAAAATCTAGGCACAAAGACGCACTTATTTCCCTAGGCTCTGACAGCAAACGGGCACTGTACACATCGTCCTCACACACCCGCTTTGACAAATGCTAGTTAAACATTAAAGAAGGAATTGCCTAATATAGCTGCAATGTAGAGACATATTTACATTTATTACTGAACTTACTGTGTGCCTTTTTCTGTAAATTTGGTATATCCTTAATAGTCAACAAAATATTAGACACCAATTAATCCGTATGGTGAAATCAGTTAATCTAGTTCACCTCTGGATTTTGTAACTGCTTGCAAAATCTTTGAACTGCGCCAACAGAGATTTTGCCATTACTGCAGGACTGGCCTTTTCTTTCCGGAGGAACTGTTTTTTAAAAAAAACGATTGTAAAGAAAGCACTAGATGTCTTTACCTACTCTATATTTTAAGTGGTCTCTGAAGTAGAGTGTCATGATGAGGAGCTGGAAGTGCCCGATGGCGTCGAGGTGAACGGGCAGGCTTTGGCGAGAACAGAGCCACGAGTGCTGCGGTCGAGGCACGGCAGGGATGGGCGCCTCTGCCAGGAGAGCTCCTCCTGAGGCATCTCGTGGGCAGACACCACAGCTCTTCCCTGCACTCTGACCAGGCACCACGGACCTGGGGACCTTCTTTCAGCGCTTTAAAGTGCAACACAAACCCTTCACTGACAGCCCGAGCTCTGACGATCGAAGAGGGTGGAAGTGATTTTTTTCTTCCACCCGCGCTGCAGCACAGCAACACCGGCGATGTAACCGGACAGCCCTTGCACACCCTCTGCCACTGGTTTCCCCCTCAATTCAAGTACTTAATTCTGTATTATCTGACCACATGGGCCTCTTGGAAACAAAACTGGAGGCAGGGCTGGCAGCGATGGTCAGATTTGCAGCGATACATGCACTACCGACTGTATCTGAGCTGCATTTTGACATAGGACAGGACATGCAGAATTAACATGAAGCATTTCCAGTGGCATCCCATAGTGCACCAGACCCGGACAAACACTGCTACGTATTAGGGACTACTAAGTCAGCTATCAGGAAGCCTAGACCAGGTCTTCCCAGCAGCAAGAACGTGTCTCCCATAAATTCTAGGCTATTGCAGGGACACACAGGGACAAGGTTTTTACCTTCAGCAAGCTTCACTTTGGAAAATTCCTAACCAGTGTGTGTGCTTCATATCACAACTTTAATAAAATTAGCAGCTCTAGCAGAAATAGAATAAAATTATAAGCATAAGACCCAAACCTACGTGGAGACACACTTCAAATTAGAGAGGCCCAACTGGCATTTAGCACTCCTCATTCTCACCAGGCTGATCAGCTTCAAGTGATGCCAGCAGGCAGCGGGCACCTACAACAGCTTTAGGAATCGGGCCTCTTGTGCTTCTAAAGACATCATTCTGAGCAGCACCTTACGGTATTGGCTTTGCTATGGCAGATTTGGGGAGCTTCAGGCTTAATTTGGGAAGCAAAACCCCCAAACGCAGTGAGGGTACCTGATCTCTCCCCTGTTTGCTGTATGGGCCCATGCAGGGACTTTTCCACTCTGCATCCCAATTCCCTGCACCCCTGGATGTGGGGAGGAAAGCCCCCCCCCTCCTGTTCCCAGTGAGGGACACCCACTGCTGGGGGGTGAAGGGAGGTCTGGGGTGCACTGAGGGGACAAGGAGACCCCGTGAGGACTGTGAGGGGGAAGGAAGGGGTAAAGGAGATGGAGGGCACTGATTTCTTTACTGGTCCTTGCAGGCACCACTGGTGCTGGGCTGGTGCGTGTGTACCTCTCTGCTGGTGGCCTTTCCACAGGCACCCTGGTCCTGGCTGAAGGGATGCTGTGGGCACCAGGGCTGCCGGAGGAGACCGTTCCGATGGTGGTGTGATTAAGGCACCCCTTCCTCCTTCCTCTTTCCCTCTTCCCTTTCTCTGCCATGTCTGGGGCTCCTGGCAGCAGCCCAGGAGGGCACAGGGCTGGCCTGGTCCCCATGGGGCCAGGGGCAGCCTTCATCCATCCATCCATCCACCCATCCATCCATCCATCTGCCCACCCATCATCCAGCTCCCACGGTGGTGTGGGCTGCTGTGGGGGTCCCATTCCACCGCCTCGGGAGCCGCTGGCAGCTTCTTGAGCCTGGGGACAATGACGATGACCCCCCCCCTCCCATCAGCGCAGCAGCTCCTGCAAATCCCAGCACCCCAAAAAGGCCCACAGCCCTGCCCCATCCTGCCGGGAGTGGTGGCTCCCAAGCTCCGGGGTACCGGCAAAAATAGAAAATAATATTCTGCCCTCAAAGGCTTTTATTCTCCCACCCCTCCCTCTCAATTTTCATCTTTAAAATAGTCATTAAAAAATAGCCCTGTCTCAGGGCTTTGCCATGCTCTGAACCTGAGAGAGGTGAAGGTGGGAGAAGAGAGGGCTGGAGACATGGGATGGACGAAAGGCAGTCAAAGTTAGGTCGTGTCCCGTCCCCCCCCCCTCTCCCCCCAGTTCGAAATCAGGAATTACTGCCTGAGGAGCAGATACTCTGTTTTATTGGCTCATAAAAAAGAAGTTTTCAAAGCCTAATTTCCACCAGATACATTTATTTTCCGTTGAAAGCAGAATTAAAACAATACGCGTGAGTAGGTGCCATTAAACCTAAACCATCTTTTGCTGTTAATCACGGGAGAGAGGGATTAGGAAAGTCAGTAAAGGAGCACTGTGTTTTAAACGCAAAAATCCAGATTTTAGGGAGAGTAAGCTCAGAGGAGGAGGACCGAAGCAGCCCAAGAAACAAGGAGGGACCCTTAATAAGAGTGAAAATTCAGTGTCAGGTTACTTCTCGATATTGCAGGGAACATGCCGTTCCTGGAAGGGATTTGTGGTTGTGAAATGCATCCCTTGCTAAAATACCGTTTGATGCTTGCATCGAAGAGGAAACCAAAACAATCTTTTTCCTTTTAAGCCCCGATTTCAAAACAAAACCAAAAGAAAAGAAAAGAAAAAAACCCCAAAACGAACCCAACAAAAAAAATCCCTCTAAATTTCAAACTGCAGCTTTGAACAGCTTTCCTGGCGATATTTGCTTCAAACTCACAGGCGGAGTGCCCCTGTGTTCCCGAGGTCTCCCTGCTCTCCCTTCCCCCGTTTCTGCTGCTTGGATGGTAGGTTCAGAAGCAAATGCCCTGCTAAATAATTGCTAGAATTTGAAAAAGAAAAAAAAAAAAAAAAGAAAGAGAGAGAAAAAAAAAAAAAAAGACAGGAAAATGCGCACCAGCATTCAGGTGCTAACCTACTTATTTGAAAGTAATTTATTTTCCATTTTGCCCGTTTTCCCCCTTTAAAACAGAACGCTGAAAGAAAGAATAAGTGCTTTAACATTTCAGTGTTGTGCTCTGGTAATTACTTTTTCACTTTTCCCCTAAGTTCCAATGTGAAAACCTCACAGGGGGGTCTTTGCTGTAGCAGGGCTACAGTTCCCAATCCCAAGCGCAAGATCTGCAATTACAAACCCATTCGGTGCCCTTCCCTATCATTAATATGCACAAAATCCTGCTGCTAATCTTATAATCTGTTTTGTTTCATCAATTGCTTGCCTAGCACCAGGCGGGAAAGAAAAAGAGAGAAAGAAAAAGAAAGAAAGAGGAGAAGAATAAAGCCCGAAAAACACGGAAAGCTTCCTAAAGTAAACGAAAAAACAAATAAATCGGATTTTATTCCTTATAAAGCGAAAATCGTTAAGGCTGTTAAATGGAAGCAGGATTTTCCGCTGGCGGGGGGGTGGGGGTGGGTGGTGGTGTCAGGGAAATTTAAGGAGAAACCTGAATAAATCCAACGTTTTCTTTGCATATTCGATTTCTCCGCGTCCCGATCGCGCAGTGAAGTTACTTAAGCAGTCAGCTGCGGGAGCGGGAGGTTGCGCGGAAACCCCTCAAGAGAGGAGAGCACTGTTGTTGTTGTTATTATTATTATTCTTGTTATTATTTCTGGGGTTTCAGGAGGGAGCGGCGGGGGCGGGCGGGGGTCGGGCTCGCCCCCCACCGCCCCCCGCGCTGCCCTCCGCGGCCGCGCAGCTCCCGCGGGCTTCTCACACGTTGTCATTAAGACTTGGGTAAAACAATGAAGACATTCTTTTTTGAAATCCTCTTCTCTTCCACCCTCCCCCCGGCGCGGTATTAAGGGAATAAAACAATCGACGCCGCACGGGTCCTATTGAGATTAATGAAAAAATTATGCAAAAAAGGCCAAAAAAAAAAAAAAAAAATCAACCCCAACCCCAACCAACTCTATATCTCATAAATCTCATTTTCCGTTCCCCGCGCCAGGCCTCGCCTCCGTCTTGCCTTGCACCTGATGATTTATTAACGTAATCTGCGGGGATAACTACACATGTGCCCAGCTCCGGCTTGTCCCAGCTCATCTCCTAAGTAATTGTTTCTCATTAGTTCTGATAATGTTTTAATAGCGTTACCCATAATTTAGCCGGCCGAGAATTAATAACGGAGGGTGCCCCTGAAAGGCGGGGAGGTAGTAAAAACAGGTAGTCTTTAATTAATCAGATTAGCCCGGAGGTCCCAGCGCTGGAAGGGATCACCCGGCGCAGCGTCCTCGGACGGCACCCGGGGCGGGGGGGGGGGGTAGGGGGGTGTCTGTCGCCGTCCCATGGCCGGGGATGGGGGGAACGGACCCCCCGTCCCGGTCCCGGTCCCGTCCCGTCCCGCTGGTCCCCGGGCCGGGGCCAGCCGTGTCCCCGCCGTTCCCGGGGGGGGCCGCGGCGAGGCGCTCCCGCCGCCCCCGTTCTCGGCTTCCAGACGGGGCGGTCGGCGGGTTTGGGTTTGGTTTGGGTTCCCCCCTCCCCCGCTCCCCCTTTCCTCTCCCCCCTCCTCCTCATTCCTCCCCCCCCCCCCCCCTTCCCTCTCCCCTTAATTAAAGCAAAAATAACCCAAAATGTTTAAAATCGCTGCTCGGAGGCGCAGGGGAAACACACTTAAGGGAGCAGATGGGAGGAATAAGCCACTGTGACTCCATACGTAAAATGGCCATGGAGGCGGTGAAAAATGAAACTAAAAAACAACTGTTTTCTATTTACAAATTTAAATAAACAGAACAGCCTTCCCCGCGGTGTTTGTCTAAGTGCAGCAGCATTGCTGCTGTGTAGGTCATGAAAAGGTTGGTGCATAGTTTAAAACTTCCCATTCTGTTAATTTCTTAAAGAACAGTCGTTCATAGTCTGAGCACAAAAGCTCATGATTTAATGAGGAACAGAAACAAAATCTCTGATTGTTGGTGTTTCAAACTTCATTGGAGTCCTCTGGCAACCACAAGTTGATCCTCTGCAGCTTCAATACCCTTTAGCCCTCCATATAAGAGTACATGCTGAATAGAGGACAATGCCTGGTTGTTATGTTTATTTACCCTTACTACAAGCTGGGTTAACCTCTTCAAAACAGCTTTACTAAGCCCGTTAACCACACGGCCCACATGACCTGTAGCCGTATCCCTAATGTGATGTAAATCTGACTCGAGACCATATGCACAAGTTCTGCTGCATTGTGTCTCCGAAAACTACAAGTTTATTGCCGTCCAACCCTTCCCGGGCTGGACGCTTCCAGGAGGAAACGCTCTGAATAGCGACCGCTTAAAAAAAGAAAAAGAAAGTCAAGAGTCCCGTGTTGTCGGAGCAATATTTTTAATGGCTGTTGCACGTTTATTGGGGGGGGGGGAGGAGAGAATGCGAAGCCCGTACGAGGTGATGATTTTCATCGCAATTATTTCAACTGGTGCGTAATTATTCAAGGCTTTGCCCGTTCTGACGGGAGTTCTGCACCGGAGCGGGAAGAAGCGTAGATACAAATAGAAGCGATTGACTCGGTTTTCACCTGCTCTTTTAAGAGAGTTCAGAGCTTATGTTTTGCCTTTTTCCTTCAGTGAAGTCATAATCCCACATTCGTAGTAATTATCGTGATGTCACGCAGTCGGTGATGTAACTTCGTTGCAGGCTATGAGTAGTGCATGGGCCGTGCAGGAGGGAGCAGTGGTTTGAGTTGGGAATAGTTTTAGTAATTAGCAATTCTGGCAAGCAAACTATGAGAGATGGAGAAAATGGAAATGAATTTCTACTTAAGCTTGACGTCTTTAATTTTTTTCCCCCCAAGTATTATAGTCATCTTTTAAAACAGCTACTGGGGCCCCATGGTGAGAGCTTCATTTACCAGCTCATTTTTTCTTGATGGCTGTGGCAAGCGTAACAATGTTCTGTGCCTGCTTCAGTAATGGCATGTCGATCATGCTCCCGTGGAAAGTAAACGCTCCCTGGAAAAGAGAGAATATAAACTTCCTGAGAAGACCTCTGGAAATCGTAGTCGGCTTGTCTTTTTCTTTAAAAAGACATCCATTCACCAAGAAGCATCAGCTGCCACAGGAATCCTGAAGCAGTTGTAGGAGACAAAACTAACCGAGATGGGGCAAATGCATTTAAAGAAATGTGGTGGGTGCCGAGGGCTCCAAAGAGGAGGCAAAAAAGAGAGAGAAAAGAGAAGCCCAGCGTGCAGCCTGCCCGTTTCAGCCTCTCTAGCTGGCAAACGTCAAGGACCGAGAGCAGCGAGGCCGTGCGTGCCGGACACCGTGCCGGGGGGGCAGCTCTGCTCCCCGTGTCCGGCATCACCCTCCGGCACCAGGGCAAGTGCCGCAGGGCCGGGGTGAAAATGTCTGCGGACGGAGGGCAAAGCCAGAAGCGTTATCTTTGTCGGGAAACAGCAATAGGCATTTGGGGGGGGGGGGCGGTTCAGGGAAGTTTTCCTGACTTGGGTGTGTGTTGAGGTTGAGCTGCTGCACCTCTCCGTCAGGTCTCTGGTGCTAACGGTGGGCTGGGCCTCTGCTTAGAGCCAGGGGCTGGGATGAAAGCTGAAAAAACAAGTGGCTGGCGTGATAATATTGCCTAAATCTGCTCTGGAGCCAAGGCGAAGCCCACCTGAGCTCTGCATATAGGGAATTTCCCCGAGTGGATGAGGAACTAGCCGGTGTGCCTCAGCGGTGGCCATCTGAGAGCCAGGGCAGGTTTCAAAAGTCACTCTGTATTTCCAGGGATTTCGTCCTGGTACCATGGTGACAAGTTTAAAATAACTAACTATGAATCGTAGTTAACTCTTCAACAGAAGACACGTGTTTTATATAGGGCCAAACCTGACTTATTCCTTTGGGCGCTTTAATCCACGCATGTGTTGCTGAGGTAGGATTTTGAAGACAAAACACTGCGCATCAAGACACGCCAAAGCTCAGTAGACAAAAAAATAATAATAATAATAAAAAAAATCTGATCTGTAATTCTGACAGTACTTCAACATATTCTTGAAAAAACCAAATACAAAGACGCAATCCCTTCCCTGAAGAATTCAGAATTGTGGGCCCGGCCCCAGCGTTGCGTAGGGCGTCCCTGTGAAGCACTGTGCACCCTTTTAATGTCCTGCTGCAATCGATCGGGGATCACAGGCTGGCCTTTGATTTGACAGTGAGTGAGGCTAACCAAGAACAGGGTAAGAACGATAGCGGCATGTGTGTCTGTGCATGCCGAGTGAGAGAAATGCAGAGGAGAACAAGCCGTTTATTGTTTTCTGGTTTTCATGTAAGGCTTGATGATCATTAAATAAGAGGACTTTAGTAAGTAAAGTGCAAATATAACCCATTTACAAAAATGTTTAGGAAATGCATTGCACCAGTGACAGATCTAGTTTGACTGAAGCAGTGCTAATTAAATACTAAATCACATTCTAGAACAGTTAAGACAAAACTCCACCTTAACCAGTCATCTAATACAAATCAGTATTGTTGTGTGGAAGAACAGGCTGTATTAAAGCCATTAAACACCTAATAGTTAAAACTATTATTTTATTCAATGTAGGATTTCCTACTATAGCTCGCAGTATTTTAGGTGGGTTTGGTGAATAATGGGACTGACAGATAGTCAAGGGCAGAGGCTTCAGATTGAGTTTCTTGTTTACAGAGCAATCAATCAACCCTACGTTACCCCAACAAGAACAACATTATTATTATTACTGTTATTATTATTAATAATAATACACAATTTTTTTGCCTTGGCTACAACTCGGCCATTTTCACTTATACTTTTAAACCTTTACAGAAAATGCAGCCTCAAACTGTTCCATTTATTAACTGTTGTGAAAATAAACTGGGAACTAAGTAAACAACTTATGACATAGGACTTCTTCAGAATAATTCAGGTCTGCGCAGTGATCTCAAACTGCAAGATACATTTTTTTTCACTGTAAGAAAAACATGTTTTCATTGTGCCTGTTTTCTATAGGCATTCAGTCAAATAATAGCTATTGCTTAAAAGAGGAATCTGCATGTGGGATGAGAGTGATAAGTAGAGAGATGTTAAGGTCTGGAATCATCCTTCCTAGTTCTGTGAAATGGCTGACTTAGGAGCACAGTTATCCTAAGTACCTGCAATAGTTTGCAGAAAGAGATGGGCATCTAGGAATGGCAATTCTGATCTCCGGTGATCCGAATCGTGATCGGGAGGGTCTTATACCTTCCACTGACTGTACACGGGATGCTCCGAAGCCAGGTACCTCTGCAGGTGCCTAAGTTGGAGCATGATGAATCTGGGCCAGGACGTCTTTTTTAGAAAGCAGGAGTTAATTAAACAGCATGCCTGGCCTCTCTTCATTAAAATAACATGTTTAGAAAGGAAACCAGGATAATAGTGTGTGTGTGGACACACGAACGTTGAACCGCTTGAGATCGGCTGTACGTTCTCTTCTTGGCAGTGTGCAGCTGTAGTTTGGGTTGCTAAGAATTTGAATTCTTGAAAGAAAAAAAATGCTTTTTTTTTCCTAACAGCAAAGAGTAACATGAAGAAGTTGGCTTCTCTGCCTGTTCACTCTGAGGCTTATTTTCTCCCTGCTAATTTGCAGTGTTGAGGTAAAGTCCAGAAAAAGAAATAGATTTTAATGCCATGCAATATACTCTATTCACTGCCTCTCTTTCCACCCACAGGTTTCAACAGATAGGAAATACCAGTAATTATAGCTTTGTCCCCATGCTCTCTTTTCCAATTCTGCTAGATGAAATTTGCCTTTAGCATTCTTTTGATTTTCTCTCGCATGAATATAAAGAAAACAAGACTTTCCAGAAACACCATTTGCTTTGATAGCATTCATCTGGGGATTAATTTAGTCATAGATCTAAATTTTCTTGTTGGCTAATTTTCTCAACGATCTCACGCTTCCAGCCTGTACTTAGACTTCCAGTAGTTCAACAGTGGCACCAAAGGTCTGTTCTTAAGAAAGCCTGCAGCGTGAACGGGAGTGACGGCGGGCGCGTGGTGCGAGGCTGGGGTTTGCATCCGTCGCGTTTGGTGGCTGTGGTTCTCGCTCGCCAGGTAACCGTATAAATCATTCAGCGGGAGCCTTTTCAGAAACCTGTAAAAGGACCCCAAACGTGTCAGACCTGCCCTGGGAAGAGCCAGGCCCTCCAGGTAAAGGCTGACGGAGGAGCAGCCGGGAGGCAGAGCCGCAGCCGGCAGGTGACGATGCACGGGTGCAAGTAAGAGAAGCCCGAGGGGGGATGGAGGACGACTGCGGCGCTCAGCGGGCAGCAGGCTGGCCGTGCAGCCCTTCTGAGGAATGGGTGGCTCTGTGGGCCAAAGGCATTGCCCCCGCTTTAAGCGATGCAACATGTCATTCTGCTGTCCGGCGCCGTCCTTCTTGCAGCAACACCGTGGATATGCTGAGGGAGAAGCTCCGTGAGGAAGAGGGTGACGTTGGCACTCCCCGTGCGGGAGGGTATGGGAGCTGCAGAGGAGGCACAACACGGCGGGGGGGGGGGTTGCATTTGCACAACGTTTGGCTTCCCTCAGCCTGCTCACTGTACGCCTCGGCCAGGGCAGACTATCAGCAATGAAGGAAGTGAACAGGCGGCATTTTGCTTTGGGTCATCATGCAGACTGGCTAAGGGTCCTTCCCGGTTGACTGACAAGCAAGGAAAGACCCAAAGGTGTTTCCTTCTGGATAGCTCTGGGAGAGCAGAGCAACAAGGTGGTGGCAGACCCATCTAGCTCCAATTCTCTCCGCCTGGTTCTTGCAGCTGCCCGCAGAGCCCAACACGTCGTCATTTCTCCATCTCTGTCTCTTGTCTCAGACCACCTTCTCCGGGCTGAACGACGCAGGACCAGTACTGTGCAATTTGCTGCATCCCCCAGGAACCATGTAGTATTTGAATGTGATAAATTCACAATGACATTTAAGGTTCTGTTAAAACAGTAGTAACATTTTAAAAAACGTTAACAGCTATTTATGCAAGATGCAGGCCATGCTGAGTGAGGTCTTAACAGCTCTACTTTGAATTTCAATATGTCCTAAAGTGCTTTGGGAATGGAACAGAGAAGGCTTTTGGCAAATACAGAAAACAGCTGGAAGGGAATCAAAATTATAGAAAGCTGCTAGGGTGTTTTTTGTTTTTTGGTTTTTTTTTTTTTTTTTTTTTTTTTTCCCCAGAAGGGAACAGCAAAAAATGATAGTCTTGGAAAAAAAGAGAATTGAGCGTGATCAGCCCCAAGGGATACAAAGATCCAGCCTACAGACAGGCAAAGCGATAAGGCAGAGTTGAGAGAGAACAGTCCTTTTCACAGGTTAGGAGCTGAAGATACAGGCTCATGAAAAAGGGGGGCAAATCAAGTTGTGCAGTAGGAATAATTAATGCAGTGAATTTCCAGGTGGCTGTGGGGATACCAAAGAGATGCAGAACCAAACTTTGTAACCCACCAGTTTGGCAGAGCTTACGCTTGTACCTTAGGAACCCCTTTTTGGATAAATGCAGCCACTACCAAAACCAACCCAGATGTAGCCAAGTTCAGCATGTAATTGAGGGCTCGTCTTTGACAACGTAGAAGACAACCGTGGCCATGTGTTGCCATGGATCTTGGACATGGCTCTTGTCATATCTATATGTCATCCCAAAAGATTTCCTTTACCTATAAGAAATGACATGTGTCAAGTTGCAGAGTCTCAGCATTGGTCTGTTATTTGCCATGGCCAAAAGATGAACATGTTAATGCAGTGTTTCCTGGAACATGGAGGCGTCCTCTTTTTGTGTGTCTATGCATGCCAGTATCCAGGACCATTTGCTCTGTGAAACTTTTGGGAGTAGTTAGGAGCTTGGTAGATCTATATAACCATCTCATAAACAGAGTATATTTTTTTTTATGGCAAGAAGAATTTTACCTTTCTAGAAGGTAAAAGGATGGGATTCAGAGTCCCTGATTTCTGTGTCGTCTGGGGATCAATATGTTCTCGCGGAACCAGGAAAGGGGAAGAAATTATACAGCCAGTTCTCTTGCTAGTGTTTATCATTGTGTTGACTTTGCAACAGGCGATGGACAGGAGGATCACAAGTGAGGTACCCTTCATGTTTTTCCACAAGATCAGGAAAAGTAAAGTTTCATACTTCTTCATCTGTCCTGAAACCTTTTTGTATAATATGCAACGTTACGTGGGGTTTTACTCCCACCATCTTTTATTTCCTTATGTACCACTGGGTTACCAAGAGAAACAAGCTGGCTAAAACTATCATGATACAGAACATTTAAGGCGCCTCATAGTCATGTGACACAGTTCTCTCTGCGCTGTGGATTAAAGTACATGAGTTAATTAAAGTAAGATAATAATTGTTCTGGGACATGTGGGACAGTGATCAGATGAGCTAGTCCCCTTTGGTTGACAAGATAGAAGAATTAGATGTACTTTTGCACCTGGGAATGCTTGTGGCTTTTTCCTCCGTCTGTGGTTATCTGTGCCTCTATCCACGTCCATCCCAATGACTGCAATGAACTCACTAAGAGGGTCACTGCAGACCCTCAGTTCTTTCACCACTGGAATCTATTAATCACCTGCACTGGTACCGAATGTGAGGACTGGCTTTCCTAAGGCATAGCAAGTATATACATTTTGAAGTACCAAATAAGCCCTGTAAGTTCTAAAAAGTCTACCAGCTTCCTGTTCGATGGCAGATGAGACTCCAGACATGAGCACGGGTTGTGAGGACTCTGTGCTCTGCTGTTGTTGTTAATTACCTCGATCATTGACAAGCCTTTCCTAATAAACCTTTGACTTGATGCCTTGTTCTACCAGTTCTCATCATACTTGTAGCCAACAACTTTAACTCCCCTGTGACAGTGGCCAGGACTTTTAAAAAGATATTTATAAAGATTACATTAAGCCTGTGGCTTGTCTACAGTAGAAAGAAAAAAAAAAAAAGTCTTGCATCAGATGAAAGAACATAGCTAATAGTGCTATATTCATTTGTTGTGTGTGTCAACCTATGGGCTGTCCTGGGCCACTACGTAGAGACAGCTAACTTTTTCAAAAGCAGTTTACTTTGGGAATCTAGTCAGGCAATTTAGATGGTAGGCTTGGAGGTGCTAGGGGATCCTGGTGAGCAGATAAGGCTTTGGCATGGGGGAGACTCTGGGTACCGAGGCCGGTGGAAGAACAGGAAAAGCAAGCCAAGGTCACGTTCCATGAAATTGCAATACGGACAAGACAGCACCTGCTGCTGAATTTTGAATTAAGTACAGGCCTGAGATAGGGGTTATCTAATGCTTATGGAATTGCCAAAAAAAAAATATATCTCTGCCACTAGTTAGGTGACTGTTGCTCAGAAGACAAGCAAACTCATGAGTGAGGGCAGGTCCTTTGATGGCACTCTGCTGTCACAGGGTTAGAAATACTGCCCCGTTGATGAAGATTTGGTTTTCTTCAATTACTTTTCTCAACAGTTTAGCTAGCAACACTTTCCTTTGCAGACCAAATGCCTGCAGTGAGCGTGTGGCAGTCGGGTTATCTCCTTGTCCTACTTGGCTGCCTTCTGAAGGGATGTGCATCTAGGAGCTAGGGGAAATGGGTGTCGGGGGACCAGGGAGCCAGCCACCCTTCTCTCCTCCACCCCCGTCATCGTAAGGAGATGTGGTGAATCAAACAGAGCTCCCATACTGCTCCGGTAACACGGGCCAAAGGCTGTGTGTGAATACAGCCATTGTCTAAATAAGTAATTATGTACGTCCCCTTCCAAGCCCTGTGATCGGTATCAGCACTCGCGGGCAGATGCCAGGCTAAATGGAAACGAGCAGAATGGGCAATGCCAGCTGGCCAGTGCAAACCTTGCGTACCTCCCACAAGGGGAGATGGAGAACCCGTACAGACAAGCATCCTCAAGCCCACAGATGCAAGAAATCTTTGATCCACAGTTATCTGAGAAACATTAATTCTTTCCATGCTAATCCAGTGGCTCGCCCACCTCTAAACCCTGAAGGTCTAGTTATGACTTTTTGGAGACCACAAAAATATATGGAATAAATGCACTAAAATCTGCTTGGATCTGAGAGCATTGTCTCTAATCCTGCACAATATTAACAAGGAAATATGAGCGTTGCATTCTGGAAGAAGGGCAGATTTGCTCTTCTCAGGAGGGAAGAAAGCAGGTGGATGGCAAAGGGTCCCCCCTAAAAGCACGGCATTTAGGAAGATAATTCTCCTGGGATTAAATGAAAACACACACTGTTTAAGTGACCCCCTGCAGAGGAAATTTGGAAATCTTTGCTTTGGGGCTTAAAAAGAATGCTTGGATTTGCTTACAGGTAATGAACAAAAGAGAAGAGAGTCCTGGTCGCAGCAAATGGTATTGGGTCTGTGCCTGGGGGAGGAGTGATTATCCTGACTACAAAGGAATGACTTTCCCTTGAAACAGAAGGTTGAAACCATATTTTTGGGGAAGTCAAGAGTAGGAAATAAGCTAACAGCTGTGATGGTGCTGAATGCAGGTTTAATTAATTTTTTTTCTCCTGCAAGTTGTAGCCAAAGAGCCATCATAAAGAGCTGGGTCATGATTCAACCTTTTAGTGATGAACTTCTGAAGGTTAGTGAGCTGCTAGGAGGTGTTCAGTGATATCTGGGTCAACTGAGCACGTTTTTCAGGCTATAAAAATATAATATCTCACACTCCTCTCTGCTCAGGCCTGTCCTGCCTCCAGTTCAAGCTGACACACAGCTTTTGGCCCCCTTTTAGCATCTTTGCAGTAGGTAGGAAATGCCCAAATAACTAGTGTAGTCACATACGAGAAACTGAAGACTCCACGCACAGCAAGCTATACAAACAGAGCTTTTTGGGTTATGTATTTCTGCATCCTCTCCTTTGAACCCTCTGACATTCGCCCCTGTTCTGTAGCACCATTATGGGAGAAATGACACTTACACACAAAATCTTTGGGGAAAATAAATGATCCCTGAAAAGGTTTGTTGAAAATGTCTGTTTTTGCAAGAGGAGATGCTCAGTGTGTCTCTGTGATCTGTTGAAGGAAGGGATTGATGGGGAGGGAATTTTGCAAAGTATCAGCACCAGCAAGTTTTTGTAGCCATTTTGTTGAGATGAAGAAAAGGTTAAATATCACTCCCTTTTGTTTCTTTTCACCAGTGTAAACTTCTGCCAGAGCAGAAGCAGTTAGTTGGTTCAGAGGATAAATTAGTTTGTAATGCCAGAAGCAGTTCTGTTTGTATGAGATAGGCTTCTACCTCTAGGAGCAGATAGAAGGACACAAAAGGTCAAGAAAGAAAGAGCACAACAACATGAAATGGAGATTAATTTTTACTTCAAATAACTGCCTAGCAGCAGTACAAGAACTCCGACAGAAAAAGCCCTTTCTAAAGCTCAACAGGTAGGAAGGACTTTGTGATCCCTCAAGTCCACAGTGGGGCAGGAAAGGTGAAGAACAGGGACCTACAAGGCCCTTTACTTCTCCTCTGCCTGACGATATCATTCCCAGCCCACGGATAAGGGTCTGGCCCTGCTGTGTGAGCCAGACAAGCTGTTTTTCCCTCTTACAGCCACCCAAGCTGCCTGAACCACTGGGGACAGCCATTTAGGCTGGGATGGGCCAGGGCATCATGCTTGGTCCATCTCCAGTAACTCCTTCAAGCCACCAAAGTCTCTACCTCTCACCAAGAAAACACCCTGTTTAGGATTCCTGAATGAAAGGCAGACATGAGGGGTTTTATTGCTGTCTTTACGTTTTCTTTCGTTTCCTTCTCATTGTGGTGGTTGCCTTCTTGTGTGCTCCTCTAGAGTAAGAAAGAATAAAATTAAAGAATCAGAAGAAAAGTCCTAGAAATCAGGACTATTCTCCACTGGTTTCCATCCTCCGTCTTATAATGTATCGGGAACGGAAGAATCCTAGAGAGCACACTTGCTGCTGCCAAGCAGATCTTTATTTTATAGCACAAAAGCAGCTTCCTGGACAAACATCCTATCCAACCCTGCATTTTTTTCCCTTAGAGAGCATCATAGTTACTATATGGAAAAATGAAAAGTAACTAATATTAAGACTTCAGTATCCTCAGATGCCCTTAATTAAGTAATTCAGAATTAACTTGAGGTTTATAGTCACGGAAGCAATTTATTAAATATAGACTAGAAAATTTCATCTGGAAGTAAATGACTACACAAAAGGCATTTGAAGTTGAAGGGGAAGGTATCTATAAAATACAATGCAGGTGAGAAAAGTAAATACAGTGAGGCTCGTTCTGTCAGCGAGAATGGAATCACCATTACTTTTGTAGTCTATATTTTCTCTAATTTCAGATTCATTTTCTGAATAGGCTCGAACAGCCATTTTTTACTGCCGTTCTCTATTTCAACTGATGGAGCTTTTGCAGACAGCTTCTCCAGGTCCCTGGAAACGCCAGCTAGCACAGAGAGGAGTGAAGAGGAAGCAAGACCGCTGCTACTTAAATTAACTGAAACAATATTTTGGCTGTACAGGCTTCTGAATTCCCTCAGTAAGCCTTAAAAAGAGCCATCTGGTCAGAACATTACATCTCTGGTTAGATCCTGCTTTGGAAATTGAAACGAGGCTCGTGAGCGCTCGTTAATGCTTTTTAAAGAGGAATTTGGGAGGTGGGTAGTTGCCTCGGTGGGTTGCTTGGTGCAGAGCAGGTTTTTTTTTTTTGGCATGACGGTGGGCAGGTGTCTGCAGCGACGGGGGTCTCCCCACCTGCAAAAAAAGCATCGCTGGCATCGGGAGCGCGCCGGCATGGCACGGCCCTTCCAAAAGCAAGGGCGCTCGCCCTGTCTCGCCAAGACTCCGCACAGCACCTCCTTGAGCCGACAAGGACAGAGGGCTCGTGCCTTGCTGCGGAGGGATGCGGAGGGGTGCCGTGCCGTGCCGTGCCGTGCCATGCCATGCCATGCCATGCCATGCCCTCTGCAAGGTCTGTGTCCCCCGGGACCGCAGCCGACTCCTTCAGGAGCTACTGCCGGGTGGAAAGGCTACGGAGGGGCACTGAGTCCGTCCTTCTGCTCCCAGTTTGCGGAGAAACTTCTCCCCGCGGGAAATGTCAAAGCGCCATCCGAGTCCCTCTCCCTCCACGTTTTGGACACAGGTCTTTAATGATTGGAGGAAAACAGATTAAGAGCCACTGAATGCCTGCTGGGGAGTGGGGGGAGTTGGCAAGAAAATGTTTTGTATGAGTTTCTGCCCTGCTTAGGAGCTTTTGCAGCCCTGCGTAGTAAAATCTGTCTCCTTCTCTCCCCACCTGGCATAACTCCCTCAGGACTGATTGCGCCGGTGTAGGAACCAGTATAGCACAAGCAATTAGCTAATACAGCCCCTTCTGCTCTATTGTAAAGGTTCAAAATTTGCCCCCAGATGGATCTTTCTAAGCGAAAAGCCTTCAACTGTGACACAAAACACATTTCTAAAATCTTTTTCAAATAACAAAATTGCGTAGAGAGACTTTAAGTACTAATATGAGCTCTCTTGATCTCTATTCATCAATTTTCACATCAAAATTTCACCTGGCCACTTATTAAAAAGATAAACAACCTAACAGCGGCCCATGCTTCAATCCCACCAGTGCGCTCCATCTCTGCATAGAGATGCACCCGAGCCTAACCTTCTTAAGGCTGAACCTCAGAAAAAGGTGGCAATTTATCACAAACCCCCGAATCCCTCACTCTGCAGCCTGAGGAATATACATTGCCTAATTAACATAAATGACAGCGAATGCCCTGCATCCTCCTGCAGCCCAGCGTGCACAGAGGTACCTGGTGCTGCTGACGTCGCCCCGGGATGGGATCCCGCTTAGTTGGTGGCACCTCAAATCTCTGCTTGCGGTTTGTCCCGGGCGAGGGGAGCCAGGCTGTTTCTGCACCCCCAGCTCCACGTCAGAGCCCCGAGGTATAAACTCAATATAATCCCCATGGGTTGATGGGGTCCCGCACCGCCCCGTGCTGGAGGGATGCTCCAGTGCATCCGGCAGCCCGGAGGAGCCTGCTGCCCCCGGTGCACGGTCCCGCTCTCCCAGCGGGCTGGATTGGGATGGGATGGATCCCTCGTGGCTGGGTCCATACGCGGAAAGCCCTCCCGGGGGGTTGTAGCACTGCCGGGAGAGGGAGGGCAGCCGGGAGAGACCTCCCCGGGAGGCGGTGGGAGCTGGATCTGGCCCAAGCATGAGGGCGCATCGTCTCCAAGATACAGTGGCTTGGGGTAGCTTTTCCTAAACAAAGAGCATTATAAGGGAGCCACTGCTGGAAATTTCCATTCCTTTGTTGGGTAGATGCTGTGTAAATAAATGCATTCCTAAGATTTTTCATAATCCTGGAAAGGTCTGTAAAAGAAACTGTATAGTTTGTCAAATCGCTGGAGTTCATATATATTATTCCTCAGCCGCCGGGAACACGATATACAATGGTACAGAATATAATGCAAGAAACATACGCTAAAGGTCTTCTCAGAAGCACTCTGTGCATTTGTATGTGGCGTGTACAGATATTTCTTCGGTTTTGCCCCATGGGATCTGAAATATTCAACCCATATTACAGCTTAGGTTTGTGAATTACTTACCTTAACTCTAAATAATCCTTACCTGACAGGCAACTTCGGCGGCAGCATTTAGCTATTCCCTGGCTTAATGGGTGGGTGCTTTGAAAGCATTTATTAACTAGTACATGAGATAAATGTGTAAGCGACCTCTTACTTTACTTTTCTGCTTTTTCTTTCTGTCTAAATTTTATTTAAAAACCAGGTGACTTGGGAAGAACCTGTTATGATAATGATATTGTGCCTGATGTATTTACAAGTCAAATGGCTCAAAAAAAGCATTTTCAGTGTGTTACTTTCTTGGCATGTATAAACACTAACTACACATAGAAGGGATTATATTCCTGTATCTAGTGTATTGGTAATGTAAATGCAGGAATTACTCACCTAGTAAAGACTATTGTACCTTCCTTGGTAGAAGTCAGGTATTTTTCTTGAAATAAACTAGTAACTTTTCCCACTAACTCTACCCTCTTGGACTCGGTTAATCTGGATTTACAAGATCACTTCCCTGTTTAATGCAGTACACATACTTCAGAAATTTAGAATAGAAACTGTCCTTTAGAGTACCAGAACAATATTTATTACCCTTCTTTTTCATTTTTGAACACACTCTGACATTTATCTTATATTTAGACTTTCCCAACAGCTATGCCTGCTTTCTTTAGGATGAATTTTAAAATTTTGAAAATTATATCCCCTAGTCATGCAATTCTACTGGAAAAATATTGAAATGATATGGAAATAATACTTTTCTTTTTAAGTACTTTTCATTTTTAGATCTCAAAGTTCTAGACAAAAGAGTGCACTTAATAAATAGTTGTATACAATACAAAATATATTACCGTGTATTTGCTACATATGCTATTTCTCAGTCAGATTAGAATGTGACCCCCCCCCCAAACCAGCCTAGAAGCCAAATCAAAACAATCCCTCAGACAAGACTATCTCCGTAAGGTAAGCCCAAATACTTTTGGCTAGCTGGTTAGCTCTCTAATTTTCTTCTGCTCAGACACCGCCACAGCATCTCCAATTCCGCAGCGCTCATCTGAGATCCTAATTTTTCCTGACCTCAGTACTCACATTTGGGGGCTACTATGTCAAAGCATTTCAGCCTCCAGGATGAAGTAGCCTGGTTCAGCCTTCTCTCAAAGAAAGATCATTGCGGCAATTGTAGCTCTCAAACTGGAATAGATTATAAAAGCTTATTACTGCATTTTCATAGAAAATATTGTTGACTAAGGGCATCAAACTTTAAACCCAATTAATAACAAACTATGATCCCAGAGACTGCAGACCAGTAACTTATCTACCACACAAACAGCCGCACAAATCCCTCACATTTATTTTTTCCAGGCTTTCAACTTTGATTAATAACATGGCAAAACCATGCAAGTCTCGACCGTATTAACCACAGCTATATTTTCAGTCTTACTGACATGAACACTTTAATATAATAAAAGGAAAAGGAAAACAGAAGAGGTGTTTCATTAGGACACGAGGATTACTAAAACCGCTGTGTGGAGTATTTGTCAGGAGGTGGTAGGGGAAGAGTTATTACTTACATTTGAGCATGTTGCTAGGACGCAGAGCAAGAGGATCCCTCAGTGAGATATGTTTGCTTTGGAAAAAAAATTAAGTAATCAGACCGTCCAAGCTCTTCTTACTGACACATTTATAGTACCAAATTGCAAACTCGGTTGAGAAGTTTGGAGCGCTACATGGAAAACTATTTCTCCCATTTTGTTATGAAGCCCGGCAATACGGTGGTGATATAAGATCTAGAAGTTCACATATTAACCTGCCAGTCCTTTTTCATTGATAGACGGCTACATGCAAAAATATATGAAGCATGCAACCTGGTTGGTTAAAAAAATAGCCCAAACCACAAACCCTCAGCAAATCTGTTCTTGCAGCCGATTATAGAAGCTTACAACCTATTTTAAAAGCATTTATTAAAAATAACCAACAAAACCTCAGATCCAACCCCCCCTCCCCCGAATGGCTGATCGTAGCAAGAAACCAGCATTATGTCAGTAAAAGAACAGCTTCAAAACAAATCCAAGGACTAATGCTTGCCTAATATGGAATTCTTCAATATTAAACACGTTTGGCTTCATGACTGTGTGATACTGGGACTAGAGTTAAATTCAGTCCAGTCTCCTCATTGATTGTTCATATGACACGGGTATTCCTTAGACGAGTTTCTGACACTAAATTCAGATGAATGAATAGTATTATACACATCATAAACATAAACAATATTTGGCTATGTTGTTTGACTTTTTTCTTTCTGCATCTACCTGCCTACACATTTGTGCCAGCAGTATGTTTATAATGGTGCCTTTTGTAAGGGAGCCAAGCTTTGTAAATCAGAGTAATGGGCAAAACCAGTCGTACATTTTCTATTTCTAAATTGTTTGCGTGAAGACATCTACATTTCAAAATCGAGGGAACAGAAGAACGAGATACAGGCATACAGCATCCTAATAGTGACTCTGAAATAACTGCTCAGGACAGCACCCGAATATTGTAGTCATGGAGGTACTGGAAGCGCCCAGGTACCACAGAGGGGATGCGATAGCCTAGCAAAGAGAAGGGCAGAGCAACAGCAAATACCTTGTCACACTTTTACCCTGGGATGAAAGCATCATTTCTGCTTTGACCATTTTAGCATTTCTAACGCACAACATCTGCAGTATTAGAAATGCAGGGGAACGGGGGAGGCACCCCCCCCAATCTATTTCTACCCACCAGAAAGTGAAGAAATGTACAGAAAACCTTTATACGGCACCGGAGAAAGTGAGACGCTACGCACAGTCTTATATATCTGAACTTCACTACTGAAGAGATTTGTTTCCCACTTGAATGCCACACAAGCTCACACGAACCGATCCCGCTCATCTGCGCTCCCCATTCTGACATCGGGACTTTGCTTCTTAACTAGCCCGGGCTTGGCTGCAACTAAGATAAACATATTTAGCTGCAACTTTTTTTCTTTCAAAAAGAGGCAAACTGGATTATAGCAAATAACCTTTAAGATAATTAACTGACAATGCCGCAACTAGCATAAAATCTTCCTTCAGGCGACCCCTAATTTAAGTATTACTGGCACAAAGTGGAGACAGATTGTGCATCACCACCGCAATATTTACATAGCAGAAACCCACAGAGCAGGAAACGTGAGACTCAATGATGCACTAAATTAGGAACAATCATATTCTAGTGTTAATTTGCTTTCTCCTCTATCCAAATTTCAGGTCCAGCAATTGGTACAAATGCACATAAAACATTCCCATTTTTAATGATTAAGAACCGCAATCTGCAAGCAGTTTTGCTCAAAAGTAAATTCACTCACTACTAGGGATGTTTGCAGGATCAACCCCCCAAAAGTGAAACAGGTTTACCAACACAGAGATTTTTTAGAAAAGCAAGATTTCCTAATCGGTTTATTTCTTCCCGTAAATGATGTCTGCACAAGCAGTCCGAGTCATCTGCCAGGCTACCTGCCTTTCGATTGCAAATATTTTCCTATGACAGCAAGACCGTGATTCTGCGGCATAATGGAGAAGCGGTTTTAATTCACCAATGCTGTAGATATATGCAGGTACTGAAAAGGCTGTGTAATCAAAGAATTAAAGTTAAAACATTTGGGGGGGGGGGTGGCGGAGAAAAAGATAGTGGTCTATTTGTAAATATATTGGGAAGTGACACATTTATAATAAATATACACTCTATAGTCTATCCAGATACAGACTTCACGAGCACTACTCTCAGTTACAGCACACTTCATAAGATAAATGCAAAGAGCCATCACTAATCTTTCTAAATCTTAAATACTATTCAAATTTGGTTTCCACTATGGCATATTAACAAAATATTTACCTTGCCTAATCGCTGATGTTCTTCAAAAGCAGAAATCAGTTCTTGTGCCCACTTTATTTTTTCAGGGCTCGGAGAGAACTGTTCCTGGACAACAGCAATTTGGTTGGGGTGAATCACCTGCTTACCTACAAAGAAGATTAATAACACCAGAATCATGCATCGACAAACAGATGTTCAAGCAAAATGTTCCAACCACTTGAGGCTCTCATATGCCTCGCAGACTTTCTTGCTCTTTAACTGATTATTTTACTTGGTTTCTTTTATTTTTTAAACTGAACAACAGGCAGATAGCCTTTTGCCAGTTTTTTTAAAGAATAAAAATATCTTGAGCTACGCTTGCGTTCAATATTGTTTGAAAGAACCCACGATTCTTTCTCCTCCCTCCCCATTTCAATCCATACATCTTCTCTCAGTTGTTTCAGGTGCAATTGTTTGTCCAGGGCAGTCAATAACACTTAAGTATAATAATAATAATAATCTCTGAATTTAACTATATAAATAACAGCTCCAGCCACTCTTAAATAAGTTGTATTAAAATGCGTTCAGAAAATCAGATCTGAAGAAGATGGCAAGAGATTTGTAGGACTGAAAAGCTACCAGTCACCTAAGGATCATGCTCTAAATTCTCAGTATTGGCTTAGCATCATAAAATCCTCAACGGTGTTTAAAATGTTGTTGTTGCAACAGTTAGCAGTTCCAGGTAGGTTGCAATATTTATTTAGTCACCGGTATATTAAACAACTGCCAGTGGTGCCCGGAGATTTCATGAAGCACTTTTTTTTAATCCTTTCTTGTATAAACATATGTTAAGAAAATAAAAATAGATGGTGCCTTTCTTTCACTTGAGATTTTCAAACATGAATAGACAGGCACATAATCCGTTTTAATCTGGTTTGTATTTAGCTACCTTAAAACAAATACATATCTAATTTGTTTGACAGTTTTAGAAGTGTAACATCTGACATTATTAGTTCATTTCTAAGGGAATTTCACAGACCGGTGTGATTTCTGCACTTGGGTTTCAAAGCGTTTTAAGAAAGAGAGGCTACCATAATTCCCAGCTTCCTGCGGAATAAATGACTCGCCTCCCGTGCCAGACAACAAAACTAGTTAGAGGGATGAGCCTGATCCTGCAAACCTGCCGTCAAGTGAGCAGCCTCCCGCACGCCGAGGGTCCCGCAGCCCCGCCGTCCCCCCGCGCGCCGCCGCCTCTCGCGGGAGCGAGATTTTTGCACGCCAGGAAAAAGTTGGACGGGTCAGGACCCGAGGAGGTTTCCTGCGCACAGCGGCGTCTGCTCCCGTGTTCTTACTGACGGGAAGGCAGCCGTACGCTAGAAATCAGCCCATCGCTTGGGTCTGAGGAGTCTCATGCGTGACCGCAGACACGCACCTATTTTAAATGAAATTACCGCTGCAAAAACACTGGGATTACTTTTATCGGACTGCAGTGGGTCTGGGTGATAAGCTGGAGCGCAGACAAAATCTGGGGGTGCAGCGGCGCAATGTACTTGATTTAATGAGCAAAGAAATAGTGATTTTTTTAGTGTTGTTACATTTCTTTGCTAAAGAGCCACAAGTAGCTCCATTTTATTTTATTTCCTATTAAACAACCTTGAGTTCATGATCTTACGGGCATCCAAATATTCAGCTTGAAATTTCAATGTCTATTTAAAAAATACCTTAAAAATAGGTAAAAGCTTAAAACTCAGTAAGAACTGTATTTTTTTGAAAGAAATTACATGGAGACAGATTTTTCTTAACTAACGTGCTTTACAGTAGGTCTAATCAAAGGTTTTTTAGTCAATTTAATCAAATGTCACCATTAATAAGATTATGATGTTCCTTATTTGTAATACAACAAATTCTGCCTAGCTAAACTACTCATTCTAAAATTGAAGGGTGCACAAATAATTCCTGCAAAATCCTAAGGAGCTTAACTTTCTGGGAAAAATGTAGAATATATTTAAAATTATATTTAAAGTCAGTCTATAATTATAACAAAAATAAAAATACCCATATATGATTTTTTAAAGTGTAAAACATTTCTGTAAAAAGATTTGCTTTTGATAAAGAGATCTGAGCAGTAAGCTATACTTTTTATCAGTAAAACTCTCCTGAACAATTTACAGAGAATGTAATCTAACTTTTGATTTATAGCACTCAGTTGATTTTTGTCACAGATTATGTATCCAAATAACTGTATAATAGACGTAATGCCATGCAGGAATGAAGCAAATATTTTAAACAGAATTGTTGTTATTGACAAGTTACTGAGAGAGTGCAAAATTGGAAGACATTAAAATTTATGACCATGAAATCCTTTTTACAGTACCACTTGATATATCGTGCTTTAAATCAATACCTGTCAAGTCTTTTAGGTAACTGTATGATGGTGTCATTTTAGTCTTCTACAAAAGACTGCAAAAAGAGAGGAAACCTATAGTGTTTCGTATTTATATCTGGTTTCTCAGCATGTAGGACAGGACTTTCTATAATGACTAAGTCAGCTGCTAAAGCTTGTGGCAAGGTTTACTTAATTTTTTACAAAAACATTCCTAAAAATGATGACCATTTATATAGGCAACACTCTGACTTTAAGTCCGTGAGTTCTGGTATCGTAAAACTTCTTGCCAGGTGTGTATGTGTGTGTGTGTGCGCGTGTGTGTGTGTGTGTATCTATCCCCCAATACACATATATACAATGTATATATAAATATACATATAAATCTTCTATTAATTTGGCTAGATTACATTTGAAAACATTTGATTTCATGTAAACACACTCACTGAAGGAAAACCAGACTGCTTTTAAGATAACTGGAAAAGAAAACAGCTACAATAAGCAATGAGGGTCACAGTAGTAACTAAATAGCTGGTAAATTCTTTGTTATATTATTTCACTTGTTTAATCTTGAGTGAACATATTTGATTACATTAAGGCCAATTCTACTGGTCTAAATGTGAATACGGCAAAATCTAAGGACATGTAACTGCTGAATATTTTGGATTTGCATTAGTTTTGAGCGTGATGAATTTGGCCCTATGCATGCAAGTAAGTGTGTGTTCTCCAGCTAAGAGAACAATTTGGAAACCTCAGCTCCTTTTAGTCCTGTTGATTTCAATGATTTTGATTCTTTGTGAAGAAGTAGCAGGAAGGGATCTTAAATATTTTAAAATAACAAAAAATGTGTGTTTTGAACTCGTTATTAAGGCGACATTTCAGTAGTTTATTCTCACGTTATTAGAGGACTGTCAATAGCAAATATGATCTGCAGACTTCTGCTATATACAAGGTCATGGATTAAGCTAAGACCCATTTGTAATTTTCTGTGATGAATATTAAATTGGAAAAGTTAAAATGTTTAATTTATATAGTTTTGGAACAGAATGGTTTTGCTTTCAGTTTTGAAATGACATGTTATTTTAATCAAACCAAGCAAGAAAGATTATAAAAACATTAGATAAACTGAAAGCAAAAGAAACAAAAGAACAAGTGAAATGTTTTGGATCAATGGCAAATATTTTTTTTCTTTTTTACCAAAAATTTTACTTAAACAGATTTTTTAATTTTTTTTTTTTTTTTTTTTTTTTTTTTGGGCCACCGAATCAGAAGAGTCAGTATTGCCCCATCTCTAATTATGGTTGGACTGGTTGTCAGGCTGTTTGCTGGATTTTTGAAACGTGTTGATGATAGCTGTGGAAGGGCAGAAGGCAGAGAGCAGGAGCTGTGAGTTCACCCTAATGAAGCCTGTAGCTTTTGCTGATCTTTACTCCTCATACGGAAAGGCAAGACACCTCTATGGACAAATTAGAAATTCACTTTATGCCCTAAATTGCCACATGTGACCTTTTTACTTGTCTCCTATCTGGACCCTATCCTGATGTCAGACAACTTCCACCATAAAGTCAGTGGAGCCCAAACCACCGTCAACATTGTTTATGCTGAGCGTTTCTAAATTTCCTACATTGGCAGCCCGAGTTAAGTATTTAAATACACATTAAGCGTTCAAAAAGAGTGCTCTCAATGGTGCTAGGCATCTGCAACTCCATCTTCTGTCAACAGGAGGTTCAGATGCTTAAGTTTCTTCAAAAATCAAGCCTTTCCTTAAGCTAGGAAATCCTGGTCGAGATCAGGTAGCCATCAGCAGGTGCTACCACTCAGGAGCTCTATTATTTTCCCAACTTCAATCGCAGGCGAATGCAGGGTGGAAGTCCACAGGGACGTGGATAATGTAGCTGCGAGGAGCTAACCGTTTTGCCTCTGAAACAAGATCTGGTTTTGCAAATGTTGAAGCTCAACAGACAGTAAGGCAGAGTTTGTGCTGAAGAGCATCGGTTGCTATTCTTTCGTGGGCACGTCAAGACCACGTAAAAGAACGCTTGGTTTTTTTTGCTTGGTGCTTTGAGATATCCTATACCGCTAACTGTAAAGATACGGTTTGCTAGCTGGCATTACCAGGACCCACGCCTTTGGTAATAAAACCCTAAGAGATGCACTATGACCGTACGTACACCCTGAACGATGGACAGAGACAAAAAACGTAAAATGTTCGTCCTTTGCGCTAGAATTCTCTAATGCATGCGTCAGACGGCTGATTTCTATTGCAAACCCCCAGTCTTTGGTGGCTGCGCTGTCCCACCAGGGTGTCCGAGTGATCTGGTACACCAATCACAGGGTAACAGGCTGCATTACCGGACTCTGGGGCAAGGAGCCTGCTGCTCTTGCTGTCTGCCAATACCCGTAGGTGTCACCAGCACTTACTGGGAGGGGAGCCAGGAGACGAAAAACAAATCAAAGGAAATAATAAGAAAATAACTTTCCCCTAGCAATTAGCATACGAGATTTGCTTCTCAAGTCCGTCGCCTAAAAAGTATTTTTTAATAACTGCCATTTGAAAAAAATAGGAGAACAGGAACCACATATTTTAAAAAGCAATTGTAGAGTGGTCATCGCAGAGTAGTGTCGCCTTTCCCGTGCTCTGTGATGGGAAGAATTACGGCACAGCCTCTACCCCAACTTCTCTTCAAAAACAGTCACACGCTTCATGGGATGTGCTTTTAAAAAGCGGCCTGTGACTTTTCAGGGAAAAATTCCAGACCCAATTTTAAAGGTGCTAATAAACATAGAAGAGCTTGGTATTACTGAGTTTTTCAATAAATGACCTGAAATAAAAATCAGGTTGTTTGTCTAAGTGACAGTAAATGTAGCAATATATTTGAATTGAAGAAGCTAAGCATTATTTTGAGACATCGGCAGAAAGCCATACCAGTGAATCCCATTGAGGCACCTTCTCTTGATTGCCTGCGGAGCCCTTCTTCATCTCGGAAATCGATGTAAACAAGGTCTATTGCTTGAAGGCCAAATGCCTTTGCTGTGACTATTATTTTTTGCCTGGCATATAGAATATCGTGAGTTTCCTTACTGCTTGTTGCACCTACAAAAACAATGAAAACAAAGAAAAGCTGGCAAGAGTGTTTAAAACCTTCCTATTTTAAATATTTCCTACATTAAAAAAATGAAAGTTTGAGATTTCATTTAACCAATTTAGAAAGCAAAAGAGGGGTGCAAGGCTATATTGTCAAACTGAGAGTCTTCTGAGAAAAAAAAAAGGTGCTTTAGTAAAAAATGAATAAATCTGTCTTTAAACACTAGCTGATAAAATTCAGATTTTGATTTAGTTCAAATCAGAAGTTGTAAGCCTTAAGTCTTCAGCAGGTAAGGACTGCTGACTTGGGACTAACATGAAGTAATTATTTGATTATATTAATTACTGTAAGTACAGTTAGAAGCATTACAGCAAGAGAAGCTTTACACAAATTGATACACTGGGTACAAATAAATGGTTAAAAAATTCACACTGAGAATAGAATTGCACTTTCCTTGGTTCTGATTCTTGTCACAACTGATGTCCTAAGCTGAATATTTAAGCTTTAGTATTTGGATGAAAAAATGATGGTAGATGACTTCTGAGAAGAAGTGAAAGTATTCATGAGACTTCATGTGCTCAGAGGGCACCAGCTAAGCAACATGCTCACGTGAAGGCTGGTGTGAAATAATAATAATAATAATGATGATGATGATGATGATAATAATAATAATAATAATAATGATAGTAGTAATAATGTGTTTGCTTTCCTCAGGGTCACTACTTAGACACAGTTTTCCAGTTTGTAAGGAATATTTTATTAAAGCAATGCTAATTTTTACATTAATGTACTTATTTTTAATTTAAATGTTGATAGCTCTGCACTTTTATCTTTAAACTGAATCAGATTAATAAGAAGGTAAGTGGCCTCTCATAAAAGAAATTGTGAAATGCTTTTTATTTCCGAGGAAGGCTAATAGTGCTTTCACATGAATGCACAGCTGTATTGACATGAGACATATTCAAAGTAAATTTATAAAAGCAAAATATAGCAGAGGAGTACTGGTGTATGATGTCAAAATCCTGACTAATAATTGTCTGTAAAACAGTGATGAAGCAGACACTGGAATTTTAGGACTTTTAATGTAGTTCTTAAAAGCATGTGCATGTTTCTTGTGGGTATTATATTTTTAAATAATTTCAGTGACTCAACAGGTTTTGGGGTTTTTTTTCAGTAATATTCGGTACTGCCTGGCAAGAAGCACAAGAAAGTGTCAGTGCCCTGTAACATGCAGGGACCGCATTTTAATCTGCCAGTGACACATTCTGCATTGAAAAAAATTAAGGTGAAAAGTGAAAATGTAAAATGCAGAATCAAGTGTCGTCATTACTTTAATTATTGCTGTTGGAAAAGCAATGGCCATAAATCACATCGGGCTTCTCCAGTGCAAATGCCATACATTAACATTTATAGTAAACACACAGGTAACAACCTATGCTGGCACGGAAATCCTCTCCTCCAAAGACGACTGCGTCCAAATGAAAGCCAACCTGGGATCCTGTTCTCAGTGCTTCTTCACAGACAGCCTTCAAATGAGAACAGAGTATTAATTGCTACAGAAGTGCAGGACACAGAGAGACTACAGAGGATATTACAGCGACTCAGTGTTACCAAAATCCTTCAGCCTAAAATTGCTATTATTAAGCAAAGCCATTGTGGGTGCTCGGCTATGCACAGTGCTTTAAAATGACTCAGCAAAACAGAAAACATTATCGTTCCCTAAGCACCTATATGCTTAGACTGTGTAAATACAGGATATCGTAGTAGATTCCCTACCTCCTGGTTGACGTAATGCCTGGGTATTACTGTGATCACTACTTCAGATATTTATGCAACAATATGAAACAAAACATTTGTCAAATACTGCTTAAAAGCAAAGAAAAAGTATTAAATTTGATTTGTCTGACATGTAATATACCCACATGAGAGCAGAAATAAAGATCAGAATCTCTTTTATTAAATAAATAATATGAATGGTTTAAAACGATTGTAGATTCCTTATAGGATATAAGGATTCCTTATAGGATTGCCAATTTAATGTCTTCTGCTACATATAACTAAAAACTAGCTAAGGAAGTTAAAAATGCAACAAGTGCTGCAGAGAAGTATTAAAATAAAAGCAAGAAAAATTTTGCTGCTGTAGCTATTCTATGAACGAGTGCATTTCCAAAATACTACTATTTTATATCCATGTTTGGATAATATTAATATTTTTTAAGGCTAAGGTACGTGGAGAGAGACACGTGGAGAGAGATGTAATTACCAGCTCTACTAATGAGTGTTCTTCCATGGCAGCTGGTGGGACAAGAAATTATTCTTTAACAGAGTGCTCTAAAAGGCAACTCTCCTGCCAACATCAGGAATATTCAAAATTCCACTATAAAATACTGTAGGTGAAGAAAAAACCTCAGCTGGTTTAAAATATGATTTAATTCTGTGTATGCACACCGGACAGGAGCATGTCTATTTGGTTACTGCTTTATTATGTTCCCAGATAGGTTAGCGTGTGTTGTAAGATAAATGGCTGTATCGAATGAGCAGGCTGCTCGTGAAGCCTGCCGGTACTTCTGGAGGTACTTCAGATGTGTGTGTCCTCAGCTGGTCCGAAACTTTTCCCTTAGAGCTTGGGAGGGGAATGCTGAATTCCTGGTGCATGCACGAGATCTTCTGTTTCATTACCATGCTGCCTTGCCTTTCTGAAAAACCTGGACTTGATAGTAAAGGTTGGGGAGTAATTTATATTAAAATGCACTTTAAAAATAAGATTTGATCTAAAATTACCCTAAAAAAGGGGCACGTTCTTCAGATATTTCATATTTTCAAAGTTAATTATACTTCTAATCTTACCATTAAACACCCCATCATACACACAATAAAAGGGTAACATGAAATTTGGTTGTAATGTTATCAGTAGAAACCATTATAAAGATGCCAGATAAGCAACAGTGAAATGATGATTAATTCTTTTTTTCTAATTAAATGTTATACAAAAGTTGAGTTTGATAGCTACTAAATAGCAAGTGTATTGCCACAACGTGAGTATTTAAAATCTTTGTAGAAGCCCAGTTCCTACTCCAAGTGTGTTAAAAATTATAACAGTAATGAGAGAGGTTTTGGTATTTGGCATGGACTGTCTGGAACTGTTCTGTCACTGAACTGAATTTTCAATTTATGAAGGCCTTTACAATACAAACATGAGAGTTCAACGTACAAATGTTTTAGGGGATCGAACAATATGTTTAGTATTCTTTAACGTCTCTTCCTTGATGAAATTAGGGGGAGACTGGGGAGTATTCTGCTTATCCTAGTTTGCTGAGATGGCAAAATATGAACACTTCAAGACCTGCTTACCTTAAAATTGAGCAAGCCCACTGCAGTTTCCACAAAGGGGATAAAATTCATTGGTTCTACAAGTGTTCGGTCTTTTAGATGGTGTAAGAATTTGTCTGAAAACTAAAACTAGACAGTATGAGCTATCAGAGAGAGAAAAAAAAAAAAAAGAACAGTCTACATGTA
Source organism: Astur gentilis (assembly GCF_929443795.1). NCBI lineage: Eukaryota > Metazoa > Chordata > Aves > Accipitriformes > Accipitridae > Astur > Astur gentilis. The sequence goes on from NC_064892.1 coordinate 4,602,040, forward strand.
TATATAACATGTTAGATTTTTACCTGGCTGTAACAACACCCCGCCCCACCCCCTAAACTTATAATTAAAAAAATTAAACCAGCTTTTAACAAGGCCTACGATTTGGAACCACAGCATTCCCATACATTTCTGAGTTTGGAGGCTGGTTGGCAAAAAAAAAAAAAATCCAAAAAAAAAAATCCAGGCTTAGCACCTCTCACCCTGGCTTAGTGAAATGCAAATCCACGGGCTCTGGAAAACAATGAAGTGCTGCTGTACCTGAGGTCCGGTTTTGTTTCAGGTCCAGCACTGCCATCACTGGAAGCGCTCCCCAGCCTTCTAAGTGGCATCCGTATTATTCATTACGGCACCGTTACCCTTTTGTTCAATAGGCTTTTCTTCATAATTTTTTAGCTTACCTAGGAAGGCCTTAAAAAGGAAGTTTAATTCTTTGAAGACCAAAGCTTGCCAATTTTTTCCATGAGACCAGTTCACAGCTAGCTCTGAGCTGCCAGTGGGGTAGCCCAAATTCCAAAATCTATCATCTGGAAACATACAAAAGCTCTTGCACAGATTTTTCCCCTTTCAAAAGGGGAAAAAAAAAAAAAAGGGGGGGGGGGGGGAATCCTCAGCCCTATATTGTAAATCTATTATGTCTGTCCAGATCGAGTAATTTGCGCAGAGATAAACATATCGCAGGTAAGGCAAAAATATATTAGTAAATAAAGACAAAAATAACATATGCATATATTTTAAATTTAAGGAATATTTGACTATTAATGGATATCAAAGGAAAGGGAATTTTAATCATCTCTCCATTCAGTCTCAGTTGGGTAAATCATATCTAAGAGATTTGCATAAATATAAACCATCAAAGACTTTTCATCTTCAAAGGGGGTTTCAAGACCCTATAAGCTTTGTACTGTAATCATCGCAGGTCACAACCCTGCAGGAATAAGGCTGCTATGGCAACATAAAAAACTAATGCTTAAGGCTTAGCATAATATTCTGACTAATAGAAAGGAAACTCATTTTAAAAGCTGGCAGCCTATTTACCAGAAGCTGGATTAGAGGTGTTATTTCCCCTTTTAGCTTCCCCCGACCACCCCTCCCCAAAAGAAGGAAAATCTAATCACCCAGATCTTGAAAAAAAGCTTTCCAGCAATTTGCAGTAACTTTACAATTAGGCCAAAATAAATCATAGCTTTCTTTGATGAAGAATTCTGTCCTTCCCATCCCTACTTTGCATCGTCACTGTGGCCCTCTTGGTAACTTTTCTTTGGAGAAGAGAATTCCACCCAAAAATGTGCAAGGAGAAAAAAATAATAATCAATGCAATTCACATGTGCGAGTGTACAGTATGGCAGGTACTATAGTGACAGAAAACAGTAAATGCAGAAAATGAGGTAATATAATAGCATCAGCATATATTCTTAAGACGTCTATCTGATTTTTATTTTTTACGCAAAAAAAAGTAAAAAGTGCTACTGTGTTTATATTTTAAGTACAAGTTAAAGCAGGAGAGCTCTTCTCTTATTTTAAAATATTTTAGAAGTCACACGCCTGGGATTTTTGCTGTCTTTTGTTTTGAAGGTAAATGAAAATAAAAACCACGTTTAATTAAATATTGTCTCCCTTCCTCTCCCTTTTAAAAAATTTGCAATAAGCACCAATACAAAAGGTAACGAGTGGAGAAGTTTCAATTAAATTTTTTTTTTTTTTTTCAAAAGGAGACGATTAAATGTTTCCGGCTCGCTAAAGTGTTCATTTCAGGGAGAAAGGGGGGAAAAAAAAAAAAAAAAGAAGGCGGAGGGAAAAAAAACCCACAAAGCTTGGGGAGGGGATGAAGTAGCAAGGCCTCAGCAATTCTTTCAATTCCAGTGCACACCCAATAGTGTGTCGGGAAGAATGCACACTGGTCGGGATTTGTGGGAGAATTGTCCCGCCACAAAGGAGGGAGAGTTACGCTTGTTATAGTCCAATAAGCCATGCCAGTCAAACAAGTACCCACACTAGGGACAAAAGGAAAGCAAGAGATTCTCACACAAAAGAAAACAAGTAAGCCCATCTTTTAGTTGTGCATCAGCCTCCAGGTTTTCTGCTGCACATAAATAAAAATGAAGAGGGGGGGGGGTGTGTATGTGTGGGGGGAAATAAACAGCTTCTGGGAGGCTGAAAAATCACGCCGGAGTGAATTTTGGGAGGATTGGGAAAAGGAGGCAGCGGCGTTAAGCAAAGTGTGGCTCTTTGTGTGCAAAGGTTGGGCAAAGTGAGAGGGAAGCAAAAGGCGGACCGTGAGGCAGAAGTTGTTGGGACTGGCTTGTTTTCCATGATGGAAATCAAAGTTAACGAGAGGGAAGGTGGAAGGGGATGAGGGGACAAAGAGCCCACGCATCCCACCTCCCCGCAAAACCTACTCAGTGGCAGCAAGGGCCCTGCCATTTTGGAAGCATGAATATTCATTACTGACAAGTTACGTCTAACACTTACACAGCTGTAAACCCTGAGAGGTATACTCCGGTTAATTTAATTAAATGTTGGTGGAAGGGGATGATGTACCTTGCATGGCGAGTGGCGGAGGCCGAAGGGGCAGAGCCATGCAACGGACGGGGCTCACCACGTACCCAACTTATTTGCTCAGTTGTACGCTCACACCCGATCTCAATGGTTTGATCAAGGTTAGATGCTGAGATTAAAACAGATCCTAATACGTCTGCCTGCCTTTCATCACAGCTTGCACGCGTGCTAGTTGCTCGGCTAGCGGTTTGCAAAAATATAGAAGTGAATGATCAAGCATTATTCCTTTACTGGCATGTTACAGCAACAATGGTATATCTAAACAAACATCCCCCTTTCTTGACAATTAAAACAATTATAGCATAATTAGGCCTATTTCAAAGTTTTCTTAAGTAATTTGACATGCCAACCATTTACATTTCAGGTTTTTATTGGCTGAAAAGTCAGTTGTGAAACACAAACACACCTGTCAGCAATTAAAAAGGAAGAAATAGAGAACTGTTCAGGAAATAATATCTGTGCTAATTAAAAACACTAGTTAAAAGCTTCCTGTTTGTTCCTCCAGTTGCCCCAAGGAGTGACCTTCCCCCCAACCCATTTTTTCATATGTCGCTAACATGGTTTCCCCATCTCCTGCTTACAACGCACGTAACTAAGGCTCACCGACAGAGACAGTCATTTTGCTTGTTAGGATAGTTAGAGGAGAGTCAGATACTTATGCTTCTATTTTTGATAAAATACTCTGACATCAGTATTGGTTCTTCATTAACTGCGGGAGAAGTAAACCTGGTTTTCTTTATAAATGCAAAGTGTTCCACGTATGCTTTTTATGCAGCACATCTTACATGCATTTAAATGGATGGTTTTCCCAATTACCTTAGCCAAGCAACAACATTATGCGGTATTTGCTGCCTTCCTCATAACTCAGAGTCATTCGTCTCTGTGCATGTATGAACTTGGCCCAACAGCTTCAGTCAAAAGCTACTGTGTTGTTGGTACTCACCCATTTTATTTCTTCGACGTTTTCAACCTTTGGCAGCATCATGCTTGAAGGAAGGGTCTTGGACTGCAAAAGCACCTCTAGATCTTCTTCTGCAAGACCGCTGGACACAGAGTTTATCCTAACACACTTTTCAGCATGGCCAAAGTCAAACTCTTCAAGGGTTTTGACAACGGTCAGTCTCGCTTCTCTCTACAATATATATGAGTTTAGAGGCACAAGAAAAGAAAAAAAAAAAAAAAGCATGTTTTCTATTGACGGAAAAGCGCACTGAGCAGAAAATTTGAAACAACGTGAGGAAAAAGCTAGACAACCAGTATACTGGTGTCCCTAAAATATCTGTCATTCTTGGACTTTTAGTGAAGCAGTCATCACCAGCACCCTGTAATTTTATCTTCCTTGTTTCTTTATAACTGGTAAATAAAATGCTTGGGTTTTATGTCTAAGTATTTCTACACCAGCACTTGTAGGAAACTAGACTTTTGTGTCCACTAGTGCTGAACATGTCTAACAAACGCAAATCTTTATACTAACCACAACGTGTTGCACTAACCGTCTGCACTCACAAAACCAGCATGTTATTAATTTGCATAAAACAATCCATTTTTGTAATTAATCTCTATATGGCCTGGACGTCAGTAAGCACAGATGTACGTATACTTCTTTGGTTTTGCTATATAAATCTTCCTTTTCTCCATGTATCCAAAGTGTATCAAAGCCCATGGTAGAGTTCACAACTCGCAAGTGAAAACAATGTGAAAATAACTTGGGAGATTTTTCTCGAACCACATATAAAGCTATTCTCCTGCTGGCACAAAATAAAATCTCCAAAGACACGCGCTTCCCATGGCCGTTCGCTGTTTTTGTGAAAGTAAATTTACAAATCTGTTTAATAGTTGATTTGCATGAAGAATACTTGCGTGCTTTTCTGAAACAAAATGCATTTCTTGGCCTGGAGAAGAAGCAGGGAGGGGGGAAGGAGGGCACTGGGCTCCCTGCTTCCTGCCAACTGCAGTTTCAACCCCAAATTCCTTCCACTCGCCAACAGCCCCTAACAAATTCGCATTGTCAAAATGCACACTTATCAAAAGTCATTTCATTTGTGAAGAGTTTTTATGGGGCTAATAAAACTTTAAAGCTCCTGAGTCACGGAGGTTGAGGAACGACTTTAACAATATGCAGTCGCTGAATAGAGATGCTTTTCAAGAAAACAGGAAAACTCAAGGGGAAAAAATGAAAAAAAACCCCCAAATCATCAAAGTTAATATCCAGGCTAATACCAATCAGCAAGACAGCACATGACAGTAGATTTAAACCAGACGGATGCAAATCTCTGCTGGTGAGAGGGGCAGAGGCGGTTTCCCAATGTGGTCTGAGTTAAACAGTGTGAGGGAACGGTAGCTTACAGTTGTCAGGTCCGATCAGAACAGGGTCTCCCAGGCCAGTTTAAGACAGCTCTGCAGTGTACTGATTTACAGGGCTGGGACCCCCGATAATTAGGGTAAGTTTAGAAAAAAGCAAGTGATGGCTCGAACTGGTTAAAAGGAAGGAATAATGAAGCAGAAAGTTAATGAAATCTGAAGCAAACAGCCTTCAGCTTGGGGCTACTAGCCGTGTTTCTCCGAAGGCTGGGAGCATATGCCCGTTAATCGGACAGACGGGAACAAGGCGCACATGTACACATCCCTGTGCTGCGATCAAGGGGCACGTTCAGAGGTAATCTCTGGAAAATACAACCCGAAACGTTCGAACTGCTGTGAATGGACTCTGACTGGGGCCATTAGGAAAGCCACACAAAGATGCATGCAGTTTACTACAAACACATCCAGCTGGAAGACAGCTCCGGCGCACAGCCGTCTGAAATGGTTCTTCTGAATTAGGTAAACCGAACCGTATGATGCCAATACCGGGTAATACAAATCCCCTACGTTTTCCTTCTCCGACCAGGGGTAATGGGTTTCTAGGGCTGGGCTGAAAGTTTCTGGATATGATGCAGAAGGGTAGCTTAAAAACATGCTCAAACCAATTTATGCTTTTAATTAAAGTCAGATTATCACCGTTTCAGCACACACTGATCCAATTTGCAAAAGAAAGATCTCCCCAAATTATCCACTAAGGCAGCATCCAATTCCAACTGAAGGCACATCTCTAGCTAACTTACAACCTAATTTGTTATGATTTTTTTCAGATTATAATAATGAGCAGTAGACCATCTCATTAGCTATTTTTCTCCTCAGGCTGCAAAGTCCCTTCCCAAAAAAGACAGATCGTGTCTTTCTAGGTATATTTCCATACAAAACACTTATTAACAGGCTGTTGCTGTTATCAATTTACATAAACTAAATGTGCAGCCCTCTGGTACGTATCCCAAAAATAACCAACTTCACTGAATTTATACCAACCAACAAACATGGGGAGGGGGTTGTTGTTTTTTTCCCATATTTTAATAGAAAATATGTTGCTATGTTAGTTAACACACCCATGCCATCTGTTGGGTTGAGAATTGATGCATTTTCTTAGAACCACTACATTTTAGATCTGTCTGCATGGATACCCCAGGAATGGAAATGTTTCCCTTCCATGATAAAATACTTCCAGTCACTGTAGTTTCCACATCAGGATTCAATTTTTTGTTTTTAATTGTGGGACAAACTGAGAGGACCTGGCTGTCAAAGTCAGAGCTTGTGAGGGGACTGACTTGGTGCCTACCCTTCCTACAATGGAGAAAATCCCATTGATGTTAGTGGGGTGTATAAGGTCCCCACCCAGGCTTCCAATAAAACATTTCATGGGTAAATAAAAAGATGTACTAAAACCTCTGCTAAATGTACTAAAAACATGCAGGAAAGGGAGAGCCCTTTCTGCCTCATTACGCAGGGAAATGTAGATGCTATTCTTATTGTGGGACCCTCGCAAAAGCTAAAATTTCAAGCTAGGTAAACTACTTCAGCATTGTAACAGTACAGAAAAAAGTAGTCCTTGATACAACAATGTCTTTATAGTAGTGGATGCGAGAGTAAACACATTTCCCAAATTCTATATAAAGTCCCTGCCAAGAATGGTCAAACTAGAATTTTTAAGGAATGGTGAAAGAAATTTTTTACCCTGTTCTTCACATGAGAACTACAACATCAGATAATACTCTGTCATGAATGAATACCTGATAAAGAAATAAACCTGATCATTAAGTAAACGATTCCATCCCTGGGTAGCTTGGGACAGTGGTATCCCCATTGGGTCCCACATGGGTTGGGTTCTTCATCAAACTGAACAAGAGAGAAAGACAACAGAGAGCTTCATGGTAAGCAGTGATATTATTAAAATATCTGCCACTCATGCTGGAAAACCCACTGGGAAAAAAAAATGCTGGTCAGGGTGGCTACTTTAGCATCCCTTCTGTTTTACTCTGAGGAGGACATGGGAAGATGTTCGTTACCACGCGCACCTACGCCAACCGGAGAAGATAAAGGTTTCAGTGACGCAGCATTGCTGACAAATCCACTGCCACCCAGACACACAGACACTGAAATTAAAGACGGGGATACGCGTGTTGCCGGCTCGATTGGCACCCATTAAACCTAATAACTAACCATCCTCACGAGTTCCTAGCTCTGAATTATCAAATCTGCAAAGAAAACAACATCCGTCCACTTTTACACTCCAGTGGAAGAGGTGGTCCCTCGCGGCGGGGCTGCGCAGTCTCGCCATCTGGAGAATAAATCGAGTGTGAAGTACAGTATAGTTTGGGACCAAGCTCCGTGGCGGCAGCCCAGCAGTTAGTTCATTAGTCCCAAACTTGCGGGGATTAGTGCGGTATCAGCTCTACTGTCGGATGGGATCAGGCAGGCAGAGTGCAAGACTCGGGGTGGCGGCGAAGAAGGAGCCCCTCGGGCTTATTTATAAAACTACACACTATAAGTGCACCTAAATAGGTGCCTGTGGTAACAGTACTAGCATAGTCTCCTATTAGCTGAATCAGTACCTTTCTTTCTCTCCTTCTTTTTTTTGCCCCCTTTTTTTCTTTAAGTTGTATGTCAAGACATAGAAATTTCCACTTCAAAACAGAAGGAAAGCCACGGAGCTGGAAGCTCAGCCACCCACTCACCCTGGACACAGTGTTAATACAGCAATAACGAAGCAAAGATGGTCAGATTAACAGAATTTTGGGGACTGCAACAGCAGACGGAAAAATGACATTTTCTTCTTTCTCTTCAAACTTGTACAATACCCCACAAACCAGTTTTCCAGCACTGTGATTTCTAGACCTGCCTGATTTTGGGGACAAAAATCTCAGTTTTGCTTTATCTTTCTTGCCTAGTCTTACCCCCCTTTTTTTTTTCTCTCAAGATCTTCAGGTCTTAATGTAAAGATAGTGGATATACTTCAAGATATGTTTATGTATAGATCTCATCCTGTTAACATCTTTTGGCAATAATTCTTCATATGGAAATGTAAATATAAGATGCGCTAAAATGGCAGGCCAGAATCTATCATCCTCATTGCCATAATAAGTTTGCATGTTTCAAATGGCAGAGGAAAAATTAATTACTATAATCACAACTCAAGTTATTTTTCGTGACAGGTCTGACATGGTAAAAACATACAATTATGTGTTAATGTTACTTCCCTGGAGTGGTTTGTTTACAGGACTTGACATTGCTGAATCTTTTGTCACTTATATTAGTGCATACCCTATGAATGCATCTCTCAAGTAAGATTTGGCAGAAGCACACATACATTATATACCCACAGCGGTTTTTGGGCAAAATTGAGTTTCTGCAGAGGGAAAGCCTGACATTTTTTACATCCTTAATTCTCCATCAGTGAAGTGATGCCATACAGAATGATACTTCATTTAGTTTCAAATTCACAGATGAGATGGGCGAGAGAAAAGACATTTGTTTTTAAGGAAACAAAGAGAACCGTAACCACGGAGCAGAGTGTTTCTGAGAACAGGAGGCACTTGGTTCACGAGACCTGCCTTCTACCTTACATGCATCAGGTACTTGTGAGAACAAATCTTTGAAATGGCAAATACTTATTTCTAGTTAGTCTTGTTAGATCGAAAAACTGCTTTAAAATATGCATACATCGCAAAGCCTTAAGGAAGCTGTTATTAAATCGTTTCTCATAGTTACCTTTGAGCAGATAATCAGCTGAGGAGGTTTTAAAGACTTAGGAAGTTTTAAAACACATTTTCTTTTGGTTCAACAGGGAACATTCCAAACCCAACATGTAATCCTAAAGGAAAGAAGGGGCAGAGGTGGGGAGGAGGAGGGAGAATAGGGTCTCCATCGTGTATGTCAGTGTTTCTCCTCTGCAGCTGAGGCAAATGCACGTTTTGGAGCACTACAAGATACTGATTTTTCTGCTCCTCTTTCCTGAAATCTTCTGTTTCTTTCCTTAATAATTATTTGGTCTAGTCAATCCTTTTCTTTTTTTATACCAACCTTTTCACTTTTCTGAAAGAGAGTCTTCATGACATAATGAGTCATCTAACTCTGTGCATCTCTAGCATCTGCTGCTTTTCTCTCTGCTAATTGTCTTTACATGCAGTACATGGTCTAGCAATGCTAAAATGAAGCAAACTTCGGTGGTCAGCATTATGAACTGAGCTGCAATTTAATTATGCTTTGCTGAGGAATCTTAATTTCTTCGCCCATTTTCCTAGAAGATTCATTTAAGGTCTAGGAACACATCAGTGTGCCTAGCAACAATATTTATCCTGTATTTTTAAAGGACGAGATCTCTTAAAGCTGTTTAGGAATAGCTGGGAGCTGCTTGCTGCCATGCAAGCTTAGCAAGCCTCTCCCTCCCTCTACCAGCATGGACAATGTGGATTCTGAAGCTATTAGGTGGGGTCTATCCAACATCATCAGAGTTGGGCAACTTCCATATACGATGATTGGGTTATGCCTTGTCTTGAGATGCCGTGAACGTGGGGAACCAGAGAACAAGAACCCAGCCGGCAGTTCAGGACCCAGGGCTCATGAATCCCAATAAAGCTTTAGGGGTGCTCAGCTACATAAGCACTATATTTCTGCTAGGCTGGGGCATCTGAGGATGTGTATATTAGTGCAAAAGCAAGACATTTTCACAAGTTGTGTTAAAGGTATTTTTCTGACTTGCATGTGTCTCACAGAAATCTAAACAGAGGCCAGTGGGCTGCTAGAATGAACTGGCACATAGAAATACTCACATAATATGAGGACTTAGCATAAATATCTCAGTAGCAAAAATAATACAGCATGGGGGGGGGGGTGTGTGTGTGTACGTAAACACAGAGACCAGCTTATACTTTAAGACTATGTGTACAGAAATATTTCAAAAGCTTTTTTAATGTCAGTACTATGTACAACAGCTTCAATAAAAGAAAATTTTGTTCATGTACGTAGGCAGCTATTCTTCTGTCTGCCAACTTTTATAAACACTTACAAAAGAGATGTAAACAACCTTTCAATTAAGACAAATCAAGCTAACACTAATTTAAGCTGGCTGCAAGATGTAGTCTCTTTACTTCTTTCCCTGGCTTTCTGAGGATGCTTTTGGTTTTGTGACAGATTAGCATCACAAATGAAAATTCTTTAGAAGCATTAGTGTTAATTAGTCTTCCTGGACAGTCTGAATGAGCTGCTGCATGATGAAATGAGATCACAAAATACTCAATCTGATGTATCAATAATAAATAAAAAAAAAGGCTATACATTTATTTCATCTAGCACATGAACTTAACTGTATGTTATGCTTATTTTTTATTTAAAAATATTCTACTTTAAGGTATCTTTACTTGGCATGAGGTAATAAATTATCATGGAAAATGTGTACATTCAGGCATCTGTTTTTTATTTTTATAAATGTACATTTTTGTTAATGCTGATAATGAAATACATTGCTGCCCGTCAAAGTACATCTGCTTTAGCAAACTATCAATCCCTGTTCAGCAGCTGACTTCAGGTGTGAATCTAAGTGAGATATGGATCAAATGTTTTGAAAATTGGCAAATGGGTACCATCAGAACCACCTTTTTATTACTACCTCAGTTATTTAATAAATTATTTGAAAAAAATAATTAAACCCAAACAAGGTAAACATTAAACAGCGTGGAAAGTTAAAAGCAAGCTAAAGGCAAATAAAAGTTTGTCAGAAAGAAAACAACCAGCCAGAGGCTTACGCCTGCTTGTACTGAAAGAGCCAGTGTCTGCCCGCCCCAAGCTGCTCAGAAGCCCCTAGGAACGAAGAAGGCATTAAGAAAAATCAGGTCAGCTGTGCCATGGCTTCCTTAGTCCTTCCTCTTTTCTGGAAGAAACTTTTCCCAGTCTACCTGCAGTCTCAGTAAAACTAGGTGTTTCAAAGAGAAAACTTGGAATGACTGTGCATGTTTTTCAGTACTGTGCAAATACCGATTAACAGCTCTTACCTCAGTTTTCATAAAGTGCTTTATGTGCATTGGTAAATTAGCAAATTAACATTCTGTAATGTGACCAAAATCTCACAGGATTCCCTAAGTCCAAGTGTTTACAGGTCATGTCCACAGTAAAATCATACTTGTGTAAAAAAGCTCTCGTCTTCATTTCCAACTTACATTTTAAAGTTAAGTGGTGTCACCTTTTAGACTCATGTGTTTCCACGCAACGGGTTTAGCATGGGATTTATGACACTAACTGTTCACTCAGGTGTCCTATGCTGAGCAAGGCACCCCCAGGAATTCCTCCCACCAGCTGGGTTCTTGTACCATCTAGAAGAGGACTTCTTCAACCTCCTAATCTCACAGGCAGTTATTTAAAGCAGAGATTGTCTCACGTAGTCCCGTGCGCCGTTGTGAGATCATGTCATTCCTATCAATTTCTGTCTATAGACTGTCTGAGAAAAATCTATACCATCAAATAACAGCTCCCAGCTTCACCTGAAGGTCTTGGGCCCCAACTGCCCACAAGGCACAACTGCTCCTTTACATCCAGACTCTGCTTTGGGGGACTGAATCATCTATTTCCTCTAAACCAAAACACAGCTGTGGTTTTAGAGATGGATCTCTCCAGGCATCATGCCCAAAGAGCAGTATGGGCAGGACGGCACCAAGTTCAGCTGCCTCCACCCTGCCCAGTCCTGTGACGCTGTTCCAGCAAGGCCCGCGAACCTTCCAACGCTCACACGTGCCACCTTGCCGTACCCAGGGCATGCAACACATGTCCTCAGCTAAAGGTTAAAAAACCCCCACGTTGATATGGCACGCTGCTCATATTGTTTCAGCTGCTGGGACTAAAGAAAAACCATCCAGAAAAACAATCATACCCTAGGTCCTTCAAAGCCCCACGCTGTGTTGCGGAGAACCCGGATCCGTGTGCTACGTATCCATCACTGCGGTCGGGCTGCTCTGCAGGTTCGCCCCTCTGCAACGTGGACATGAGCCCCTCTGCCCCACTGGGCCAGGGCACCAGGGATCTCTCCTTGGATCAGATGCATTAGCATTGTAAAAGTAGCCTGTAATTGCAGTAATTACTTCCATGGGAGACTAATGTTAGGAGACCTTCAACACAGGAAGCTTTGATCTAACAAGCTTCGCACTAAATCGACACAACTCTTGCCTTCCTGCAAAGCAAACCTGTTTTGTATGTGCATTTCTCAGCCAGCGCTTACTTTAACAAAGACCCACCTCACTATGCTGGATTTTGCCAGAAATCCTTCTTCTTTCTCTACCAGAAGGGCTTCCTTCTGATAGAGATCTCACTTGGATGGGTGCCTGGGGTGAGTCAAGGAACCCAAACATCCCACTCCACCCCAAATGCAGGTTTTAGTACCTCCTGCAGGCAACATTTTCTCAGATGCTCCTAATGGCACGACGAAGCTTGTTACAGCTAGCTGTTCACTCTTGGCAGGGTCCCTGAAGGATGGGCAGCAGTACAAAAGCAACTGCCCCCCCTTCTTTCCACCCCCACACCCCAGAAGTGGGAGAAGGGAAACAGCACCAGAATGCCATGTCCTGCGTGTCCCTGCATCAGCAGTGACTAGCTGAGGCAGAGACTGAGCCCTCGTACAAAGTAAGATTAACTCCATGACTCATGTATTCATGGCAAGGAGTAAGGACCTTTTGGAAATGACTTCACTTGTTTTCTGTGGTCTAAACTAAACCTGACAATGTGAACTTTTTCCTGCCTAGACCTATGATTGGTGTTAAGGGAACTGAGATTTTTCTCCAGTTTGAAAGTGGGACTTGAGGAGGTGGTTATTTTCTAGGTCAAATCTCCCCTGTGTCAATCCTATGGTTGCAGTATGGTATGAACATCACTGAGAGATGTATTGTGCTGGCACAATACAACACACATCTCTATAGACATGTAGAGAAGAACTCTTAATTGTTTATTGGTATTCTTCAAAATCTTTTTAAGCTCCTCAGTTAGATACTCCTGATTCCAGCGGAACAAATTATTGGAACTTGGGACATGCCTTTCCCTAAGCTTTTCTTCAACTGTATTTTTTTTCTGATTAAATCGATTGTTTTTAAATGCTAGGTTGACTGAGAAGGTCCTCCTTAGTGGGGCTTCTGGAATATCTGCAAAGTTTAAAGTACGGTTGATGCATATTCCCCAATAAAAGGATAAAGTAAATCAACGTATGTTTATTTCTGCAAGATCTAAGCAGTTCCTACCCTCTTCTGCGTATTCGCACTCCATGCCCCACTTACTCTCCATGCAAGCATTTCCGATGCATTTCCAAGCCAAGATGCAAACTGGATCACTGAAGGAATCACATTAGAAAAACTCACGTTTATTTTATTTCTGGGTAGGAGAGTAGGATTTTTTTTTTTACCCCAGACCATTTCAGCAGTCCCGTTTACAGCATGGCCATACAAACAACTGCATCACCGCAAGCAAGGAGTTCACAAAAGATGACAGTAAGCAGCTAGGAAGAGCAACATGGAAAGAGGAACTTCTTGAGCTGTTTTTGTTTTCTTCTACCAGAGCCAACTAGCTAAGCACCTATCATTTCACTTGTTTTGTGCTAATGAGGAGAGTAGCAGGTAGGATTCAAGCAAATGCCTGCATCCCATAACAACAATCACTATGAGCTCCCATTCTTACATCCATATGTATTTACCCATAACGTTACCTCAGCACAACCGACCGGGGCATCTGGAAGCAGGGCACCTTCTTAATTCATCGATTACTTGACTAACACGATTTTTGCCTTCACTTAGGTTACTCCCTCCTTAACATTTCTCCAGGCCTGAACATGTGGGCTCCTTCACCTGTGTTCTCATTACATACTCTTAGATCTGTCCAGGTCCAAATCCGACATGGATTTCATCCACTTCATGTGGTCTGTCAAGCTTTGAGCTCAAATTCTTTATGTCTGGCTTATCAGGTATGTTCTCTCACTTCTTGGACTAATTAGATGGGTTCAGCTTTGGATCATTTCTTAGCACATATAATAAATGCTGGGGCCAGCCTGGACCCTGCCTTTGTATCAATTTAACTACTTTGAATTTAGCTGATACCAGTAACATTAAGTTGATACAAAGCTTTGGCATGTGTCTGTTCACCAAAATGCTGCTAGCAGTATAAGTTATTTTCCTGTGTGAATGAACTTCATGGACAATCAGGATTTTACAGCAGTATAACTGCACTCATACAGTACTGCTCCTTTGTTTTTATTATATGAATTTTAAACAACAGTGATAAAACGGAATTCAGTATTCACAAGTTTGACACCCAGTAAATTGCCATTTTTGCTCAATTCCCCCCTCCCCCCCTTCACATTTTTGCCCAACTTGCTTTACTGTTGTGTAACTGCCTGGACTAAAAATGTACTTAGCAATTTTTTTGTCCCTTTGCCTTGATATGAATCTCCTTCTTGATCTGAATGAAGGACTGCCAAAAAAGATCCATGAAAACGTGTCCTACTTACCTAACGAATGCTTTTTAAGGGAAACTGTTCTGCTTTACTTGCTAAACCTGTTTACGCTTTTTGATTGCCCCAGTAATAATGTGTTTCGTATTGAGAACAGAAGGTAGTTTTTTCCCCCCGAGGTGCTCAGAGACGTCTTCTCCAGCCAGAATCCCCACTCCCATCACCTGCCTCAGGTGCAGGTTAACACTGGTGGGACTCAGGTGGTGCTCCCTTCCCTTTCCTTGGCAGTGGCTGCTCCCTCCGCTGCCAGCCTGCCACCGAGCATCGTGTCCGTCTGGCAGCCGCCCCTGCAACCTCCGGAAGCTCCCTGGCTCCATTTTCTCGTTCCAGCTGGGCACCGAGGCACCGTCCCCGTCTGCGTGTTTGCGGCGCTTGTGCTGGCGTGTGGTTATGGTGCTGGATACAGCAGGTCTTTCAGGTCTTTTCCCAGTTAAGGAATTTTTGCTTTTGCTTCGGATGGGGCTGTGGCCAGTATGGTCCAAAGTGTCCTCACGCCGCTTGTCAATGGTTTGTTCTGCATCTAGAGAACTTCACTTATTTTCTGAGGGTAAAATACACAGTGACATCAGTGCTGTTTGCCTTTATATGTCATTGAGTTCCCTACCCATTTCTCTCCCCACTCTTTCATTTGGCATGCAATCATCGAGAAACTTCCTAGGAAGTCTCCCCTTTAAAGGCAGTACGTTTCTGCAGTACAGGTACAGGAACAAGTCTGTTGTCCCTCTTGAGCCCACTGGGCTACTCCAATGTCTGAGGGTGCTGTACCAGGTACAACAGTACCAGAAAACTGTTGTAAAGTGTGTATCTTACCAAAGTCTCTTTCTTTTCTGGTTCCTCATTCCATCTATCACCTTCCCCAGTGGGTTTGAGACAGAGCGACAGAATCACAGAACGGTTGAGGTTGGAAGGGACCTCCGGAGGTCATCTGGTCCAACCCCCTGCTCAAGCAGGATCACCCAGAGCTGATTGCCAGGAATGTGTCCAGACAGCTTTTGAATATCTCCAAGGATGGAGAATCCACAACGTCCCTGGGCAACCTGTGCCGGTGCTCGGTCACCCTCACAGTGACAAAGTGTTTCCTGATGTTCAGAGAGAACGTCCCGTGTTTCAGTTTGTGCCCGTTGCCTCTGGTCCTGTCACTGGGCACCGCTGAGCAGAGCCTGGCTCTGTCTTCTTTGCACCCTCCCTGCAGGTATTTATGTATCTTGATGAGATCCCCCTAAGCCTTCTCTTCTCCAAGTTGAACACTCCCAGCTCTCTCAGCCTTTCCTCATGGGAGAGACGTTCCAGTCCCTTCATCATCTTTGCAGCCCCTTGCTGGGCTCTCTCCAGTATGTCCATGGCTCTCATATACTGACACCTCTGGCATTTTCTTCCAAATGATTCACAAGGTTTAGAAGTCCTCCCTGCTATTTGTCAGAAGTCTTTGAGCTTATTAAAACTCTCTACTTATTTTTTTATTTTTGAAAAACGTTAAGGTTAATTTAAAAAAAATTACTGGTATTCAGGACTCTGGTTTATTTATTAATATTATTTTTTTAAAAATTCCTATGTCCTGTCATGCTCTCAGCATCACCTTTTCCAATACAATTCTCGTTTCCAACTGAGTGATTTGATCTTTGCTTTAAGATAATTTTTCATCTGTTGCTTATTTGGCTTTGTTTCTTCTTGACCAGGTTTCACAGCTTCAGATTCTGTGTTGGCAGTTTCTTGGCCAGTTTTCCTTTCCTGTTGACCAGATATAATCTCTGCCAGTATGGTCGCTAAGTCCTCTATCGCTGGCCAAGCAAGAATCAATCATGCTGAATCTTACTAATATAAATCTACACTTAACAAAAATGTAATCCTCTTGGGAATTATCATCCACCCTAACATAAACTTTGCCACATTTTATCAATACCTATGAATATTAATTAATTATTCTAACCCACCTACATGCATGTTTGTAAATAGGCAGCTATCAAGATAATTAAAATAGCAAGACAAGAGGAGCAAAATGGCTTCAGTCTAACAGCTATATAAATGTATCTATTTAAGAACACTGCTTCTGCCTGGGTTTCACAGGACAGGTCGCCGTTAGACTCCATACGCATGTGGACCTACTTTCTGGCTATTCTAGTTTCACAACTATATTGCAGAACTGCTGTAGAGCCACAGGCAGGTTGAACCCCATTGTCCTCCAGACCATTCAGGCTTAGCACAAATGCACGATCTAGCGACGAGAGCTTTCACTCAGCCAATTCTGCGTGCCCAGAAGTTCAGCTCAGCTTTTTCATCCTGAACAATGGGGAAGCAAGGGGGATAGCCTAATATTTTATCCTCTGTTTTGCCTACGTAGTCTTTGTCGACCAGCGGTTTGCGGCATTAAAGGCGAACCTCTTGCATGTAATAGCGTTCAAAAAGCCTTCCTCCTGCAGACAAGGCAATGAGTTAGAGTCACTGTTTGCTGTTATCCTCATCTGTTTTTCAAATGATGATGCCTTTTCTATCGTCTATGTAACTTGTTCTGCTCCTTCTGCCACACCACGGCACGGTCTCTGGGTTGAATACAGGACAAAATTCTGAAAATTTGTTCTGCTGCTGTCCTGTCTCCCAAGGATCAACCCCTCCCTTTGAGCTTTGCTTGTACTTTTTTCACTGCTCCCAGTCAAACAAGTTATTGAAATGTTTTTGTTTGTTTTTTGCTGTTTCCCTCCCTCGCCTTCAGTCGATGTTTGTAAAGCATTTAACACTACACCAGGCGGGTTAATTTACTGCACTGGTAAAACAGGCTATTTGGAGTGTCTTGCAACACTGACATGTTTTCAGCTTGAAAATCAGATGTCTCCATCCCAAAGGAAAGAATTCTTGCCAAAGCTTTGTTTATATCGATGCCAGGTGCAATCTGGCCCAACAGTGGTAATGACATATGAACACTAAACAGTTTGTAAAAAGCATGCTTCAAAATGAAATCTGAATCCTATATATAAAGACCCAGGTAAGAGTCTTAGTAGGAATTTGCCTGGTGTAGGAAAGTATTTCTTTGTAGAAACATTAATTTGGCTTCTGGGCTCCCTTTAGTGTTATTAGTGGCTTCTGATTTCAATTTTTTCATTACAGATTGTTTTTCTTTTGCTTCTGGTAGAGTTTTCAAAGCCACAGGTTTATTGCGTAGAAATATTTTAACAAAAATTACTGTAATTACTGTATTTAATACTTTATTTTGTACATGGCTCTTGCATGTACGATTAACAAAAGAAACCTTTCCTCTTTTTGCCTCGCAGAGAGTGACTCTGATTTGGTGAAAATTAGAAATACTGCGATGCAATGCATACTGCAGCACCTCTTGAAAGGGAATTGCCAGAACTGAATTGCATCCTCTTCTTCTTAAACAAGTTCAAAATAGGCTTTCATCCCTAAAGGACATTTTTTTGGTTACTGCTGGCTACACAGAGGGGAAAAAAAATGTTAAGCCTGTGTCAGAGTCCTGACCCTTAGATTAAGTAACTCCTTGCCCATAATGTGAAAGCATCAGAAACCCTGGCAGGCTGCAACTTGCATACGTTTGTCTGAGCTCTGTGATGGTCACATCCCCAGCAACACTTTGCAAACTTAGGGTCAGGTAAAACTCTGGAAAACAACAGTGGGCTGACACACTGAGGGGTTTTTAAAATGTGCCCGGATTTTCTTTGCAAATCTGTATTAAAATGACACTCCCACTAACTCAGCGGCCATTTACATGAAGATCTGGCCCTTAAAACTCAATGACATTTATGTAGTGATCAGATTCTTCCCTCTTCAGAAGGGCAACGTTAAAATCAAACACCCATTGCTGCTGTAGAGTACCCGTACTGCCATAAGGAAGGTGCTCAGTGGGATCTACGTATCATGGAGGCATAGAGCTTATCATTTCCCCATAGAGTAAACCAAACAAAAGCAGTGAGACCAACAGCAATAAGAGACTATTTAACAAAAAGCTATTCATGTGCGCAACCCATTACCTCACCACATACCTAAGTGTGAGCCAGTGGCTTTGGGTTTTGTTTTAAGGAGAACTCTGAGGGAAATTTTCAGGATGCCTTTCCAATGTGTTTGAAGTAAAATCATGAGATCAGTCTGCCTTTAAAATGAGAGATAAACCACTTAATACTTTAACTCAAACTTCAGAAATCATGATTCTTGAATCAGTGCCTCAGCAGAAAAGGAAAGACTCAGATTTGCAGATGGCAAATTGCTTGCTGCAATCTGAAAGGGTCTATACTATAATGGCAAAAAATATGACTATATACACTTTCTTCCTCTGTCCATCTGCTACTGTTATAGTCTAGTGTGGGGGTGATTTTATTTAAATTTGGACTGTTTGCAAGCTGATTTCTCATTTCTGCAATCATTAGGTTTGTCACAAAAAGAATAAATAGATTTTTTTTTTAAAAAAACCCAACTGCTGCCTTGGTGCTGTGTGACTTAGATAGTGAAATCATTGCAATAGACTCCCACTGAAGAAATCTACATACATCTGCTGCTAGTCTGCATGGTATCTCATCCAGTGACTGTGTATGTACATCTATACATGGAGGGTTTGGGAGTCTTCACAATGCCTGTAAGTATTTTCCTGAAACGGAAGATGGAGAATACTGGTAATGACCAGACAGACCAAGAATAATAGAAGAGTAATGCATTAATAATAGAAAATGAGTAATGCAAATGGATATTTAATTTATTAATATTTAAAGGTCATAGGAAGAGGCATCTTGTTTTACTCACTTATTATTCACCTTCATCCAGGGACATTTTACACTAGCTTGCCACGGTTTCCCCCGCACTCGTTTTGTAAGAAAAAATGTCAGTGGACAGAGGTATGTATTTATCAAGACACAGAGACATTGAAAAGCTGTCACGAACCATGACTGCAAACATCAGATCGTTCACCCTTCCCCTTGCTCAAGACTTGCCAAGAATAGGACATATAGACGGATTTTTATTTTTTTCTTCAGAGGGACTGGATTTGCCTAGAAGAAGCTTTTGTGCCTTCTGCCATCAAACCCTCACCCTTGCAGGGACCACTCGGTGGCCCTGCCTCTGGAGTGGTGGTCCTCATGGAGAAATCCCCCCGGCTCCGGTGGGTCCCCTGCGCTATCCTCATGCCTTTGGGCTCCCAGCGGCGCCGATGCACCAGGGAGTTGTCCCCACTGCTCTTCAGAGTCACTCCCCAGTACACCCCGCTCCCCAGAAGGCGAGCTGGCGGCTGCAGGGAACGGGAGCAGCTGGCTAAAGCTGCCAGCTCTGCCAGGCTGACGGCAAAGGAATTGCAGCAAATAATGGAAATTGGCTCCTTAACATGTTAGGTTTTTAAAATGGCTGGTGATGTTACAGGATGCATACAGTGGTTTTAGGGCTTGTAGGTCATTAGCTCGGGGGCTCTGAAAAATTAATATCTGAAGGCAGACTTTTAAAGGGTTCACTTTAAACAGCTTGCTCTGTGCAAATGAGAAAATATCAAACTAAACTTATTAGGGAACGTTGATTCCCCTCTCTTTTGTAGTGTGGAAGGAGTGTCAGTGTGCAAGCTGGAAACTCAAGCCCATCAGGACAGTAAAGATTTTGGCTCTGTGTTTTGCGCAACTTGGAGGAAAACGAGGCAGCTGCCAATAAGGCTTTATCCTGCTTTGAGTCCCATGGCAAGTCCACCAGTGAAGGGGAAGATGAGTTCGGCCCATTGCTTGGCAGCACCTTGCAAGGTATACATCTAAGGTATAAGTCATCTGCCTGGTCTAAATACTAACAAAGTCTAGTCAGCTTCTGGATGGCCCACCTTATGTATTTTGGGGATTTTTTTCTTCTGTTTCCTTTAAAATTTAAAAGGAACTTTGATTTTGTTATAGTTTGCATTCAGTATTTGCCCTCCATCAAAATGGTATTGATATAATATAGCATACATGTTGTTCTAAAGTCACTGAAAACAGCATTAAAGAGCACTGAAGAGCACTATTTGCTGTGGATCTGAAAATACAGAAACATTAACATATTTCTTTAATTGAAGAAAATGAATAGGCAGGAGACATTTTGTTGCATGGTTCTGAAATTAGGATCTTTGTCTGAAGCTGATGTAAAAAATAAATGGGTTTTAAGCTATGTAAGATTTAAACTGTCTAGCACCTTTGTCACTTATTCCATGTCAAGTGGCTACAGACTGCAGTGATTCTGCTAAGGAGGCTTTTCACATTCACTTCTACCAGTAGTAACCCAAGACGCGGAGGGGGGTGAAGAACGAGGGTCATATTTATAATCTGGAACGCTGCAAAATGTATCTCTTCAAGTTTTCAGCTGAACTGAGATATTTATCTTAACAAGATCTAATTAGACCTAATTTCCATAGCATATCAATTATTTTCCTCATTAGAGTAGCTAATGCCATGTTCAGATATCATGGCAATCAAGCTTGCGATTTCTGGAAAAACTGGTTAGAAGGCTTAGTATTAAGAGTGTTTCCAACTGTGAAATTTATCCTTCCGAGCAATGCCTCCCAGTTTACTCACTTTGTTCCAGGATTCTCCGCAGCATATGGCCACTGGAACCCATTAAATAACACGAAGTAAGACAAAGTCAGCGATGAGTCAAAAATAGCTGCACTAGTGAATCGCCTTTCAAAATTCTGTCTCTAAGAAGAAAAATAATGAAGAATAAGACATGCAATTAGAAGAAATTAAGGTCAATTTTCAAGCCGGGTTGCCTACGTGGTGGTTTCAAAATCCATGTTAGGCACCTCAAATAAAAGCCGTCTGATTGAACACCTGCAGCTCTTGGCAATGCACTCGCGCATATAAGGCAGCCAGGCAATTCTTGTACACAAAGTCACTACCTCGGTTTTATATTCCACGTTACCTATAACTCCTAAAACTCCAGGTCCTAATCGTTAGGTTTGACACGTTCCTTTCTCCTCCTAAGGAAGATACCCAGTGTTTCCAGTGCGTGGCCATATGTGTGCCATATACTTGCTGGACAAGTCCCATTTGCTCAGCGTGAGAGTGAAGGCGCTTTTTTTAGTACAGGAGCTTGTATTTGGCCAAATGCATTGTCACAATATATTGGGATTCCTAGCATCCAGCCTGAGCCATCTAAAAGTTAGGTGTCTGCTCTAAGTTTATTCCTAGAGTTTTTTACAGTCAATAGTGAGAGGTCTGTATACCTGGAAGGAGATTTTTCCTCTCCTAGACTAGCTGCCTAAGGCATCGAGATGATTCTTTCTTTGGGGGCACCCACCTCCCTCAGCCGAGTATGCAGGGAGCCTTGGCAGCTTGTTGAGACGAAGGACCTTCTTCCTAGAGAGCGGCAACAGGCAAAGAGAGTCTCACCTCGGTGTCTGCGGGGCTGGTGGCTCCTATCCACACACAACGTTTTGCTAATATGCAAGGTCTAACTATAAAGCTTTGTGGCTATAAGAATATCACACGAACAGTGGATCTTCAGGATGAGCTCAACGTACGGTTGTACTGACAGGCTGCATGGCTGAGAGCAGGGAGATGCTTTCACTCACAGCTATACCTTAGCCAAACGCTAGCCAACTACATTTATTTCCTCTCATTTAAAATACATCCAGTGCTCTGAATGGGTGCGTCTCAAATGAGGCACAGGACATATGCAAGTTCTGAATAAACTGAATGCTTTATCTGATGCATTTTGAAGCTGTGTAGTTATTATTATTTGGCTACTTTTGTATCCAACTCCCTTCATTTGCAAGTAAAAAGATGCTTCATTTGGCCATCTAAATAGTATATTCAAACAAAATTTCCCAGGAAATAAACAACTGTGCTCTTCTGACCTGCGATATGAACAATAAAAAGTTACCTAGAGTCCACAGACTGTACGTAAGGTGTCTGTCCCCTTATACCTAAGCATATCTATGGATTTAGTGGGCATATTCAGGTATAATGCAGATAGGAATCTGGCCACATAACTCCTAATTGATTTAAAATTATATGGATGGTAACGGTGCCAGAAGACAATTTAGTTTGCTCTCTTTCATACTGAGCTGAAGTTGTTTGGTTTTCTTAAAAGAAATAAAACTGATAATTGTCACTACAGTAAGTAAATATGTCTGAATACATGCAGAAAGCAGATCTATTGGGTAAGAAGGTTACAGAATCTCATTTTGTGGTCCATCTGCTCCCTCTTTGCTTCCCAAGCCAACAGACACTAATCTGGGATGAAGAAACTGACAGGACATGGGGGAGGAGTAGACGGTCACGATTCCGACTCGTTTCAGCTTTTTGATATACGTGCTCATGCCATTGTGATATAATAGAAGGAAAATAATGCAGTGCAGTCAGGAGGACAATTCAAACAATTACGTATTACAGCAGCATTTTACTGTTCAAGACTTTGTCATCATTTCAGTGCAATTTATATATTTTACCTCTGAGACCTGAGCACTCAAAATTAGTGTTCAAGGGGAAAAAGGTGCATAGCTGGAAAAGACTGTTAAGCAGATCATAAGCTGAAATAAACAGTAAAATAATCAGATCGAGCTAAGAAAATTGTCCAGGGTACTCCTGTTGGATTTTTTTTTTCTAATTTGCATTTATGCTGATGGTCTTGAAGAAAATATGAACTCACTCCGATAAAAATTTTCCAGCGACCCTAACATGAAAAAAAAATCAAAAGCGGTGCAAGAGGATGAGAATTAAATACAAAAGAGCTAAGGATAAAAGCAAAATTCAAAGCCATGGACCGTCAGTGAGAAAGACAAAGCCGAAGTGGCAGTGTGGCTAACCAGGGATGGCAAATGAGAAAGGGATGTGCTATGTGACTGTGCAGTAGTAAAAAAACAGCCAATGGAGCTGTATCATGTCACCTCCATCTCTGTGCAGCTCAGCAACAACAGTACTGCCAGTCTTTATTTCTAATTCTGGATACTTTGTCATCAGAAAGACCATAATAAATAGAAATAAGTTTGTATGGAAGCAAGAAGGAGCAAAGTAAAAAAAGAGATGAAAAGAGATAAATATGTATTGTTTGGCTTAACTGTAATTAAGACACAAGGCATGTACAAATAATTTAAGCACATTAACACTCCACTGAAAGTGGTAAGTTCTTGACCGTGGTAAAAGAGAAATATCACTAGCATTTTGGATAAGTACTGTGAAGAAGTTACAAAAAATAAAGTTGTTGTCAGTGGGAAAGTGTGTCTCATGGTTAAAGCACCTAATCTGAGATTTTAAAATCATTTTGACCACACGATGCGAAGCACTGACACAGCGTACGGTCCCTCTGCCAGGTGAAGGCTGCTCATACTTTCTGGAAAGGTAACTTTAGCCCAGATCGGAGGCTGTGGACCTGCATAATAATGACTAGACTTCCCTCAGCTAACCATGGACTTTTCATGGGTCCCTTCTTATCCCCTTTGTACGCCCAGTCCTCCAAAGCCACCTGGTTGTCCTGTGGACACGGTTGCCTTCCCTTATCTGCAGAGCCATGATGATTCATGAGGAAGCTGGCTTAACTTTGACCTTTTTTTTGCCCACTGCAAAACACCTGAACTGACTCAATTGCTCCCAAGACACCACAGCCCAAGTCAACCACACCAAACAGTAGCACCAGTGTCACTGGTGGCCCCAGCCAAACACAATGGAGACTGCGTGCTGGAGACTGCGTGCTGACAGTGGTATTGCTGGGGAACACCAGCATTTTGTCAGGGCACTGCATGCGCTTGGGTTGTGAAGGCAGCAGCCATGCAGGGACAACGAGGGGGAGCTCAGGACATCACCATGCACATGCTGTGTGGATATTTTAGAAGACTGGAGCAGTAGACAGTCAAGGGAAAGCTCTGAGCTAAGCCTGTGAAATGGTCAAGCGCAATGACAGAAGTTCAAGGTCAGCACCACAAGGAGCTTGCCTGCATCCAAACGAGGACACAGACACAACTGCAAATGCAACAGGAGGTTCCCTGGAGAAGCAGTCACCCTTTGACTGAGGACAACTCACTTCATCCCAAAGAGGTTAATGACTACCATAGATGGAGAAGAGATGATTGGAAGGAACCTCTCTGAAGCTTTGGTTTCCCAAGATATCCAGAAATTGGCTTGACTTCCACATCCCTCAGTGTGAAAGCAATGTTTGGAAGCCCTTTGTTTCATGTTTTTTCTGGGCATGCTGAGAAGTACTGGGCAAAAAGGTAACTTTCTGCAGCTTTGTTCTCTCACACACACATATGCAGACCTACATAGCTGTCTCAGCCTTGCATATCCCAAACAGCCCTCACTCTCACCCTGGGTCTAAACTTTCCAGGGTCTAAGGCCTTTCTCCTTATGGGCTCCTTGGGGCTCTCTAAGGTCAGAAATCACATGGTATTGATTTTGTGAGAGCCAAGAATTTCATGCAGCAAAGCCCATACATAATTACAGATCATCTTCTGAACTTAATCTAATGCATCAGGATTTATAAAAATCAAACCCGAACTTGAGATAACAAAAGGGATTCCCAGCACAGCAAGCTTTTCCAGAGAAACCTGCGCAGATCTCTGCTCTTATGGTTTAATGCACTACAGGCACAGTGTGCAATCACAGAATAAGGGTACGCTTGGCATGAGCGAAGATGCGCATTCATCAGCCTAGAATAGCACGGATCCAAGTCACATTCCCAAGTCACATCCTCCGGTCTGTATGGTGCCTTCAAATGGTCAGAGTGATCACTAGGAAGTCAATCTAAGATCCCTCTCCTCACTCTCCTGTATTTTGGAAGCTGGTCTTGATCCATTCATCTTCCTCTGAAGCTGTCAAAAATTCTCTGTTCCCAGGAGTATGAAGAAAATAACTTTCTCCTTCTACCTACACTGGATCAGGGATCCCTGGAATAAGAGGCAGTGTCTTTGTGTTTAATAGTCCTTGATTGGATTCTTTCATGAATATGCTCTGTTGCTTTTTGGACTGATGTTCATTTCCACACTACCGAGAGGGAAAAGAGCCTAACTATGCATTGCGTGAAACTGAGCTGCTTCTCGATTTGCTTGGAACGTGCCACTTGACAATTTTTCTTGTTTGAAGCATCTTGGCATCTGCAGCCAAAGCCAGACAACTCAAGGACACAGCTGGTCCTACAGGCTCTAGAGAAAGCCTGGGAACAAAACCAGGGCTGCGGTGGTGAGAGAAGACTCAACAGAGTGAATGTGCAAAATCAGACTTGGCAGAGAAAGCCACCATGAGTGTGGAGCACAGCCAGGCTTCAGTGGGTGCCTCGGTGGAAAACCTAAGGGCCTTTGTCCAGGACATGATTAGCAGAGGTCAGCTAATGAATAATACAGGAACAACACTTTCTCCTCCTCAAAATCCCATGTCCAGCCTTTAGATCCCACCTCTTGATGGAGCTGGAAAGCCCATTGCAAGCAAAGACTGCTTTGACAACCCATGTGTCTATCACCTGCAGAAAGTGAGGGCTGAGAGCTTTTCTGGCTTTCACTCTGCAGCCCTGAATGTTTGGTAGCGTAGCAGAGAAAGCTGAGCAGTCACCAGCTTCCAGGTGGCCATGGCAGCGTTTTTCTTCCTACTTTGCAATGGGGTTCATCAGCTATGAACGTGGTCCTTCTCAACCTGCAGCTCTTGCTCCGCTGCTGAGCCCTCACTGTGCTGCTGATGGACCTCCTGTCCTTGCCCCTTCCTGCAGGACAGACACCAGGGAGTTCTGTAAGTCCAGCTCCACTTGCAGCCTCTCCCTGTGGATGGTCTGGACAGCCCAGGAGATGGCACTTGAGGCTGGGGACTCTGAGCACAGCCCTGCTCCCATTTGTAGGGTCTTTGCTGTCCTCCAGCATATGCTTCTGCGGCTTGTGAGCTGCTGAAAAGCAAATGGAATCCCGAAAATGGCACAGAGTTTCTCTGGCAGGTTATCTGATGTGCTGGCCAGTGCCCCACACCGCAGGGGGTGAGCAAGCCAAATGCAATAGGGCAGGGGATGTCGTGCACCAGACCCATGAACCACGCTGGCAAAAACACTGTCCCAAGTCCCCTGCCCTGCTCAGCGGAGGTGCCTGACCTGGAGCTGCATTCACTGACTCACCAGTGCGTCAGATCTTGCAGCGCCGGCCTGGGACTGATTGGCTTGGGAAGGAATTGGCTACAGGAATGGTGAGACCTGACAGGTGGCATGCAGATGGGAAGGAATTAAACCTCTATCGTTTGCCACTCTTTGATTCACTGCAAATTCCTTTCTGGGGAATAAAAAAAATAATCATGTCTTGTTCTAGACCAAAGATTTGGGTTCGGAAGATTTAAAGGCTAAACAAACCCAAAAGCTCTCGAAAAATTCAAATTCTACTCCTCTGCATGTCCATCTTGGGACCCATCTTTTGACAGAGCCCAGCATTAGACCTATTAGGTGATTTCTCTTAACTTGTGGCTCTTCCTTTTCTTTTACCTCCACACAGCCACTTGCTACTGCATATCTTGGTTCAAGTCCAGGTATCTATCCTGAAAACAGGATGCGTGACTTCTAAAATCCAGGCAAGTCGAAGCATTGGAAGGATTTACTGCTCATGTTAAATTACCAGATGCAGTAACTTCTCAAGAAGGAAGCAACGCCAGCCAAATTAACATAGGTGGGTAGGTTGAAGCAGCTAAGTAATCCATCCTGACCAGGCAGACCTAGAAGGAACTGCTGCCAACCACACATGTAAGAGAAACTAGTTGTTGTAAACCGCACCCTAAACGCAGTTATAAACAGAAGTAACATGAAAATATGGATATTCAGATTAATGAATTAAAGGCAATAACAATTTTGATTGGCTCATAAAAAATACAATTAATTTTTTTTTTTCTGCAGATAGTTCAAAATATGCAATTTGTAAAGGAGAACCCAAATAACCCTATATGCTTTAGGTCCAATACATTTAGCAACAGCCTAATTTAAGAGATTTAAACGGAGCTTTACACAAGTGTTGGAGAAGAACCCAGCCCTCTTGGTTCCAGGCCCCACGGGGGCAAGTGCCGTCCTCTGCCCAGCACCAGACTCCCACCCTTCCCACCAAAATAACATTTGCTTACTAATGGCTTTTTCTCCAAAAGGTGTAAATGGGCCCTTGTTTGAGCTCGTCACAGATTCAGCTTTATTCTTTTATCTACAGTAATTTGGAGATTTTTTTTCCCTGCAGATAGTTTCTATGTTCCAATCGCTGCTATTCGCTAGAGAAAGTCTCTTGGGCTTTTTGCCCTTTGTATTTCCTCTCTTCTTTCATGTGGAGAAGACTGCCAACGTGGGATTTGCAAACTGCTGCCAATATGGGATTTGTGCTGCTGCGGCTGCCAATCTTTAATTTAGCATATGTATAAAGCTAATTTTTGGACACGATGCTAGTGCCTGGCATCTCTGCAGGAGTCAGCCAGGTTGTAATGTTTGTATTGTACTGCACTATAAAAAACAATAAAAAGAAAATATAAAGGAAAAAGCCTTTTATCTCTAGCTTTATAGCTACAGATATGGTCTAAATACTTGTATTCTCCCTCTGCATCTAAAATTTGCTTCTTCCTTTCTGTGCTGCAGCTCTTTCTTTTAGATTTGCAGTTTGCGTTGCCTGCAGTAGGAGCCAATGATAAGGCTCCTGCTCCCTACTGAGCATATCTTCGTATTAAAATGTATAAATGCAACTCTTTAGCGGAAGAAAAAATGACTAGTTTCCCTTTAATTACATTTAAACTACACAGCCACATGTGCAAAGTAATACTTTCTCTGTTTTTTATTATTTTGATGCAGAGAGTCGGAGAAGAAAAATCTAACCGTTCAGGAAACATCTTTCTTACAGAAAACATAAGCTTGACTACCCTTCTTTGGCAAGGACATCTGCTGTTTGGGAGGAGGTTCCTGCAGCGAATCCTCTAAAATACGGCGCTGCCGTTCCGGCCCCCATGGGGGAGCGGGAGCAAGCCGAACTCCGGCTCTGGGAGGACCCCGTACGGAGGACCTCACGCAGTCCCGGGGAGCTCCTTGGCCATGTCCCTAGATCAGGCAAAGGGGAAAGCTGCCCAGAAAGCCGGGGCCGCAGGGTGGGCAGAGGGTAGTAGCTTTACACTGCCCTGTGATGGTGGCTATAGCAGGACGAAGGCTATAGTATGGGGTTACAGCTCCCAGTGGTCCTAGGTGGATTTACTGATGAGTTTTTATGGGAAGAGTCTCCAGCGACATTTTGCAGCTCTTCCTTACGGAGGGGATTTACTAAACCTTTATCTAAACCTATTCCAGCCCTTGTACTTGAAGGGTGACAGGCTGTGGTTTGGAAGAGCATGGCAGACTACGACAGTGGTGAACTAAGCTAGTGACTTAAAGTAGGGCCCACTGAATGCATCCAAGTTTAAGCACCTTTCCCGAAATGCAGGGGAAAAAGTCATCGGACAAATGCAGAGAAATAGGAGGGTTTTGCACGTTTACCTTTTTACAAATATTTAATCTTCCCCCGGGCTGCAGAATCTATTTTGATTTTATTTTTTTACCAACAGAGATTTTGTAATTTCTTTTTCCACGATAGATATTAGATGAAGAAAAATATTGCACTGTCCTGGCATGACTTTTTCATTTTAATTACTGTCATTTAAATTAACCGATCTACAAAAGTCCACAATATAGCGTTGACTACCCAGTAATAGAAGGTAGTTTTTCCACACGGCTAGAAGGAGATCTCCTAGCTTGCCTACTTTCACAGCGGCAGTGCCATGTGCCATAATGAGACAGGATTATTGTTGCAACTGCTCTTGAAGGCCTCTCTCCCCAGGCAGCCGAAGAATGACTGAGTCATGCAGGTGATGCATTCGCTGTAATGAGACGGACAAAACCCCGAAACCCACATCCAGGCCTCCGCTCGATGCAGAACAATCCCCCACGTACCCACGCCTCTGGTGGAGGGGAGGGCATGGGGACGGGGGGGTGAGAACAAAACCACCGATGCTAGGAAAAACCAAATAGATAATATTTATTAAAAAAAAAAGGGGGGGGGTGTCTAATGCTAATAGGCGCTGCACAGTCATGCAGAAAACCCAGAGTTTGATTTCTAATCCTGGCGTCTTGCTCCCCTGGCTGGCGGGGAGCACGTGCGGGGTGGAAGGAGGTGCCGTGCATCACTCAGCGGCAGCCCCTCTGGCTGCCTAATGAAAGGGGCTGACAGGCTTTTACGGGAGACCCATCCAGCCCGCCTTGGCTGGAAGGATGATGGCCTTGGCACGGAGCATCGCGCCACAGGAGGGGACTTTTTCCCGGCTTTATAAACTCTATCCTTGAGGCCCTGTGTCGCTGCCAACTTCTTCTGCCCAACGCAGGACTGTCTAGGACTCCCTCTGGGGCTCATCCGCTGGTTGGAGAGGCTGTTATTGAGAAACACAGGATACACTCTCACAGAGCGCGCTGAGCCTGGACCACCCTTGCTGAGCTTCCCGCACCTGCTGGCCGGGAGACCGAGCATCGGGGCTGGGAACGGTTGCAAGAATAGTACCATTGATAGGAAGCAGAAGCGCAAAACAATTATAGATCTTGTGCTAGGAGTTCACGAAGGGGGTGGTATTGTGAGGAGCCCTCTGTTAGTTAGAAGCCGGCTCTATTCCCAGAGCATCGGTGCATCAGAAAGCCCCTACTGACAGGCACCTCAGAAATATGGAAAGGCTTAGCACTCTGAATGCCACGATGCTGTCCCCAATGTTGTGCTCATGTTAGCAGCCATGGTCTGAGCCCCCTACCCTCTCCTGTCCTGGGGGCAGCAGGAGGAAATGCTGTTGTCTCTTCAGTGTCAAGTGTAACTGGACAAATGTGGGACAAACTCTATTTTATAGACATCCATGCAGCTCTAGGGTTACAACGCAAACATGAATTTCCAATCTGTAGTGGAGAAAGGGGAAGGATTTCTGCACCTTCGCTTTGCTTTGCAAGCTCCTCTCCCGGGCGCCAGCCTGTGAGCGCTGGTGACTGCACCGGGGAGCCATTCCCGGCGACTAAGGTCTCGCTTCCTCCGAAAGCACCCGCTGTGGTTTGGATCAGTCATTTGATTTCATAGAACGCAGGGTTGCCCTCTGCTATGAGCCAGTGGCATCTGAAACTACTGGAGAAGTAAAGCAAGCAGTTAAGGATGTTTTCAGGCCCGTCTACCAGGATAAAACCCACCACAGGCTTTGTTTCACCTGTGTCTGGCCCTTCTCCTCTGCTTAAATCCCATGATTTATTTGGTTTGCCTGATGCAGGCAGAGCCCAGGAGCCCTGTTTTCCCTAAGAAGGTATCACACAAGCTCATGCAAGCACTGTTCAGCCCCAAGACAAAGATATTATCCCTGGACTGAAAGCACAGGCCAGGGCCCGTGTCCGATCAACCACTGGTGACTCTACTAAACCTGCCAGAAAAGGGACTGCCACCAAGGATCATTGCTGTCAGAGAGTTAAAATCTTTGACAGTGCCAACCAGGGATAAATCTGAACTGAGGGACAAGTACTTAAACTGTATGCTGCATCACAAAACCCATTCAGAAGCCTGCACAAAGCCCAACCCAACCAAAACAACAACAAAATGCTTTTCGGGAGGTCTTGGTATGACCTCATCATTGACCTGCTGATTCACCATTCAGTTGGGCAAAGGATTCATATGACACTAGTCTTTCCCAATCATGTGAGAAGGGTACCAAATAAAATGGAGTCGCTGGTGTGAAACATGAAATTATCCTCTCACATTTCATCTGTCAATTATTTCACATCAGCAGGCAAGGAAAACAGATGTAATGAACAGCTCATCATTCAAAACAATCACCCACTAAAACTAATTCCCTCGCTAAATATATTCAGGGGAAGATCAGCAATGGTTAGATTTACACACAGTGTGAACCGAATTCACTGGCCTGTTTTCTGTGCTGGGCCACACCAGCCCGCTCTGAGGGTCCGGGCAGCTGCCCACTCCCAACCCATGCCCCCTCACTGTACGACAGCACGTCCAAAGGCAACCCTCGTTAGAAGCGCAGTGCCTTAACGTCACTTACTCGATATCCTGGGCATCTACCTCTCCTGGTGCACCAGTGCTCAAGAAAAATTATCTGAGAGGGACAATAAAATAGCCAGGGCAGGAGAGAATCACAGTACCATCACAGTATGTCAAAGGGAGATCACAATCAACAGTGAAAGCGAGGGCACATCAAACATGGATGATACAGCTTCATTTCAAAACCAACTGATGCTCCTAAAACAAATCCATATTTAAGAGGCAGGTGGATACCTCAATTTCTTTCCATCTATTTTCTTCAAGTCTTAGCTCTTTACAATCTTTGCCATCCTACCCACGTCTGACTTTAGGACTCCTAAAGCCTTAACGCTGCTGACTGTATCTCAGTGTAAGAAATACCTTAGAAATTGCACAGATGAGGTAATTATCACTGCAGAGTGCTATTTAAAAATGTGTTACTATGACTAATGGGGGAAGAAAAAAGTGTATTTTTTATTTCTCAAAATATGGCACATGCCTCTATAAAAGGTATTGAACAATTAAATGTAGAGTTTTTACATATAGTCCTTTGCTGATGTGAATATTAGAAATGGACGCTATATGGTCAATGGAGCACTGCTGAAGCACGGGCAGTCACACAAGAGTGACGTTTCCCATCTAATCACACAAACACGCCAACAAACTGTGGCACCTCGGTGGTCTGGTTCCTCACTGATATTTCAGTTGTTCGGCTGCCGCAGCCACAGCCACAGTGAATTTTGAATTAAACACTAGTGCTCGGCAATGCTGACGCTCGCAGTCAAGCATATCTTGATGAAATTAGAGATGCAGAAAATATTTTTTGACAGAGTGCACAAGCAAAACAGCCAGAAGTGCAGCCAGTTCGGTGCGAACGGCTCGTGCAGAGAGAGAGAGACCGGTGAGATGTTGAAAATTGGACTCTCTGATTTTGGCAGGAAGTGGCGAATTTTATTAGCAATCTATGTCGCAAACATAACTTTCCGACTATTAACAGTTTTTAGTTGCCAAAAGAAAATCACCATTTCTAATTGCTTCTCAGCTCTTACGTTTTACGATGGAGAAAAAGAGGAAAGCAAGCAAACTTACATCTCCATTATGTAAAACATTAGGTAGTGGAGAATACAGTAGCACTCCAGTTTAACAAAATCTTCACAAATGTAAACACTTTACAACCTTCTGTCCAAACCCAGCACCTGTAATTCCACAACAATGTTGCTCACACATATTAAAAATGTGCAGGAAAATTTTGCAAAGCATCGTAAATGAAATAGGAATTGGTAAAAATAGGACTGGTTATTCTTACTGTTGCTATTTATTACCTAGCGTGCGGGCTCTTAGAAGTCTAAGGACACTTTGCTTCCTTGAAGGAACACGTTGTATTCTGATTTTCCTTTGAATTCAACAGAATGCACATTTTAAATTATTAGTGCAAGAGAGAGCAGGATTACATCCGTCCTGTAAAGCACCAAACCCCACCTGTTTTACTGTATTTCTTCCTAGCCCAGAAGGAAAATACAGCCTTTTTGGCTCTGCGAGTACGACCGTGATCACTGAGCAGAGGAAATTGCTACGAAACAACACTTTAAGTGTCTATGACTTAGAGGTTTGGATGGGCTAAATGAGACTTTTAAAGCAGTGTGTCTAAACTCCATTGAAAATACTCTCAGCTTTTTAGCAGGTCCCCAAAGGTTCACTAGGACACAGGATGTAAAAATTAGTAGCTAGCTCCTTTGCAGAGAAAGGCTGGCAAGCTTGACGGGGAAATATCCTTTAGTCATAGCGGGGAGAGTAGCCCTTGGGGAAGGGCCCAGATGGACTTGGCTTCTATGGTCAGCTACATCACCCAGCCAGAAACACACTGCTTGTCACTAAACCCAAACCAGCTGTTCTCAACCACAAGGTTATATATTTATTAATTGCAAAAGTGTCATTATTCAGTGCTCTGATCATGCTAGCTAAGAAGACCACACATGTAAGCTTTCCAGCTGCATTAAAAAAGCATTGATTAGTCGCTCCATGAGGTGAGCGGGGACATTTCCCGCCCTGCCTTGCCAGAACATGGCTAGCATATGTACTAGCTTGCAGAGGACGGGGTCTTGAAAATGAAATACGAATTCTTCTACACGTCCTTACTGGAGCCATGGAAGTTGGAGAGAAGATAATGGAGAGCTGAGCGGTGCCAGATGTGCAACGGTTTGAAACTCGTGCTGATGA
The DNA here is from genome assembly GCF_929443795.1 of Astur gentilis. Classification (NCBI taxonomy): domain Eukaryota; kingdom Metazoa; phylum Chordata; class Aves; order Accipitriformes; family Accipitridae; genus Astur; species Astur gentilis. The sequence goes on from NC_064892.1 coordinate 4,635,600, forward strand.
CAAAGCTAAAGGAGCGACACTGTGTATGGGCACGAGGCAGGAGCGAAGGGCTCAACTGCGAGCGCCCTGGACTACAAAGTGCCAGTTAAAGCACACAGCTGCAGACGGCCAAGCTTTTGTGTCTGTGGCTGGGCACAGCCAAGCACGCGTGGCAGTGGAGGCTCACCCCGAGACCTTCCAGGGCCCTGGAGACTGCCCCCAGCACCGCCACGTGGTAGCCTTGGGTGACCTGTGCCCTCTTTCCCCTCCACAAAATACCCCCAAAGCAGAATGGAAATGCATTTCAGGTGAAACAGATGAGCGAGAAGCACCCTGTCCTCGTAGGAGAAGCACCAGGCTCCAGCCCCTGGTAGGACCCTGGCACGGGGGCAGAGCCGACGTTCCTCTGACCGGGAACGCTCGGGTCTAGCTCAGCTCCCGCTTGCAACCAGGGTCCCCAGAGAGCGCGCAGAGGAGCGAGGGGGCAACGAAACCCAACCTTTCTTTCTTTCTTTCTTCCTTCTACCAGACACGTGCGTGCGTGCATTTTGAAGCCAGCCCCCGGGAGATGCAGCGACCATGACAGCCTTCGCACGATGCGCCCCGCCGGGCGCCCGCTGGGCCGGCGTGGCTCTGCACCCACCCCTACTGCTAGCCCCCTCGCAGTGCAACAATTTACCCTTGAATAAATTAGCAATAATTGGAAATCCACTTCACTGGACCTTACGCAGCATGACTAATGTGACTCACTTTTTAGCTCTGTTCCTTTTGTGTGACTACTCAGCAAAGAGGGTGCCTTAGAAAAGAGAAGAACCAGTAAACTTTATGCTGTGGAAAAAGAAATGACAGTCTCTGAAGAGTGATATAAAGGTTTAATGGGTGCTTTGGATGCACAAGAAGCAAGTGTTTTAAGAGTACTGTGGGGCACAATGCTTCTACTGATGGCTTTTTCGCTTTTGTATCCTTGTCTTTACCTTTTAGATGGTGCATGTTAATTTTGGTGGCATAGAGACAAGGCTCAGAAAAGTACATTGCCGTAACAAAGGGAATACAAATCTGCAGAGCACAAATAATTTTGAAAAAAACCAAGAGACTTGTGCTATTTACTAGAAACATTGCAGGGGTTGGGTGGGCTGAGAGTCATCTGAATCTCAGCCTTTGTCTTCGCCTAGATCTCTTAAGAGAATGCGGTTAAGCCATTTAAACCCCTCCTTCGTGGAAAAAAAATGATATTAAAGGATATTTAGAATGGAATAATAGAATAATAATGGGATAAATGAATAATAGAGGATATTTAGAATATTCGCTTACAGTGAAATTACAGCATAAAAGGCTAACATGTCAGAAATGCAATTTTTAAAAAGTGAGAATGTAAACATTGTTAATTCTGGAGTGTCACATACTTCAGTTTTCTTTCATGACCCTATTGAAGCTCATTGTATTGAGCTAATTGCCAGGCCATTTTTTTCCCCCCAAAATAAAAGGAGGAATATTCAGCGTATAAATTCCTGTGCAAGCCCTGTAATATAGCACAGCTACCATATTCAAACAATTTGGCAAACTGAGCACTCACAGTAACTTGCAATCTGGTATATGAAGTAAGCACCATGAATTACAATACAGAATTTGTGACACAATCAGTGTGGGTTTATTAATGTCATAAGCAAATGCCATGTTTAAATATTTATCTTTTGGTACCTGCCACAGGTATTTTCCATTCTAGGGGGAGTACTTTTCTCTTGATTTATGCACATAATTCCTGTAACATGAAGCCCAGATATGCATGTAGAAGGAAAGAAAAATACATCCCTGTAGCTACGATTTTTTCTAAGACATTAGTAAGACAAGTGTTTCACAATTTCTGTGCAGGATCCTTAAGCAGAAATTGTGGTGCATGAAACAATCCCAATTTCCAAGGAAAAAATTATAGCCTTTCATTCTCATAGCAGCATGTAACTAAGGTTTAGATGAGTGAACAGATGCATGCAAAAATCAGCCATGAGAATGGAAAACATTCATTTTCACAATCTGCTAAATCTGCTAGGTATGCATGAAACGGAGCCAAAGAGATCTCCAGCAGAACGCAATGTCACAGTCTTGGCACAACGGGGAACTTTCTCAGATGCTCCTCGTGCCAGCACTGGCACTTGTACTGTACAGCTGTGTTTAGAGATCACTGAAATATACTGGAATCTCAAATAGTTAATAATATGACTGCTATTAAAATATATTCTCTCCACTTCCCACTTTTCCAGGAAATTAGATGTGATTTTTTTCTTATTATTGCAGCTACTGCTTCACATGAAGTAACAAGTTCAATAGAGAGATTTTCCAAGTGCGTTTCCCTCTGCAACAATGTAAGTCCCTTATCAAACCCTTTCAATGAAAACTCCATGGTGTTGCCTTCACAGCACTTACATGACCCAAGCTTAGTGACCTCATGCAATGCTGAAAAAGATCCCAAATTTTGTATGATTTTTTGTATTACTGTTCTTCTAAACTAGGGTAGAAATGAGCATATAATTAGACTGGGTAGATTAGATTGAATTAAAGACCATAGTCAAATCTTCTCTTAAGTAGTAGTTTCTCAGAAATAAGGCTTCTGACTTTTCAGGGGTGAATTATATGTCTTATTCTGTTGAAATGTAGATCTTATCAATTTAACTTCACAGCTGGTGCCCGGCCTCCAAAAGCCTGACTCTCTAAAGCCCAAAGAAAGCAACTGGATTGAGCACCACCCTGTCTCATTTTAGCACGTTGAAAACAAGGGCCGTGGGCAAGGAAGAATATATGGAAAAGCAGGAAGGGAGGAGACCGTTCCCTTGAGCTGCAGGCTTCATCTGACAGCTCCTTTGTGCCTCCTCTTGGCGTGGGAGGCTCAGGCCCTCACATTCCTAAAGAAGGCACCTTTAATCTCTTTCCCCCTAAACAGGATTGCTTGGAAGCGCTTGGTTTTAGCAGCACCTTCAGGATGAAGACCTTTTTCTGAAGCGATAGGAGAGGTTTTCTGCAGAGGTAGTGTTGTTTTCGGGTCTCCTTACCAGAGTCTTCCCCTTTGGAAATCTGGCAGCTTCCTACAACAAGGGGAATTTCATAGCTTATCTTTTGGGATCTTGGATCAATTTTAATGGGAAAAAGCATTAAAGGAACTTGTCACATGGCTCCTGGAACCACATGGAGAGTCAAGGATGTCTCCGTGCTCCAAGGCTGCCGCTCGAGCACTTGCATTTCTATTTCTTGGCAAAAAACACATTTATGTACTCACTCAATTTCCAGAACAGGGTGAAAACCAGATGCCCTTCTTTGCACCACGCAGCTTACTCCCTGGGATGTCTACATGAAAGATACTGTGATGATGGGGTTTATTTTAAGGAGGTGGTTGATTGGTAGCCTACAGTGTTGCCCTTTTCATGCCACACTCTGGAAGGAAAAAAAAATTAGCTATGAAAGGAGGTGTGCTTGCGCCAAGGCACTCTATGAAGTATACCTTCCCTCTGATCTATGACCTGGAATCGGTCCCCAGAGGCAGGGAGGTAGATGCTGCCAGGACGGCCCTCGGACTGCTTACAAAACTCTGCTGGAGTCCTGACATGAGGAGGAGGAAAATGAAAGGAGTAGTTTAGAAAAAAATACTTTTGTTTAGGCCAGATCTGTGACCTGTAAAGCTGTCTCAAAAGGGGTACACAGCCTCTATCCTTCCTTCAGAGGCTCCATCAAAAGGAATGCCTGGAATCTGCAGCTCCATGCAGTGTAACGTTTCAGTGTGTACTCTTTCCTCTTTGTTACGCTCCAGAAGCGTGCATTACAATTTTGTATCTTCTTCAATGATTTATTTGTCCTTTACTGGGGTATCCCTCTTTCTTCCCGTTTAAGAAATTTCCAGGGTAATTCCTCAGCACCAGAAGAACGGACAATTTATTTGTGTAAATCAGATGCAACACTAGCATCCCCTTCTCTGGCTTGTCCTATAATTGGCAATAAAGATTTTTAACAGTGCTTTGGGGAACAAGTACTCTGCATTTAGGGAATCCAAGCAAAGTTTGCAAGTTTTTCAATATTGTAATGAAAGGATAGTGCCCTATCTGGTTTTCCTTCTGTGGTGAATGGGATGCAAACCCATGTTTTGGGGGTTTTGGGATGCTATGTCATGGGGGTTACAGAGATGCCTCACATAAGTGAAAAACATGTAATTCCCATTCTGTGACAGCCTACTGCAGCCTCTTGGAAAAAAAACAACAACAAAAAAATTGAACTAGTTCACTGCGGTTACTGCAAAGCAAGCTCTTTACTGTACGTGCTGTGAGGCTACCTTGGCATGTCTATAGGTTGCTACCACGAGACTGACAAATGCTGGGGAACCCATTTGCATGGTTCGGTGAGTGCATAGGAGAGAATATGGTGAGCAACCTCGGCAAGCGTTGAGAGTGCGAGTCAAGGAAACGTGTAAAGTGCCAAAAGGGAACCGGCAGAACATTACACTTGTATGAAATGGGAGTAATCTCATTACCAGAGGTGATAACCATTGCACCCCTGATGGAAATGCGTAATTACTGAAAACAGCTAATCAACTGCGAGAGCAGCAGGGTAGCCAGAAGCTCCTATCTATACCATCTACTGTGCTTAACCCAGTTGAGCTGCTCCTCCTCCTCCACCTTCTACAAAAGGATCGGTAAAACATGCTGCACATACAGACACTCCCATGTGGGCCAGCATAGCTAAGCCATATAGTGCTTTGCATTTTTAATCGCAAATAAAACATGTATCAGTTCTGTGAAGTTTTCTGCCTAATTCTATAGGATGCTGAAGCACGCCACACTTACAGCTGTTCATTTCATAGCTACATCTGTAGATAAACAGGGTTTAGAATAACAGTTTAACACCCAACTCTTATTGAAAAAAAACAGTTTCTTACCATTAGCCTCTGACTTTGAGAAACCTTGCCTTTAATTTACTAACAATATATATGGCTATGGGCAATAAGAAGTGGTAATTCTCAGGCTAATGGTAAGGTAAGTTGAACTGTTAATGGTATCTGGAGCCAGCTGTGGGAGTGCTCCAGTGTGTGTGTGCGTGTGTGTGTTTAATGAATAGAAGTCTGACTAACAGCAACTGCCATGGGGCTGTGAACCTCCGTGCTTCATAGGTCCAGGGGACAGAAACTGAGGAGATGAAGGGATCTGGGGCCAGCTACAGGATATACAGACTGTCTAAGGCCAGCTATGGCTGGTCCGTATTATGTGCATATGGAGATATACAGACGTTGTGTGTATATGCATAATACTATACAGAGAGAGCGTATGCAGGACTGGGAACAGGATTTGCCCATCATGCTGTCCATGTTTGTATGAGCGCTGTGTTCACGTGAGTGCTGGTGAAGTCACTACTTTCTGACTGTGCTGAACCAAGTGGCCAGCCACTCAGTTTATTTAGTGCAGCCAGAAAGTAAATATACATATGTATATACAGACACATATACATGCAAATATCTGTATGCACGTGCCTATTTGGAACACTTGCTCAACCGCACTGATGGTGGAACTGGCTCTAATGGGCTGCTGCATTCAGTAACCTCTAACACATTGTTTTTTTCTTGTCCTGACCCTTGCAGTCTCTGTCCAGGCACTTCTAACAAAAGGAAGAACTGGCTTGAATAGTTTTTCAGACCGCAACAGGTAAGGGATGAGTACAGAGGGAGGGAAAAATAGCTGTCAGCAGTTCTAAGTAAAATATATAATTTTCCAATTACAACTAGAAAAGCAGTAAAAACTACATGAATTTTTTCAAGGTTTTTAAACAGAAAGAGCTGCTAATGGAGGTGGCAGGTTGTTAAGCATAAATGAAAATTTCCCTGGTAGTATAGTGGTACCTCCGATGGTACCAGTTTCATGCCTGTTGAGGATCCGATTTCTTGATTAGATTAGTAAACTAGGACTAGAACCACACAGGGACGCATGCACTGTGATGTTTGAAAAAAAGCCATAGGCTAAAATATATAAGTTCTCCCTGGAGCACAGATAGAAATCCAGGTCTCCCTTCTCTTAGGTTCATGCCCTAATCACTGAGCTAGAAAGTCAGCTTCAGGCCTAGATTCGCTCTCTGGCCCAGTTAATACCTACTTATTTAAAGCAAGGTGGATGATGTCTCTACCACAGAGGTGCATGCATATGGATCAGAGTTTTATTTAGCAAGCAAGGTGCTGTTGTCACTCCAGCTAAGGACAAATAGACCTCTGCTCCCTGCTTCCTGGACAAGTTTTCTAAGCACTAGGAAAATCATGCAATCACATGGTCTAATTCAGGTTGGAAGGGACCTCAGGAGACTACCTCGTCCATCCGCCTCCTCAAAGCAGGGCTAACTGCTGCTCTACACCAGGTTGCTCGTGGCTTCATCCAGCCCCCCCACGGAGGGAGGATGCACCACCACTCTGGAAAACCTCTTCCAGCGTCTGGCCACCTGCGTGGGGAAGATATTTTTCCCTTTTCCCCAGTCAGCATCTCTGCTCGTGCAACCTGCGGCTGTTGCTCTTGCCCTGGTGCTGAGCTCCTCGGAGAAGAGCCTGGCTCTGCCACCCACCCTCAAGGCTCCCCTCAGGCAGCAAAGCCTCCATCGAGGCTCAACTCAGCCATCTCTTCTCCAGCATGACCAAACCCCGCTCCTCAGCCTCTCCTCCTGCACCGTGACCACCTTGGTGGCCCTTCCCGGGCTCCCTCCCATTGCTCGCTGTCTCTCTTGTCCTGGGGCCCACAGCTGGGCACAGCTCCCCCTCCCCGGGAGACCCTCAAAAGCCAAGTGGAGAGGAGGGACCCCTCTCCTGGACCTGCTGGCTGCACCCGTGCCAGCACAGCCCGGGAGGTGGTCGGCCACCCTTGCTGCGAGGCTGCCGCACTGACCCCATCCAGCTTGCCGTAAAACAGCACCCAGGGCCTTTTTGGCAGAGGTGCCCCCGGGGAGTCACACCCCCAGCCTGTACTGGTGCGGGGGGTTACCCCAGCCTGGCACTGGGACTTCGCTTTTGATCTTGCCCACCCCTTCCTCCAGATTGCAGAAGTCCCTCTAAGGGGTAGTCCTGCTGTCAGTCATTCCCCTGCAAAATGTTATCACCTGCAAACCTGCTGAGCATGCACTCTATGTAATTACCCAGGTTGCTCATTAAAATGTTATACAATATCTGCAAAACACCACTTTTAACCAAGCACCAGTTAGGCTGCGATCTACTCAGCACTGTTCTTTGTGCTCTGCAGTCCAGGCAGTCTGCCTATATGGTCCATTTCTCCTCCAGCTGGCTACCAGGTTATCATGGGACTCTATGTCAAAAGCCTTACTAATTTAAAGGTAAAAGACATCCACTGCTCTCTCCTCATTCAAACTGCCAGTCCTCTCAAAAGAGAAGGCCAATCGGGTTTGTCAGGCATGATTTGCTCCTGATCAGTCCATTCTGGCTACGTCCTTAGCTGCCTTGGAGTATCTTCCATGAGAACCAGCACCATCACTTTCCTGGAGACCAGCGTGAAGCTGATGGGCCTGCAGTTCCTCACTTTTACCCTCTCTGATAATGGCTGTAGTATTTGCCTTTCTCCAGGCATCAGGAACCCCCTCCAGTCACCACAACCTTTCAATGATGACAGACAGCAGCTTCATGATGACGCTAGCTAGCTCCCTCAGCAGCCTCCAGTGTGTCCTGTCTGGTTCCATGGACCAGCTTATATAAATAGACCCTAACTCCATCTTCTACTGCATGTAACACCTCTCTCCCCTAGGTTTTGCTTCTAGATACAAGCAGATGACCAGAAGGTCTGAGACCAGACTGACTACAAAGCCTGAGGCAAAGAAAGTATTGAATGCCTCAGCCCCATCCACATCCTGCAAGCAAAGGCCACTACCCAGTAAGAGACCCAAATTTTCCCTGGTGTTTCTTATGTTGCTTGACTCCAGCCAGGCTTTGACCTTCCTCATTCTGTCCTCATAGGCCCAGGTAATAGTTCTTTATTCCTCCTCGTTAGCCCGTTCCTGCTTCCATTTCCTGTATGCTTCCTTTTTTTGTTTGAGTTAAATCAAGAGTTTCCTGTTCAGCAAGCTGGCCTCCTGCCATGCCTGCCTGTTCTTCTGCCTTTCAGATGATTTTCTTGCATTTTGAGCAGGTTGTCACTGAAGTCTGACCAGTCCTTATGAGCTCCCTTACCTTTAGGGACAGCCTGACATGGGATCAGGCCTGCCTACCAGCTGAAGTCTTGTGTTCTTGCCTTCCTCACTGCCTTCAGGATTGTAAACTCCAGCATCTGACAGCTCCTGCAGTCAAGGCTGCTATTGACTGACAGTTCATTCTCATTCAGGAGTCCAGCAAATCACCTCTCCTAGTTAGCTTGTTCAGCACTTGCAGCAGAAAACTGTCTTCCATGCACTCCAGAAATCTGGATTGCTTGTGTCCCATCACACTGTCCTCTCAGTAGATACTGGCATAGTTGAAGTCCTCCATGAGAGTCAGAAAGAATTTGAGATACTTCTTTCAGTTGTTTAAAGAAATCTTTGTCCACAGTCTCTCCTTGATCAGGCTCCACCATGACACTCCCCCATTCTGGCTTCCCATCTGACCCTGATCCGTCAGCTCACAGCCAGCCTGTTGCCCATGTCATCACGGATATTACAATTATTTCTTCTTTCCTATCCTAGCCATTTTTAAATAAAAAGGCCATGGTTTCTGTGCATTGCATGTGTCTCCTGTCAGAGTTTGCTGGGCAAGCTTTGATCCCATCTGCTCAAGGGCCTTAGACAGAACGTATCTTTCTGATAGCTTTGGCATGAGAGAGACAACAAGCTGCCAGAAGAGGACAGAAGCATTTCTGAGTATGCACAAAAGCAGACTTTAGAGCACTTAAGAGCACACGCAGGGATTAGCAGTGTGGCTGGGAATTGCATTCTCGGATGCAGGTGTCTAAAGTCAACTCAGGGCAACTAAAATTTTAATAATCAGAAAGTATAATATGGTCCAGTGTTAAGGACACTTCAAAATACCTGACACTATGGAGCTATATAATAAAGTAAGAATAAAGTCTCTTGTTCATTAAATCTATTGATTCTAGCTGGGTAAAGAAGAAAAGAGGACAGAACAGGTTGCAATCATGACGTCATGATAACCACAAACAGCGAAATGAGGAAAGAAAATGGGTGTGTCGGTTAGAGATAGGAGGAGGACATCTCTGCCTGACCAATCTGATGGTCTTTTAAGACAAAATGTCTACATGGACAAAGAGAGAGCAGCAGATGTAATACACCCTGACTTTAGAGGACATGGCATTTCACCTGGAAGCTGAGAAAATATGGGCTAGAAGAATGGACTGTTAGATGGGTTGAAAACTGGCTGGACAGCTGAGATAGAAGGATAGTTACCCATGGCTCAATGACTAGTCGGCAGCTAGTAACAAGTGGAGAACCCCAGGCTTTGACGCCAGGACCAATTTTATCCAGCATTTTCTGCACCAACCTCATTGACGACACAGAATGAGCCCTGAGCAAATTTTCCAGTGACACCAAACTAGAGGGACATGGCCAGTAGAGTTTCAGTCCAGAGGCACCATGAGAAACTTGAGGACTGGGTCAACAGGATCACCAGGAAGTTCAGCAAGGAGAAGCACGGAGTTATGCAGCGGGGACTGGATAACCCCACACGTCTGCCTGGCCAAAGGTGACAGGCTACAGACTGTGCCTGCTGAAAGGGGCCTGGGGCTTTGGTGGGTGGCAACCTGAATGAGGGCCAGCCAGGGAACGGTGTGCTCTCCTTGCAAATAAGACAGACTGCACACTGGACTATATTAGGAGGAGCATGGCCAGAAGACTAAGGAGGTTATTGTCCCCTTTTACTCAGCACTGGTGAAGTTGCACCTGGAGTTATGATCTCCAGCTTTGGCCACCTACTTCAAGCCAGGTGTTGAGAAACTGTGGAGGGCGGTCAAGATGTGAGAAACACGGCTGCACATAACCTCAAAGGAAATGGGCTAATGTGGATACCTACCTTCAAAAAGTAACAACCAGTATTCAACTGAGCACCTTTCCTGGAGGGTGAAGGGGCATAATTTCAATATTTTCACTTACAACTTGGGTACTGCAAGATTAGATTTTCAGTATCTTCAGTGACGTGTAATTTGGAGGGAGATGCAAAGACATTCTCAGACTGGCTAGACAGTAAAAAGTGAAAAAGATAGAACAATACCACATAAGAGACAGAAACATAGAGGCAGAAACAAAGCTGAAAATGGGAGAGGGTTACAGGTTTCTGCTTTTCTTTCTATAAGTGGTCATGGACAACAAAATCCATCTCATTTGATGAAAACAACATTTAAGTTCAATTATTAGAAAATCCTGAGCAGACAGTAGGGGCACCAGAGACGTCTGTGGACACCCTCTACAACTGGTTACAGAAATGTCCATCATGGTGCTTTAGAAAGGCTTCATCCTGCTTCAGATCAGAGGACTGAAGTAGATGACGAGAGCTCCTCCAGCTCAATACCTCTGTTAGCCCAGAAAACCCTCCAACAAATGATCCCAAATGGAAGTCCTAGTTTCCTCTGCCAGATACGTTTATCAGCAGAACAAAAAAGGACACAATTCAATAAATGCTCTGCTTCACTCAAGGAATCAGGCTTGATAGCCACCGCAGATTTACTATACATACCGACTTTACTAAGCACTTGCAGAGTTCTGGGTGTGAAAAAAGTCAGCGGCTGACAAGTCGGGAGCTTCCTGCATGTAACTCGCCCATTTAAAAGCTAGCACAACTCTTTTCTTGAACAGCAAGAGTGAAAAAAAGGGCCTATAGGCAGCCCTGTGTGAAACCCCAGGCAAGACTTCTTTCAGCTGAGAAGCTGCTGCTTATTGCCACTGTCCCTCAGAGGGGTCTCATTTGCTTCACTAGCGTTTCCTCACACCCTGTCCAAATTACCAACTTACCAACTCCTGGACCACATTGGAAAAGAGCCTTCTTAACCTCCAGCTTCAGCTGCCGTGTGCCACAATCAGCTCATAGAGATCCCCTCTCCGCTACTGCTACTACCTGGTCTTCAGTGCTCAGAGGTACATGTTAAATATGCATAATATGCAAAATAATAATAATGATGATGATGATATTTTTTACCCCAATCAGGAGGCTGCTTGCCAAGACCATATGTCCTGGAAAGGTGGCTCTTGTGGGTCTGTTCTCCCTTAGTAGCACAGAGAAAGCTCAGAGCTTCAACAGCAAAAGAAAGGGGAGGTCTCTGAGACCTCTTTGGCCCCCTGGCTGCTCTTAAGGCAAAGCGTCGTTGCTCTTCCTACAGCAAACATCACCCCTGGGAGGGCATGAGCCACTCAGCACTTTGCCAGGTAGCACCAAATATACGTCTATGAAGAGATGGATTTAGGAAGAGGTGATGCCTGCTGACTGGGGATTGGGATCGCCCTCACAGGCTAAGAGCCAGTTGCTCTTTCTGCTAGTTTCTGTCAAGTCACATCAAGCGCTACTCAGAGGTTGCTCAGTGTGTGAATCCTCCCCAGCTACCAAATCGAGCATGTGTGCGCAGGGCTACTTGTAGCAGCCTCGAGCACTGAAATCCGTGACCCGCCATCACATTTCTGGGCATTTCTTCTCGGCACTTCCATTGTACCTCACCGATGATAAGCAAATTTGACACAAAGCCAAATTCTGAAATCAGGTCCTCTGACTGGCAACGCTCAGGAGCTGCTGCTGCTGCTGTTTTCCACACACTTGTCCTGAACAAGCTTCTACAAAGCATCTACTCCAGAAAAACACATATTCAGATGCAAGAGCGCTGGGTGGCAGAGCCAAGCATCCCTCATCCCTCCCTCCCTGTTCAGTGAGCTCTTTCACAGTCAAGTAGCAGCTGGTCATGGCAGGCACAGGGTCTTCTGGAGGATGAAGGGTGCTCTGCTCAGTAACAACATTGTTCCCTCGCGTCTCCAACTCTCTCCTCCAGAGACTGGAGGCAGATGATGAGTGTTCAGCCAAGTGATGTGGATGCAACTCCCTGGTCATATAACGCTCTTTTCCCACATAATCTTTCGTTAATTCTCATTTGAGAACTGCTTCACCTGCTGTGTCACCATATGAAAAATGAAGAGCTAAACCTATTTACACAAGCTGAGGAGCTAGCCAAATATTTTAAAAACAACCCAAGTCTTACAGGCCAAATCTTTATACTTTCCAACCCAGACAGAAAAACTGGAAACAAACGCTAAAATGCTACAGCATTGCTCATTACTTAAGGGGGAGGGAAAGACAGGTCCTTTATCTAAGGATCATGCATGTCTTGGAGACATCAAATTCATGTCCTTCCTGATGTGAGAAATCACAGGCACATTCTACTCCCATTTCTCCAAAGGTGCCCAGCACCACAGAGGGCTGTGTCAATGGCTAAAAGATACCCACGAGCTTTAAAGCACCAGGCTTATGGACTGTTGCATACTTCCACCTACAGAAAAAGAAAAAAAAAGCATTTGCAGGGACAGATTTTTGAAAAAGAGCCACAATAGAAGGCAAGCAACTATTTCCAATTCCCACTAGAGTTCATTATCGTTGGTGCAACATGCACACAACAGGGGATAAATCTTGGTCCTGTTGATGCCAAATGGTGTGAATTTTCCCACTGACATAATGGTGCCAAGGTTCTTCCTCATGGCACTAACTTCAGAGGACAGTTTGGCAACTTAGAAATTTCACACTATTTCCACAGCTTAGATGTTGTTATATGCTTTGCAACATAAAGTCTATGCTACACAACCGTGACTTAAGAAAGCCCTGAAGGCAGTCACAGCTACACGTCTGGTAACAGATTTAACCACAGCAATGATTGCTATACACACACGCTCTGGCAGAAAAGATGCTCGGTAAAAATGTAAGCCAGTAAGTAATAATGGTTAAAGTAGCAAACCACAAGGAGCAAAAATGCAGCATTTCAAAAGCACCAAATCAAGAATCAACCTGTGAAACTGTGTATTAGGTTTGCGAAGCCACAATTAAATCTCTGATAACAAAACCCCAGTCTGACAGTGACTCAGATCTAGTTCTGTTTTGCTTGAACCAAGAAATTGGGAGGTTAGAAGGCAAAGTTAGAACAAATTGTTTCAGTTTAGCTCTCATTAGTTATTAATGAAATTCTCTATTTGATAAAAAGGAAAAAATTTGTGAGACAAGATGGCAGCCAACAGATACTGTTACAGTAAAATCCGCACAGGGTCAGCAACACTGCATATGATGTTGCAAAATCTGGAAGAAATTGTTTGGCATTTTTTTGTGACAGATAAATTTATCAAGTGGATTCCTTTTAAGCCTCCACTCAACAAAATACTACTTCCATTATTTCAATGCTGCAGCTGTGAATAAGGGCTCAGATTCTAAACACGTAGCTTTTAAAATAATTTACAGGAGCCGTATACTTCACAGTTGTAAGTAATAAAAGGTTTGCAATGCAACTGTGATGACAAAGATTTTTTAATTGAAATATGACATGGCATATACTCTTACAGCTATTTAGTCTATCAATGCCTAGAATAAGATATTGCAAGACGAGCAAGTTCAGTGACCCTGCTCATCTCCTGCATCACTGTTTACTGCAGTTGTCCCATAACTGGCCTTTAGGGTTTGGAAGGAGAACTTCATCATGGTCTTGGTGGAGCAGCTTTATGGGCCTGTTCAGTGAAGGGACAAGTGTTTTTTCTGCAGTGCTGCCAGTCCTTGGCCTCTAGAGCATCTAGCTGCAATGCAAAGACCTTGGCCCTCAGGACAGGAGAAGGCCTTAGTGGCTATCCCACGCTCATGTTGGATAACTGTGAATTAGTCACAAGGCACTTAGTCACAAGGCACTTACAAATCAATGCGTGGGCTAATGAATTACCGATTGTGGAGCCTTTTCCTACCCGGTGTATTTCTTTTGTATTTGAGGCAGAACATGGCCACTCCCAGATTTCATTTCTCATGCATATTTCACTCCATTTTTCCTTCCTGCAGTATTTGTGCCATTTATCTTGTCCTATATTCACTTTCCTTTTTTTTCCTACTTTTGGGAAAAGCATCTAATATCCCTGTAGCATTAGTTTTTCTTTGTTAATGTCAAAAAATGTTAATCCGTGAAGACTTGCTTCCTAGATAATGTTAATTCAGCTGCCAGTTTTATAATAGGATTATGCTTTCCAGGATTTAAAAATCCCACTTGTTAGCTACAAAACAGACTTCTACTAACAACTATAAAATCTAATTTAATCCCTATTGGCATTAACTAAATAGCTGAGGTATAATTTCTGTCTAGCTACACTTAACACCCTGCTATTGCCATAAATATATAAAATTCCCTTTGAAGTTATAAAAGAAACTGTTCAGTAGGATAAACAGGGTCTCATGAGTCCAATCATATGCTATCTCCAAGGCATAACAAATGTTGTTTACATATTGTAAGGATTTTGTGGACAGTTTATTTAAATAGATTCACCCATGTTTACATGTATTAATTTGCCCTTTTTCTCAAGAAAATGCAAACTAAATTATGATCTATAATTATTCTATTTAAAAATAATTGGTTAATGAGTGGAAGATTGGGTCTGTGTGGAATCAAAGTTTAAAATGTAACCAAATAACCTGGTTAAGATGGAAGAAAATACCAATTTGTTCAACATATCCCCTTTTAACGCACAATTGCATTGTGAAATCTTAGAAGATGAAGTTATCTCTAAGCCTGGCATAGAAGCAGCTATTCTGAGGCAATCTAGTAAGAGACTGTAACAAGTAAGGAGGAAAGAATGAGCAAGCCATGGTTTATAATCATCCTAAAATGAACTGCCAAGGTCTTTAGAACCATTTGCTCCCAAATGGGGAAGACCACAAGGATTTACGGTCTTCTGGAGCTCAGTGATTAGAAATGAAGAAAAATATTTACAATTCTTTTCTCCCAATCTTGAAATAACTGGCAAGTACATTGTTCTGGAGAGGGTAGCCCTAACGCACTGGAGTGAAAGAAGGATAGCAAAAAGAGCTATTACAGTGATCCACGGTAGACAGCACTATGTTATGCAGCCATTCAGGAGTTGAAACAGCAATCTCAGAGCAACCAAGCTGCTTTAAAGATAGAAATTGTAGACAAATTCAGAAAACACTAAGATTTTATTTATCCTTTCAGAAAAGATGCACAGTGCTGATCAGACTCCACAGTCAGCTTATCCCTTTCCTTATTGATAAACAAGAAGACAGATCATCATCTCCCTTATGATATTTGTAGCCAAAAGGAAAGGTGGGCAACCTCAGCAGAGCAGCTTACATTAACATCCAAATCTGCAGCATGCCGGATTTGCAGATGTGTGCATTTGTCTTTGGAGACAGATATACAACATACTTCGGTCAATGCATTTAGATGTGCTAACAACTGCACATGCTCCGTACATACATAAAAATCACTGCCAAAACAGCAACTTTCACACGTGGCTATATGTTTTGACTTACCTGAAATGAAGAAAAAAACCTGGCATGTTTTTTGCTTCTTTGCAAAAGAATTCCTTAGTTAGAAGCCCAAACTCTGGGCATGGCAATGTATAACCTGGGGACACTTTAAGAGATTTTGGCCCCTAGAGCCTGCTGCTTACTACACAGCCAGCAGAGCTATGCAGGTTTAGATGTGAGTCAACAAATGCATGTACTTCCTAATGTCTGTCCCCGTTTATTATGGCTTTTACGACAGGGATGAGAAAAATCACAAGAGTTGCGTATTGTGTTCTATTCTGGTATGTGAGTGCACAATGAATTCATGGCTCTGTATGCTCTCCAGTTTCAGTAAGCCAGAGATGTGTTTTTGTAGCTATTTTGGATACCAGCCTGTTCCATGAAAGTGTATTCTTTTGGTGTATAAAGCACTGTTTAACGTACAGTCTTTTCACAATTCAGAGAAAAAAGTAATTCATAGAATATGTAAAAACCAGGGCTTTATCCACGTGTTTTGTCTTCTGTTGAACAGAGATAAATTACTCCACTCTAAGTCAAAAGGATGTCATGGCATGGGCTTAGTTCATGGTGGAAATAAAAGGCTGGGTTTAGATGGTTCTGTGCTTGTTTTGGGAATGGTGCGTTCTGCAACTAGCACGACACACATTCCTTCAGTTCAATATACAGTGGTGCATAGGAGGAAGAAGCTCAAACTCCTGAAGGGCTTAATCTTGAATTACTCATTTAGACACAAATGTCCTTAATTCATTTTGAAATGTTATCCGAATAAGTACTGCAGAATCTGCAGCATCATAACTGTTGTGGACTCCTGCTAACTGGACATACAGTGGAAGGAAATAAGGCATAGGTACTGGTGGTTTAGCTCCCACCACTGAATGCTAGGATCCTTTTCTCTGGTTTCCAGAGGAATATTAGATGAAAGCAAAGGTACAGAGGTTTAATACCATGCTTTCAGCTGACACCTGCCAAGGTTCCCAAAACTAGCCATGGCCAAACACATCCTCATCCTCAACGGCTATGCTGTTCCTCCATCTGACATCAAAAATTCTTTTCCCTTACCCAGCATCCCACCACAGTTCCTTGTTTTGCTACCTAATAATACTACTAAACCCCAGGTAAACAGGTAACGCTTAAACAGTTTGGTAAAATAAACCACAGATTTTGCCCATAATCTTCTGAGGATCTCTAAGGTTCCCCCTGCTCCTCACCATCCTGGGACAGGTCCAGCTTTGATGGCACCAATGGACTGGGGCAAGTACTATGCATTTCCACCTTCCCTTACCTACCTCTCTTACCTAAATCAGACCAAAGGTCCACTAGACCACTACCTTGACTGTGACTGTAGAGATACCTCGCAGAAAAGTTTATCAAAGAGGGCAAGTGGTGTATTCTCTGTGTGTCCTACTGCTTTCTGATCCATGTCCCTGTTAATGGGGTCTGTGGGTTTCCTCATGTTTGGCCTGCCTCTCTGTTTTCAAAATGTAGCCCTTGCGATGTGGAAGAATAAGCAGGACAATAGAAACTTGGACATACAATCACGTTCCTCTGCCTGCTCGTGGCCAATGAAAAAGCAAAGGAGACCTGGAGCAAATGGTGTTGAGCGCTGAGAACCCCTGTGACTGTAATCTGGGCAGTACCTTTATGTTTTCCTCACTCCCAGTACCATTCCAACCTTGACAACCCAACCCAACGCATGGCTTTGCATGCAAACAAAAGTCTGCCCAAATTTGATCCAACAGATTGTTTCTAAGCTACACGTGTATACTGAACTTTTGATATTGGCTTGATCTTCTGTAGCACACTTGAAACTCAACGTCTCCCTTCAAGCTAAGTGCTAGATGAGCAGCGGCTGTGCAGCCAGGTTCTTCCTAATATGAAAACAGATGAAATATATTGAAAACTGGTCCAGAAATGTGTAGCAATACATGACTTCCAGTCCTGCAATTAGCCGTCGATACCCAGCTGTGCTGAGGAGCCTGAGGACAGTGGACTACACACAGAGTTGAATTCCAAGTCCATACAAACATTAACTGTATGTTTTAAAATATTTTCCCAGGTCTATTAATGTATTCCTGCCTGAAATCCCTGTTAATACTGAGCCAAGACATTTTCCCTAAGTTTCTAGACACCGTTCTGTCAGCAGTAATAGATATATCAGAACATGTCCAAGTCAAACTTAATTGGGTACATCTGAATCAGTGGAAAAGAAATAACTGGCAATTCAAAGGCTCTGCTCGAAGAGACACAGGCATTACTGAGCTCATTAAGAAGAAAATTGCTGAATGTTGTGATCGTCCTTATGAATCCTCAAATCTTTATGTAAGGAAGACGATTGGCTTGTTGAGTAAAACAATAGGAACAAAAACTTTTATTGTCACAGTTACCACTCAGGAGTGGCAGTTCTTCCACCATGGTGGGATTAATAAGGAAATGAAAACACTTTACAACTTTCATAAAAATGTATATTCATCAGAACTCTTCAAGGATCAAAAAGGCCTTGCAGAGTTTCACTGTACAGTTCAGCTTCCCTACAATAAACCAGAGAGATTTTGGACTCCCCAATTCCTACAGAAGAAATTTCCCATGCTACTGAGAATTTTAATAATGGCAAGCCACTGGGGAAAGCAGCATTCCCATTTTAATTTTGTGCATCTTTTGAAGAGAAGTCACCCTACTATGCGCCTGTGTACATTTAATCATTCTCTACACACTTTATCAGCAAGCCTTCTCCCTGTAGGAGGAATACAATTAGGTACAGTACTAATTTGTTATAAATAAAGCAAAGACCTGGTAAAATAACCTAGTTATCAATGTTTCATGCAACTGTGCCTATGAAGTACTAGCTAACGTTCTCACTATGAGCCTAGAGAAATACCTGCGACATTGATAAATCCTAACCAACTTGGCTTTATTAAAAAAAACAAGATTATCATCACATAATACAGGAAAACTGTTGATTTTAATTGAAGTAGCTAGAGATTTATGGAAACCAACTGCAGCTTTTTTCCACTGATACTGTAAAAGCCTTCAATAAGATCAATAAGGAAATGCATTTCAATAAGGAAAGCCTAGGATTTTTTTGTATACCACGCTGACCCATTTTATGTATTTATCTCCACTCCCAAATTCAGTTGAAGTGTTATTTTATATGCAAGAGCCTCTTCTCATCAGTGATAAGGAATAAAAAGGTCAGAAGGCCTCAGATTAGGGGAAAAATGGTAGGCAAGGATGCTCTCTTGCCAGCATGCTGTTTGTTCTGACCCCAGGATCAGATCACTGGAGAGGTGGAGGAGGCATTCTCATGGAGAGAAATCTCCATAAAATCAGCATGTATGCGGATGATCTGCTCTTAACTGTAATGAACCCAGAGTCATCTCTTACATATGCGTTATTCATAACGGAACAGTTTGAAAAGTGGTCAGGCTTTAATCCTATTTTTAAAAACAGATGATTCAAAAGAATTGATTTTTTTTTCTTCCATGGCACAGCACAGCAATGATCTTTTAAGTGGCTACAAGATATTAAGTAGGAACAAAATTGTGCTATGACCCTAAGAGGCCATGCTGCGGATAAGCAAAATAGGTCCTTCCCTATCCATCCTCTTAGCCCAACCGAGCTTCCCCTCACCGCTGAGGGGAGCAGGGAGAACAGAAGAGGCTCAGGGGCTGCTATTTCCCCTCTTGAGGAAGGGACATGAGGAAAGGACAGAGCTAAGGCTTCCTCTTCCCCAGCTTCTCTCGCTCAAGTGCTGGAGGAGAGAGCAACTTCATTCTAGAAGAGACAAAGCGATACAATCATGATTCACAGCAAAAAAAGACTTAGGAGCTTAAACCCTAATTGGTCCTATGCCGTTTTACAGTGCAGCCCTGGATATCAGTAACTTTTATTGGATGAATGAGATCTATTTAGTGCCAGAGGAACAACAATAAAATTTCCTATTTTCAAGTGTTTTGTGCCAGAGAACCGCACAGACGTTTCCCAGCCATGTGTACACTCCAAGGGATTGCTTTTACACCTCTGATACAAAAAAAGGTGAGGAGGAACATGGGATTTTGTTTTGATTCTTAATTATAACACTGGCATTCCCCATGGAAAGAAAAGGCCAAATCCTAGCCCCTTAAAAATTTGCCCGAGATGATAATTTACAAAGGTCATCTTTGGCAGAAGGGACTGTGCCCTGCCTGGCCTGATGGCACACTAAAGACAGCTACAGAGTAAGGTGCCGTATATCCCAATTATTTAAAACCACCCTACTGACCTCAGTGAAGATAAAGCCACTAATAGCACTGGTTTCGAGGCATCAAAATGCTCCAAAACTCTTGTCAAGGACTCAGAAAGAGGCATAAACACTACAGTACCAGCTCCAACTGGTCTCTTGCTAGGCTGGCCTGGCAGCTAACACCTCCTGGATGCTCTGAAGAATAGCAGCACTGAAGACAGGATCCTGCTGAAAAAAAATGCTTTTCTAGAAAACTCCTGTAAGGGTGGTAACCTTATAAGACCTACGGGAACTAACTATGAAATCTCAGCCTGCTCTGCCCTTGGAAAATGAAAGCACTGGCATGGAAATCTTCCTTTCTCCATCAGGAGAAGGAAACTTTTCCACCTGATAAGAGGCTCACCTGGCATGGAAGCACAGTGGGTAATGCAACTCTACAGAGAAAGCTATACCAGGGAGTGCTGGCTTGGCTGAGAGCCCTTGAGATATCTTCAGACAGCTCAGCTCCTACACAGAGACCTCTCAATGGCATAACATGCAATTCAGCTTACTGGCTTATATGACTTGGTCAAGCACATTGATGCAGCCATCTTTTTTATTTTTTTTTTTATTTTTTACAATTAAAATGAAAGAATATTCAGGCCTTCTCCTGTGAAGAACTAAAATAGATGCAGCCTATTTTTGTACCGTTTTACAAAAAGTCTCTAGAGTGTGATGTATTTGCAACATATCAACACTGCAATCTATTATTTTTAATTTTATAGTTTTAGAACTTCTATTTGAACTGTTCACTTAAAAATATTGCCAAGCGAGCCATTCTGAGTCATTTCTTTAAAATGTATAGCAACACTGGAGAAACTTTACATGCACATTAGTGGGGAAGAGCTCTTCACCTGCAAATTCCCTTTAGTAGTATTCAGTTCTCCCCCCAGCCAAAACCTAAATTTCTGTTGTAGAAATTCCCAACATCTTACAGAGTCAGACACCTAGAGACATAGCTAACAGTCCACACCATGTGACACTATGCATCTGAACCTCTAAAAAAAACATTTGGAGCCACAACCAGGATTTGAAGTCAGCATGACTAGTAGGATATGTTCAGCAAGACTAAAGCTAACTATTAAAAGAAGGCTGAAATTTTCAGCAACACTGGGATATCTTCCTACCATCTTCCCTATTCTGAATTTTTTAAGACCCCCTACAGCTCTGTCCAGTCCCAAAGGGGTTGCAAAAGCTCCATGTGTCCTACTCATACCAGGATCAGCTTTCACCCTACTTGCAGGCTCAGTATTCGGCATACTATAACTTTGCTTTTTAGCCATTTCTTTCCCTCAGAAAATTTGCTGAGGAATTTTCTCCTTGCGAACTTCTTGCTGCAAGGTGATTTTTTTTCAATTTAGTCAAAATATCAACTAGAAAAAAAGACTGAAAAGAAGGTGATGTCAACAGATGATACCTGAAATCACAGTCAGTGCTGTAGCTCTTGAAGGTAAGAAATGCAGACACCAAAATGGTATGCATATTAGGGTACGGGTATGGGCTCCATTCTTCTGGTGCTCTCTGTGAGCCATTACAAAACATAAATTGTGGGTGGAGGGCACAGGGGAAGATATCTTCCAAAATCTCTTTAAGAGAAAATATTGTATAGAAAACAGTTAAAAATTTTTAATTTAGACTACAAATGTTATCAGTTTCAGTTATAGGAAGTTCATCTTCCTTGTTTCCCTCCAAATGAGGAACCAAAGGGAGCTGCTGACATTCCAGATTATTGATCTCTCCAAATATAACTTAATCCTAATACAATCCACAGAGCATCTTGTTAAAATAGACTTGTTAAGATGTGATTCAAACTTGCTGCTTGGATTTGATGCAAGTGAAGGCCTTCTGTAGACGGGTAAGTTTGGCTCATGGCACTGTGAACCTTCAACCAGGTCCTGATTTTCCCAAAACCCAACATTTCTGCAGCAGTTTCAAGAAAATCCATACGTAGCATTTTTAGTGATACAAAACACAGCAATAAGTAGTCAAATTCATCAGTACTATTAATTTTAAGAATAATGATTAAAGGACAGACTCAGTGTTGCTGTGTTTCCCAGTGGTTATTTTTTCTCAGTTTGAGATGACCCATTTGCAATGGGCCAGTGAATACTGTACTTCATGCGTGTTTATGACATATCTTTCAGACAAAGTCTCCAAACACCTCAGAAACATTAATAAATTAAACTGCAAGAGCAATAATAATTGCAGCTTCACATTCACAGAACCTAAGTCTCAAAGTCTTCCTGAGTATCTGAGGCAGATCTAAAAATGAAATTCAATCTTCCAATCACTTTGAACGACACTTTACTACTAGATCATGCAATCACATGGTCTAATTCAGGTTGGAAGGGACCTCAGGAGACTACCTCGTCCATCCGCCTCCTCAAAGCAGGGCTAACTGCTGCTCTACACCAGGTTGCTCGTGGCTTCATCCAGCCAAGGCTTCAATACCCCCATGGAGGGAGGATGCACCACCGCTCTGGAAAACCTCTTCCAGCGTCTGGCCACCTGCGTGGGGAAGATTTTCTCCCCTTTTCCCCAGTCAGCATCTCCGCTCGTGCAACCTGCGGCTGTTGCTCTTGCCCTGGTGCTGAGCTCCTCGGAGAAGAGCCTGGCTCTGCCACCCACCCTCAAGGCTCCCCTCAGGCAGCAAAGCCTCCATCGAGGCTCAACTCAGCCATCTCTTCTCCAGCATGACCAAACCCCGCTCCTCAGCCTCTCCTCCTGCGCCGTGACCACCTTGGTGGCCTTCCCGGGCTCCCTCCCATTGCTCGCTCTCTCTCTTGTCCTGGGGCCCACAGCTGGGCACAGCTCCCCCTCCCCAGGAGACCCTCAAAAGCCAAGTGGAGAGGAGGGACCCCTCTCCTGGACCTGCTGGCTGCACCCGTGCCAGCACAGCCCGGGAGGTGGTCGGCCACCTTTGCCGCGAGGCTGCCGCGCTGACCCCGTCCAGCTTGCCGTAAAACAGCACCCAGGGCCTTTTTGGCAGAGGTGCCCCCGGGGAGTCACACCCCCAGCCTGTACTGGTGCGGGGGGTTACCGCAGCCTGGCGCTGGGACTTCGTGTTTACTTTTGTTGGACTTTATTACATTTCTGTCAAGTCGTTCCTCCAACCGTAAATCCCCATCCGAGGAGCAGCTATGCCCTCCAGCATATCAGCTGTACCCTGGCGCGTCCTGTCTGGTCACACGGACCATCTTATTTAGATAGACCCGAACTTTAGCCTCCCCTACTGTGGCTGCTACCTCCCTCTCCCAAGTTTTGCTCCTAGGAGATGACCTCAGAGGCCTGAGAGCAGACTCGGACAGTAAGGCTTCAGGGAGCAGTGGGACCACGCTTTCCCTGGTTTTCCTTCCAATTTTTGTTGCTGAAGCACTCGTAGTAGCCATTCTTGTTGTCCTGCTCACCCCTCACCAGTTCAGATTCCAGCCAAACTTTGACCTTCCTCGTTCTGCCCTTACATGCCCTGACCACACGCCCATGTTGCTCTTTGGTAGCCTGTCCCCACTTCTAACTCCTGACTGCTTCCTTTTTGCATTTAAGGTCAGTCAGGGGCTCATCTGTCGTCTCAAGTTCCTATTACAGATTTTCCCCCTGATTTCTTTGAAATATTTTACCCAGTGGCATAACTCCCCTTGACTTCAACAGAGCTAGAATTTTACTACCCTTTAGAAATTACTACTATCAACTTTGTCACCTTGATCATCAAATTTTGTTTTGCTGTCATCCTCTATTACAAATAGATGCTTCAGCTATAAATTATTTGTTTGATATAATTAAGCTGCACCTAAAAATACTACAGTTTAATACCCAATTGCGTCTTGCGTCATCTTACAGCAGCAGCCTCCCAGATATGACCTAAAAAATACTAATTCACTGTGACAGCAGGTATGATCTTAGTCTTCCACACAGAATTTTAGCAACTGGAAAATGTTTTCCAACTGTCTTCAGCAGTACACGTGAACGTTCAGCAATGCTATTTTCACTTTTCAGATCTAAAATAGATATATACAAACTTTGTAAACTTTTTTCTTTCCAATATACATGTAAAGAGCTGAAGATTAAAGAGGGCACTATCCAAGAGAGTCCTTCTGGAAAGTATTAACCCCCAAGAAACAGAAAAGAATAAAATTTTGTCCACGTTTTTGAGATGACACGGGAAAATTTTCAAGCCTATTTTCATAACTTCCTGGACAACACATTCATACTGAAACCCTAAACAGTGTTTGCTGTAGTTGAAGCACTGTAACATGGATAGGAAAACTGACAAATATGAAAGTTATATGATGGCAAACTTACATTCCTGTTGAGAAATAGCTTTCACTAGGAAACATTTACACCAGTTTCTCATAATTATTGTTTAAGATGGTGGACTGGGCAGTGTTAGGTTTATGGTTGGACTGAATCTTAAAGGTCTTTTCCAACCTAAATGATTCTATGATTCTGAGATGTAAAACATTTTAAAATTGTTATATTCATATATTTAAAAATTTTGCTTGCAAACAAAACTGAATGCATGCTAGATCATTCTCTCTTCTTTCACAATTCAATGTCAACGAAAACTTGGCACTGGTACTTGACACATCTACATCTATCTCCCGCTCTGCTCTCCAGCCCTGCTTTCTTGCAGCTCCTTCAATCTGAACTGCCCTCCAAACCCTGGTACACTCATGTTCTAACTTCTCCTTCCTTCAGAAACACCCCTAACAGCATTTCTTCCAAATGCTGTTTTCCACACAATCTGAAGATACTTTCGTTTCAACAACAAACCCCCCACCTGGTGATTCCAATAAAACTCTTTCTTTCCTGCTTCTCTTCGCACAGACCATTTCTTCCCCTTCCCTAAGAAATATGCAGCAATAATAGTATCTCCCACTCTTCTGTGATGAGAGCTTACGGCCAGCTCCATATTCCTTCAGAACTCCCTCCCCACTTACTCACACGGGATCTCTTTCAGTTCTGGGTAAGCAGATTTTCCCAACGCCTTCACAAAGCCTATCACTGTTACACTATTTTGTTTATCTTAAGATTTATCTTTGTCTCTCTGGTTGTCACTTCCTCAAGGCAAAGGCAATGTCTTTCCACAAGTTCTCTTTAGCACTGATTATATCACACAGATAATTTTAAATTACCTTTCTGTTCAGAGCCACGCCATCTTCACAGTCCAGCACCGCACAATCCACATTTAGTGACGGGATTTTTCGTATCTTCTTTTCATCATCTGCAGGTACATACAGCACAGCTCGCCTGGGAACGTACTTATGAGATGATGCAAAGTGATAACTAAGCTTAGGAACACCAGCTGGAAGAGGAGAATCCACCCTGTAAAGGATATTGTTGAAATTAGACTCTTAGCTACAATGCTGTAAAGAATAATTGACTATATTTAAAAGAGGAATGTTCCTACCTAGATAGTGCCTGATTTGGGGTTATTTATGTTGGTTTTTTTTTCCTTCGGAAGACTCAAGGTAGGGAGATATCAGTATTACAATTAATTACAGTATGAAACTCCAAAACGACTATGTTCAACAGAACTTGCAAACTTAAATACTCAGAACTGAAGAACTGCCACGGCTGAGGTTATCCATTCAGCCTTAATTACGCTGCCCATTCTGTGTGCTACAGCAAGTATGAAATACAGAAGGGGGGGGGGGGGGGGATTGGTTTTTCCCCTGTCATAGGACTCCTCCATAGACTGGAGGTTGTGCTGGGAATGGATCAGGACTGCTTTAGAGAGGGGGCTGCTATCTGCCACGTTTGCTCCAGGAGCTGGACGGCATGCTGTGAATGAAGCTGGGGTGTTGGTTAAAACAAACATGAGTTTGTGCCGTTGATTTTGCAACCTTAGCGTTATATCAACAGACGTATTTGCATGCAAATTTTAAATAAGCAAAATGGATGGAGGGGGAAACAAGGAAAACAAGAACGAAAACCCCACGTAATGTGGAACTTCACTAATCCCAACATGTCCTCTCAGAAGCCTCCAGACCTTCAGATCCACAGCACAGACTTCCAATCACAGAAGCTCATAAACCCACCAGCATCATCAGCAGGTTGTCTGCTGCGGTGCCTTTTAAAATTTATAAATGCTTTGTGTACCACACTTCTCAGTGGCTCGAGTGGATGGCATCCGTATGGCCCGTAGGCATCGGGTTTGTGGTGGTCTCCACCCCGTGCTGGTGATCGCGGTGAGGGACCAGCTAACCCACCCCGAGCGCAAGCTGGGTTGGTGCACTTGGAGGCAGTGGGGCTGCTGGGGGAGGCTGCCCTTGAGCGCGGTAGGGAGCTTGCTTTGCTCCATTATTACAAGCACAGAGAAATAAATTGCAGAGGGTGCCACTGTGTTTCATGGCCTTCCAAAAAAAAACCAACCCCTTGCCTGCTCCTGTTCCTCCCCATTTCACGCTGTACCCCCGAGCCCTATTCTGCTACATCAAAAATGAGGACAAAATAATACAATTTGCCTTCATACTCGGAGCACAAGTCACTTATGCCACAAAATAATCCTACCATATAACACCATTATGCATTATCATGTATATTATTCAGCACTTTGAATAAAGGAAAGCTTTTCTAGCACCATGCTGAACATGTCATTATCGCATCATGTCAGGGACCCATGCATTTTCCTATGCCCTTCATAATAATGCTTCCCAAGTTGCTGCACTTGGATGACACACAGCTATATGTGCATGTGGGTTTTCTTCAAAGTGAACATGACTAACACTCGCAAACACTTGGAAATGAGTTCAGTGAATCGAAATCAGAACTGATGTGGTGTGTCGCTGACAGGCCACTAAGATACTTGCCTTTCTAAGCTAACCCCGTTGAAGAACCCTCTCTTCCCCTCAAGTGTGCACCCTAAAAGTGGAATATAAGCCTTGGGTTAAAAATATGAAGAAAGCCTCTATCACATTTTATCTCAGTAAAATAAATCGAAAAGGACAACTATTTCACCATCTCCTCTGCTGTGTCTCTGCACGTTCTGGGTGGACCCACTTTATGAGCCCACAAAACCCCGCGCTGCCAGACTCTTCTTTGTAATATGCCTGGTAATGCTTAATTCAGCCTAAGAAATGAGGCAGTTTTGCTGTTAAACAGAAACGACACCCCTTTTTCTTACAAGTGCCAGTGCTACCCTTGTTAATAAATCTTTATCTCTAACAGCAACAGCTTCAAGACTTAGGTGGTGGAGGTCCTGACAACACCTGGAGACATGCAACTGAGATCCACTGAGTCTCTCCTAAGTACCCTCTTTGCCCCTCTCTCACGAACCACTTCACGTCCCCCCCCTCGTGTTGAAGTGGGGATGGTAACACAACTTGTGGCAACTCAAGTGGCTACTGGTTAAATCCACTTAATCCCATTTTCTTGCAGTAGTGCACTTTGGGAGAGCAAGGAGGAGGTGGAAGAGTGGTTTATCTCAAATGGAAAGAGGAGGGTCTTTTTTTCAGTGTGACACAGAGGTCAGTAAAGAAGTCTGCACTCCTTCACTAAACATATATGAGGGGACAAAAGTGATTAGTTTCTATTCTCTTTCTCTGATGGCTTCAACCCCGTAGTTCCCAAAGGCACAAAGGAGTCAAAGAGCTCAGCCCATTAATAGTTAACTCTAGCCTAGAGCCAAGCAGTCCCTGAAGCACCCTTAATGACTGTTTCTCACCAACCCTCCAACCCGCCAGAAACCTGATAGACGTGGCTAACACCATAATCTCAGAGCACACTGAGATGAGGTGCATCTCCTGTCACACAGGTTTCCTAGGATTTCTTCTGGGCTGTCATTGAACCAAGGGCTGTTGGACCAGCCGGTTTCCCTCTCACTGCTGCAAGGACCACAAAGGCGGCTCTGCTCTGCATACCACGCACAACGGCATGTAGTATCGTGTAGGTAAAGCCATCCTTACCCCCAAACCAGGTTTAGTCAGGTGTCACCACTGAGGTCTATGAACATTTGTTTAGATGGGGGAGCAGTATGGCTTCCCCATCAGACTGCCTGACTCCGAAGAAATGGTAAATTTTATCCATTAAAATATCATCACCTAACAGGCTTAATGTTAGAAATACTTTCGCCCAGTGGCTATTGGTATTTCCTCCTCAGCTAATCAACTTTGTAGCCACATGGGCCCAAAACACAGGTTTCTCAGGACACAGATTATTATAAAAATATACTGTCAATGTGTCAAATTATTAGTCTTATGGAACATTTTAGCAAGTTGAAGAAGCAATAATTTTTTTCAAGAGGTATGGCCATCAAAAAAAAAAATAATGTATGGGAGGAACCGGTGTCAGTGGACCAACACAGCATTCTTCTCCTTTCAAAACTAAGAGCTCTAGAAATACACATGTAAAATAAGAGTTTTCAACAAGTATGCTTAGGTGTGACTGCAGTAAATGTTTTCATATGCTATTATTTTGACATATATTCTTAAAAAATCATTGTCTGTTCTCACCGTGCATCTTCCTTGCATAGTCATATTTTATGCTCTACAATAAAATGAAACATAGAGGAAGAAGCAGATTTGCTAAGAAATCCATCTGCCTATAGTCTTTTTTAAAACAGTGGCAAGGCCCAGGGTGCTATGCATATGAGCAGTTAGCTACTCTGGAAGGAAACACTATCCTGATTATCTCAACTTCTGTTATTTTGATAAAATGAAAACATCCCCAGCAGTTACTTTTTTAGGACAAAAAAACCCACATAGCACTGCAATCTCAGAGGAAGAAAATCTTACATATGTTTCCTGACTGCAAGTATTGTAATGATTCAAACTAAGCTTGACTATGCTTTAAACTAAACACATGGACATAATCCAAGTGAATTTGCTAAGACAATGTTTCTTCCTTTAAGCACTGTAAGTTAAAACAAGGACTAGGCTATTGGGTAATGCTCATTAAATTGTTTTACAGCAGCATATTTTCATTCATAGCATCTAGCAGCACGCTGAATGCTCTTGGGTCTTGGAAATGAAACTAAATTTCTTCAGCAAACATAACACTCTACTAAAGTCTTCATCAAATATGTAAAGGTAGCTGGCAAGTTAAAGTTACGTGTGATCCTCTGAGAACCGTTTCACCCAAGAGCAAATAGTTCATCCTCAGGAAGGAGAAAACAAAACCTTTCTGATTACTAAGAGACATTGCACTTCACAATGGCAGCCATACAGTATGACTGCAACCAGTGAAATGACCCCAAATTATACACACTTCCCTGCTGTAAACTGCATTTTCACATTCCAGCGTTGCTCATACTCACACATATACTTAACTGCAGACACCTGTGCACTTCTCATCGGAGCCAACAACCTATAGCTCACAAAATAAAGTACTCCCACAAGTGATTTTCAGGATCAGGACTTTAACCCGTGCCTCTGTTCCCTGTTTATTTGCTAGATCAAATCAGCCCTGGAAGAGACACTACACCGTGATCTGCCTAATGCATGGAAAAATACCCGTTGCTCTATAGGCCAAATCTCTCCTTCTACAATCTTTGGCACAGTGTTGGCAAAGTGTTTCCGAGGACCATTTTTAGGCATTTGACTAAAACGATTAAAAAAGCTGGATAATTTCCACAATGCATATTTCTGACCTGTATGCACATAACTAACTGCATACTAACCACAGTCCCGTATATCTGCAGTGCTGCAGCAGAACGACAGAAGCGACCCAAGACCTAAGACCCCACTGAACACAACCCAGCTAATGCAGCAAAATCTACAAATTATTTACCCGATGTGTGCAAAAAAAACCCCAGAGTAAACATAATGGTTTTCCTATGTCAAATTTACTAGAGAGTAGCTTACAATCATACACAAATAATCTACCAAAGACAAAGGAAACTTCTATGAAATTACAAAGCCCTGCAATTTGCATAGTAATTCTTTCTAATTAAGAAAAGGAGATATAAGTTGTTTGTTATAAACATCAGCAGGCCCTGTGCAAATACGAAGGGCTCACAGCCGGGCTGAGTATTTGTCGAATCAAAGCAACTCGCCAGAGAGTTTTATTGGTACAGCTGCGGCGCATGCATTTTATCACACATGCTAATAATCCTGGTTATGGCACTAACATTTTAATCATTTGTACTGTGGGCTTGTTTCTCAAACAATTAGCACTAATGAATGGCCAAAATACCTCGGATCATATATGTCTAATTGCAGTCAAGAGCGGTTATTGTCCGCATGTACATTTCAATTCACCTCTGGGGATAATGTTTGTTAATTGTATTTCTTTATATAGCAAGTGAAAAAAGGCTGTTCACTCAAAAAGGGACTAAGTGTTCTCTTCTTTCCCTTTGTTCCCACAAGAAGCTAAAGTCACTTCAAGAGGCACTTAATCCCATCATCCATGGTTACAATTGCCTTACAGCATCAATCAAAAAGAATCTGAAGTAAAATGATGCAGCTATATTGTGTAATTAAAAGCAATTCAGGTAGTTATTGCTTGGGGCATTTTCCAGGTCCAAATACTTAAAATGGCACTGCGGGGATGCTAAATACTGTAGTGTTTTAAATTTGGTCAACTACAATATCTCACAGAGAAAGGGGAGGAATATGCAAAAAAAAAAAAATCTCCTAGTGTGTATTGTAAAGCGAAAGAAAAGAGGAGGAACAGCTAACGTTTGAAGTGACAAAATCTACAAGTCTCCATATAAAAGGGAAATAAAAATATCAAGAAGAGAGAAAAGAGGAGGAAAAAGAAAAGGATGGCAGTTTTCAAGGAAAATAAATTCCTCGCAATTGTTAAAAAGTTAACATGTGAAAAAATGCTAACGTTTCCTTGCATGGAAAACAAAAGCTCATGTCACAAGCTTTACCATCAGAATACAGGTCCCTGAAACCTTTGCGCTTTCCTAGTGGAAATAAATCCGAGGTAAACTGAGAAGTTCTTCTTTGGGGGAAAAAAAAAAAGAAAAAGAAAAAGAAAAAGAAAAATACTTAGGTTAAAAGAGAAGACCTATGATATTTACTTCTGAATAAAGCCAGAACTTCCCGAAGGTACTTTACCTAACAACTGCCACTAACCCTGATCCAATTATGCTAAAATTAAAACTGGGGGGTTATCAACATATCAAACACTCTGCTTTACATTTTCATTTATTCCTTTGTTCCAGACCCACTACGGTCACTTCCCTGACCCTCCAAAAACTAATTAAGAAACCCCAAACCTAACCCCGTCGCCAGGGCAGGCAGAAGCCACCAGCTCTCGTGGTCTGAGATCTCTTGAGAAGCAGCTTTCCTTTACCAGTGCCCTGGAAGAGGCTTTGTCTGATTTTAAACTCCCCCAGTAAGGCTGATGATACGATCTCACACCGATGTAACGGGGAGATCAATTCCCCTGAAGCTGATGGGAGTTATACGGGTATAAAATCAGCCCCTGTCCCTCAAGTTTGAAGAGGGTGAAAGAAAGAACTCTAACACTTTCACAGCATCCTTAGGGAGACAAGCAGTCTGCACCCAGCCGTGGGGACTGAGCGCGGTGGGCTGAGGAAGCGCTTACAAAAACTCGGCGAATTAAGAAATTTAACCCCCGTAACAACCAGCTTTGGATATCAAAAGGGACAGATTGGAGGGGGTTGCTCCCCTGAGAGCGGTTGCCTGCTGGAAAAACTGTAGCAGGGAGAAATGAAAAGGGAGCTTCCAAGTGACCTTTAGCAAGTGCTTGCTCCAACTGATAGGACACATCGCATTATAGCCAAAAAATAGAGAGGTGAGCCAAATGGGGAAGGAGAGCCCTGCTGATAAAAAAAATCGTGATGCAGAGAAGCATGAGCAGAAGAAAGCAGTTTAGGGTCTAAATGGAAACTGAGAACCAAATCCAAAGTTGCTGGCAAGTCATTTTAGGAAAAATATGTATCTTCAGCTGCTATTTATAATTTTTTCCTATCTCCAGTAAATAGATGCAAGTTATATAACTGGACACCAGAGAAAAGATTGAATACAAACCAGGAACTTACTGACAAAGGCTTAAAATCACGGACCTCTAAGCCATAAAATGATAAAAGGCTATCATAGGTTAAATAGTTAACCAAACTTTCTCCTCCCACCAGCACTAAAAGTAAAAAAAAAAAAAAAGACCTTTTATTTACCCCACCATGTTCTTTCAACTACATTTGACCCTGTTGTTTTGGTTCACTCCGAGCTTCACCGTGCCTTGAATTGCTTTGACTGAAGATCAGGGTTTTTTTTTTTTTTTTCTCGGTTCAAAATGGCCAAAGTAGACAGCCAGGATAAAAATAAAAGGACCACCGGCTTCTCATGTTACTAACGTCTCCTATTTTCACAGCAGCAAAAATAGTCTGTTTGTGAGGAAGAGGAGAGCGCTACGGTTCTTTGGCTTAATATGGGAATTTTTAAGGAGATTTAAATAATGGCTCAGGGTGACAAGGGCTGCTGCTTCTTACTAATGGCAACAGGCTGCTTCTTTCGGGCAGCCTGTGTGTGTGTGTTTGCTATCATCCAAGGTTAATTGGTGTCCTGTCTTGGGGAGCTTTAACATACGTGACATACAGTCGAGAGTTTGCTCCCTTCCTTACGGTGTGGATAACTCTGAATAACTTGTCATGGCCATAAAGTATTCCCAAGCTGAGCTGCGCCTCGCTTTGCTTTTACCATTAGCAAAGTTTCTGGCTCCTTGGGATGCTTTCTGCTGCTTCATCAAACCCACATCACTGCAGGGCAATGGAAAAGCACTCTGTTTGTCTGTGTCACATTCGCTTTGCCACATTAACCAAAGGAAGGTGTAGTTCAGATAACAATTAATTTCCCTGTTTTGCTAAATATAAAGACATACAAATAAACATAAACACTAAACATAAACAGTTTTGAAGTTTTAATTTCTATAAGTAAATTTTAAGCACTTCAATGTATCTAACTAATGATGATTCTACGTTGCATTTTTCAAATCTACAACACTGTAAAGAGACTGTAAAATTTTGTCCAGCTATACGTTTTCCCAACAGAAGCTCTTGCATTACACATATTTTACAGAACTGCAACTAGCAGCTGCAACAGAAAATTACAACACATTTTAAATAACAAAAACATCCCACAATAAAGATAAAGATTCAATAGCATATTGAGAGGTTTATAAATGACTACACATAAAATGAGCCTTTTTTAAAGATGTGCATTGAGAAGTAAGGAGAAATTACTTTGGATGTCTGACATCAATGTATGATCTGCTTTATCATTGCTGTGTACAAACCAATATGCAGCAAGTGTGCTCAGGGCTGTGCAACACAAAGGAAAAAGCATGGCTTCTGGGGTCAAGCATCTTCCAGTTCAGGAGGAGGATCAGGCACATGTCACCAACAAGCTGTCCTGGAGCATTCCATGCCAAACTCTTAGGAAGTGAATATATAAAATCCACAAATCTGTAATGGTTGCACTTTTATGGAGTCAGAGCCGTGTTGGTGGCCTCTGCAGAAAAGCTGAACTTTGAGGAGATTCTTTTCATCACTGCAAAACCACTCTTGCCTCTTCCAATTCCCCCCTCCGGCTCACCGTCGGGCTCTTCCCTTCCTACTCATTCTGCCCCAATGTTTCCACACACACCGACTCTGCACCCACCCACATCTCTATGTGCCCATATGCAAAAATTAGTAACAATGTTTGGACAGAATTTGTTTTCTCACTGAACATGCTTTTCCCCTCTTTTCTTCCCCGCTCCCTTCTCTTCCCTCCGAGCTGGTGCCCATGCCAGGATACGGGGAGCATCCCCACCACTGAGCTCTTGCAGCTCCCACCACCGGTCCAGCTGTGTGCACGATGGCTAAATGCTGCAAGGTCAAGATCAAGACCAGGATTTGAAAATTCAGCGCTAATTACTGTGATTACAATCCGAGTCCCAAACAGCCAAAGCCTCCCGAGCAGTTTAGGAGCAGGCTGCTAACGAGTTATATGTAAAATAAGAAACAGGCACTTGATAAAGTCAGAATCAATAAAGTGCCATTCCCGCCTGTTAAATGACCTTGCTGTAACACAGAGCCACTATGTTCACCAGAGCCTATGCAGGTTAGATACCCGTATCTGCAGTGTGAGAGAAAAGGAAAACAGTACAGTCCTTAAAATCCATTCTGATTTACATCTGAGTTAAAATAAAATTACACTCAAGACATGCCTGAGAATATTTAGCAGAAGGAAATGAATCGAGTGTCAATACACTGGTGCTGCAGAAGTCAGAAGAAAGACGAAATGTGACACCCACTTTTGGTCTTTCAGAATTTCTGATTTTTTTATGACAAATTGTCATCTTTGTAATTTTGGTTGTGGTGGGGATATTTTACAAACTGAGGTTCCCTTCATGTTTCTGAGAATTTTTCACTGAATAGGCCATATTTCATCTTGATTTGCAATTTACAGCAGTCTACACTTAGCCAAAGCACAAACAGCTCGACGATTCCTGTACTTAGAAATGTATGTAAATTACACTACTCAATAAAGCACAGACATTTTTACTACTTAGGAAAAACAAAACAATATTGCAGTCTTCTCTGCACTTTGAGATTGCTCCTGTAAACGCACTCAGGCATGTGCTTAGCCCAGAGAAATCAAAAGGACTAGTCAAACACTTAAAATTAACCATGTGCTTAAGTGCCTGCAGGACTGGGGATTAATTTTGGATTATGAAACTGTTCCATTTCCATGTGTTCTTAGGCTATACATGGGCCAACCTGCTATTTTCAGGTTTTGGCACAGAGACTTGTGCAAAATTGAGACTTAGATGTATGCAGATGCAATCCAGCTGGTGAATATCTTTTAAACAATATAGAGATGCTTGATCTCAGCTGGGGAAAAAAACCCCTGCATGATATTTTCAGAATAAGATTAAAAGCAAAGATATGATTTATATTTAGCCAAGCATTATTTTCTAGAAGAATTATTATGTAGAAGAATTATTATGTAGAAGAATTATTTTGTATTAAACTGAACTTATTCAGAATGGTTTCTGTGCCAAATAACTGAGCAGTGAAGAACAATTTAGCAAGCAATTAGTAAATATGAAACTGCTGAAGAACAGAACTGTAAAACTAAAATGCACTACAATTACATCAAAAAAAGAAAATGTTGTAATTAAATCAAAGCTGATGCAATATGACAGAAAAAAGAACGAATGCACAATGCTATTAGATCAACAGCAAGTGTAGCTACACCAATTGAAAACCAACCGCTCTCTGCTTTTGAACACAAGCCTGGTGGAAATTTTAAAATATTTCCTAAACGGACGATAAAGAAGAATGCCTGCAAATCCCGCAGCGCTCCAGGCAACACTTAACTTTAGAAATGTCTACAGGCAGAAATACTACCCTGCAGTATGGCTCAGGATGGCACAAACAAGCATCTGTGTTTATTTTTTAACTAGTCAGATTTATAAGAGCAATGAAATCCCTACATAAGCATTTTATATTGACCTGATATGGACTTACTGTTTTAACCAGCTTTTTAACTAACTCCACAAGTTAATAAAGGCAACTACATGAATCCTTACTGCCTATACATTAAGATAAGAAAAACATTCATTAAGCAATATCCAGACTGTTTTAATTACAGGAATATCACTCTTATTTGTAGTATAATGTTCGTTAAGTACAGTATAACATTTTCTTAAAGTGCCCCAGAGGCAGTTAAACTCTTGATTAGCTATAAAACCAAAAAATCTCCCTTAACTTCAATCACAGGAGTTAATGCCTACTGCAATGAAATTCCAGTACTTTTAATCATACAAAAATGTCATATGTAAATCTTATTAACCATGAAAACATTATATAAGATCAAATGAATTTTCTCTGCTGCTATCACTACTCAGTGCTAGCAAAACGTAGGAATCTTTCTATGACAGTTGTGGTAGTACCAGTAATAAGTCCAGCCCTATTTCCTTTGAGAATGAAATCAGCTGAAAGCCAGATCTTATTTTATTAATTTCAAAAGATAGCAGGGAATGCCCCTAAATCCTGACTTCTAGATTTTCATGCCTTTAACTATGTCCCTGTTCAATTACCCAAAGTTAAAACATACAAAACGAGTAGCAGTGGTGGGATTAAACAACCTTATGCAGACTGCAGAACCTTCTTGACCTCCAGCAAATAAACACCTGGCAAAGCTTTATTCTCCAATAACAAAATTTCCTTTTTCTTCTGTCTTTTTTAGTATATTACAAGAATTAATATTATTACTGCTTTTGTACAGATGACAATGAAACACCTACGTTTTCTTCAGTATTTATCCTGCATCTGCCCATTAGTCCATACATCTCTTGAAAAAAAACCTATTTGTTTTTTGTTTGCTAACAACACCTACCAAGAATTCAAAAAATCATGAACAACATGATGCATTAAAAATGGCAACATTTTTAAAGTGCACAATGAAATACTATTTTCTGGTTCTTGTGTCCCTGGCTTCGTATTTTCAAGCTTTTCCTTGCAACAGTCAAAGACAGAAATTTTCTTTAAAAGTAAAAAAAAAAAATTAAAGCTGAGATTTTAGGAAGCCGGGCTTAAAGGACATACTAAATATGTGAAACTAATGATAAAAAGATGACAGTTGTCAATTCATTCCAATCTTCCACATTGGCAGCTGAAGGGTATTTTTATTACATGGCAACGGGCATACCAATCCCTAACTCAGCAGCAGCCCTCCAAAATCATCTCCTTGGTAAGGTCAGTAAACTAAAAATGGTAAATTTAGTGCCCAAGAGCCTCTTCAGGCTCAGCACACCTCTAGCCACTGAGTTTCCCTTAGCAAGCGATAAGCCTTTGCACAGTGCTACCTTGAAAGGGACAAAGCCCTCACCCTACTGAGCTGGTAGGGCAGGTCCTGCCGTTCCCATGGGTGCACATTTGGGGCATGTGGTAAAGCCCTGGGTGCAGCCTCCAGGGGCAATTTTTGGCCATAACCCTGCTCCTGACTCAGGCAGTTCATTAAGCGCCTTGAGGAGGTGAGCACACTTGGAGGAGATGAATCCCACCTGGGGGTGTCCATGGTGGGGAGTTAATTTGGAGAGGCACGTTGGTCATATTGTCACAGCCTATCTTACCAAGGATGAACTTTGCTGGGTAGGCAAGCTCGAAGAAAGACAACAAAGGTGCCGGACCTACCACGGCAGATAATATGAATGTGTGATGGAGGAAAAATGTTGGCCAGGGGACACTTTGTAATACTAAATACAGAAGCCTGCTATAGAAAAACCCATTTCTAAGCTACTTTTATGATTTAATTATCTAAACATTTTCACAGAACTCTTCAGATCAGCTTTGCCACATCCCAGGAGACGTAGAAACCGGTCATTAAAACCATGGCTTCCAGGTCTGCAGATCCCCCACCTAGCAAGTCCCATCCCATTTGTTGGTCACCGACGTGGGCACTTTAAAAAATCATCATCACCAAGAGTGGAAGAGAGACGGGGTGAAAATGAACTTCTCTGCAAAACAATATGATTTTATTTTAGCAAAAAAAGTCAAATTACCTGCTAGCAGCCCCTTTTGGGGCACTGAGAGCACTTGATGGGCCTTGCTCTGTGCAAGTGCAAGTGCTCTTATTACACGCTCTGTTGGAGTTTCTTATCTGTATTTCCCAGGTGAGATTACTCTTGCGGTTACAGTTGCTACAGCGTACATTTACCATGGCCGGTAAACGTAGGAAAAAGCCAACTGAAACAGAGGTAAAGCTCAAGAGTTAAAGTTGCTCTTCTCCCCAGTGGCCTTGTTTCACAGGATGCCCCTTGTCCCCAAAAAACTTCAGTTTTGTTAAATGTGGATTTCCTACCTCACTACATTGCAACACACATCATCATCATCGGTCCCCCTCCCTTAAAAAGAAATTTTAGAAAACAGCCCTGTCCCTGATGGCTGCCTAGCGGGGAGGAAAGAGTTGGACATGGCTGAGAGGGAAGGGAAGAGAAAGGCAGGAGAAGGGGTCGCCAAGCACGCAGTTCACTCGTGAACGCCGTGAAGAAGAAATTCTTCCAGACTGCCCCTGTTTAAGAGTGAGGATTTTTCTCCTCCAAACTCTTGACACAGGCTGTTCAATATTTATTTAAAAATAAGTGAAGAAGAAAAATGCACTGCCTCCCTTGCAACCTGCACAAATAAAGAAAATAGCTTTTAGTTCATAATGATAATATATATTAGGTAAGCAAAAGTCCTGGATTACATGAAAATAAAATCTATAAGGAGAAATAGGATTAGGTCTACTTCCATATAACAGTTTTTATGATATTTAAATGAGCAGCTGTGTTTCTCTAAGTCAGCATTATAGCACTTCACATCTGTGTGAAAACTGAACAACATACAGACTCTGAACTCACTGACATATAACCTTGTGGAAAAAACCTCCCTGTGAAAACATGTAAAGGCATCACTTGGTTTTCCTTTAAAAGTCGTCTTTAACAAACTCTGTCATGAATGCAGGTTCAGACTTAGGGAAATGAGATAATTAGATGACATGTCTTTTATCCTCTACTGTATAAAGAGAAAAAATATTCCATTTCTGTATCTGCCTACTTTTTTTGTTCAGGTATCATTTTAGATACACTTTAGTACAAAGGTGAAATAATATCACTGAGATACGTTTTAATTCTGCAAAGCAGGTCAGTAATCTGTACTAATACTAAGAAACAAAGTAGCACTCTCAAAGTTGAGATTATATATATGGAATTTGGATGGTTCGAAGCATCAGTTTTAGTCTCACATCACCCCTTGTTCATCATCATCTGTTTCCTTGTTGGTAGGAAGAATGTCATGGACATTTTAATTTTTATCTTCCTGAATAACAGTTTAGTTGAACTAGTGTCTCAGTAATGGCAAGATTTGTTGTCAGAGACTAGCATCAGATGTGCTGGGAAAAAATTGTGGCATATCCACTCTCACCTCCAGAACACATCCAGCAGGCAACATCTTTCCTTCTTTTTTGGGTCATTTGAGTTTAAAGGAGAAAATGTAAAATAATAATGTCACAAGGTCTGGGTGCAAGCAAGAACAAAATGTGAGACACTGGACAGACAATACAGTATCCCCAGTCTTAAAGGTAAGGTTTTCTTTTGGCTTGCAACCATGATAGTCAGAGGTGAACATCTATTTATATGTGTGCATGCTTATGTTTATATATTTATGTGCCTGTACATATATCTACATATAGTATTTATTTATAAATGTGCATATATGTACACAGGTATGTGTATAAAAAGACTCAATGTGGCATAGTACAACAATAGCATGTAATGATGGAAAGTGGCAAAAAGCATTATCTTCCATAAATCCAAGAAATAATAAAACTGTTTTTTCCACAACTTTTAGTCTCAAATATTTCTCATACTTTGCTGGACTAAACTGCCTTTTCCTGCATCTCCAGCAATGGCACAGAGTGGGAATTCTCCAATGAAATACGAAGTCTCCCCAGGACTCCTCGTACACTAGACTGAAGGTTGTTCCACCGTTAGTTATCAATGACAGTGCCTTGCTTTTGCAACACTTGTGGTCTTTGCATCACACGCTTTGCATCCACACACTGCAGGCACCCTGCATACCTTGCACGTACAGGTGTGACCCTGCAGATTTACAGCTGCTGTAGACTGAAGACATGTCTCAGTGAGCCCAAGCAGCTCTGCCTGTCATGTTACTGCTTCCTATCTTTGCCAAATCCCTGCCAGAACAAAGCAAGCAACATGCTATTTCACACAAGTGACACCCCTTCCATCTCATCTCTTGGAGCTCAACATTTTTAGACATAAAAAAGTAAGATAACAATCTCATATTCTCCTTTCCTTGTCCCTGCTCAGATTATTTTGGAGAGCGAGGAAGGAATTTAGAGGCTGTTTCATCAATATTCTACCACTATATGTTAATAGGTGGGAAGAAAGACAACTTTTTGTCTAAAATAGCCGTTTACAGTGGTAGCCAGAGGGACCAAACTGCACTGCAAAAGGCAGGGGGGAAATAACTCATTTCTTTCTTCCCTTTTGAGGAGCAGCAGGACAAGGGTGGGCATTCCCTCGCCATGATGATCTTAAGGGTCTTTTCCGATCTAAATGATTCCACGAGGTGTTCTCCACCCCGCTCCCGAGGCTGCGTGGTTCCCGTGCCCAAGGCTGGGCTGTGAAAACCACAACTGAGCCCTTTGCAGAACAGACTTGAGTCCCCTGTGGAAACAGTGAAGAGAGGCACGTCCCTGGGAAGACCTCCATGCCCATCTTAGGCACCTGAACCTGAACAGATATGTATTCAGGATGTTTTGTATAGCTTTTGAATAGCTGAAAGGTAATTACCACCACTGCCAGTGCTAGTGCCGTGTTTAAATAATTTCTTTCACGCTACATTACAACAACTACTTCTTCAGCAGAAATGTTGTTCAATATCTGGACATTCCTGATGATCTGCAAAATAAGACCCAGCATTCGGCATGCTCAAATTAAAAAAACAACCCTGGTGCAATCTGGCCTGAAACCCTGCTTTCCCTTTCAACAAATACACTTATGTTTTGGGGTCTTTTAAAGATATGATGCCTCTGTTCCTGTCCTAAGTAGATATAATGTAAATTGTTTTCCCACCATGATAACAGTCATGCCTGCTAATTTCAGCATTTCAAGGATGTTGCTAGATTTTGATCCACAAAAAGGATATTATAAATATTAATAGGTATATTTATTCATGCCTCAGGAGCTTGTATTAGTTTGAAAAATAAATAACTAGTAGTTAAGTTTTATGTGATTTTAGATATACTTGTCTTAAAATATTCTGTTTTATTATTTTCTAACCTCTGCAAAAATGTTGCCTATTATGAAGGAAGCAAACAGAAGACAGGTTCTAGACCAGAATGGATTGAATTATGGAGAAGTGAAGATACAAGAGCCTGGAAAGACAAATAAGTCTTCAGGCGGCTGCAGTATGTCGACTACTCTGTTACTCAACTAGATGTGTGTACGCCTTGATTCAAAATACACTTTTATTACTCTATACGCCTTTTCCATTGTTTGGAAACCAGCAACCAATAAGCCAATGTTTAACCTAGCACAAGGAGTATTAGCGTGGCTTTGAATGCAGGGAAGATGGAGGACTTTGGCAAGACTGCTCATGTTTGAGGGCCAGTAGGGAAGAAGATTAAAAAGCATCTACAGGAGGAAGAGAATTAAAGGGTAATTGTAGGCTGCAAGAAGCCAGGTTTGGCAGAGGGATGAGGTGAGGAAAACCCAGGAACTGGGAAGTATAGACAAGGAATCTGAAGCCAGTGACATGCAACAGGGAGCTCTACAGCCGAGTCAAAGCAAGAGAGGCAATCCTGGACAGCCAGCACCCAGCAAGGCAGGGTGGCCCAATCAGCCAGGAGAGGGGTGACAAGTGCATAGGGTCTCCGTGAGATGGCCCCTGGGAACCAAAGGGAGGAATGGGTTTTGTGCAAGTGGCAAGGCAGACAGTGCCAGGACGTGACCCTAACTGAGCCACCATGGGAGAGGACCAGGGAAGACCGGGGAGGACTGTGGGAGAGACGCACAAGGACAGGAGGTGAGACTGTGAAACAGAAACCAAACCATCAGCCAGGGACACAAAAAGGGAGCCATGGTAGGTATGCACTTAGAAAGCTGGAAGGAAACAGGGTCAAAAGCAAGATTAAAAGAGTAAGGTGAGGATGTAATTTAAAAAAAAAAAGAAAAAAAAAGAAAAAAAAAAAGAAGAGGACAAGGTCAGTGGAGATTTTGGTGAGGGAAGCATCAATGAAAAGCAGGGACTGAGGAATCTCTTGACATGGCATCAGAGACAGAGAAAATATATTAACTCAGGGCAGCCAGCTGCATCACTTAAGGAAAACAGGGTAGCCTGGCATAAGTCTTTGAGGATGAAGCAGTGGAACAGGGAGTCAAGGATGGGGAGTACAGGGGAGGAGGAGGAAGCAAAAAGGAGACAGTGGGAACTTGATTCAGCCAAGTAGCTGAGTACAATGTGAACAGTCTGAGCACTCTAATAATATCACTTGACTAAGCACCTTCCTGAATCAGGGCCTGGCTCAGGAGCCTTCCAAAGACTGCAGAAGAAGCTGTGTAAACTGCTCAGAACAAATGGCGTTTCAGCATGAAGAATGGAAATGAAATGGGAACTTCGATGCTGACCCCAGAAGTCCTTCTGAAACCCTCTAACAGTGACCTATCACCTCACTTCACAGAGAAAGCAGAAAAATGTTTTTACTTGCCCTACACACTGATTTCCCCCCCACAAGCGATCATTTTAATTTAGGCCTCTACATTGTTTTGCTAACACTTAACATTGCATAAAAATAAAGTAACTTCAGCTCCCTGTGATGCAGTGCGAGTGACTGAACTTCCCTTCAGCAGCCAGAGCTGCATCCATTAAATGTGTGAAATGCTAAAGGTAACGGTGTCCAACAATAGAAAATGAGACAAAAGGAATTTAGACCAACCTCAGGAACCAGTTTGCCAAAATTATGGGTGGATGCTAGGGGAGAAGGACAATTAATACAGGGACAGATGGCTAAGCAAAAACAAAAGCCATTATCTAAAACCTGGCTAAGGAAAGCTTAACAACTGATTGTTTAACAGAGGCAATTAAAGAACTCCATTAAATATAGTACTATCAATAGTTTGGATTCTAAGCAATAAGAAAACAGAGGACTTGCCGCCATTGGTGGCACTATTAAATACTTGCTATGCTCACATTAAATATTAAGGTGCACACGTTTTATACATAATGGGCATTTCTTATCCCTGTTAGAAGGTGGATTAACAAATGCAAACAAACTCTAGGCCAATAATAAAAGCTTTAGCAACTTGTCAAGTCTTAGAAAACCATAACAAGGGTTCTGCGAGCGCTCTGCTGCTCAGGAGATCCTGCTGAAGTACAACAGTCTGTCTCTCCCCTCTTGATTCCCCCCGCAACATGTACATGTATAGTCGTGGAAAACCATAGTCAGACGAGAAGGCCAGTGCTTTGGCCGTGTCCCCATGGGGGTGAAGGGTTACTCCAGAATAGCAGAAGCATTTTCTGAAGGTGCCCCACCTGTGTCACCTCAGCTGATGGCCACCACGGAGCAAGACTCGGGAGAAAAGCATGGGAAGCGGCTGAAGTGGCACAAGGGAGATAAGTCTTACATGTGCTTAGTGTCGTCCCAGGATAAGGACCTGCAAACTCTGGCAGCTCTTAGCAGAGGGAGGGTGTAGTGCAGGTTAGTGTGGCTCTGACATCCTGGTGGCATCACATGGAGTCCCGGGCATCCTGCAGTGCTCTCGCTCTGCCATGAAGCTCATGTAAAACTGCGTCCGTGGGAGATGCTGCCGCTTTCCATGCTGAGAGCAGGCACGCGTATTGCACAGTTAAATCACTCTGCCCCATACACTGGAGAATTAACTCCAAATAAATGTCTGACTCTCTGCCTGCAGCCTCAGTACAAACATTGCTCTCTCAAGGCAGCACGGCATGAAAAGTTGCACAAGTCATGAAAACGTAGCCTTCCGTTAGCTTTCCGCAGCACAAAATGATGGCTAAACCTGTCTGCCACCACTGGCTCGTAAGAACAGTTTGAACCAAGAGGCCTTATTCATATAAGCAAGCAATGTTTAGTTCTTTTTCCATACTTTGCTGGTACTTTAATTATTTTAGTAACCAACTGACACGCATCATTTCAACAAATCACATCTCCATGGTGGCACCATCACTTTGCAATAAAGGTTTCTTTAAGAAAAGAAACAGCTTCTTAATTTTTTTATTAAAAAAAAGTTAATAATTACAGGAACACTGATGGTGTTGCTATAGTTACGACTATATCAGCCTTTCACTTGTAACTCCCCGTTTTCAAGGATCAGTAACTCAGTTGTCAAAAATCCCACTGGGCAGAAGCCTGAAACACATCTTAAACATACATTATACAAATGCATAAATAAAAATCAGCTGTTTCACACTTGTGAACATTTTGATTCAAACCAGTCTTTCCAGATGATGCTTTGAGCATCCAACAGTAGTGGATTTTATGTTTTTTAGAATATACTTTTTGGCAGGCTGATAGCCTTTTAGGTGCCCCAGTGTTTTTGGCTGCCGCCACAGGGAAAGGAAGAAGAGCCACTGCTTTTTCCTCCAGCCATTTCATTCCCCCCACCAGAAAGGAAGCAATTCTGGACGTGCCCGCTACGCTCCCAACAAAACTTCCCGAGGATTTTTAGGTACAAAAGCTTCACGCGCATGTGCAGCAGCTGGATTACCACAATAGACCATAACGGCCCTAAGAGCCGTTACGGTATATCAAGTGAGTAAACCGAAAACTAAGAAGGATTTACACAATGACCATAGTGGCTCCCTGGGAGCCGTTACGGTCTATCAGGTCAAAAATCCACTTTTTAAAAAGCGCCTAAATATGTGTATACCCAACAGGGCCTTGAGTCTCCAGAGCGACTATCACACACGTTTTCAAAATCAGCCAGGGAAGAGAAGGGAGATTACACCAAACAACATAAAGAGAGAAATTTTTTACAATGAATAAAAGACCTATCATGCAAATTCTAAAGACCTATATTTAACGGGAAAAAAGTGCATGTTTAGTTGAGAAATAGGACGTAACGTGATTACTTCATTGTCAAAACAGGTCCTTTTAGGTTTTTTTTTTCTTTTTTTTTTAAAATGAGAATTAAATGAAAAAGGAAATTTCCCACCAAAATGATAACTTTTTAAAATAAAAGTTA
The DNA here is from genome assembly GCF_929443795.1 of Astur gentilis. Lineage (NCBI taxonomy): Eukaryota > Metazoa > Chordata > Aves > Accipitriformes > Accipitridae > Astur > Astur gentilis. The sequence continues at coordinate 4,679,978 of NC_064892.1, forward strand.
GGTTTCATGAGGTATAGAAATAATGCAGTCGCAGCTGGGTTCTGAGTTGCAGTTCTGCTGCGTTTCAAGTCTCCAGCCACAGCGCAAGTTAGTAATACAGCTCAGCTTTGCCTTTCTTTACTTCTCTCCCATTGTGTCAGAAAACGAACAAGTTATTCAAGACAGTAATTTTCTCCATAAAAGTCACCTCTATTTTTTCCAAAAAGAAATCTGCAATAAATCATCAGCCTACTTACTTTTTCTTCTTCCCCTTCCTTTACATGCCATATTTGTTCCTGCAGCAAACCTGTAAGAGAACACTTTCTCTCTATGACCTGAGATAACGGTAATGTTGAAAGAATGGCCTCACTTGTCAAAGATTAGAGGGCTGTCTGCAGCCTACACTCCTCTTTACTAGAGCCAAATAGGCCCAATAAATGCTAATACTCAGCATGACGCATCGAGAACGTTAAGCCTCAACTCTGACTAAGAAGAAAGTATCACAAATTTACTGAAATTATCTATAGCACAATAGAGAAGAGAAGGAATTAATCAAAGTCTCTCTCTTAATGCAATGCTTGATTGAACTATCCCAATCCCTTTTTAAATAGGATAACCTAGTGGCAAGTGACCCCGATGACACATCCTAGAGAGGTACACAAGTACCACTTGTTCGATTTTTTTTCTTTTATGACCTCATTAAGAAGGATTTTGAAGATTGTTCCTGAATATGAGAACAAAGTGTCTGAAGATATCTCTAGCTTTTTATGTCTTTAGCCTTTTGCTGTTGAAATGGCTTTTGGAGTGTTTATAAACTAAGTACACGCACAAGCAAAAAAAAAAAAAAAAGTCCTTAAAAATGAAATCGACTAAAGCTACCTTTTCTTAAACGCAAAGACTAGCTAAGTCTCCAAGAAACAAGAAAGTTTTGCCAAGACGAACTCATGATTGCATCTACCCCCCGCTCCGTTCTCCCTCTCTCTCCTTCCCTGTTATAGACCCCATTAATTAGATTTGGCGGCAGTTTTCCCTTCCTTATCAGGGAAGACAGAGTCTGCCAAATCTGCTAGTGTGAAAATACTCCATCGCCAGTAACATTTTTTCCTAAGTGTTTGTTGATTCCACGCTTGGATTTAATATCGAGGATTATATTTTATAACCAGAAACAAACAAACAGATTTATAACTGAAGACCGAAAGGCAAACAGCAAAAAAAGCAAGCCAAGTACTGAACCTAAATGTAGCATTTTTATTGACTTCTTAGAAACCAAATAACCTGGCATATTAGTGTGTGCATTCTGCAACAGACATTCAGCCCCATTGTACTACTTAGAAGAGAATAAAAAGAAACCCTACTGTTTGAAATCCAGCGGAACATCCCCACAACAGAGCACAACTGTTCCCTCATGCATGAATGGGAAGGAGATGAAAGAAAAGATGGACTTCTGAGGTACAGCAAAAAACAAAGACAACAAAAGTGCTGATCATGAGGGAATGACACAACTCATTGCTGCAAAAAGGATGAGAGAAAGGAGCTCAAACAATGGTGCAGACAGCTAAGTGACATGTAGAAGAATTGAAAAATCTACAGAAGTGTCTTTTCTTTCCACACTTGACGAGAAACAATTAAATGTTGGTACATCTGTCATAAAAAAGATAATTGAAACCTGTTACCATCATTATAGACGGTAACTTAACTACTGAAACTGTAACTGTCCAATTAAATGTTGCCCCCTCTGTTATCTACACCACTTGCTAAAATGAAAAAAAACACTTTAATGTTTGTGATGATTTACCACCACTATAGCCGTTACAAGCCATAGAGCTAAACTGGCACATTTTGTAAGGTAGATATTTAGACTATAGGGTACCTATATGTATTTGTCCACACACAGATGGGGGAAGGCAGGCACACATGGCTGCATACAGGCTCACATGCGTGAGCGCACGCATTCATGCACACGCTCTCGCACACCCACCAGCAAGGGTGAATTTTGCAAACAGATGAGGTTTTTGACAAGAAATCCAAAAATTCTGAGTAATTGCCAGAAGCCTCACTAGGTGTTTACTCCCCTGAATGTCCACCAGCCTGTGAAAACAACGCCGTGCTAAACTAATCCACCGACTGTTGCTACTTGCTTGATAATGCGCAACATCCCCCAAAACTGCAAAGCAGTTATTGACCCTGTCAGAATACCTGATTAATGGATAAATGCTGTAATTGATTAGCAGAGAAGTGTGAATTAAAACAGAATACAGCATCAATAATGAGCCACTGACAAAAGGTAGCCGACATAAAATGTAAAACGGTAGCCTGCAGCCGTATCTCATCAAAGACATGCATTTCTTAAAAACAGAAGAAAACACCACCCCCCGAAAAAACCCCACAAGCCCAGTGTCCTGTTCTCTGCATTCTTTAGGCTTTTCTCTTGGTAATGATTAAACCACCAGCAAAATGTTATGGGAACTACTCCTGAATCCACCTTCATACATCAAGCCAGGCAAGGCAGTTAAATGACTCCATTATCCTCTGGGCTTCTCTACCCTTAAAGAAATGCACCGCTCTCCATTTTATCCCTGTGAGCTGTGATTTTGGAGCGGTGCTGGCCCTGGGTGCACCCAAGGCTGCCTTCGGCGGGGTGCGCAGGCAAATCCCCCCTCACAGGTACACGAGGGAGCCCCACAACGGTGTCACACCGAGGAGACAACTTGGAGCTACAAGCATCGCACTGTTAAACTCATTTTCTGTTCCCTTAAGGGCCTTAGGAGGCCAAATGATCCCACTTTTGTTTCTTTTTCTTTCAGATTTAATCCTACTCCAAGGCCCTACTTTATGCCTGACGTTATAGGAAATAGATTATATAGATTTTATATAGCACCTGCAAACACACACGTGATGTTTCTCTGCTATAGGAAAGCGAGTTTAATAATACAGTGTCAGAAGCACTGAGCTGCTTCTTCTCATAGCACCTGTGTTGGTCTTCCCATTATTTGGGCACTGCGCATTACCCTCTGCATTAGGCAAGCTGACACACCTAATGTAATGCCGTCAGACATATCAAAGCTGTCCTGGTACAGGCAGAAGGAAACATTAGATTGAGTAGAGCACTTAATGTAATTACGTTGCTCTGACTTCCTGAGCTAGCTCATTCAGAAGTCATTTAAGCATTTCTACGTGACATTGCATTGTATCCAGCAAACATAGCCTCTGCTCAAAATGGCTGTTGCTACAGGGTAAGTTTCTTGGAAGTCTCTATGTGTCCTTTTCCCCTTTCAAGCTAAAAACCAGAAGCTGTTAAATTGAAGATACCTGCTTGTCCTTTCCATATGGCAAATGCATATGGAAAAGCAAGAGCAGCATTACTATCTTGTAATAATTCTCTCAAAATTGTCTTTAATCTGATTTTGTCAATTTGATGCCTGTTTCACATTCCTCTGCAAAACATAATGTATTTTTGTAACAGTTCTACAAGCTCACAAATACGTATTCAGAGATATAGTCCTTTGGAAATCCACATCTTTTGGATCATTCTTTCTTTTTTCCATCATCTAACCATGAGACTTGTTTTGGCTGCAGAATGATTTTTCTGCTTCCCCAGCTGCTTCAGGACTGCTACATTTCAGTGGCATCACGACTTTTTCAGTTTAAATAACTTCCCAATCCAAGAGTAGATTTCATCCCACCTCACATTGGTAATCTAAAACATTACTTGTGGAGGTGATCCCTACTATCAATCAAGAGAATGAGATACTTCCAAAGAACAAGTCATCTAGCAAGCAAGCTCGGTATCTTTGGGCTGGAGGACCTGCCCTCCGGATGCACCTCTCTCCCTTTACTGACTGTAGAAGTTACCCAAACAACTTGTGCTTTAAAAGCTATGCTACATCACAAGGATTCTGTCTTAGCAATTTAAGATAACTGCAATTAAGGAGGCTTTTAACGCTTCTTACTGTATTGCAGCATCCTCCATCCTCAGCAGTAATTTGTGAGGGCCAGGGATGGAGAAACAAAGTGTGCTCTGACAGGTCCCCACCCTACTGCAGAATACCTCCAGTCCAGGACGAGCCCCCTCGCAGGCACTTCTTTGTCCTAAAACATGCCTGGACAAAAGGCGGGGCAGATCTCTGTGTATATGAGCGTGTCCCAGGGAAAGGGAGCCTGGGTCTCCTCTATTGCCCACGCTGTCTGAGAGATCCTCCTGCTCTCCAGGATACCAGGTGTTTTGGGGAAAGCTGAGGCATACGTACATTTTGGCCATATAAAAAGCCATTGGTATTTCTTTCTTGCTTGGTTTCAACAGGAGGAGTAGGGGATCCTCCACCAAAACAGCAAATGGCCAGACGAATCGGGCATTTTTGGAGCGGCATGTTTGAACCTGCTCAGGGTGATGGTGGGATTGAGCCCAACTCTCACTGCCTGGGCAGGTGGGGTAGGACTGGAATATCAGAGAGACGGTGGGCACCAAAGCACTCCTTTTTAAAGAAATAAACAAGGAGACCTGCTGACAGCTCAGCTATTTCTTGAAATAACTGCTTTACTTACCTGGCTCCAGAAAGCTGGCTGGTGCCAGATCCTGAGTGTGGGGGGACAGCTGCCCACGGCCCTGATACAGAAGCTTGCAAACAAGAATGGGAGAGCTTACATCATCTGCAACCATGTAGAAAACACCAACTTCCTACTGCTTATTATCGAACTTGAACATTTTTTTCAGAAATGAAATCTTGTCTCCTTTCCTTAGATGTTTTTATATTGTACTGTAAAATATGAAACCTGGTTTTAACCTAAAAGCATAAAACATAATTCCAGGAGCCCAAAAGAGGAGCCTGCCAAGAAAAATACTGAAAAGAGACAAAGTTACATCGATTTCAATGGAAGCAGGATTAGGCCTTTTAACATACTTTTTTTTTTTTTTTTTTTTGGGGCAGGGAAGAGGAGAGCTGAAACTCTGGCAGCTGAAGGTTCAGCTTGATCCCCAGAACTTTTAAAGAAGACATTCTTCTCTACAGCTATTGTCAGAGCTGGAGACAAAACAAGTAGAGGCCCTTTCAGCTGCTGAACTTAGCCAAAAAGCCATTTGTAACTCCTGCAGAGTGGTGCTTTTATAGGTCAGGGCAAACTCCATAAAGATTTTCTCTCTTTTTCACTCTCTTTTGGAAGATCTGGTTAGGATCCTGAAAATTAGCTCAGAAATTAGAAAAAACCCACTTCCACACATTACAAAACAGTGGTAGAAGGATCTCTGAGCATATTGTTTTAAATACACTTTTCTGATTCCGAGTTATATTTTACTAGTTGGCATACACACCGACAGTGGTCATTGCTTCCTCAGACATTGTCCTCCATGAATTTTTGGTTGTTTGGGTCTCCAGATATCTCAATGTATGGGTCAAATAGGAGTTTTGGAATCTAATTTTGTTTCTAGTCCCTTAACATCATGGACCTGTAATACAGGTTTACCAACAGCATTTTAATACCAATTAGTAGGTGCTAAATTTTTCTTCCTAATAAAATTCAGTCAAATTGGCCAGATGAGAGGGGTGTAGGGAACTACAAAGGAAACACCAAGGTAACAGCCTTGCTCCATTTTTGCATCTGACTAGTGAGGCAAACTCAGTTTCCTGGAATATATGTCTGACTACACTCTAAGGGCTGCTTGAGTATGCAGGCTTTAACTAAAATAGTGATCTCAGTACCCAGCGGACCAGATCCTCACCTAAAAATACTTGCCCTTCCCCAGCAAACACAACTGGAACTATTTACTATGAACAAGCAAACACGAAAGGGGTAAATCCTACAGAATGAAACAGTATAAAAGGAAATGTAGTCAAATAGACAGAAAAAAAGAGATTTGAAAAGATTGATGGAAAGACACCAGAGCCATATAGTTAGAGCAGAAAACGAAAATGAACATTTTAACAAAAAACATTTTAGAAACCCACATACCCAATATTCCTGATAAAACACTACTCTGATAAAAACCCCATTGATTTTCATGACTGAATATGAAAAAAATAAATGCCGTTAGATAACTTCTGGTACATATTTGAAAAGAAACATCTTGTTTAAATAAATTTTCTACCTATGAGAATGTATGGCAAAATCAATGATAATCACAAGGCTTTCAGACAATAGTATATTCAAAGCCTGCTAAAACCAAACAAAATCTCTAATGTGTGCAGGTGTTGAACAGTTATATTGGTAAGCAAAGGGACTGGCTGGCCTATATTCACGTTTACAGGGATGGTGGATGAGTGATATTTGAGTGGGCTAGAAAGTTTTCTTGATACTTTTACAAGATGAAAATACGTGCTTTGTTTCACCCCAGGAAGCATTCCAGGTTTTTAGCGTATTATTTTCTGTCAGTCTGAACCATAATAGATTGCCCTACATTTGATATATGCCATAATTTCTTTGAAACACTTCGAATACTACCTAAAGATGCTGTCTAATGTTAATCTACACTCACAACCGAGGACATGAAAGAATAGCTCCAGAGATAACAAGAAGTCACACCATGTACACCAGAAGGATGCTTCACAAACAGTTTTGGGGTTTGTTGGTTTGGCTTGATTTTTTTTGACATGGGTAAATTAGGGTAGATAAATCCTCCAAAATGAGGTCTGCTTCTTCTGAAACATCCAAAGCTGTCAATTCATCAACTAAAGTCACGCAGAAGTGAAGACAACCTTTTGGAAACTGGGTTTTCTGTTTCTAGAAGATTACTGTGGATGAAAATTTGTCCCCATTGAAGATGACAACAAACTTTCACTGCACTGAGGCAACCATCAACCAGTTTAAGAAGCTGGTGGCGTGTGTGTAGGAGTTAATCTGAAGCCACACAAGGATGTTTTCTACATAATACTACTAAAGTACATTCCAAAGTTATAGATCGGTAACGTGAATTTACAAGACTTAGGCTAAATTGATGTGTGTGGCTACCTATAATGTTTAGCCCTTATATTTTAAATGGTTCGTGTAGTATAGACCTTCTTAGCTTACCACAGCAGTTTTACCAAGCTACACAGTTTTTCAAAGCAAATTGGCATTGCTTACACTGAACTCAGCCAGTCACATAAAGCTGAAGAGAATGTGCAGTTTCTTAAATGTCATTACTTTATTACAGATCTCAGTTCTTACCAAACCAATACCATGCAATCTTAATAACATCACTGACCTTACCAAATATTGTTCTGGCATCCTCATGCAAAGTGGCTCAGCTGGAGTATACACCTAGCTAACGAGACAGTACTAACTTTTTTGAAACCACTAAAATGTATTTCTTCTCTACATTCAGCTCCCCCTCCAATTTCAGAGTGAGTAAGTTGGTTCAAGGAAACACTTTTCTCCATTACATGCACACACAAGGAATTAACACCCATTTCCAAAACCACTAAAATTTGGGCATAACCCAGAATAATGACCAGTATCTTTACAGATTTTGTATTATACAAATACTCTGGCCAGTGAGATTCCTAGCAAACTCTTGTGCTGTAATTCCACCCTGGCAAATCTCTTGAGCATCTAGTTAGCAGTGATGTGAGATGCACTAAGATAAGAGGTTTGCCCAGGGTTCTTTTTTGTTTGTTTAGTTTTTTTTTTTAATACTGTGGGTCTTTCACTTGTGTACCCTAAGATTTATATCTGTATAAAGTCTACTCCCAAAACAAGTAAGCAGGAAACTTGATTTGTTCTAACTCCACCCTCACCAAAAAAAAAAAAAGCTTCTCGATGAAGAGTCTTTCTCATCGGTTCTTAGTTCACTGGTGTCAAACTCAGTTCACTTTTAATTACTTGCCTCTGAAGAAATGCCAAAGTAGGAAAAACAGTTCAAGAAGTCTTTGTAATAAATTCCTTGTTATTCAATTCTGCATTATTGGAGTTTAAATTACTTTCATATTCTGCTTGCAGATTGGAAATTGAGGCCTCCAGTGTGAATGGCAACTGTTCAGTCCTCATGCAAACTCTTCTGCAACCACAAAGCTAGGGCTGGACAGGTACTTTCAGTGGGTGCCAGCTATTCTTTAACTTTTACCCAACAATATTGGCTTTAGGGCATAATAAAGTGGGTTGCTCTTAGAGTCGGCTGCAAACTGATAGTCTTCATTTTTATCTCCAATCTTCAGGTCAGTGTGCTCACATTTTTTGATGTCTTGTGATCTATTTTCCATACTTAACATGGAAGAACTAAGTGACTTCCACATGACCAACATAAACCTTTCTTATGTTTCTGTAGAGAAAATGAATCACACAGCACTCCAAGTAAAATTTTGCTTTTTTAAGTCTTCTACTATTTTAGGATAAGACATAAAAATATCAAGCTGAAAAGAAGCACAAAGATCTTAGTAAAAACCACAGGGACTGCAGATTGTTTCCCCTAAAGAGATGTGAAATTAGGGTCCCTTCACCCCTCTAAAAATGTCATCTAATAACTCGTGGTAGAGCAGTTAGGGGTTGTTTTTTTTTTCTAATGTTCCTATCTGCTTCTACCCCGCGTGTGCCACATTACCATTATATACCATTATTCCGATTTGTAGCAGACAGTTCTGAATGACATCCCGATAGTTTTAGGCACACGTACCCCGAACCCTGCCACTTGCTTCCCATATTCCTGCAGGAGCCGTGTGGGCTCCCGAGCCCTACGGCCGTGCTCAGGGCAAGGAGGGAGCTGCGGAGGTTGGGAGCAGGCACGACCAGCCGTCCCGTGGGACACCGCTCTTGCTGTTAGCCTTTCCTCCCAGTTCAACAGCAACGGCAGGACCCGTGCCGAAGCAGGGCCCCAGGGACCCTGGCCAGCATCTCCCCCCGTCCGGCCGTCGGAAAGGGGAGCTGAGGGCAGACAGGCCCAGCGCCCCGGCACGCTTGTTTTCTTCCGCCCGCGTGTGTGGATGCCAACTCCGGCGTCCATAAAACCGGGTTACATCAAACGGACCAACCGCCGTCATCTCCCCGTTATTACCCCCGACACAAGCCCTGACAAAAGGCCGCTGCCAAGGCCTCTGCTGACAGGCCAAACAATAGCGGCGACAAAGGCCTTTTCTGCCTGCACAGATGACATAAATCTGATGCTATAACGCCGGCGCGACTTCAGCTTGCTCCTTATTTATTTATTTAATAAGCCACTGTCATCCATCTCGGGAAGGTAGCTTCCAAACTCCAAATTAATCAAGCCACTGAATGTGAATTTCCATATTGCTCTGCCAAAGGTCTTCTCCACATCAATTGCTGGGAGAAGGCCCCCGTTGTGCTTTGGTGTATTGTGCGCGGCGCTACTGCTGCTGCTAAAAGCCACTCTGTTTTTAATAAACATGCATTGTTCTTTTTGTAGTAAATCCAGGAAATAATACCCAACTGGGAGTTTGGGTGCAGGCTTTTTTGTAGTGTAAGCAGAGCGATGGATGCATTTCATGTCTGTTACTGCCATGATGGCTCCATTTGTTACTGCTCGGAAGGTATTTAATTTTTCAAAAATATAAAAAATATTGAGGTAATCCTTTTGTGCTTATCTTGGAAAACCCCAAGCTGACGCCACTGATCCAGCATTTCTGTGTCGCTCATGTCACTTCACCGAATATGGAGGTTCAGCTCCAGGTGCCCCACGCTTGCCATTTACCCAACTGCCAGAGCGTGATTTTCTGGAGCACTCTGGGTGAATTACCTTGGCACTACTGAACTCAATGAAATAAAAAAACCTCACTGACTTAACAAAACCAGGATTTCACTTGTCTGCCTTTCAAAATTCTTTAGTCAACTAAATATCAGGTCTCGAGCCTACGCGAATTATCTGTTTCCTTTAGCCAGTCTTTGGAGAAAGAGGCACCTCCCCACGGGACAATTCATCACTGCTGTCTCAGGGATGGGCTGAACTACCTCCCTGAGGAAAATCATGATTTCTCTCTCTTTAATACACACCTACCACCCTGTGTTGTATGAGCTGTATCACCTTTCCTGCTGGCAGAGAGGACAAGCAGAAGGGTGGCAGCCCCAAGAGGGCAGGAGCAGACCAAGAAGGGTGGCTCCTGGGTGAGGTGGCGGCCCAAGAGACTTGCTGGACGTGTGACTCCACCATGGCCCCACGGATGGGTTTGTTTCACAGTCCAGCCACTAGAAAAGTGCTCCTCAGTAGCATAACAGGGAAGGAAAACAAAAGGTGGTTCAACATCACCACAAGAGCAGAGGGAGATGACAGGACTCTTTCATCTGCTCTACCTGAGCATATATTCAATGCTTTCCAGGTCTTACAGATGCAGGAATGGATCTTATCTCCCCCACAACACGTTATTTCAATTCCTAAAGATGGGAGGAACTCTCCTTTCCGATATTTTTTATTTAAAAATGTTTATAGGGAGTTTTCACTAGAAACTGAATTTGAAGCCCCACCTTTTCTCATGATGAATGATCTTTTGGAAACGAAGCATGCAAAAGGCTTTAAATAGTGCAATTAAAAATTCCTTCTCCATTCAGCTAGGCAGCTTCCTCATTTGCACAAAATGTTAGTAGTGTTTTCCAGAATAAAAATATCTCTGAATATTTGTATTGCAAGACAAGGAAACAGAATACAGATGGCCCTCATAATATGAATTGAGTTTGATGGACAATAATAGGCACAATAAAATCTACCAGTGAACCAAGAGATGAGATAATTAAAGATACGTTCGCTGTGTTTTAAACATTCCTATCCCATGAAATAGCAAGGTAATGTGTCAACCAGATATTCTTACTTTTCAATCCAGAAATACTATGACTCCATTCAGGACAGGCTGGAGTTGCAAGCACTGAGAAAGGACACTAATAAGTGGTATGTTTCACATTTCAGTAACACCTTCTCTCCAACAAAAAAAAAGCCCAAACCCAGTAGAAAATATTAAGTTGAGCTTCACAGCATATCTCCAACGAAAAGCAATGTTTTTCTAATGAGGGTTAATTATTTTCTTTTGAAGGGTAGGTGGTGAAGAAGCTACCCAGCAGCTGCTGCCCAGAGCGAGAGCTGGGGTTCTCAGGCCAGGCTCAGGCTCAGGAGGCTCAAATGCATGACGATCCACAGGAGGGACTTTTACAGCCAAGCAATAACGCACCCGGGGTTATCCCTGCGAACGGGCTGCTTGTTTTCCAAGAACAGAAAATAGGTGGGGGCAGAAATTACAAAGAAGCCTGAATTTGCAAAAGCGAGCAGGGCTGGGAGAGGAAACACCTGGGTCCCAACCTGCATTTTCAGGACTGGTTTTGCTTTTTATCCTATGACTCTTCCGTGGGAAGAAGCAGCCTTTCTGTGACAGCAGTGGGAATGGGAACTGCCCAGCAACCTGCAAGACCAGGCAATAAAAAGCCGTGGAGCAAGCCTGAATGGTGGGCCTGGGTAGAACTTGCCCACCTCTGGGCAACTCCATGCAGGAAAAAACATCTGAGGTGGCAGATCAGGTTGCAGGACAAAGTCATGAGTGAAATCTCCAAAATAAGGAGAGCATCTCCAGCTTGAAATTACAGATGCATTGACTTGTACTTTTTAACACCATCTGATGGTCTCAAGACAGAAAGATCAAAGCGTTAACAATGAGCAAAAGCAAGAAAACCTCTAAACCGAAAAAGTTGTGACTCCACAAAATCCTACATGAGAAAGATTGGTTTTTTCTCCCCATTACAGTGCCTAAGCATCTTTCTGAGTAACTATTTAATGTCCAATTTTCAAACCATATTGAAGACAACCATAAAAATATGTGCCTGAAAATATATTATAAATAGCTCTGTTCTTAAAATAGTCATATACCAAAAAAAAAAATAAAAAATTTGTTAATTAATACTGCTCACTGTGCTACAGCCTAACTGATGAAGGGAAATGCATTCAGACTCCTAAAATGCCTGTCTCCAAGACCATCAGGGTTAGTTTCTGAGTGGCACGTTTTTAAAACATTTAATCAGTGATCTGAATATGTGTCAACACTTTCTGGTAGCGTGCTATAAAACGTGAACCTTGTCAACAGAAACATAAAAAGGCGACACACTTGGGACACAGGGCTTTTATGCTGACACACTGTAATAATATCATTTTTAAATTTATCATCTGCTTAGCCACAAGCAACAATTAATCTTTTTGACTAATCGTACAATGTTTTAAATAACACCTCCAAAAGAAAAAAAAAAAAAAAAAGTTACATTTTTACTTTCATTGCCTTCCCAGTCGCACCACTTTCAGATCCTTATGAAGCAACACGCAATAAATTTTGCAACGAGGATAAAAATGTTAGCGAATAATATGTTTCCCCCTCCTCAGTTAATAAAATTACTTAACACCGAGCCTGCAAGCAAAAAGAAAACCCCAGGAGTAACGCAAGCATCAGTGGGTTCAGTTCTGTTGCGTTTCGGTCGCATTAAGTGACATTTTATTCCCAAATCACTTAACCTTTGACTTTTATAACTAAACATACAGACCCTGAATTGTTACCGTGGAGGGGACCAGCGAGCGACACTGTTGCCAGGCACTGAAACTGAGCACCCCACGGTAGTGGATGGCTACAGGATGGAAATAATTGGGCTCACAAGAACCCAAGTTTCTGTACAAAACCTGTTGCCCCAAAAAGGGGGTAGAAAGGAAAATGGGAGGAGGGGAGATGGGGCCTCGTTTCTGCTAACGACCCCTCCACTCTACAGCACCAGGCACATCTACACAGGGACCCCAGGTAGGCTTTTTTGCAGCGTTCCCACCAGTGGGGCATGTGCCAGGCAAAGAAGGGGTTAATAATCAGGCAGAGGTGGGAAAAAAGCACTTTATAATTAAAGGCTAAATCCTGCTGAAGCCAGCTGGAGCTGCACAAGGGGGTGGGATGGGGGGAGCTGGCAGTTGCACCCCTCCATCCGCCCCGCTCGAGGCTGTGCCGGGGACGGAGAGGGTAACCCAAAGGAGCTCGAGAACAAAAGCAATGGCGACAAATGTTGGACGTGGCAACCGACCACGGTCACCGGTTTCTGGGTGAAAATGAGCAGCGATTTTGTAATGTGGTTGGAGAGGGGCTTTTTGGGGAACAGCTTCAGAAGCAATGAGGTGAAACCAAGACTGGCAAACACTAGCCGCACCTCGGGAGGGAGGGAGCCCTGAAGGGAGGGAGCGCTGAAGGAAGCTGCAGCATGGTTTTCTGCAGGAATTTCTAGAAGATCATTACTTAGCACTTTTACTATTGACAAAGCACCCACAGGTAAGCCCTAGAGAACAACCCTGCATCAGACTTCTGCACTCAGAAATTCCATGGTTTTTTCCCCAAAATGCAGGAACAATGTCAAACCATATAGATAACTTTGGGGTCTTTTTGTGCAATAAAAGCATCACAGATTGTCATACACGTGTGTCCACATAAGCATGCTTGCATTAATAACCAGCAAAGACAAAGGCATCCCTTGGTTCATCTCCGACCCTGACTGCCTCCTCCTGGGTACAGAGGAGTGGGGAGACACCAACCATCTCACTGAACATGACCTCATGGCTGGACAAATACAGTTGCATCTGAGAGGTGCATTTTTCTTTATAAGACTATCATGACGGCAGAGTCCTCTAAGTTGTATGTATGGCAACTAAGAAAGTTTCTGATTAAAATATGCAATTGCATAAATCACCTTCTTCTTCCTTGCCCACCAGCTGAGGGGTTTGTCCTTTGCAGCTCTTGTCCACGCAAGAGACTTTGCTGGTGTGATGTGTGCGGTCACGAGAAGGAAATGGGAGGAAGCTGACTGCCAAATTCAATAAGGTACTGAGCCACTCATGGTGGGATTTAGTTCCCAAGTATGGTCCTTATAAACTCACTGTTAACGATTTTGATTAAAAGGGTGGACAAAATGAAAATCTTCTGTGCTAAATATGGACCAGTTCCCACCTTACCTTAATTTTAAAGGACAGTTTTATTTGCTTCTCCTAAGAGTGTAATTGTAGGTATCCATCAACCATAGAACAGTGGACTCCAAACAGCCTATGAAAATCATCCCAAACAAAAGTTAAGAAAATTACATATTAATTACTTATGACTGATGTCTCCTTAGAGGATGGATCATCTTCCCAAATAGTAAATATTTGGTCTAACACAAGGTCTACATCGCTGTGATCAGAGATTCTTTACACTCTGGCAAAAAAAAGGTTAAAGTCATATCTTGAATTAATGCCTAGTTTGGAAGTTCTAAGAACTTGCAAAACAATCCTCAGCTGTACCCGTTATTAGAAAAGGTAATGATGGTCAGCCAAAGAAACTAGCTCTTAAAATCTGCTTAATGAGCAGGACCTTTTTCGCAGCATGGAGCAGGACAGAAGTGCTTTCTTGCAAAGCACTTCTCAGTTTACAGCATGCTCTTAATTAATTGCAACATCATCCACAAAGCTGCATTTTAAAAGGCAGACATATAGGTAAGGGCATCAGAAAATGGAAATGGAACAGAAAACATAGCAAATATAAACGTGATGAATGACATGTTAACAGAATTGTTGTGAGATAGATGGATGGATGGATGGATGGGTAGAGGATGACATTTTGCCCCCTCATTTCATGGCTGAAGCATCAAAATACTACTGCCATCTGTTGTGCTTGCAGATACCCTCAATTCTCACTGCTAGAAAAGATAGTGTTCAGCTGCAGCTGCAAAGACTATGCAGGGGAAGTTGACCATTTGTAACAAATAACTTCAAGAGCATTGGCCCCGGACCATAGGAAGTCATTTGTTCCTCACACCAGACAACATTTTCCAGTTTACTTTACAAATTGCAGAAGCATGGTAAGACTTCTGCAGAGCAGTGACTAATGTTAAAACAAATATAATTCTACTATGACAAGGAAGGTGTTCACAAACTGCAGGAAGCAGTTTAAAATAAATTGATGTAGGTTTTGAATTGTCCACAAGTTGGGTTTAGCTTCCTTCCATTTACCTTTTACTGCATTAACATTTCTTTTGTGATGGCTGCTGCTGAGAACCTATTGTAAGTTTGGGCAATTAGGATTTTTGTTCCATCTGTCCCTCCCCTTAGTCAATACTGTAGCATCAAAAGAGGCCAATTCAGTGTAGGCTGGCTCTGGCTCTAAAGCCAGCTAAAAGAGATGTTAGAATTCACTACTGCTCTGGGTGGAAAGGATGAGGGGGAAAAAAGCTATAATCATAAAAATGCTGTTTCAGGCTTGTTGAGTTCTTAAAATAATCTGACTTAAACCTCCTACACAATGCTCACAAGTCAGAGCATGGTAATATACTTCAATGTAGGTTGCCTCTCTCTCTCTAAATCCAAACTAAAATAGATGTTAGAAATCATTACTGCACTATGTCAAATACAGACTAGGACTGTAATCAGAGGGCTGCGGCTTCAGGTTTCAACGGTTCTTAAAATAATCAGCCTTAAACCTTCTGCAGGAATCAAAGCCTGGTCATTTATATTTTTGTAAGGCTGAGGATTCCACTGCCTCAGGCTTCTCCCTGATAAAAAAGCAGCTTTTTTTTTTTTCTTCCACTGGAATAACTTGTGCATGGCAGATATTGGCAGGTAGAAAGACAGTGGAAACTAGGTACTTCATTTTTATCAGGAGGTTAACTCCATGCCGAGGTGGGGTATGACCTCAGAACAAAACCCAAGTGCCTTGTCTTCACTGTGTTTTTACCTGAGCGCAGCAGATGTACATTAGCTACCTGAACTCAAAACTGCTTCACAAAGTGAAGACAATCCTTATATCCCACTACGGAGCACAGTGTTAAAGCAGGTAGCTTTGCTCCTTTCCCAAAGTGTGAATTCCTAGTCTCCTATTTTCATGTATGCAATCCACAGGTTAGCTCTTCAAATACAAACCAAAACAAAATAAGGAGAGTGCATGGGATGGGGAGCTTACTCTTCTTCTATCCACCCAAGAGCTCCTTCTGTGTGACCAATTAGTTCTTCCTTTTTCTAATCCCATCCTGCTTCTGCCTCTTTATTTAATACAGGTTTTCTGCAGGCGCAGATTAACCACAGCCTTATCTTCAAGTATAAGGACTTCTAACAGGGCACAAGTTATCTGTGAAGCAGGCTATAGACATGAAAATAAGGTAATCTTCCTATTCTTTTGCAAATGTCCAGGAAAGAATATGCTTAACATTGTGTAATAACATCCGGACCGGGGGGTGGGAGGAGTGGGAAGATAGGCAGGGAGCACCTCTGATGCTCCTGGCACACTGACGCATTCATTAAAGCCAAATCCAGCCCATCAAAAGAAAACGGGCACAAATAACCATAGTCATAGGGGCATTTGCCTCTTCTCGTTTTTGTCAACATTCAGTATGCTAACTGTGCCCTTGGGATTTATCAGCATTATAAAACATGGTATGCTGTCTTTTGTTCACGCTTCCTTTCTGAGAGTCATAGACCTACATGACGATTTTTAAAAGAGGGTCAATCTCAAGACCGGCTGATTGCAGAGAAAAGTTTCGAAAGGTGGGAACCCCACAGTTCAAAACCAGAATACTGTTAGCATTATTACTGCACGTTAAAACCTTGTGGGTTTTAATGTTTCAGGTGGGGATTCATTAAAACCTCATTCAAGAAGGAAATCAGAGACTCACGTGCTCCAGCAGGCACAACACTGAAGCAGGGCAACTAAGCAGGGTTACAGTACCAGGAGGACTCGTGGTCAGTGCCATGCACCGCTAACACGGCTCCAAGCAAACCTGCTTCCCAGTCAGACTCGGTTTGTCACGCGGCAGGTCCAGCCTGCCTGTCGCAAGGTCTTCTTCCACCACCAAACACCAAGCCTGAAGGCATAGCAAGTCCCAAGAGGCTGCGGGTTGGGGAAAGACCAGCCTCCCCGGAGCTGGAGATGGCCAGGACAGCCCCACCACCTCCTGCAATCACAAAGGGCTTGGAAACAATTCACATCACACCTCCTATGCCCTTAGCAAAGCCACCCGCTCAGGACTAATATGCTTGCTCTCTTCCCCCTGATCCCTTCAGTTTATCCCAACCGTCCTCAGCTTTTGCATGCTCCTGGTTAACGAGCCATGTATGTGCAGAGCAGAAGGCACTAGGATAATATTATTTATGGGACTGAAATTCAGTGGCTCCCAGGAAGTCACTGAAATTGGAGAAGTGACCACAGTAGTAGTGGGAGAGGCTCCAGAAGATGTGTTTGAGACATTCAGGTTTGCCAGCACCTAGAAAGAGCTGCAGGTTTTCCCTCAGCTTATCATACCCCTTTGACGAACAGGCCAACGCGGTTGGATGGAAGTGGTACAAAGCCTTGCGATGGTCACAGGCTCATGAGGAAAGAAAGGGCATGTGGTTTACCCCAACCAGAGATGGGGTTGTATTAGCACAGCGGGAAACTGGGAGCCACAGACCCAGGGTTGGGTGTAAAACACATGAAACCATAAATACAGCTTAGGAGAAAGTATCAGAAGAGGCCCGCCTCATGGCAAGCGTGGTCACTGGATCAAGGGGAAACATGGTCCCAAGCCAGTTTGCACTGGCATCACCTCCCTGGATCAAGCCTTAGGCTGACTGTTTGAAAGGGAAAAGAAGCAAGCTACTAAAGAGTTAATCCTAAACAAAAGGTTTCAAGTGCTAGGGAAAATTGGCCACTGGTTACTCAAGTGATTTAAAATACTTCAGGATATCTATGCCACATTAATCTTGCATATGTATGTGTCACCTACTTTCAGAATAACTTCCTTACCAAAAGACAGTAGGCTTGTCTCCATAAGATAAAAGGGTTTAAACTTTTCAAAACCTGGAATTTTTCTGTGTGAGAGAAGCACAGAAAAGAATCGCACAGAGTTAAGTTAGCATCCACCCACATAAACTAAACAGGTCTGCACTGAAGGAATCGTGCTGTAAACCTTGGAATTTTACAAGCAAGTTTTATATTAATTCTTTAGAAACCCTTTGTGCTTATGGTTTCAGACAGAATATAAAAGTACCATATAAATATCAGCACAATATAGCGGGCAGCTGTTAGGTACTTTAACCATTCCCAATCAATTATAATAAACAGAACAGGCACATTGAATCACATCAGAACGCCGTGCAGTAACCCTCCACCCCTGTCTTCTCCTTCTTGCCATGTAAATTTAAACTTGCAATAAATTACTTGTGAAATGACAGAATATGGAATGTTCTGGAAGGTTTCTGGTAGGCTGGGATCGATAGAGAGACTAAACCCGCTCTTTCTGAATAACAAACAACATTAATGACAGTAAGAGTCTCTCTATTTTTTTAAACCAACTCCGAAAGAGCAGCAGAATTAACCCAACTATTCCATTCAAAGCAGAAGGGAGCCCAAAATATTGACCCTACAGAAATGCTGGGAAGCAGCGCAATCACGCCTGGAAGATGAGATTTGCTTATTTGGCTTACAACAGCCAGAACAAAAAGAAAGGCAGCACTTGGGAGAGTTGAGAGATGTAACGGAGTGGCAGCAAAGCCTTCCCTTGTGGCAGGGAAGGGGGCACAGACACCTGGAGTAGGCAGCACAGGAGGAAGGAAAGGTGGAAGCCTCCTGGAAGACACGCACGTGACTTGTCAAATGGAAAGTCACTTCTGGAACTAATAAGCAGGCAACCGGCTTCTTACATGCAGACATCAACCGCCTGTCTCGTTTGCTTTCTGTTTATACACCTTTAACTCCATCCACTTGGCTGTGGTGCTTACTTCTGATGGGTGTAAAAGCTGAGCCTGTGGAAAACTCCTCACAAGCAGGATAAAGAAGCACAACCTCTTTTATGTGTTTGCTTAACTGCTTTTATCCAAATGTGCAGTGCTATTGCAGCACTCACAAATTGGCTAAATTATGTGAGGGCCATGGGTAATTCTCACCATGACGGCTCTCACTCGCACGCTGGATCTGGCTGTAGACGTGGACTCTGGTCGGTGAGGTCTGTGTACGGACCACTCCTGGGTCAGGCACGCGGTGAATCCCACAGGCCTTGCTGAAGTTGTACTTTTATCTACAGTATGCTGTGATGTGTGAGGCAGGGAGGAGGAAATCTGCTGTGTTTATTTACTATTCCTCCCCCCCCCCCCCCGCCCAACTTACAGCTGGTACTTTTTTGCCACTGCAGCAGTCACGTGTCTCCTAAAACTCTATTAATTTGAATTTAAATACTGCCAGTCAGAGCTATTCGTAACAACATACATTATTTTGTAGATAATTTCCAAGAGTTTTAAAACTCTCCTAGAAAATGTGAAATAGTTTCAGAAACTTTGTTTCCATGCTTCAAAACTCTTAATTTAAAAAAACCCAAACATCTGGGAGCTCAAACCACTATCAGTCAGAGGAACAATTTATGGATGTATCATAACAATGTCAGATTAACGTACAGCAAACTGACAACAAAGGCTATTTTTAAAATTACACTTCATATTAATACTACCATTTAATATTATCTGTATCATCAAACAAGGTATTACAACTGTATTCAAAGTCTTGGAAATATTTTTACTTACTGCAGTAAGACTTCTAGACACAGAAGTGATAACCCAATATAGGTATCACTCGATGCATTGAGTACCTTACACTTGGAAGAAAGAAAACCAAAAGAAATTGTGAAAAAATATTTTTTCCTGCAGCTTCCCTCTCAGTAGGCTGACTTTCCTTTAGCACTGGTTTTTGGTTCCTTGTAAGAAGAGGATGTTCCAGCAGAAGAGAAACCAGGAACGCACTGATATTTAAAGATCTAAAAACTTGACTTTTTGATGATCCCAATTCAGCCAACAAGAAGCTGAGGAAAATGCATTTAGAAACAGAGGACAATAGGTAACATAAGGTGGAGGTTAACATAGGCGATGACGACCAGAGCACTTTTGGGGCCCTGGCAATACAGTGACTTCTGAGCCCTGTATTTCCATTTCAATGTGACAGGGTCAGAACATGGTACTGTTTCCAGAGGGACAGAATATAAGACAGAATCAAATATTTTAGGGGACAAAATAATCCTCCTGGAGGACCTTCCCTACTTTGTCAGCAAGTCTGTCCTCTTCCACAGCAACAAAACACAGTCTGCAAGATACACCCCTGCTCTGGAGAATTATTTCTGACATGGTGAATCACACATAAGCTTGAGGCAAGCAGGCCATCCCAACAGATTTTACTGCTAAATACTTGTCACAGGCTTGCATTTGACACTCGAATTCAAGTCAAGATTTCATGTTCCAAAAATCAGTACCTGATATACATCTACCCGTTATATGTCTCTACCTTTATATCTATCTACCTGTCCTCTGAATTTACGGTATGTGCTTGAGTCACATCACTCCCAGGTACAGAGTTTACCGAGTTTACAAAATTAATACCATTAAAAATTAATTAATTACCAGCAAGTTGCCTCTTTTCCCCATAATATCCTCCCAGAAGCTAGCAATATGGATATCCCTTCCCCACCGGCATTCTTCTCACAACACAGCAAATACAATCAACATAAAACCTCGTTTCATAAGGCAGCTGTAAAAGGAGACCTACAATGGAAAGCCTTAAATGACCTGTGGTACTATTTCATTAGCATCTGAGCTATAATATAAAGCAACAATATATTTCCAAATCGCAGTGTTTTAATAAAGTTATAAAGTTAAATAGAGAAATAAAAGTCTGAGCTTTATGAAACCCCCAAAAGGCAATGAAACACTCAGAACAGTGACAAATCTTTCTAGAAGCAAGCAAATCCTTGTCCAGTAGAGTTTACAGTTGACTTCTGGTAATACATATGTTTTACAACATACCGATATCGATCTCTGGTGCTTCTTATTTTGTTGCCATTTTGGAGCAGCAGAATACCTACAACCTAAAATACTACCACAACATATACTGCCAGCCTGTCACTCATATTCTGAGGACAACAGGAGAAGAAAAGGTTCCACAGAGAATTTAAAAGAGGGAGAAGCAGAATCAGTAGTTTCTAGTTTCCAGTTGCAAATAAAATTTTCTGGGAAAATTTACTTTAAAGCAGCCCTAAATGAAAATCTATATAATTAAGGAAAAGACCATTGCTTCAAACAGATTGACTGTCTTCAACAAATTTCTCTCTTTCTAGCTACTCAGATATGCTATATTTCCTAATTATCACCTTTTAAGGGCCATCTGGGCCCCATTCCTCACCATCAGGGGGCAATTCCATTTGCATTGTTCATAGGCTTAGTCATGATCAAGTAGTCTGGTGGTAAAGTTCATTAGAAATTAGAAGAAAAGCATTAAACCTCACACAGTAAACCAAGTACCTGATACCTACATACCCACAGGAGAGATAAGCATTTAATGCATATTCTCATACGACTTAACAAGTCTTCAATGAGCATTTTTTCCCCCAGCTGCTTAAAGAATCATTTAGCCTGGTCCCTGACCAGGTATATAATAAGAATTTGATTCAGTCTCTGCACACTTCAAAATATTTCTCAATTAAAGAGAGATAAATAATAAAATCATAGTCTGTTAAATACAATCATAATCTATTTACAACTTTAAGCCCGAAAAGTCTAATAAAGCTAATGTAATGACACTATTATTTCTTCTATTATTCAGACATGTTTGCTACATATCACAAATCAAGGGCAAGAATTTTCTAGTAATTGAATTACATATGCAAATACAGATGCACATGCATACACTGTTGTTAAAAATTACAGAAACGTCATTTTGGATTAACTGTATGAGAAAAGTTACTCTCTACTGTCATACAGCAATAGATATCACTATACATTTCCCAACAGGTCAGTATAAACATGCATGGGGTAGCAGAGGAGGAAAACTGAACAAGTCCTTGGCCTTGTGCCTGGATCCTACAGTCTAGGTCAGTATTTCATGAATATGCCCTTCTCAAAAAGTTTGAAAATGGTACTTAAAAAATACCCCAAGAAGTGCAGGAAATCTAATTCATAGAAATTATGGACCCAAGGAAGTCAATGCTGTGACTTCCAAATGCAGCGTATTGTTTTGAAACATAAGTGCAGCAAAACTCCTCTTTGATGCAGATTTTTTATGCCTGCAGTCTGTGCTTTGGGTCATTTTATACGTTGAAGTCCGTAGCTTCTGGCAGCTATATGCCCATATTAAAGATGAATTACCATTACTTTTCTCTGAAAACCTTGTAGCACTTGAGCTCCTGGCAAACTGCGCTGAGACTCACACAATAAAAATTTGGGGATTAAGGACAGATCAGTCCATGGACATTACCTGCTGTCTTTCCACGTTCTGGAAATTTCTCAGTCAGCTTGAGAAAAACTGAAATGGTCATGTTAATGACGAAACACTTGATGCTACAAAACACTGTTTCGGGTTTGTGTGGCAGGGTTTTGGTAGCGGGGTAGGGTCCGCAGGGTCAGCTCCTGCTGGAAGCTGCTGGAAGCTTCCCTGGATGGGAGCCGAACCCGCCTCTAGGAGAACAGATTCCAGAGGGGAAACCTGCCCGGAGTTGGGGGATCGGGATGGGAGAGGAACCCCTCTGTGGGTACCAAGGTCAGGGAGTGAGGGGAGGAGGTTGATCCCCACGGAGGGGAGCGGGGGAGCAGATGCCCACCTGCAGCCCGGGGAGAGAGGAGCCCATGCCAGAGCAGGGGGTGGAGGCCCCACAAGATGGCTGCCGCTCCCTGGGAGCAGGCTGGGACTGAAGGACTGCGGCCTGCGGGAGGGACCCGCGCCGGGGCAGTTCGTGAAGGACCGCAGCCCGTGGGAGGGACCCCACGGCGGAGCAGGGGCCGAGCACGGAGTCCTCCTCCCCCTGAGGAGGAAGGAGCGGCAGAGACAAGGGGTGAGGAACCGACCCCCACCCCCATTCCCTGTCCCCCTGCACTGCTGGAGGGAAGAGGGAGAGAGAACTGGGAGTGGGGTTGAGCTGGGAAGGAGGGAGGGGTGGGGGGAAAGTGTTTTTAAGGTTTGGTTTTACTTCTCATTATCCTTGTTTTGGTTTGATTGGTAGTAAATTAAATTGATTTTGGTTTTTTTTTTTCCCCCAAGTTCAGTCTGTCTTTTGCCCATGATCATAATTGGTGAGTGATCCCTCCCTGTCCTTCTCTTGACCCACGAGCTTTTCTTTACATTTTCTCCTCCCCATCCCACCTCCTGGGGGGGAGGAAGGAGTGAGCAAGCGGCCGCCTGGTGCTTTGTTGCCAGCTGGGCTTAAACCACGACAAACATGTTATGCTATATCTTGAACACTATAAATATACTTTCCTAGCTGCATAAAAGTTGCACCATTATTGAGGTAATGTGATGCATTGTGCGCATTTCACAGTTTTCGGCTGAAAATGTAAATGTCAGCATATCATTGCCCATATCAAGAACCTGTAGTCAGATATTAATGGCTAGATTTATCTTTTGAGTATTCTAGGCTTCTTAGCACATGTCAGTTAGTTGAACTCAGGCCCCAAAATTCTGGAGTAATTGATTTTGATTTTTCAGTGCTGCCTATGAAACTGATAGGATAGCTATAAGTTTATTTCCTCAACAACCTTTTGTGACAATACTCCTCATCAGGTATTCTACCCATCTCTTGCAACTTGGAGGACTCCCCTCAGAAGCTACATCTGTGAGCTAATACTGCATGAGGACCACATCCCCACCAGCAGTGCTGGTAGACAGCTCTGGTCCTTGCTTGGCAGGGATGCCATTAGAAGGCTGTCCAGATCTCAGATAACTACTGGACATTGTTGTGAAATGCAAGATTTGGAAGCTTGAAATCCTCCCTTCTGATTTTAGGCAAGATGAATAGAACAGCTGGCTCCTTATCTTACCTTGGTGTAAATTAAACTTCATAGATGCTTAACAATTTGATCGTGTTGTGACTTTTTCAAAAGATGTTTTGGGTTGGGGCAGAAGGATGCAAAGGAGACGTGGTGGTTCCAAAGGTACTTCAAACTGGACAAAGGCCAGCGTGGACAAAGCCCAAGTTTGAGGAGATGAATGGAGCTCTGATTGACAGCTCCTCTCAATGCCTGCTCTTCTTTTGAAGTAGTAGGCAAAGAAAAGATGACCTTGGCAGGGAAACTTGGAATTGAGTTTTGCTTAAAGATTGTGATGGTCTCGCTTCTCAAGCATTGTTAATACTCCAGTGTACTATCAATTACTTCTAACTGGTCCCTGGTGTATGACAACCCGATGGATTTCTGCATGCAGCTCCAGAGCCAAAAAACCCCATAAGCATGGGCTTTTTGCTTAGAAAAGCGCAACTGGGTTTTATAATTTAGGATCAAGCCTCTATGTAATTGCACCTTAGGACATAACTGGAAAGACATGCCATTGCATTTTCTCCTGCCTTGGTATCACAAATCAGGCTTCCCACACTCTTTCGGAAAACCTGATACAGACTTTTCTGTCATTCAAAAAGAAATGAATCATCTGTCTGCAGCAGATACTATCTTTTCACATTCCAGGCTACTTATTTGGTGTAAATTTGGCCGGACCAGAGGTTTTCTGTAAAAAACCAGCTGTCCTCAGTCAGATAGACACTATACCTAGAAATATGAAGAGCAACAAACCTAGAAGAGCTGAAAGGTAGTTAATGAGGATGACCAATGTCTCTGATTTTACGGGTTGCCTTTGCTAGAAAATATGTAGGGCAGATGATCATGGCCAACATGAAAGAATATATATAGGTTTTGTACAGGGTAAAACTTCTTGCAGCAGGGTTTGGAGTATAATCAGAGGCTCATATAAAATGCAATATATGGAGATCTTTGACAGACAAAACTAAAAATCTTACTGCCATGAGTGGAAAGTAAAAGCATGCTGCTGGTGACGACGTCTGATTAAGATGTGGTGACAGATTTCTTTAAGACGCATCCAGCAGAAATCCTCAGGGCAATCCCTAAATACAAATGAATGTAGTTCTCATTGAAAGTCTTTTCTTCCCGGTCCATAGGTGAAATAGCATCAAGTAAAAATATTTTGCCCTCCTAGAGTTTCCCACAACCCTGACATTAAAAGAAAAAGCACAACCCGCCTCTCCCCCCCCCCCCCCAAACCTCAATCGCTCTGCCTTTGCTGAGGTTCAAAGACTGAATGCCCATTCTGTAGATACATTTGCCAAAGGTAGAGGTATTTCAGGTTGCAAGAAACTGTATTAATTAGACCAGGCTTCTCTTCTGGGTGGCTGCTTTGCCTGTCGGTATCTCTGGGAAGCACTGGCTCATCTTTCTCCTTGGACAGAAGCATGGCTGAGCTGAGAAACCCCTATTGCCTACCAGTACCACTGGTCACCAAGGGCTGATTTTGGCCCTGGGCTGAAAGCATGCAAAAGTATTTTCAGGCACCTCAAACAACTGCTTACAGTACGACCAGCATGTAGGTGATGAGCTCAGAGTTCGCAAAACAGATTTTGCCATTTTACATTAAAAATACATGTAAGCTGTCAGCTTTTCCCAACAGCTGTGTCTTTTACTAGAATAGCCTACACCTGCTTTTGAATATTCTTTTATTATTTTCACTGAACAGTAAAACTCCAGTAAAAATACAAGCCTTGAGTGGATCTATAAAGCCAGGAAATGCAGTAAAATGTCACTGCCATGTCACAGAATTGCTTTACTACTTAACACTGCACAAGGAGTATGTTTTCATAGTTGTGTTGAGTTTTAGCTACCTGGCTCCTACTGACTTTAATGGGAATCACACAGCTAAAACTCCATGCACCACTTTGATACTTCAAAGCAATTTTTCAGTCCCCTGGAGAAGGTCATAGAAATATTAAAAACTAAAGCATTCTCCAAGGATCTCAGATTAAAGACTTGCATCAGACTTTATAAAAGTGATTGGTCAAATACATAATGTACTCTTAATGTTCTAGCTCCTGGTTTGTTTTCTTTAGAAAGAACCTTTGTGATGCTTTTCACAAAAGGCAATATAAAGCGTCAAGAAGAGCACAGCAAGGCATAACATGAACAAGAACACATACGGAAGAGTTACTTGATAAATTTTTACAGTACTAAAGAATTACTACTTAGGTTTTTGAGTATTATGAGCAAATTCAGGGCAATTCTTAATTAAGTCATTGTTACAACTCTGTGCCAGTTGATTGCAAGCAATACTGTAACACAAATATTTCTATTCCCTTTGGCATGTTCCCTGTCCTCTTTTGTCCCCACGATATACAATTTGGCCATAAAATTCCATTTCCATATTACTTTCCTAAAGTGGGTTGACATAACTGCTTTTGCAGACCCAAGCACGCACCTCCTTTCCTCTGTAGTTGGTTACCAGAAATACGCAACCTTCTTGCTGTTCAGAGCTCTGACATCTTCATAACTCCATTAGACTAGCCACATGGAAGGCAAATTCTATCTACACTATCAGCTGTACAGACAGACAGTGAGTAAAAGAGTTAAAAAAGATGATAAAGTAAACATGAATTCAGGAAATTGCTATTAAATTTCTCTTCAGGTTATTAAGGCACAAGCAGCAACCAATGTCACAAACTAATTGTTCATTTGGTGGTGTTACCAAAAAATGGTATTTATTTATAAAATCACCTAGTAATATGATAACCTCAATAAAAATAAAGTGCTTAACAGAATGTAAACAGCATAGTCTTGCCTAGGTCCGTCCTTTATACTGTACTAGATATCTCATGTTTAAATTTTAAATCTGCATAAGCAAAATTAGAAAAAAGCAAATGCACATTAATAAAAAAAGGAATGTATTGAACTCGCAGCAAGTGCCTACCATACAGTGATGAAATATCTTCAGCCTTCCACCTGGAAGCAAACTGAGAAGCTCACTAGCCACACCAGTTCTCCTGACCTATTACATCCTGCATAAAAGCACTGTCAAGGCACATGGAATAAAACCATATTTATTACCAGATAACCGCAGATATAATCTCACAAAAGATGTGAATGAAAATAAATATAAGCATGTGTAAATAGACACACACACTTAGACAGGCACACCCCTCTAACACCTCTAAACTATCACGTACATTCATTTAAAGAGAAGCAGTATATGCATTCACACAATAGGTTTCTGTAAAACCGGAGGGGTTTTTTGCATTTCCATCATCCCTACATACAGTTGTCAAGTTACAGACCAATTAAGCTGAAAGAACCTTCCACTAAAATCTTGAGCACAAACCAAAGCACCGGAATGACGCGAAGTAAGTGTTACCATCCTAGCCAATTCGCATGAAAAATGACTGTGGCAATATCATCACACTATAGGCATCCTAAAACAAAACGGGTCACGTTTTGCTTTTTTTTGTCACAGGAAAGGCAAATTGATGCATAATTAACAATTGGCCAATGCAAATTCTTTTACATCTTTTAATTGGTGTTAATTAGATTAGAAGTAAATTTTCTTTTATCTCTCCATTCTAATGCGAACTAATCTTCTCAGCAGCATGTCAAAGTTTCCCTTTTAATTAAACTTTTCAGCTGGGAACTTCGGCAGCGCTCAGGCAGCAAAAGATATAATTTAAGGCACATGAATTGTGCTAGGTTTTATGAATGGAACATCGAAAATTTAAAGCAATGATTAAAAAGGCTCAGCAGAAGGTCAGAAATCTGAATTCTGTGGAGGCAACGGTGAGGTTTTAAAGCTACTCTGAGAATGCGACTACAGCACTCTCCAGCCACCCCTTCCACAACCAAATCCATCCTTTAACAAAGGAAAACTACCCCAAATGTGAAACATCTTCTGTGAATTAACTTCCCCCTTTCATACTGCTTCCCCCAAAATATTGCAGCTCCTCTAAAATTGTTAACGTGCAGAATAAACCACAAAATACATTTAATATCTTTTATGGGAAGTTGACCTGAAATAAAATTTTATGTAGTTAAGGACTTTTGATAGTTCTTCGTCCAACTTTTTTCTCTCTCTATGGGGCAATGGTGATTGAAACCTGATGTCTGCTGCACAAAAAGGCCATAAAATGTTTTTACGCAGAAGTAAAACAGTAGCCATTAAGTTTTGCTATGATGTTTGAGTAGATATGCAGCATGAAAACATGATAAAAGAGCCATAAACTGATTGTGATCAAATGCAATTACAATGACTTCTCTCCAATGAATGACATGTACTAAATGCAGTTACAGTTCCTTGCAAAATTACATTGGGCAAAGGACCAAGAAAACACTATATCCTCTTTACAAACGGCAGCTTGCCAGGGAAATCGCAAACACACAAGCTTTAATATCGATGGGCAAAAAGCACTTGGGAACTCATTAGGAAAAGGTTAAAAAGACTTACTTGTGAAAGACAGCTTTTTTGCGATTAGAGCAGCATCCCAAAGAGTCCAGCATTTGGGGTGTTGGGAAGAAGTGCTCCCAGAGGAAGGAGAGAGGAGCCCTAGTAAGGGTGGGAACCCTTTCTCCTCATCACGTTTTGACCGCACGACAAAGGTAAGCTGCTGAAAAAAGCAACTTGTTTTGCAGTCTTTTCTATTAAAGTTTTATATCCTGTGTGACAAAGGACTGGTGAAAATGGGAACCCTAGCCTAACAGCACAGATTTTGCTAGGAAGAAAGTCCTTCAGCCCTGGAAACAATTAAGATAAAAGCCGATACAATTTGAAATCAAATGAAGTGGGCTCTTTTTTAAAGGTGGATAGGAACTGGGATTTTGGGACTTTCATCCTTTTGACTGTTTTTTGGGGTTTTTGATTAGATAACCTGGTTTAACTTTTACTCATCAAAAGGATTTCTATATTCTGAGTAGTCAGATCAAACCCCTGGATTTCCCGTCGGGTAGACTCCAAGGAGAAGACACCCTCAGGCGTTTGATGTGCCAAAAGGTGGTGAGCAGTGCCAGGTCATTCTCTGGTTAACAAGATTTAAGGAAGATGGCGTAGAGATATTCCAAGTAATTTCTGTGCCAAAACCAAACATAACATTTTAATGTGTCAACAGCAGTAATTTCCTCCTGGGTGAAACTGCCCTGAAGTATTTTGAAAAGTGCAAACCTCGTAGCATCATTTTCTATGTCTACCTGGAAATAAAGGGAATTGGAACCAAGAGTTTCCTATGGAATATAAGGCATTTTACTTTATATAGGAAGGACAAAACAGAGTTGAAGCTACAGATGTAACTTTGCCTGTATTTGCATTTAATAAAAGAGAGAGAAAAAAGCTACCCAACTATCACTTTCATTGCCTAAGAAACTTTGATTACTATGTTTTAGGGGCACCTAGGAGATGTGGAAGTAACTGCTGATGCTTAGTACAGGCATTTAATGGGCTACCGAAACTTAGGTATTATGATAGCCAGGAACAAGCTGAGGAGAGAACCGAACCTCCTTAGTGAAGGGATAAACTCCCACCACACCACCAGGATCCATTTTAATGGAAACTTATGATGCTTGTTATTAACAGCTTGTAGAGTTGCTACCAAGGTGAATTATTTGTCAAATTAAGAAAAAATAATAAAAAAAATTTAAATACTAACCAGGATTATTCTAATCTAATGCTAACAATGCACAGTGGTTAGTTTTTATAGCTAGGCTCAGGTTAAGGGCTTATCAGTTCTTCTTACATAAACTTCAGGTTTTATAACTTATGCAAAAATTAACTGAACACTTCAATGCTATAGAAGGTGTCATTGTACACACCTCTTAGTATATGGTAGAGTACAAATCAGAAAGGAGAGAAAAAACCCTTCCCAACTACAGCACTCTTAGCCTTTCTGAAAAATGTCATGCTAGATACCAATATCACCAGTAAGAGTGAGGAAACACACAGTGACTCAAACTCCCTGCCCCAGAAAGCCAATAAATCTCTCATCCTAAAAACCAGAGCCCGCTCAGCCTTCTCCTGCCTTATTAAATCATAAACCAAAAGCAAACGTCAAAGCACTGCTGCAACTTCACATAATTACTGTGAGACCTCCTAGACTGCGGTATAAGCACAAGGAGGAAAATCTGTACGTGAAAGAGGTGATGTTCACTGCTCCAGAAGCAGTGCTGGGACGCAGCACTGGGTTTTGGTGCTGAGGCACCTCCCTCCTCAAAAGAGCATTTATTCTTTTAATCCTGTACATTAGCTGTTTAATATTAATTATCAGTTTTGCAACAGTGACCTCCAGTGACCTCAGTAATTACTAACAGTAATTAAATTCAACTGAAATTTAACAAGGGATATGTCTGTACCAAGATGTAGTGCTCTCAGAATAAAAGCCTTCTACAGCAGTGTGTTAAATAATAGAAACTACAGTGTATTTAAAAATGGGAACATTTGGACTGATGATACACCCACCCGCCCACCTGTTTATCAATATGAATATAACACATTCACTTTATTATAGCTGCAAATTCACTTTATACATGTGTTTGTCTAAACTCAGTTTATAAATACCTATATATGTATTAGCAAAATTTCCAAGCATGTCCTGTGCTGCAGCTAGTAGGACACTTATTTTCAAGGAAACAATAAAATCTAGCTAAGTCTTACCACTGTAGAAGTCACTCCTTCGAACACTACACTTTGACTATTTGAATACTGCCTGTGTTTCATAATAGGCACATTTTCATTTTAGTAGAAGGTACTCCTTAAAACCTTCTACCATACACTTGGCCAGTGGTGTCTGATTATGTACACTTACCTGATTCCAAGCAGACTCCAGGAAAGGGGCAGAAAAAGATCTCTTTCCCAGATGTAAATTTTCCTTTTAAAGTGTGTTAATGTGGTTAAGAATAGTTCTTCCTCTAGGCTTCTAAGAAGAACCAAAATTCATCACCACGGAACTTCTACTCCTCAGGTAAGTACAAATTGGTCTTGAGCAACTTGGGCTTCTTATTTCCCATGCAGTGGCATTGTGCATGATGGGTGAAACATGAAACAGTGGTGCTAACAATTAAGACTTTACAAGGTGGAAAGACAGTATGAAGAAGGAGTGACAGAGCCTGATGCTACCCAGCCTCCCCCAGTAATGGAAAGAGTTAGACATTTGCTTTGCCAGTGTTTAACATAGCATAAGCACTACAATTTCTTTGCAAAGGGGAGGAAAGCCCTAGAAAACCTGGTTGACTCCAGGGACACCGGAGGGAGCTCCCACTTCTCCGGGTTTTTTGAAAGCTGCGCTTCCACCTCCACCAAACCCACGTAACCTAATAAGCAATATGCAGTAACATCCAAAAATAACCTTCAAGTGGTTGTGTAACAGTGCTTGGTCAGAGGGAACAGCAGCAGCGGTTCAAGGATTTTGATGGGCTATATTGATGTCTGCAGCAGAGCTAGAGCTAGAGCTGCACAGACCATGCAGTATCACTTCTTCCCTCATTTCAAAAAAACGAGGAACTGATAGCAGCCTGCTGCAAACATGAAAATTAACACAAGTGTTGAACTTGCAAATAGTATTTAAACTCTTCCAGAAGAATGACCACTGTAAAATAGAAATTGAGGAGAAGCCAGCGGAGAAACACCTGACTCTAAAGAATTACTGTAATTTCATCATTTAATTCTCGAAACCTCTGGACCAAGGTCTGCTTCTTGAAGAAAACCCTTCAGCTTTCTCTTACTAAATAATTGGCCATTATCATCTTGGCCATGCCACTGGTGTCTGGACGTAAGATCCTGAAAAAGTAATGTGGGTATTTGTCAGGCATCAAAAAATTCCCTTTTGATGGGAAATGGAAGATTTGGTGTGACTGAAGCTTATATGGTGATAGTGAAAATCCCCCATGCGAGCTATAAAATATCCACGTGCACCAAAATTCTGTTTTCTTTATGGAAACTTTTTGCTAAGCCACTGCTGTCAGAGGATGATACAAGCAGCACCGTGCTGCTACCTCCCATGTCCAGTATCTGCTGGTGAGTCTCTCGCCACCCACTCAGCCCTCACCAAACTACCTACTCCAAAACAAAATGATCTTTGGCACATGCGAGTAAATTGCTGCAGCACAGACATATCTGGACAGTAATTAATCACTTTGAATGCTCAATGTGTTTGGATATAAAATTAAGAAAGTCGGGTTGTTAAAAAATGACAGATTTAAGCACCATCTGGGCTCTGTGGCCACAGTGGCGAGAATTCCAAAGGAAGGCTTAACAGTGCATGATCCGAGAATCCCATCTGTCTCAGCTGAAACGAAACAAATAAATAAATAAACCGGCAGCCTCATTTACAAGGTTTTCCCAAGTTTCCCAATTTAAAAATCAGCTTGTAATAGGAAAGCATACAGAATTAAAGGCACTACATCTTCAAAATGTGTCTCGTGCCTTTTACATAAATTATTACTGTATTATACCTCTACGGAAAAATCTCTCTAGAGGTATACCTATATAGAGCAAACATTTTGAGATGGCATTTCCTGGTGTGAGTATGTGTTCGTAAAAATATAGCGCTAGTAAGGAACCGATGTGATATGACTCTTCAGTTGATCTGGGGAAGCTAAAGTCCCTTTCTGGCACCCACAATCTCCCTCAGCTCTTTCCCCAAGCCACCGCTCACCTGCACCCACCCCGCGGCAGCTCTGCCTGGGGATGAAATGCAGCCTCCTTGGCTCCCAACAGACCTCCCTCCAAGGGCAGAAGCCACTCAAACTAAAGTCACCTGCAACTAGTTAACCTGCAGGATGTCTTCAATAAAACTTGCCTGGCACGGAAAAGGTAAATAAATCAATCATCCGAGACAGATGAACACAGAATATGAACAAATATTCTATTTGCCTCGGAAAAACTTAGCCAGGTGGGGTTTAAGTTTAGAGGTTAACCCCAGGAGTACCCTGGCGAAGTCCCCAGGAGTTTTTAAGTTTGGTCCGAGTGCCTCCCTCCACCTTGTTGAGCACCAGGCAGGTGGATGCGCGGACGCCGTCTGGTTCTCAAACGTCTTTGTGCCCCCGTGCTCAGGACGGTGCTTTCTGTGTTGAGGCACCTCTTTTTGCTCTGCAGGAAAGATGGGACATTCCGTCCTCGGCGACTTCGGCCCTCGGCACGTACCCCAACCCCCACACAGGCCCAGCCCATATGCAGCTCACCCGAAGGAACGGAACCCCCCAAATCGGCGCCCGTCTAAGCCACGCTGCCTCTTCCCGTCCCAAAGCCACACGTTCACTTTTCCTGCAGACTGGGGCAATGGAAAGATTGCCACGGACATCCGTGGGACTTTTCCGAGGTCTTGGGAAAGGGGCTTCTCCAAGGGGATTGAATCTGCCCCTCCAGTCAACAAGTGACCACCGCCTCTCTCACATCAGCACTCTTCACTGAGTCCTCCTTCCCATCCTGCCTACCGCCAGCAGCTGGAAGAAGCTCCCCAGACACGTCAGCGGGAAATATATCCAAAAAGTACAAGTTACTAGTTTTAGACTTAAATAATAAGACAGCTTCACACTGTATAATAGCACAGCTTCTTTCAAATAGAGATGCTTGTGTCATGGCCTAATCCTGGAAAGATTTTTTCCAGTATCTTGATTTTACCTTCAATAGATCTCTTTGCATTTGTAATATGGAATATGTGCGTACATTTTGCTGGATTCACAATGTAACACTTCTTTGGCTCTGCTCTGCTCTTATGCTTCAATTTCCGCCGGATGTTTTTGTAGGAGAATTATTTGGAACCAAATGGATGAGCAAATAGGTAATATATTGTCTCACTTAAAATTGCTTTTAAATCAGAGGCACTAAGCTTGCTTATTCTTGCCTTTTTTTTAATTTGTTGTGTAGTTTGTGGGGCTGTCCTTTGAGAAAACTCATGCAACTCCTGTGGGCATTACCGAGAGGTCACCAAAAAGATGATACGTCTAATGAACTTCCACATAGCTCCATACAGAAAACTGCCATACGTTAAAAAGTAAACAGACCGCACTATTTTCCACAAAATACAAACTTTTTCTAGGAATTTGCTACGAATTATGAAGTATAGAAATAAAAAGGGGAAAATGAGATCCTTCTTAAATCTTCTTTCAGTAGATATCTAGCCGGAACACCAACTCTGCATAATCACAGAAATGAGAGCGCAGGTCAAGGAATCTGGAAAACAAGCGCATGAGAGCAAGCCTCTGTAAAACAAAACCACGTCAGGGCCTGAAGCTGGCAAGCGTCAGGCAGCCGCCGCTCCACCAAAGCCGCAATGCCGGGAAGTTCTCGGCACCTCCGACGGTTGGGCTCCGGGGCCCCGTAAAGGTAGGCTGGCGAGGAATACCCCACTACTCTGCGCTCCTCGAGACACTCTGCGCGGGCTCCTCCGCTGCCGTCGATCCGCTGCTGAAATAAACGAGGTCTACAGGAATAATAACAGAAGCGCTGTACGCGGAATTGACGGGCAGGCTACGTCCCGGGTGATGGGGATTGCCGACGGCGAGCGCAGAACCAGGGTATGGAGGGCGACCGGCGGAGGTGGCCTCGGCATCCCTACGCACCCTCCCTGGGAAAATGGCTTATCTGAGGCACTTTGAGATGCTCTACTTCTGGAAGATGACAACGAATGCAAAGTATTGACATAATTGTAATTCACGTTTTCCATCAACAAAAAATATTTTCTCGGCATACGCTACATCTGTTTATGAATTTCCTAGTAGTCAGACAAAAGAGGTGTTTGTTCTCACCAGATGTTGCATAAAAATGAATACGCTTCCCAAAAATGGGAATTTGTTTTTTTCTCTAGAAATAAATCAGCACCTAGTCACAAATTTTTCTTTGTCCGTCAGTTTCGTAAGCTTTATAATAAGATGAAAATGTATCTTTTTATCTGTAGATTTTTGAAGTGGTATAAAACCTTTGTGGTGTAAAAATAGGCACAGAGCATTTAAAATAGGCTGAATTACGAGAATATTATTGGATGGCCTCTTAAATGTAATATTTTCACAACATGGTAAAGTGAGCTACGCTATTAATAACATACATTTTATCCCTCTATAATTTCGTCTTTATCACCCTGGTTCTTCCATTATTAAGACTAGATACTGGTTTTTATACACACAAAACCATACAAGTTTCCCGGTGAGAGAGGTTTTGTACCAGTTAGGTAAGAAAATAATGAATCGAACTTAATCCTCATCACCACACACCTTCTCGGGGACACGATCCTCAGAAAGGGGAAACGTTTTCACGTTGTGCTGCTGTGGGGAGGGCGAGCCGTGCTCGGCGTGCGCTGGAGTGAAGTCAAACGGCCTAATGGGCTACTGATCGGTTTGCACTGCATTCGGTATCCGCTTCTCCGCTTACGGAACAGCTGTGTAAACTGAAGGGAAGGGAGAGCGGCAGGGTTTTAGGCTGGGGATTGAGAGAGGAGCGCACGCTGGAGGGGACCGAGGGAAGCAGGACCCGGTGCTGCGGCGGGGCAGGCAGTCCGGCCGTGGCTCCGACGCTGGAAGCCCAACATCCCTCTGTTACCTCCACGGAAAGCAAAAGCAAAGCACCTTGGGCTGTGGGATGCATGTGGGAACACAACGGGAGCCAACGCCGGGGAGCATGAGGAAAACGGCGGGGGGGGTGAAAAGCATAGCCCAGCTCGGCCAAATTATTTCGGAGAGGGCACGGCACGTGGGGCTGCCAGAGACAAAAGCGTTGCTCCAGATAGCAGGTTTTGGACACGGAGAATGCCCATTTCGGAGCGTCACCGTGGGCAGGCACATCTCCAGCAGGCGCTTTCCGTGTCCGATGGGCGGCTGCGGGGCCAGGGGGCCAGAGCGGGGTGGGACGGGCAGCGTGCGGGGCCGGCTGGGAGCACGCGGAGCCTGTGTCCCCCTACAAAAGGGATGGTTTTCTCTATTTTGGGCTTGCGACTGTTTTGCAGTCCTTGGGCAAACCGCAACCTGCCTGTGTCTTGCAGGTTTTCGAGTAATAAAAGGGCTTGAAATGCATGTCTGCCTGGCAGTGCTATGCACTTCCAGGAGGAACTGTAAATACTTCAAGACTGTTGGATGAAAGGAGTAAAAATATAATCACCATAAAGGAAAAACATATAAGCGCTTTCCTTACGGGGAATGCCTCTTGTTTTACATAAATTTTCTATGCAAATTAACCCTGGGTGATTCTAGCCACATGAAAAAAAATTAGATCTCATTAAGTGTTCACTTTGCATTTAATGCTGAAATCGGCTGGGCGACGTTTCTAAAGAGTTCGACTGCAAGAAGTAAACTTGAGGGAGTAAAAGGTAAAAGAAAAGCCTTTCCTTAGCACAGAACCCAAATTATGGTGAAATCGAGTTAAACAACAGCATGTGTCGGTGCTAATTTCCACTCTCGGAGGCAAATCATTTCTGAAATACCCCAAACTTGCTGTAATTACCCAGCCGACGTTGGCTGCCTAAGACCAGGCGCGGCACCATTTCGGCGATGAACCTTTACAGAAGCGGCGAAGCCACCGAAGTTATATGAAGATTAATAGAAATCTGAACCGCGGTACATCTTAAATAAACAAAAGCTTTTGTAGCGGCGCTGAAAGGCCCATAAAAGTAAACTACAACCTCGGCAAAGCCTTTTAAACTGACAAAACAGCACGGCAGAGGTCAGGGAGGCAGGCAGGTCAGCCAAGCCCTGCCTGCAAGTTTGGGGGTCGGTCCCATTCCCCGCTCGCGCGGGGGCCTCGCCGGGGCCATGGAGAAACCCCACCGCCGCTCCTCCCTCCGCCGGAGCAGGAACACTTGAACTGCCCTTCTGCCTCAACAAAACTTTAGTTTGCTGATTGGGCACGAAACAAAAGAAAGACAGCGGGACGCGATTTATAAGGGGGCAGGGTAGGCTGACATGCTATTGTACTCCAGAGGTATCCACAAGCTGTTAATTCCATTTTAACATTGTTAATAAGACTGTTAACACATCTGACTTTGTTTAGAGACTTTGAAAACATCAACAAACTAAAGAAAAAACAAAAAGACCCTCAAAAAACGCCCCCCCCCCCCTCGCCAGAAGTAAAATACGATCTTTTCGAATAGCATCAAACGTCCAAACGTGACGCTTCTGCCTTGTCCTGACCTGGCAGCGAGGAGGAGGGACGGCAGGGAGGCTCAGGGACGTGCGCCCACGTACGCTTCATCCTCTCGTTAGACTATTTAGCTAATCACATTTTCCAGGTTAAATTTAAAGGACTTGTTTCTAACACCGCCGCTGTTTTGAGAAGGAGAGGGAGTAAACCTGGACTCCCCCCCTCCGCACACACCTCCTCTCCCTCGCTCGCACTTGCACGCAGGCAAATGTGCAGATTTAATCAGTGTGGAATGTTTTAAATGAATAATTGGGTCTGACAGATTTATTGCAGTTAATTTTGCAATAGAATGGAAAAATGTTTGGATCTCAGCCTTTAAAGTATTAGGAAAACAATTAATCCATCACATAACGGAAATTCCTGTATTACACCCTCATGTCCAATTAAATAATGTCAAGTAATCTTACACTGTAAAATGCTGAAAATTGAAGCTCAAAACGTTGGGGGAATATGTTTTAATTTTTTCAGGAACCTCAAAACAAAAATCACATCAAATTAAAATCAGATGCTTTGATAAAAGGTTTTTTGGTTTCTTTTATTAGGAGGAGGAGACTTTGTTTAAAGTAAAAAAAAAAAAAAAAACTAACAAAGAAAAAACCCCAGCCTTACTCAAAAACCACTGATTTCCCTTTCGCTCTCCAGCTTCTGCATCAAGAACGCTGCCTTAGCAAGGCACTCTCAAAGCAAACCAAAAGCGTTAGGATGAATGAAGTGTGCGGCTGCAGAAAACATCTTTAAAAGGAGATAAACCAACACTTCTCTTTTTCAGCAGGCAGAGGGGCTGATTCCAGGGTACTTACTCAGGCACAACTCTCGGAGACTTCAAGCCGTGTTTTGCTTGAATAACGTCCCGTAGGATCGAGTCCCCAGTTTAGGAACAAGTGACAGCAAACTTCTAAGACTGAAAGTAAGCGGGATTCGTTTGTCTTTGTTTACAGCCTAAAGCTGCTAATGCTGTAAAATTGCTTAATGTCACACTCCATCTCCTTTTTATTAAAAGTAAGGTTAAAAAAAAAAAAAAAAAAAGAAGCCTGCAAATCAAAGAACTTTTCCAGAATAACAAAAACACTGACTTACAAATGTCTTGCCTGCCCCTGAAATTTGAAACTTGGCAAATTCATCCCATTCGGCTGCTGTACAAAAGGTCCCTGAAGCGTGTTACAGTAGGGACCTGCGAGCTTCCCAAATACTTTGGCTGTTTCTAAACTAGGGGAGATGGGGCTGCGGTTTCAGGGCTCCCTCAACTAAAGCGAAATGAAAGCTGCGGTGAAATTTTAATATCGCAGAGGTTTAAGAGGGGCACGTTCAGCTGGTTTTATGGGGGGATTGCCGATGGTCCTGCGGCAGAGGAGGTAGGGAGTGCAGGGACAAAAAGGGATTGGAGCACGTGTCGCTAGAGAAAGGCAGCAAAAAAAAAAAAAAAAAAGTTGGAGGCACTGAAGAAGGAGTTAGTATAAAACAGAAGGAAACATCCTTCTTCCAGTATGTCAACGGCAAAAATAACAAACTGAAATCTCAGGTCGCGTTTAAGGGCAATAAATATTGCAATGCCTTGCTGGCACCTTCGTTAAGGCGCCGTCGGCGTGGCTGGACACATGAAAATGGGGATTGCACTGAATGAAAGAAGTATAAGACTTGGCCACCACCGTTCAATTTGTTTTTCCAAATACAACACGGTGCTTATTTTGCTGGTTTCTTACAATCTCTGACGTTCTGGATACCCACGTTGCCACCCAACTATTTCTGTTGCCATAACAACATCAGAAATTTGGTCCTCGATGTCCTTTTTAATAAAATCATTGTGGGACTTGGGAGCTTTCAAAGGCAGGACAGTTTCTCAATTTAGGCAGCTCACACCTTTCTCACAAGGAGCCTATTTGTTTCTGTTTCCCTAAAAGAAATAATCTCCTAATTTGAAAACGATGTCCCCTGTCCCCCCCCGCCCCCCCCCCCCATTGGAAATAGGCCTGTTGCTATAAACAGCTTTTCTGGGGGATTTGGGGTAGGGTTTTCCAGAAATAGGCAACCTACAGCAGCCAGGGGACCACCTCCTAAGGCTTACAAAAAGGAGAGAAGTACTGTACATGCAGCCCAGCGTCTGAAACAACGGACAAATTTTCTCCACCTACCAACCGGATGGGTTGTAAGACCTTCAAAAATTAAATATACAACCAAAAATTACTTAGAAAGTGTAACAGCGCTGTATATTCCGTATCCGGTCACTTGGGACACCCTCATCCCTCCCAGAAGGCGAACGGAGCTCCCTTTGGGAGCTGCCCCTTGGCACGGCTAATATTTTTTTTCTGCTTTCTCAGATCAGCTCAGAATGAGTGGAATAAAAAAAAAAAACCCAAACCCACCCCGGGCTCTTTACCATTAAATAAATTGGATTCCCAGCACAAACAGCAAAACAATGGCCAGGAGGATGTGACTAACAAATGCCAAGGGAAGAGTCAAGCTGCCCTCTCTTTGCATATGCAGCGAAACAGAAGTCATTGGGGTTGGGGTTCCCCCTCCCTTATTTAACATATCTGTGCATTTCAATAAGTTGAGAGAAACAATGCCCGGCTTTCAAAAGTTGCAAATTACTGGGAATACATTGCAAAATGTGGATAGCCCATAACATTGAAAGATGTCGAAAAGTATTTATCTTTGGGGTTTTTTTTTTGTTTTGGTTTTGGTTTGGTTTGTTTTTTTAAGGAAAACGAGAGGGAGAAATCATAATCCTCTAGGAAACTAATCCTGGACGGGGAAGAAACCGTACCCATGAGATAGGCAAGAAACTTCATGGGGAAAAAAAAAGGTTCAAGTGTATATTTTTTAAAAGAACAAATTTTTTCTAGAACAAATATCCATTTATAGCCTTCTCACTCACTGGTCAAAGCCAGGCAAGCGGTTCCCTCGCTCATGTTCAGTGATGATCTTCAGCCAAATGTCAATATTTCTTGCCCTCGCTGCCGATGGCAGGCAGACACCTCCACACCTACACAACCGCACTTCGAGGGGGGGGGGGGGAAATCCCTTTTTTGCTGTTACCGGTGGCATTTCTATAGTTCCTAAAGGAGCGTGACAGGAATCTCGCCCTTTCCAGGCAGCCGTTTTTGGGTTTTGCAGCCCAAGTCTGGGGGGGGGGCCGCCACGCTCAGGAAAAGGAATGTGTGTGTGTGTGTGTGGTGTGGTGGGGGGGTCCCCACGCAGGGAAAAAAAACTCAATAACCCCCTCGGTAACCCCCCCCCCCCCCCAAACCACCCAACCCTTTAACACCCACGCTTGATGCGTCTATATGGAAACGTCTCTTTTTTGGACACGACGTGGGGTGAGGGTCTTCACCCCTGGAGGGTAAACCCCCCCACCCCCCCACCCCACCCCAGGGGGAGCAGCGTGGAAAGCAGGGGCTCGAGTGACACCCACCGACCCCTCCGCAAAATGCAACCCCGGGGCGGAGAGCCCCCCAAATCCCGACGGGCAGGGGTACGGGCAGGGATGTGGGCAGCGGCAGGCAGAGATGGGGATGGGGGTAGGCAGGGATTTGGGCAGGGGGGCAGGCAGGGATGTGTGTAAGGGTGCGGGCGAGGATTCAGGCAATTGGGGGGGGGGGGGACAGGCAAGGCTATGGGCAGGCAGGGGTGCGGGCAGGGGGCAGGCAGGAAAGCCATCAGCTCAGCATTCCTGGCTGGCTTTAGATCTCCACAATTGTTCCCCCTTTTCCCTCCCGGCGGGGCGAGGAGGGAAGCAGCCACTTCAAAGAGGAAACTTTCTGCATGAGGCACAGAGGAGAGTTGTTGTCTCTCCGTTACCGGGACTATTATTATTATTAATATTTCAATACTCTCGTTTTTGGTGGGTTTTTTCTTTTTTTTCTTTTTTTTTTTTTTTTTTTGTCAGCTTGCTAATGAAGCTGTTGTTATTCCTGGGGAAAGGAGGAGGCAACGCGCAGCGAGGGAGGCGTGCGCGCCGATAACTCCCTTTCCAATTTGTTTTCCCCTGAAGAAAATGGCAAATATCTCTGGCAAAGGAATTGGCCGGCAGCTCTCTGCATCCACAGCTCGCGTCCTCGCCCCGTGGGCCCCCGAGGGCGGCCGGGCTCCCGGGTGAGCCTCTTCAGCCCCAGGCCAACCCACAGCACCTTCTAGCACCTTCTGTCTGAGGATTTTCAAAGGGCTGCACAAACGCTAATTAATTACCCGTGCTCCCTACCCATGCAAACGGAGACCCGGGTATCCATTTTACAGATGGGGAACTGCTTGCACAAGGAGACCCGGCGAGTCACCCCTATCCGTGGTCGAGCCAGAAATTAAAATTCTACTTTTCTCAACTTTAAATACAAAACCCCATTGACCACTGTACCGTTCCAGGGGATGGGGAGAGACAGGCTGATCGGGAAATTAATTCCCCATCTCCTCACGTTCAGCCTAGACACACAAAACCTAACGGAGAGACGTAACAGGGCGCTCCCCTCATATTCACACCCGTTTGCACGGAGTCTTTTAACCCCAAGCGCTCTACACGGTCAAAACAACACCAAGAAAGAATTAAAAATCATTAGGAGGAGAGGGGAGACTAATGTGAAAAATCTGGGCACACTCATAGCTGCTCAACTGAGCCTTTAACCGGCTGAAGAGCCAGTTTGGTAGAGAGAAAGGAGAGGGATGTCCCCGGTGTTAGGAACTACAAAGGAGGAGACTCCGGCATCAATACAGGCCAGAGTGTGGGAGACAGAGACGGGAGACAAATATTGATGGGAGCGGGGGGGGAGGGGGGTCATGGGGATAGATGGGGACCAGATTTTCCAGAGCAACTGAAGATACAGACAGGCACTCGGCAGAATTTTTCAAAAGCAAATGAGCAAGATAGGTACCTAAATCCCACCGATTCCAATGGACGGTAGGATGTCTAACCTGCTTATGCTCTTTTGAAAATCTCATTAAGCGCCAGCTGCATGTTTAGGAACCCAAACACATTTAAAATTTTATTGTAAGGCTCCAGGATGGATAAATTTTAAGAGCAAAGCACTGCTGTGCCCAGGTCAAGAATTTAAAAAACGGAGTTAGGTTCCCTCCCTGCCCAAAAAGGAATCGGGTCGTTAAGAAATAAGAGAATAGTTCTTTCTATTTAATGAAAGAATTTGGCATTTGCACATTTAGCCTTCCTCCTTCCTAGCTCCTCTCTTTTATCTTTCGTAATAAACCAACCGGAGTGAGTAGGGATTTAAGGCGGAAAACGAATACCGCTGCCAGGCTCCTGACACAAGCGAGCGAGTGGTGGCGCTGGGGGGGGGACACACAGGTAGGCACTGCGGGGGGACAGGTAGGTGCTGGGCTACACAGTGAGGCAGCGGGGCTGCTGGGGACACTGCTGGGACGGCGGTGTGTCTGCAAATGCGGGGAGGCAGGAGACGCCAGGCAGGCGTCGGAGAGCAGCTTTGCCATCACGCTCAGACGCAAAACGACGCGACCGAGGACACCGGGCGACGCTCCTTTACTTTCAGGGGCAACTCCGGAAAAGCAGCGTGTTATCATGAAATAGCTGCGTATCGCGCATACACCATTAAGAATTACGGCATTAACGATATATGGATTATTTTTTCTCTGAATCAAGGTTATTTTGCCAGCATGGGTTTTCCTGTAAATTCTGATGCTTTCATTTATAGTTTTTTAGAAAACTGTTAAGACAGGATTGTTGAGGGAAGGAATGCCAGACTTTCCCATGAGCTCGCTTTAAATATTTAGGTAGCAGCTGTCTCTTGATCACGGACGAACTTTAAAAACCACCGAGTAAAATCTCAACAAACAATTGTGTAATGACAGAGACTTTCTGAAAGGTTCTTCAAAACCCCCGCTATTTCTAAAGCATTTTAACGCCAACAGCTAAACTGACACAGCAAAACCATTGTGTTTTGCACCAGTTTTGTTTTGCTCTATACAGCTGTGTTTTCACAGATGCAAAACCATGTGTTTTCAGCAAAAGGTCTACTCTTCCCTTCAGATGTGAACGAAGATCAAAGGTTCAAACACAGAAATACAAGCTCCTTTTCCCTTTGGAACATGTTTTTATTTTTTGCAGCGGCTCTTAACCAGAATTTCCATCTGTTGTCCTTACGCGGCGTACAGGTTAACCTTAACAGCCGGGTTTGCGATGCTGTTATCTCAACTAAGAAGCACAGAGACGAATCACGCTCGCGCGTAGGCTCTGAACGTCTCACCGAGCAGCAGAAGCAGGGCTGCCCCAGACAACCGCCTGTCATTTCACACAGACGACGGCTGAAAGAGGCTTGTTCCTTCCTTTCCCACAGAAAATTAGGAATTTCCTGAGTGTTGTGCGACTACGGTCGCATTTAAAATTCTCCAGCCCTATTCCCTCTTGTAATAAACCGGTGTAATTCCTTTGGATTAAATGGCAGCGTTTCAATTTACAGCATGAGAGATTCGGGCCTATGGCTTTTAGACAAGATCGCTTGACATTTTGTCTCTGCTTCTTCATTAAGCGGGCTGGGAACGCTCTGGGTATAAATGTTTTCCTAGCTGGTTGTAAAAGGGACTAAATAGTTGCTATTTATGTGACTAGCCGGGAACAATTCATCTATGTTTCACAGTAACGCCTCTATAAAAAGTAAAGTATCTGCAGCCGGTAAGCCCTAGAAAATAGCACTGAAGCGATGGAAGCAGCTTTCTGGGATCAAAGAAGGTGCAGGTAGGGATTTTAAAGGATGGCGCAACCTATAAACATACCTGTGACAGTCTATTTTTACGCATTTACATATTTCTGCTCGATACGACGGCAGCAGGACGGGCCTGCCTCTGGGCACCGGGGAGCAGGACGGGGCGGGGGGGGGGGGGGGGTGAGCACAGCACCGGCCGGTACCGCCGGACTACCGGAGACCTTTAGAGCCGAAGAGGGGAGGGCAAGGCCGGTGCCCGTCCACCGAGGGGGCAGCCCACCGGGCCGGCGCCGCCGCCGCCATCTCGTTGCCCGCCGCGGCTGCAGGTGCGCCGCGTCACCCCGGACACCGCTTAGCCCCGCCCCTCGCCCCGCCTCCCTCGCCCCTCGCCCCGCCCCCTGCCCTGTGCCGCTCCGCCGGGGCAGCACTGCCATCTAGCGGCGCCCCGCCCTCCTCCTCCTCCTCCTCCTCCT
Source organism: Astur gentilis (assembly GCF_929443795.1). Lineage (NCBI taxonomy): Eukaryota > Metazoa > Chordata > Aves > Accipitriformes > Accipitridae > Astur > Astur gentilis. Next base: position 4,723,895 of record NC_064892.1, read on the forward strand.
CCTCTTCCTCCTCCTCGCCGTGGCCCGCACCTTGTGGCCCCACGGGGTGTGTGTGTGTGGGTGTTTTCAGCCTCCGCGGCTGCGACGCCCCTTGAAACGCTGCCCCGATTGCCCCCCTTGAGCTCACTGGGGTGGGGGAACGGGATGGGTCTGGATTGGCAACCTCGTTCCGCCATCGTGCCGGTAGTCTACGTGCACAGACGGATGGACGGACAACGTATTCCCCCACCCCTGGCAAGGGCAGGTGCTTCAGCCAGTTGCTTCGTGGAAGAAGAAAGCAAGGCAGCGCTAGAGATGGCTGCCAGCACCGGAGAGACGAGGGCAGCCAGACTGGGCACCGTCGCCAACGGGGCGACGGGCCAAACCCATCCACCGAGCGGGACCCGACTTGTGAGAAGACAACCCTGAAGGTGCAGGGACAGGGGCCTTGCCCTGTCAGGAGTGAGCCCCTCACTGCCGAGGAAGCTGGAGCGGCCAGAGCCAGGAGGAGCAGCCCCCGTCCGCCTCTCGCCCCCGCTCAGCTGCTTGTAGCCCCACCACGTCCTATTTCACGCTTCTCCAGGTGTGGGGCACGGATGCGAGCCGAAAAAGCGAGCCCCGAGCCCTGGTGCAGGCAGCTGGGTCGCTCGGCGCATACAACAAGGCCAGGTAAAACGCTCGGCCCCGTGGAAAGTGGTGGCCGTGCCGTGATTTCACCCGTTGCAGAGGCTCCGCGCGAGATGGAAATGTTGGGGGGCGAGCAAGCGTTGGGCCCCCTCTCTCACGAAGGAGGGCTGGTAGGTGGCACAGCTCAGGACCTCTGCAGGCTCAAGGCGAAGGGCAACCGTGGCATCGAACCGGCCCACACCAGCCATCCCTCATGGGACACCAGGACCAGTTGCACGGCTCAGGCAGCCTGCTGGAACGGGTTAATCATCATCAGAGCTGGCCCCTAGCTCCGTTCACGGCTCCAGCAGGTAGGACTGCTACCAGAGGATATATATATATGGCTCTGCCCACGGTGATGGGAATCTCCTCCAAACTTCCCCCGATGCAGCAGAAGCTCTGCAATAGCAAGATGCACACCAACCACTTCTTCCCACAGCACGCTTCCCCTGGAGCTGCTCGGCAAGTGCAAATCTCCACATTTTATGGGCCTGCATTGAAGGCCCGTAAGAACTTGTATTAGACTTGCTCAGTACTTTAATGAGTATTAAATTAGCTTCGGCAGCAGCAGAAGCCCCCAAAAGCATGCTATGCAAATTACACTCACTTTGAGAAAAACATACGGCGATGTTGTTATTTGGAGAAACCGGCACCATCATGGAAGAATAGCTCATCACTAACTCTTCCTTTGGAAAAAGCCTCCAATGGGCACAGTAGGATTTAATTTCTACCTTTTACTGAAAAAAATATTATCAACGGTTAATAGACTTTAGCATTGCCAAAGATAATTGTCAAGTATAGCTTTTGTCAATTTCAGCCTCTCTTGTTTTCTTCAGCCTGAGTCCCTCTAAATATGCAGGGCGAAGGCAGTGCCATGGTTCCAGAGCAGAACGAGAGGAAATGAGTGCATGCTGAAGAATCAGCTGGACACCTGTATTTTTGCCATCAGATTCTCAAGTTCTTATAAGCCCTTTAAAAAAGATTTTTGTAAAAGTCAGCATTTATCACCATTTGCTAATTCAAATCAAATCCTTACGAGTCTATCAGAAAAGAGATTGCAAAAGGCATGATCCTTTCTCGCTCCGTACAGCTTCAGTTGCGGTTGCTTTTGTTCCTTACAGAAATAGCCGAAGTTGGCGATAACAGTAATTCCACATTGCACAGGGAGTACGAGTTCAGCATCGTGTTTCCCCACGACCTCTACGCAAACCAGAAGGATACAAGCCTACGTACTGCCGCTACAGAATTTCATCACCGCTTACTGCTGCTCGCGAACAACTGCCAAGAGTACCGTGAAGCCGTTGCTCACTGGAGATGGTTGAATTTTTTTTGTATTAAGAAAGAGTTAATAAAAAAACACTGTCAAAGCTTTGCCATTTCGCTATTTCAGTCAAAATTGGAAGGCAAAGAATATGGGCGCAGCCTGGTGCACTGTTTTCGTTTCACTGGCCCTCTATTTTCACACAGGCAAACTAGAAGCAGGAAAAGAAGAGAAGGGCAAGAGGAGGAGAGAGTGAGGATAGAAAGAAAACAAAAGGTTTATATTTTTTCTTTAAACAACAGAAATATCAAGAGGAAAAAAGTGTCATTTTCCGAAACTCTAGATATTTTGCTTTACATTTTGCAACCAGCCCTAATGTTATTGGAATAGGAGCTTAGTAGAGATGTAGCACACCAGCCAGTGGATTAATTTACTCTTCACGGAGAATATGGAAAACCCCCACTTTTATTAAATTGATTAGGTATCTGTTTCCATTGACCGAGTACCCATGTGGGAAGAAAGCCTGTGCAGTTCAGCTAGGGAGAGGGAAAAGAGGAACATGAAATGCTTTCCAGCAGCCATAAAACCTCTGCCAGCAGGACACCTACTGCTTTTGGTGATTGAAGGCTGCAGGCAGATGTCCTCTTCTGAACCTAACCTGAGATGGCATCAACCTGGGGTGCTCGGGATCACCCCCGGGCCAGATGTGATTGCCTCCGCAGCCACACGGTGGGAAGGGGTTGTGTGAGTGCCCCCGACCCCGCTCCAGGCACAGTGAGCCCCATTAGCGCATATCGAACTTCTCCGAGGCAGGCCTACGGGAGCAATCGCCTCTCCCGGAGCGGCAGTGGGATAGGGAGCAGTGCCATGCTCAACCAGCATGGCTAGCTCCAAAATGCACAGCTACGACCTAGCTACCAGCTGCTGGTAAGAGCAAACACACAGAACTGTTTTGGGACATAAGTTCCAGTTAACAAGCTCAAGCTAAGCATTTCACTCCTAGGCCATGCACAGATCAACCATAGTTTTGCTTACTTTTGCGGCAATAATTAGAATATCGGCTGCGAATTCCCTTTCCTCGCACTGATTAATTTTCATTTCGGTACCAATTAGTAAAGGCTAAACTTTAGGGCTCGTACAAGGGAAACTGTTGCACAGCCTAGCACTCAACGAAATTCTTCCGTTTCTTCTATTTCAAACAGAAAGCTTTACTGCCTCTTTGTTGTGAGAGCAACCTAGATCAGAGAAGTGACAACTCATCTTCACAAAGACAATAATGTGAGCGCCCACTATCTGAACACAAGGTTGTAATTTAACATGATTAAATGGCCTTTTTGCTGTAGAAAGATGTAAACAATTGCTACCATCACGAGACCCGCGTTTTTCTGCAATTGCAGATTTCCTGTGTGCTAATTTGTTAGTCCAACACTTCTGGTGTTCCAATAGCAGGGGGTCTGCTTTAGCAACGCTGGTCTTTTTGTTAACAAAAACCTCAAACCTCCACATTTAGTTAGCTCTGCACCTGAGCACTGGAGAGGGTGTCTGCTTGCCTGCAGCTTGGATTCATTCTTTTCTTCGAAATTTCCAGAATTTGCAGCCTTAGCAGAGTGGAAGAGTACCAATTTTTCTCCATGAACCCTGCAGAAAGTTTTGTTTCTCTGTTAACACAGCAACATCATTATCCACATTCAGCTTCCCTCATGGAAGTAGACTGTCTATGGTAGGATCATGTTGTGGTCTACTACTAAGTTGCCAGATACTCCTCATTTTCAGTTGCACACAATTCTGCCAACAGCAAGGACAGGAATTGTCTGTGCTACATGTCTGCTTCAGGCTGAAGTTCTGGGAACTTTACAGTAGTAACAGGTGGTTTCAAAGAGTGAGGTTCTTCTGCATATTGAAATCACCAAGACCTTGAAAAATGTTCCTTTCCAAATTACTTTCAAGTTAGCAAGGAGGACTGGGAGTCTTTTGTATTTTATGTATGTCTTTGTCGTGCTCATTAGAAATCACCCCAATTTAGCCAAGATAAAAGCCTCTGAAAAAACACAATTCAACATGGGCAGGAAAGATTTGTTTCATTTAAGGGGGTAATAATCTAAATGTTTTGCTGTGCTCCTTCTACTTGCAGCCCTTGGTCAGACTAGACTGTGCAGTACCCCATCCCCTAAAGAACGCTCCACGGCACGGCTCAGGTACAGACCCCAAACCTCTTACCCCATGATGGTGGCTACCAGCCGTTCTGGGAGAACATGGGAAGAAGGCGTTTTGCTTATGCATTCTGCAAAACCTTCCCCCAAATGCTGAGCCCCAAGAGGAAAGCTAGTCCTGGCCCGGCAAGAGGGCTGAAGTAAACGAGAAGCCTCAGAAGGGGAATGGGACTGAAACAACGCACTGAGGAAGAGAAAGGACAAGACAGAGCTGCAGGAGAAAGCATCACATCACCTGCAATGGCCCCTGATACACCTGGGCATCTGTAGTTGCAGAGATTCCCTCCCCAAAAAACCAGAAAAAGTATCATAGTACCACCAAATGTAATTCAATTGTTAGACAAGAAGCCAGTGGGACCTTGGCAGGCTGTGGCTCCTGTGACCTGCTCGTACTGGGGGCTCATACTCACATCGTGATGAAAGGCTGCTGCAGAAATCAGCCCTAAGGGCACTACGATCCCCGTTTTCCTTCCGCCCCTTGCAGTCCAGTTTTCTCCCCCCGCCCCCCCCCCCCCCTCCCTTCCTATGAGGACAAGGCTCCCACCTGCCTGCCCCAGCCCTTTGCTGGGGAAGGAGCACGGCCCCCTCTTTCCCCATGGACGATACAAGGGACAGACATGGCAAGGGCAGTGGCTCGGTGATGCCAGGCCACGCCGAGCAGGTGTAAACACCTGCACAGAGAACACCGACACCGTATCAGCGCCTAATAACTTGGTGCCGTATGCATATTGATAAGTGCAATGCTGCCGTACTACCTGCATGCTGCCCACTGCGGCTCCATGCTCTCCAGCTCACAAGCCATGCTGACAAACCATGCAGGGGTCCAGTATTGTCTCAGGCTAAAATATCCTCTTAGCAATCTGCGAAAACCACATTAAAATACTGCTGCTAAGACTGCGAGGCAAACTAACAGAAAGTTAGGAAATAGCCAAATTCATGTTTCTGTGTATCCAAGTTCAGCCCTCAGGGCACACAGCTTATGAAACTGTCTTCAGTAATATATTCCTGCAGAGATGTTTTATGGGACAGGCCTGAATCATGACTGGATAAAGATGATTATTGTCTGTAGGAACCTGGGAGGGTTTTTGTTTGTTTGTGTGTTCATTTTAAGGTTTTTTTTTAAGGTCTTGCCCTTACCAGGGGACACACTGCAGAAGCGGTGCTAGTTGGCGTGCAGTTACACATTCACTGGATCTGAGGGAGACGATACAAACAAGCCCAAGCGTGACCTTTGAGGCCAGTCTGTGAAGACTCATCCAAAAACTACTTTCTTACTTTAGCCAATACTTGATTAATACCAATTACTTGGATAACTAACTGGAGCAAGGACGGGAACAGGGTCTGCCCTCTACCAAGTGAATGCCTCTACCTATTAATCTAGAAAGTCATAGTTTAACCCATAACTAGTTAAAGCAGTGTTTTGGAAATACAGGCTTGAATCATCTCAAAAATAAGGAAGGACTGATGCCATTGCTTCTTACCACAGAGCAATTCCTAAAGTAAGAGGACACTCCTGTCAACATTTTTGTTTCTGTACTCCTCTGGAAGGGTCCTACCTAATTAAATCAAAATGCTTTTGGAAGCAAGAGCTTAGATAAGTGACTCTAATAAAGGGCTAACAGCTCTGAATTATAAGTGGAAGAAAGCACTCTCCTGAAACCCACAGTAAGGATACTAAATCTATGAAAAGGCTGTGATTTAAGGAATGGTATTCTGCAGTATTTCCCCTTGTCTAGGTTTAGGTGATTCCCTGCTCACTGTATCTTCTATGTATTTCCAGCTCTTTTCAATGGAGTGAAGTCGCAGCCATGATGCTCTGCAGGTCTCTAGAAGTTTCTACTTGGCACAGAATTAAAATTGTTCAGACATTCAAAAGTAAAAGAGTGCAGGTGAAGAGGATTCGCATGCCCAAGGCTTCTGGGTTTTTTCCCCACACAAAAGCTATTAGTGCAATAAATGGTATTAGTGCTCCCTGCACAGCTCATCTCACTAGCTCTTCTAATAACAGTAGAGAAAGCCTATTTATCTAAGCTAGTGCTACTTTTCTGCTCTGATGGCAAGGTGCCTCAAAACTGAATGCTGAAATACAGATCTCTGCCTCCTTAACTGTAAGCTGACAACTGAGCACCCAAATTTATGGGACATTCATGACGCTCATCTCCCTATGCCTCGGCTCCCTATTTGTAAAACAGTAGTAATACCAGCCCTTTTCATCTTGAGGGTTTTCTGAAGATAAATTAATTAATGTTTGTTAAGCATTCAGATATTTATAGCAATAAGTGCCATAGAAAAGCTCATGAGGAAATTAACAATTCTGTCTTCACAGCAGGGTTTCAATAGCGTGCAGTAAATAAGGCCTAGGGCTACACACTGAAAAATTAGGAGAAAACAAAATATTGAATAACTGCTCATTAACTCAGCATCGTCCGTCCTGTTCACTAACTGAGGCAGGGGTCCTGTGGAAAAACCCATGTACGATCCTGAAATTAAAAGACTACGCTATCATGCAAACAGATGACGGGGCTGAACTTCAACTGCATCAGCTATCGTAATTCTGACATATCCTAACTCCTGAACATTTTACTTTCCAGCCTTAATGAGGCCGTCTTGATCTGTTGCATGTCTTTGCAGTCTCCTCTTATGAGAAAAGACTTACAAGAATGCAGCGTGCACGGAGATACAGAGGCTGAATGAATGCCAGTATCATAAAAGAAAACAAGGTTAATAATAATAAAATTATCAAAAGAGAACTTCAGCAAAATTTTGCTCCAGTCTTCTTTTAAAAGGCAAGAAAATGCTAGTGAATCAATTTCTCTCCCATGGCAATAATATGCAACCAATGGGAATTGCCAGAGCAAATGAGGTCAAAGAGTGTATTTACCCACTTAAAAAAAGATTTAAGTCATCAACACGCAACAATACAGCCTTCCATGCAGACGCTCTCTCCATCCCAGGATTTGGATGTGAAAGCTGGAAATCAAATGCCTCCAAAAACACTAGGTGTTAAAAATCAAGTTGGTTTTAAACAAACACTGAGGGTATTTAGGACTTAACAATTCCTTATCTGCAAAATTACGTGCAAAAGAAGAGTGGAATATTAAGGATGTGTTAAAAGCAGAGCAGGAACATTTGCCTTGGCAAGCATGCCTCTGGGCAGCGGGAGGAGGGACTGCACAAAATGGGCCGTCTGGAAGCGTCCCTTCACACAGTCCTTCTCCGAGAGGGAAATTTGTGAGGACGTGCAACAGCAAAGACCTGTCTGTCGGACAGAGATCACCGAGCCTTTGCTGTGATCACAGCAACATCTCATGTGGCAACGGATTTATACGTGATATCATCATAGCTAAAACAAAAAAAGATTTTTTAAAATAAATTGAACATATAGCCTGAAAGAAATGAGGAAATGTAATTGCAAAACTAATGTATATTCACCTATTGGGAAAGTCCTATATGTTTCTGTCAGATATTTAATCCCACAATGAGTTATTTGTTCAAAAAAGAAAAGGGGTAGTTTAGGAAAAAACCCCAAACAACCCCGAACCCAAGACTGAAGTTAAGAAATATCCATCAAAATGTTAGGTGCTGAGTTGCATAAAAAAGATTAGGTAGGAACACAGCTTATCTTGTTAAACTCTAAAAATAACAGTTGTAGTAACAAAGTCAAAGATATGGAAACAAGGGGCAATGGGAAACTGGCATTTTTAATTTCTTTTCATGCCGCTCAGCATCTATGTTCATTAACTAAGATGTTGTATTTTTAGGCTATATTTTTCCTTCCACTACAAACCAAAAGAAGAATGTTGGGGGAACCAAAACATACTTGATATGACTACAAAATGTTAATTCTGCCAGAAACACTGGCTTATTCTTTGAATGGTGGCTATCTAGCTTGAATATATAAACCTGAGGGGAAAAATCTCAAAGATATTTTTAAACTGTGCAGCACCAGAAACGTTTTAACACTTGCCTGTCAAGGAAGTTTTTGTGGTGAAAAGTTTCTCTAGTGAGATTATTTACAGAACTAATTTAAGGCCTTATTTTGTAATTCCTCCTCAAAGAAGAAAAAATATAATAAAATCCCATTGACTTCAGAGCAAGCAAATGGATCACTAGCGATGAGATGACTGTAATGAAGATTCAAATGATACACTTTTGCCAGGTATTGTGCTTCTTTCTAGAATGATGCTAATTAAATACTTAATAAAACGCCTTTCATTTAATTAACGCATTCACTCATATTCCTCATTTAACAGTAGCTCTTAAAACCAACTAGATATTAAATTCATGGTCCCAAGCACCCAATTCAGCAGTCGGGTTGCATTGTGCTGAGCCACGCAGTCCCTTGTATACGCTAACAGTCTCACGCTCGCTGTACGAGCGGCGAGAGAGTTGCGTTGTCCTTAGCTTTTCAGGGGTTTTTTTTTTTTTTTTTGGTCATATGTACTCTTTGTGGTGTGGCAGATAACCACATTTTTCTTACTTACCAGCCTTTAACTGGGCTTTGAAACCCAAGGGGGGGAATCCCAGATGGCCTGAAGCCAAGGGGAATTTTGCCCTGCCTTCAGCCAGCCTGCGATTTCATTTCCCTCGAAGGCTTTTTGCTTCAGCCTACGTAGCTTTTTAGCAGCACCAGACACTGTTCACAACCACCAGACCGCCACGAAAGACAATACGGCGAAAACGGCGTTAAAGATTTGCTCGACCGGGCTGCAATCTGAACCGGTGCGACTTTTATCTGTCCTGGCGCTGGTTTTGTAAAGGTCAGCTCGATGCTTTGCAAAGCTGCACCTGGAAACGTTTGCCATCGGCGGGGAGAGACCGCTGAGCCAGACTTTCACAGCCACAAGCCCCTTCCAGCACGCCATGGTCTTGGGCTGGTGGTAAACTGGCAGAAGTGGCAAATAAACGCTGCGAACGGTACGGCATAAAAGGGGAAAACTTGACTTTGCGTCGCATTGAAACGCGTGCACGCGCACCCGCTCGGCGCTCGGAAAATGGACAGACTGAGTAGCATCTGTGCTGGGGGGAGATATGGAACAACTAAGTAATTGCTGTTTTTACTAAGTAAAGCAGAAAATTACAGCATATCAACAGCCAAGCATGTTTGTTGCCTGGGAAGAACCATTTGTGTTCCAGTTTGGGATTTTTTACTCATTTGAAGTCTGTGCCTCAAAGCACATTAAAAGCATTTTAATTATTATTATGAGTTTATGTCTTTGTATAGATTTAAAGCCTATAAATAATATAATGGGGGGAGGGAGGGAAGACAGCAAAATAAATAAATCCAAGCAAACTTTCTGTATTTTTAACAGTGAAATCTGGAGGAAGACACAGCTCTAAATTAACACCTCAGAAAATGTATAATTCTTTTCAGAGAGCACATGTTGTATTAAAAATCTGTCTCGGTTTATCAGAAAACTGTGTGGCTATATGTATGTTTTCTTAGCTACATTCAACTCTCTTCAAAAAGACATCCTCCAGAATAGCACTCTTTAGGGACAATGTTTCAGGGTTGACAAGAACATTAAACCATATTATAATTATCTCTTCAATGAAAACACGGCTTTGTAGTGGAAGCAATGCACAGTTCTCAAGGCGAGTGTTATTAGGCTGTATGTGTTTTCTTGGAAGGAGATTCATGGAAAGAAAAAAGCTTTATAATTTACTGCAAGGAAAAAAATACAGAGTACATGTCGTGCATAGCAAAAGGGATTTTACAAAGAAGGCACTAAGTTGAGTGCCTCACTTATCTTCAAGAATGCTTCTACATAATAATAAGTGTGGGGATCAGTTTAACACAAGCTACGATATAGATATAACGCATGCATACAATCCTCTGTGACCATTCATATAGATAACTGCAAAAAAATTGTCTGTAAAGTAAGGTAAATATAAAGCAATTGCCTCCGATCCCATAAACGGGTTCTGCCTCATTCTTTGAGAGGTCATCGCTGAACAGCACACATTCTTACTGCAGTTCAGATAATAAAACCTGTTATTCTTAGCATGAATACAAACATTTTCTAACTCGTCTTCCAAGTTCGAAATACAGTTTTCTCAAATTAATCTGACAATTAGAAAGCCTCAGTCCTGGAACGGTGAGCAACATTACAAACTGCACCAAGAAGATTCTAACACATTCTTAAATGACTGTATTTAACATGCATGTGTGTACACTATCCACACATGCACATTTGGATTTATTTATTCAGTTGGGGTTTTTTTGGTTTTTTTTAAAGAATACTACGGATTTTAAATACTTCTGCAAACCCCTGAATTATTTTAAAACAGGAATTTTCTTGTTTGCGAAAATAAGGTTGCAACTTTGTTTTCTTTAGTATGTTGGCAAACTCATAGATATAAATTCCTTAAAACGGAATGAACTAGAGGAAAGAAACAAATGATGTTAACCAACAGTTTACGTACACCCTGAACACGGCAAACACTGACAACATTATGAAAACCATGTGCACAACATGCTAATGGAGAATTGTAAAGCTGTGGCAATTCAGTTGTGCGCATGCAAGTCAGGCACACACAGGCGTAAGCACGAAAGACAACAGCCTCACTAAACAGCTACCAAAAATATACCCAACTGGCCTAATACTAGACACAACAGCTTGAGCATTCTTAGGAAAAAAGAAGTCAGAAACTCACCAAATCTTGGTTTTAAAAGCATGCTAGGTATCCAGAGAGAGCGCATTCTGAACAGTCAATTACTTTCACATTTTGTCCCAGGACTTTAAAAGTTAAAGGCATAGTTCTGCCAATTGTGAGATGCCCCATCCAGCACAGACCACCCACAACTACTGATTTTCCATCTGGTGAACAAAACAGACATCTCCCTAATTATTTTTAAAAAGGTTTTTTTTCCTAACATACTTCCTTTATTTGTCTGTGACCTGGAACTTAATGGAAAACCTGGTAGATGCCAACCTCATTTCTTGTAATGAAGCATCTTATTTTCCCTACTTTAAGCATGCTTATTTAAAGGCTGTTTAATAGAAAGTTATTACCTAAGCCGATCTTTGATAGGACCTAAATTACTAAATAGTTTGGAATTGGAACAACTTTATAACGAACCCTAAACGTTCTAGTTAAATACTAACCATTAAAAGTTCTTCCCTTAAACTAGTATATTAAAACAGAAAGCAATGAGGTTTACAGTCTCGTATGCTGGGTTCCCATATTGCCAGTGTCAAAATTTATGCCTTTTTTCAGCAATATGGTTGCCATTGCCAGCACCACGCTTATAAATGCCAACTGTAATTAAAATCTGGCACATTATACAAGCATTAAACACGCTTTAAAGATTTTTTTAAAAAAATCCTTATTTTAAAATACTCCTTGCAGCGTATGCAGGTTTTAAAAAAAAGTTATTTTCCTGCCAGTTTTAGAAACATCACAGAAAAAAAAGGTCCAAGTTGTCCTGAAAATCAGTCTGGAAAGAAACACATATACTGTGCTAATCTTTCACAGTGGATGCACGTGAGGGAGAGATGGCAAAACCTGGATTTTTACTTGAAAAGGACTACAAAGAAATAGCATATTTAAAAATCTCGACCCCCGGGCAGACACACGGGGCAGGTAACCTGCAGCCTTTACCTCAGCATCCTTTACCCCGGCTGCGACAGTTCAGTAAACACAGAAAACCTCATCGCTCCCGCGGTGAACGCCCCAGCAGGGTCGCGGACCCCAGAGCCCGACGAGGGAGACGGCAGATCAGGCGGAGAGGAACGAAAGCTGGGGTGCACCTGTAGCCTGTTCACGTCAATAATTTCGGTGAGGCGAACGCCATCATCTAGTTTTTTCATCCGTTGTGCACCCCTCGTTGCTACATACCCATGCCTCTGGCAGTGAGCAGTGGGCTGGGCGGCCGGTTAAGAAAATCCTCTTCCAGGCTCGTCAACGAGAGAAGTGATTAGCAGGAGGCTCCCAGAGGCTTAGGACGTATAGACAAAACACAGAGGGCTACCTTGGGAAATAACAGTGGGGAAAAGGGTGAGCTGGGGAAACAGGCCATTAGCCATAACTTCCTTTTCTGCTTACTAATAGGCTCGTTCTAAGTTACACAGCTGGCTTACGGACCTGCTGAAGACGAGGAACCCATGTTCATGAGAGGGTAAAACCTCAAGGTCAAGCCAAGCTCTCCGCAGCGGGTGCACTAACAGCACAGCGCTGGCGCACCTCGAGATTTGCTTCTTGGTCTGGCACCAGCGCACCGAGCGCTTGCCCCTATTGCCCTGGTCGTTCATCACGGCTAGGAGGTAAGGAAGATCCAGCCAGCTGCGCTGTAAAGTAAGCTATTGGAGAAGGACCACGTCTCGGAGACTCGGCACCATTCGTGGACTCGGCTTGTTGGGGAACAGATATAAAAAACGGGCAGCCTAACCATTGCCAAATTGAGCTTTTAAATAGCCAGCAACAGAAAGTCGTGCTTTTTCAAAGCAATTCGATGAAAGATTATGGATTAGCGTTCACAGGAATGGCTTCTAATGCGACCAGCAGATGGAGAGGAACCACGACGGTGGCCGTCTCAAAGTTTGAGACACCAAGGACCATCGGCGGCAGGACTCGGTGTCTTTGTAGCAAAGGTGTGATGACCGAGACACTCTCCATCCTGTCCTCCGTATCTCATTCTGCTGGTGCCTGAAGCAACGTTTTTCTCGTGATCCTATCAGCAGAAGAGGTAATTAAATTTCATTGTGGGGTGTCCCATATACCAAATGTTTACGGACAGGACTGAAAATTTTATTCTCCCATTTTCTTGACATCACATTCTTGGCTGAACTTCTGGATCTGTATGTCAAGTTTGCACTTATGTTTATGTTCACTCATAGGTACCTCAGTTATCGATGACTTTCAGCCGGATGAAATCTTTTAAGCCACCTATTTTAAAATAACAAGTTAAACTACCAAGCGGGAAACCTTGAGTTAAATAATTAATTTGAATCTTGTTTTCCCATTTAAACGTTTTAGTTATTTTCTTGGAGAAAGGTTAATTCTCAGTTTGTAACCACTAAAGTATGTTGCTTTGCAACTAAATATAGCTTTTACACTAAATTTGGCACTTCTTACTGCTAGCCAGAAGGACAGAGTAGCTCCGCTGATATATATTTAAGCTTTTCTATAACTCATTATACATTTTTTCAGATTAACTTTACTGTTTTTGTTATAAAATCATGTATGGCACAATTCTTATTTACTAACTGATCCCTTTGTGTTTACTTATGATTTAAGTTTCTTTGGATGGAAACTGGAATGCAACTTAAAATGTAGTGATGCAGTCTATCAGTTGCATAGCACTGTCTCAAAGAGGCTAGACTTCTAATGAAAATAGTGATTTGATTTAAAGATTGATCTATTAAAATAACTTGGTATTAGCTAGAATTAGCACCAATCTAGTATTTGGTCATAATATCCTTCAATACTGTAGTATTAGCAAATCTAATCCTCTCATAATTAGCTTTTATTCACAGATTCGTAGAGAAGAACAAGCTTTCCTGCTTCTTTCAACTCCCAATTGGTCAAGTTTGAATAAATTAGTCATTAAACTGAGCTAATTGAATACATTGAAGAAAATATTCTCTTGGTACTTGCAGAAGAGACTACTGATCTCAAAAGCCAACTCAGTACTTCAAACACTTTGGGTTTCCAGAGTTTAGGCAATGACTTTCATCAGTTGAATGGTCTGACCCACAACCTGGAAGCATTGCTTCTGCTTTGTTTGTTATTTTTTATGGTTTAAGCAGATTACAGTAACTTTAGGCCTTGGCATAATTTTAATAGATGTAGTTTTAAGAAGAATTACACTCAGCAGAAATTCTGAAAACCGTTTTTGTTAGTTATTTCTTGATCACTAAGTTTTTACCATCTCATTGACTTAGGGTTCAGCTCTTTGCTTATCATTCAGTTGCAGATTTATTTTTTTTTTTTTGAGTGGAGGAACATGTGAGCATTACCATTACTAGCGGCAGAAAGCAGCAAGACCTACATCTCAAATATTTTCTATAAGAACGCCAGAAAATAAATATTCTTATCAGTTGTATAACACGCTGAAAGTGGTCTGAAAAAAGAAACTGAAAGCGTCTAAAGTGTTAAAAATCTTCAGTGTCTTTCTCCTCTAAACTACCTCCCTTCATGGTTGTGGAGCTAAGACATCCTGCAGCCATCCCTCTCCACACAGCAGACCCCATGAATCAGGGAGGGGGTGAATATTTCAGTCTCTGAAGTCAAGGCCTCCAAACATCTTTGAGGTCTACAGTACCACAAAGGCCCAAACTCTTGCTGGTTTCCCCCAACAAGTTTACATTTGGTTCAAAACCATTTAATTTTTCCACTACCGTAACGAATATGTGATTTTATACAGTCACAGATTACAATAACAAACCTAAACTATCATGTCTTTTTTTTCTTTTTAGATTCTGCCATTTGGTGGTTGTGTTTTAAGGTTAATAGATCATTTTCCAGGCGAAAGTGTCAAAGAAGCTGATAAAAAATACCCCCATAGCTCCCTGAAGAAATGCAGCCCTTTGATAGCATATTCATTTTCTGGTTTCTCTTGTTCAAGAACATTGGTGCTGAGTTCCTGTGGGACAACAACCCGCTAATAGCATGTGTCTTAGATGACGATACTGATCTTAAAGACAAGGTTGCCTTAACTGAACTCTGTATCATTTCAGATATATTCAAAGGAAATCTACTTTGACCGCATAAAGACAACAGTGGACTTCAATTTTGGTTTAGAAATTAAAAATCTGGAAATGCCAAGTCAAATTTCTCACTCTGAGCATGCCTTTGTGCAAGCACTGGGTTTTCTTTTCTTTTTTTTTTTTTTTTTTTCCTTTTAAAAAAAATTTATTTCTAGTGTATAAGACAGATTTTTTTATCCATTCCAAATGTTTCAAGTTACTGAATTTAGACAAGATTTTCCCTACCAGAATGAAAAAAATTAGGAAATGCCACCCTACTTTCTGGTAAGTAATTTTCATTTCTTTCTAGCATTCCTCTGAGTACAGATGACATGGAGCAGGGCAGAAGCTTTGGGCTTGAGAATGCTCATGTGGGAAGGAAGGAGAACTGCTCAGGCTGTATTTGTCAGAGAAGGTAAAGTATGTGGGTGGAAAGGAGCCCCTTTGATGTTTTTTTTTTTTAGCCTTAGAAAGCTCTATACTTAGAAAGCATCAAAAGCTCCAACACTAGGGTTTTGCACCTTCAGACAGAAGTGATGCAATGCAACCAAACTTCTAGGGAGCTGAAGAGTTTATGTGGACCCAGCCTTGCTGGGAAGAAAGAAACTTTTCCTCCTAAAATGAGGAGCCTCCTCCTTAGGTAGCAAAAGTGGAATTGGTCATTTTCCCAACTTGTAACCTCTCTGTAGAGCACCATAGCCTTCACCCGTTTAGCACCCCTGTGCTTCATGTGCTGCGAAAGTATGGAAGTAACTGGTGTCAACTGGTGAGCAGATAGCACACAAGTCAAATTTTCATCCACTCTGAAAGATGTGGATGTACTTAAGGCATCACAAATGTAAAGAAACACATGGCAAGAGAGGGACTCAAGACTAAAGGAGTACCATGGGAGAGAAAATGCAGTTAACCAACAGCAAAAACAGAAGGGGAGGGGGGAAAAAACCCCAGAAGAGCAGACACCAACATCTGCAGCAACCCACTGAAAGGGATGGAGATTTTTGGCATCAGTCTGCCTTTTGCAGAGCAGTGATTGGCTCCACCAAAATTCGGCTGACTGGCTTCCATACGGCATGTGAATTGTACCCTGCACAACGTCCCTTGCTGGGCTGACAGGTATATAAAATCGTATGAAAGAGGTTAAGAGCAGAAAAGTTTAGAAAGAGGTGACTATCCCCCAGAAGATGAGATTTGACGATTCAATACCATTAACTTTCAGAACCTCGTTCAAAAAATAACTACAGAAGATTGCTGCAAAGACAAAACTGCAATCCAAGGGAAGGACCAGCTTCAGAGGAAACCCCAGAATTACACTTTCTGGTAGATGTGATACCTGAACGGGTCAGGCTAAACTAGATACGGTGTTCTGCCTTCACCTTGAGATAACCTTTCTCGCAACAGGCCACCACAGGAGGTTATCCTCTAGCAGTAGAAACACCAGACTCACGATGTGTAAGAAAACAAAGCCTCTCATTAAAAATGTCATTGTATGTTTTCATTATTTACGGGTACTACGAGACACCTATCTCAAGAAGTAAGTCGAAGTACAGCACAGAAGGAATGTGTGCTTTTGGAAAATCACGTACTCCCTCTTCTGCCCTGAGCCTCCGGTGAAGCACTGGAAAAGCTCTGCCAAGGGGGTCTCGGGCAGAGCTAGTACATCAGGCAGAGAAAGCCCCATCCAACGCTGACTTGCTTAATACGATGCCATGTCTCTTTTCCTGTGAATTAAGCTAAAAATAAGATTTACTTCATGTTTTGAAATCTGGCTGGAGGAGAGAGGGACTCCAGAGCAGCAGTCCAATGCTCATGGCTCCCTGTTTCATTTGATTGTGGCAGGTAAGTAGCAACTGCAATTTTTTTTATTATTCAACAGATGTTTGCTGGTTACGGTGAAACCACCAGAAAGGTCAAAAACCTGAATGTGCTTACAAAATTAAACTGCCTTCTTGTGCACATGATTATTATTCATCTGCTCTAGGTTGAGACAAGGCTATGTGGAAAAAATCTTGAATTTCCAATGTCACTGAAGCAGCTGCGGCACAAGCAGAAAACCTCAGGCTGCACTGGGGGTGCCCATCTGCAACCTTTTACAAGCCCTAAAAACTCACACTGTACATAAAGTTTTCCAAAACTGAAGATGAATTACATGTCTTGCTTTGCACAATGACTGTTTGAATTATATTCTTCTTCTAATACTACTTTAAAGCTCTTTTCATAAGGTTACTGTTCTCACAACACAGCACACCAAGAATGATTAAAATCTGAATAAATCCTGTTATTTTCCATAATTTACCTATTTATCTAAACCCATTGTGTTCCTTAGGAGAAATGGCAACATGTTAGTTCCCTCCTGCCCAAGTGAAATAGAAACACTATGTATTATGTTACATTATATCATAAACTTTGGTAACCAGTGTCTCCCTTTAGGAAAAAACCACACGTGTTGCCCTCTGCCTTTAACAGGAGCACATGGGTTCCAACTGGCTGCCATTAAATTTCAGGTTTTAAAACACGCAAACAAACACACAGTAGAAGTTAAATTATGCACTGCTGGTAAATTTGCTGTGTGTACTGCAGGAGGATGGTCTGAAACAACAGTGTTAACGGTTCAACATTTAAACAAATAAACAACAACAAGTAAAAAGACAAAATGGGGGCATCATTTTGAGATTGTATTTTCTATCTGCTGCATCTCATTTCTCCTTGTTTAACTATCGGTCCATGTGAAGAACGTTGCAACCAGCCAAGAATTTAAGCGAGTCATATCGGTGAGATAAATTTTGGGACGCAAACCAACGAGAGCCTTTTCTGTACGTTGCAAGCAGTAAAGCTGCTGCGGGGCGAGGCAGGAGCAGGCAGCAAAGCGAGGGGGTGCGAAGGGAACCGGCCATTAACTTATCAATTCCAGGCCTTGGCTTTCTAATTGACAACCTCAGGGCTACTTTCATCACTTGTCGACTTCAAACCCACACTCAATTTTTCCTTTAGATAATGATGCAACTATAACATAACGGTGTTTCTGACATATTGCAGCGTGTAGCAGTAGGAAGATTTCCTCAGTAGCTTAGTTTAACAGGAAAGGGAAAAAACCCAACTGTTAAATAGTTTTCACATCTATCAACTTCTCAAAGAAACAGTCAGTAAGAAAACAGATTTTATACTTCTAGTATGCTGAAGTCACCATTTGGTACTGACCCGACCCAAAGCACCTTCAGTGCTTTAGTATTGCTACAGATTTAACAAGAAAAATAAGTGAATGTTTAATGCAATAAGCCCGCAAAGCACGCATTCATACACAAAGCCTAAATAAATGAACCCACAAAAACTAGAAATGCACTACAAATTAGAGAAATTAAATGAAAAATACCACCAAAAAGTGTCATTAAAAATATGCTGACGACATGCCATCTAGAGATTGTGTGTCCTTCACAAAGAAAATAGAGAAGTAACACTAATGCTGCCATGGGCACAGCCCTACAGGCAGCTGGGAAACCCTGACTCCCATCCTCCTGCGGAAATCCGAGCGGTTGCTGAAGGCAGCCAGACCGTTTGTGAAGAGTAAGGTACTCAGGTATGTTTATCACATTTTGACCATAAAGAAAAATAAATAAATAAATTTTGTCAAGTAACAGCATGTCCACAGGCAACAAAGCACCCGGCTCTAACATAAACAGTCACATAACTGCCTTTTAATAGTGGATATAAAGGTTTGAGTCCTGCAGTCGACTCTGCAAAGGCCCTGGGGTCATACTAAACTCAGTGCAGTGTTGGGGGCCCCAAGCACGTCAATCTAGGCAACGAAAGCAGCGTCAGAAAATGGAATAATACCAATAACGCTTCTGAAAGTGCAGCCGCTTCTCTGGCTCCTATGCGATCGATGCACAGAGGGACAGTACACGCCATATGGCCAGTTGCTGCTGAAATCGGTGTGCATAAACACTCGGGTATTGAACTAATACAGATTGATAAAGCAAAGACGCCGCAGGCAGGCTTGATGCGCACTCAGCTCTTGCCTTCGCTGGAATTTAGGCTCCGATGGTGCAAACTGGCACCCAAGTAGCTTCAGCCACGGGACGTTAATGAGACCATGAATAGTTGGCTTACGTTGGCTGGACCAGAAGGGTTCAGCCCCAGCCATTTAAGATTACAGATGCCTCATTTCCAGGTAGCAATTGCTACGTTTTGGTCATAAACTTAAAAACGATTGCTCCAGCTCTCATTTGAGCAGTAACAGGGGAGCACGTAAGGAAAGCAGTGCCTGCTCCGAGAATGAACGCCGGACTCAACGTTTCCTTGGGCTGCCACTCCGGTGCCTTTCAGGCTTTCTAGGTCCATAAAGCTGCAGCGCATTCTGTATTTATGCCTGTTTAGAGCCATAACCATCAGTTTTATGAAGACTGGGTGTGCTGGCACATCACCTACTTCGTTGAAGACCTCTCCTGAAGCGCTGTGCACGCTGCTACTCCTTCTCAAGCAGTAGGGAGGCGAGAGCTCTCCCTACAAAATGCCTGGCCCACATAATGGGCAAAGGTCACCGGTTGCATAATATTATTAAAAAGTCAGGAGAAACTTATTTTATAGCCAAATTAGCAGCTCAGCAAAACAGTGGGCTATAGCAGGAAAGATAATAAGCCGAACAGCTGGGCACTACAACTGATAAGGATTTTACTGGGATCATTGCCTGGAATGCTTTGGGGGGTTTTCGGACAAAAGAGATACCAACACAAGAAGTGTGAAAACCCAGGCTGTTACATTAACTATGAGAGGCAGGTGTTTTTCCATTTTTTTAAACCCAGTCCCCACCACCTTTGCAATTTTGCCACTCCAAGGCTGCAACCAGCAGTACAAACCGGTTCCCTTTCAGGGTTTGGAGCGCGGGTTTTACAAGCCTGTTTTGCCTTCCTGCAGGCACTTTGAGCTTATAAATGGCACCTTTCAGTGTCCTGAATTATGAAGGGCAGCTAGTCCTGAATTCTCCTGTCGCTTAATGATCTCACATAAAATGAGGTCCACAAAACTTTTATTACCACTGCAGTTCAAATTCACAGGTGAAGAACCACCAGGGAAAGGATGCGGACATGTCTCTTGCTTTTGCTCTCCTAATTTTCCAGGTGCAAGAAAGTTTCCCACTCGGGCTCGAACAATTAGTTAACTCTCACAGTAAAGGCTGATCTAAGTAAAAAGACTGCGGTATGTTACCCCAATAAGCACTGGGAAAATCCAAGGGGAAACCACTTGAGAGCAACACACACTAACATCAAAATTAGGTTAAAAGAAATTAGGTAAAAAAAAAAAAACCAACCTAAGCATTTATTTATTGTCTTTTGTTTTCCACCTAATTTTATTGACTTATATCACTAAGTATATATGACACTCAAGAATTATACATGATATTTAACTAAAACATGAATTGGTTCCTCCCCTATTCTGGTAACAACATCTGACATTTGGAAAACATACTGTACCTCAGCAGTCCAAACAAAAATTCAAAAGAAAGTCTTCCCCCAAAAATAAAGGGTTTTGTTTGTTACAAATTACTTCTGCATTTATATAAAGATTTAACGATTCATGGCATGCCAAATACAGTGCTAATGAGCTTTGGGTTGTGTTTTTCATTTTTGTTTGGATTTTTTTTTCTGCTAAAAACAATTACTAGAGACCATTCAAATGCCACTGCGTAAACCAGGAAACCTAGTAAAACTGTAGGTAAAATTGGCATTTTGTTTCAAGCGTGGCTCAGGAGTCCAATTCGCTTGTTGGCGAGCTGCATATTTCAAATAGCACTTGCATCTCCTCCGAAAAGGAAGCCGGGTAAGATGCTTTCAAAAAACACATTTACAACATTCATTAATGAAAAACAAAAATTAAAAGAGCACAACCTCGACATTTAATTCCCGCCTTCCAAGGGATGAAGCATCTTAGCCTTTCTGCTTTCTTCTCTACTTTCCAGTGAAAGGTAGATAAATTAGCAGAAACATAAGCTCTTCATTCTCAGTACCTCTTTAGAGGATACACATGCCCATAGGAGCTTAAAAACCTTCCTAGGGAGCATTATTAATCTTGCTTCTAATGGCGCAGAATTTTTAAAGCCTATTAAAACACTGTCTAGTCATAGCAGTGCAAGTCTTGCTTTTTCATGACCTGGTTTCAAGAAACAAACAAAAAAAAACCCAGTGAAAATTATGCCCAGTTATCTTTCGTGGTTCAGTTATGCAGATCACCACCCACCTCAACTACTAACTAGATACCAAATATCATCCTCCTACAACAAACCTTGCCATCTACCACACAGAATCACAGAACGGATTGGGTTGGAAAGGACCTTTAAAGATCATCTAATCCAACCCCCCTGCAATAAAGCAGGGACATCTTCAACTAGATCAACTACATCACATGTTGATGCTTCAGTCTAACGGAAGTCCTACCTTGACTCTGCTTTGTCCAGGCCCTCCACCTCTGCCTCTGGGCCTAAGAATACTTTCAGAAACCTAAAAATAATTCAAACTGCCTTTTGCACAGGGTGTAGCACTCCCGCCTGGCTGCAGCCGAGCTGCTGCCCATTTACACCACCATAAGTCAAGTCGCTATCAATCCCTTGGGCTTTAGTTTTCCAAGTAACACGTGCGTTACTCCAAAGGCTTTCAGATGACTTTTTAACTGAAAACATCCAGGATGTTGGGGGGTTTAACAAATCATCATAGCTATTGCCCAGCAGTTGATAAGACTAAAGTTGATTAATGTTGCCAGGAAATAGAAATATGTCTGCAATGAGCTAGTCTTGTTATGCCCGTATTCAATATTTCCCCTCCCTTCTTTGAAGAGCATTTCACCAACTTAAAAAAAAACAAACAAAAAACCAACATAAAAACAACCCCCCCCCCCCAACAGACTGAGCAAATGAAAGATATTCACACTAACTAACCCTGCTCCCCAGTTCACCCCCCTCCCCCCAAATCCCACTGACGATATCAAGAGTGGGGAATCAAACCCCTTTATTACTGAGTCCGCAGCAGATAAAGCGGCAATTGTGGTTATACAGTATTGGAAGTGTAGCTACAACATAGCGTGACAGCTTGTTAGTGTTGAAAATATATAAGCTCTTTGTAATTGTGCCTTTGGAATGCCATCTGTCTTGAATTAACGTCCACCTGGGATCATGTTTCGATGACCAATATGGACAGATTACTGGAACTTTAAAACCTCGCTTTCTTTGTAATTGACATTTAAACTGTTTGAAGTTTCTCATTAAGTCCTTTTTTACAAATTAGGTGCAGATGTATAAAGCTAAATGTACAGTACTAAGGGAAATTAGGTCACCTGAAAGCTCAATAATAAAATGTATCAACTGTTTAAGTGCAATGAGTACATTAAAATTTAGAGATCAACTTTATGCCCCAAATTCTTCAAAGTTTCATCATTTCCCTTTCATCGCTGCAGAGCCCCTCATGCCAACCATTTTTAATTAAAATGGCAGAGAAGAAAGCAGGTTTGGTCACTCAGCCAGTGACAACTGGTCAACCCCGGCCCACAAAGGGCTGGAGAAGGCAAGGCAGGCAGCCACAGCGATGCCCGTTTCACAGGGACCAGCAAATCCTATTTAAACCAATGATGCTAGGAGATTTAAAGGGCACAGGGAGACTTGAGAGGTAAATATAGCACCAATGCGAAAATAAGGGAAAAATTATGAAGGGGACTTATTCAACACCCGGGGGCTCAGTAACCACGCGGTTGACCTCCAGACCCACTCGCAGTCAAAGTTCTGCAGACCTGCTGTGCTCCACGGCCTCGTGGGATGGGAGAGGGAAACGTGAAAAGGGCAGCGGCTGGAGAAACACCTCTATGCACAGCCTGGCTGACAAAATAAGGGCGGATCGAGTATTTCCCCTTTCCAAACAAGGAGGCTCAGAGCTCAGGGCAGCATGAGAAAGGGGTCCGGGAGAGACCACCACCAGGAGCCCACCTGATGTGCAGAGGACAGGAGCAAATACCACACTGGGGTTCATCAGCAGAAACCCTACGAAACTCTTAGCATCAAGGGGCTTTTACCTGCCAGAATGACTCTTAAGAGCAGAGACTTCAAGCGCAGCAGCCCGATCTCCCCAAAAGGCAGGAAAACCCCCGAGACCCCACTCACTCGGCCTTTACGAGTAGCCAAGAAATACTGCACAAGCGTGTGAAGGCTCGACGCTGGAAGGCACCGAGCATCCCCCAAGGGAACAAGCACCCTCCTTCCCCGCACGGGGCCACAGAGCAGGGACGGCGTTGGGCCTCCAGACGGCATCCCGCGGTTGGCGGCATTCCAACTCAACGGGCTCAAGCAGGTTTGGTGGAAGGTCCGTTAACCCCCTCTGCCCAGAGAAAGCTCTCCCGGGATAAATTAGGACACCGCCTACATAAAATGCACAACTGCAAATCCTTTTGGCACCGCAGCTAGCATGTCGGTTCTTGAAACGACGCCAGGAGGTGTACCCTGGCTCCCTGCTCATAAGCATGGAGGGGCGATGGAAGAAGAGGTCTTCTATTAAAAGCTGGTAAACAAGACAAGCGCACTGTCAACCAGATCTTTTTTTCCTGTGCTTAGACTACATTATCTCCTCTTAAGCAGACTGTCTTCAGTACTGCTACTTATTACAATGATTTTAAAAAGCTTTTCTGCTCGTATCCCCTTATAACCCTATTCTGGTAAGTTACTGAAACTCTTTTTGCGAAAGAAGTGTAAACTTTCAGCTGGATACATTTCTGCTGCTTCCAGTAAACAGCCAAGCAACTTTGCTGTGAAACTGGCCGTGCATCTGTTTGCAAGGTGAACAGCAGGTCTCAACCGGTACCAGAACAGGATGGCAGGGCATTCTGGTTTCCTTATGCATGGTCTCTTTCTCTGTGCTCATACGCATCTTTAGTTCAAAGAGGAATTTGGAGAAAAATTATGGGTATTTTTAAAAGAAAGAAAAATTAAACCAGCCGTATGTAAGCAAATTGCAATACCTGGGACAGAACAAAACCTGACCAATATAATACAGCAAGGTAACAACGTTTTCTGGGAGGGGACAGGCCAATTCATTTGCGAAGGGGAATGAGACAGAGGCGTAACTCATTTGCCACTCGTACCAAACAAGACAGACTTCTAAGGAAAGTGTATTTGTACCCAATTCTGTTTTGCTCACACATTTTATGAATACCGGCTTTCATTTGGCTAACTGGTCCGCAAAGGCAGGTACAGGACCGGGCAGGACCGTCTGGAACTGCGTTAGCTTTAAGCAGACTAGTTGGGGTGCCAGCAGCGATTAGCTGGACACGCTCAGCTTTGCACCCTGCTTCTCATTAGCATTAATTAGCCGCATCATACCTCTGCTGCTGCCAGGATGAGAACTGGCTCAGGCAGTAGTTTTGCAGTCCTTAATGCCGAGTATAGAGTTGCCAGCGCGCACAACGGGGAGCTTATGTCAGCCCTGTGTCTTTCTGCCAAGGGCAGAGGAGAGCGGAGACCCGGTTCAGCAGAAAGCTGGAGCAGCACGGACAGGTAATACCTCCTTTGGCGAAAGACCTCCCAATGTAACTCTAACCTGCCAAAAATGTTTGAGTGAATTTCTAACGCCGGAGCTAAGGCTCAGCTTTGTAACGCGTTTCGCCTGACCTAGCAGCGACGGCTGACGAGAGGCCCCATCCTGCACGCTCCTCACGCGTGGCCCGGTGACGGCGGTTGCAAGGTAAACTGAGGCTCCATCGGGTCCATCCCCAGAGAGAGGATCGCGACACCAGGGACTCGATTAGCGGTGTTCGAGGTGTCCCCTCCCTCCCCGCTATCAGGTTCTCATCTCGCCCACAACACAACATTAGTTTAGGTGAACCAAAGTGACCTTGTAGGATAGCAGATTCTGCAGATACGGCTCAACAGTTCTGCCAGATAAAGTATTTTTATCACTAGAAAGTGACACTTTCAAATAAATTTCACCCCAAGGCCATAATCTCGAAAGACACACTTAAAAATGTGTAAAACATAAAATGAGTGATTTTTTTGATAGAGGTTCAGCAAAGAAATCCCTCACAGACTTAACACTTTATTGATATTCTTGGTTACAGCTCTACACATGCAGAGTAGAATCAGCTACTGCTAAGGACCACGATTCATGTCTTTCCATTTAAAGGTTGCAACAAAGAATAAAACTATTTCACAACTAACAAAGGGGAACCCTTTAATTTGCTAGAACAATTTCGGCTCCCATTGCATTAGCACCCTCCAGTGTCCAATCCATGAAAAACAACATCATCGCTAATTCGCCAAGTAGACACAAACTTGGAGTGTGAAACCCAGGACAGAGCAGTGTTGAGTTCCTGGGAGGGAGGATGGCAATCGGAGACGAGAGAAGAAACTTCCAATGCTAAAAATTTTAAACGACATAGGTGCAGTCCCTGAACGAGATCTGACATGGGGTTATTACTCTTCTCAGGCTCCTTTATTCCTAGCAGGTGTGCTGGTGTCTGCACCTTTGGCACAACACGCTCTACGTGCCCACACGGTATATTCCACAATCTGCAGTGCTCCACTGAGATCTGAGCTTAATGATGCCACTTTTGATTGATTACAGTATGGGCATGTGGGTACAGATCTGCCTGGAATATGCCATGTAAATAAAAACATGTAAAAAACCCTCTCGTACACAGGAAGCAGATGTGCACTTGGCTAGCTGAGGGCAAACAGGTGATTGTGCTTACGTGTGCAATGTTCTTCTCTTACAGAGTAATCATCAAGCAAAGAGAGAACCCTTCGCAAAGATCTGTCAGCAAAAAAGTTTTTATAGTCAATGCTTTACTGCAACATTGTCTTTAAAACCACATTTGAAGCTCTTGACAACAACAGCAACAGAAAGAACATGTGCATTTGGTATTAAAAAACAGCTGGAAGGAGTTTTTTTGGAACTTTTTCCAAGACAAGAATCTTTCACTGGCAGGGAAAACCCAAAAGGCTCTGGAATGTTGTAAGTAAGCAAAACCAGCTCCAGGTACGGTAGGTTTCGCCTGCCTGCTAGTAACACAAATATTCTGTCCGCATTCTTACAACAGCACTGCACAGGAGCTTCACAAGGGCAGCAACATCCATGTGAAGAGAGGATGGCGGCAGCTGGAGAGGCAGCCGCACCGTGTCGGAGGTACCTGCTGTAATTAGGGTCCCAGCCCGACAGCGTGGCAACGAGTGCGGTGGGACCCAGGCACCAGGGTCCGGACCCAGCGGCACCTGCCAACTCCCACTATGTACATCCATGCATCTTCTCCAGAAACAGGCTATAAAAAGTAAGCTGAAGGAGACAGGCTGGGAAAATGACCCTGGGTGCTATGCACGACAGCGTTACCGTAGGCAGGAAAGACTGACATGGATTTTATGGGCTCTTCACACAGCACAGAGCAGTCCGGCTGTCCCTCAGGTTCCCCAAGAACACCAGCATCAATATTGCACGTTCACGGTAACATGCCTGTTACAGTGATTACAGACTGCTTACTCTTTTGTCAGTCAACTATAAAATACTTACAGCACCATGGTGTCAGCAGAGACTGCAAGAGTTTAAATATTAAAATGAATTAACACTTGATTGCCTGCCTAATATCAGTACTAAAAAATCTGCTCTCCCTCTCCAAGTGCTGTTGAAAACCTCCCGTAAATCATCCCAGACCCGACAATGGATCACTCTGGCAGAAGTCATTCTCTGCCCGCAGGCAATAGGTGGGCACGCACCTGCAGGCGGAAAGCTGGGCATCGAAACCACGCGGACCTCCAGGAGAAAGGTGCAGCGGATCCCTCATCTTACATAGCATATGTCACTCAGAGCCCGATTCTGCAAACTGACCTGCACGGAGATCGAGCATTTACAGCGGAGCTTTTCCTCGCATCCCGCCCGAAGTCCATGCCCTGACAGCTATTCGGCCACCTGCGGGAAAGTGCCTGATCTTGGTCGCTTTACAAGTGGACGTACCTCACCTACCCAACCCTCCCGGGTCCAGCCACCGTCGTGGTGGGGGCACGGGGACACGCCACCCCTCCGGCCCCTCCAAGGCCAGGACGAGGGATGCCGACAGCCCCGCTGCTGCCCACCCCACGACCTACGCTCAGCTCCATCGACGGCGGACTACCAATGGAAGAGGCAACACGGTATTCCCTTAAAAAGAGGAAAACCCACGGTGCGGAGCCAGCCCCTCGCGTCCCCCCGCCATTTCCCGCTGCAGGAGATGGGGCACGGAGGCCGTGAGGAGCCCGCTAGGTCGGGGGCTCAGCTCAGGAGCGGGAGAAGACCCGGGTCGCTCCCTGTCAGCAAAGCGGACAGCTGGGCAAGGGCCATTTTGTGGGGAAGGGGAAGGAAGAGGGAAGGAAGAGGGAAGGAAGAGGGAAGGAAGAGGGAAGGAAGAGGGAAGGAAGAGGGAAGGGGGAAGGAAGGAGGAAGAGGGAAGGAAGAAGGAAGAGGGAAGGAAGAGGGAAGGGGGAAGGAAGGAGGAAGAGGGAAGGAAGAGGGAAGAAGGAAGGGGGAAGGGAAAGGAAGGGGGAAGGGAAAGGAAGGGGGAAGGGGAAAGGGGAAGGGGGAAAGGAAGGGCGAAGAGGGAAGGGAAGGGGGAAGGGAGAAAGGGGAAGGAAAAGGGGAAGGGGGAAGGAAAAGGGGAAGGGAAGAGGAAGGAAAGGCCGGGTCTCGCCCGTGAGAGGTTCACCCCGGCCCTGCCCGGTCCCCGCAGCCAGCTCCGCCACGACGCGGCGGCCCCGTCCCCGTCCCACCCCCCCGAGGGGGGTCCCGCCACCCCCCTCCTCTCCCCCCCCCCCCCCCCCGCCGTCCCGGGACGCCGCGGCCGGGTGGGGGTTGGGGGGGGAGGGGCTGCCCCCCCCCCCGAGCGCGGTTTCCAGCGGGGAGGGGGGAGGGGGCGGCGCCGGGGGTCCGGCGAGTCCCGCCCTCGGCGCGCGGGGCGCTCGCGTCACTCACAGTCTCCGCCTCCCCAGGCGCAGCCCAGCCCGCCACAGGACGCGCGCCGCCGCCGCCGCCGCCGCCATCATTCTCGCCGCCTCCCCCACCCCCGCCACCCATTGGCTGAGGCTCGGCGTCGTCCTCCGCGGCGCTGATTGGTGGGGAAGGGGAAGGAGGCGTTCCCCGCATCACGCCTGCCACATGCCTGAGCCGGGCGGGTGGGCGGGGCGGGGGCGGAGCCAGGCGTCCTCACGACCGTTAGGCGGGGCGCGGTGACCGGGCCCGGCCGTGAGGCGATGCCGGCGGCCGCCCCGGGTCGGGCCGCCTCGGCGGCTCCGGGAGGCGGTTCCCTTCTTCCCCTCGCTCTTCCAGGGCAGGCCGCTGCCGGCGGGGAGGGCTCAGCTCCCCCTCCAGCCAGCGGGGCCGAAGGGG
Source organism: Astur gentilis (assembly GCF_929443795.1). Lineage (NCBI taxonomy): Eukaryota > Metazoa > Chordata > Aves > Accipitriformes > Accipitridae > Astur > Astur gentilis. The sequence continues at coordinate 4,752,072 of NC_064892.1, forward strand.
AGGTGGGCTCGCCTCAGCGAGCACCTGCCTCAGCCTGCCCGAAACCCGTCAGGCAGGGATGGTGCCTGTGAGGGGGTTCAGCAGCTCCTCGGCCAAAATCACACCCGCCGGTGTCAGTCGTTCCCCTTCCCGGGCAGCGTAGGTGTTACCGGTACAGCCATCGGTGGTAGGGCAACTGCAGCCAGCCCGGGTGCGGCCGTACGCCTTGGCACAGCAGGAATTAATTAAGGCACAGCAGAAATTAAGGCAGTTGGGGTGTAGTTGTGGTGAGGCTGCGAGAGTCAGCACGTACTATGGGTGGGGGGGAAACGCTGACCGGACCCCAGCAGCGGGCCAGGCCTGCTGCTGCGTCCAACTTCAGGGGCCAGTTCTGGCTGGGATGCTCGTGCTCCGCACATCTCGGTGTGGACATCACTGCCATGAGTGGAAATCATTCATTCTTGCAGAGGGTAAAGAGCTGAGACCAAAGGTGATGCACAGAGTAGCAGGGGAGGGGGCAGGAAGGAAGCAAAACTGAGAAGGAAAGGGTCCTGAAAATGGAGCAGCGTTTCTGCTGATCTTCTATTTTCCATCAGTCCAAAGCTAGACCAAGAGCGTATTTTTCCTTACCATGGCACTCAGTGGCCATGAAGTGTAATCCCAGCAAGCTCCTCCAACAGCGTGGATATTTCAGCCAGGTTTCCTAAGGACAGGAGCTTGGACTGTGCCACCTACCTGTCCCATTGTCTTCCATCCCTACCCTCCCACAGCTGCCGAACACGCTGCCCACTTTGGACCGTGTCTGGCCACGAGAGAGAAAGATCCCCAAGACACTCAGTTTCAACAGCTTTTATAAAAACAGGAGAAGGATAATGAAACAACACCCCAAACCAGTGCCCCCACGCCTTGGAGGGCCCGGGCTTACATCCATGTAGGTCACGCTCAAGTCCTCACGGAAGAGCTTTTTTGTTTTCTAGTGTCACTGAGTTTTGTCGTATAACTTTGTTCTCTCCCTGAAACACAATTTCCTTTTCTTTGTCAGAGGGCTGTGTAGAAATTTTCTGGTCTGGCTCAGCATCACTTTACTGGGGAAGTGGTGTCAGCAAGTGTGAATTTCCCCTCCCAGCAAAATGAAATATGCTGTTTTGAAGAGCTGTGCTGAAGCATGAAAGTGACCTGCTCTCAACTTCCCTCCCCTCTGTAATCTTGCGTGCTAGTCATGGGTGATACCACTTGAATCTGACATAATGTGATAACAAAGAAACATTTCCTGGTATCACCAGTAGCATGACAGCGTTAACCCTTTTCAGTGTAGGTCCAGTGAACTGTGGGTGGCAGAGACTCTTCCTTCTCCCTCTGTCATGGTTTAACCCCAGCCAGCAACTAAGCACCAGGCAGCCGCTCGCTCACTCCTCCCTCATCCCAGTGGGATGGGGAGGAGAATCAGGAAAAAAAAAAAAGAAAAGAAAAAAAGTAAAACTCATGGGTTGAGATAAGAACAGTTTAATAATTGAAGTAAAATCAATAATAACAATGGCAGTGAAAGGGAATATAACCCAAAAGAGAGAGGAACAAAACCCCCAAAAAGGTAAGTGATGCACAATGCAATTGCTCACCACCCACTGACCGATGCCCGAGCAGCAATCCGTCCCTCCCAGCCAACTCCCCCCCATTTCTATACTGAGCGTGATGCTCCATGGTATGGAATATCCCTTTGGCTGGTTTGGGTCAGCTGTCCTGGCCATGCTCCCTCCCAGCTTCTTGTGCACCTGGCAGAGCATGGGAAAATGAAAAATCCTTGGCTTAGGATAAGCACTACTTAGCAACAACTGAAACGTCAGTGTGTTATCAACATTCTTCTTGCACTAAATCCAGAACACAGCACTGTACCAGCTACTAGGAAGAAAATTAACTCTATCCCAGCCAAAACCAGGACACTCTCCTATCACTAATGCCTCCCTCCCTTCCCCCTATCCTCCTGCCAATCTTACCTCCTTGGGGAGCTCTTCCTTGTGAGGGTTGTTATGGCACGAGGTGGTGGAGTAGAGCCTGGGACTTGTCTCCTGCCCCTCTCTTACCTCCGCAGGGACAGGGGATTTCCTTCCTGGCACCTCTCTTGTCTTTTCCCTTTCCGACTCCAAGACTCCCAGGTGCACAAAATGCTCTCCTTCCCCACTTTGCTGATGAGGCTGGCCAGCAGTGGGAAAAAAAGAGATGTGTGGCCCCTGACAGACCCTCTTGACCGTTGTCTCTCTCTGGCTCCCCATGCCAGCCTGGAGAGGATGAGAGCAAGCGTACAGCCAGCCAGGGGCAGACCCCCCCGAAATGTGGATCTCCCTTGCGGCAATGGCATTTAGTGCTGCAATGTCAGGTGGAGGCAGGACACTGTGGTGACAGGGGATTAGGCACTGCTGCTGCATGCAGAGCAGCTTTCAGGTTTTGTCAGAAGTCCAAACATCCTTTTTTCAGCACTGGTAGCTGAGCATAGGTTTTGAATAAACGAGTGTTGGAAAGCCTGGGATAGCCTGGCCTGCTCATTTCCAAATGACATATGTCCCTTCGACTTGTAAATGATCATAGGAACACAGGGACATCAATTAAATCTCATTACCATCTTCTCACTTCCATATTCTGGGAAAAATACTCTTCACCTGTCTTGCCTTTTTAAAATTGGAAGCCTTTTAAGGATGCTGTGTTTTCCATTAATTGGATTAAGCCAATGTAACATTTTCCAGGATGCTCAGAAGGTATTTATGAGCCTAACTCCTGCTGACATCCTCAAGAGTTAGGCACCCAGGTGCTTATGAGGATGTGAGTCTTAGAGCAGCAGTATCTTTGGGGCTAAGAACCTTGGAGCTGTATGTACATGAAGAGTACGTGGAGAAAAGGGTCACTGAGCTCAGCTGGGGCTGGTAGTCAGTATTATGATACTTTCGTCAGTGCTGTTGGTTTTTGTGTCTCCTTGCAAAACCTCATCTGCACAAATGTTTCAGCTGAGTGTGTGATAACTACACACAGAAATTAAGTGGAGAGAGTGATCCTGCAGCTTCTCAGATAGAAAACAAATTATGAAGATTGAATGGCTCATAGACTGCGCTGTTGAAATTAATTTAGCAATTTTAACAGACTAGGCAAAGTAATAGTCTAAAAAAAGATAACTTCCTACCACTCTTCCTTCTCTTATTTCAGTGAAGCATCACAGCAACCATAGTGCTACAACATACATTGCGTGTACACTATTTTTTCAATTGTAGTTCAATCACCTTTTTTGTAATGGTCTAGTATCTTCTGAGATATTGAAAGCATAAGGTTGCTATGAAAGAGGAAATCAACTATTCTGGAAGAAGATATGTTGTCATTGTTCTATACTAATTTCCTAAATCTTTAATGATCTCTTAATGGTATGATTAGTGACAAAAGCAGGCATTTTTTCACAAGAAAGAAGCAGCAGTGTAGAGCAGAAGTACTGTAGAACTATTAATGAGCCATGCTAATAAAAATAAACAATCTTTTGTTGGAGTCCGTCTGGATTCTGAGGAGAAAAAAGACTTCTGTCGCTGCCTCAAGCTATTGCATGTCAGTGTCCTCTTGACACTCATTTACTTTGATTTTCAAGAGAGAAATGAGCATCGTCACAGCCTAGGAGTGACGTGCCTTCCTCTTGGTGTTGTGAACACAAAGGGATGTCCTCCTCAGCTCATTGTGCAAAAATGGGAAATAAATAATGGTTGGCACCAATCTCGCTGAGATTTCTGCCTCTTTCCAACAGGCACTCATTTTTGCTGGCCAGCAGTGTCTCTGTGGTGGAGATACTACTTCGGGCCTGGTCTTCTACCTGGCCAAGTGTTTGCGGGAGTCGTTGAGTGCCTCAGCTGCCTCCCGGCTCCGACAGCACTCGTCGCCTGGTGGGAGCCTTCTCCTGCAGTGCCTTCGGCACCACCGAACGGCTCACAGCCTTCCCGCGAGTTACACATCTGTATCCCCTACTTTCCAGCTCTAGCTTAACGGCACAGAGAAAACAAATGGGCATTGTCAGTCTTTTATTCGGACTCTGGCTGCTAGCAACGGGCAGCATTTAGTCTCCCCTAAAACTGCGTTTGCGTTTCCAGGCTTGCAGAACCAAGCAGGTTCCTCTGCTCCCTGCCGCGAGCACCCCAGCGAGCCCGTGCTGGCCTCTTGCCTGCCTTGTGCCACACGTGCTGGCAGAGCTCTGCCCACGCCGACGCTGGCCGCGTGAAGCCTCTCGCTCCTTCTGGTGCCAGCCCTGTGAGCACCGAGGACACCCCTGCACCCCCAGCCCTGCAGAAAGCAGGGCACACCGAAGCACTCTTTGCAGGTTGTGCAAAGTTGTCCCTCCCTGGGTCTCCTGGAAGAACAGGGTGGGAGGACGTGTTCCCCTCCAGACGCTGCCACCTGGCCATCCCTGGGGCTGGTGGGACACTCATGTCAAAAGATCTCTTCAAGCTCCTGCAGCAGAGGCATGCCTGCCAGGCCACCTCTCGGCCTCTAACCCAGCGGGTGTCCTGACTCTTGAAGAGCGCTGCCTTCACCACCTTTGGTTTTATGTGGCCCTCTCAGACCCAGCAGCAGCCGGGGAGGTTAGCACCTCCACAGCACCCCCCATGGATCATCTGGACATCGAGAAACTGCCTTTGGCCTCACAGCACAGTGACCAGCAGTGACATCTCCTAAGGAACCTTGGTCAGGACTCACTGGCTTTTCTGGAGGAGTGATAGGGTTGAATTGGCCTGGACGGTGGCTTAAGGAGATAATAGAAAAGGTGGGAAAAATACAGGTGGCTAAGCAAGGGCAAGGAAAGGAAGAGAAAGGATTTTGAGCCAGAAGAAAGGTGGATGGGAGTCATAAATGGCTAAGGACTTTGTGCAACCAAAGGCTAACAGGGCAGCACACTTACCCTGTATATAGTGCAAGAACTATTTCAGAGTGCTCCTGGAGTTCCTGATGGTGCAAGAGCCATCTCACATTGGCACATCTGTGTTAGGAGTCCTCATGATGGAGCAGCTCAGCCCTGCCCTAGACACTGGACTCTGGTGTCCCCAGCAGGCCCTGGAGCACAGCTTCTGGCTCAGTTTCCTTCAAAAAGCATCCAAGTCCTGTACTTCACAGATCCTTTGAGAACCAAGCCAGGGCACAATTAAGTGCAATGGTGGATTTCACTTTGAAACCACGCTACTGCTTTGGACCTACTGGTAGTGTAGACACAGCCTGAGACAGTAAGCTCTTCCTTGGGTCTAGGCTACCATAAATAATGCCTGGACCTCACACAAGGTGTGACATCCATGGCGAGCTCAATCCAGCCCCTTAAATATAAGCCCCTAAAAGTCCCATGTGAGACATCTGCAGCAGGCAGCAGATACGTCAGAGGACTCAGAGCCTTCTTGAGCCCCAGTTTCTCTTCAAGATGCACTAAGAAGAGCCTCTCAGGTGGCACTGGACATTGAATAGAGCCCATGGTACTGCCAACCTCTTTGCCTAAGACCTTGTATTTCTTACTGGTAGTCTGGAAGGCTGAGCTGGACTCAGTGTTCCTGTGCTGGGCAGGACCCCCATCCTCCAACGCTGCTGAGGCTGTGAGGTGCGCGATAGCACCTGGCTCCCTGGTGGAGCAGATGCCAGGGCCACGTGTGCTCAGCCTAATGTTGTCCGCAGCTCCTGGCTGTCATGGCTGTGCCCATGTCCTGGAAGAACCGTCCTGGGCCGCTGTTCCACAGATCCAACAGCGTGCCCACGTGCAGGGACGCAGCTGGACCTGGGGAGCTGCTGGGACAATTTGGCTCCTGCCATAGGAGGAGGGGAGCCCAAGGCAGAATCTGCTTTCCAGCGACAAGAAAATCTTGGGGAACCTCCCCCAAAACTGTAATGATGTAAGGCTACAAATAAGCCAGCAAACACTGAACAGCTTTCACAGGTGAAAAATGCATTTTCCAATGTCTATTCATCGCACTGTTATGTTTAACAGAATTGCAGTGCATGTCGTATCCCAGTAGTGGATAGCATTTTAATCCACCATAAAGCCATGTAGACTACGTCATCTGGAGCCTAGGCATTTAGCGTGGTGGAAAGTGGATTTTGGTGAAAACTGATTGAATAGCCCTGGTATATTGGATCATTTTGTCAAGAAAAGCTCTCTCTGCAGCCTGGAAGGGCCTGAAGCACCCCAGCTTCCCTCTCCCGACCACCTCAAAAGCACAGGTCGTCCTGCTACCACCATCCTCCTGAACCAGGGGAAATCCACAGCCTCATGCACATGGATCCTCCCCAGATCACAGGAAGCTCCTCAGGAAAGGTAAATACCCCTTGCCTGTCCCAACCTCCTTGCCAGAGCTGCTCTTTAGAGATTGCTTGTTCAAGTCCCGTTTGCCTTTGAAATCAAACCCTGCCCTTCCCCAGGTGAGCTGTTGGCGACCATCACCAGCGGATGGAATAAGTCAAAAAAGGGAGAAACATCTGGAAAAAATGAAGGGCCAGTAGTTGAGGTGAATCCACAGGGAGTAGAAACTACAAGAACAGGTCCAGCCATAAATCGAAGAAAATGCTCGATAAGTGACATCAAGAATGGGAGGCCTGTTTTCAGATATCAGGAGGACATTACAGTGCATTTGTTGCCATCCAATTCAGATGCTGTTATGTACTGTGCAACTTTGGGAAAAGATTACTGAAAAGCAGCTGCATGGAATCACTGGAATTCAGAAAAGTCAAAACATTTTCATGCTGGGAAGCAGCACAAACCCCATGTGCTCTATACACTGGCTGGGAGAAATTGGAGGGGGAAAAAAGGGGAAACAACTGGAAAACAGAGTTTGTAAAGAGGATCTGAAGTGGAGAGATGTACTTGCCAATCCTCCAGGTGGGAGCAGGTGATCTGTTACAAGAAGTGGTGTGGTTTCAGTATTGGTTTTCTTCTTCATTCCTTACACATCGCCATGTTTCATTTGGTGCCATACATTGAGCAGGTGTTTTCACTGGACTGGAGTGGGGCCGTTTCCTAAGCATTAGCCGGGCGCTTAGTGATGAACAACACACAGGAATGGTACAAGATGCTCTCCGTTACCTTGGGCTTGCTAACATGGTGCCTGCTCTGCTGCTGGGGAGAGGGAGTCCCAGTGCTCCCCCCTCCCAGAGTGGGTCCTGCCAATGGTGCCGATGCCGCTCCCAGGGGATGCGGTGCTGTGTACAGACACAGCCGGCCGGGGCTCATCCTGCTCAACACCTTCCACGCTCAAGGAGAAGAGGGCACCTCAGAGCAACGATGACTCCGACCTGAACTGCTGTCTGCAGGAGCGCGTCCTTTTGCTGACTACAGGCACAGCTTGGGAAAAATAATCTTAAACATTTAGTGTGGGTGCCAGGTGAAGGTGGGTGCTGGGGAGACTTCTCTCCCTTATGTGGTGCTGGAGAGCCTCTGCTGCCAGCACGCCAGCGGTTTTACTTAACAAGAGGCAGGTGATGCTACAGTTCAGAAGCAGGAATATAACAGACAGGGAGCTATTTGGAGCAAATCTATTTTAAAAAAAAGTAAAATCCATCATGATGGGTGTGCTGGTTTTGGCTGGGATAGAGTTAATTTTCTTCACAGCAGCTGGTGTGGGGCTGTGGTTTGGATTTGTGCTGAAAATAGTGCTGATAACCCAGGGATGTTTTAGCTGTTACTGAGCAGGGCTTACACAGAGTCAGGGCCTTTTCTGCTTCTCCCCCCACCCCACCAGTGAGGAGGCTGGGGGGGCACAAGGATTTGGGGGGGACACAGCCAGGACAGCTGACCCCGACTGACCAAAGGGATATCCCACACCATATGACATTGTGCTCAGCATATAAAGCTGGGGGAAGAAGGAAGGAAGGGGGAACATTTGGAGCAATAGCGTTTGTCTTCCCAAGTCAGCGTTAACTGTGATGGAGTCCTGCTGTCCCGGAGATGGCTGAACACCTGCCTGCCCAAGGGAAGTGGTGAATGAATTCCTTGTTTTGCTTTGCTTGTGCACGCAGCTTTTGCTTTACCTCTTACACTGTCTTTATCTCAGCCCACGAGTTTTCTCACTTTTACTCTTCCGATTCTCTCCCCCATCCTGCCATGGGGGAGTGAGCGAGCGGCTGCGTGGGGCTGAGCCGCCGGATGGGGTTAGACCACGACAATGGGTTTCCTACGTGAAATACTGGCAAGCTGTGAGAGGGAAGTGAGGATGCTAGGAGAAAAGTGTGATGCACGTGTAGATGAGGAGGGGGCCAAGAAAGCAGACTGCCCTTCTTAACATTGTTATTTTGACAGATTTCAAAACTCAAAACGTTCTGTGTATCTTACAGCTGATTATATGTAAACCCTTGTCGGTATTTATATACTCTATGCTGTTACTTCGAAGTCCTCTCTCCCCATATGTTTGATAGTGTTTCCACCTTTATGGAGGTTCATTAAACTCGCTTTGCTGTAGGATGCTTTGAAAGCCAGTAGATAATCTGCAGGCTGTTGACACCATAATACTACGATGGCTTGTATGCCATTAAAATGGATCACAGAAATGTTAATCTATAGAACCTGAACTCAATATATTGTGTCAGTATACAGTATAGATCCCTTAATCCATAGACTATTATTAAAGTAGTGGATTAAGGAGTTGTTTGGGATCAGAGCATGCTGTATATGTAACAAAACAGTTTAGCTGAGATTAGTATTTATTACTCAATGCAAAAATTGATTGAAGGATTCATAGATGCTTATAATATAGCACTTTGTATTTGATCACTAAATTAATGCCTTTTTGCCATATGAGTTCTTGTTAAGACCTGAGAACAAACTAATCGCTTTGTGTGAAATAGTAAAAACTGAATGACTGACATAAATTTGTTACTAATTAAAATATTTAACTTCATACCAATGTAAAATATGGTATTTAGATGGTTTAAAATGCATTGTATGAGAATGTGCATAGAAAGGACATTCAGACTTCCAAAATAATAACTTGTCAAATTTTTTTTTTTTTAAAACAGTTCTCAAGCTGTTATACAGATCAGTGTCAAGTTAATCCAACCCAAAGCGAACTGGAAACCAGAAGTATTTTTTCCATACAATTTTCTTCTGTCAACAGTCTTTCTGAATTTGTCAGAAGGGGAAGTTTTATTCAACCGTGTGGTAAAGTTGAACTGAGTAAGATCGTGGCAGTTTTACAGACTTATCTTTAATGCAGCAGAAGGTTGTCAACAAGCCTTTTCGGTGACATCTCCACATGAGCAGGGCGAGCAGATGATTTGAGGATTACCAGGCTGCTGGACAGGTCAGCTGGCATCTTAAAAATCTCTTCTATAAAGGACCAAATCTGCAGCCAGAAGCTGTTTACTGGCTGGAAGGGGGAGGGAAATGGGTTTGTTTAAAAGGCAGAGACCCTTGGATTTGTTTGTGTGCCTGCCACAGACCACTGTCTTTAAAGCTCGCTCTGTATAACGGAGAGCTGAACTCTGGTTGACACTTGTTGTCAAGCGAACTAGTAGGCAAAGTAAAATTTTGCGAAGCGCCAACATGAAAAGAAAAAAATTGTGTATAGAAATTGTATGACATTTACTAAAAGGTAAGTAGAACAGAGCCATTTTTTTCCAAGGTGGAACGTGTTTGTACCAAATTTCAGTTATATCACAAGTCATATTTAAAAAATTGTTTCTAATCTCACTTTTAGTTGTTAGGGTGTTTTTTTTTTAAATCCTGTTGTTGCCAGTCCAGGTCCCTACTGTACTTTACAGAAGAGTTTGGCTATTTCTGAACGGGGGTTCAGATACTTCCATATCAAGCAAATTAAACTCCTTCTGCAAGCGTGTCTGTGCTGGAGGTTTCTCTTCCACAGACTATCCATCAGCTGCTTGCATCTGTTAGTTTTCAGGTCCACTTCCTACATCTGTACAGCCCCTGGACATATGATGCCGTGGTTTGCAAGAAGCTTATGAAACCCCATGCAGAAGGGCACAGCAAACGGAGTCGGCACAAGGCATCCACAAAGCCGTGGCTTTGGGAGCACGCGAGTGGCACGTAGGGAAGACTATTGTACTTGTAGGCAACGATGCTCATGCCCAGGGTAATGCAGCGGGGGCTGGGAAACCTTCATATTCTGAAAAGTGTCACCTGAATCAATGTGAAAGAAAAGAAAGACCTTCGGCAGCCTTTCAGTGCAGCTCTGAAAGAGCAGTTGTGGCAAAAGAACCGGGGAATCAGCACCTGGAAACCGGAGGGGAAAATACCTAGAAAAAAGCTGCTGAACTTTGATGAATCAATTTCCCCACCAGTTCTCTGTGAGGCAACATTTAAGGAGTGTCCAATTTTTATCGAATCCTAAACTAAAGGTTTGTACAACTTAGCTTTTACTTTCCCTTTGTTAAAAAGTCTTCTATAACAGCCCTGTGGTACTAGCAATTTGGATTAGATTGCTGCTAGCTTCGGAAGTTATGCTCCACTATAATAATAAATGAAAGAAACATTTAATGAAGTCTTAGAGAAGTTAAATCTAGCCTGCCTACCTACTACTTTAACAGACTTTCCATCACTTTTTAACATTTCTGAAGCCCCTATATAGAAGACTGTATGTACTACGTTAGCCTTTAATGCCAAAAGGAAAAGAAGTAGAAAAAGAAAACCAGAAATTAGAGCTTTCACTGATTTCCGGTAAGATTTTCTCAACCAGTAAATTTGCCGAGATCAAGACAGTAAGAATACGTGTTCTGAATACAGTGCATACTCTGAATACGTTATTCTGTTTATAGACTCTGAAACATCATTTACATGCTACTGCTTTCTGTCATGTCAGAAAGCAGTGTATCTCAAAATAACACAGTTTTCCAAAGACCATTAAACATCCAAAGGCTGGTGTCTCACATCACTTCAATGAGGTCATTTTCTCATTTTTATAAAAAGAAAAAAGGATTTGGCAAGTGTGATAAGAATTTGTGAACGTTTTCGATGTGTGAAACGTCAAGTGAAATTATTTTGTTTTCCTCAAATAACCCAGGTACCCATGCCTCCCAGCAAGAAACAGAGACTCTTCACCAGATGAATAGTGGGACATAATTACATTATACCCCTGTCCTTAAGCATAGACCGTTACTGCTGGCGGCAGAACTCCCTCAGGCTCCATGCAGGTTCTCAAATGCGCTCCGGCCCCTGGGAAAACCTGGAATCCCTTGGAAATGCACAGAAGCGCTTTGCATGCCATGTTCTGTCTTGGCTGGGATTTTAAAGACTAAATTTTCCTTTCCCCTCTTTGCATGAATTAGAATTGGGTTTGGTGCCGGCCCCAGATCATGAACTGAAGCATCTGCTGACTTTGTCAACCACGTTTATCACAGCTGGTTTTGTACCTGTTTATCACACCCAACAGGTACACACAGCCCCCGCATCGCAGTAGCCTCACCAATGTTACAGGAGTATATTGGAAATATGCTTTCCATTTAACCTTCAGTTTTGTGACTGACATGGCATGAAAAGTAGCGATTGTCACAATGATTTTAATGACATGTAAGCGTTTTCTGCCATCAACTAGACCAGAATCATCGAGCGTTTCACAGAGATCGCCATGTGGCTATCGCACGGCAGGAAATTTGGTCTCTAATAATCAGCCAAGGACTGAAAAACTTCCCACCTTAGAGCCCAGCCGTGGAGAGCAACCTACAACTTAAATGCAAGTAGAGGAATGCCAGCGGATGGAGAAACATGCCAGCTAGCCACCTCCCGTAACTCTCATCTTCTTTACAGGGAAAAGAGAGTTGTGCTTTAACGAAAGCAATGTAGAGACTCTATTTCAGGTGGATTTGCATCAGCTGTGGTCATAAATGACCTACTGCTACCTGCAGGACCTCCCCAACTGTCTGGTGACTTGAGAGAAAAGGATCATACCATTGCTCCCAAAGGTCTTTAGTTGAAATCAGCTGGTTAAAGTAGGAGATATTGGCCAACCTAGTGTGTTTGAAATGAAATGGGTTCGGGGTGGTCTCATGAGCATTTCAGCCTGCAGATCTAACAGGAATATAGTCTCTGATGTACCATGTTTGGGAGTGATGCCCCCCGGCCTGGCCTCACAGGACACAGCCACTACTGGGAGAGGACCCAGATTTCAGACTCCAGATAAAGCAACAACCATTTTACCAATTTAACAAATCGTTAAATATCTCGGAGGGAGAATATTTACCAATATACCTGTCGGACTAAAAAACTGGATCGGCAGACCTGTTTTTCTCCCTGTGCTAATAATCCAACTGACTATAAAGGAAACTCAGCTAACAAACTCACAGAATAAGCTCACAGCCCAGTTATGCTTGACAAAAATACTCTTGACAAGGAGGTGTAATTCATTGTTTAGAAGCACTGAAATGTATTGTGTAACTGTTATTCTCTGGCATTCACCCCAGAGGAGTAGCTGTGCTGCTTATCCAGCTACTGCTGAAGGTGTAGCCAATCCACTGTAGATATAGAAGGACTGAACGTAAGACATGAAAAATTTTGTCAAATTTTGGAACATGTTTATATCACGCAGGAATTCCCTACATATATGTCACGTGACCTTGGTACTCCCTATTTATATTTTTAGTTTCACTTTCCTAATTTCAATCCATTCAAATAACTCTGTCTCAGACCTTGTTTTTCCCTTCAAAAACCCACTGCCATATGGAGGAAACATTAAAATTATTGGATCCAAAGTAAAAACAAAAGCAGCTTAGTGTTAGCACAAGAGGCTTAAATCGAGACAATTAAACCTCAGTTAAACTGAAAGTAAAAATTACAAATAATTTTGGCCAGTAGATGTATATCATCCATAGTGAAAGCACACAGTCTTCAAAAAAAGACCATCATCTTCAGAAATACTGAAATCAACTTCCAAGAGAAATCGTGCGCCAAGCGTACAAGAACAATCTCTAGCAGCAGTATTTTCGAGAAGAGGCTGCCTTCCAGAGTTTCACCTGGGAAACGTGCACTGCTACGCAACCAAGTGATTTTCTTTGACTACCATTTTGTGAAGGTCATGTGGTGTTTTCAGTACGGACGGGACCCAGGATAATCCTTCTGCAGCCCACCTTTCCTCTTCTGTTTGTTATTTTCATGCTGTGATTTATATTTCCTGCTGCTGTGAGGGACAGCTACTATGACAGCCATCCGTATATCTCCCAGATAACGATGGTTGGCCTGATTAACCACTGTGGTGTTGGGATTTAGGGGTAGCCTTTAGTTGCTCGGTTTTTAACAGAATAGTTGAAAGTGAGACTGCTACATTGGTGGCCATAATATGAATTCAACCTCTTCCAGGTGTAAAAATCTTGTCAGTGTTCACCTACAGGAGTAAACGTGGACCCTCAAAAATGCCAAATTTTTGAAATTTAATTGGTAATGTTACCAATTGGATGACACCAATCTGTGATCCTTTACTACAGACTTCCATGCTGCTTCCCGAAGACCCCTAGGTGTTAATTATTAACACCGACCCACAGGTTCTAACTAAAATTTTGGCAGGCAGCTCTGGGAATTTCTGTGACAATGTGCAACAACAAACACGGAGGGGAAAAAAAAATGACAAAAATCCCCCCAAACTGCTCTCAGGGCAGGCAGCGAGATGATGGAGCAAATTGCCCAAATTTATAATGAAAGGGGTGGGTTATAATTATTATTCTCTAATTTGTTAGCTCTATCCAACCGCTTTTACCCCTGCTGTGGATATTGCCGCTGCTGGCAAGAAGCGGTGGCAAGAACCTGCTTCTTCCTATGCCTCCGCTCATCAATGCGCAGCTACTGCCTTGAAGCCGTGTTAAAAAATAAAAGGAAGAAATACGCGTTTGCGCCCACACAAATAAACGTGAAGGGCTGGAACACATCCATACCAAACTGAGCCCTCTGGCTTGCGCTACGTGTGGGAAGCCTGGCCTCTCCCAAATGTTCTCTGTTGCTGCCATTGTGCCCAAGGAGGGGCTGAAAGAGAGGGAAGGCCAAAAGGGTCCTGAAAGTCTGAAACATTACCAGATCGCAGCCTTACAGAAGAGCAGAGCTTGGTAGGGCTGAGGGCATTATCTCGGGCTCTTTACGGTCTTCAAGGATCTGTAACTCAAGGCGGCAACAGTGCAGTGTAACAGTGTGCCTGGGACTGGAGGGACTGGAGGGTCAGCACCACACAGTGGTCTTGCCCACGTTGGGTTAAGACAGTACTTTTCTTCTTATACTCTGTCCCATCTTTTTGATCCCATTAACAAGAACAAACTTTAACATCAGCTGCTGCATCATGCCTTTCCAGAAAGGCATAATTCCTTGATATTCTTGATAAGTTTACCAAAACGCAACAAAAACATGCAATAAATCCTTTGCACCAATAAAACGATTTTAATACAGTTTAAACTTTGCATCATCTTAAGTTTTGAAATTACCCCAGTTCCTTTTCCCTTTTGTTCCAGCAACCCAGATTTTCCTTTGGAGCTTAAATGCAGTAAATGGAGCTCTTTTATTGACTCCTGTAAACTTTCTAAGAACATATTTATTTGTTCTTCCATGAACTTCTTTCGGTGTGACTGGCCCTGACTTGGATGGATTTCTGCCATATACCATATATGAACTAGTAGTGTTGCAGCTTTCTCTACATCTGCTCAGGCTGTGAGATTCAAAGTTGATTAACAGTGCAAGAGGGTGTATTTGTCTTTGCCATCATCTATTTGCAGCCCTAGAACTCTCTTAATATTTTTCATGTGCTTTCTGTTTCCCATTTATCCCCTTTATCTTTGGCAGTGTTTCCACTGCGGACTCCGAGGCTACAATTTTCCTTTCCCGGTCCTGCACAGACTGTCTCTGTCTGTAGGGGTTCCTGCTGGGTATTTGGTTTGTTTGGACACTGTGCACTAGGACTCCTCTTACAGAAGCGTATTTCTGCATCAAATTACATGGGAGAGGGCTTGCTCACGTTATTTTACCAGCAACCCTCTGAAGTGTCAGGGATGAGTGGGACAGGAGATGGTGTCCTGTCCAACAAAACATCGAGATTGCAAGTTCTGTCCCATTCTGTGCAGCAAGGGTCTTCACAAACCTCAGTCGGTAAAAGCTGTTTCGAAAGACAAATAGACATATTAACCCCCAAAATAATCCAGTGGTCAAGAAAATCTCTGGGGATTTAGAGTCACTTTCCTAATCTGCCTAAATTTGTCTGCCCATTTTGCTCTCTTCAGAAATTCTGTTCTGGATCTAGGATGTCTCTTCCAGCAAAAACCCCCACTTGAAACTGGTAACAGACTGACAGAAAAAGACTTGGGTTTAATCAACCAGCATTTTCCTGGTATTTTAATCAACTCTTTGTTTGGGCTTTTCCCCCCTGGGTCTGAATATTGTCCTTCCTGAAGGGAAGGAAGCCTCCTTCTTCCCCTCTGCGATTTTTGTCCAGAGTTACTACGGTCACCCTGCTTTCTGGGATAAACAGTAAATTTCAGGCCACCCGCTGCTTCCCTTTGCCTTGCCCTCCACCTGCCTCAGGGCTGCGCTGATCCGACATCATGCAGCAGGAGAACATGCGTAATTGTGTGATTTAGCTCTGTTGCTGTCACCGTGGCCTGGAGACAGCAGGAAAAGGGCGACAGAACAAAGCATCCATTTCTTCTCAGCTGTCTGCTAGCCTTGCTGCAATGGGCCGAGACGAGCTGTTTGCAGGGGAAGAGTGGTTACGATTCCCTGTAAGAACCTGCAGAAAAAAGTAGGAAACAGATTTGACCTTCTGATTGCTCCTTTCTGTAGCTCCTAAGCAAGGCTGGGGAAGAAATGTCACTACCCTACCCCTTCTTGTCTCCTCAGGCCATGAAGGGAGGGAACGGGTCTCCCCACCAGCCCACCGACTTCCTCGGCAATATCCCAGAGCGACTCATTCCTAGGGCACACCGCAGGCAGGAGCAGAACATGTCCCACCCGGCTTCACCGTTCTCCAGCGAGCGAGAAACTTGCTCGTCTTCAGCAACGCCGAGGGGATGCAGAGGCTGGACCGTGTACGTGTGTGTCTGCCCTTGAGAGGTCACTGCATGCACTACTGCTTCCTCGCAGTTTATTTTATGATTTTGCACACCTTGACGGAATAGCTAGTTGTGAACAAATCAAAAGATAGTCATGGAACGTTGGGAAAAATATCAGGAAGAATGTTTTCTCTACGTTAGTTATTTCTTCAAAATAGAGAAGAAAATTAAAATAAATCTACTGTCTTCTTGACTTGATATGATTGAAACCCCCCCCCCCAAAACCAAAACAAACCCAACAACCAACCAAAAAAAACCCCCAAACCCCAACCCACAAAAGCCCCACAACAAGCCAAAGTAAATCTTGCACGAGCAGCAGCAAAACAATGCTTGTTTTTGAGCTCATATGGAGCTGGGACATGACATTCAGCCCATCTCACAGCCCAGGTTGGCCAGCCTTTCAGGACACTCTGTGGGGCCCCCTCTAAAACCCCCTTTTTTTACCCAACTTAGAAAAACTGCTTTAAGGTATCAGAGTGGGTACCCGAGTAAGAATAATTCATCCTTATAAAGCAAGGCTGTCCATCTGAAATACAGTTTGTTCTAAAGGACCCTTGCTAGCTGTGTGCCCATACTAGACGTGTTTTTAGCATCTTCACTGAAATTATTTGTGTAATTACTGTTATTGTTCTTTGCCTTGATTTTTGGCTGCCTACGTCCAGAAACTTTGAAATGAGCATGCATATTTAAAGATATATCAAGGATAAGCCCCTCCAGTAAAGTACTTTGGTAAAACCTTCCTATCATCCCCTTAACTCTGCTCCTGCACTTTATAAGCTCATATGTACTGTGGCCAGCAGGTGATGCTAAAATACCTCTGAGGGAAGGAAGAATTTAAACTGCATTTGCATTGAAAATGCTGGAATCCCGTGAAGAAACAAGAATGTGCCATCACCCAAACGTGACAGGTTTCATTTGTAATCGTCTGGCATATCTGATTTACAAGCAGTTAACTACTCTCATCTCATCAACAGCGAGTTCCACATGTTTCAAAAATAAGAAGAAACTGCATGATGGCAGCTATAAAATAATCAACCGATAAATTAAGTCTCTCAGTGGTCCCTGAAGATTTGTGCTTTAGTCTGAAGCGTCATACACTTGTGTACACACTTGTGCCCAAAGTCAATATATGAGGTAATAGGAGAAATATTTCAGGAGTCAGATTTATGGAGATATACAAATAAGCAGATCACTATTAACTGTCTGGCATAATGAGAAACAGCGGGATACTGAGACTAAAAAAAAAAAAGAAATTAGAAGTGAATTGTAGGGAACAGTATATCTGGGAGAAGACTAGAATATCTCTGCACAAGTAATCTTCTTTCCTTTAAAAAAATACTTAGTTGTGATGTGCTCTTGGAGCTGGAGATACAGCTGCCCCCAGAAATGGAGCTGTTGTCCAAACTGGTAAGGCACAGAAAGAGGATGGCACGTAACTTCATGGCATAAAGTCATAGTCACATGTGTCGCACACCAGCTAAGCTTATCAAAGTTCTAGCTCACAAATCCAACACTGCAGTAACATTCATTTTAAAAAAAAGTTCAGGACAATGTTTTATCTACCATCAAATACAAAATTTCTACCAGCTGTTAAGGATTTACCATACTTCCGTTACGAGATTACATGCAACTTATTCCTTACCTGTGAAAGTCAAGAGGTCTATCAGCTGAGTGACAATAATTCAAGTTGCACTACAGCTCACTGCATTAGTAAAGAACAAACGCTTACCACACTCACCCTTTTCCTGTTTTGAACATAAAACATGGAAGATTTATCTGAAATCAGCATTTCACGACACATCTGAACAGAGCTGTGGTTGGGGATAGGCAGAGCATGAGGGCGGTGTGGTTCATCTGGGAGGGCTTGTGGAGCACAGCAATGGAGGAAATGTGACCTGAAGCCTTTTTACATGCCAACTTTTAGGAGGTTAATAATGACAAGTTACCTTAACCAAAGATAATTTTATTGGGTTCAATATTCAAGCATCATTAGGTTAAGGTCTTTTAGAAAAGTAAACCAGTAAGAATCAAAAACCCCAACCTTATGAATGGCAATTGGTACATGAGGTTTAATTTTAAATAAAATTTTATCAGGCTTGTGAAAACATGCCAAAAGCCAAATTATGCTACGAGTCTAAAATTACCAAACAAGATATGAACAAAATACTCCATTTTCAAAAAAAACAAATATAGGTTTAATGCTAATCGTCCAAAATTGACATTAGTCTCTTAGTATAAGGCAAAAATAGTAATTTTCTTTTATTTTTTAACCTACAATAAGTACAATCAGCAGTACTTGCTGTATAGAATATGCATCATTGAGATCTTTCAAAAGCAAGATCAGCAGAGAATGCTGACTCATGCGTTGTAAGATCTTCTCAACATATTGACAATTCCATAGCAATCTCTGAAAACGTATCTGGGCTAAGGAAGGACTGGATTAATGCTGCCAAGTGGTTTTGTTAAATGTGTGCATAATTTAATTTTCATGCACTACAAGCACATTTCTGGGTTATAGCCATGTAGCACAAATAACATTTCTTGCAGATCTAAGGGTGTGTCATTATACATAAAACCATAGAAAAGACCATAAAATACTCTATGCAATCTTTAAGCATCCGTCTTCAATATAATTGTATTTACATATTTTATGAACTTATAATATGTAATAAGCCACTGAAGACATTTTTACAATATTTATTAGATTATGAATTTATAAATTCAAGGACTCAGAGGCACATAGTTTAAAAGGCCAAGAACACCGAAACTAATGAAGTCACAGAAATCAGAATATTTATGGACGTAACATCAGTAAAAAATAAAAATCACATCCAAACTAAAAGCAACACTTCTTAAGAGTCATCCTTCAAAGTTAGCATAATAAAAAGTTCTCATTTCCCTCAAAGAAAAATAATTCATCCCACCTACCAAGCTAGAAAAACCTATTTACAGTTGTACTTTGATCAGAAGTATCATTAAGTTGTGTAATATAGCCACTTCTACTCTGCCATTAGAATTTAACATTTCTCTTAAAGTATAATTGTATTTACAAATGCATAAATATTGTAACTCCGATCTTCATTAAGATCTGAATGAAAACAGGTCATTAAGTCACAATACAAACGTGTTAGTGGAAAAAAGTGTTTGGGGCAGCTGCATATTCAGTATCATTCTCAAAGAATAGAAAGCCAATACTTCTGATAAAGCTCAAGTTCATCAACCAGACCAGGTCTTTAAGTTACGTTAATGAAGATTAAACCTCTTCTGTGTTAATTCTTTACATCGGTTTCTTCAGTCAACTTTCACCACACTGTATATCTTGGTTACAAACCAAAAGCATGCAAAGAATCCAATTGTCCCTAAAAAAACAAACAAAAAACCCAGTTACACATTAGGAAAACTGACACAGGAGACAAATTTCTATCTGTAGTCCATAAATCAGGACATACATATATGCAATCTGCTATCTTTAATCTTCAGCAGACAGTACCTGGTCTTTATAGGCATCAACCACTATATAAAGTATCTCATTATTTTCATAATCGTAGAGCTGATCACATGGAAGACTCTTGTGTTAAGATATTTCTGTGTTATTTCTCTTCCTACGTATTTGTGCTGTGTTGTTTCATTATTCCCCAGTCCAACTCCTTCACATTGCTCCATTTCACCCTTCTTCAGTGACTAGTCCCACACTTTACATGATCTGCTCAGCTGGTCAGAATGTTGTTGTTATATTTATCAAATCAATTAGATTGACAGCATCAAATGGAGTTCCCATTTCTCAGTTGTACTTTAAGGTCTTGGAAAATTATAGCACTACCTTTATTTCTGCATAAATCAAGTTAATACAAGTTTTGAACCATAGCGTAGTTACTACGCAACTTGTACTTCCTATTGAAAACATGCATTACATACCTTAAAAAGAAACACTTCTGAAATGCTTAAGGCAGTCAAAAGGTATAAACAAACTTGAACTGAAATTTAAGTATGAATACTGTTTCCCTGATAACTTATAAGCCTTTTAGCTAAAGAAAAATAGCTCCGCCCCTTCTCTTTGTGAAACTCCAAGAGAAGTTTTTAACAAAAATATTCTTTTGAATGCAAAGTAGTTAATACAGTTGGGTTTTGTTAATCTAACAGTATCACTTCAAAGTGCAGCCTCAATTAGAAAGATGATGGACTCAACAGCAGCTCAGAACACTTATTACGGGAACCTTCATTTCCTACAAAAACTAGGACAGGAAAAGAGTTCCGAAAATTTCCGATTTTTGCCTGAGTACGTCTTCTAAAATCATAGCCTTAACTTACGCAAGAGCCAAGTAAGTTCTTTAAAGAAAAAAAAAAAAAAAAGCACCTTTATTTTAGATCTGATAAGAGGTACCACAAAAGTTGTGTGCTAACTCATTCACGATACAAGCTTGGAAGGAACCATGAATGATATTACGGTAATTTTTTTTTAATTTTTTTTTCCCTTCACGCTTGCTAAACTACTGATGTTTAACCGACTCATTTACTATGATACGTAGTTGTGGTCCCAGCTGTGAATCAAAGATTTGTCATGTAGCTCCCGGTATTTTGCCTGCTGAGTCTGATCAATGACCTGGAATGCAGTATGGATGCAAGTGCCTGAAGCATGTGTTACACTGACATAGCAGCAGGGCACCGTCAAAACCCTTCCTGATACTGACGATTTTTAACAGATGAGTAAGCAGCAGCAGAATAGTTTTGATACAACAATTACAATTTTTTCTTTTTAGCTTCTTTATCATCGTGACACAGAGAGTCAGTTGCCTTTAGGAGCAGTTTTTGCTAAATTGCTAATATGTTTTTTCATTTAAGAAACTGGAGAAGAACTGCCTGTCCCTTTACCCTGCCTCTGTTTCTGTAAAACCTCATCTCAAAGCACTTCAGTAAATCTCAGAGAACTGAGCATACCTGCCTTTGAATGCTTATCAACCTAAATAGACAAAACTACTCTTAAATCTTATTCCCTCAAATTAAAGGATAATTTGCACTTAATCTTGTGGGAATTAAGATAAAAAAAAAAAATCATTAAGCATACGATGTTTCAAAGTCCTAACAGTTTAGTTAACTTCACATGTATTTTCCTCCCCTAATCTCAATATAGAAACTGAAAATTTCAAAAAACAAAAGCATACAAACTCCAAGAGCTTAGTTCAAGTTGCACAGTAGCCTCTCCACTGTCCCAATTCCATACAAGTGACTACCACAGAAAGCATCTGAAGGGGTCTGAGGGTAAACCACACCTCTTCTTTGCCTGCTTGTGAACCTGCCCTGAAAAGGTCTCCCTAAATTTGCTGGCAGGCACTGCACAGCCCATTGGTCAATTGAAAGTGAACGTGTGAGCAAAGGTAAATGGTGATGCACTGGACACATCTTAATGCCTCTAGACAATGTCATGTGACATGACCGACTTGAAAGAATAAGGGCAAAAGATGGAAATTATATAAGTACCTTAGGTGCAGAAAGGCAGCTAAGCCAAGTCTCAGCCAAGAAAATTTACTGTAAATCCCCTTTATTGTAAATGTGTGCACTCCAGAATTGCTGCATGCATCCAAAGTAAACAGAGTGAACAAAGGAGACAGGATAAACACAATTCTGGTTTTGGCCAAAACTGTTTTACTATTAAAGGCAGACATGCTGAACATCTGTTGGAAAAACTAGTGAAACTAAATTAATTGACCTTACACTTATGTAAGGCCTAATTATTTTTTCATGCTACTCTAAGTTTGCACCACATTTAATTTGTCTACATACAGCAGTACACATTCATTTTTAGTTGAACAACCATGCATTCTTAAATTCTTTAGTTCAATGAGACTGTTAGTAAACCCAGATCAGAAGTAAAGGTTAAGAGAAAGGCAGGGTGAAAAATAAGGCAGAGAGAAAAAGGGAGGCAGAATCTCTGATCTACACATTCAGAATGGCTAACCAGTACACAAAGTATACATAAAAGTAGAGATGATGTGTAACTTACAAAATATCCACAAGCAATGCCAAAACACGTTAGACTGAATTAAAAAGAAGGATGGAAGATAAAACTAACCACTTTTGGAACACAGCTTGATCACTTTTCAAAGAGATTATATAACATACTTAAGTTCCATTCCCTCCTTTTAACAGGCAATGACCCAAGAAACTCCTTGCACGCTCTTGCTCCTGTTCATAATCTGCATTCAGTTGTGGTGCACAAACTGCTTCAATACTTCCTAAGCTGAAGTGGCAATGTCCTTGAAATTAATATTTGGTTACACTTAAAATGAACAGCATTCTTAAATGTCAGGTTTTTCCCCATGAGTTTTTTTTTTTGTTCTCCTATGTTAAGTGAAAATGAAAAATCTACTTATGGTGAGATCTGTATTAAAAGCTCTGATAACAAGCCATTTGTGTTCTAGGAAGCCTCAAAATATAGCTGGTATAGCTGTATACATAAATACATATCAAAGCCTTAGGAATCATTAAACTTCATCATAAACATGGAGCTTAAAACTATTTAAAGCACCAATCAGTTCAAAATAGTTTCAAAAATATTGCTCTGTAAAGTCCACAAAGACGGATTACATTCAGCTGGAACGGAATTTAGTCTTTTTAAAATTTTTGAGGAGTTGGCAGTTGCTGCCTTCCTGCATAAGAGTTTGAAAGGAGACTTCTTGCATTTTCACTACCATTCTTCCTCCCTAAACAAGGGATGTGTGTGTCTAACTGAAGATTCCTTATTAGTACTGAAGATGACAAAGGAAGATTTTATGACCTCATCTCATTTACTGAAGAGGCAATTGAAATGCAGCACCTGAGAGCTGCTTTTCCAAAAGCTCACAATAAAAGTGACAAGGTTCTGACAAGACTGCATCAAAAACAGTGAAGAAATTCTGTCTGCTTGCCATGCCACTTCAATGAAATTGGGAAAGAAGGCAAATGAAAAGAAGAAAAAAAAAAAAAGTATTATCTGCCAACTTGTAGTCCTCTCTCTTCCTTCCTCCTATTCCACAAAAGCTGCAATTTCTTCCTTAATTGACACTGTAACTGTATACTTGATTGTGTGATTTGAAGTGTGTTTCTCCAAAAACAACTAATTTAAAAACCTGAGTTTCTCACATGACTAACATAGGAATGAAATCTGGAGTAGTATTTATCACATTTAAAGGTGTCATATTTGAAGACCTAATTGTAGGCCACACCTGAAACTAGCAGTAGTTTTGCCTCATCCTCACTTAATCTCTCACTAAAATTTGTGATCAGAGTTGCAAAATGCTACACAACTACCTGGAAAAAAAATCAAAGACATATCTTGACACAGAACTATGAGTTTGTATAAGTTTTGCCGAGGATCCTACTGTGCAAAGCTAAACTCAAAATTTAAAATTAAGGTTCAATATACTTACCTGTGAAAAGGAAGAAGATCAAAACCATTATCATAGTATAACCAAAATATAAAATGGTGCTAGCTGTTCCAGTGATTTGCAGCTTAGAAAAAAAATAATGTATTGCATATATTAGGAAATAAACTGCAGTGAAACCGCTAGTGAGAAATGAACGCCACTGCCAGTGATAGTCCTAGAAGGGGTGTGGGGGGAAAAAAAACAAACAACCATGAGTAATATTTCATACACCTCTAACGCACTGACCCTATTACTAAATGCAGAGCTACTTTTTCTATTATCACTTTATCCAAAAGTGAGTTTTTATAGTTTTTATCTACAGGAAAAAACCCTATATATAACCAACACTGCTTTAACTACACCATCCACAATTAGAGATAAGACACCTAAATATCAATATCAAATAGGCAAAAAACAAAAACCCCAAATAAGCCAGACCTACGATTGCCAGCCACAGAGATTTCTTTTCCCAAGGTTGGGCATGTCCAAAATGCACTTTGTTCAATCAAAGTTAATGGATTAGTTTAGCATCTTCAGAAAACAGGGAGTTAGACTCTAAAGATGAGATACCTGACTTAGCGGTACTCAGTGCAGTGTTTTATTATTTGTTACAAGTTTTGCCAAAAGCAGCCCGCTTCACTTCTGCCTCACATTTTAAAGACATGGTTTAAGGACATCTAGTAATGGTCTTTATGTTGAATTCTGGAACACTTATTTCCAATTACAAAAGCCTTAAAATTTTTTTGAAGCATCCTTAAAACAACATCAAGTATGAATACTGAAGAATATTTCTTACCTCTGCACATAGATGGAAGTAGCAGAGCAATATTGTGGCCTCAGAACATGTAATAACCAAAATAATGAATACCAAAAACAGGAAGCCAAACATGTAATACATCTGGTGAGACCTATAAAAGGGAGTTTTAAAAAAATAGATTTAAAATGGACACTGTGCCAATAGTATTTCTTCATGTGCCGTAATAACACCTTCACCTTAAGTATTCCCCTTCCTACTGAGGTACTGACAGTTGTGTGGCCATACAATTGGCTAACTTTTTTCTAACTGATGAATAGGAGCCTTGGCAGCTCAGTCTGAAAACAGCAAGAAAGCAAGCCCAAAAGCATGGTCCTGGTTGGGATTTTACAGAAAGAACTGACTAGACATAATGAGTGAAATCACAGTTCTAGTGAAGTCAGTGTGACCTCTTCCACTGACTTCAGCAGAACTTAGATTTCACCTCACATTTCAATCAAAGAGGCAGAGCCGCAAAATAACAAGAAATGTCAAATGCTGTAGCTGTCTACATTGGGTAGAGGCACCTATTCAAGGTTCAGAAACAGTTTAACGAGATCCAGTAACTAAATTGTGCCAGAAGGAAGACAAATCCCTCACAGTAGATTAGTTTGTCAGTGTGCTATGAGCTCACATCAGAATTCACTTACACTGGACTAGTCTTTGGTGCTGTATTTTTGAAAAGAATTACTCTCTGATGCCTTTATAAAGATTTCATAAAATTTGTTTTTGTTCCCCCCCCCCCCCCCGAGTAGTAATACTTTTCTAGCCCAACAAGAGCTACAAAACCCCCCTCAAGTCAATTTTAATATACTTACTACTCTCAAATTATATGTCATATGTCAGCTTCAGAGCCACTTCCACATGAAGTTAGAGAAGTAGCATGAGAAAACTAGCTATTTGAATATTGTAGGTCAGCTGTAAATTGCTAAGCATATCACAGCCACTTCCCTACACACCTCGACAAGCAAAACAGGCACTGAATATCTTCTAAACCACGAAGTGTTAAAAAGATGTTAACATTTAAATTTTTATTGAACCAGTATCCTGGTAACTTTGCATCACCAAAAATCAGTCAAAGCATCCTGAAGAAAAAAACTTTCACAAAGAAATTATCACCTTTTATGACAGAGAAAATTCAAATAGATTGTGGTTAACTTACCAAATACTATTGAGAATAAAGAACAACTGTATAAAGATACATCCAAAAGGCAGAATCCCTCCCATGATAATGCCAGGTAATGGCTTTGTATAGAATGATTGCTCAGGAATCTGACGAGGAATTTGATTTGTGCGAACAGGGTGTTCAATAGCCTTTAAACGAAAATAAGAAAATACTAAATAAATACTGCCAAACTACAGCACCACCTTTTTGCTTTCTTTTTGAAATGAGTGGTAGCAAAAGTCTATTATTTGTTATGAGCATGCGTATACCCAACGACCACTAACTACATCTGCTTTCGCTACCAGCCGAGCTACCAACATTTGCTAGGCAAACAAGCTAAAAGACAACTCTTATTGAAAAGATAGCAACAGATATTTTGGACTTCCCTTTTCATGATTACCTGTCTATGACCTGTTACAGAGCCTGAGCTGATTTCTCACTTTTCAGCTGGGGTGTAGTGGTGGTACAGACTCTTTCTTTCCCCTTCTAAAAATCCCTTTGTGTTGTTTTTCAGGATTTACTCCAAGAATCACATTAGGGTAAACTTACAAACTGAGAGGGTTCAATCTGGCAATTAAATCCTAATTTGAGATACATGCATAGATCTGCATGGCAGGAGAAAAAAATTAAGGCAGATAAATGCATACTTTCCCATCTTTTCCCTTTCATAAAGATTACATGAAGAGCATCAATAGATACTTGCTTGGTGCTTGCTTTGTGATTCAATTTTAATGTATTTGTGACACCTGTCATGTTGCCTTACAGTTTATCAAATTCTCGTTTCTTAAAGGAACTGCCTCTGTACAATGCAGGGGGGGTGGTGCTGGAATTTCAACATAGTTGTCAGAAAAAAACCACTGACTTTTGGTTAAGGAAATGAGATAACTACAATCTACATTAAAAGTGCCTTCTAAGATACTTAAATATTCTCTGAAGGTATTACATCAGAGCTACAGAGAGCTGGGACTCTGGCTTTCTGTACAGGAAAAAACACAAAAATATCTCAACTTACAGATCTTTAAGTTTGTGGGGCACAGTAAACCACTTTTTAAACAAAAAGAGAAGAACAGATTTCATTATTTAAGAAGGTTTGGTCACTAGTATCACACAGAGCCCTCATATAAATAAGCAAAGGCAATCCATTTCGGAGTAAGTGATAACCATTTACAGGACACTTAAGCAAAGAAATTTCACAAGAACTCTAGCAACTTCATCAGAAATATCCTCAGTGTAGAGGGCAGACAGGAACAAAAAACATAGGGGAAAACCAGAAATGCGTAAATTGCTTTCCCTTATGCTTGACTGGGCCAACTGATTTTTTTAGTAATGAAAGAGAGGCTAATTAAAATAAAAATGCCCAAATCACTGCTTTATCTGGAGCACACTGCTTTATCTGGAGCAGTCACTCAAATACAATGATAACCCTAATTGTTGCAGAGAAATATCATCACCAACAACCAATTGAATATCAAAGTGTTGGAATCCCAAGATCAGATATCTAATGCAGCTCCAAAGTAACTGAACAGAACTGGAGCTGACAATGCAACTAGCTTAGGTGCTAACTCAGTCATAGTCTATAAAGTAAAAAAAAAAAAGCGTATACATGTGTATACACACGCTTATAAAACAGCTTCTCAAAACCACTTACGTTTTTCTTAAAACCAAAATAGGCGCCAATAAACGTCAGCGGTACAGATATGCAAAACCAGAGTGCCAAAATAGCAACCAAAGTACCAAATGGAATAGCTGCTGAAGAGCCTTCTCCCCAGAGAATGAGGTTCATGATAAAAAAATCTGCAAATACAATTCTGAAAAATACATAACACACTTAAAACACAGAAATACTCCTTAATATTTAATAATGTTAACAAAACAATAGCACTGCATTAAGATTTTCATGTAAGTCTTTGTTAAAACCAAACAACACACACAAAATATCAAAATGAAGAGGTCAAACAAGCAATTCTTTGTTAATCTAGTGGGACTGAACTCCAGCAGGAGCTGACGTTCCAACTAAGCAATTTCAAATATATGCTTGTCTTAACTATACTTCAGGGTAAGACTGCTTGCTGTGATTAAGTAGAAAAATTTATCACAGTGGTTATACAGTATATGACACTATATAAGACCAACTACAGGGTGGTCAGAGAAACAGCCTAGAGAGTAAAAGAAAGCAATAAAAAAAGTGCGCCTGTCTAAAACTTACTACTATCATAACACTCTTTCTTAAATCAACCTTTTCATGTAATGTGAATAAACAAATGCTTACGAAAAAAACCCCCAAACCAACAACCTAAGGATGATATGCCATTAACGTATTCATCTTTGTCAAAAGTGCCGTGATATTCTTGTAGCTTCTGGAATAAAGGGACACTGTAATAAGATTTACTTGTATAGCTGAAACTTAAAATTAGCTATGCATGTCAGAGAACCAATTTAATTCTTTTAATCATGGCGATATTCTCAACTTACCCAGGACAAAGGAATGATGTCAGCAGGACATTTGTTTTCCATTTCTCACCTCCAAATGCTGTATTAAAAGATTTGACAGTCATCAAAACATGCATTAAGCTCACAACTATTAATTTTCCAGTCCATTTACCTGTTACACTTTGGTTGCAAATACTCAGACATTGTGCTATCATGCCCGAGTCTCAAACACTAAACTAAATCTTCAGTAATAAAACTGAATTCCCTCATCATATTGCTTAATCACAGAGCTTCAAAGCAAAGAAAAATCTCAGACCAAGGTCAGGAAAAGTATCCAACTCAATAAGATGGGTCTCTGACCACTTTATCTGCTCAAAGAAGGAAGCAGATTTACAGTACTTTTAAGTCTTAAAAAAAACAGTTTAAACTTGGAGTGATTAAGAAGTTTAAGCTTTCTAGCATTTGACTGCAGGTTTCAGTAAGAAAAAAAAACCATAAATACATGAAAAGCAAGCTTAACAGTTTTCTTGAAATAATTCTTTCTACAAATCTTACAAGAAAGTCAGGACCAACACACTTAGAGGAAGTAGTGATGTCCTCTTGAGTCTTAACAGCATTAATAACATCGGTGATACTAAAAGACCAAAGATAGCTTTATTAAGAAAATCTTTATGAATTTGCACTATGCTGATAAAAATTCCAGTCAGCATACTTTCAATTGAAAATATCCTGCTGGAATTCGGTGAAGCTGACAATTTCATCTGAGCACTGCCATAATGACATGCTTCTTTACTTCAAGAGTCAGAAGTGATTATGGTTAAGAGTGATTTTAATTAAGTTTCTATTTCTTCATAAAATCTTGGTAGAACATGGGACCAGTTAAGATTAACCATTTAATTTCAACTCAGTTTTCATTTTTTAAATGCAATGTTGAAAAATCAAAAATTTTAGAACTGGTGTCGTGGTTTAACTCCAGCCAGCAACTAAGTACCACGCAGCCGCTCACTCACTTCCCCCATCCAGTGGGATGGGGGAGGAAATTGGGAGAAAAAAAAAAGGTAAAGCTTCTGGGTTGAGATAAGAACGGTTTAATAGAACAGAAGAGAAGAAACTATAATGATAATACTAATAAAATGACAACAGTAGTAATAAAAAGATTGGAATGTACAAATGATGCACAGGGCAATAGCTCACCACCCGCCGACCGACACCCCCGCCAGTCCCCGAGCAGCGATTCCCTGCCCCGCCCCCCCCACTTCCCAGTTCCTAAACTAGATGGGACGTCACATGGTATGGAATACACCGTTGGCCAGTTTGGGTCAGTGGTCCTGGTTGTGTCCTGTGCCAACTTCTTGTGCCCTGGCTGGCCATGAGAAGCTGAAAAATCCTTGACTATAGTCTAAACAATACTGAGCAACAACTGAAAACATCAGTGTTATCAACATTCTTTGCATGCTGAACTCAAAACATAGCACTATCAGCTACTAGGAAGACAGTTAGCTCTATCCCAGCTGAAACCAGGACAACTGGATATCCATTTCAGCTGCATTTTGGTTTATGTTTCACATTACTTTATTTGTATATTATCAAGGAGAAACATTCATGTTTACATGCTCTATACAGGGTATGGACCACCTCGTCTTATAACAAGGATGTCTCTGGATCAGTCACTCACTGTCTTAGTAGTTAAACACAATATTCAAGTATCAACTAAATGATTCCCAAGAAGTATAATATGAAATGTAATTATTATTAGCTGTATCTCCACCAAAGATACAGGATTCAATTTACTATCAAATACACATCAAAATATCCTTCAAAACACATAATATACAGCATGATATAAAGAATAATTCTGTCCTCAATTATGCTCTTAGTCCTGAAGTCTCCTTCCATTTAAGTCTAATGGCTTGAAGATTAGGAAAAGGAATAGTTCACTATCACATCACTATGCTGTGGAAAAACTCCTTACAAAATACAAACTCTCTTTCCCCAATGGTTGTCCCCACATGAAAATTACAAAATGGTTAGAAGAAAGAACTCCAATGTCTACTGTCAGGCTGAAGTTCAGAAATAAACTCCTTCTCTAGCCCTGTATGCTCAGAACTAAAATAGTCCAAAAGATCCACCTTGCTCAGTCATAAAGAGTCTTTTACCTTGAGGAAGGCAATTAAAGCAAGCTCTGTGTGGAATGGCATGCTTCACCTTAAAATACACCAGAGGGTACAGGGGCAAAGCATTTGAGGTCAGTAGGCAGGCCTTGAAACAATAGCTGGGATCAGTGAAGGACAACAGTATCAACTAACTACTGTCAGGTGCCCAAACACCACTGGGTTGATCTCTACCACTACAGAACACCTAATAATCCTTCCCCCTGTGCCCCTACCACAGTCTGATAAGCACCATTCTCCCAAAGAGCAAGGAACTAGCTAAAAAAGACGTGACATATCACAGGCATGCAAGAACAGAGGTTCATGATTTGGGGGAAGGAAAAAAAAAAGTTACCAGGCAACATCGATGGCTAAAACTAAATGCAAGTTATCACCGTGCCCCCCAAGTGTAGGAAACAGAAGTACAAAACTATCTGATGTAATGAGCTTAGTACTAGTAAAATGGAATTTACTTCCCAATTCCATAAATACGTAGCAGCAACAGCAATTCAAGGTCTTTAGGCACGATCACATCAAAACCAATGTAACCATGTCAGTGCTCTATATGTGTTTTCAGTTGTTAAGGTAAGTATGTTTCTCCAACTTGCCCTGAGGGAAATTACAAACAGTACTGCAAAATAAAACCAGTTCTGTGATGATAATTTACTTTAATGAACTTAAGCCTTGTCATTTTAAATAACTTTTACTCACATTTGTAGAATCTGGCAGCAACATAACCGGCTGGAGTTCCAAGCAGTACCCACAAAACTACAGCACAGGTCATTAGAGCTCCCCGGTTAGCAGGTGACAAAAATCCCAGGCAAGCAAAAACTATGAAGCAGAGATGCACAATTTTAGAAAGCATCTATACATTTGACTTAAAGCCAGTACATCAGTTATCTTAAAAATCTGTGTACTATGTTGCATATCTATTATGTCAGCTCAGCTGTTCCTAACCCAAAGACTTTTAAGAAATTTCTAGACAAAAACCTAAACTGCTATTTTTACTAGTACCATGCAATTAGCAGTGAAACATCATCTGTACTCAACTAACTCCTCCCCACTTTATTACTTACACAGGGTAACAAAAGTCATTATTAAGATCTGTGTGCCAGAGCCTAGAAAAACAGACAACAGCATTCCTTTTCTTGGGGGCCTGAAAATATCACCATGAACCAGTTTCCAGCCAAATTCTTCTTGAGCATCTTCCTGTAAAATAAAATACAACTATTTTAATACAATAGATTGCCATTTAAATAGTCTGTTACAGAAATACATTTAGCTGAAACAATTACATTCCAAATAAATTTTAGGGGGTACATTTTAGACTTACAGTGGAATCCATCTGATTGTATCTTGCAATGTCTTTATGCAGTGTCCTCAACATAATCATAGCTACCATTCCAGACAGAAAGAGGACAATCACCAAAGAATTCATAATACTGAATTTAAAAAAAAATAAAAAAAATCATTATTCAAATTGCAATGTAAACACTTCAATACAGTACACTTGAAGACAAACTTTCTTCTCACCTAAACCACTGAATGTGAGTGTGAGGCATGGATTCCAAAATATAATCCCATCTTGATGCCCACCTTATACTTTTTTCTTCCTGAAAGAGTAAACACAGCTTCAGATACAGTCAGTATCCAACTTGTAAATTTACAAGTTGATGTTCGTGCAATCTTAAATCTCATGACAAATCAGAAATTTCATGTTGCATGCCTTAAAGGGAATAGTTTAATAATAGCTACTGAAAACAAACACAAGATTTGACCATAGAATCTAAACCAAAATATTTTCTGAGTAGTATTGAGCACCCATGTCTTCTTAGGACATAAAGGGCTATCAAACTAATTTGTGATTCCTCTCTTGAAGAATTACAGTAATTCATCTGGAATTCAAATGACTAGCAGAATAATGTAAGAACATGCTTTAAGTGTAAGTCAACACCACAGACATTGAGAAGCTAAGCTCTGCTATATTGTCTCCTGTATAATATTCCACTTTCTAGATGGTGCTTCGTCCAAATTACCCTTTACTTTCCTACAACCTCGTTTCAGTACCAACTACCAATCCAATTACATTCAGCTTATACTGCAAGACAGATGGGGACAATACTACAGAACTTACATTGTTAGTACAGGGAAACAAATTATTCCTTCAGGCATTTCAGCAGATTATACTTATTCAGACTGAACATTCACTGGTCAGAAACACTTCAAAAAGAGCATTTCTTTATTTTATTTTGCAGAGTAAACATGAAAAAAGGAATAAACAGTGCTGATCAACCTGAAGTTTGCTACTAAACAAACCACAAACACTAGCATCAATTAATAAAAATGGCTAGGTGTCTTTTTGACAGGATGTTATGTCAGTATTTTGTAACATACAAGAACAAGAGATGCTTACCAGTAAAGACAGGTTTTGAAAATATAAAAACCAGTGGGTTAAAAAAATCTATCCAAGATCAAACAACGAGGTCACCGAGGTAATAAAACTAGGTCTCAAAGCAAGCAACAAGTTTCTGAACCAGTATCAACAATTCTAGGACAGAACTGTATTTTTCCCCATACCTACACTGCCTTTTTTCTATCTTCCTGAGATGACCTGATCTGCCAACCAGATGGAATTTCAGAAGACTACCTCCAGTGATGTAACATTGTGCACAGGACAGTAACACACACACACAGCTGGACATGTCATTTTTTAAAGAGAAACAATATCATAGCATGAAGCTAAGGTCATTCTTAATTGCGAACTTCTCACAGGTTTCCAGAAGTACTTGCTTTTCAGTATATAATTTCAGCATCATAACTGATATAATTTCTCAAAATATAATTGTCATACATAATATAACCCCTTCTTAATACTTTTCTTATACCATTTATTGTATTTTGAACTTTACCATGTAATCCAGTACATTACTACAGTAAAAACAATCATGGTAATTCTACAAACAGTGCTATTACAGGTTATAAGAGATAAAAGGAGCTCATGCCTCATAAACTGTGGCAATGTAACGATACTGTAAGATCAGTGCTTTACTGCGTACTTCTTATGACAGTGGCAGTGGATCCCACATCCTAACTCAACGCTACCCTCCAACTAACTTTAAAGATCAACTATTTAGCCTCCATGTCACTACAGTTGAACTGAATCCTACAGCAGGCTTTAAGTCTAGAATTAAGATAGATACATGAACAGCTTTGACATAACAATGGCCTATCATTTTGAAAGACACCACTGACCTTGCAATCAGAACAAGAAAAAGGTTAAACAAAAATAAAAATTGCCTTATTGCTATTTTTTAATCTATTAATTACCAAGATTTTGATTATCGTCTATAACAAAAAAAAAAAAAAAAAAAGAAGACTCTTTCATATCCAGAAGTATCACAGAATTATTGAGGTTGAAAACATGAACTGCTGTGTGTGAGCTATCCCCCTCAGTACATACACAAGGAGTCAAGAAATCCAATTTGTTATAATCTGCACTCTTTTTAGCAAGTCAGTTGCATTTTACGGCCTTAGACTAATAGGGAAACAGTTTGGGAAAGAGTTGGAAACAGTTTGTCCTGCAAACTCCATTAAAAAAAAAAATAATTAAAAAAAATATCTTTCTTGCTTATCACCAGAATGAGACATATTCAAGTATCACTGCTCCCTGCAGCTGCCTGATATACTGCTCTTCTGCTTTTAAATTGAGAATAGAGGAACAAAGAATACCAGCTTCCTACTCCTTTGCAGATTTCCACTGAAGACCTTGGAGACAAAGCTTTTGCAAGCAGGAACACAGAAAATTATCAGCTTCAACCTACCTACAACAGTAGTTTGCTGAAACATACAATTTCTCAGACTTAAGAGCTTGGACTGAAAAATAATCTACCAGACAACCTAGATAAACACAGAAATTGTGATTCTTTTAAAAAACACATATGCATTTGACATTCAGTGGGTGTGGGGTGGTATGCAAAATTGTAAAGAGTGTGGTGAAACCCCAAGCCATCTCTGACATTCCAGTTCAAATAAAGTTTTAAACCCACAAATTTACTATTCTGAGATAATTTTAGTTGTCCATCTTTAAAATTCAGAGTATTCATGCCTGATTTTAAGATGTAACTACCACAGAAAGCTTAGTACTCACTTGAAAAGAAACCGAGTATGTGTAAGCAATTTTGACTTCTCCATTAGCCTTATTACTTATATCCATAGGTACTCCTGAGCAATCAGGGTTGTCTGGATGAGTATGCTTGTAACTGTGGGAATTAAAAATACAGAATGAAAGCTGCTTCACTGACAACACTCTTAAGAAAGAATTCATTCATCTTACAAACGCATCAGTTTCATCCAGGATTCTTCCCTTAAATATAAACATTGTTCTTAATGCCTCAAATTTCAGAACTCATAAGTAATGTATCATAATCACAGGACTTTGATACTTGAACTTTTTAAACAAAAGTTGTCTCTTCTAAAAAGAAAACTATGGAGAACACAGTCTTTAAAGCAGAACACTAAAAATGAAAGAAGTCTGAGTATTGCTGAGAACCTCCAAAACACTCAAAAAGTTACAACAGAATTACTACCTTCTATCAGAAAAATATACTTTCATCATGATGCTGGACCAATAATGCAACAAACTCAGTTGTTGTTACACCAAGAATACAAAAGACAAGAGGCTAAGAAATAATAAAACAGACATCAGTTGTGCAAAAGCCACATAGACACCAGAACAACAGATGAGTCTATTTGTGAAATCATTCCATTCAAATCCTGATTGCTGAAGAGATCAAACATTGCACTCCGATTACTCCTGCATCAGGCAACAGTGGTCTATTCCATCACAAGACAAAATGTTCCCCAGTAGGGAAATGAGGATTGCTTCACTGAACACACATCACTTCCAGGTTTTATCTTTTTTAGGCCCAAACAGGAAAGAGTGCACAAATATCTATCCAATTCAGAACAAAATTATGTTAGACTGTCCTACATTACACTACACCAATCGACAGGTCACATATCAGAAAACATTTCTGACTAGCAACAGGTCTCCAAATCAAAGCAAGTATCTTGCGATGCACCACTGTTTGATGACAAGTTACTTCTGAGTACCAACCTTTTTGGTTCAAGTTTAGCAGCAACTAGTCTTGCTCCCAGAGCTTCATTCTCCACAACATGGTAATATATTATTATGTCAACGTGGTTGAAGATATAAAAAGTATCTTTCTCATGAAATTCTGACTGCAATGTTAAAAGATGATGTTAAACATTAAAAAAAGAGAACGACATCTAAAAGCCTTAGACAGAAGCTTACATAACAGAATTTTAGACCGCGTACAGTTTTCCTGTCCAGAAGTTCTGGAATACAAAGATAGTAAAGGCTTTGCATTAAAGCCTTGCATTAAAAAGACAAACTGAAAAGTTAACGCTAAGAACTGTCTTACTACAGTTGAAAAGTAGAAAAACGTATTTAAATATAAAATGTATTTATATTTATTAAAATATTTCGGTAACTGAAGATGTCCCATTTTACTTATTGAAGTAGAAAACTGAATAGATAACAATATGATAATTTTCATATCAGAAGCATTTCTCAAACATCAGCTATTTTAAAACAACATGTATATTTTTCATAGATTAAATAGAACCTTCCAAGACAGAATCACCTTGACATTTGAACCAAAGATGCACAGGGATGAACTGCAAGCAGCAGCCAAGAATGCTGAATACAAATCTCAGGTGAAGGGGAACATCATCTTGGAACTTAGTCAATTAAAGCGGTTCTTAAGTCACAAGCATTTTG
The DNA here is from genome assembly GCF_929443795.1 of Astur gentilis. Lineage (NCBI taxonomy): Eukaryota > Metazoa > Chordata > Aves > Accipitriformes > Accipitridae > Astur > Astur gentilis. The sequence continues at coordinate 4,787,803 of NC_064892.1, forward strand.
TCTACTTTAAGTTCAATTAGTACTTCTTCAGGGTTCTATCCCCACCCCTTTCTACAATGCACCCTAATTATAAAAATAGTTCTATAAACAAAGTGTTCTTCCACAGTCCTTCAGTTACTCCTTCAAAGGTTAGTTTCCTTTTATTAAAAACAAGTATTTAAACAAGATTAGAAGAATATTGCCAGATTACGTATTTGATCTTAAATGCATCCATTCACATGGAGCCTCTGAAACCAATTCATTATGAAGGCAAGGAAACAAAATTAGAAACTGCAGAAACTGTCATCTTTGGTAAAATCCATTAAGTAAAACCAACCATTTTGATAAAACCAAAACCCTATTTCAGGTTCTCAGTAACCTCTCCATGGAAGAGGTCTGCAGCAATCTAAAGACATCCTGGACTTTCTATTCCCTTATCATCTCCATAATGCTCACAGTGCATTTACCTGGACCTCCACCAGTTAATCCAATAGATCTTTCTCTCAAAGGAGAAGCTTTGTTCACTCAGAAGTCTTATATTCTGCCTTTTTCCATTAGGCCACACAGTTTTAGGGGAAGCAATCCTTCAAGAAGTATAAATTTCCATGCAGAGGTACAAACATGCCTATGCAAACCTGCTTCCATGAAAACACTTCTATCACACAAAAACATGAAGTCCAAGCCTTCAAATGTGTAAGCTTCTTAGGCAATAAAGGATGACATGTTTTTTCTTCTCCTTCACCCTTGACATGTACTAAATGCTATGCACGTTCATCTCTCCTATTTTTTAGAGCCCTTCTCTATTAGGCAACAGAAGAGACAAAGTTCTTAGGCTTAGATGAGACTTACAAACTGTGGTACTTGCAGAGATATCAAAACGCTTACCTAGTTTTAGGCAACAAGGGTTCTTAAGATAGTGAGGACTCACCATAGAAACATGACAGAGGAGAAATGCCAGTCTTTAAATTAGTAAAAAGGGGATATTAAAAAAAAATAATAATTGCATAAACATACATTAATAACACAGGCATCTTTTGGACGTCCATCTTCTGTAATATAACAGCCAATAGGAAAACCAGGATTGCAGAACCTCTGGCCATCCTCAACATCATAACACCAGGTCACAGGCATGTTGTCCACAATCCTGTGAATGGCATAGTGACATTTCACCAACTTTCAAAATACACAGTGTAATGGAAACAAACCTGGTTAATATTAATCTAACTTTGCTACATTCATTATTGGAAGATTAACTACAAGAATAATACTTCTTTCAGATCTTAACCCATGCAACTGCTCTGACTGCCAATCCAATTTCCAAATGAGATATAAGCATGTAGCTTTTCAACTGAAAAAAATTTTTTAGAAAAAAAAATAATTTAAAATCAATCTATTTCTTCAGCTGGCGGCTTGGAAATAGGAGATTTACTCTGTGACCACCAAAACATTCTATTCACAGACTGGTTTCTGAAGTCCCCTTACAAATATAGCCCAATACATACAACTCTCCGGCTCCAAAGTCATAACAATTTAACATTTCATTATTTTGTCTTTAAAAATCGCCAAAATCATCCATTAAACCAGCCAAAATGAATTTGATAATTTCAAGTTTAAGAGAAAACACAAAATAAAAAAAACCGCCTACACACATCTATTATTAATTCTCCTGCTTCCTCATTGCTCTTCCATTGCAAAATACATTTTTCATGACACTCTTTAACCTTTTATTTTGCATTAAACCTAAAGTGTGAGTTTAATTTTTTTTTTTCTTTTGCTATTTAAGTGAATTCCTGACCATTAACCTCAGTTGTAGTTCCCCAAGAGTATGGGATATTTTAACTAGATGGTTTACATGAGCAAAAAGTTGTAAGCCACCACACATTTGGGAAATTAATCACTTTCAAACCTCCCTCCATTGTCTACCTGCTGCTTTTATATTACTGCATCACAAGACTTATATTCATATTACCTAAAAGTCCTGAGCTCAGTAGGTTTATAGTTCAGTTTCAGTAAAAAATTTGTGGAGGAACCCCACACTCCCATAAGGAGTTGCAGAAAACTATAAGACAGTAAGGTAAAAACAGTATCCAACATGCTACAAACAGTACAAATGTCAAACCCAAAAATATACTTTTAAACATAGAGAAAGATAGCAAACATGGTGACCTGTCCCTTTGTAAAAGGAACTACTAAAAAAAAAAACCCAACAAAAAAACCCCAAACCAAACCCAACCTGTTTGTTCATGTTATGAACTGTTTTAACTAGCTGAAAGATACATCCCTAAAGAAAGTCATTCAAAGAAGACTTAAAATTCAGTATCTGCCCTTAGGGCAACACTAATTGCTTCAAGGCACATTTTTAAAGGTCTGTTTAACAAACTTCACATATGAAGACATGAGACAACTGCCACTTTTTGTGCATCACTAGACCAAAAAAAAAGGGCATCCCACTGGTAGTTAACAACACATATTTTTTGTAAAACTTATCAAGATGCTGAATATCTTCTACAATTAAATGTCTCATCATTAAACCTCTAGGCTATTAACAGATACCTGATAATACTTCATTAGGTACTTTTAAATACCTAATTAAACACAGGAATTATGACTTCAGACAACAAAAACAAAGCATTATTTAATCTGTTGCATATTGTAACAGCCTCTTAAAGTAGCACTATTTTTTAAGGCACATCAACAGATGGGGGTAAAAAGAGTGGTACGTGCTGCCTTTGTTCACACAACATAGAGATCTGCATCATCCCTACCATTAGCTACCAGGCAGAAATAAGTAGCAATGTTCGTGGCTCATATTGACACAATGGAAAAGGTCAAGCCATGTGCTCCCAAAAGAGTTTCCAGGTTCTCAGGAGACTCCAAAGACTATCACAGTCACAAGCAGCAGCACCACCAACCAAATCCCACTCGCTTCACCATGCTACTATGGGGTACAATTAAGCTGCTAATTAGGAGCTATTCCAGACACAGATTCATTACGGTTGGACCATATTTGGAATTCTACCTCCATAATATATGCTAGAGATACCTCTTGCTTTTGTTAGTATTTTAATTTCCTAATCAAAACCAGGTAAAGCATTAACCTGTTGCAAATGAGTATGGTTCGGGTAAAAGCTTTCCCTTGCATCTTCTGCAGCAAAGACATCCTAAGCTGCCTTCAAGCAGCAATGCTGGAACAAATTGGTAGTTGAAGAAGCAAATCATTTTTCACAGTTAATCTTCAGATTTAAAATGACTTGAAGAGATTATACATGTGGGGCAAATGTGCTATACAACAGTGTCCTTATATGTCTCTCAAGAACATCTGGTGAGGAACATTGTCAACCAAGATATCAGTATAGCTGTTGAGTTCAATTCAGTATGTCAATTCCTAATCTTATTAAGTGGCTTTTAAAATCTTAAAAGTACTTTGCACCATCTATGTTCCCCAGGGATTTTATGATAAATTGAAGCTGGATAATAAACCTCTATTAAATCCTCACTTACGCTACCTTGCTGATCCCTGTACAACATACCCCCGTACCATACTCCTGGACCATGCATCATTCATTACAAAATCCAGCCGCTTCCACTGTGTGAAGCTGTAGCTGAGAAGAACTATCATTACCATACAAACATAAACAGGGATTCTTCATGCCACTGGTTCTAAAGCTTTAGGGCAGTGAGCCTAGCAAAAAAATAAATAGTAGAAGTGCTATTAGAAGAACTAAGAATATAAGTACTACCCTAAATTTAAAGGGAAGTTTTCACACTGAAAAACATAACTACATCTTACTAAAATCCGAACAGTCCTATCAAGTTAGCTGTACAGGCTAAAAAATATACTTAAATACACTAAGTATATTTGTAAAAAATTTAATCTAAGGGGGGGGGGGGGGGAACGACACACACAGTTTAAAGTACTTTTCTGTGTGATTAGTTTTACACTGTTCTGTTTCAGTTTCTGTCAGCTTCAGTTTTGGGCTTTCCTAAAAAACATTAATTTCTTTCAAAGAGTGACAGAATCATAGCCTTGGGAAACTATTTTTCATTTATACAACAAAACATACACAAACTTTTAAAGCTGAAGCTTTATGCCAGACTAACGTGCAACAGTGAAATTCAAAGTAGTGTAAATATTATAAATATATGCAGTATTTAATAGGAATATAACCACATCCAGCATGTTTGAAGCTCTACTTATTTCGGCATTAGGCATATACACTTTAAATCCCTGCAAAAGTAGCTGTACCTTTCAGGTGTTTTTTTATTTCTTCCTGGTTTACCTACATGAACATATGGCTATTGCCTGTGAATTCTTCTGACCTAATCTATCAACTTCCAACTATACTAATTTTCAAGAGTACCCCAGAAAGATTTACATCACTGAGCCATCGTTTATCCCTAAAAAGGGATATCCCATATTGGTTCCCAAGAGCAGTAGAAAATGCATTTATTGCGTTTCCAGCAGAGGTAGCTGTTTCAAAACTGAAGAAATGGAATGAGACATTACAGAAAAACATTTAATGACAGTGGCAACATTCAACATTTCACCTGCATTTTTACTAATATATCCAGAAAGTTTTAATCTAATTAGATGAAGACCAAAACATTTGTTTCCATGAAGCAGGGAGCACATTATTTGGAATCATATGGGCAACATCAGTTAATTATGCTCATGTATTACTTGCAAAGACATGCCGCAGGAACTCTGACAACTTCGTGCCCAGGCTTCATGGGTACCCTTGCACCCAAAGTCTGCTGTTAGCACAGCATACCAACATACAAAGCACTATACAAACATTGACAGCATGGCTGGGTATTTCCAATGTCAAGACAGACCCTGCTGATAAACATTTCCCAGCTCTTGGACATGGGTGCAGAGCATGGCTACATCCTAAGTGAAAATCAGCATGAGATGTAGCATACACATTCAGCCTTGCCCCACCCTTAATGCTTATCAGAAGAGGACCTCGATGTCCAAGCAGAAACAGAGCCCCAGCATGCTCCAAGACAACTCAGATGGTCACAGAGAGACTCAGGGAATAGGAAAGGACCAAGTGTTTATGCATTCCTCAAGCTGATTTCATTAATTAATTTCCACTGGCCACCTTTCACTTCCATATCCTACAAGAGAAACAAACTTAGCATAAAGCTCAGAACTGTCGATCACATCTCTTAGACACAACATTTGTAGAAGAGTGCAAAGGTTCTCAAGGAAAACAAAGATGACACAGCAATAGAATGCAGGTCCCCTAAGACTTTTCTCAAGCTAGGGCAGGATTAACTTCTACATTTACAGGTGCAAAGAAATAGCAGGATTTTACAGTAAGCACAGAGGCAGCACAAAAACCACACAAAGCTTCGTGTTTGGAAACAGACTCATTTCCATTATACCTGGTGCTTATCCTTCAAGTAAAGGAAATTCTTACGATGCCAACAAATAATGTAACATCTTTTGCAAGAACAGAAGGGGAATAGGTTCAGTGCAAATACCTAGCGTTTAATCTGTATTAACTTGCAAATACAAAATGATAAACTAAATTATCACCAACATACTAGACTAAGCAACCTATGAATTTTGATATCAACTTACCAATGATGTTGATAATTCAGTAGCATACTTTTTTTCAAAAAGTCTAATTTCTGTTTATCTTCTGTCTTTGTGGTATCATATGTTTTTGTACAAACAGATTTACATGTCTCCTTCTTGTTGAATGTGAACTAAGAGAAATGAAAGACATATGAGCAAACCCAAACTTTGTGTCATTTCAGTATTTAAAAAGTTTTCCCTATGCATTTATAATTGCCTATACTATAATAAAAACATGTAACAAATTACTAAGACTATGTGTATTAACCCTCCAAAGGAGGGTTTTATATTGGTGTGCACTCTAAAACCCTACTGTGATCACTGTAGGAGCCCTACGCTAAGAGCTCCTTGTTACTGATTAAAAACTGTTTTCTGCAGTGATCCACCAGACAAGTCATTTGACCTCACAGCAGCAACGCCGTCCCAGGCAGATTCAACTGGTAACTTTTTCTCCTACTACATGTAGGAGAGAAGGCAACAGCTTCAGTCACCAGAAAAGACAAGCTGGCTAACACCATTTCTAATTCTTGCATTTTACACCCGCGGTATTTTCAGATCTGGTTCCAAGAAATGAGAGCACTCAATTCCCTCTAACAAGGGGACAGCTGAGGAGCAAGAATCAGGTTTTGGCAGGTTCCAAACAGAGAATACAACCTCCACAGCATTTCAGGCTACAGCTTCATGATGCAAAGTGCATAGTTATAATTAGGTTAAATTGACAGATTTCCATTATGTGGAATTTCAGATTTTGAAGCTCTTTGAGATAAAGCTCTTGTGAAGAGGATCTTCAGGATTCTGATCTCCTTTCATCTGAACATATGCATTACAAAACACCCCTCGTCAGAGAACAAACCCTGTAAGGAGATGGTTCTATCCTCTCTCCAAACAATACTTGGCCAAGGTTTTCAGAGGGACGCTTCTTCCCTTCCGCTTGACAAAAATCAAACCTGAATTAGAGAAAAGATACGAAAGTTAATAAAATATTCTCAGCTGCAAATATTAGACCTCAAACAGTGCTCCTAAATCAACACCTTCATCAAAAGAAGCTATATAGCTTTCCTTCTAGACAACAGTTTCTTCCTTGAACTGCAAAGCAAAGTCTGAAAATCACAGTCCCATTTTGAAAACAAAACAAACCAAAGCAAAACCAACAATGAAATCTCTTCATCAGCTATTTCAGAACTCAGTTTATATTAAACACAGTAGCATAAAAGTTTCCTTAAGTAATTAGAAGTCTCCTATTCATGACAGGACAAGGGGTAATGGCTCTAAACTGAAAGAGAGTGGATTTAGGGTTCTTTACTGTGAGGGTGGCAAGGTTCTTTACTGTGAGGGTGGCAAGGCACTGGAACAGGTTGCCCAGAGAAGCTGTGGATGCCCCATCCCTGGCAGTGTTCAAGGCCAGGTTGGATGGGGCTTTGAGCAACCTGGTCTAGTGGAAGACGTCCCTGCCAGCGGCAAGGGGGTTGGAACTAGATGATCTTTAAGGTCCCTTCCAACCCAAACCATTCTATGGTTCTATGATTCTATTTGTACAGGGATTTTAGCCAAGAATTAATAGAGTTTCATGACAGCTCTAACAGAAAAGCATGCAGGCCAGATTCTTTGGGGGGGGGGGGGGGGGGGGGAAGGCATAATAAAAGCAAAAATATACATACACACACATACAGACAGCTCCTTTACAACAAGCACTTATTAAAATAAACAGTTTACTGCAGTTTTATTCACCAACACATTTAATAGCACATCCTCCAAGTTTTTCCAGCTTAATTTCAAGTACATCACATCTGTCTTCATTAAAGTGTAGACATAACTAGTGCTTAACCTCTTCAACATTAACAGTCAAAATATTCTTTGAAGCAACAACCTTACATAGTTGTACCAGGCACTGATACATTTTGTGCACTCCTATGATGTGTACCAAGAAAACATTTAACACCTCATTAAGATAATTGATGGGAAGTTCACACCTCATTACCACTTCAACTCATCTGGCTATAGGCTACTAAAGACAGCAGTTAATACTTTGATCTATAAAATGACAACTAATGCAGAAGAGTAAGTATTTCTTTATATATAGCACTCACAGACACATTTTAACCATAAGTTCCTCTAAAGCAGTGATTCGACCTACATGATGGCCTAGCAATGCATGCACTACTTCTAAAGTATGAGCAAAGACAACTGAGAACAAGGAAGCAACCTATGCATCCATCTGCTCATTGAAAATTCTATGTTTGTAAACTTATGTTAGCAAAATAAATAGACATTCCTCACTGGCAAACTGCTGTAGCAAGATGTAGGTAATACCTTAAGATAAATTAAATTAATCTTTTTGGAAGAACTGACAACTAAAAATGACATAAACAGTTTAATATACTTACGCAGTATATTCGTAGGGAAGGACAGACTCTACAGAGTCAAGCCTGTTCACAAACAGCTCGATTCCAGACTGAAAAAGTGGAGATAATCAGCAGTTATATTAAAGCACTTCTTCAATTCTGACAGATACATAGATTTGTGCGATTAAGGTAAAGAAAGCTGAAAATGTAAGATTTACGTAATTATACATCTTGAAATGTACTCTTCTGTAATGAGCTGTATCTGCTGAGAGCATAAGCAAAACGCTATCTAGCCATCACAAGAACAGTGACCACATGACAAAACCACTTTAAGGCTAAAAATAACCATTCAAACTACAAGACAGCAAGAAATCATGCACAAGAATAATACAGTTATAACAGTTGCCAGTGTTTTAGTTTAATGTACCAAATTAGAGCCATATTAGTCATCACCACAACTTTTGTGTAATGAAAGTCTTAAAAGAACACAAATAAAAGTACAGATGAGATCAGTACTTCTCCCTATAATTCAGCTGCTCCACAATTTTGTCTATGTAGCAGCTGACAACTGAACTATGAGGATTTAAACAATGTATCCACACTGATACACTATTTTAAGTATGAACAGAAGCACTTTCCAAAGAGAAGGCAAGGATATCCACATTTACCTTCATATAAAAGTTTATCAATATCTCTTGCAACTCTTGAGTAAGAACCTGAAATTCAGTCTGCTGTGGTTTCAGACTAGTTTGGTCTATACACATTAATTACAGATGGGGTAGCCTGCTGTTAGGGAGAGGTTTCTTGCTCTTCCCTCTTAGTTTCAAAATCTCTTCCCTTTTTCTAGTCCCGCAGTCCCAACACATTTCAACTGTTTACCTTATGCTGTTTTTGGCAGTTATCTGCTTGCACAGTAAACCAATTCAACTGGCCGAAACAGCAAAAACCGTACCCTCCAAAATTTTTAAAGAGCAGTTTTTAGCAGCATAGCAAGTTGAACTGTCTTACTGTGCAATCAGACAAGGGCTGGAGACAGCAAAAGGAAGGTAAGTACTTTCAGGAACAAGACCTCCCTCTTTCAACAGCAAGCTATCTATTTGCTCACCATGAATGCAGAGGAGAGCTTTTCCTCCCTATGAAAATTCACTCAAGTTTAGCCAAACCAAGAAATTCTGGAGGGGGAAGGTGGGGGAAAGATGAAATTATTCACACGTATCTGTAGCTCAGATACTTCAGTCAGGTACTGTGTTTTACTGATATACTGTAGTTGTCCACGTGCAGGTAAGGATGCAGTTCCATGCGAGGCAGGGAGCTGCGAGCTGCTAGGCTGACTCACTAGGTGAAGACACACGTTACTGCTCCTCTTTTCTCTGCCTGAAGCCATGCAGACCTGCTGCTTACCTCTGGGTAGTGCACGCTTGTCATAATTCTGTAAGCCACTTCAACTCACTAACACAGCAAAAAAAATTGCCAAAAAGTTGGATAGTTTCCTGCCATGTTAATAATAAGATCAAAAAAGGATTTAACAAGTAACATAGCTGGGACAACGCAGAGGACAGGAACACGTTGCCCAGAGGAAGCCAGGAATGAAATCTCTTGCTTCCAGCAGCAAGGAATTAGACTGCCTCAGCTGGTCACAGAACCACTGCCTAAGATTAGCTGGTTTTCATTGGCAGAGGAGATTTACCGGCATGGTCCAATTTTCCATAAGAAGTATACGCGTTACTACAGATCAGCAACTCTGATAAGCAGTTTCTGATACAACAGCAAGTCCCCCTTTGGAGCCATCAGTATTTTTTTAATCCAAGTAAGGATTCCTAATGCTCAGGCAAGAGTTACTATTTATGTTTGCACAGATCACATTCCATTTCCGATGATATTCCAACCAGAAATAGGAAAAGTAGCCAAACTGAGTTTGCCCAAGCAGATTAGCAGACAGCTTGGAGGAAGAGGGAAAGGACTCTCATCATCCTCGTGCTGCTAGCTACATGCCCCACTAACAACATCGCATCCCATCTCATCTCACCAATAGAGGACAGGAGATCCACAAAGATTATAACAGACAAACAGGAGCATTTAGAGATCTGGTCTGTGGATCTAAATCCTCAAAGCAGAGGAAAAGTCAATATTATTACTGACATCATAATCAATGGTGACAATTTTAAGAACTCCAGAGAACACATGAAAAATTAAGGTTGTCCAGGGAAGCTTAGTTTTACCCACTCACATAAATATTAGGATATACCAATCATCTGATCACATATTGTCTCTCCTCACCAAGGACGAGACTATATACAGCTGCAGACTACACAGAGAGAATTAGATGGGAAGAGTAATTTAGACCTCTCCATATGCCTGTGTCTCAATTACTATGTAAGTTGGCTGCCATGAGGGAGAGGAATGAGAGAGGTGGCTAACTTCAGAAGGAGATTTCTGCAGTAATACACCTGTTGGGGTTATCCTGAAGTGTTCAGCTAGCCACTGGTGGTAGATTTACATTACCTAAGCACCTCACTTCACAATTACAAAATGATAAATTCTCAGGCTAAGAAGACAAACATTTTGTACATATTATATGAGGAAAAAAATTACAGAGACATCCGAAAAAGATCACCCCATAAGCGTCTCAGGTTGGTTACAAAAGATAGTAGGCAACCTGGTTTACTTGACTCAAAAAAAAAAAAAAAAAAAAAAAAAAAAAAAAAATCTGCCACAACACTAGCTTAAAACAGGAATAATTTAAACATAACCATGTTTTTCAGGGATGCTGTGAAAAACTACAAACTGCAGCCTGGAAGTCTTAGCCGGTATTTGAAGAAGAAAAATTCTTTAAGAGGGTGGTACAGCACTGTAACAGGGCGCCCAGGGAGGTGATGGATGCTCTATGCTTGGATGTTTTCAAGGCTTGCTTAAACAAAAGTAGAGCTGAGCTGATCTAGTGTTGGCAACAGTTGTGCTACAAGCATGAGGTTGGACTATGTGACCTCCTGAGGTCACTTCCAAACACCATTTCTGTGTTCCTACAAAAGAATGCCCACATTCTGTTTTACTACTACCACAGAAGCAGCACTGAAACAAGAGTGAAAAAATCCACAGCTATGTGTGAGGTGCAAGATTTGGCTGGTCTGAATGGAACAATACACTGAAAGAAGTGAAGGGACATTTCCAGCAACTACGCCTTCATTACACATTTGGCTTAACTACCTGCTCTATTGATTCATGACAGCAAACGGATAAAGTCAGTGCAAGGTATTTACCAAAAGCATACAGTTTAAACAGGCTCGTGCTCCGAAGAATCATGGACCAGTGTTTTATGTAATACAGACTAGACTGACGGACCAGAAAGCGCGAGACAGCCACTTTCAACAGCAGTAAGACAACGGATCATAAAAGCAATTGGTCTTGAGCTTTCTCGTTCAAGTCTTAAAGCACGGTCTGGTGTAACTTCCACCACAGCAGCAGGAAACAACTCCTAAAGCTCACCCAAAGCAGCAAAGACTATTTTAAGTGCCGACCCCCTACCAGCCAACATCCTTACAAGTAATTTGGCTACGCGAGCTTTGCCCGTCACTTACGTAGGCATGAAAATGAGTTTGAGCTTCGCTTGAGACTCTGGGGCCTGGAGGCCCCTACACTTCAGATCCTCGCAGCCAGGCAGCCCCACGGGGGGAAAGCCTCACCCCACGCTCGCCTTGATTTTGTACCTGCCGACGGCCATCAGCTGCTCGCTCCTCCCGAGGGCCACGCACACCCCCAAAACGACCTGTCAACTGCCGTTCGTACTTTCTGCAGCTTTCCACCAAGTACGTAAAAAAAAGGCCCCGAGAGATGAGGCGGCCGGGGGTTCCCACCCGAGCACCGTAACCGTACCGACAGCTCTCGCCCGCTCTCCTCCCGCCGCCGGCGGACACCCTACCGCTGCCGATCCCGCAAAAAAAAAAAAAAAAGAGAAAAAAAAACCCAGCCAAACCAAGCTCCCACCCTCCCCCCCAGCGAAACCCAGCCAAACCCCACAGCAGAAGGCTAAAGGCCAGGCCGCGCAGCAAACCGGGCCCTCAGGGGCGCGGGCGGCGCCGAGGCCTCGCCGTGTGTGTGTCCCCCCCCTTACCCCGTTCCCCCCCCCCCCGCCGTGCCCTCACCCTGCACTCTGCCTTCTCCTTCCCAGCCTCACAGAAGTTGACGGGCGCCAGGCCCGGCAGGTAGAAGCCGGCGGCGGGGTGAGGGGGAGCGGCGGCCGCCGCCAGCGCCGCGGCGATGAGGAGCCGCCGCAGAGCCATGGCGGGCCGGCGGGCGGAGGAAGAGGAGGAGGAGGGCGGGGGGGGGACGGGAGGGGAGGGGAGGGGGGGTTCCCGGCGCGGTTCGCTTCCGGGCTCGGCGCCCCGCCCACCCCGGTTGCCATGGCAGCGCGGCGCCCTCCGCCGGTGTGTGTGGGGGGGCAATCCGCGGCCCGTCCACGGCGGGGGAACGTCCACGGGGGCCTCCGCGGCCGTGTGGGACCCCCCACACCCTCCCGGCCTACGGAGGGGGTGGGTGCCAGTCAGGCCTGGCCCAGCTCCCGGTCAGGCCCCGCTGCCGGTTAGGCCGCGCTGGGTTTGCGGGCCTTCAGCGGGCCTTGCTCTTTTAAAAACATTTATTTTTTAAAAAATAATAATTCTCAAGGGTTTCGCTCTGGACAGCTCTCACGGTTTATCAAACTGAACTTGGGGTGAGACTTACCGCCGGCTGAGTGGAGCCAGGGGGTGGGGGTGTGGGGGGAGACAGACAGACAGACAGGCAGATGAGGGCCGTGGTGGGCATCCGTGACAGAACAACCCCAATCCACGTTCCCGCCGTGTCGCTGATGGCTGCCGTCATGTGGCACGAGCTACCGAAAAAGAAAATCCCCACCAAAAAAACCCCCAACCCCTAAAAAGTGTTGGTTCGATAACGTAGGAGAGGACGTTGCTCAGATTCTCATTTTACCTTTCCCTACTTCCTAGGATTTTCCATCGGTTCGGGTCTGTGCAGCTCCAGAAACTCCAAACTACAGCCTCTAATGAAAACCAGTATTTCTAAATGTTGCAGCGTCTCCACTAATTCCCTTGATTCTCACAATGCCTTTGATTTCCTTTATTTATTACAGGGCTCAGGGGATAGACCTGTTGCTCACCAAATCCTACCTATACAAGAGGACTTCAGGCAGCTAAGGTATTGCTAGTAAAGTCAGCGAGGAATGAGCGGGGCTGTCCGAAGGGATGTCCCTTCTGTATCCCGCAAGGCGATGATGTGCTGGTGCCTGAAGAAGCAATAAAGGAGATACCCAGCTACAGCAGCCGGCCTGTCTGTGGCAGGGTGGAGCTCCGGGTGTGTTCATTCACACAGCATCTGACCAGGTACAGGGTTGAGCACCCGAGCACCTAGGCCACATAATGTAGTCCTTAGGTAAGATTATTTTAATGTATTTTTATATCTTTTCTATGTTACATAAGCCATTCTTAGTTTTAGATAAATACATGTTAATTTATATACATCAGGTATTTTTGAACTCTCTCTATATTTAAAGTTGTTCATCTACCATTCTCATTCCTAGGTCTAATTCCTACTTGTCTCATCCTGTAGATATCCTAAGAGCACAATTACAAGATCAAGCCCTGTGACAAGCGCAGCTGGAGAAGAAATCCCAGTTCCCTCTTTTTATTTAAAATTACTCATGGTTAGGGTAATCAGGTTGTAAATGACCCAAGTTCAGTTTCTCTTCTGCCACAAGGGAGTTCAGACATATCTCCCATTTCCCAGGTTAATATGCCAAGCAAATTACTTTTGTGGGCCTAATTCTATTCCTTCACATGAGAGAATATTTAAAAGCCTCTGCCCATTTAATCCTCATCTTCCTTGAGAACGGTCCAAAAGCGGCGCGGTGTGTAGGAGTTGCGATGTCCTCTGTGATCTGTTTAAATCCCTCGTCTTGCTCTGCCTTCGTGACTACAAAACCTGCTGACTCGGTGCGATTTTAAGGGGTGCACTGCCAGTTGGTCCAAACAGCATTGCAGTGGATGTGATGCCATATGCTCCTCTCTGCTCTACAGAGGTGACGTGGAAAAAGAGTTTGCAGGCTGTGTTATTAATTCAATATTGCAATGCTTTCAGAGCAGCCATAACCATGGGTTATAGTCCCAGGAACGGCCATGGTCCTTGAGATCCAATTTCAGCCTGGGCAAAACCCATCTTCTCTAATTTAAAGAGAACTTCAGTGGGAATTTGCTTGATAATTTCTCATCTTAAATTCCCTCCCTCTGGGTTTTACAGCCATAGGTTACAATTCAGGGGGTGTGGTTTTAGTACCAGAAGAACAAGTATCGCAGGTTTTATCATGAGAAATTCCAAGGTTATGCAAGACTGTCAAATAAAACACAGGAAAACTTACTGTTTCAGAGATTAATGAACCAACAGAAGCTAAAGCAAAAAAACAGCCTGGGGTTTTTCCTCAGAAATTCTTGTGATAAGAAAATATAAAGCTAAGAATATAGAGTGGTCAGAAACTGCTGGGAAGGAAAGTGTCGTTCCTTGAAAAATGTTACTGCTCTTTTTGATAATCAGAAACCGTTGTGAATAACTTTTGCTATTATTGTGGTGGTTCTCACCTTTTGCTGCTTAAGTCTGGGTTTTGAGGGGTGCCTCCTTCTTTGGGGGATTCACAGCTCTCATAATTTAGTTCTTCATTTCAGAAACAAACTCTTAGAAGCCCCTTGTATCCTACACCTCAGTGGCTAGTGCCTTCTCCCAGCATATTCCTGAGGGCACTGAAACCCGCTTTTCTCACTATAGCGCTTTAGCAGCCAAGCTGTGGGGCTGTTCCACTTGCTGTGAAATAAATACTCCTTGCTGTGGAGGGTATGAGCACACAGTTAAGATTCCCCCCCTACGGGCTTTATAGCCACAGTTTACAGTTCAGTGGGTGTGATTGTAGTACCAGAAAAGCAGAATAATACTCTGTTGCATAATGTTTAGGGTGCTAACTGGATACAGCTAACATCCACTTTACTGCTATTAGTCATTTCCACATTATTTTTTTAAAAATGTTTAATATAAACTACACGTTTGCAGCCTGGAACCCAAATGTCCCTTCTTGCTGATGAGTTCCCCTAACAACTAAAATACAGAGTTTTGTGAATGAGCGTGTTCTTTTTCTCTCCTGAGACAACTGACACTAGTAACTTAATGACAAATTTTGTATTTGGGGGAAATCCCCTGCTAAGTAGCCCCTAGACTGGTAGTTTGGTCATTTTTCTTAGGTAGTGAGAAATACGGGTGAGGACCTCATATGGTGGCGGGGGAAGTTGAATTAAAGTCCCAGATGGCTGTACTAACAACGAACGCTGGTAGCAATTTCCCCCCCAGCAAGCGTATCAAGCATGTCTGAGAACTTCTTGCAGATGAAACAGGTACATTATGGTTTCCGAAGACTGATGCCACTTTGGCCTTTGGAGATTTGAGCAATGCAGTCCTGCTAAGCATAAGGTGCTTCTGCGAGTGATCTGAAGACAACCTTTAGGGAGCTTTGAGCCTGAAAATGGAGAGGGCTGCATCCCTCCTCACTGGGATGACAGCAGAGCAGGGTTACAGGAAGGCTATGGCTCTGTGCCTGAAGTGGAAGTCAAGCACATCAAGTGCCCTCGTCCTTTGGTGGATCCAAAGCTTCCTTGGCAGTCGCAACGTGTCATTGACCATGTTACCTGTGGGAGTGGAGGCATGGCATGAGCACCCCCCAGCCCACACAGATGGACGGCAGCACTGCCTGTGAGGCACTGGGGCAGAGATCCTGCTGATTTCCCTCCCTCTTTCCCAAGGCACAGTCCTCTCTGGTGGGTAGGTGTTGACCTCCTGCAGCTCAGGACCATTGCAGCAGCCACGCTGCAATCTGTGAATACTCTGTGGGGCTTGGTGATGTGTAAGCTGTGCTTCTCCTTTGGGTCAAAGTAGAGCTGCAGCGTTCCAGGATAAGCATATCCTCTTGAACAGCAGCCAGTTCACTACCTAAGTAAACAGTGCAGTGTTCGGACTAGTCACACAGCGTGCAGAAACTCATCTAGTTGTGCCATTGCTGTCTTTGTTTGGTGTTACGACTTGAAAATCTGTTTGGTTTTGCGGCTTTTTTTTTTTTTTTTTTTTTCTATCTATGGTCAGGCATTAGATCAAGTACCTCCTGTGACTTTATGACCAGCTTCAAATTAATACTTAACACAAATCCTTTCAGGCTTTTGGTATACTATAGAGGCCTATGTCCTTTTCCCCGCTATTTCATATAGTGCTAGAAATGTGCAATCAGTCTGATACCCGACTCGTCAAATTAAAAAGAGAAAGGACTGACTGAATAAAATAGGCAAAGAAGAGCTCTGTCAGGTAAAAAAAACACTACTGAATTACATCTAAAAAGAAAACGCCGAGACAAGTATACAGCCGTCTCTGCATATTTAAGGCTAAATTCAGCTCGTCTGACTCCTTTGCCTAGGCAATGGGGCAGAGCCTTGAGAGAAATGAGTGTGCCAGGAGGGATGCTGCGATGTCTTGCAGCAAACACAGACCAGACTCCTCCAGGAGGGAGAGGGGGCATGTGTGGCACGTCAGCTAGTGCAGCCTGAGCACTAACAGCCTCGGGAGCAGCTGCATTTACAACTCTCTTCAGCAGTTGCTATAGGTAAGGTTTCTCTGAGGTCTCTGGTGAATTTTAAACCAGCACAAAAGAAAGTGTGGGAAGATTGCTGCCTGCCCGGCCCACATCTCCCATGTTTGGAGCGGGTCTGGTTCAGGCTGCACCAATTAGTTTGTTCAGGTCTCGGTGTGTGAGAATATAATTGCTGTTCACATTAGTACCAATCATAGGGATTGGGAAAAACAAACGTTTATACAGGAATATGTTTGTGGATAAAACAAAGGGGAATGCTTGCTTTTTATAGCTCTATGAGCCCCAAATCAGTTGAGTTGCTTACCTGTTCAGCAGTGAGTGTGGTCAGTAATTAATAGTTTCACTGTAAGCGTAAGTAACCAAGCTTATCCAAGTTTCCAAGCTTAAGTATCACTCTGGGTGATCACTGTTTTCTATCAATTGGGAAAAGAAGAATCTGTGGGTTTTTTTCCTTCAAGAAGAGACTGTTCAGGATCTTTGACAAGAGTTGAACTAGATTTTGGGGGAAAAAAAGAAAAATTTTGTGTAATAATTATAGCAAAATGATTCTAGTCTGTGTGGGAACACACACACACACACAGACACCATCTGGTTATTAGCATTTAATCTGTGGTCACATTTCTCAAGTATTCTGTCCTCACCCTGTATCCTGTGGCATGACGTATTAACACATGCAATCAGCCACATTCATTGACAAAGATATTTACCCAAGTCCAGTTCCTGGTGGTGAATTTTGCACTGTTGTAAAGCAAATCACGTTTATGATTATGGGAAGCCTTCTGGAACAACGTGGTAAAGGCTGCAGGGCTGATTTGGGATGCAGCTGCTGGAAATCTAGACTAGAACTATGAAGGTATTACAGCAGTTAAATCCTTTTGAGACTCCTACTTTTCCACTAATTTCAATTGGGAATTGTGTGCCAAATTAGGAGCTGAGCGTTCATGTACTTTAAGTTTACACTGTGCTTCTTAGGTCTTAATTTCAGTCCTTGAATTTTGTAAATACTATGATGGGTATTTTTTGGCTCATAGAAACAGTATTTGTCATAACAATTTCCCCCCACCGATACTGCAGGAATTGGTCTACCAGATGTCTGGCACTGCCTGGTATTCAAGTCTCTAACGAGGACTATAGAGTGCTCCATAAGAAGCACTGTTTAGAAAGGGAGTTTCTTAATAATCTCTTCAGTTCCTGGAATTTTATGCCCTGAAGTATGAGATAGGTTATCCGTCATAACTTTTAATCCTGCTTTGTCAGTGTGATCTCATTGCAACCATGACTGTTCCTCTTAAAGGCTTAAGCATTTTTAGATTTCAAAATATCTTTGGTCTCTGTTATGACATAGTGTATCTTTGCTTGACAAATAAATTATGAATTACGTAAGAAAAATCTCTTTATTTGTTTCAAATCTGGAGCTTTTAAGTTTCATCCCCTACTCCCAGTATTGAAGAAAGGGGTAGATGGCAGAGCCCAGTTTCCCTACCCTGCATCACCACACTTCTCTCATGACTAGTCCTTATGCTAACCTGTCTGAGGGAAAAATCTCAGCCCCAGTGTCAATCAAGCTCTGAGGAATATTCCTACCAAAATAAAAAAATCCCGAGCTGGTGAAAAGATGTCTTCTAATACACAGGATTTTCAAATAGCAGAGAAAGTGGGAATGGGGCAAAGTGATGCTGGAGTTATAGTGTCCCTACTTCTTGGGACCTAACTTGTGCTGAAATAGATCCACAGGAGCTGCCAGCTAAAAGGATGTATAGGTTTTCCTGAATTACGCCGAGCATCGGGCTGGTACCCTTTTCAGTTGCTACAGAAACAGCTACAAGTCGCCCTTGTCCTGGCAGGCAGTTGCGGTGGGCACAGCCCTATGGGACTCTTGTACCCGGTGAGCCAGGTGGGACCGCGGTCATCCTCCCCGGCATGTCACCGGTGGGAAAGGTGGCCCGAGGAAAGCGTCCAGCGCACCACGCTTCAGCTGAGCATCCGACGTTTGGAGCACTTACTGGGGCTCATCCCCCTGCTAGCAAACACTAGTCTACATGGCCGATTCCTGCCTCTTGCGCAGGGGTCAGAGCAAGTGGTGCCTGGCAGGAGACGGGCGAAAAGATCACGAAGGAAGCAGCTATCAGCTGGTGACTTGTGCTGGGAGGTGGCGGGTGAGTAGCCTTGCTCCATTTTATGGTAGTGCTTCACCTGCAAGTGCCCGCTGTGAGTGAAATTGCCTGGGCTGGTGCTGTCCTTTATCAATTTTGCTCTCAGCAGGCTCCGCAGGTGAAGCATTTCATTGCGGGAGTCGGACTCTGCTCTCTCCTTGACAGCCTGAAAGGTAAAGTGCGGAAAGGAAAGATGGTAAAAAAATGGCTGGAGAAAAGGAAAAGCAGGATAGAGAGCTGGAGAAGCAGGACGTGTGTTAAATGCAGTGCTAATTCAGTGCACCCAGCCCTCTAATTCTGAGGGAATTTGACACTAAAAAGAGCTTTACTTAGCTCTTTTACGCTTTACACTAAGAAGTAAAAGAACTTCACAATTAAAAATGAAAAATTATGGTGAATAACATTAGGTTTAAAATACTACGTAAGATGATGTGGGTAAAACTAAAAGATAATTTTCTTGATCTTTAGCCTAACAGAGAATTATAGTGGCTGTTTCTGGGAGAAATCCAGGGAAAAAAAATCCTTTTTTCCTGTTTTTCTAAAGTCTGCATTTCAGATTTATATGCCTTGGTTTTGTGGGGTGGTTATGTTTTGGTGGTTTTTTTTCTTTGTTGCCCTTTCTTAAGACGACCTGCATGTGATTTTCAGTGTTGCTGGGTGCCTGATGACACTTTCCTTGACCTCAGAGAAATTCAGCATCCAGGATGAGAACCGTGCAAAATCAATAACCGCATCTGAACCTCTGACTGCCTGTTACTGGGGAAGAAGCCCATTGATACAAGGGTGGGCATGTCGACGCAGCTCTGAAATTCACAGACCCATCTCTTTCCAGCCAGTTACATCCTCAGGCTAACAGGGAGTGGGGGACAGCACAGAGCCAAAGAATTTGAGCTGGTTCCCGGCTCCTAGGGGAATTGCTTGCATGGAGACTAGGAGGCTGATTGCAGAGCTGCAAGCATCCTGCTTCAGCCGTGGCGAGCTGATACCTTGAACCAGGTCCCCACAGCAGCAGACACTCTGTCCTAGATATGTGTTTGGCAGGCGACTGCACCGTGTAGCCCATCCCTGAAGTTTTGGGGAGAAAGAGCAGCTTTTTGTTTCGGTGACGTGAGGTATACGCAGCGGTACCTGGTGGCTTGTGTTTTGCTGCTGGTTAACGTGGGAAAACTAGTTGAGAGGCTGCTGCTGGGTGGAAAAGATCAGAAATCAGCAGAGCTCTTGAGTTTCAGGAGAGGAGGGAGCGAAAGCAATGGACTAATGAACTTAAATCAGAAGACTTCACCCCGCCCGAAGAATTGGTAAATGCAGTCTTGTGGAAAGGAATTTTAATGGGAAAGGGAGCCCAGGAGAACTGTCAGCTCCTCAAAGAGGCACCAGAGATGCGATGAAAAACCACCCTGATGCAGGAGGCTCGCAGCAAGAATGGGGAGAGGCCAGCGTGGCCACCGAGGAAGATGACCTGACAGTCAAAAAGGTGGTGTAAAAAGTGGCTGGCAGGCAGGAAATACAAGGAAACCTTGTCGCTCTGTCCCATATGACACTCTCATTGGCAAACTAGAGACGTGTGGTCTTCACTAAACTACTGTAAAGTGGGGTAAAAAGGAGGCAAGGGATCAGGATAGCGTGTGGAAGACAGAAGAGGAAGAAAGAGGTGTGGAGAGGGAAGGTGGCACAAAATGCAGTAACTTTTTTTTTCCTCCAAGAATAACAAAAAAAGTCGGAAATCAAAAACCAACACAATATTACACATCTAGTGTTGTAGTTTCACGCTAATGCCTTTGTCTTCATAGCAATGGTGCGTGACTGTAAATAGAACCTGATTTGCCAGATCAGTAAATACAAACCTGCCCTATGCTGACAAAAATATTAAGATCCTTTGCATGAAGCTCTTTGTTTTCTCAAATGAGGGGGAAAATCAAGGAAACCCCCTGCAACTCCTCCCATAATGAAGTTTCCTTTTATATTCTAGAGGGTGGGGTCTCTTAAGTACCCAAATTTGAATGATTAAAAAAATCAAGAGGCGCATTTTTCTAATGGGTAGACTACAAGAGGTCGTTTTGCTAGCTCCCACCCACAAACTGGTTTAATAATTTTATTTGCCCTCATTTGCAATTAAACTTCTTTCTTAGGTGCCCCCGTAGCCTTTGCAAAGTGACTTGTTAGGAGTGCTTGGACAATTCAGGGGAAGGAGTGCACCAGGAACCGGGGGGGTCGTCCTGTTGATTTTTATATAGATCTCCACTGAGATCTTAAGCATTACTTCACATGCTTTAAAAATTGTTGTCCGTATGTCCCATTCGTAACAGGATTAGTCTAAAACTTAATTAAATTAACCTAAACAGGTTAGTCTAAAACTTAATTAAATTAACAGTCAATGGGATTAGGATGTCTAAAGTTGATGGAAAACATCAGCTAGGAGAATTATTATCTCTGTTATTGTGTGTTATAAATTCATTGTAAACTAGAGTAGTGCTGGAAATTTCAAATTACATTCTGATTTATATCTTTCATATCTCACCAAAGTTAATAAGATTATGTAGATTACAGATAAACACAAAATTGCCTGTTCAATTTATGATTGGTGGGAGAAAGGCTGATCAGATGGGAAAAAAATCCATGCATGTTATTTACATTGGAGAGAGGCAGAAATGCTTGGGAAGTTCTGGTGAAAAGATGATGGCTCTCTCAGTGACCTTTTCTCTCTGGAAATTACAGTACATTCCCTGGGAGGATCACTTGCCATGCTATACGTGATCACTGTGCAGACAGGCAGGAGCAGAAAATAGAGGCTGTAGTGAAAAGAATCTCACCTGATGTGTGAGTTTGCTAACAAGGCAAATCTCAGTATACTTATAATGAAAATCATCTATAAACACTCCTATGTGGCAGGTAGGTGCATGGCTCAGATGCAGGTGTTTGTTTACCGTTCTTGGATTTGGATGAGCAGGAATACAATGTAGTACCGCTGAGAAAGTGGAAAGGTAACACAACCCAAAATCTGCCAGAGGCAAGATTTTTGCAAGTCAACTTTTTTTTTTTTTTTTCCAGTTTAGGGAGTCTCCTAAATAGTATGACTTTTTAATATGCAGAACTCTTGTAGTCCTAAATTAAAATAATAGAAAATTTAAGTGTGGAAAGGGTAATTACTGTTCTGACATTACCCGGTGCTGCGGCTGTATTCACAGATGCTCACACTGGGTGCACTGGCTGGTACATTTTATGTGGATGTTGGACAACGCTGTTTCAGCATGGATGAGTTTCTATACTGTTCCTTCTTCATACAGATGAGTGAGTGCAGGGTGGTAGTCTGGCAGGTTGGGAACGCATATGACGGTGCAGTCTATGGATTCGCATGGACCGTAGAGCCTCTTCATGCTGTATTTGTGTTTGGAGCACATTGTATGCTCCAGGAATTTTGCAAGCCAAAAAAAAAAAAAAAAAAAAAGAGCAATCTGTGGTGGCTTGGTCTGCCAAGAATGGTGAATCTGGAAGCAATTACAATCAACAGCTGAGTCTGCTAGTACATCGGCACCTCTGGTGCAGTGGGAAAGGCTTCATAAAGGGCATAATTATATTTGTGTGAGCTGGCTGAAAGGAAAATACGTGCAGCTGAATATGCAAGCCATGCCATTCATTGCTCTGAGTTGGGTGACATGTTTGGATTGCAGCACGTTATGTGTCTACTTGTGTACGTAGTGTTGCGTTGATTGTTTGCAACTTCTCTGAAATTTCATCCGTGCTAGTGAAGTAGGCCAGTACCTACATTAATAACTTTTACATAAAGAAACGAGATCATAGAATCACAGAAATGTTGGTTGGATGGGACCCTGGACATCACCCCACTCAAAGCAGGACTACCACCAATGTCATACCATTAGATCAGCTGTGCCTTTATCCAGCCAAGTTGTGAAAAGCCTCCAAGGAAGGAGCTGCCACCACCTCTCTGGAGCACCTGGTGATGGTTTTCCTAAAGGGCAGCCTGAACTTTCCCATCTGCCGTGTGTGGCCATTGCCCCTTGTTACGTCCTCTGGCACCTCCAAGGAGAGTTTGGTTGGCTCTGTCATCTTTGTACCTGCTCTTCAGACAGCCGCAGGCTGCTGTTCCATCACCCTTTTGGCTCTTCTTCACTGGGCAAAACAAGCCCAGCTCCCTCTACCTCTCTCACGCTGCATCTGCGCTCCAGAGCCTGGACCGTGGTGGCAGCCCTTGGCCAGACTTGTCTGTTGTTTTCGAGATCCCCCTTGAAGCAGGGGTCCCAAAAGAGGATGCTGTACTCCAGCGGCAGACCTACCAGTGCCGTGCAGATGTCCGGATCAATCTGCTGGCTACCCTCCTTCCAACACTGCTGAACAAGCAATTTGCAGTTATTTGCAGTGAGATTATACCATGGTCTCATATTCTTCTTGTCACCCACCATAGCCCCCAGGTAGTTTTCAGCAGAGCTGTTACTTCCCAGCTTGGGGTTATTCTGTCCCAGCTGCAGAACTTTTCACGTCTCCTCGTTGAACTTCATGGGATTTCTGCTGGTGCAGTCCTTAGGTTTTCAAGGTCTATTTATTGATGCTCTACCATTAGGCTTGTTAGCCACTCCGTTAGTTTAGTAGCATTCACAGATTTGTTTAAGGATGATACATTTATGGATTTGCATTCTGCCTCCTCATTCAGGTCTTTGATGAGAATAAGGAAAGATACTGGCACTAGAAGCAATCCCTGGGGCATTCTGCTTGTTACTACCTACCAAACGGGCATCAAACATTGATCACTGCCCTTTGAGCCCCTGTGGTCCAAGCAATTTTCAATCACCTGACAGTAAAACAGACATCGGACCATGCAACAGACTTTCGACCCAGACTTCTGCAGCTCCCAAACGCAGGTGTCATGCAACGGTCTGCCACTCACTCAAGGCTCCTTATCGTTTCAACTTGCTTTCCGATACATGGGACAAGGTGCAGAAAGAGGCTGATGTTGCTGCTGTGGTAGGTAAGGAAACGTGGTTCTTGGGCTTGCTCTTGTGATTTTTCACATTTTTCGCAGTATGCTGGTGACACAGTAACATAGCTCCAGGACTACCAACTCTCAGTTGCTCACAGCCCAGTAGTCTCTCAGCCCCTACCTCTGGGACACAACGTGCCTTGACCTTCCAGGGACACTGAAAATCTCTCTTCTTCTTGACTTTCTTGATTTCCCACACCCGCCTTTGTTTTTCTTAAGCTTCGCATACCCATCTTCATTCATTTCTCTTCTATCCAGATGTTTTTTTCCGGAGCGGTGCCCACTAGCGTGGAGCATTAGTGCTGGAGGTCCCAGGCAAGAGCAGCTCCCGTGGGTGGGGAATTGCCTGCAGGAGGTCATGGCCATGGCCCACTGCCCTCTCTCCTGCTCTTTGCTCCCTCACCGAGCCAAATAACGAAGCATTTGTTCCTGACAAGCAGATGGGGATGAATTGGCAAGGAGCCCGGAATCCTTATAACTTAATCTCTGTCTACTCAGCTGTAAGTAAAGGGAGTTTTGTCTCAAAAGAACATGATTCCTTTGGCTTCACCACCATATATTTGCTCACTGACATCTTTTTTTCTCATACTGTTATCCCAAGAGAAGAAACTGAGAGTTAGATTTCCAGCTACCAAGAAAAATTATCCATGGGCAAGGGAGGATGGATGAGAGGCCATTCGCTAAAAGGCGGATTACTTCGGATGAGGATACTGTGCCACTTACAAGCTTTTATCTCTCTATAAATGCTGTGCTGCCTCAAGTATTGCAATAGAAGGAATTCAAGGCATAGGGAAGTGTGGTTTTCCATTTACTCCAAGGAAATTGCGCTGAGACAGATGAGCTGGGGAATTCCTGTAGAGAGATTACAAAGTCTCATGGTAGGCTGCTCCAAGGAGGAGTTTTGGAGACTATCTAGAATTTTACTGCATTGGAAAGCCTATTTTATTAGGAATGGACAAAAAATGAAATCAGTAATGAGCTGACAAGTGACATCATGTTTCAACAGGCAAGAGGTCACAGCCATACTCTTTTACCTAGCATATGGCAACAAACCTTTAAACATCCATAATTTTTTTCTTTGTCAAAGTGCAAACGTGCATTTAATTTTTCTCCCTCGACCATCTTCTTCAGTTCTTATGGAACTGGGAGAAGGGATGGACGCATATAACTCCTGCAGAGGCTAGAGCTGGGATGTAGCCTAAAATCCATACAGGGACACGAGGTGTCTTCCCTCTTCTCCACTTGCCTGCTATTTTGAATAAATTGATGAGTGAAGGGTTAAGTGTTGGCTGGCAGTGAGTGGTTGGCAGGTGTGGAGGCTGAAGTCAAGAACACAGACGAGGAATATATCAGCTGTTCCTGATATGTCCTGAAAGTTTCCCAGCCCCCAGCAAAGGCAATACTTTCCATTTTACCTCCTTGCTAACATTAAATCCTCCCTGGCTGGGACTGGGGAGCTCCCAATGGACCCATCCTGGGTAAAGAGCGAGAACAGCTCCTGCGAAAGGAGTCAGGCTTTGAACTCCTGAGTTTTACCCGTGTCGGCCGCACCAAGAGCCTGGTTCATCCGAACATCCAGACAGGAGCGATATCGTCTGGTCAGGAGTCGGCGCAGGGATGGAGGGGAGGACTGCGCAGGGCACAGCGGACTGGTGGGAGCACGGGAGGACCTGGCTCCATTCCTGGGGCTGTATGCTTTTCCTGCATGCGTGGTGGCAACCTGTAATATAAATTATCTGTCCTCCCCAGGGCTAAGAGCAGAGGGCACCTGACGTGGCACTGGCAAAGTGAAGGATCTCGTGCAGAAAACCAGTGCTGCAGGTAGGCAGGCAGCGAAGACCTGACCACAGAGGGCACCCACCATCTCTTGCTAGTGCTAGTCGGGGCTATATTTAGACTAGTTAATGAGTAAAAGATTTATGAGAAAATAGCTGCTACTTCTGTGCGCACACTGACGCTGTTGGTGGTACTTCAGAGGCCAAGAAGCCGTGCCTAAGGCTATCCAGAAAACACCCGGCAAGCGTGGATGCCCCGAGCGCTGCGCCGTGCCGGTTTCCCACTCCCGTGCCGCTCTCCGTGGCCCCGGCAGAACATCCCCCCATTTCAACCACGGCAGTGCCCACTCTGAGCAAGAGCAGCCGTGCGTGTCCGCCCCGTGCCACCTAACAAAAGGCTGCCAACCTGCTCCAGACTTCGTGCTGGGCTCCCTGAGGATGGCTGCTGAACTCTCCCCTGCTGCCTGTTGATAAGATTTGGTGCTTTGCAATTCCCCTTTCCAATTACTGGCCCCGGTCCCTGCGCCGGCTGGGCCTGGCGTGAGCCGCCAGCTTGGCAGCAACGCCGGGGCTGTGGGATTTGGGGAAGGAGGAGAAGGGAGAAGCGGTGGGGCAGAGCAGGGACGTCCATCAGTCCCTGGGAGGGCATTGCCTCGCAGCTGCCTTCTGCTGAAGTCCTTGGAGGTGCCTGCGGGGCTGAGGACGGAGTCGTCCGGATGAGCCACGTGGAAATGGCCCTTACGTGAGTTACGTGTAGGAAAAATCTTTTTAAGTGTTAGGCCAGGGACTCAGCAAGTACCTGGGCGAGGGATGTTGTGGCATGTCCGTCACTGGAGAGAAATATCTTTCTGAAATGGCTTGGGTATAACTGACTGTTTTGGGGCCATGGAAATGGGGAGGGTGGACCCTGCTACCCTTTTTTTCTTTGGCTGCATCGCTGTATTGCTAAAAGAAGCTTGGGGGGATTGTCCATACAAATCTAAAGATACAACAGTTAAATACTAACACCACTATTCTAGGTGTTGCAGGCTTGATGCTTTCCCTTATCATAGGTACATTCCCAACTCTATAACATCCACATAAAGTTATTTGAAGCTCCAAAACTGACCACCTGTGACTCTCAACAACCAGTGATCCCGCAGTCATCGGCCGGCTGCAGGCTCACTTCGCAGCGGCAGCGGCATGAGGCAGGGTGTCCAGTGGGGTGTCTGCTGGAAATCCCAGCTGGCATAAGGCTGGTGCCCTCCTCTCCCCTTCTCCAGATGCAGGCAGAGCACCGCCAAGTGCCAGGCATCCCTATGGCACCTTTTGTACCCGAGACTGCTTTGCAAGTAGGACAAATTATGGCGGAGCTTGTGCGGCCAGAGTTGCTCGCGAGGGATGGATGAGCAACCTGAGGACTGCGGAGGGCAAAAGCGGGGAGTTGGCATCTTCGTTTCCCCCCTTCCCTAAATTCCCTCTTCCTGGGAGCTGGGCTCCTAACCCAGGCTGGGACTGAGGTTTTATTGGTGTGAGACTGGAATCCAGCTCACACTGCCACTGCAGGGACTGCGCTCCGCAATTAGCTCAGAAAAGAGGTCTCTGGAGGGACAAAGGGTTTCTCACTATAAGAAAGAGCTCTCTATTAAAGTGTCAGCTCAAAAGCAAATCTTATCTGAGTTGAGAACAAAGAGGCTGCTGGCTGGGTTATGATTTTTAATATTTTGATGAGCTCCTTTTCTGAAAAGACTTTTTTTTTTTTTTTAAATAAATACATCAGAATGAATGTGAGCAAATTGTGAAGATCCAGTCTTGGCCTTGAAAGGAAAGAGGTAACAAGCATGGCCCGGCAACTATCCTAAAACCCCTGTGGCAAGCAATAATCTTGCAAAAGCCAGTGCAAGCTATGTTTTCAATTTATAAATTAAATGTATTTAAAATTTATGAACTTTGACTGCATGAGTAACTACTTCATTAGACTTTAAGGCTGCATGTTTCCTTGGCTTTTTTCACGGTAAAGTAAAACACATTTCTAATAAACATGGAAAGAGATTCCAAGCTAGAGTCACTACTTTTATGTAAAGGACCCTCCAGACTCATTAAAAAAGTTTACCACCTAAATAAAGCAAGCACATTGTAATTCTTGAACTCATAAAGTTGGTAATATATACAGAATATTAGCCTACTCTTACATGTACACCGCTTGGTATCGATGAACGACATACAGTAAGGAGTTTACTACAAGGAAATTAGCATATAAAACTATGTTTTGGTAAGTCTTAGTCTGAAACACAAACTCGAGGAACAAGAGAATGCAAGTCGGGTGCTGCTCTGATTTGCTGAAGAAGCATGGCTAATTATATGCAGATCCCGAGGAAAGGGCTCTCTGGTCCTTTGACACTGAAACTTTAGCTGTAACTGAAACTGCCCCACTTCTCCTAGTTTATATCAACTATTTAGACCCTTCTGACAGCCAGCAGTGGGGACGTGGGTGGAGGCACGGTGGTGCCCACACCACGCGTTGGCCCACAAAATGAGGCTGTGGCTGAAAGAGTTGGCGCCGTGCACGTCCCCTTCCCTGAGTGGCACCAGTGGATCCCCACCTGAAGTACAGCATCCTTTTTTTGGGACCCCTGCTTCAAGGGGGATCTGCAAAAACCGAACAGGTCTGGCCGAGGGCTGCCACCATGGTCTGGTGCCTGGAGCGCAGGTACGGTGTGAGAGAGGTGAAGGGAGCTGGGCTTGTTTCACCCAGTGAAGAGGAGCTCAAAGGGTGATGGAACAGCTGCCTGAAGAGCAGGCACAAAGATGACAGAGCCAAACTCTTCTTGGTGGTACCAGGGACGTAACAAGAGGCAACGGCCACCTACGGCAGATGGGGAGGTTCAGACCGGACATTAGGAAAAACCTCCACCAGGTGCTCCAGGGAGGTGGTGGTGGCTCCTTCCTTGGAGGCTTTTTATGACTTGGCTGGATAAAGGCTGACTTAATGGTATAACATTGGTGGTATACCTGCCTCGATGGGAGATTGGACTAGGTGACCTCTAGCAGCCCCATGCAACCAACATTTCTCTGATTCTGTGGTCTTTTTCCCCGGAGCAAGGGAGAAGCATGTCCCAAGTCAGCTCACCCGACCAGAGAGCGAGAGGGCAGCTCTGCCAGATCCTGGCTCCTGAGAGCTGGTCCCAGCCCAGCTCTTACTTCTAAGTGTGCATTAGGCAATGCTGGGGTTCAAAACCAAGTTTGCAAGTCAGCCTTAGCCAGCCAGTGTCTTAAAGCCACCAGTGTCTGACTTTCACATGGTTGTGCCTTGTAGTAGTCACGGCTCAAGGTACTTGTGCATCGCAAGGTAGTGTACTGGCTGTAACCCCTCCAATCTCATTGTGGAGTACGCCATAGGGGACTCCAAATGAGGCTGAAAGCTACACCTTCAATTTCAAACCTTCAACCCTTCCTCACAAATTCTTCGAGTTTTCTCTCTGATTGTAGGAGTAGCCAATACAAGTTGTCTTCTGACGACAAAACCTTGTTTTGCAACAGCCCGAACTAAGTTGGAGGCCAATGATGGAGCTCTTTCATAAGAGTAAACCTTCTGTTTAGTGGGCAGAAGTTTTCCACACACTGTACTCAATCACCAAACCCATCTCTGAGAAACAACTTGGAACTTCCTTGAGTTTACCGCCTTTGCCTTCCTTTCCCAGTCCTTTTGTCCCTTTTCTGCTCCCTACCTCCCTGCTCCATCTAACACTGCTCCGTCCTGACACCCGTTGGACTCCCCGACCCTCTCACTGCCCACCTCGCAGCTGACAATCCTTAGGGCTAAAAAAGCTCACGGGCTGCCCTTTGCACAGCTTACATACACCACATGGCCCTCGAGTGAGGCGCAAGAACCTGGAGTTCTTGTCCATTTACCACGCGCAGAGGTACTGGAGGACCCAACTCAACCAGCGGGTCTATCAGGCTGCTCCAATGCAGCAGTACAATGCTCTCAAAGGACTCCAGCAGAGCCAAATGCTTCACTGGCTTGACCACAGGGCGTTTTCACTAGGATGAAACAAAAATAGGACTGTCATAGGCATGACCACTTACATGCTGCTGCATGGCATGGCACAGGCGAAGCTGAGGTCCATCTCCCCAGCCCAGTGCAGCAGAAGGTCCCTTCTGGGCAAGCCTGAGGGAGCTGCAAGAGTCTCTGGTCTTCAGAACTGATCTTCCAGCAAGATGTTACCTTATTTTCAAGTCCTCATCAATTTTTACTCTGCTTTAGCAAAGCTGTCTGTCAGAGAACAGTCTCCACTTTGGTCTTTATGTGGAGCCTTGGATGTATAATTGGCATTTGGTTCTTCTCCTGCCTTGGAATTAGTCACATGAGAATCACAGGATTAGCTTTTTTGGGTGAAAACTCTCCTCTGCAGAAGCTCTTTCCCAGCTGTCCTCAGAAAACTGTCCCCAACCTTTCCACGGTCTCAAAGCTGACACTGCCAGTCCTCTCCCTACCTCGCAGCTCCTTTCCTTCTTGGCCACAGGAGTGCTCAAAACAACACCGGAAATCTCACTTTACACTTTCTTGCATGACAGCAAGCAACAGAAACCACCAAAAGAGCATTTTTTCCTGAGCCAACTCTTGCACATTTGCAAAAAGGACAGGGTTGCTGAGCAAACAAACCTGCTCCATCTCTGATTTCTTTGATAGTAAGTCCATATGGGCCACCAAGCTGGTCCCCAACTCCCTGGAGCTTTTGTTTGTGGATAATGCATGTTCCTTTAAAAAAACCCACAAAAAACCCCAAAGCAAAACCCAACCCCAAACCAAAAACCCCAATGAGTTTACTAAGTGAAACAAGCAGGTAAGGTAGTGCTGCATATGGTGCTAGTAAAACTGTAATAGTGAAAGTTGGCGAGAGCCAAGCAGCCTTTGTATTAATTCTCTGGAGCTTCAGGTAGAGCCTAATGTAATTACTTGCTCTACTTTGTAGCGTTTTAAGAGAAATGTGTGTGTTTTAAAAAGTTATATTTCCAAATAAAATGGTCAGGTCTGGAGCAGACAAAGCGCCTGATTCTGGTCCCTCCGAAGTCAATAGCAAAACTCCTGTTGACTTAAATCAGAGCAAGATTATATCCCAAATCTAAGAAATAACAGCAAACAGAGCTGTGCTCTTTTTAAATTCACTGTCCAGGCTACCAGATTATAACTTTTCCCCACCTTTTTTCTCCACTTGAAACTCCAGGAGGTTTGTCTTTCCTTAGCTCTGCTGGCTGGGTCTCAGTATTAGAGTTGAAATTTTTTTCTCACATGAAGACACCTGCTTTACAGACATCTCAGTGTAGGTGGGTGAATCCAGAGAACCTGAATCTCACCCACACAAACACAGTGACTTCATTCAAGAAACATTCATGTCATACTTTTATATTTCAAAATATCCACAGTTTGTCAAAATGTCATAAATTTAATTTTCCTGGGTAGATTCAAAAGCCCTTAATACTGAGACCATTTACATCACTGCAAGTAGAAGAATTTAAAGTGTTTGAGGGATTTCTGGGAGGAACTTTTATTTCTTTCTGAAGGTTTATTCTTGCGATCGATTAAGGCATTAACTAAGATAAACTTCCCTGTTTTAGGCAAGTCTGTGATCCTTAAAACCTGCCTCTGATTAATTGAATTCTGTCAATCAACATTGTTTGCTAACTCTTATCAAAAGTTAGGCAAAGCTAGAATAGATCTTACTTGCAGCCCTTTCCCAGTGAGCCATTGATAATATTAGTAAAGCCAGACCATTTGGTCACCAAATTAAAAAAGAATATGGATCCATTGCTTTTATTTCTTGGATTTGGTATGTAACCTATAAAGGCAGTACTCATGGGAACCATCTTTTTCTTTGGATGTCCAAAATCATCTTACTATAAATTTTTTCTATAACTACCTTGTCATTTCAAATTTTCTCGAAAGTACCTGCTTCCTGGGTATGTGTAGGTCTTCCGGATTTTTCTTTCAATTCCTGAATAACCAAAATGAGGATCTGGGCCGTCTTCTCGTCTCTGCCTTGCTTCAATCTCACCAGATCGGTTGTCGACAGAGCAGTCAGAAGTGACACAAAGCTGAAACGCCTCGAGATCCTTGCTCTGCCTAAACGTTGGCTTAGGAACTAGTCCCCAGACCTCCCTCTATATGCTACGGCCACCTGGTGCTGGACGGAGCCTTGTATCATTTTGCAGTTCGCCTTCTCCTATGGTTCCTACGAGCAATGGCTTTTCCAGCACCTTGGCTCACCCTGTTATTTCTGTTCAAGTGTTTATGGTCTCTAATCAGCACCTAACTTGCCTGTACTGGAGTTTGTCCCATACCTACAGTGGGTTTTTCATTCGGGCTTCTCCTGGCCTGCTTTCAATCACTGGAGTCACGTGCCTTCAGAGCGAGATGAAAAGCAGATTTTATTAACTGGACATAAACCGCAGTAAAGCTGCTCTGGCTTTTGATAATTTCAGTTCGATGAACCGCAGTGTTTATTATCGAGATTTTCTTATTGATTCTCCGCAGCCTCTGCAGGAGATTTCCTTCCAAGGGGAGGAGAGGGTGGTCCAGCACTTGAGGTGGCATCTGCT
This sequence comes from Astur gentilis, assembly GCF_929443795.1. Classification (NCBI taxonomy): domain Eukaryota; kingdom Metazoa; phylum Chordata; class Aves; order Accipitriformes; family Accipitridae; genus Astur; species Astur gentilis. Next base: position 4,819,873 of record NC_064892.1, read on the forward strand.
CCAGCTGAGACTAGTGGGACCTTCACCTCCCTCACCTTTAGGGGCCCTAAGGCCAGATGACACCTTTAAAAATGGTAATGCTCATGAGTGCTCTCCCGAAATGGGGGTCCCGCTGCCCTCAGGGTGGTGTGCTTCCTCCTGTTGGCATCTTTCCTCCCTCCTCCTCCTCTCAGCCCCCACACCTGGCCTCGTATAAAGAGGACTCTCTCCGACAAGGAATTAAACTGGGCTACGTACACCAGCGCCTTTTTGTTTACCGGGAAGCAATATTCACTCCCACACCTCCCACCATGACCAAGGAGGTGCCAGGCAGCTGGACGGCTGCAGAAGTCCTTGGGAGTGCCTGTACAAACACAGGTCGTTAGGATGTGCCTGCAAAACTCGTGATAACGCTTTGGGGACACGGAAACGCCTGCTGGCCCCCAGGGTTCAGACTGGGAGAACGGGGGACATAAGGGTTCAGAAATTCTCTGTACGGTGGCATCCTCCTGGCTGAGCCCCCCACGCTGTGGGGTCCTGGACCTCCTCCTCCACCTCCTCCTGCAAGCCCTGGCAGCTGAGAGAGCGGCTGCAAACCAGGAGCTCGGTGACTACCTAGTCCTGCAGGTGCATTAAACTTCCCCTAGTGAAAGCAAGACTCATTTGTAAAATAAGGCAGTTGGGCCTTTGAGGAGTGATAAGAGAAGCCACGCCGGTTTACGAGCTGCAAAGGGGTAGCATTTGCCTGTCCCAAAAGTGCCCACCACCATCACGGTATCTGCATGCAGCAGCAGCATCGAGGCAAAACAGTGCTGCCGAACATCTGCAGCATGAGAAAAATGCATTTTTTAATGGGAAATTTCACGGGAAGAGCTCCTGAGGGTGACTCCCTCACAGCCCCGCAGCAGCTTGGCTTTCACGGGGAAAAGCGTTTTGGGTGTCAGCCTTGACCAGACCACACTGACCTGGCACTGTACACCCATCGCCTTCCACCAGCCAAAAATCCCACCCATCCTCCTCGCCGTGCGGCATACCTCAGTCTGATACAGGGCTTTAGGTCCAGGTTCTCCCCAAAAAGCGGTGTCACGAGAGCGGTGGCTCAGCAGAGGGTGCCAGCGTGGAAAACGAGAGTGGGTTTTCTTGACGTCGATGGTGGTTGCTACCAGCATTTCCGCCAACTAAATAAGGGGGTAAAACAAATCCCAGTCTCAGTTTCACCGCTGAAATCGAGGGTGTTTTGTCTGGTTTCTAAGGGGAGCGATAGCTGCCGGCATCGGCTCTGAATAATTTCACTCTAAGAACAAGGGAAGATGTGTGATAGTCCGAGGTTTGACATCATGAGAGTTAGCCCAAGGCTTTTTCTCAGTTTTGCTTTGAGGTAAGCCAGTGATTCAGAATGAAACCTGGCTAAAACCATGATGGTTACTTACTTTTGAATTTTATCCTACCCAGAAATGTTTGAGGCATGTAAAAGAAAGCCCTCCATCCCCAAAGAGGCTGAGGCCTGAGCCTCGGGCACGAGTGAAAGCATCCAACGAAGGCCTTGGGGGCAAGGGGAGGAACTCTTGGAGAAAGATAAACGATTGTAGGTATTTCCCTCAGGCAAGTTTAACACCTCTCTTACTTAAATGTCTTTAATTCGTATGCAATAAGAAGCAAAGATTTTAATGCAAAGATTTTGAGGCAAAGATTTTAACGCAAAGATTTTAAAGCAAAGATTTTGGTGCAGTGGCTCCTGTAAAGCCTGACTGTGGCCGAGACCTCATTTTTACCCTCATCCTTGCTGTCAGGTGGAGGTAAGGAAACGTGAAGATGCTTTTGATGGAGGCGCCGGTGTGAGAGATGCTTGGCACTGAAGCTTTCAGGGGGGGGAAAAAAAAAAAAAATCAGCTTCCAAGAGCTGTGGCAGGGAAGGTTTTGCATAGGATGCTGTGGAAGGTGTCCTTCAAAAGCTGCCTGGAGGTTCAGTCCGGTTTAGGGTCCCCGCTGCCGGTGCCCGGTGTCCGGTGCCGGTACCTCGTTGAGACGGTGACCTCTAGTGGCACCGGGGAGCCGGTTCCCCTCCGTTTCCATGCATGAACCCCCCAAAAACTGGTGAAGGCAGCTGCCATCCACCCCCCGTGAGATAAGAAAAAAGCGCGTTTGAGCAAGGTGGGCCCCGGGGGCTCGGCTTTTCGCATCCAGGTGCGTAGACGCGAGTTATCTGTAATGTCTGGTAGGTGTTTTGTGCATGTATTTTTCCCTATCTTTCCTATTAAAAAAACTGATTATTTTAGTAAGTGGCAATTAATGTAGTACTTAATCACTGTTAGGGCGTAATCCCAAGCCGACATCTCTCATGTGTATGGGAAAGTAAGCCTGCTTCCAAGGGATGTTGGGGAGCGGCAGATTTCACCTCTCGGCAGCCTAAAAAAAGCAGCTGAGGATTAAAATCTATTTTTGCCACCTTTTCCTTTTCCTAAATTCTTGCTGTAAATCAACATTCCTTTGGCATCCCTGACCACGGAGAGGATGTGAGTTGGGGCCAGCACCCCTGTGCTCCTCTGTGCCCCCTCCCTGCTCTGGATGGGCTCAGAAAGAGAAGGAAACCATCGCCTTCTGCTCTTCTACCGGCTTCCTTCGCCCAAGACCAGAGCCTCGGGCAAAACCAAGTCCCTTGGCCAACGTGGGCTGATGGACTCAGCCTCACCAGCCCACCTCCCCTCTGGGCATCTGGGGGTGAGGAGCCAGCCCCGGCATGCACCAGCCCCATGTACCCCTGTCCCATCAACATGTTCCCCACAGGGCAGGGAAGCCTCCTGCTGCCCAGGCCGGCTCCCCATCCCCGTGGCAGTCCCTGTGGTCCCAGGTCCAACAGCTGCTGCATGGAGAAGTGCCCGAGCCGGCCTTCACCATGCTCGATCTGCACCGAGCAGGGCCGCGCTGACTTGTCTCAAACCCACAGTGGATGTGGGATGGCTTTTTTTCCCCCCCTTACAAAAAACTGCTTTTCTTCCCTTAAATGTTTTGGGGTTTTTTTTCCACTAACTCCCCATCCCTCCTTGCCTACGCAGGGCAAGCTCTGTGAGAGGCTTCATACAAGGCTTTGTAATTGGCGTGCAGCAGATCATCCGGAGATGAGAGCAACCACTTCCTCCCTCCACCACCTCCGTGAATCTGCACCAGGACCTGTTGACAGCTCTACGCCACCCTCAGCCCAAACCCGGAGAAAAGCCCGCCACCAGAAACGCAGAAGTCCCTCAACACTTCTTCCCTGCTGCATGATGCGCACACCGGTGTCACCGCACGGTGACTTCCCCCCACTCTCCTTCATAGGCACTGGAGCATCCTATAATGGGAACAGCATCACCGTGGCTTTGGTGGGTCCGTGGTCCCTTCCTGCTCCTCCTGAAAGCCCTGGAGGTGTTAACGGGCCACCCCTGCTGTGCCAGGGCTCATGCCCAGCATCGCCCTGCTCAGTGTTGAGTGCTGAAGACCCACAGACACCCTGCACCCTCAGGACAGGGCGAGGAGGGGGTCGCCCCTTCGCAATCTCCCTTTCTCCAGTGGGACGTTGCCTTGTGCCGCCTGCTCCTCGCTGGTGGGCAGCACATCACAGCTGGCAGCACAGAGGCATGTTAGCAAAGGTGCCCTTGGAGGAAACGATCTTTAAGCACACTTTTAGATTGGTTTAAGGGTTAGTTTGCTGCCTCTTGAGCTGGGTGGCTCGGGTGATGGCCATTTAACTGCCCCCCCCCCCCCCCCTGCAGACCCTGTCTCCGCTTGCCCTGCAGAGAGCGTGATCTCTCTGCTCAGGGGTATTTTTTTCCACAAAAGCCCACACCCGTGCATTAATTTGAATCTAATTAGCATTTGCTCAATGGACCTTACCCAAGGCCCCCAGTGTAGTACCTTTCTTTTACCTCAGACTGGTTCCTGATGAAAAACTGGGTCATCCAAGTGGTGAGTACCTTTTCCCTGTCAAGTTTGGTAAGTTTTACAAGACCTTCTCCTTTCACAAGAGCCCCATGCGATGGTGCACAAGCCCTTGGACCCAGACAGCCGTGGGGAGTCCACCCACAGATATGCTCTACCTCAGAGAGTAGGATGAAGATGTTTGCATGAGAAGAAGAAAACATGCTTCTAAGCACAATATCACCTTCACCCCGGTCTGCACCCAATTACAAACATTAACACCATTGTCAACACGCATCGCACCAGAAAAGCGTTCGTGTCTTTTAACTCCCAGACCAGCCACGCAAAACAAATACTGGGAACAACTGCCCGCAAAATAAAAACCATGCAAGCATTGAAATTAAGAATGATTTAGGTGCAGGAGACTGACCCAGCAGCACAAAGCCAGCGGGCAGACGTCCAGCCGTGTCAGTGGGTCCGGCTTCGCGTCCGGCTGCAGAGGGTTTGCCGGGTCACCGGTGCATACAGAGCCTGGAAGAGAAACACAGCTCCGGCCGGTGACACGGCGGCCGGGGTGGCACCGCCATGACCGGACCTTTTGTTCCCTGTTACGAGAAAGAGCTGAAGGCAGAAACTGCTTTTACACAGCGAGAGGCATTCAGTCTGCCAGCCATAGCCAGGCTATTAATTTGTGAACCAAGTGTGGGTGGGGAGATGGTGCGTATCCTTATCTACACCTTCTGAGGAGTGTCAAAGTCTGGCTATTGAAATTACGCTGTCTTCATTTCTAGTAAATACTAATTTTACCCTTCTTAGGAGCTGGTATTTAAATCAGATTAGGATGATGACTCTATTGTCCCAGACTACTAGAATGCATTTTTTTTTAAAACCCAAACTAATAAGGCCACAGCAAACAGGTCATCTCATGTGAAATTGTGTGTTTAGTAATCAATGGTCAAGGCCAACTGAAATCATCAGATGACTACAACACTGGAGAGACGGGAAATTACTGGCGTCCCTCAAATTTCCCTCAGCTCTTGAGAAAAAAACCCTTTGTTTCTTGTGCTTTTAGAAATATTCTTCATTATTCCCATTTTCTATCAGCCAGGCTTTGACTCATTCTGACACTGACCACTTGCAACCAGAGCAGTCACATCCCCTCCTAAGCAGGGACATTCACACGGTTATAGGGAGCTGGTGATTAAAGACACGTTTAGCAAGAGAGCTAAAATCCTGCTCGCTTGAGCGTCGTCAGTGGTAGATGTTGCGATACCCACGTGTGCTATATATATGTGATGGCACTAAAGAACCAGCAGCACGCTGTAATAGCAGTGTAAGGATGGAAACCTGTTCCTGCGTTTGAAAATTACTTCAAAGTAATTGGCATTTTAGACAACTTCAAGGTCAGACTTTGATCGGGGGGGTGTGGAGAACAAAGGGCTTCTCTCTGACTGCACGTTTCGAGATTACACGTTTTAACAGCTCCGAACTGCATGGGTTGCTGCAGACAATTAATGCTGGCGGAGAGCCAAACCAAACAAAAACAAATAAATAATAATAAAAAAATAATCAGAAACTGGCTTCCACAACACGCTAAGCCACATGGTATGCTGTCACAAGCAAAACACTCGCTGAATAACAAATTCATGATTTTAACAGCCTCTAAAAGTTTCCAGCATGGCTCACAGGCAAGGTCCTGCTTTAAGATTTCTGGCTCCGAGATGCTAAACCATACAACTGCAATTTGTAAAGAAAGTAAACCAGACTGCGTCATTCCCTGCCTCTGCTCCCAGTCTGAGAGATGCAAATCATCCCTCCGCGTCTCATGGCAGAGGTCGAATCTGTGTGGATGCGAGGGTGGCGAGCAGCGGGTAGGTTCGGCAGCAGATGGAGGGGAATTACCCCTCCCTCCGCGAGTCACTGCGTTGGAAGTGCTGGCACTTCCCAATAGTGAAAAGCCTTCCCAGTAAGAAGGGGCTTGGAACAAGCCATGACCAGCCTCTCACTTGGGGTGTTAAAAGCTGATTTTCTTCTCCCCGCTGCTGAAGTCGGGCAGGGGCATCTGTTGGCCCTGTTAAGCTGTGGCTTGTGGCTTTTTGGGGTGGTGGAATGTGATGCTGAGCAGGCTCTATTTTTATGTGTATGGAGGGGTTTTGTTGTTTCTTGGAAGGGTCTTCCCTTACGCTAACATCTGATTCTGCTTTTTCCAAAAAGACCTTCATTTTGAGGTCAATTTTCTCTACCTGCCATGTACATAGAAAAATCCCCAAAGATGCAAAAGCTTGTACCATTTTTTCCTAGTTTTTATGGAGTGCTCAGAAGTCTCTCCACTCGCAATTACGCTGTCAGACCAAACTCTTCATGATCACAAATCATTCAAAGCATTAAGCATCAAACGTAGCTACATTAGAGCCCAGAGACTCAAGTGTTTTCAATAAGCACTGGCAGCTAAAATGTTGCAGCCTCCATGAATATATTAAAAGTGAGTGAAACCCCAGGAAGCAAAATTTCCTCTATGAAGAAATAATTTGGTAACTATATTCCCGGGTGTGTAAGGAAGGAGACCAACCGCAACTTGGACTCAGGAGACAAAAGTGGAGAAGCAAAGGCATGTAATAAACACATTAAAACAATATTTAGCCAACAAACCCTGAAAACTACGGACATTTAAGGTGGTAAAGTTTAAGATGCATCTGTCTGGACTTACAAGTAAGCCCTAAAAGGTAGAATTTGATGACTGCAGAATAAATCCTTCAATATAATCCAGACGTTTAAAGCATCACCAAAATTCAATCTGATTAAATGTTTGGGGTTTAAGTCAATCTGGTTTAAGCAGCATATTTTCTTTCGTAGACACACACGGAGCTGCAACACGGCAAAGAGAGAAGAAGCAGAAGTTGTGGAGGGTTCAGTGAAGAACAGCGGGAAAAGCTCTGCTAGGGAAGGGACCTGCAGAGAAATGCAGGGCCAGGACCTGCACGGGGGTTTGGTACCATTTTGTTGGGGAAGGACGCCAAGACCCTCACCAGAATTGCACCATGGGATGGAACAGTGCAAGAACGTCTCCCTTCCCTGCTCCCAGTGATTTCCAACCTTTTTGAGGGTATTACTATCTAACAGCTAATTTTTCTTGCAGCCTTGAACAAAATCTTACTCGCATGACATGGTCCTTTGTGGGAAACCTCAAAGCAAAATGGAGGATTGACCCTGAGATGTTGCCCTCTACCTACCATTCAGGCCCAGAAGTGTCTGGGTTTCCCGGGTCCCGGCAAAATCCTCTGGTACGTGGAGATACGTGTAGGTGCACATAGACATACATGTGCATTTGTGTTTTTAAATGGCAAATTCTCCTATGTTTGCAATATGCACGGATGTCCTACATCCATCCTGTGGGATGCCCCACCGCATCGCTGGGAGAGTCATTTGGGATGTCGTCTGGGAGCAGTGCGGGAGGCCGGGCTGGCGTGGCTCGCTGTGGTTACACATCCCCAACACTTTCTATTCTGCAACGGCTTTCGGGCTTTGGCCAGACAGGTATGATTTGGGTTTGGGGCTGCTTTTGCTGAAAGACTGACTGGGGGTGAGCGCTGCCAGAAAATTCCACCTAAAAATGGCTTGATGATTTCCGAAAGTAAAATTAAAGAGAGATGTTTCCTTTCACACGTGAAAAAATAATGCTGTGGTTTTGCAGAGAGGTGCTAGCCTCCCAAGGGAGCCAACCATTACAGAGGGATGTGCTTACAAGGATGTGGCCATCGGCTTTTTGCTCGCCGCATGAAATTCCTGCATCCTCTGGCCAAGCCGCATGTTCCCCCCAAAATATCAGCTCGGTAGAAATGTTAGTGTTTGCCCCCGATTCCCCGAGGGTCTCATCCATATGCTGCTGCAGAACACTTGCAAGCCGGACCAGTGGGGTCCCTGGGAGGACCGGCAGAAGGAGCGAGATGCTGGCAGCTCCAGGAGGGCAGCCTGCCGTCAGTCCAACACGTATCCCTGCAGGAACGACGTGCACCCGCACCTCTGCTTTCCCTTGCTATCTAGGGTGCGGCTGTGAAGCAACCAGCCCGTGGTGCAATTTGTCTCCCCAGAGAGAGGGCGAGCATCACAGCGCAGGGGTCTGCACCACGGCCATGCCGGTGGCCAGCACCGGCGAGCATCCCACCTCTTGGAGATACCACATCTTCTTTTCTCCCCCCTGCTCTCCTGAGCGGCGTAAAAAGAAGAGGTGAGTAACAAAAGCGGCACCAAAAAGCCACGTTACAGTTGTGTTCCTAGTCTTACAAACTAGGGGACGCCAGCGCTAGTACTGTCTGTACCAAGTCAGCCCCGGTCCCGTGCATGCACGCACGCACCACGTGCAGATCGCCGACCGCTTTCTCCCCGAGACCGTGCCACGCTCGGCGCTGCGTGGGCACCGCTCCGGCGGGTGAATCACTGTTGTGTGAACGGATTGCTCGCTTTGCTCTGCCCACACCGAGTCTAGGCAGCGATAGCCGCAAAAGCTAGAGCTCGCTCTGACCACTGCTGCAGCGAGCTGGACCCATCTGCTTCCAAAAGCCGTGGGACCCTGCGGGATTTGGGGCCGGGGAGGTGGAAATGTGCAGAGGTGCTGAGAGCTGAAGCCGGTTACAGCCGTGCTTTGAGCAAGGAACAATGAACAGCTCTGAAAAAAAAAAAAAAATCAGGTGCCAAGGTCTCCAGCTATTCACTATTCACCGTGACTTCTCTGAGGTTTCCTTTCCCACAATAAAGCAGAAAGCACCCCACTTGCTTGCACGCAAGCGCTGGGTAGATAAATCAGGAGAGGATGCTGAGACATTGAGGTGGGTTGAAAACTGGATGAATGACTGGGCCTGGAGGGTGGTGATCAGCAGAGCAAAGCCTCGTTGGAGACCAGTGAGTAGTGGTGTACCCCAGGGGTCAATACTGGGTCCAATCCTGTTCAACATCTTCATTAATGACCTGGATGATGAAGCAGAGTGGCACCTCAGCAAGTTTGCAGATGACACCAAACTGGGAGGAGTGCCTGATATGCCAGAGGGTCGTGCTGCCAACCAGAGGGACCTCAGCAGGCTGGAGAAATGGGCTGTCAGGAACCAGTACATGCTGGGGGCTGACCAGCTGGAAAGCAGCTTGGCAGAAAAGCACCTGAGGGTCCTGGTGGACACCAAGTTGAACATGAGCCAGCAACGTGCCCCTGTGGGAAAGAGGACTAAGGGTATCCTGGCCTGCATTAGACAAAATATTGCCAGCAGGCCAAGGAGGGGATCTTTCTCCTCTACTCTGCACTGATGAGGCCACACCTGGAGTACTGCATCCAGTTCTGGGCTCCCCAGTACACAAGAGCCATGGATGTACCGGAGTGAGTCCAATGAAGGGCCAGTAAGACGATGAAGGGACTGGAGCAAGTCTCCTATGAGGAAAGGCTGAGAATGCTGGGACTGTTCAGCCTGGAGAAGAGAAGGCTCAGGGGGATCTCATCAATATACATAAATACCTGAAGGGAGAGTGCAAAGACGACACAGCCAGGCTCTGCTCAGTGGTGCCCAGTGACAGCACCAGAGAAAATGGGCACAAGCTGAAACACGGGAGGTTCCCTCTGAACATCAGGAAACACTTTGTCAGTGTGAGGGTGACCGAGCACCGGCGCAGGCTGCCCAGGGAGGTTGTGGATTCTCCATCCTTGGAGATATTCAAAAGCCGTCTGGACACAGACCCAGGCAACCAGCGCTGGGTGGCCCTGCTTGAGCAAGGGCGTTGGACCAGATGACCTCCGGAGGTCCCTTCCAACCTTAATCATTCTGTGTATCTGTAAGGCATTGGTGCGCTGTGCTGAGTGCCCCAGGGAAATGCTCATGAGGATGCTAATTTTTCCACTTTTCATAGAATTTACGTGGTACGTGTTAAACATGGTCAAAACCTGGTCATAACATGGCCTAAACATTGAATGCGAAGAATAAACAGAATTAAGAAAAAAAAGACTAACAAGTCACAAAATAAGAAAGTGTCCTGTCAAAAGAAATTGTTGCATAGTACCTTGGATATCCAGATTGAATTAAGATACATTTTTTGCACCTTCTCTATCATGAACACTCATTTCTGCATTTTGTGATCATCTTCTACACCGGTTGCTTTTGTTTGTGTCATCGCTGCACGTTACAGATGTGTGCACGCGTGTGCACATATAGCATACGTGGCCCTGGCATAAGAAAAAACAGATAAAAATAGGACCTCAGTTCTCCAAACTTGCCTTATGATTGTGTTTTTTTAACAAGCGTTTAAACATTGTTTTTAACCACAGAAATCAGATACCAAGAAAACTTTCATCTTATTCCTGCAAAATCAAAATGGAGCTTCTAAGTCACAGCGCAGCGTGGGAACAAGTGCCTTTCATGCTCGCTGGAGGAAGTTATTTCATAATGTGAATTTCATTGGTATTTCTCCTACCAACTTGCCCAGACCCACACGACTGAGAGTCCCCCCTGTTAGCGTACCTACCCCCTCCCTGCCGCCAGGCACGGTGAAACCGGAGGCACATGGAAACCGTGTCGGTTACGTGGCCCACACGCGAGGCTTCGCGCCCACATTTTGGGAGTGAAGGCGAGGGGACGTGGAAGGAAGCAGCTCCCGGAGCGGCCGTGTTGTGTCCCACCCCTCAGGACGCTGGAGCGAGCTGTGCTGCTTCTCCGACTGTGTCGTGACTTGGTGCTGCAACATCATTTCCAGAGCTGGTGCTGCACGTGCAGAATAAATCGGGTCATGTCATGCAGAAGCAGATTTCAACCGCTTCGTTATTCAGTGTTTCCCCACTTAAAATTAGGGCCAGATTAGGCTTCGAGTGTACCAAAACCCCAGCAATTATTTTCTTGAGATTTTTGCCACAAATTGGTAGGAATCTCAGTATGGATTTTGCTCTCTCTATGATTGTCATCACCTTGAGTTAAAGCCTCTCAGATGCTATCCTCCCCATATAGCTGCTGTTATTGAATGGACAGGTGGATGTCAAAATCAGATTTCTCCTAATTTCTGCTCTACTGCCAGAGGATTAGCGGTGGCCTGAGATCCAGGGGCCGAGCTGTGGAAAATTCCCTGCCTCTTGCATCGAAACCAAAAGCACCTGGATTTGAGATTTTTTCTGTACCCAAACCCAAAGCTTCCTGAAAATGTTTTGCACTAGAAGAGAGAAAAGGTAACCGAAGTCGACGGGGGAAGGGAAGAGGGAGAGGTGATGATACAATGGAAAGAGGAGGCGCAAACTTCCTGCCCTCTCTGCAAAGGGGCTGTTACCTCATTTGTTATGCTGCCTTGCTTTCAGAAAGTCCAGCTCCAAATCATCTCTCAACTTTGGGAAACCCCACCAGGTATAAACAACACCCTCAGCACCCCCGAGCGCGGCCGGGCTGGGAAGAAAAGCCCGTGCAAAGGCCTCCAGGAGGGAGAGGAGGCTACAGGGAGCCTTCACGGCACGGCAAGAGCGCGATGTCCTCCGCGAGGATGATGTGAAAGAAAGCCACGGTGACGACCCCGGGCACGTCTATCCCAAAATACCCAACAGCTGGCTCTGGGAAGGGCGGCACTGAACCCCCAGCTGGCAGCGTGGGGTGCCCGCCTGGCAGGTACCCGGCTGGGGTCGCGTCATGGTTGACGGCCATGATGCATGTGTGAGGAAAGAGACCTTCCACGCGGAGTTTTTGCACAGGACTCTACCGGGAGGCATCCCCGGCAGCAGGGACAACCCGGGACGGCAGGTCCCGCTCACCCTGGGATGGGTACCCAGGCTGTGGGATGCTTCGCTTGCTCCCAAGGAAAAGTAGCTTTGCACAAACGCGGACACAGTGGAAGAAAACCTGGGGCCAGCGTTGAAGTTGAGCCTCACACCCCAAATCCCACGCCACGTTTCATCCAGCCGCTGGGTTCGGTGAAGGGCAATAATCAATTAAATGAGATGACCGCAAACTGAGGTGGACGGGGCTTCTCTACGCTGCTGGGGACGGGGTGTCCCTTTTCAGCTAACCCAGCATTGCAGAGGCAGGGAGCGGGGTCCCAACAGCTAGAAGGGGGGTTCCTCAAAACCCCGCGCACCCATTCGAAAGGGGCCGTTGCCTGCGGCATGATGCGATGCCGCACCGCTGGGCTTGGTGGGGCCACCAGGGCCATGCAAACGGGTGGAGCTGGGTTGCACTCCCGTAGCACGGCACCTGCTGCACGCAGGGCAGGAGCATGTTTTGCACAAAAGAAGAACCCACTTCCTTTCTTCTGCATTGCAAAAAGAAAGACGAAATCGGGCAGAGAGCGTTGTTTTCCCTCCTCCTTATTCCCAAGTCCCTGGAAGCTGTCATCACCTGGACCTTTGGGCTCCTCTGCCTGTTTTCGAGGCTGGTGATGCCACTCGGGGCATCTCCCTCCTCCGGCTCCCCAGGACCCTCTCTGCGCCTGCACCCCAGGAAAGACCTCGCTGTCTGCTCATGGGTTGAGACCCCCCCCCAGACCCTCCTTTATCCAGGGCCCCCCCTTTGGCACAGCGATGCCATCCCGCTCCCACGGGCTCCCACGAGAAGCTCCCCCTGTCCCCAGGCTTCGTGTTAGCGGTGGGGTTGACGCTGCCGGGTTATCTGCACGTAATTCCCTTTCTGGGATCTGCAGCTCCATTTTTAGTGCCTGCACGAGCACAGAGCCCGAGGGACAGGAGGGATTGTACGGGGGCATTTGACTGGGGGGCATTTGACTGCACGGAGAAAGTCCCGGGCGTGAATTTGCATCGCAAAACGCCCTGTCCCTCATTGCCGAGCGCTGGTGACGGTGACCAGCCCGAGGCGTTGCGGACATCTGGCTGGAAGGGCATGGCGTTTTGCCTAGCTTCATCCCAGGTTTATTTCTTTTGATGGTGTTAATCTGTGGAGAAAAAACTCTCAGGTGAGAGAGCATAATGAGGATGGACAGGAGCCTTTCACGGGCAAAGCGCCAGCTCTTCCACCGTCGGTGCCACAGTGCCTCCTGACTTCAGGGGGACCAGTATTTGTTTCAGCCACAGCTGTATTTCGTGGAGTGCATTAGGCAGAGGAAAGGATCCGCTCGCCGGTGTGGGCGCAGGATTTCTGTAGGGATAGCACTTCAGTGATGTTATATCCATCAACTATTTTCATGGTCATGATGAAACAGCTCAAGAACATTTGAGCCCCGCGCAAGTTTGATTAGCTTAACTCTTGACAGATGAGCACGTAGAAAATCCCCATCTTACTAAGGAATATTTTTTATAATTTACTCAGCAGTTATTCTCTCATTACCAGACGTTTCCCTTTGTGCAATATAAACCCCTGAGCAACAAAAGTATCTCCATTAACATATGGTTGTTAGCAAATTTTCGCTATTACTCTTGCTAGATACCTTCAACTTGTAGTAATTCATGGCAATATCATTCACTGTGTAATTTCTATACAAGTGACTCACCGTACATGAGTACACAGATTAGTACTCAGTTTAATGCCACTGTGTTGTAAAACATTATAAATATTATGCAATTAAAGCATTGGTTCAGCTTTACTAGCTTGGAGAGAAACTTAAGCTTAGCTTAACTGTAATCTTAACCTTGACATTTCTTGGCCTCTGTGTTTTTCAGTAGCACCCTGAGTGCCCCATGATGGGAAATTCCTAGTTTATTAGGAGTTTCTGGAAGGGGGGGAAAAAAAAAAAGAAAACAAGCAAAATCATCACCACCACCACAAAAAAAAACCCCTAAACTCAGCATAAAATCCTCTTGGGATATGAAAGCCCCAGTGGTCTCCAGTAAATAGCTGCCTGTGGGGAAGGCCATCCCACTGGTCGCAGGGCAGGCTGCGCTTCTGCAAACGTTTTGGGAAGTGCTGGGGAGGAAAGTACTCTCTCCCTGCTGGTTGCCCACACCCACTGTGCCGTGGTCGGGGCTGCCGTGGTCCCGGTGGCTCCCCGGCCGTGCCACGGCCGTGCCAGCCACCCGGGGTAAATCAGAGCCCTCCACTGCCGGGTCCCGCAGGGACAGAACCTGCCCCGAGAGCTCCAGCTGAGACCAGGGGCTTTGCCCTACGTTCCCCACACACTGTACCATCCTAATAATGAAAATATTTTTCCACTAAGGGCAAATTGTCTCATTCTGCTCAAGTTAGTCTCTTGCCTCAAGGAGCCGTACCTGGTGGTCTCTCCATGTGTGTACAAAAGGCAAATCTGGGCTTCGCCACAGCCTGGGGAGCCACGTGCAGCGTGCCTTGTGCCGGCCACGGGCACAATAAGCTCCATGGGAGATTCACCCCGACTTTATTGGAAAAGGTGCCACGGTCCGATCGCGCTGCCATGGCCATAGGTGAGTGCCCATGGGTGAACCCTCTGGACCACACGTGAAGCAGAGCTGAGGCTGTTTTCATTGTTCAGTTGCATTTTGCATCCTTGTAGAAATTTTCAGAGTAAAACCCAAAGTCGGTTCAGATGTCAGGAGCGATTGCTGCTCAGGTACAGTCATTTATCTTCTCCAGCACAGCTACTACTGAGAATAACCCCGCTGCAGCAAAATGCCTCTCACACACTGAAAAAAAAAACCAACAAAAAAACCAAAGAAAAAAACCCAACCACCACCCAGAAAGAACACACATTTTTACTAACCCGAAGAGAAAAAGAAAAAAGAGAGAAAAAAAAAAACCAACCAAAAAAAAAAAAAAAAACCACCCCAGACCTCACGGTGCTTTTATAATGTGAGCAAATCCCGAGAGGTGTTCACACGGCCGGGGGGAGCCTGAGAGCCGGGAGCGGGCAGGGACCCTCCGTGCCCCCCCACCAGCCTCCAGCACGGTGCTGGAGGAGGAGGAGGAGGAGGGAGGAAGAGGAGGAGGAGGAAGAGGAGGAGGAGGAGGCACCGCGGCTCCTAGGTTGTTGCTCCTGATTTCTTTTTCGTGGGTCTCAGAGTGCCTGTGAGCATCTCAGCCCCTCGGGGGTCCCCGCCGGACACGTCCCGTCCCCCGACCGCGGTGAGCTGGGGGGGAACTGGGAGGGACTGGGGGGGAACTGGGGGGCAAGGCGGTGGCCCCGGCTAGGATGGGGGGGTGAGGACCCCGTGGCCCAAATCAGGGCGGGGGGGGGTGGGCAGGGTTTGGTGCCGAGGTGTTCCCCACTTCGGAGGGGTATGGGGAGCGGGATTTTTATTTTGGGGGGGGGGGAGGGGGGGGAAGGCTGGGATTTTTCCTCACTTTGAATTTCTTCAGTTTTGTTTCGGCTCTAGTCCCAGCTTGAGGGTTGCAAAGGTGCCTCTTGTCACCTCTGCCCCCCCTCCGCTTTCTGGGCATTTTCTCAATGAAGCTCCTCATTCCCCCCCGCGGTGATCAATAAATGACATCGCTGCCAGCGGATGAGTTTGGGACCTTGTTTGTGTGACAGGCGAGTCCCCCTCCCAGCCGCCCCCACCCTTTCTGGTATTGATTGGACTCACAAAAAAAACAAAAATAAGAGGAGCTGGTGACAAGAAGACAATGAGTCACAGCCTTTGTTGAGACACTGGCGCCCGAAATCACAAAAGATGCATTTTTCCAAATGACTCGAGCTGTGTGCTGCCAGGGGGCTGGCAGGGAGGGGGACACACACACAGGCCTTTCACTTCGTGACGAGGGCCGGCCCTACAGGTGCGGTTCCCATTATCGGTAAGCTGCAAGTTTCACGTCTGTTCTTATTCCAAGGGAAAGGGCAAGAGCTCGCGAGGCGCCGCGGAAATGGCTGTTGCGGAGGCCGTGTTCCCGCCCGCCAACCTCACCTCCAGCAACCAGAGCAGCTGCAACGTGCACAACCACCACTTCTCTGCCAAAATCACCTTCTCCCTCTTCTACACCGCCCTGCTGGTGTTCGGCGCCTGCGGGAACATCCTGGCCCTCTGCATCACCTTCCAGCGGAGGAAGAAGAAACTCAACTCCACCGACCTCTACCTGGTGAACCTGGCCCTCTCCGATGCCCTCTTCACCCTGGCACTGCCGGGCAGGATCGCCTACTACGTCCTGGAGTTTGACTGGCCCTTCGGGGACTGGTTCTGCCGGGCCACAGCCTTCATCTTCTACATGAACACCTATGTGGGCATCTACTTCATGACCTGCGTAAGCGTGGACCGCTACATCGCCGTGGTGCGCACCAGGCACCCCGGCAGGATTCGGAAGATGAGCCGCACCAGGGGCGTCTGCGTCCTCATCTGGTCTTTGGTGTTCCTGCAGACAGCGCCGCTGCTTCTGCGGCCCATGACACGGAGGATGGGGGACAAACTGACGTGCATGGAGTACTTCAACTTCGAGGAGATTCCCAAGCTGCCCTACCTGCTCCTGGGGGCCTGCGTGCTCGGCTTCTTCCTGCCCGTGGGCATCATCTTGGTGTGCTATGTGAGGATCAACCTTAAGCTCTGCCAGACGGCCAAGGAGAATCCACTGACGGTGAAGAACGGGCACCACCGCCGGGCCTTCACCGTCATCCTGGTGGTGCTGCTGGCCGTCCTGCTCTGCTTCAGTCCCTACCACCTCAACATCGTCCAGTTCATGGTCAGGAAGATCCTCTACCAGCCGTCCTGCCGTGAGCAGCAAGCCTTCAAGATGTCCCTGCAAGTCACTGTGGCATTCATGAACCTCAACTGCTGCATCGACCCCATCATCTACTTCTTCGCCTTCCGGGGCTACAAGCGGAGGCTGCTCCGCATCTTCAGGAACAGCGGCTCGATGGCCACCTCCTCCACCGCCAAGACCCCCTCCGAGAGCAACAGCAACAGCCAGCCGCCCGGCTCCGTCTCTGTCTAGTGGCACGACCCCCTCCCTTTCGCTCTGGCCCACAGCTTATGGACCATCCCCAGCGGCAGGAGCTGGAACCGGGGCTGCAGAGCAGGACCAGCTGCTCCGACAGGCTTCGTCGCAAACCTGCTTGGAGCTGGGGTCCGGTGGCTGCCGGTAACCACCGTGGCTGTCCCTGCCTCTCTGCCCCCTTCCCCTTGCACTGGCCCCGGAGTGCTGGGGCAGCATCCCTGGAGGGCTTGGGGCGGCCAGCAAGGAGCGCACGGACTCAGGGCGTTTCAGGAAAAGGCTGGGATGTTACTTCCAGGCAGAAAGTCGCCTACAGCTCCTTCCCTGCACCAACAAACGGCAGCCCAGCGTCCCGCTCTTGCGCCTTGGGCGCCGCACGTGGGACCTGCTGGAAAAAGCCTTTCTTCAAGGCAGAGGGGTGAGGACGTGAACTTGCAAAGCTCCTGGGAGCCCTGCTGCCTGCGTCCGCCGCTTGGGAGCCTGCTCCTTCCCCAGGGTGTCCCTTCTTCATGGCTGACGGCACTGCGGTCGCCCCGGGACCCGCTGCTGGGAACGGGATGCTGGAACTGACCTGGCTGGCAGCTCGGCTGTAAGGCTGTGAAGCCACCCTGGGGGATTTGCCAGGAAAGGTTCCCAGCCCTCCTTAACTTGGAGTGGAGAAAAGGGGACAAGGGGATGAGGGCTGAGGGTGGCCTTACATGACCTTGACTGACCTTCGCTTGAACCCGGTGCCTTGATGAGTCCGAGTGCCTTCTTAAGGGCAGGTTACGTGTGACTATTGCCAGAGCGAGAGGAGGAGCCCTGAGACGTCGGGTGCCTGTGTGACAAGGAGAAAAGTTGGCAGGAGCAGTGACCTCCTCGGCTTTTTTCTGAAGCCACTGGACTACGATAAAAACCCCACGTGTAGGCTTTCACAGTTCCTGGGATGGCTGGTCTTCTGCTTGAGGTTGGAAGGGACAGAGACACGCACAGAGACATGAAGAGGAAAAAAAAAGCAGCTTTATTCTGCTGAAAAGCAAACCTGAAGAAGTTTTGCAAACAGACGCTTTTGATTAATACAAATAATTCTTGAAGGTAATAACCTTTCTTTATGGCTAGAAAGTTAACAATAGTCACGTGCAGCCCTTTATTGTTTTAAATGTGCATGAATGAGCTTTTGGATTATGATGGTTTTACTTACAGTACGGGTAACTGTAGCATCCCGAAGGCTGACTAAGAGGGATGCCTAAAATAATTCAGGTGGGAAAGGGACTCCAGTAGGTCCTTTCAGGAGGTTATCTGAGCCCTCCTCAAAGCAGGTCTAACCTCGGTGCTGGCCTGCAGAGAACCTGTGTCCTAAAAAGCATGTTACAATGGACAAGGAAGAGCTGGTATGCAATAATATAAGGATATCAATGGCCTGGACACCCTAAAGGAGCCTGGCGAGCCTAGTAGTTGCCCTATTAACTTGTCAAAGGAGTGTTGGCTGGAAGGGGCCACTCTGCATCACCTCATCCAACAGCCCACTCAAAGCAGGACCATGGCTGGCATGATGTCCGTCTGGCCATGGCTTCGCCTAGCCGAGGCTTGGAAACTCCAGGCAAGGAGGGTTCCCCCCGCCATGAGGCATTGCCCTCCAGATGAAAACATTTTCCCCACTGTCCAGCCTGAACCTCCCCACCTACAGCTGGCAGCTATCTCCCCTAACATCACCTACTTGTGCTAAGAGGAGCTTGGCTCTGGCATCTTTGCAACTCAAATTCCCGTGTGACTGCGGCGGGGGCTGCCAGGAGAACAGTGGTATGTAGCTATCGGTCTCGGTCAGCCTCCACGTGAACACCGGAGCACGGGTCTGCAGCGGTGCCCAACTGTCTCTTCTGAAGACCAAGGCGTAGAGATGTTTTGCCAGGCTGGAGTCTACACCTGAGGCAAGGGCAAATCAGTAATGAAGCCTTCTCAGGAAAAGGCGGGGTATAAACAGAGCCTTGTTTGCTCCATATTGGGCTCTGGTTTTCTCCAAAGTATTTTATTAACAAAGGTATCCCCACCTTTCATCCTCTTGCCACTGATAAGAGCCTTTGGAGAAGGCAATGGGTGAAGAGTTGTGTGTAGTGCTGCAAAATGGCAGCATGCAGGAGGGTTCTGGCCTCCCTCCCCTGGAGTGATGCCAGCCTGGGGCCCTTTGCTTTTGAAAATACCCTCCCTGGGGACAGGAGGCAATTGCCTGGAGCTGAGGGGACACCCAAGGGATGGAGAGGGAAAGGACTTGGGCAGCACAGGTCGGAAGGAGCCTGGGCAACGGAGAACTGCCGAAGGCATCCCGTATCGCCCGAGCCAGCTCGCTTACCTGGGGGTGATCCCTGGCTGCTTAAAAACGGAGCATTTCGCTAAAACCAAAGGGGAACCATACACAGCATTTTGTCTAGAGACACAGTAACACTTTTTCTACACTTCACGCATCTACCTGACCCGAGCTCCTCGCACGACACTTGCTTTAACCAGCCGGCACCTGCATCGGAGGCGAGCGCAGCCCTCGCAGTGCTGCTCTGCAGAGAGGAGAGGGCCAACGCTGGTTCCTGCCGAAAGAGGGAGCTGAAACCTTTACTCGGGGTTAAAAATAGGCCCGCGAATCTAAAACGACAATAAAAAAAAAAAAAAATAGATGCAGCTGGTGCTCCGCCCCCCCCACGCATCTATTGCCACGCAGGAACGTGGTGCATGTCGTACGTAGGATGGTTGTGAAGTGTATGGCAAGGACAGGCCAGCAGACTGGGATCCCTGATGGCTTTCCATGTAGACAGTTATTACTGCACAGTGCGCAGGTATTTCTTGCTTCACCCTAGACTGCAGCCTATTCGCCATACCGTCTTCTAAGAAGGGAAAATTGCATTTTGATCTAAGAGCAGTGAGTACACTCGTCGCGGTCACACAACACTACCATGCCCGTGTATAGTCGTACAGATTATATATGTACATTGTGCAAACTGACATTTTTCTTAGCAAACTCATGCTGTGACCCTTGTAGATCAAAACCCCTTGTGAGCCAAACCCCTCTAACGCTGCGTATTTCAGGTTTCTCCTAAACTTCTGCAAAAGGGTGATTAGCCCATGCAATCAAATGGAGTGCAGAAAGTAGATGGGTTCTCCGCAGATGACCTGCCTGCCTGACATGCCCTATCTCGATGGCAAATAAGCACACAGAGTTCAAACAACACTGCTTTTTCCCCAAAAGGTGTTTCCCAACTTTATGCTTTCAGCTAAAAGTATAAATTTCTAGCAGAGTGCTGTGGGACAACAGCTCCTGGTTGCAGTTACACGTTTACCTGTTGGTAAACTCCCTGTGCTGTACAACACACTTCTTCAGTCTGTGCTTTACATTGACTTGAGTCGAAGCTATTGCATGTCGTGACATCCATCTTTGCAAGCCACTAAAATACCATCATGTAAAAATGCATATATCTACTTAAAATAAAAGCTTTTCACAGCCAAGTAACAAGCCCCGGTGTGATTGTTCAGGCCAGATGATGTGGGCAACTGTCTTCTTCTCAGAGGTGCACGTGTTCCTCTCCCCCCTGCAAGCAAAGCAATGCTCAGAAGCAGCGAGGGAGAAGCACAAGCTCTCGATCCACCTCCTTTACGCAGGCCGCTTGTTCCCCCAGAGGGGTGTTGTGCTCTCATGGCATGGGGATTTATAAATAACCTTCGGTGGGAAAACAGTGGGACCTGCAAGGAGCTGTGTCCTTTCTGGAGCAGGTCTCTCCGCAGTTGGGATGGGGTGCCAGGGGCAGAGTCAGGCTGGCTGGACTAACCGTGCTTTGAAAACCAGAAACATCTGCTTGCTCACATACTGTGGTGACTCCAGGGTTTGCTTCACAGCTGAGTTGCTGGGATTACACTGTTCTCTCTCTTGCTACGTGTACTATCTCATGCAAAACTGACCAAACAAAATGGAAGGATTCCCCTATCGGACACACCTGAAAAAAGAGTGGATTTTCAGTTCAAGATTAGCCACAACAGGGTGCATTTGCATTTTCCATACAGAATCTGTGAATTCTTTCAAAATTGAACTAAGCGCAATACGACATCCCGCCACCCTCCTCTCATCACGTCTTTTTTTTCTGTCCTCTGCAGCCTATCTTCTACTTTGCTCCTTTTCTCTAAACACTTTGTTCCACCCAATTCCACCTCCCCAATCTCCTTCAAGTCCTTTCCTTTGCTAATCTTACATTTACAGTCCCTACTTATCTCTGGTCAAAAGGCCAAATCCTGCTTTCAATTCAGCCATGATCCTGGAATTTTTCATCCATTTTTAAAGTATGTATATTCCTGCTTTATCCAGTGCTATCTATCATTCAGGTTTGGAAACAGGATCCTACAAACATGTGTGAGCCCAGCTAACTAGTTGTTTCCTCTTAAAATTCTCTGTTGGAAAAAATCAAATGACAACGGCTGACCTACCAATTTGTTGGGATTCTCACCCATTCATCAGGTCGTACCATTCCTCTCCTCCCATCATCCATTTCTTGTCTTATGTTCGGACTGAAAAGTACTGGTGGCACCCAGCCTCTTTGAATTCCAATTAAGAGTGGACTTTCTCTGGTCAAAGCATCCCTTTATATATGGAAGCAGGAGGAATGGAATCCCACTAAAAATTAAACCAAACCCAATATGTTTTAAGTAAGCATATATATATATAAAAATATGCATATATGTGTGCATATATATAAACACATATGATGTTAGTGTGTTCATGTGACTCTCCTAACAAAATAGTATTTATACTAGTTTATATAAAATGCTTATTACTATGGCTACCCAGTTAAAGAAAGCTAATCTCATTTAGGTTTTTCTTGTGGAAGAACACACACAGGAAATTAACTGCACTTATCAAAAACCTCTGTTAGTTCAAATGAATACTGTGCATTTATTCATCCTCGAACAGGTGCGGTTCCCCTACAACATGACAGTGGTAGTTCTGAATGTTTTCAAATTTGGGTGCCTTTGCAACTGCATAACATACTCCAAATACACACGTGTTTGAGAGATGGGAGTCTTTGAATACAGACTTTTAATGTTCTTCAACAAACTCTTAGCTCCAGTTAAATTCATCAAACTAATACATAAATATTCTCACTCACTCTCTGTATATATACATATGCATACATATATATGCATATACATATACACACTCACAAACAGGAAAGCCAAAAATGTTGCCCTTTGCCCAGTAACTTGCAGTATATTTTGCTTGCTTGTTCTTCTGTTTCAGACAAAAATAACGAGACCTTTTCTCCATCACATGTTCACAAAGGCACAGACAAGCACTAGACAGCACAGGTTGGTACATGAACCAGCCGCAACAGTCAGACAGTGCTCACTAAGTAGCAGGCAACCTTTAACACTTGTTTTGGGAGAGGAAAATGGGATTTGGTAAGTATGGAGCCCAATCATTCTGCATCTTAGCAAAAAGTTAAGGCTTGAGAACCTGGTGGCTTATCAGGCAGATTTCCACAAATACAAACCTCACTGTGGGTGTATTTCAAACTATCACATAACCGTCTAGGAAAGTCCCCGATAAATTACTCCGATGCTGTCTCAAAAGACAACATTCCCAGTCTAGTAGAGAAATTTTAACAGCAGCAACTGCTTTTATTTCAATACCAAATCTCAGCTTTAGTAAAACCAGCGTAAATTTCCCAGGGACTTGAAATCCTCTCGGTAGAAAAGCATTCTGCATTCTCTCGCTGCCTAAAAAATATTGCGTCACACAGAAAATGGAAACTGTGGAATGAAACATTCAAAACTGTATTGGAGAAACACTGCATAGGCTGTGAAGAACATGCTCCTTGCATTCCCAGAAATGGTCAATGGAAGTTTCACCATCAAATGGAAACCGAGCTGTTTTCCAGCTCTAATGTATGACTCTTCCTTCTACGGTTCTTGCATGAAACAGGAACTGTGTTCAACAGCATCTGAAACTCCTCCTTTTACCACTTCTTTTTTTTTTTTTTAAATTGGAAATCACAACCCTGGAAGCATTTTGAGCATAAACTGTTCTCAGAGATGTCAAAGGGAGTTTTCAACTGACATCACCATGGCCTGAATTTTACCTCTTATGTTTGACCATGTTTTGTGAAATGCCCAGCAAAATGGGGTTTTCCACACAACTGTGACATTTGGGATGCCCCTTGTACAGATAACAGTAAGAAAGGATTTAGACTTGGAGAATATCCACTTACAGATCCCAGATGCCATTCAATGCATTTTAAAATTCCAAGGAATAAATGCTCTTTGTGCTTATCCCTAGAGCAGGGCAATGTCTGAAAGGGCACAGGTCATATTTAATTTACCCTGGGCTAGGTATTATTTCCTACAGACAAAATTTGATTTCTGAAGTAATTCGCTAGTCTTTATTGCTACTTTTGGTAAAATATTTGTGAAGGAAGAATCTGTAGGTTTCAAAATTAAAACCTGTACCTGTTTCAAAACATTTAGCTAGTTTGCATATACAAATTATTCTAGGGCTTTTTTTCTTACATTTGCCCTTTGCTTTCCAAGACAGGAGGTTTCCAGAGTTCTCTGGGTCCAGAAATATCTTTAACCTACACACAGAGAGAGCCACTCGGCTTCACACAAACAAAACCTTCCAATTAAAAAGCAGACCCTGCCTAAATAATGTGATCATAGCAGCAAGCCAAACCCTGAAGGAGGTCGATCAAAGTCCAGGAAAACACAGGGTCGTTCCAAACCCCCTTATTCCCACCCACCCCGGAAAATACCAAAAGGTACATACAGGACATTGATTTTATTAAAAATTATGTCATGTGCCAAAAGCTGCACAAATTTGATGTAATTTCTGGATCAAGACTTGGACGCCTGTAGGACTTTTTTCAGTTTTTTTCAGTCAACTAAAAAAGAAAAAGAAAAAGAAAGGTACCTCTCTCTCGCTAAATCCTGTCCTGTAATTTCCCAGGCCAAGTGAGACTGTGCAGATCTGTACTTTGGTACACGTGTTCATCTGGATTTCCAAACTATCCCTTCTCTCTCCTGTATTCTTTCCTCTCCTCCCCTTTGCACCTGCTATTGCCTTTGTTACGCTTCTGATGACCTATATCTTATTCTAAATGTATGTATGTATTAAATATGCCTGTGTGTATATAAATAGACACATATACACAGGATATACAAACACAAGT
Source organism: Astur gentilis (assembly GCF_929443795.1). Taxonomy (NCBI): domain Eukaryota; kingdom Metazoa; phylum Chordata; class Aves; order Accipitriformes; family Accipitridae; genus Astur; species Astur gentilis. The sequence continues at coordinate 4,843,706 of NC_064892.1, forward strand.
ACATACAGAAACATACATTAAATGCTTGAGATACATGTGTAAATTGGTTTCACGAAGACGCAGTTGGCAATCTTGTATTACTTCAGCTTGGTTTTATAGAAGTGTTCACCTCTCTCCCACGCCACCTCCTGAAACTCCTAAGGTGCTAATACGAGCACTTCTGAGAGTCAAGCCAAGCAAGCTTATTTATCAATCTAAACTTCAAAACCAATACTGTACTACCTTGGCATTACCGTCCTGTTACCTCCTGTGTTAGCCTGAATCACCCGTAAGGTTAATATTCCAGCCTGTGATCAACAGTAAGTTGCTTCAGACAGTGAGGATTCAGCAAATGCAGGGTCATCCACATCTTTGACAGTAGAAAACTAGAACTATATATAGAAAAGTTAGCTTTTTATCATTTTCTTTTAAGACAGTATATAGCCAGCTCAAAAAATGAAACCAGCACATAGGACACTGAGCATACATCCATCGTTACAGAAGTCAGTGTGAATTAGACATGAAGTCATTCAAATCATTTCAGTTCTGATCTTACTGTATCATTTGATTCACCTTTATTGCTTCCAGTGAGTATCTTCATGACCTGTATCTGAGTAGCAATTCACTGTTTGTAAAAATTTAAATTTACAGCACTCACTTACCACAGCCTGCAATACGCACATGAATTTTCTCTCATTCTGTCTGTGTATTATGTGCTGAATGACAACTTTTATTTAAAAAGGAATTCAAGAAATAAAATATTACAGGCATTAATAAAACTTCCCAAAGAATGACATAATAGTCCCATAACCCTTTACTGAGTTGAAAACGAAGTGATCTTCAAACCTCTTATTACTGTCATAAAAAAATCAAGTACTGTAAAATAATATGTAAGCTAGAGAAATTAGACTGGTAAATGAAGAAAATACGATTTTTCTTAATAGGTGAATCTAGTTGTTGTGGTTCTCGGAACTTCTTTTCCTAGTCATTAAGTCTGATAACATGTCTAACAAGGATTTACAAGAAAAAACCCACCTACTTTATTTTAAAAATAAATTTAGGTGATATCCAGTAATAAGTAGAAACTAAAGTTACTTTGAAAAGGATAACCGGACTAGAAACCACCAAGTGATCTGAAGGCTTGGGAACAGTTCACGTCATTCGTTAACATCCCTTTGAATCACCAGTCACAGGGAGCCAGTTTCTCTTTTCTGACGCTCTTGCGGGGATGACCTTCGTGAGTCTGTCCAGCAGGTGGCTTTGATCCTCTTCCAAACGTGTACAAACCCATCAAGTGAGGTTCCTTCACACTCAAAACCATCAGTGCTGCAGTAGAAAATTAGTGGCTACATTTAAGTCATTATTTGAAGCCCTCAGGGCTTCTAGAGCATCTCCCCTGGAAAAGCCCATTTCCATAAGTCGTGCAACCTGGAAAAGAAATAACATAACAACAGTTTAGAGTTTTATTCACGCTGTGTGCGCATTAGTCACGTTAACGGTGTCAGAGATCTCTTTTCCACTGATCGGGCTGTTCAAAAGCTTACTTTTTCAGAGAGTAAGCAAGCATGGCTATGCACTGTTGCAAAGACATATCTGGGACAGCATGCTTGAGAACATTGCCAAAGAGATGACTGCTTTCTGATACTTTATCCCAAACCAACTGTTTGCTGGAAATGCCACACCTGTATTTTCCTAGCCGGTCCAGTTTTGAAAGAAGAGTAAAATAGAAAGTATGGCACCACACATGACAACTACAATCTGACCTTGGGGCTTGCTGCTCTTTGACAAGAACAGGACCTCAAGAACCCGACACTGACCAAAATACAGAACTTTACAGTAGATGCAAAAACCTGTCTGGACATCCTTAGCTCTACTTTCCTTGAAAAGACCTACTTCTCCAGATGGCATTAAAAAACTCAAAACTATTCATTCTAGGTAGTTTTTAAAATGAACCTGAAAGTTAGCCCTAAAACAGAGGCAGTACAATACTTAAATGGGTTCAGTAAAATTCTTCAAAGGATTCTACACATTCTCAAAACAGTGTAAGTCAGTGACATTTGATGGAAGAATTACCTGGAAAAGGGCACATTAAGACAGTGATTTTGGTAATCGGTAACAACTTGACCGCACCTCTTTATAATATCATGTACTCAACACCCAGCCTTTTTGCTCTGTGCTAACATATTCAAACTATCACATGTAAAGAGCAAGGTATGCATAACCAAATTTAATGTATGACTAAATTCCAATCTAAAGTACATTTAGAATCTACAATTCTCAATTAGGTATGACCAAAAGTCACAACAGAACTCATCCACTTTTATGGTTAATCTTCCAGAGGGGGGAAAAACAAAGTGAGAGGGTGCAGGGAGCAGCACGTAAAATTAACTGTGGCCACTGGCTGCATAAAGCATTCCCCATCCTGTTCCAAACGGCCTTGTGACCAGACACCACAGCTCCTGAACCTGGAGGTCCTGTCTGTGAGCTACCACTGCTCCTCCTCTGCTTGTACGGAGCCTGCAGCAGCAGAACGAAGCTGAGCAGGGACACGGCAGAGGCCATTTACATCTCAGGAGCGATCTTCCCAGGGTGCAAAAGCAACGTGCACTAGTGCTGAAAGCACTTTAAATGCCTTTTAAAAGAAAGGTGCCGTTAAAAACAACCTGCCCTTCCTCTAAGACACCTCCAGAACTTTTAGTATTTTTAATCTTCTCTGTTTTGGCAGCTTACTGAGAAACATACTACTGCCAAGTATGCCCAGAGGTGGGGGTCCTCCTTTTCTTAATCTAAATACACCGTTACAAAACGTTTTAAAATGGCTGCCTCGGTTGTCAGAATATCAAATACGGTACTGATCATTTTTGTGCCTTTCCCCCTTTTCTCCCCCCTTACAACCCAATGTCAGTTTCTCACCTTCTTGTAGAGAGAGAAATGAATTGCTACTTTCGACACCTCTGCAACAACAGTGTAACTTCAAACTGGATTTCATAACCCGTAACTTTCTGAAGTTTCCTCTGTCTGATTTTTCATCTAAGATTGTGTTTTTTTATGAGAAAAAGGGCAGGCAGTGGAATAAAAGCTAACCACAGAAAGACGTTTCAGAATAAAGGTTTTTACTGCAGTTGCCATGAATTCTGACCTTAAGAAGTGGTGGATGGAACTGCAATGTTCCCATTTACAGAAATATCCAGCAAGCATCACAGGGAATAGATTGTAACAACAAAAAGCTCTTTTCGTCTGAGAATATTTTAATCACAGGAACTTAATCCAGCTCCAGGAAACAGACATGTATACTGGTAACGGTAATTTAAGGTGCCAAAAAACCCACAAGAAATGCAGAGATTTTTGTACCAAAAGCAATGCAAACACTTGCAAATTTTAATCTGAAGAACAGAAGAAAACCTTGCATTTCTGCCATTCTAAGACAACTTGTGCCGTTATTGGTACAGTCCTGAGAAATTAAAAGTGCTTAGATTACTTTTTTTTTTTTTTGCAGGGTAACTAGACAGTGCTGCAAATGACAGCAATCAGGTGAGCTCTACAACTTCCATGCATTAGAAAATATAAGCATATATTGCTTTCATAAGTCTGGGCCTAAAGGCTTTGGCTAAGAATCCAGCACAAGTCAGACTAATAACTATTTCATTAGTTCCAGCCCAACAATAAAAGTTCCCATAAGCAGAATTTGTCAATAAAACAAATAAACAAACCAACCCAGCAGGTAGATCTTTTGGTCCACCCCATACCTGGCACCGAGTAGGCGTTCAGGCTGGCCAAAATTAAGTTTTTAGGTTTTGTCTCAGGTGTTCTTTGGTGTGGGGGTTTTATTTTTTTTTTTTCCCTTTTTGGGCACAGCCCAGCAGGGTTGCAGTCAAAACCACCAGTGCAGTTAAAGTTTTGAACATTTTGAGTATAATCTAACATTGACTCAAAACTAGAAATCAGATCACAGCAAAGATTTCTGTTTGGGACAAGCTCAACAGCATGGTGCTAGCAAGTGTTGATTTATCTCCCTAAAAAAAGGAAAAAGGGAAAGAAAAACTCACCCTTGAAACCTACTCTTGTTCAAGGGTTAGCAGAGAACTTAGACTATAAAATGGCTAATGCAGCTAACTGCAGCTAGGCTACAACCAAAGAACTTGATTGTATGCAATAAATCCTGAATACAGAAATAAGACCAATCTTAAATTCTTAAATTTCCTAGTAAATCATCCTCTCTTTTGAGAAGAAAACTATCAATACAAATCTAAAAATCTAAATCCATACAGTAAGTCTAAATCTATACAGTAAGTCTAAATCTATATTTTACAGAAAAAACACAAACTTCTCTGTGGAATCACTATGTGAAGTCAGTCAACCACATTATTGAGGGAAACATCCAAGTTTCAGACCAAAAAACTTATTTCCAACTTTAATTCCAAAAACCTACATGACTGAATTGGAAACTTAAGCTGGAAACCTCAGTGAAGGAAAACTTGCATGTCTACAAGACAAATAATGAAATCTATTTCTCATTCTTCCTTCTTTGAAACATTTATTTTATCAGATTTGAATAGCCCCCACTAGTGAAACTCTCTCATCTTTAAATGCAAAAGACAAGCAGTTGGACATAAAAGCAGAAACTCCCAAGTTGATCTGTAACTGGTTTGGATGGTAATGACAATTTGCTGTCTCTGTACTGTGACTGTTATCTGATATTTTAATTTGTGCTGCTATAGAGAACGTTTAAGAAACTGTGTCAACAGATTATAAAAAATTAGTAGAGGTAATTCCTAACCAGTTTTTTTAAATGCCATTTTACAATAGAAAAGTGTTTACCTGCTCTTCAGAAACCTCGGTAGGTGGAGGTGTGTCTTGTTCAGATGGGCGATGATCTTGATAATTCGCATTATGTCTATGACGTAAAGGAGGAAACAGTCTATTCCAGTTAATCATCCCACCCTGAAACCAGACACTGCTGTCAGTCTTTGCAAAAAGAACTACAGATATTTTTAAACAAAAAGATCATCCATCCTACATAATACGAAAGGAAAACGTTTGAGTAAAATACTTTATTTTAAACAACAAAAACTGCTGCAATGTCTTGCGAAGTAAAAATTGGGACTGGTTACTGCTTTACTAGTTATTAGAAGTAATGACTGTAAATTAAGGAAAAGTACTAACAGAAGGAGGAAAGGATGTTTCACATCCATTGTGAAAGATTTGGTTTACAACAGTGCTAGATTTCTGAGGCTGAAGGATCGCTGTCTTTACTGGTGGGGATTTGCCTGGCAAGAGATGGAACACTGGGTCCTGCAAGTGTTTTGCAAGACTGCCGCTAGAGTTAACCAGGGAAAAAGAGTGCAAGAAATAAAGAGAGGAAAAAGCAAAAATGGATTCTCAGTGCATCAGCAAAACCACATCAGGAAACTGAGAAGCAGCCCAACCTTCAGGATACCTGTGATTTCCATGCAAGTGATTACTTCTGTGACACCAACACGACTATTACAGATGCACAGACCACCTCACCTAACTTCCACCTATTAAATAACACTGCAAAATCTGGCCGTGTTCCAGTGCCAAAACATTTTGTAACTACAGAGTAATAATACAAATACACAACAGTAACGTAGGTACGGCGTAAATCACAGAACTGAAACTTTAACAACCAAGCTTCAAGTCTTGTAATAGTAAGACATTTAGAATATAAAGTACAAATACTGAAGTACAAGCTTTATAATTGTCCAGAAATAATTAATCCTCATTTTATTAGCTTAAACAAACTTTTTTTAAGGGATTTTGTGTCACACCAAAACCACAGGCCCCGCAAGCAGGGAAGAAGAGCAAACCACAAATCTCTCTTTTCTATACAATTTGTTAAAACACTTTTTGCAGTTTGCCTTGTCCTTTTCCTCCTCCCCTGCTCCCTCCGTTACTATGGAGAAGATCCCCCTCCCTTTCTGTATGTATAGGACAGGGACTTCCTTCCTCTAGTTGCTCTATTTTAGTTCTATAATGTCGTTTCTCAGAAGACCTTCCTCTTAAGAGGTTTTTCTTTTCTCTCTCAGCGAGGGCTCTTCCTGCCTTTATGTACCCCTAGAGCATTAAATGCTCTCTGCTCAATCAGATCAGCAGCAGCTAAACCTGCTCCTAGACCAAAAAAAAAAAAAAAAAAAGAAAAAAGAGTTTATTTAGTTTTCCGGCCCTTTCCTTTGTTTTCTTCCTTTCTTTCCAGAGGAGACCCAGTCAGCCCAGACACCACAGGGGGCAGTGCAATAGCACACTTAAAAATCATTTGGGGAGTCACGAGATTTGAAACACTGGCTTGTGAACTGCTCCAGTCCCTTATATACTAGAGCACATTCTTCCCTGTGAAGATGTGCAATAGCTAGGAGTCATCACCGGTTTTCAAGACATAGTTTCCACTGTTCGTGATTTTGAATTTAAAAAATGATTATGTGTCTACATTTCTATTTAGCATACTGCGTAAAACATTTGCTTAAAAGTCATGAGGTTTTAACCAAAGGATTCTGTATAAGCCTTGCATTAGCCAAACAGCGTAGTGTAGTAAAAAGGAGAATTGGTTTGTAGTTTAAACCCAGAAAGGGATGTCAGACCTTCTACTGACACCATGGCACTACTCCGTGGTCTTAGAAAATCACATCCTGTACTTCCCCATCTATAATTTGCCCTAATTCAGAATTATGTTGAGTTTTAGTTAATTAACTTTGAAATTCTGAAAGTCTGCTAAGCTCTATAGTTCAGCAAGAACACTGCACTAATGCTGCTTTGCCTGTTTTCATTCTTTTGAAAAGACCTGAGGAAGAGAAAATAACACTTCCACAGGTCATTCACATTAAATTGGTGAATTGAAAAATGCCAACAGGACTATGAGACGTTCCTTTGAAGCACCAGAAGTCATACAGAATAATGTATATGAAATATAAAATCTACAATAAATGTACTAATTTAGCAGTATCCCAGTGTATCTGAAGACTGAAATAAATGTACCTTTCCAGCTATGCCCTCAGCTTCAATACTGAGCTGCCTATTCCAGTTTGGTTTTGCATTGTCCCTGTCTTGCGCGCTGTCACCTAACACTACAAAGAGACTTGTCTACTTCCTTAGCCTAAACTTACAATGCATTTTAAATTAACATACGCAGAATTCATTGCTTTCAATAAAAAAAAGCAGATTCCTTACCAACGTAACTATTTGGTTTTGAAAGTTTACAGCAGAGACCTTGATAAACTACAGATGTGGACTGATGTATTCAGAAGAGTTCCACATGAAGACTGCGAACACTTTCCCAGAAATAGCAGACTAGAAAACTTAGATCAAAATACTTGTGAAAAGATCTTTTTCAGTTGCCCTCAGAATATTTCAATTACCTTTGGAAATTGCGACAAACATAACCCATCAGTTCTTAACTATAATGGTATATGAACACTTATGTTTAGGATTAATCCCAACATTATGGTCCACTTCTCATCTGTGTATTACTTTACAAACTGCACCAAAACCAGGCACATTAGGCTTCTTTATCTTGACTACAAGAAAATTGTTTCCCCTCACAGACTTGCCTCTAATTACATGATAGGCATGCACAAAGTCAGGCTCGAAAGAGCAGAGGTTTGGAGAACGGCAGCAGGAACTATGGGACTGGTACTGTGGCCAACCCCATAGAGTAAAGGTAAGGAAAAATTAGGAAGCGCAGCTAATGACTCAGATCCACAGAAGATGGAGATCAAGGCTCTCGATTTCCAGTGTGGATGGTGACTGTGTAAAGACTTTCAGACAACTTTAACTATCACAGCAGAAATACATGAAGATCTGTGAAGTTTAATTTGACCCAAAGCAAACAGCAAAAAATGTCTTAAATTAAGTAAATATTGCAAATTCCAGTTAAAAAGTGTGCAGAGAAGGAGATTTCCAGACCAATACTCCTCCTTGCCTCACAGAAATGATTTTGCAGATGTCCCCTTCATAATTTTACGATAATTTCTCTATTACAGTGGTTTTGACCATGCTAACACACTTACTCTGCAAGAAGTCAGGAAGATTTCACATGAAGATATCCAATCTGACGCATTTATTTAAGTGATGCTTCTAAACCACCTGAAAGTCCCTACTGGGGCATCAGCAAACAATATTTATGCATTTCACAATATACTTGAGCCCTGGCACCAGCACCCAACAGCACAGTTGAGCTCACACCCATCTCCTTACCCTCCACAGGAGCCTTGTCTCAGGAGCTCTCCGGAGTGGTCCAAAACAGAGGAAGGAGCTAATAATTAAGCAGTGAGAATAATCAAGGGTCCAGTACGTCAGCTCTTTTCCTGAGCAGCACCTTCAGTGAGAGGTGTCTGCCAATCTAATCCATTTAATGAAATTCAGGCTGTTCTTCTATGATGCTGGTTTGGCCACTCGTTACAAGAAAAAATTAAGTTTAATACTAAATGGTTTGGGGGCTGGGACTTAACATGACTCAGGAGTAGGTAAGGAGGATGCATTAAACCTCTTACATTCAGGGCCAGTTTCCACAACTGACAGACTCAGGCTATCTTGCACTGAGATTATCTCAGGTGACATTTTTCTTCGTCCTAAATCTTAGGTATCAGTGAGCAGCAAGCGCAGGTGCTGCTCCAAGAGGAAAGGGAATCTGAGAGCCAAGGGTGACAACAAGGCAAGCAGAGGCAGTGGCCTCACCGAAATGTGCTGTGTTCCCACAAGATCCAAGTGAGAAGAGCAAAGCAAGTCCAGTGACAGTAACCATGGTCAGCCAAAAGTCCAGACTGCTGGGCAGGTGTAGGATCAAGCCTAGAAGTCAAGTCAATGGGTCAGGAGCAGGGAGGGAGATACACTGGTTGGCACATGAGTATCCACAAAGCTCAGCAAGGACCGAGGGCGAGGATCTGAACTTAAAAGCAACTCCCAGTCAAAGTGAGTGAGGCCCCAACAAGGCTTCTCCCAGGTATTTCTAACCACAGTTCCTTCTCGCACAAGTCTGCTCCGAGGCTGAAGAGCTGTACTGTGCCAGAGCTGCCCTCAGCACAGGTAGCCAAACCCCTAGTGAGCCTGTTGGGGCACTCGGGGACACGACATAAACCAATGCCTTCCCCCAGTCAGTGCTCTGGATGGTAGCCACTTGTCACATTTTTGACGCAAAGGTAAGGTTTCTTGTTCATGTCAGCTTCCTTAGTCCAATTTTTCCATGTCCAACTGTGTGAACGTTGCAAGATTTACTAGAGCAAAAGGAATTCTTTTTTTTTTGCATTTAATTCCTCCACTGCTTTGTTTGTGCTGCAGGATGAGAGGCTCAAGGCAGCCTTCTCTGCTTACGGCATGAAAACAGTCCCAAGCTCACTGTAGTCAAGAGGCTGAAGGTCCCAGTGCCTGCAGCGGGATGCTGTGAAGAACATCTAGTCTCCATTGCCAGCTGTCATACTTGTTTTCATAGTGTTAATCAGAAACTCTGTTTTGGAAGTCCTGACTGCTGCACTACTAAAGAGAGACAAGCACTGAAAAATTCAGTCTACAGACTATCATTCATAAAAAATACTTTGTACAAATTGGTGACTGGACCCTTATTTCTGTCTGCAACATAGTCTTCCACATGTCAGCAGGAAAAACACTTGACAAAAAGACTGCTTCATTAATTATTTGACTACAAGGGTGTCGGACACACCTAAGAAAGGCCCCTATCAGCCTTTCCTCCGCCCTTACTCCTAGGTTGTAAATTTTTAACTAAAGAAAAAATCAGTTTCCTTTGGTTTAGCAGTGCAAAGACTGGGTTAATCTGTTACTGCCTGATAGGAGACAAACATACCAAGGAGACCATTTTATCGGTCTCTGATAAATCACTACTACAAGTGGATTAGGAGAACACTGGTGATGTTGGAATTTCTGTTACAGGAAGACAACAAACCGGTCCCAAGTTTAGATGACCAAAGAATGAGATTTAACAAAGGACTGGATTAAGGGAATGGGAAAATAGCAGCTCTTCATTCCAGAAAAGGTTGTAAGGAAATGCCATATTGATGACTTATTCTTGGATAGGTGCCGGGGCTTTACATACTGAAGCTGTGCTTTATGAGGTCACATCCTTGATGTCTTTTTTTGTTTTGGGTTGGGGTTTTTTTTTACGGTGTCTGGGACAATACTGTTTACAAGTATCCTCCTTTCCAACAGAATAAGGAAGAGGTATCTAGAGCTAGCAAATGTACAGCCTGCTAAAATGCCAGTTATGCCATGTCTTTTCATGTAATCTCCTTCCTCTCTTTTTGAAAAGCAGGTCTACCTGCTTCCCATATACATACCTGCTGTGGCATATTTTGTAAAAGCACTTCTTATCCAAAGCTTGACAATTAAAAATGTTGTATTATGGAGAATTAACAAATACGCAGTTAAGTAGCTGTCACATCTGCACATATTTTAATTAGACTAATTTCAAAAGAAATGAAATAAAATGTTTTATAAAAGTCCTCTTGAAAGTGATGCATGTGGTTAAGATATTTTGATAATGTTATCTCATGTATATGGTTAATGCCAACTCGCCATCTGTTTGCACAAACAGGAAGCACCTCCTGATATCTCTCCTGTTCACCTTTTCTTAACATAACAACCGCAGCAAGAGAAAAAAAAAAAAAAAGAGAAAAAAAAAAAAAAAGGAAATTGCTTTGCATTTCATCTTCTAAAGTAACATTTTTAAAATTTGCTACTCTGCATAAGAGCCATTACTTGGTACAGACATAAATATCATCTTCTTTCATATAAAGCTTCAATTTAAAAAATTTACTGAAAGCAAGAAACACTTATTTGCTTTTCAGACCTAAATTTTTCTACAAGTTATTGACTCCAAAGTACACATACTAATGATATAAACAAAGAAAAAGCATAGCCATGAATGACACAATGATACCTGCTGCCCTGAACACTGCGTAAGAAAGATCAATGGCAATGCTGAAATTTCCAGTAGCCTTATTCAAATGTCTAGCCTGCTTTTTTCCGTGAGGACAAAACTCTTCTGGGTTTTTAGGCTGTTTTGGTTTTTTTTTTTGGTTTTTTTTTTTTTTTTACTTTAATAACTTCCTTCTTTTGAAAGAGAGTAGAAATGTAACAGTATTAGTGTTCTGAGCATTGTTCTTAATGATGGAAAGACTTTTTCACCAAGGAAAGCACTACAGCAATTTCTAATGATATTCCAATTTCCTCTGGAAATTTATCCTACAGACAAATCTCTTTAGCCAAGAGGCTCTGTCTCCAACTCTTAGTTGCTGCATCCTGAACTTTGATGCCTTCACTGTCCCAGAGGAGCTCACGTTTCACAGAAGTTCAGAAATCCACATGTGGTCTTTTCTGAAGCCTGATCAGCTATTTCCTTTGAAATCTAGGAGGAACACCTTAATCTGGCCTCTGAGGCTGCCTGAGAGACAATGGAAGGCATTTCAGCACAGGCATGATGCCTTCATAGTAGCAGAAGCCAGAAATGCCAACGGGGAGGCACATCTGCTCCTTGGAAGCGAGGTGGGAAAGGCTGCCTCTGCTACGGCATTTCAGCCAGATGCAGACAGCTGTGAATGCTTCCTCGCGTACTTGTGCATGCCCAAGCTCTTGGCCCTGTAGACCACTGCTTGTCGCACACGACAGCAAGGGGTGCCACTGTCTGACTTAGACACACGACTGGCTGGCAGTAGGTGAAGAGGTATGTGGGTACTCCCAAAAACTGGCGGTTAGCTCAGAACACTGCAAGAGTCAGACTACTCTGCATTTAACCTGTTACAGTATGGGTAAATACCTATTCTGTACCAAACTGTGCATCACAGTAACATTCACTTTTCATTACTGCTGTGATGCAGTAATTCAACCAGAAAGTGATGGATCACTATGGCAAGAAGAAAGAAAGATATTTCATATCAAGCAGAAGTTGAAAGATGGCATTTTTGAGAACGGATGTTATTCATTTGTCCAACATTAGGGAAGTGTTGAGCAGAACTCTCAGACTTTGTTTGCAATAATAAATGAGGATTTGGATCTTCTCTAGACAGCAGGGACAGGTCTTCAACCACCTTTTCAAAATACTTCCTTTTCCAAACTTCCTGGCTTCCCTTGCTTGTGTTCTTCATCCAAACTGGGTTCTTGCTGGCGCTGTGACATCACAGATATGGTCACAGCTACATCAGTTGAAAACATGCATTGCATCCACGTCATACTATTGGCAGTGGGCCTTGTCACTTTTTCCCACAGAAATCTCAGGTATATATTGAAAAGTAAGTTCCCATCATCAAAAATTAATCTTGCGAGTGCCTTGTGAGAGGTGAAGCTGTCGATCGTAATCACCAGCTAAATTTTAAGGAATGACATGATTTGGAGCTGTTCATATGTTTGGCATTCAACACTTGCTGAATGAGATAATCAGGAGGGGGTGTCCAGTGAGCCAAATGCTGACGGCAGGTCCACCAGCATGAACTCGCAGTCTGTACTTGAGGAAATAATGTTAGCTCCGTTTCAGACATTTTACACAAAACAAAGACAGTTCTAATCCTTACTACATGGTTCTTTGGATGTTGACTGGTGACAGTGGACTGTCATTATAGCATTATGATTAGACAGATAAACCTTCACTCACCTCCTGTGCACAAACCTTTTCAAAGAGTAATAAGTAGAGGCTGAAAGAAAAGCGGGAAATCAGAGTTCCAAAATTGTTGACTTGACAAGCTGAGATAACAAACACCGGGCACAAAGAAAACTCAAACCCCAATTCTCCAACATACTAGCATAAACACATACCAGAGTATATAAAGGGCTAGCCTATGATGACGTAGGGAAAAAAACAGATTAGCATCCCATTTTGGGATGTAAAGATTCAAGTTCTGTCTTAGGTTGCAAATAGGAGGGGCTTCCATTTGTTGACATCTCAAAGTCAACAAATAAGGATGGTCTCATACTTGCAACACTGTTCCGCAAAACTTTTTTATCTGTTGTACCTCTTAAAGGTAGTGCATTAATGAACGACTGGTGAAACCAGCCTGCAGTTGTTACGTGCTAATATCAGAGTTCTAATCAGAAAACCTGAATACTAAGATGGACCACTTACTATCTGAACTACATGCTTCTTGTTCACTACACGCTATGGAAGATGACACTAGGAAAAAGAAATGGCCCATCAAGACTCTCTCAGTGCAGACTGGAAGGACAGCAGAAGCAGCCCTAGAATCCAATAACCAACCACCCTCAAACTGGATGCCTTATTTGCCCCATGTTCAAAGCCAGAAATGAAGTGACAGGTACAGCTAAAAAGAAACTTGCTTTCTGGAACCAGGAATTGGTCAGACAACAGAGAATTAAATACTCTGGAAACGCTTGGGGAGATTTGTACACCAGGAGGTTTTTTACGGGGAACTGCCTCAGGTTAAATTGTTAGAGGAAAAGAATACAGAACAATCACATAGGAGAATAAACATACTCTATTTCTCAAAAAATATTTCCTTCGAAATAAAACAATATTTTGCTTTAGGAAGCTGTCCAACCACTGTATCAACCACTGCTTCTCCAGGGAACTTGATTACAAATAAATCTAATTCAAAGGCTATAGCTCAAAAGCCCAGTCAGACAGAAAGAGAATTTCATAATTCCAGTCCAAGCAAAAAATGATAGTTCAAAGTGTGAGTGGTGTGCTACCAAGGAGTAGGAGTCAGAGATATTTAGCCTTGTGACTGTGACAACTGGCTGTTAATGAGACACATTCAGCTTATTCTAGTGGTACTACTAGTGTCTGTCAGCTTGTGGAATTGCCAACTTCCATGAAAAAGACAGAAAAATAAAGTGGTAGTCTGTAGAGGAGAGAGTCATAAACTGTTCATTACCTGGATCAACACACTGGAAATTCATCATTTTTAATTTCACACCTAGAATCCATGAAAAAAGTTATTCAGAAAAAGAAACCAGAAATATCTAAGGAACAGGCTGCTTCCATCCAAAGTCCTGGCTGTAAGAGCAAGAGTTTATATGGAGCCAGCAATGTATAAAGGTTGCAGAAGGTCTTCAGGGTTCAAAATGTCTGTTTGAAGGACTTGTTGTTGGTACTCAAACTTGTGAAGTTATTCAAGAAGACTTCATCAAAGTGGTATCTCTCAGTGCCAATGGGAGAGCTAAAGAATATGCTCAGGTCTGGTTCTTACACTACTTTGATAAAGCAGAAATGGACTATCTGGGAGTATATTCACTGTGGGATTTTTTTCTTCCATTGTGAATGAGGATAACATTCCTGAGGAGGAATTCTTGGTGCCAGGGGAGTCTTCACTCCATTAATCTATTTTTTTCCCAAGGTCAGGAGTTTACCACTTCCATATAACCAGAAGGTAAACGAGTGATCGAGCCTCACAGTCCTTAGTTGACAAAATGTGAAACTTGCACATTTCTCAGGATATGAGACTCCTCATAACAATAAAGCACTCAGTGTGCCTACCCACAGAGCATCCCTCCAGTGTCCCAGGAGAAAGACATCTAACAAATGAACAATTAGAGGAAGTCGCATTGTTACAGAAGTCTGGTCTTTGCAAGCAGTAGAATCTCATACAGAGATGCCGTGTGATATGAATCAAAGGAGAATCTGGCCTCACTGAAAAGTAATGGCAGCTGGAATAGAAGAACAAAAAGACAGGAGGGAAAAGACAAAATAAGCTTAAAGTGGACAATAGGGCAGAAAAGAGGTAGTGAAATGAAGATTTTCATATATGGCTGTAGGCTTATCACACAGTCTGAAGCAACCTGGTGAAGCTCTTTTCTGAGCCAAGAAATTTAAGAGAAACCAGTAAGCAGGGAACATGGTGTCTTTAACATGCTCCGCACGAATGAAGGAATAAATGCTCTGCGGATACAGAAAGCATTTTTACATGGTGAAGGGACTGAGGTTCATACACTGCCCCCACCAAATGGGCAGAGGCTCACTCGAAGGAGAAGTGGTACTTAGCTGCCAACAGAAGGCGCTGACCACCTTTTCTGCAACTTTCCAGCACCTTCCACATATCTGCCTTAAGCGACAACATTGTTGTCAATAGTACCTAGGCACAGACTCCTCCCTTATCTACTTATCTACTTGCAAAATATCTGCCAACCTCCCTCCAAGTTTCTCAATAGGAAGTGAAAGTCAAGTTGACTCCCTGCTGCCACACTGGTGCACAGATGCAGCAGCTGCTTCCCTTTTCTCACGAGGGCTTTCATTTGGGTTACAGAAAAGATAAACTTTAAAAAAATGCTGGGAAATGAAAGAGATCAAGAAACAGAAAAGTCAGGAGAGGAAGACCAAAACGTTCATTGATATTACAGTATCGAAAGGATAAAATAGTGCCCAAAGACCTCAACTACATCTTGTCCGAACAAGAGAAAGGCAGGAGGCATCCAACCCTAAAATCCTACAAGCTTCATGATGCATCAGCAAATGATTACTGGTGGTGAGACACGATGGGAGAGAACTTTCCCCAAAATGAAGAAGGATTTTGTACAGAAGCAAACACAAAGTATGGGAAACAATGGAGATGAAGGGGAAGAGATGATGAAAATGTGAGAGGAAAATGGCATAGTGGGGAATGAAAATGGGAAACTGATATGAAGGGCAAAAAGAGATCAGATAATGGGAAAAAAAGAAAAATAGGATAAATTATTTAAATTAGGAAACAGGATAGACAAAAGAGTGGGTAAGAAAAGAACTAAGAATCTAAAGTTTTAAAAGCAGTAACAAAATAGCAAGCTGGTGTTTTTTGAGGGAATGAATACATATGGTACACATTTTATCCTACTGCCTCAAAAGGTGCAGGGAGGTGATGCTCAGTAATTCTCCATTTGTGACAAGTTCATAATTTCTCAGGATTTTCCAGGGAAGAAAAAAAAGAACAGAAAGTTTTCAATATGCACGCTACCATCTGTTTAAGGGCTGTATCCACAGCAACTAGAAACCAAGACAAAAATCAGTCACCATGTAACCACACTCCCCCGAGAAACTAGCAACGTAAGATAATTTTTTGAGTTTCTAACAACATATTCAGACACAGTACCACTGAACATTTAAGGGCTAAAATGAGGTACATCAAGTAATGAAATTGGCAGTTTATGTTCAAATTCTACCCCGTACTCAACCTACTCCTCGAGGTTATGGGTGTCTGACAAGCCAGCACTCACATGCACAGCTCCATGCTTCAGGCTCCTCCAGACCAGAACACTGTAGCTAGAGAAAGACTGGGAAAGGTAAAGCTCAAAGAATTGCCAGTAAAGAAATTCTGGGATGGTTGGGGTTGGTTGGTTTTTTGTGTTGGTTTTTTTTTTTTTTTCTCATAGAAAGCATCCAAAGTGAATCTTGCTTTGGATAAAAAACCTTAGTGAACAGCAGGAAAATAAAGATAAAATTGTTTACATCCCAGTATCTTGGAGGTACAGTAAAAGCAACTTACGAGAAAAGTTTTTTGCCCCGTTTCTTTCCAGGTTATGTTTTTTTAAATTATTTTTTTAAACTCTTACTCTTTTTGTGTTGGCTTGCATAACTTGTCAGGCTCATGTTCTTCAGAATTTCTTGCAAAGACCTGAAGAATAAGCTTACTACAAAAAGCATCTATGTAAGAAAGGGGCCTCCTTATGGCCAGAACACTTTCCCACGCTGTGCGGACAATGGAGCACCATTAAAACCACCTATCACGTTCTTGTGTTCTCCTTCCATAATGCTACCAATATACAGAGAAACTTCATTGTCTCTTTTCTCAAGCAGATGAACTGAAGAGCAAAGGAGTAGGAGGAATGAGCAGAGCACCTTCTCAAGCGGCAGCTAAACAAAATTGTTGCACTATGGCATACAGAAGAAAGTTAAAGTTCACTTCCCTCACCAAACAAAACGTAAAGCCAGAGAGAAAATGTTGGTTTATCTCACTTATGGCACATTACCTACAGATAGCGTATTGGGACTCCACAAATCTGCACAATGTTCTCTGAGAATATAATTCAAGGCCATATTTGATGACTGATATACACTTTGCAGCTTTTATTATTTTCAGTTTCATAAAGAAAACCTTCCTAAGAAACTGATCTGCATTCTTTATCAGCTTGACTCCCACAGGTAAAATTATCATCTAAATTTCATCTGTAATGTGGTCTGTTCAACTCCACTGTCTTCAAATTATACCATTCCAAGCCTCTGAAGGCAAAAGAATTGCCCAAGTACAGCAGTCCGGAAAATTGTTTTCAATTTTTTAAATATTATTTTGAGATTGAAATTAGCCCGCTTTTCATTTTTACCACTTCATCTCAACATTTGTGAATGATGCTTTTCATGATTTAGTTGATGGCCAGTAAATTCTGTGACTGAGTCATTAGAAAAAAGGCTAGTTAAAAGCTTTCATGACACAACTTTTCTGAAGAACCTCTCTGAAACATTCATACATTGATCCCAATGCCTTCCGATCACTGGTTTCACAGATCTGCACTATCAGTACTGCACTCAAGTTAAATGCCAAGCATGCAGGTTGTTACTTGAAAGTGTTTCGGCAACTTGTAAAGGGAAGCATCTTACTGATGTTCAAACAATGTTCATTTATTTTATTTAAACCCCTCCACCTTTTTAAAGAAGTCTATTTGAAGTCAAACATGAAAAGACATTTTTCCACTTTCATTGTTCATAGTCTAACAAAAGGAGAAGATGAGAAGATGTTATCAACTCTTCTTTTATCATTTACCGTTCTGAACTTATTTACCACATTTTGCAATTAAAGATATATTATATAAAGATAGTCCTTCATAACTGGAAATGGCTTCTTCCTCCTATCTGAAGAAACCTGGCTGCACTCCTCCCAGCAGCTTGTAGCCCAACAGACACTTTTAATGCATTTTCTATTACAACGGCAATGTTCAAGAATTGAGTCATTTCTAGTTCAGTTCTTATGCTAAAACTGATTAATGTTCTAATGGGAATTGAGAAAAGTAGATCAGGATCTTTCCACCCGAGGAACAATTTCATCAGACTGAAACGTTAAGAAATTAAGGAAAACAAAACTATGTTATCAGTGACTGGAAACAAAGATTCATACCCCAGTTGTTGGCCAAAGCTTTATGCCATCACACCTCTGATTCTGGCAACCTATTAATGGTAACATAGCTATACCTACTTGCACTACACTACCTCGAATACAAAGAGAACTTGTGTATTAGTAGAGAGCTGTGTTTCAGACAGAGGAAACTCAGTAAAGACCTCAAATTGCTAGGCTGTGATTAAATTATGAGCAATATACGTTCACATAGAACAATGCAAGGCCTATGTTGTCCGCTAGGTTTGATAAGAGTAGTAACACATACATCTAAGATACAGGAAAAAGTGAACTGAGACATCTGCCTTGGTTTACTCCCATAAAACACCAAGTATCTGAATATCTGCATTTGCTGGTTTGACTAAAACAGAGAAAATAAAAAGCCTCTGCTATTCTATTCATTAAGGAAATAAAACAAGAGCATTAAACATGGCATTATTACATTATTCAAAGTACATCTGCAAACACATAGACAACTTTCAACCTCTCTGAAAAGGATGCTAACAATACAAATACTCAGAAGAGTCAGGAGCATTATGACTTCCTAACTTTCCACAATGGCTCTTACTAAAGATCACCAAGAGGCAATCACTTTACCTTTTAGCCTCATTTTTGGTGAAAGAATGCCAGAAGTACCGATATCCTTACAGGATTGCCTGACATTCTGCTTACACTTTGTGAAGCAGTTTTAACATATAAAGCTATATAAAACACTTAAATGCCTATTAGCAGTACAACAGTTTATGAAAAACCGATGGAGAAGAATAAAGAAATACAATCTTTTTAAGAAACAGGAACCACAAAGGATACATGAACCAAACACGTATTTTTCCTGTAACTTAACATAATCCTTACAGAACATATATCAATACCTGCTGCTGCCTTTGCCGCCTCATTTGGGCAACCTGAGACATCATGATCTGACGATCCAGTAACTCCATTCTCTGCTGCCTCTGGATGTCAACTGTTGCTCCCATTCCCACTCGAACTTCATTCATTGGTTCCGCAGATGAGAAGATTGGTTCAAGAGTCCAAGAAAATATCTTTGCTACCCAGCTGGGCACACAAAGAATTCGATGAACTTTTAATATATTGCTATTGTAGCAAATACCAGAAACCTAAAACCAAAATTGAAATGTTAAAAAAAACACACCAAAAAACCAAAAAAACTTAAATACATCAAATATACTTTGTATTTAGCTGCAGATAGCAGTTGGTCTTTCTGTTTTTTAAAGCACTTTTTTATTATACTTACCCAGAGTTCTCAGACAAGAATCAGAGAAAGGATAGGGGATTTCTTTACCTCCAACTTCCCCACAACTACAGACTGTTACTTTCTTAAATTTGTGTACTGCATTGCCTATGACTCAGAAAGCTGCTTGGAGTTTTTTGTTTCCGAATCTGAGCCCAAACCAAGAGACCCTTTCTCAAGCAGGTCAAATTCAGACAAAATTTTCATTTCTAGTAAAGGAACTGGTCAGGGTATGCTGCATGCTGACCTGAGAAGATTAAGGCTGCCCTTGAGGATGCTGAAGCATTGTAAGCACTCCCTAGAAAAACAACCCCCCCTTAAGGATTCTGCCCTCACCACCCAAATCTCTCCTTCCCATAAAAACAAAAGCAAACCCCGCTGATTTGACGTTAAATCTAGGAGTATGCACAGACTTATTCCAAAAGGATCCCATCTATCTTCTAGGAGAAAAAAAACCCCAAACAAAGGTTCAAAAACCAGTTCATTAAAAACTGTGATACTGAAAAAGCCAGTTTTTGTGATGCCCTTCTCCCATCTATAAGAAAAACACCTATTCCCTGCGTTCACACTCGTGCTTGCCTTGGGGCTTGATTTCATTTCAGATTCAGGAGGAGCAACAGAAATCCATGCGCCCCATACATAAATGGTCTACAGCAATCACTCAGCCATCATTTTAAATCCCATTACGAACCCCTAGCACTTGAGCCCAAAGTAGTCCAGCAGAAAGGCCAAAGTTCTTGCACAAACTCAGAGTCTGCATTCTGCTTTATGTCACATTTCAGTATTTGTGACTATTTACTGTCTGTTATGCCACAAGAATTATGCTATGACAACAGTGTGAAATGAACCGGAAAAGATATGAACGCCCAAAAATTCGTAAACATACCCAAACAATCCAATTATGCTAGAAGCAATGTAGAAACTCCACACCTGAGCTATTTAACTGGGGTTATTTATTTTATCTCACTGACATTTGTATATACATACCAAATGAATTGCTGCACATACAAAGACAGACAGTATACAAAAATGCAACAACATTCTTTGGGAGGGGGATATTTTTCAGATTATTTACAAGTTTATTGGTAATTATGCAGTGAGATAATGAGACCTGTAACAAAAATACATTCTGCTTTGGGAAACACTGATTTTCATTTTATTCTACTTTCATTTTATGACTTCTTTCAGGGTTGGATATAACACCAAACACAGGCTACCATTCTAAAATGAGAAAGAACAGTTTTAAACTACCCTTAATCCCTTCAACCTTTTTGTGCTACGAGGAAGGAGGTAAATGGGATGGGATAAGAGGAAGGCCATAATCTCTGGCATCATAGTGAAGGCTGCCTTCAACGAAAATTTTCTGTACTCAAAGAAAGGTCCTGACTGGACTCCAGGAATGACAGGGTGCTGGAACAGAAGCTTCTTCATGACCTCAGAAATTCTCTCCTCAGCTCTAGTGAAACTGTTCCAGATGGCTGTAAGCCCATGACCAAAACTTGTGCACATCAACTGGAAACTAAGATAGAACTACAATCGCCAAAGAGTAAGTGGAGGAAAATTCCTACCACTTCTGCAACTCATCTACTTTTGGTATGTAGTACTTGAGGTATCTACCTAGCAAGAAGGTCCCTCAGAAGCTAACCACCTGGTCCCAAGACGTAGATAGGCTCCTCACTCAAGAAAACCTAGATTACAGGGCTACCAGGAAGGTTACTTTTTTGGGAGCAAGAATTACTGAACCAGGTTGCAAATATTACACACACATTTAACCTGATGAATTCTTAGATGCAAAATGCATAAGCAGCACTAGAACCTACAAATTATGTTCCTTCCTCCCACCTTGTGTCATCAGGCTACGGAGTCAGGCCTCTTCTTTGGTCCCAGGGATTCTGCGTTCCTGGTTGCACAGGGGTAACCAGGCAGGGAAAGCGCTCCTGCTCAAAATACTTTGTCCAACATCACAACAGCATTCCCTCATGTCTTCCAAATGTCCCTCCCAGATACTGATCTCTCCCTGCTCACTCTTATCACCTCCTTTGTTAAGGTCTAATGTTTTCAGGGCACCCTAAATCTTGAAAGGGTTCAAAAAGTCACAGGAACAAAACAAAGCAAGCAGTGATAGGAAAATCTACATCTCCCTGAATGTATGACAAATCTTGACACGTGTCTGAACACATTAACCACAAACAGAATCATTTTCTTATCAACTTGAGATAGAATATACAGCAAAGAGATAGCAGTAGCATGTTTTTAGTCTCAGAACTTTAGGACTTGTTTGTCTCAGAAGGGAAAATGTACTGCAAGCAACAATTAGTAGCTGCATCAGTAGAAGCATTCTCATATTTTTCTAAGTGGGGATGGCTAACCATAGAATCACAGAATCTTTTACGTTGGAAAAGACCCTTAAGATCATCAAGTCCAACCTTTAACCAAACACTGTCAAGTCCGCCACTAAGCTAAGTCTTGCTAAGCTCCAAGTCTACACATCTTTTAAATATCTCCATGGATGGTGACTCAACCACTTCCCTGGGCAGCCTGTTCCAATGCTTGATAACCGTTTCAGTGAAGCAATTTTTCCTAATATCTAATCTAAACATCCCCTGGTGCAACCGGAGGCTGTTTCCTCTTGTCTTATTTGGGAAAAGAGACCAACAGCCACCTCATTATGCTCTCCTTCCAGGTAGTTGTAGAGAGCAAGTCTTTCCAGAGCATTTAGTCAGAAGAAAAGGCTTTGTAAGGCTAAAAGATTATGGATGCTGCTAAAATGGAGAATGGCAGTTAGCACTGTGTGTGAGACTCACACGCATGGCTCCTACCTGCCTTCCTAGCTTTACTGAGCTCATTGGAGTAGCGTGCCTGGTCTACAGCCAATGCACCAGTTGCAGTGGGCTGTCTTCTCTCTCCTTGCTCCTCAACAGCAGAGTAGTGTCTTGGCCTCTCCTTGTCCTGCCTTGGACAGAAATTCATTGCATAACCCAAACGTGTAGACTTCTGTGCTCACAAAGCAGGAAGTCGAGAAGTTTGGCAATATAAGGTTCACAGTAAAATCTAAAATAAAAAGCACCTGGTGAACGAACAAGACAAAACTGTGTGGGACTAGCAGAAGAGAGTAGTACATCTGCATCTAGTTGCCAAGAAACTTACTGTGGACAAGTAATTGTTCAGAGCAATCGTGTGAGACTGCAATTCTTCACAACTATAAACGGATGGAAGGACAGACTCAGCAGTGAAGAGCACCAAGTATACACCAGCAATCCACCTTGTTACCTGCACATCTGTTAGGATTTCAGTGCCACTCCCCTTCCTCTCTCCCCTGATTTACTATTCCAATTATAAAGCTATTAGATGGAAGTATAAGACACTTCAAAGGCTGTGCTCAGTTTTATCAAATTTTCAGGAAGTTTCAACTGGTGAGGAAGAGATAGCTATTTGCATATTTCCAATAAACCCAGAATCGAGACATTTGTAGTTAAAACAGGTCTTGTGATTCAGTCTGGTTTAGCGTCATACACTCATCTTAATGTCAAGTATTTCCAAAGTACTTCCTCTTTAGCTGGTTCATATGCAGAACTTGATATATATAATTAAACCACTCCCCCCCCCAAGCTTTGGCAAAGTATAATGTAACTTTTTACACCATTTCTGTTACAGACATGTAGTGAATTTCTAGTGTTTAAGAAAGTAAGCCAACTTTCTTTATTCAATGAAGATAAGATGATCTCATTATATCCCAACTTCAGCACTGTACATCAGATTAAAGGCCTACTTCCCCAAACAGATGAGTCTCCAGAGTATTTTAGGCTCTAAAAAGTCACCACAGAAATACATGCAGTTAAGTTCACATTGTTAGAATGGAGAATTTTTGGCTGGTAACATAAAACACATCTTAGCTGTTTTCTGTTAGTCACACCATCATAACCTACAACCTCATCCACAGTATCGTATGAGGCACAATGCTAAGCAGAGGAAATGGAGTTTGCTGGAAATTGGGTAGCATGCTGCAGTAAAAAGTGTGCTTACATTTTTTCAGTTTCTTAACATCATGGCTTAGTACTACTGGTCCTTCACATAAAGTTCCCTAACCTCTTCCCGCCCCTGTATAAAGCCCAACTTCCCCTCCCCTTCCCTCATGCCCCTCCAAAGTTGTATACTTTTTAGAAAAAGGAAGTAGCTGTAGTTTCTCTTTTACATTAGGTAAACCGAACATGGAACCTCTCCAATATTTTACATGACAAAGACATGTATGTTCCACTACTGACTGAGATATTTAAAATCATTGTACTTGATTAACACTAAAAAAGGAAATCAAATGGAAAAAACAGTAGGCAGATTGGTGTAGAAAATGAAGTTGAAAATTATTTTGCCTAATGGTTAGAAATTGACAGCAAATACTCAATTATTTTGTTCTGAATAGTTTAAATATAGTCATCATATGTATTCAAGACTTTGCTATTTTCAGATATCAACAAATTGAGAGCAAATAGCAGTATACTTAAGGTGAAGTGACATTTTTATACCTATTTTATCTGCTTTATCTTTAGTACATTCTGAATTCTATACAGCTAGAATCAAAACAAGGGGTTAAAGTTTGTGTCAAGATTCTGTATTTACCTTGATTAGAGAAACACATTTATCAAACCAAGAGAGATGGTGCAAAAATCACCCAACAAATAAAACCACTACACATGTATTTTCAACTTGTAGTTATAACCTGCAATGTAACTGTAACACAACAGATTATTTTGTTTGGTTTTTTTCTGCAGAAATAGTTAGTAAGAGTATAAACAGCTTTTTGCAACAGTTAGCTTGACAGAAAAAACATAATAATAATAATAATAATAATAATAATAATAAACTAATTCCCTTCAATTTCCTTCCCAGTTGACTGGGCTCATAAATTTCCCAGATACCCTGAATTTTTTTTTCTTCAGAGTCCATCAATGCTATCTACATTGGTCAGGTGCAGTCATTATCAGATCTCAATCATTCTTTGTTTATGTGCAAGCATGGCTGTACTGCTATTTCAGCACAGTACATCTATTCCTAACTTGTACTTGTGACCTAAGGATAGGTTCCCTCGGGTTTCTGCTAAAGTTCTGCAGGCGATCGTCATCATATTGTTAACCAAACCTCTTTACATAAAAGACATAGGAAAACTAGGGAAAATGTGAGCCCTCTCTGGAATGAAACAGGAGACCTGGTTACTCAGGACATGGAGAAGGTTGAGGTACTCAATGACTTTTTTGCCTCAGTCTTCGCCAGCAAGTGCTCCAGCCGCACCGCCCAAGTCGCAGAATGCAAAGGCAGGGATTGGGAGAATGAAGAACCACCCACTGTAGGAGAAGATCAGGTTCAAGACCATTTAAGGAACCTGAAGGTGCACAAGTCCACAGGACCTGACGAGGTGCATCAGCGGATCCCGAGGGAACTGGCGTATGAAGAGGCTAAGCCACTCACCATTGTATTTGAGAAGTTGTGGCAGTCTGGGGACGTTCCCGCTGACTGGAAAAGGGGAAACATAACCCCCATTTTTAAAAAGGGAAAAAAGGAAAACCCAGGAAACTACAGGCCAGTCAGTTTCACCTCTGTGCCTGGCAAGATCATGGAGCAGATCCTCCTGGAAACTATGCTAAAGCACATGGAAAATAAGGAGGTCATTGGTGACAGCCAACATGGCTTCACTAAGGGCAAATCATGT
The DNA here is from genome assembly GCF_929443795.1 of Astur gentilis. Classification (NCBI taxonomy): domain Eukaryota; kingdom Metazoa; phylum Chordata; class Aves; order Accipitriformes; family Accipitridae; genus Astur; species Astur gentilis. The sequence continues at coordinate 4,868,682 of NC_064892.1, forward strand.
CTGACAAATTTGATGGCCTTCTAGGAAGGGGTTACAGCATTGGTGAATAAGGGAAGAGCAACTGACATCATCTACCTGGACTTGTGCAAAGCATTTGACACTGCCCCACACAACATCCTTGTCTCTAAATTGGAGAGACATGGATTTGACAGGTGGACTGCTCGGTGGATAAGGAATCGGCTGGATGGTCGCACTCAAAGGGTTGCAGTCATCAGCTTGATGTCCGAGTGGAGAGCAGTGATGAGTGGCATTCCTCAGGGGTTGGTATAGGGACCAGCGCTGCTTGGCGACATCAAGCTGTGTGGTGCTGTTGACACGCTGGAAAAAAGGGATGCCATCCAGAGGGACCTTGATAGGCTTGAGAGGTGGGCCCATGCAAACCTCCTGAAGTTCAACAAGGCCAACTGCAAGGTTCTGCACATGGGTCGAGGCAATCCCAAGCACAAATACAGGCTGAGCAGAGAATGGACTGATAGCAGCCCTGAGGAGAAGGACTTGGAGGTGTTGGTTGACAAGAAGCTCAACGTGACCCAGCAATGTGCGCTTGCAGCCCAGAATGCCAACCGTATCCTGGGCTGTATCAGAAGAAGCATGACCAGCAGGTTGAGGGAGATGATTCTTCCCCTCTACTCCGCTCTGGTGAGACGCCACCTGGAGCACTGCGTCCAGTTCTGGGGCCCCAACATGAGAAGGACATGGACCTGTTGGAGTGAGTTCAGAGGAGGGCCACAAAGATGATCAGAGGGGTGGAGCACCTCTCCTATGGAGACAGGCTGAGTGAGTTCGGGTTGTTCAGCCTGGAGGCTCTGGGGAGACTTTATAAGCAGCCTTCCAGCACCTAAAGGGGTCCGACAAGAAAGCCAGAGAAGGACTTTTTACAAGGGCATGTAGTGATAGGACAAGGGGTAATGGCTTTAAACTGAAAAAGGGTAGATTTAGATTAGATATAAGGAAGAAATTCTTCACTGTGAGGGTGGTGAGGCACTGGAACAGGTTGCCCGGAGAGCTTGTGGATGCCCCATCCCTGGAAGTGTTCAAGGCCATGGATGGGGCTCTGAGCAACCTGGTCTAGTGGAAGGTGTCCCTGCCCATGGCAGGGGGGTTGGAACTAGATGATCTTCAAGGTCCCTTCCAACCCAAACCATTCTACGATCATGATTGGATTAATCTACCTCAACACAGACATCTGCAATTTAAAAGGCTACTTATGAGCTGGTTGTTTGAAGTTGGTTTCATAGTCAACAGAGAGAAACGGGCACCGTTAAGATGTGACTCATCCTATGGCAAATGTCTCCAAGGACGCACACAGCTGAATTACTCTCACAGATTCTCGCTCTAAACAATGGTAGCATTGCAGCCATGATGGAGTACATGTACAGCCTAGAAAAGCTTGATAGAAGCAATCTACCTCTTACTGAACTAGTTGGCACAGTTGACCAAGTAGACTAGATTTGGGGCACACAAACTCTTCCTCAGATCTGAGAGAGAAGCTGAGAAGTTATAAGTGAAATACAAACTTAAAACTAAAATCCATTTTTCTACAGGATCTCAGAAGCTGTGGATATAAAAGAGAAAATATCTTATAACACATTATTACCTTCTCCCCTCCTTTCGCAATATTTTCTTCTTCTTCCAGAATTGGAAGTATCTGCACCTCCCTCCTCCCCAGACAATTACAACCTCACTTCCACACTAACATCCCCTGTATGCCAGGTGCATCAACTACTTTTCTTTTCAGATGCATTAACTGATGCAGGAGTAAGTACTGTCAGCTTAGTCAGTTGTCATGTGTTTACACGTAGCAAGTTGTCTAAGCTCCCACCACAGAGGAAATTAAGTCAATAGAGTCAGTAGAATGTAGAGACACTCATCTCAAATTAAGTCACCAACAGTCACTCAACTGAATATTGACCATTGCCCACATGCAGATACCTCATGTTAGTTTTGGGTGGTATTCAGCACATCTGTTAGCTTACATACGGATATCTGCACCTGTCCTAAAGTCAGGAGACAAAAAGACAATGCTTCTTTTTCATTTCCTAATCTCTGTTATTCTATTGCTTATCCATTTCTTATTTCAGGCTATACGCTTCACAACCTATACGCTGAGCTTCCTGAACTGCGTTGTCAGCAAGCAGGTCGAGGGAAGTGATCCTTCCTCTTGCCTCCGCACTAGCGAGGCTGCACCTGGAGTACCGTGTCCAGTTCTGCACTCCCCGGCATGGGAAAGACATGGACTTGCTGAAGCAAGTCCAGTGCAAGGCCACAAAGATGATCAAGGGACTGGGAGCATCCCTCACATGACGAGAGGCTAAGAGAAGTGGGACTGTGGCCTGCAGAAGGGAAGGCTCGGGGGGATTTTATCGAAATATATAAATGCCTGAAGGGGGAGAATGAAGAGGAGGGAGCAGGCTTTTCTCAGTGGTGCCCAGTGACAGGAGCAGAGGCAACGGGCACAAACTGAAACACAGGAGGTTCCCTCTGAAAAATCAGGAAACACTTTGTCACTATGAGGGTGACCGTGCACCGGCACAGGTTGCCCAGGGAGGTTGTGGGGTCTCCATCCTCGGAGATATTCAAAAGCTGTCTGGACATGGTCCTGGGCAACCCGTTCTGGGTGGCCCTGCCTGAGCAGGGGGGTTGGACCAGATGTCAGCCTCAGTGATTCTGTGACCCGCCTTAATACTTGGTCTTTGGTGGGCAGTTCTATCAGTGAAGGGGAATCACATCAGTTACACATAAAATACATGTTTTTATTTAGGAAAGTACTTACGCATAGGCAGAATTTTTAGTAAGTGAGTAGTCTCACTGATACTAGCAATACTACTCATACATATATTGTAAAACCAATGTCAAATATTCAGAAATCACAACTCAAGTTCCAAAAAGTCACTAGCAAGATTGTCTTAAAATCGTAAGGGTTTAAAAAACAACCAACCAACAACAACCCCCCAACTTTCCTTCATGATTTCTAAGCCTTAGGGACATTCTTTTGGATTTTGAAGTGGTAGTTTACACAAAGGTTAAAAGCTTATTTTACTACAATGAAAGCTGACATTCCCAAAAAATCTTTTGACTCCTTGAGCTAGGACTTCAAGAAACACTGACAAGAAAAAGAAGAAAAAGAAAAGAAATCAAAAGCTTTGGTAACACTTTCTGCATCTTTACAAACTTTCCTGAAAAAGAGCTGTAGTTACCCATATAATCCAAAAAAGACCCTGTAGTACTGGTGTTTTAATTTTGAGTATCAGGTCTTGAAATTTTATCCTGGTAAATTTTTTTTTTTTTTTTTTTTTGCATCTTTTATACAGCAACTATTAATGCTATTGTGAGTGCACTAGATTTTACTTTACACAAAAACAATATTCAAAACGGTAACACATCATTTAATTATTTCTTAATTTTCATAATTCTAGTAAGTTTTGCCATCACTATAGCTTTTCATAAATTCTAAATTTAAAAGAATGAATTAAAAATGTGATTTCGGTTATTGCAAATAATTAACTTTTATCTATCCTGAACTCCAATTCAAATATTGCTTGGCTATAAATCAACAGCACAAAAAACAATTAATGCATAACTTTCATATATTTTTTTAGATTATCCAAACTCAATCCTATTAGACTGACTCTCTTCTGTGTCACCAAAGGAATACCATAAGACATTTAACTAGATATAAGTAGACTTACTTGAATCACCACTTATAATTATACAATTACAAAGAATTCAAAGCATATCAGACTTTGACATTGACTAAAGATCTACATAAGACTAAATGTAGATGACTGGAGGATGTCCGGAATAACCGGAGGATGAAGGAGGACACATGGCAGGACATGAATGTGGCAGTAACTGCATACTACATTATCAGGTTCTGATCAAAGATTAAAGATTCTCTTTGAGAAAGTCAGCACGTATTCAATACTAATTTTAAGTATGTAGAAGGGATGATATTTTAAGTGTCAATACTGCACTCTGTGTGGGGGGTAATACAAATGCTTCTGCATACCCTTCAAAACTTTTTTTTAAAACAACAAAAAGAATTCAGTAAGGATTGTTCAAAATCACTCAAGAAAGATGTGGAAGAAGAATTATAACAACAAGAAAAATCAATGAGTCTTAGGTCTGATCAGATATTAACTACATAATGTTACTTTTAAGACAAGAACTAAAAAAATGAAAGTCTGGTTTAAATATTTTGCTTCCCAGCCAAACACATCTTATCCTGTAAATGCCGATCCTAAAGAATAGGAACTCACTATAGAAAAATACCTCAGCTGAATGAATAACAGAAAGGGTGAATGAAGTTCTTAAGAAACAGAACTCAAAACAATCCAAAGTATGCTGTGGAGCATTTAACAACAGATACCTGTAGTCTGTGTAAAACCAAGTCAGCAATTTCAAAGAAATATGAATAAGAACTAAAGCATTCAAAAATCAGAACTGAAATTAAAACCAAGCACTCAACACTGTCTGAACTTTCTATCTTAACCTTAAGCCTTTAAAGTACATGTTCTAAATTACAGATTCTCTACAGTTTTCCAATATCTGAAGTATAAGAAGTGCAACTTTTCATACAACCTGAGAAAAGTAAATCACAGAGTAGCACAGAAACAATGCAGAAAGCTGTTGCATTTGGCTTAGTGAAATCTGCAAAGTAAACAGGGTTTTAGAAACTTCAGCATTTGTAAGGTTAAGACAATTTCCATTTCCTAAGGTTTGAACTGAACTTTACACAAATTCAAGGCAGCTCACAGAAGATTTGGGGTATTCCAGATTTTGAACTTTACGCAGCAGAGATCACCTTGCAAATAAATAAAGAAATGACACAAGGTAAGAAGAAAGAGGCTACAACACTAAAATCACAGAAATGGTCTGAAAGATACCTTTCCCCTATGAAATACAGCCCTAGCTACAAGGTTAGCAGAAACCGTGGCATGTGATCTGTATGACAGCAACGTTATACTAATGAGTGGAGGGAACTGCATGTCCCAGTGAGCTTCTCTCATCTGCTGGTACCAACCTGAGCTTACTTCTTAAAGCAGGTATGGTGTAGCTATGATTGATTGAGCAAGCCTCGACATGCCCCTCAAATTTCAATCCTGCAAGAGTATAGCAATGAGGGATGTAAGCTGAGAACCCAAGAGGGGGCGGGGAGGGAAGGGGAAAGAAGATGGGTTGCTATGTATGTGTCCAATGAAACACTCAAGTGGATACCACTTTCTAAGGTGTTTTAAATGTTTTAAAGAAAAAAAATAGTAGTGAAACTGCTTCTAGCCTGCACTAAACTGAGTGATATACATTACATGGAAGCACTTCTGTAAACAACTGTTGAAAGAATTTCTGGCTTAAGACTCAAATGCAAATAGGCTGTATGACTTTCATGATACGTCTCCAACTCTAATATGAAGTTTCCTAATTTTATGACATAAACCCCACCCTATCATAAGAAACAAATCTGGACTGTATGTACCAAGTATGGTATATTCCTGGCAAAACAAATCACAAGAAACTAAATTAGTCTCATAAATCATAAGAATAACAACATTACAGATTTCTGATTACATCAGATTTGTGAATTTGTTTACAGTCTACTTTTTAAATTCTCCCCTTTTTGTAAATAAGCATCATGTATTTAAACAGGATGTTTTACAACACAGCAGCAACTGAAATTACCAGGCCCATACTGACATAACAAAAGAATGGTAATTGAGAGGTACTCCACTTTCATCTGGAGAGTAAAGAAGCTGCCTTTAAGAGTGTATTCCTATGTTGATTCAAAATTAGAGAACTAGGAAGATATACCTCATGGCAAAGACAGACACAGTAGACCTTTTGTATTCCAATAACAAAACACATGCTGTCATCTCTGTAACTGAGAGCGATCCAGCATCAAACTACCAATTGTCTAAAATTCCCCATAACCAGGCACATTACATCAATGCCTACCTGCATACATGAGACTCATACACACAAGCAAACACATTTCTGTAATGATGGCATGGCTCAAAACCACTGAAAACAAGAATTCAAGGCAGTACAGTTCCCAGTTGTTCTACACCCTGCCTGGAATTTACAGGGAAGTGTTAACAGCATTAGATGAACAGCAAGGATGAACACAGAAATCAGTCTCCAGTGCCACATCTTGTACCTGGAAAGTCAGATCCCATTTAGTCTAAGAGTGTTCATTACATGTCAAAATATAAATTGTGAGAATTTAAATTAATGTTAACCGGGAACATGGTGGAGAAAGTGGAAACTGACAACAATTCAGAAATTGTGCCAGCGCCATCCATTTTAATACTCCACATAAGCAGAAGTGCAACAAAAGCTAAATTGCAGAACAGCTTCCATATACAGTCATACGGGGGTCTAAGTGATCATTAGAGCTAAAAATACAGACAGTGAAGCCTCTAACAGGCAATGAACTAGTGACTAGGTATCACACCTAGCTGACTTGATGTTCATGCATTTACTCAGCCTTTTTGTACAAATACATGAAAATTTGATTAACAAAGATATAATATGTTAGAAAACATCAAGAGCAGTGAGAATTACAAAAATACATAGGTTGTTGGAATGTCTTAACGTTGATTTGACAACCTACATATTTCTGTAATTGTACGTATACATATGTTATCAAGTATCTACACTTGCAGTGCTAGAAGGTACCTTTACAGTGTTTCATATCCCTCTTCAGATTATTTAATATACTGTGAAATTTTACTCCTATACCAAGTTTTCTCAAAAGATGCCAAATTATTATTTCTAACAGAGGAGAAAAAGAGACTTCTTATTCACAGGAGTGCGACACATATGCTGTGCAAAAAATGGCTGAAATTCCTAACTTGAACTTCTTTCCAGATTGTAGGACTTATTACAAAATGGTAGAGTGCAGCTCTCCGCTTGCTGCAGAAAAAATTGAGACTGAAAACACATCATCATTGATGATGACTTAATTTATGCTGACTGAAGCAATATGAAAACTTCAAATTATTTTTTAAGCCTTCCTGTGACACAGAGAAAGCTCAGTTTATTCCTATGGACTTATACCTATGTAAAACACAGTGTCAACCTGCAATCAAAAAAAAGTTCATTTATGAAAAAGAATCCTAAGAATGTTGCATTATACAATGGAATAAAACTGTACACTAAAAGGGAATCAAAATAAGAATCGCATAATATATTATGAAAAAAAAGCAAACAACCAAACCTATTTGAGCCATTCTTTATAAGTCTGTATAACCAAGTACACATACAGTTCCTGCAACCCGGAAAGAGGGAGTTAAATTGCCTTTCCTTTTCCTTCCTTTCCTTTCCTTCCCTCTCTAACGAACACCTGTTCAAAAGGAAGGGCTATTAAAAGAGCCAGAAGAGTAACAGGAAGGGTAGTATGTTTGGAGGAAGTCACAGATCCTTAGGTGGGCACAGAGGCTTGGGCTGATCTGCAGGATAGCAAAATTCTGGTCTGTTAGTTGCACTGTATTCATCGATATTTATGGTCAGACCGAATTGCTGAGCAGACTTCATTATTTACTGCTCCGTCACTCCTGTTAGTTATCCTGTGAGCTCACAGAATATTTTGGAACAGTCAATGCAAATGCTAAGAGACCAAACTACTGAGTTATAGCAGCTTTATGTGAAGTGTCCACATGCATTTCACTCTAAGCTCACCATAAATTCAAATTAGTAGGTTCTAAATAGCAAGGCCACAATTTAAGTTCTTAAGATTGCATCAACTTAATAATGACTTTCTTTGGAAGAGGTGGCACTTTCACTGTTTGAAAAGCAGACAGTATTTTGGGTGAAAAAATCAGAGTCTGAGCTCCTAATTTCTAAGTCTGTAAAATTTTAAAAGAAGCTTATCAGTATCTAACAATCTGGAAGATTTAGTACAACCTGTTTTAGCACTAAGTGCCTTAGTACCAAGAACAGAGTCAGAAAGGAAAAAGACAGACCACACCGACTTTATCTGAGTGGTGTGAAGAAAGTGATTTTGCACCCTTACTGCCATTACCATAGTGAGAAACGGCTACACTACAGATGTCCTATGAGAACAGCAAAACATGAAAAATCCTCACAGCAAAGTTGTTAAAAGTTGCTTTTTGGAATAAAAGCTTGAGGCTTGCTGAAAACTGAAAAAAAAGCCCCCAACCAATAGGGTAAACATTTCCAGCATTTCCTCAATAGCCTCATTTGTAGTTGTGGGTCTAAAGCTATATCCATAGCAATAAAATTAACTCGGAGAGCAGTGGCACCCTGCAAATATTAACCAGCTCTTTCGTTGTCTGTCAGTTTATCACCCGCCAGCTAGTGCTTTACACCTTTGGAAGTTGAAGACGAAAACTTTCTACTTACCATCACAAATAAAAATATTACTCAGTAATTTCAGTTCTTTTTGAGTCCAAATATACTGCACTGATTGTATACATAACAGAGTGTTTTAAGCAACACATGATTTTTAAAACAGTAAGACTTACCAATCCACTTAAGGCTAAAATCCAGATGTAGGAACCAGAGGTTAAGAGCTAGAAGACAAGAGCAGTGATTTAAAATTTTAATTTTACAAAGCTGTTGTTGTCCGAACTACTATCTTGCAATATTATATAGGCTATGTACTTATCATGACAATGGGAGAAGTCAGACACTTATCTCTATTAAAATTCAGTTTAACATTAAAAAAAGATGTATTCCAGAAGCAGCAGAAGTGGAAAAAACACAGGGATCCAACAATTGTTCTCCTTCTACGGAACAATACATTTTATTTTCATATAGCGTACTAAGTATAACAGGATGTCAGTTATAGGCTGCACAGAAAAACAAGTCTGAAAGATAGACTGAAGCAAAGGAAATGACTCAGCAGCAATAGGAGAAGAGTTCCAAGCAGGGCAGGCAAGTGAAGCTCTTAGATGTGCAGTCACGGACAGACTAAGCATGAGCATCAAAATTAAAGAAATAAAATTCTCACCCAGCGGCCTATTTGTCGACATGAAATCACAGAAATATGTTGGAGTGAATTTTTAAGAAAATCCTGATAAGCCAACAGGGCAGCCCATTGTTTCTAGTAACGTGATTAATCACCGGGAAAAGGTTATTACCAACTGGAAAAATAGGCTGAAAATTAGACTGATGCTGGTTCCTAAAATAGTTCTGCAAGATGCTGAATGAATCATGAGAACACCTTCCCTCTAGACTTCTGACTATGGAAGGAGTGACTTGAGATAAGGGCAGAGTTTACAGAGGAGGAGAAGGCAAATGACTTTTCCCTCAGCCTCTGTGTGATGGCAGCAACCGTTCTGTACGCAGGAGGGAAAGATCCAGTGAAGATACAGTGATTAGTAACAGCGGTGATCTGTATCGAAAGTGGTGTGTGTACGAAAGCAAAAGGCAAAGGACACGATGAAAAAGAGCTCAGACAATATCACAGCTTGCCCAAAGACCGGAATAATAGTGGTACTCATGGGTTTGGAAGAGAGGAAACAAGATTTCTGAAAGATCAAGAAATAAGGTATTGTAGCAGAGGTTGAAGGAATCCAAACACTGAACAGCAAAAGGGATGAATGAAATGTTCATGTGGAGCACAAGCCAACATTCTGAAACTGACCATTCATTCTAAAATACTACCACACTTCACATAACTACGGTGCTTTCCGTTGCTAGTGCTAGAGCTATTTTTGAGTCCCTATAATATATAAAAATGAGTATAATTTCTCATAAGTTTGCACATCTCCTGTTTCATAATTCAGGTTGTGACATGAGAGTCCATCCATTTCTAGGCTGCTGGGGTTTTTTTGTTGCTGTTTTTTTGAACAATTACTGCCTTTCTGTACCAAGTACCTATATTTTTCCACTCAAATTTAACATAATACTACATGATATTACTGTGCTCTACATTACACTATTTTAAATTACCTGTCACATGGTAATGCTTGATATACAAATAATATTAATTTATATGAAAGTGGAATTCAGCCAAAACCTTGATTATTTACCGACAGTCTTACTATAGAAAAACACTGTATTCTATAGCTTTGTTTGAGCTCTAACAGACAAGGGAAAAAATAAACAAAATCAAGAATACAAGCAGATTAGAAAGGTAAAAACATACATATGCCTTATCATCAGGTTTTGTTTTCATCTATTTTTGTCTAGTTCATTTTGTTGACCAAAAAAACCAAATTGTAGAATTGTCTATTATATTATATAATATATATATATTATATATGTCCTGTGCAAGACAATCAAGACAGAAGACAATGGAAGAACAGATCACTTGCCCACCACTTCAGCATGTAGAAATGCATACTAGTAACACACGTTTTTCAATATTTTAGTTGATGGGACAGTCACTAGCTAAACATATGTGGAATCATACATGTGGAAGCATCAAAATTGCATAGATGAACATGCAGAAATACTAATTACTACATCAGTAATTCATTAAAAGATGAACAAGCAAGTACATACCATACCTGTAAACCCAGTATGTAGACCAGTGTCTTGTTTGTGATAGAAAAGTGGCCTAATACTTGTGCCACCTGCACTCTTGGAATGGAGGAATAAAATGGTACAAACAGTGCAAACACAGGACCCAAGCTGCAAAAAGAAAGATATAGATGGTTAATAAGAATGATACTAGCAACAGTAGTGCAAAACAATAAAAAGGAATTAATCCTAAGTATGTAACAATCAAAATGTAATAACCACCTTGCAAACAAAGGTGCTGTTGGGAACCAACAATTAGATAACTTGCAGCATTCAGGATAATAGATTCATTAGCAAATAAGAACAGGTGGCAAAAAGTATCTTATTTCCAAATGTTTAGGATTGGAAGCAGCAGAGAAGGCAGCATATTTAGTCTAATAGCAGACTTTCTACAAAACAAAGCACACAAAGAGCAGCAGTAGTCTCCTGCATCAGAACAAAACCTCTTTGATTCAAATGGACAAATGGTGAGGATTATACCTTTCCCAAATGCTACGGAAATGACTTCACTTATGAAATTAAGCTCCTATTATTTGCCCAGGCTTGAGGTGTTACAGGATTGCCAATAGACTGCAGTATCTAAAGTGGGAATATCAACAGTTTGATTTAACTTCCCTATGCCAGCGACTTCCACGGCTGTACAAGGAACTAACTTTCTTTAGGGTCCCCACCTTAATCACAGCACAAGATGTTTATTAAGTTTCTAAACCCTCATTGGAAGCAGTTTCAGAAATTTAAGACTCAAGCACCTTTCCAGATACCAAGATTGAACTTGTGAACATAAACTAGCGCGTCTCATCCATACACCCAGATACAAAACCTGTGTTCCTCACAATAAAACACGCAGAAAACTGAATGAAGTATTAATGACAACAGCAGAGGCCACAGCAGAACCAATGCCAAAGGCATGAATGTGAGAGATTGTAGAACAAAAATACTTCCTAGGATGGAGAAGGGGAACAAAAAAAGGTGACTTCAGGTGCACATTTCCCCCAGCTGAGTCCTTGCCCGTAGTTTTGTGTTGTCTTGTGTCTGAGGTGTGGGATGCTGCATGGGGTAATTTTTCACTGCTCACCAGCTTATCAAAACTTTCAAGAGTTGCAGTTTCCACAGGCCTTTACATGAAAGGGATCTTAGTGGGAATTCTGCAAATAGCACAAACCAGGACCTAAATAACTTGAAGTGTTCACTCAAAAATACATTTCCCTTCTGGAGGAACTACTGATAGGAATAATACTATGTGAAATGACAGTCTGAATATCAAAACTTACATTTCCTGAATAACTGCCAAATGCAACACCCACAGCTATGAAAAAAAACCCTTCAAATATTATTTTTACTCATTAAATGGGCTGTGGCTTAAAAGCATTTTGTTATAATTTTGTTATATTTGAAGTTCAGCTTGCTGAAAAGCTTCCTCTCTGAGGACTTAACTACAGCTTACTTATAGGAACATTTTTAGCACCATCCGTTTAACACACCGTCAGATGCACTTGAATGTATAGAGAATGCTAACTCAGGAACTACTGAAAAATGTTCAATTTTGCATATAATCCTTCTTACATAAACAGAAAACACCTGTATAAACACACACGACACATTCTTAAAATAAATTTAAATTATTCAAGTTGTAGGAGTCTATAGGCAGTGCTATAAGAGTGCCACATAGAAAAATAATTCATCAGAAGTGCTTCCATTGTAGACAATATTCACTAAAGTAAATCAGATTTTATAAGTGAAGAGAGATGAAAAAGAAAGAAAAAAGATCTTTTCCCTTCTTAGAAAAGTAATTTTAAATTATTTCTTTCTATTTTTACCAAATGACCTGAGGGAGTACCAAAATTGTGGTGTGCTTTTCAGGTTTTATTCCTCCTGTGATAAGTAGTGACTCAGAAACAGAGATTTCACATGCAAGAGTGCACTCAATCATAAGATGGGAAAGTACAAAAAGGAATTTCCCATGACTGCAAGCGCATTTTAAAAAGATATTAGAGAATGTTGAAAGGCTCCTTAAATGTTAATATTCTCCATTAATGTAAACAGAGACCACAGAAAACACCACCCCTGCCGAGGGTAGTGACGTGTGTAATTCAAAGTCCAGTGTCTGACACTGCTCAGTATCTGAAAATCTAGAGGTCCTAGAGGAAACCTAGTGATGGACCTTTTCTCCTAAAACAGTAAGTTCGTAGGCACCACAGACATATGCCTCCAAAGACATCAGGTGGTTTTTTTTAGACAGAGTTCACATCTGGTATAAATAGGTACTACACAAATACTCATTCAGGAATCATTTTTTAAAATGTCAAAACTAGTGCCCTTCAAAATATTTTGTGAAACTCATTTGTACAGGTGGCTCCAGTGTGTGAAAATTTATTCTGATTAATTTTAAAATTTTGCCCTCAACCGTCATTATGTAATTCTGTACTTTTACCTAGAAAATTTCAATTAATCTTTTCTGTTGCCTTCAGAATTTTCTATACATCACTCACACCTTGTTTTAGAATCTCTATAAGGAGGTGCTGCTTATCTACAACGAGTCTATCAGAGCAGTTACCTACGTAACAATACTAGAGTATGACTGACACAGTAAGGCACAACAAAAGGACAGCTATGGAAAACGTGGACCCATTGCCCGGTGGAAAAAGGGACCTAGTGACAAAGGACATGAAAAAAGCCAAGGCACTTGATGCCTTTTTCACCTCAATCTTCCCTGGTTAGTTTTGTCCTTGGGCCTCCCAGGTCCCCAAGACTCCTGTGAGACTGGAGCAACACCTGCCCTAAAGGAAGACAGTTAGGAAGCTCTTGAGTCCAGCTGGTCATACTGGAGTCAACGGGACCAGATGGGATGTAACGCAGGGCGCTGAGGGAGATGGCCCATGTTATCATCACCGAAACATCATGGTGATCAGGGCAGGTTCCCGATGACTGGAAAAATGCAAATGTCACACCCATCTTCAGTAAGGGCAAGAAGAGGATTCAGGTAGCTACACAAGCCTCGCTTCTGTCCCTGGGGAAGTTACAGAGCAAATCTCCCAGAAGCCATTGCCAGCCACACGACAGACAGATTGCTAATATCCCGTATGGATTTGCCAAGGGTGACTCTGGTGCTGTGGACAAGGAAGGGGAAGGCAGCAAATGTTGTACGCTCTGCCTTTAGGATGGCCTTTGACTCGGCCTCCTCTTGCGTCCATGAAGAAAAACTGGGGAGATATGGACTGGATAAGCAGATTTGAGGGAAACTGGGCGCGCTGCTGGACTCAAAGGCTTCTGACCAGCAGTACAAAGCCCAAGCAACAGCCAGTTACCAGCAGCTTCCCTCAGGGATTCACACTGGGGCCAACACTATTTACTGTCTTTATTAACAAGCTGGATGATGGGACAGAGTGCACCCTCAGCAAGTTGGTGAACGACGTCAAGTTGGAGGGAGCGGTCAACACTTGGGAGAGCAGGGCCTCATTCAGCTATTCCTTGATGGGCTGGAGAAATGGGCTGACGGGAACCTGACGGAGTTCAACAAAATAACTGCGGAGTCTTCCACCTGCCTTGGAATAACCCTGTGTAACAGTATAGACTGGCTAGAAAACAGGTTTGCAGACAAGGAGCTGGAGAACCCTTTGAATGTTCATCAGCAGTTCACCCTTGCAGGAAAGGTCAATCGCACACAGGACTGCATTACCAAGCACGTAGTCACCAGGCCAAGAGAAGTGATTGCTCAGCACTTCTGAGCCTGAACCTGAATCATGGTGTCCACTTTTGGGCTCCTCGCTTCAAGAAAGGCATTGATATACTGGAACAAGTCCAGCTGCGGGTAATAATGGTCCAGTACTGTAGCAGGTTGCCCGGAGCTAGAATCTCCATCCTCAGAGATACAACCTGGACACGCAGCCCTAAGTAACCTGTTCTCTCATGTTGGACATGCTTTGAACCCAGGGTTGAACTAGATGACTGCCAGTGGCCCTGCCAAACCTAAGCTACTCTATTCTTCTGTGAATAATCAAAGCCCTATTCCCGAAGCTCATGATCATTGGAGAAATTGCTGTTCCTGTAGTTCAGCAGGCAGGTACAAACATCCATCCATATACTGCAAATAAAAGGGCTAGTTCTTTTAATTATGTTAATTAATTGTTTGGTAACATACAGTCAGATTAAACATCTACAAGTGGAGAACATACTCTTATTGAAGGACTACAATTCTCTCTTTTCCTTCACTTCACTTTTTTCCTCTTATTTGTGCTTTCCCCCTCATCCCTTTTAAGCTCCTTTCCACTACTTTCCCATACTTTCTCTCCTATTCCAGAGACCTTTGTCCCAGACCTTTGTTTATTATTTTATGAGAATATCAGGAACATCAGAAACATTTCAAGTGCCATGATTAACTTCTAGTAGAAACTTGAGATGTCTGTGTGCAAAGAAAGGCCATATACACAAATACATGCTGACTCTAAACTGAGTTTATGCCCACTTCATGTTTAGGAAGTTAATTTCAGTCATGAGTTAGAAAATAAAATTTTCAAACAAAACAGAAAGCTCTAAAACCCAGAAGATTAAATTCTAGAGTTGGAACACTCTATATGGACACGATATCCATCCCGAAGGTGTACTGTAATAGCAGGCTCTACAGCAATTATATCCTCATTCCAAAGAGCATGTTAAATTTCAACATTTGCAATGAAAAAGAAACACAGCAGACCAGATGGGAACATTCTACATGGTATGAAGTGATGAGATTGGGTTTGCAGAGAGGAAGAAAAACCCAACAAAAACCAACAACTTGAAGAAACAATAACCTTGAAAAAAATAAACCAGAGATGTAGAAACTACTGGCAGAGAAGAAACAATCAGGGGCAAGTACATCTTGTAAGAGAAACACGCTACTTAAATTTTAAAATGGTGAATATTAAATGCAGATTAAAATAAAACATTTTAACATTAGTAAATATATGTGCAAAATACAGAAAAAATGGTTCTAAAATGTATGAACAAACA
Source organism: Astur gentilis (assembly GCF_929443795.1). NCBI lineage: Eukaryota > Metazoa > Chordata > Aves > Accipitriformes > Accipitridae > Astur > Astur gentilis. The sequence goes on from NC_064892.1 coordinate 4,884,153, forward strand.
GGTAGAAAGCTAAATGTTACTTCTGCAAAAATATCTGCTGTTGTTAATGGAAGTTCTGCGGGATTCAACTTGCAGAAATAACCACCTGTTATTTTATTCAGAATGAGTCACTACACTTACTAACTGCGGTGCTGTATTTTTCTTCATTTAAGTTCTTCATAAAAACATTACCGTGACAAATTTGCAACCATGTATTTTGGGGGGAACTAAAAATATCAGTTGTAAAAGCAGCTGCAGATAATACAGAGCATGTAAACAGCGCGCTTGTTATTACGTATATTATGTAATATGTACTTATGTAATTATGAAGTTACTTCAGCGCTCTGAGTTCCTATAGACTGTCCAGACACTGCCATATTACACTTAAGGTGCCAGCCTTCATTCTGAAAACGTTAAACATTCTTAGTAACGTTTCTTAAAATGAGGTAGCTCCCTGGAATATGACCACCCTTGATAGCTGGGATCCTCTGCCTGATGGAGCCCAGGACTCACAGGAACCATTTATTGCGCCCAACCCTTCCACTACAGGGGAGCGGGACATCCCAGTGCCTGAGGCCTCGCAATACCAGCAAAAGCATTAGGGTATGTTACCCAACACTCGTATATCTAACTGCCAGTATTTCACAGGAATGCAGGAAGAAAGCAGAAAAAAACCCCCAACAACCAAGACAAAATTTGAAGTTGTGCATCTTGAGGGGAGAATAAAGGTTCCTCCCATCCACAGATATCTCAGCAGAATTACTGCAACTTTGGGTTCATTAAAATATGAGACCGACCAACCAACCAAATGCTTTACAATCCCCTCATGAAGACAGCAGTCAGACACCCACCTCTCCTAAAATTGTGGCACTTATTTTTTAATGCCAAGACCATGCAACAATTTATTTCATAAACTGCTCCGCTCCATTGTAAACCAGTTTGAAGTTCCCTTCCTTTCCCATTGGTGAGCTAATATAGACCTTTTCTCTTCTGCTGACTAGAATCTTTCTTCCAATTTCAGTTTTAATTTATTCCTCATTAATAAGATGCTAACACATGTAATCATTATTCTTTAGCTTTTTCTAAAAAGATCAGTTAATCCTATCTCCCCTCAACCTTTGTTGTGCAAAGCTGACTCACTTATAGTACCTGACCATTTCTAATCTACCAGGTTGCTGCAATACACAACATAAAATTTCTTCAGTTAGGCATTCACAATGTACTGCCCTCAGGGAAGCAATTACTGCAGACCATCAAAGAATTATTCAGGTACACCACTGCGAAGATAATGTTTATTTTTATTTTTTAAATCAAGGCCCCTGTCCTTTATTTAAATATGATTAGCATGCTGCCATTCACGCGAAGGCCAAAATATGGAGATACAGACAAAACCGATGGAGTGGTATAGGAATGGCTGGCCATATCCTGTGCCACAAATGAGTACAGTATCACAGGGACAACTACTTACCCTTAACTGATCAGTTATTAATGTCAGCTAGGTGTTACAGAGTTAGTTACCCATGCTTACCCACTGACAGTTGCTGCTCTGCATCAGATGTCTGCAGCAAGTGATTGATGGTGAGAGCTTACCAGGTAGCTTTGCTTTCATGACTGATCCTATTAACCAAACCAGAGTTTGGGTTCAGCAAGAGAGAGGAGCTTGCACCTTTCTAAAAGGCAGGGGCTCCCAGTGAATCCTATACTCGGCTAAATCTGGCACAGAAACTGGAGCTAGGCAGAAGACACGAAGGTGCGAAGAAACACTGAAAGGATTTAGATGGCAGAGTATTTTGTTGAGGAGGTGCAGTTTAACAGCTGTATTGAAATTTTTAGTGTCCTAAATTCATTTAGACTTGGGTGCTTAATTTCTTCTTCTTCATCTAGATTAACCTAACACATTTTATTTGGCCTCCACAGAGTTACTGTGACTCACTGGTGAGTCATCATTTACTGTTCCTCTAACTCAAGTCACTTGAGAAATCATGTTTTTCCTCAAAAAAACACAGAATTCAGCTACAGGTTAGTTCTAGACACCTGACGTGTCTCCCAGAAAACAAAAGGAGTTACTTTTAGAAGGAAAGGCAGTTTTGCAGTTAAGAAACAGGCTGGCTGGATTCATTTTCTGGTTGATCCATAAACACCCTGTGTAATTCAGCAGTCATTTCTTACCTTGGGTAGTAGCTTGCTAGATATGGAATTGTAAAGTTAAATCCAGTACCATTTGTAAACCGTTCAAACAGAGTAGGGACTAAGTAAGCAGACAGAAAATAAATCATCACAGGCATAACAACATACTGGTCAAAATATTAGCTGCACTCCTTTGATGTCACCACCTCTGAAAGTAACAAATTAGTATATTAATTTACACGTTACTCTCCCTGCATGCCAAAAGCAAACCAGTAAGCTTTTGCACACAAACGGTAAAACCAAACATATATCACGCTTTTTGAAGCACATATTTTCTTGGTTTAAATGTTCAAATCCTGGGACAGTCAAACAGATATTGGAGAAACAGCAGCAGTGTAAGAACAGAAAACAAATAGCTAAAAGAATAAATAGCAAGTGAAAGAATGCAACCTCTATCGTTTAGCTCAAGCAATTAACATCACATCATGCTAGGCTGGACTGGTAGCTAATACATCAGTGTGACTCAACGGGTACAATCTAGTAATGTATCTTAATCAAAGGAAGGCAATATTTTATCAGATCAGAGCAGGAAACACATATTGGCATTATTTTATAATGGTAAGACTATACTGAAATAAACATTTCCTTTAATATGAAGCTGTGGTACTAATGTCAGCCCTTGAGTGAAGACTACTACATGCCTGTGCATGTTAAGATTTCCCATTTCTACTACATATTTTTGCTGCTGGACAGGCAACTACATTGCAGTATAACTTTGTGTACATATGAAGCAAGCTCCCTGTGCAATTTCCCTTTAAATAGTCTTTAATTCTCATTACATCATTTAAAGAGATTCTACTCTGTGATGAAGCTGAATAATTAAAAAATAATTCAAAAACAAGAAAGGAAAAAAAAACAGAATAAGACCAGTAAGTTCTCTCAAAGACTTTCTGAATCTCGTGTTAAAAGATAAATGCCCCATAAAAACTGAGGAGCTGAAAGCCCTAGATTGAGCCCTTCAGCTCCCTGGCATCTAAGGGGAATCAAGCCATGTCTGCACTGGGAGTTCAGCACCAGAAAAATCAGTGTACAGTGCCAACTAAATGCTCCAAGTAGGCACAAAACTAGCTCACAAGGCTCTACTTCATTCTGCTATAGCAAAAACATTTTCCATAAGACAAGGTACATTTAGTAAAGTTTAACTTTGTGTCATCAGATCTGCATTGACTGTAGGCTTTCTGATGAGATGGACATGCTAGTTGAGATCATATGTCTGCACACCTCCAACACTACCACGTCAGCAAAGGCTTACACCGTGAACACAGCCCGAACATTTGCAAAGACGCATTCTAGCCACCATGGGTTAGACACATCATCATGCCTACTTGCTGGTTCTTTAAAATCAGGCCACTAAATGAGGCCACTTTAAAGACAAAGTCTTTTGCAGTCATGAATGATCAGTATGAGTTCTGGGGGAAAATCCCAGGTAACTCTCAACCACAGCCTCTAACAGCAAACGACAGGGTTTTCCATCTATCTCTGATCTCCAAAGCCCTCTTAAAAACACACAATTTAACTCTTAGATCAACGTTCTTTGCCCAGAAACAACGTTATTCCAGGTAACAATGGGTTACCTCACAATTTGATATCCCATTCCTTTCCTATTCCCTAGCCGCCCATTCTTATCAATATCATTTTATGGGAATCAGATATGTGTTTTAAAAGGTTTTTATCTTTAATGTGTTTACCTTACACGTGTATTATTATTACTGTTATCCTTGCTCAAAATGCAATAAATGGCTTACAAAGGCACACATCCTCATTAATCTCTCAAACCACCAGAGCTCTTCAACTCCCTTATATATTTTCAAAGGGCATTTCTGTAAAGCCTCATCATTATGATACTAAAACAGTGCTGGGAATGTACACAGGCTGTCCGCATGTCTGTTTTTACACAGTATCTCAGTATGCCTCAGTTCTGAGGTTTGCTTGTGCTCTGTCAGATTTTATCAGTAAGAAGCAGTTTTAAAGCATGTAGTGATCATGCAGTTCTTTGCTACAAACTAAATTTAAGTTGTTTTTAAATGCAAATGGCATATAAACAAAGTTTTTCACTCAGGGATTTTAGTTGGTCAACAGTTAGTCAAGCAAACGTCTGGGTAAAGTCCCTTCTATGAAAGTCAGTAATGCGTAACTTCAGGGGGGAGGCAGGAGGGTTGTTTCTAATTACTCTCTTTGAACAGACTAATTGTAAAAGGATTAAAAATAGATGCTTTCACATCCCATAAAACAGTAGGCAGCAAATCAAGACCAGCATACAAACAAGGGGTTTTTTTAAGCACTTGAAAAAACCTACCCCTCCCACAAAAGAGATTCACGTCATCAGTCTTGAAAACAATGTGCGAGGGTAAACTTTCGCAGTCAAGCCATCCTGCGAATGCCCTTAACTGCTCAAAGGATCCAAGAAGCTACAGATATGTAAGTACAGAAAAGAATTAACTTTTAAAAATTTTTCACTGCACAACAACAAACAATTCCAGAAAGATTATTTCTTTTTTGCATTATACTGAATATTTTCATGTGGTAGGAAGGATAAATGATCTTTGGATGGGAGACAAGGCTCGTGGTAGAAATTCTGGGATATTTTATGTTTACACATTAATATGCTGCCAGTTAATTTTTATTTAAAGGATCTGTTGACCCACAGCATCAACAAGTTATTTCAAGTCCTTTTTTATAACACAGCCTTTCGGCAATCACAGGGAAACACTGGATAAGCTAATGCAGTATCAAATTTTTTTAGCAATAGTAATTTAAATTATGCTAATGCAGAAATAACGGATGTACAAATAGTAAGGGAAGCATCTTAAGTCATTCACCAAACCTTGCAGCCTTAAACAAATCCATACTATGGTCATGAATGCATAGCTTGCTCTATCACATGTGCTTCTTGCCTATGAAACAGCCTTTACTATCAGCTCAAGAACTCCTCAGTCACTTTAGTCACGCCTAAATACTGCAACAGTATATTTTAAGAATTCAAAGTTTTACAAGCTAATTCCTCTTTTACCTTCTGACACACATTTCTTTCAAAGTTTTCAGAAGGAATTCTTTTTCTGAATCACAATCACCAAATGTCTTTCTCCTTATTACTGATCTTCATGCCACAAAGCTGAAGAAATATTAAAAGCGGTATGATTTTTATACAACTTCCCAATTAAGAAGGACCCATTTTTCCCACTATACTGGCAAAACAAGATAGGCTGTTCAACAGACAACAACTCAACTATTATTTATCTTAAAAAACAGAGACGGCATGCATGCCTTTGAGCACAGAATACAAGAGATCTGTCTAACATTTTCATGGCTCCTCCTGAAGAGATGAGGGAACTGAAAACTTACCTGGTAATTAGTCTTTAAAAGCTCAAATCTCATCCCTTTCTGTTTGAAAAACTGAGGAATCTCCAAGTAATGAATAATGAATTTAAGCTAGAGTTCTGAAGTTGTAATCCCTAAAATTAAAAACTGTACCTGTACTGGTCATATAAACAGGTGTGCATGTTTTCTAGTACTAAAATACAAATAATTATTTGAGCCCTTTTTTCTTCTGCTTGTAGGAATGTAATTGTCAGTGGCTCAGCTTTTTATTTTGTTTAGTTGCTACATTTTAGGCTCTCTCCTTTTTACATTCAATATACTTAGGCAAGTAAACCGAAGGAAGGATAATCATCTCTGCATCAGCACAGCTCTTCACGTTAACATGCATCTTTGGCAGAGATGATTTATGTTAGATAGTTCTCACACTTTTCATAGGATGGGTCACATTTGGAAACAGAGATCTAACAGATAACAGCAAGACATGTACACTTCAAATTACTTCCACTTTTTAACTAGTTATGCAGCATTTCAACTCAACTTCTTTATTTCCATTTCGCTTACTGTAGCTGCTACTATTTTTAAGTGCCAAAAGTAACTGTCATACAACTTTTTAAAATCTGTAGTAATAGATAAAAGCAGGACCATAAAGATCCCACCCACAGCGTATGCATCTGCAAATTTTGTTAAGCACTTAAAGAATATTATAATTCTTCATAGCCATCATTAAGACAATTTCATTCATGAAAGGCATACTTTGGATTCTCTGACACGTGGCTTACAAATTTGGCTTTAGTACTCCAACGAATTTGGGTCTATACCAAGGAAGAATAAATGCACTAGCCTGGAAACTCTCTCACTAAAATTAGCTGTGGGTTGTGACCTGGGATTCAGTCTTCAGGTCATTAGGCCTACTCGTTGTCATTTAGGACACAAAACTCAACAGCTTTTGAAAAAAAGATAAATTAACATAATGCACTAGAAGTGTATGAGTATTAAGTATTAGAAAGGAACAGGAAGCTTTAGGACACGCCTGTCTCTTGCCTCAGCTTTTATTAAACTACATGCAGCTCCCAAGCTGCCAATACATACACCTAGATATAGGTACTTTAGGTATATGTTCTTTCGATACTAACAGTGTGTTCTACTACGCAACTTAGCATGCACACTTTTTAACATATATATCTTAGTTGAATCAAGCCTTTTTCTCAGAGAAAACACTCTGCAATGAAGATCACTTGTACGGTAAATTAGAAATTCAAACAGTAAATATGACTGGTCAACAGAAAAACAATTAATTTTAGACATTAAGGTAAAAATTAAACCTACATAACCAGAGCACTGCATGTTGCCCATCTTCTACTGTTTTGAAACTGTAAGACAGCTTAACACCTACAGAGGATTGCAAGCTCAGTAAATCCTCAGGCCAGGCACTGCTGGGAAAGAGAAGTCTCTTTCCCAGCCATTCCTTTTAAATCATTTACACTCTTTATGCGTACATAAACAACATTATTCCCCAATACTGTTTGTTAAAGAAATACTGTCCATCTCAAAGTGACTAAACCATACTACGTATAGAGCCAGGAGAGATCTTTCTAATGATCTGCTGTGCCTTTCCAAGAATTTAATTAGTATCCCTCTTAAATTAGCTACTGGACAGATGGACGAGGGATTCATCTCCAAAGAATGAAAATTATGACGAGAGACAGACAAATCACACATTAGATCACAATACATAGTAACAGCCTTCTACATGTTCCCTGTTCTGCTGAAAAGACAGATGGTGCTCCTTCAGCAAAAGCAGGAGATGAGAACAAGAAGAAAACTCATTTTGCATACAGAGAGCCTTTATCACTGCTTGCACAGAGTCCAAACCCATGTAATCTAAGGTTGCAACACTGCAATTGCTGGCTCATCATTTAAGTCCATGCTTGTTAATAGTTAAAAGTATGTAACATTATGATACTACATATAAAGCTCATCATACATGAACATCTTTATGAACCAGGGCTTTGGATTATGGAGTACTTCCAGACTGGAGCCACCATTCTGTTTGACAAACACCTTTTGCAGCGGGGACTCTGCTCTGAGCTTGGCTTTTGTATACTGCAGTATAAATGTAAAACAAATGAATGATGCTAGTCAAATGTTTTCACAGAAAACCAGTCTCCTAAAACAAAGTATTTTCCTTTTTTGATGAGATTACAAAATTGGCTTAAAAAGGCACCTGCACAGATTTCAGACATGCTAGATTTTGTAAGCAGCTTGACACGGTACTGTGTTTTTCTTCCCCAAGTGGTTACTACTGCTATCAAATATCAAGAGAGCACACAGAATAGACTAAAAGCTGGCTATCTAACAAATCTCATGAAGTAATTGGCTAAAGAAAATATTTTTTTTTCCCACTGGTGGTCAGAAAGCAAATACAACGCTAAGAGTTAAAAAACAGCAAGTGAGAGAACAATAAAGAACAACCTGCACTGGTCATAAGCCTGGGCATAACATGAAAATTAATTTTAAACTCTCCCAGGCGTAAGGTCCTCCCAGCTAGAAGCAGAGAGCAATGGTCATGCCCCTAGACTGGAGATATCCTAGGACACAGTGAATCTGAGAAGTACTCCAGGATCACAGCGAACTCACTTCCCAAGCTTCCAGTGCAATGCTACACAACTCTATCTCGGATACCTAATCAACCGAGCAGAAAACGCAGGGCTGTAGTGGTGAGTATGTTTCCAGGTACGCCAATACCAAGAGGCATCTGGAACCCCATTTCCTGTGTGGGACTAAGCTGAGGTTAGAACCGGCGTCACGGGATTATTTTGCCTTGTGATGAGACATTTGAGAACTTCACCTTGAATTGCCAAAACGTGAGAATGTATAAAGGGGAAAGGCTCAACAAAACCAGAAACTGCAGATTAATTTTAGAGAAGTTTGAACAAGACACAGCCACATTTTTTAACAGGGAGGTTGACTGACCAAAAACTATAGTACAAATGGTTAATTTGCTTTCTTTTCAGTTCTCCAAATCAAGACCAAACAGCATTTTAGAAAATATGCTTTAAATGAAAAGTTAGTGGAATCCATAACAAGTAACTAAAATAATAACATAACCTGGATTACACAGGAGGTCACATTAAATGAGTAAGTGGTCTGTGTCACTGAGCATCATGTGTCTGCAGACTCAGAAAATATAAAAACCTGAACAACCTTCTTTACAATACCAATATAAAGACAGGAATTTTAAATACTTTATGCCTTAAAATTTTGCATGTACCTCTATGACAAAAAAATGTGACAATGTTTTCTAAAATTATTAAATTGGTAAGGTAAATTAATGTTATCTTTTTTTCAAGTATGTACTTCAAAATAGTATCATTAATAAACTCAGAAAGCCACTGAGGAAGGGTATTTAATCCAACAACCTAGAGGAGCAAACATTTTGGTAGTGATTCTAGAGGGTAGCTTCAATGGTACATCTGGAATTGGGACAGTAAATGGCCATGTTCTCATAAGGTATTCAGACACACAGCTCATTAAAATCAGTAAGAATTAAGTCCTTCTAGTCTGAGGTTTGCAGCAGTAAGGAGGTAACATTCTCCATTTTTGCTCCAAGAATGCAAAACACACAAAAAGTACGCAAAATGGGCCTGTTGCTTTTTTTTCAGATGCATTCTGTGGAGGATGTCATATGCTTTGTACGTATAATAAATTGATCGCTAAGGACTGCTGCCAAGAAATAAAGAGCAACCTGACACAAGGAATAGGATTAAAAAAGAAGTCTTGTCTTCCTTAATAGTCTTAGACACCTTTTAGAAAGAAAGTGTTTTTTTAAATGTAGCCCTGTTCAAGATTGACAAGAAAAGGTGAAATACCTGCAGAAGTGCATGGAGTTCATCCAACAACAGTAAGAGCTCAGATGTACAAAGAAGTTACCATGGCTCAGGTGATGTGCAAAAACTTGATGGTAGCAACTTCATCATCTGTTTGGCCCCCAAACCAGATACAATATCTCAGTTGGTTTTTTTAAAATGAAATATATTCAGGTAATATAGCACCTAGACACCATGGGCAAAAATGCCCATACATTCCTACCTACAGAGAAAATACTAACACTCATGTAGAGTATTATAAAACATGCTCCCTGCATTAACAGCCAAAATATTTTGGGGATAACAGAGGATCAAAAAGAACACTTTCCCCACCCAGGGCGGATTCCGACAGCAGGCAGAAGAGCCTGCTGACATTCTCTGTCAAGGAGCACAGCTTAGCTGATGTGCATGCTGCCCTGGAAGGCCCATGAGGTGTGGTCCTCCAGCTTTCTTCTCATCTGTTTGTGGCCAGTTTGTCCCGCCATGGAACTGCTCCCCACGTATACCCATGCTACCACCATGGATAGACACAAACTCTCTCTCAGCTAGGACTACTTCTCAATATAGCCGTGGTTTTATGCGAGGGTGAACATCCTACTTTGAGCAACAACAAGTTCTAGATTAATTTATTAGATTCTGGATAGAATTTATTCTGGATGAATTAAAGATCTGACTTCATAGCACAAAATTAGGTAACATGCATTTTAGGAAATTCTACTCTTAATATTTAAAAAAAAAAAAAAAAAGTATTTCACTGAAATTATGGATTTTTTCCTAAACCATAGTTAAATGTGTTTGTATAATAGATATTCTACATTTTACAAACATTTATAGAAAGACAAATGGATGGACTTGACAATTAAGCACATCATTTATGAACCAAAAGTATTACAACTTTACAGTGAAAAAAAACTTATGCAGTGATATGCTGTAGCTAGCTACTGCAATAGAACTGTTTATCATAAATCTTAGATTATTCTTCCTTACTTATGTTTAAGAAATGATTTTACCTAAATTTCACGGAAGAGATGAGTGCAAGATAGATGTCATGCTGAAAGGGTGAACAAGTAATCAGAAGCACTTAAGAGAAAGAAAATACCTCACTGACTGTTATCCAGGTGCCTACACAAAACCCACACCATCTTCTGCAAAAAGCAGTCTGTTACACTTATATAAAACAAGAGCCACCCTACAGGCTTCTATTAGTGAAAAGACAAAATGGAAGGAAATTATACCAGAACTGTCCTCAGGGTAATAACTACTGCATTAATCAATCATCAAACACACTAACACCAAGATACTGTGAACGATGCAGATACAACTAACATAAAATTCCAGACTTTCTTAAGTCTGAACTACAGCTGGACTTGCTATTTACCAGTTTAATTCCCTTATTCAAACCACAAAACTCCCACTTCAGATTTGACTTCCACCCCTGAATGCAGTATTCCCACATCTTGACACATGGTACATTCCTCATGGCTATCTAACAATCAGAACATTGTATATCTATCAGTCAGAAATCACTCACCTGTCTTTCCTACTGCCTGTGCAACACAGCAAACATACACTTACTATACTACTTGGATGCTAAATTTCTTCCTTAAACGTATGTGATATAATTCATTTATGTATTCTAATACACATCATCCACTACCCGCAGGTTTACTGTTTACAGAGAACCTCATGCACCCTTGCTAACCTAGCCAGAAGTCTCATCAGACTTATAATACAGTATGTGTTGCAGGTACATTAGTTGTGAGTAACTTGAAACAAGTAGGACAATCTCCTCAAAACTGGAAGAAGATACTAACCTTCTAATGCTTTCGCAAGTTAATAAAAGGATAATGAATACTTTCTAAAATGCATAGCTTAAAACCCTTAGAACTGAGAGATATTTTCCAGAAAGACTTTTTTAAGGTACAACAGGCTACAGTTGTTTGTAAATATTGTGTGTTGAAAGGCAGATCCTCAGAACTAACCTAGACATTTTAATTAAAGGTACCAGATGGACTTAAAACTCAGGTTACAACAGCTTTTATCTCCAGACAGTATTCTGCATTAAAGCAACAGCAATCTTGTTTTGACTGCTGTTTTAATCCCTAAATGGTGCCTCCAAGAGGCACCATTTTGCAGAACAGCTGCCTGAGGAGTAATGTTAGATGCCCCATCCTTTCTGACATTTATGCTTACACTATGCAACTGTCAGGTAACAACACACCTAAGAAATATTTTGCACTGGAAGCAGTATCAACAGCATGGGGTCCTTTCTGTTTCCGAAATTCTACTGGATCATTTTTTATATTTTTAAGTCCCCCAAATCATTGCCACTTTGCAGCTCTTCCATGCTACTTCTGACTGTGCAGGTTAAACAATTTCTAAAATCTGCTAAATTGACAATGTGTAAAATATTTCAGCTGGGTTATCTCTTTTGCAGCACCACTAAAGAGGGACTAAAGTTGTAGTCTTAAGAATTTATCTATGTAACAATAGTTGAATTAGATTCCAAAAGCCAATTCTTAAAACTAGTGTTAAAAAAAGCTGAATTATTATAATGACAATACGATAAGAACACTGAAAAAAATTCAGTTTCTCTAAATGATTTAAACCATCACAAGGTGAATTGTTAGAAACAAAAACTGCCTAAAAATTAACTGAAATACATTTAAAAGGTTTTGTCTGCTTGTCTGACTCTTGGGGACTTATGATGATCCTTTAACACGTGGTTTCTTCACACTCCTTTTTCCCCTCAGATTGCTTTAAACAGTCTCCCACCTCCTGAACGTCTATAAACTTCACTTTCCAAATATATTACATCCCTGGTTTATTATTTTGCCTCCTGTCTGATTTTTTTTCAGGAGAGAAGGAACTAGGATCCAGTACCTAAAGGGGGCCTACAAGAAAGCTGGAGAGGGACTTTTTAGAAGGGCACGTAGTGACAGAACAAGGGGTAATGGCTTTAAACTTAAATTGGGTAGATTTAGATCAGATATAAGGAAGAAATTCTTCACTGTGGGGGTGGTGAGGCACTGGAACAGGTTGCCCAGAGAAGCTGTGGCTGCCCCATCCCTGGCAGTGTTCAAGGCCAGGCTGGATGGGGCTTTGGGCAACCTGGTCTAATGGAAGGTGTCCCTGCCCATGGCAGGGGGGTTGGAACGAGATGATCTGTAAGGTCCCTTCCAACCCAAACCATTCTATGAAAACAGAAAAGCCAAAAAGAGCCATCTTTTTGTTTGTTTTCAGAAGGAGGTTTGGAAAGTATTTCACCATAATGAAGTTTCATTTCAGTTTTTTACAATCTTGCTTTTTGCAACAGAGGTTGGCCGTTGTTATGCAGAAGAAGTTTATCTATGTTTATTACAAAATGTTCCCTTTTGGTTTTCTTTTCATGTTAGGTCTACTGAGCTTCCTGCAACAACAGTGGTTACAGAAATGGATCCTTTTACGGCTTCTCAGATAAACAGTTCCACCTGTGACTTATATGAGCACAAAGATACAGCACGGATACTACTATCTGTCTTCTACAGCTCCATCTTAATTCTTGGGGTGCTTGGAAATGCCATTGCTCTCACCGTCATTTTTAAAAACAGAAAGAAGATTAACTCCACTACCCTCTATTCAACAAATCTCGTCTTCTCCGATCTCCTGTTCTGTATCGCCTTGCCTACAAGGATAGCCTACTACGCCCTGGGATTTCACTGGCCATTTGGAGAAGCATTATGTCGAATAACGGCTCTCTTGTTCTATATCAACACCTACGCAGGTGTAAACTTCATGACATGTTTGAGCATTGACAGGTTTTTTGCTGTTGTCCACCCCTTCCGATACAAGATCAGAAGGATTAAATATGCCAAGGGCATTTGTGTCTTTATCTGGTTTCTTGTATTTAGTCAAACTTTCCCATTACTTATACAACCCATGTCACAGGAAGAAAAAGAAAGGACTACATGTATGGAATATCCAAACTTTGAAAAAATAGCACATCTACCATTTATACTGCTTGCTGCCTGTTTAGTAGGGTACCTTATTCCCCTGGGGATTATACTATTTTGTTACTCTCAAATTAGCTGCAAACTTTTTCAAACGGCCAAGGAAAATCCACTGACTGAAAAATCAGGGATAAACAAAAAAGCCATCAATACAATCATATTTGTAATTATAGTGTTCATCATCTGCTTTACCCCTTATCATGTTGCAATCATAAAACACATGATTAAGAAGCTGCAGAATGAACCCTCATGCACTGAAAAGAAAATTTTCCAGAAGTCACTCCATTATACTGTGTTTCTGATGAATTTTAACTGCTGCCTAGATCCTTTCATCTATTTCTTTGCATGCAAAGGATACAAGAGAACTGTAATGAAAATACTGAGACGACAAGTGAGTGTATCAATTTCAAGTGCTGTCAGGTCACATCATGAAGAAAGCTCACGCGATGTGGGAGAAACGCAAATGATGACACTTGCAAAATCTTCCAATGGAAAGCTACCTGAAAAATAAAGTCTGTAGTACACCACAGTGGAGCAAGCTTAAAAATCCAGGGTCCACAGTAAAAACTCTTAGTGCTCCCTGTACAGCAGCTTAAGTAAGATTCTGTTTTTCAGGATGTCAGGAAATCAAGGAGTGATGTTGGACTGAAAAAGAATTGTCACAGGTCAGCAGGAAAACTCAGCATTATAATTTCCTAGCTGTATCATTTTGACTGATCTCATTATTTTTTCCAGGAAATATGTACCACTGTGAATGTTCAAGTTCCATACTACACATATGTATGCCTGGATGTTATTAACTCAGGCAAAGACTTGATTCACAGTTTGGGTGTCTGAGAAAGGATTAAACACCAATAGCTTACAATTCAGACTGACTACAACCAGAACATCTGAAAATTGCAAGACCTCTAGCTGAGCTTCAATTACAGCAATGGTTTTGTTAGCCAAGTCACACAAGGAAAAGAAATCAAACTTTGAGATAAAACGGACAATTTCTGTGCATGCTTGACTATCACCAGTGCTGAGTTTATAGCCCTTTGGAGGTGAAACTGCATTTTATAGTATTTGGAGCACAAATGTCTTATTGGACAATCCACACAGATAACATTGTCGTATGTAATAGATGAAAAGTAAATTAACACTTTGGTCCTCCCCAACACTTGAGTATCTCCCGTATGTTAAATCACTCATCTTTGCAAGGTGTATTATCTCTTTACTCCTTTTCCTAAAGGAGAACTTTTTTTTTCTAGTGTGTATTATAATGAGTCTCTACCCTAGTTTTATATAAATTATTTATAAACACAAAAAATAAGTTGAAACAGGAGACTGTAATATGAAAACTGCACTGTTTCAGTTAGAACTGCAGTGATACAGGGTTCTTCAGAACTTCTGCTGAAGTCAGACATGGACACAAGACAAACATTTTGGAAATGGGAATAAATGTTCACAGTTGAAGTCACCAAAAAGTAAATCAATGGGTTAATTCTGATGGTGTGAGATGGCCACCTCTTTTTAAGCGCTGTTTACCTGAGAGATCAATAAAAGAGAACAGCAGGATTGGCTGGGAAAGAACAAGCTTTCCCATCACGCCTTCATACAGCGTAACCAGGATCCCTTTGGGCACACTGAAATTGGGCCAGCAAAGAGACCAAATGACTTAAACGCATCCTGCTGGAATCGGCTCAATACCAGTTGAGTATCCAGGATGCAAGCCCTGGGTTCCTGCTGTCGTGCCCTTCCGTCATGTGTCAGTTTCCTTCCCCACTTCATTCCTGGCCCCCTGTCTTTTCTTTTGTCTTCTATCTTATTAATATACCTTCATCTGCCAACAAAACTCGGTAATTGCACCATGAGGTTGTGATGGAAAAGGAAAATTAAAGAGCGCCTGATAATTACTGGTAAAAGCTATGCCAGATATCATAATAAATGTTATTTATTGCAGCTATATCTCTCTGGCATTGAGGTTGTACTGCAAGTCAGACAAACATAGTTATATTTGTCATCTTTGCAATTCCTTCCTTCCTCACGTGTTGACCTCCGCCTACCTGCAAACATGGAAGGGTCATATCTGAACAGCAGTACGGAAACATTAAATTAACAATTACTTTCTTATGGGAAAGAAAATGCAAAAGACCCTATATTTCATACCACTTAGATTGTCAAACTTGAGTTTCTAATTACAAAAGACACTATGCAACTAAAGAAAAACAGAGTGAGAAAAATAATTCTTAACAGAAGTTCTACTTAATTCTGTACGCTATAGCAGTTCTGTTCTTGTCAGCTTTTTTAATAAACTATTTTAAAATATTATTTAAGAATTTGTTCCTATTGGAGTAAGCAAATGATGACCTGAAAAAATACCGACAGACCACTCATGAATACCTAGAAACTGTAGAAATAAAATGTATGTATTACTAACATCACACCAGTACAAGCTCATTTTATTCTACTAACGTTTCTTTTTAAATTTTGATATGTGTTTCATCTAACTGTGATTATAAAACCTGAAAGGCAAGAAGTCTTTTTTTATATTTGTCTGTAAAATATAACTCATGTATTACAGCACCACGTAATGCAGATACCTATTCTCTTCTAAGTGGAAACAAAGTGAAGATCTGTATTGAAAATGTTTCTCTATCCCTGTTTTCTTATGTTAGCAATTTTGTTATTTTCAAATTTAGACTTTGTTTTTCACACACATCAACGTTCTCAACCAGCTAACTTTACATCAAAATACCAGGTTTGCTCTAATAAGCCTTAGAGTGTCGGTCCAGTTAAATATGGGTTTGAGAAAAGCTGGGGTTTTTCCTCCCTATATTGGTATTTCTCAAATGCTGAAGAAACCAATAAAATAAAAACCTTTAAAAGCTAATATAAGCTCAGCTTCCTGACAAGAGTCCTAAAGGCACAGATACACAGACAGTGACAATTTATAGCTGTGGCAGCTGATGCCACTGCTTCCCCTCACTGCTTGTCAGCGTGCACCCACAGCTCATGCACACTCATATCAATGAGGAGCCTTTTTTCTGTGTGCTTATCCGAAACTGCCGAAAGCAGAGGTGGTGGTTTCAGTTGGCCTGGGACAACTGCATTGAAGTCATTTAGAGAGCATCTGTCCTATTTCTTCTACCAGCTGTGCTGTGGGGCTGGTAGCCATCACCAGAGAGATCTAACAAGCTGCTGCATGGGAGCAAGGAAGAGCAGCAATATCGAAAACTTACAGCTGTTCTCCAACAACTGGTTTTCTTCAATATGCCCTTATCCATTTATCCTGCTGGTACTCTTCCCCCAGTACTGTTTGTTGGAGTATTTTAATGACAGCAGTTGCCTGTAGTGGCACGCCTCAGGTCCCTCTCCTCCTGCATGCCACAGAGACATGAAAGAAGGGGGTAAAGCCATACCTGGCATCTCTTTTCCTCTCCAACACCGAGTACATAATGGATGTGTCTGTCTTAAAAGACACAAGCATGCCATGCCACGCAACATGTGGCTGAAGCAGTACGAGCTTTGCAGAAGAAAATGAGCTTTTGCTTTGGCAAAAGCTTTTGATGTATTCTAGGAAATGCCCCCTTCTACATGAAAGGCTGGGAAATGGTCATACAGATCTGGAGCTCACTCACTCTTTTCACGTTTAAAACCAGCAGATGACAAGTAGCAGCAGGTTCAAATGGCTTGCTCATTATGGAGATCTGACTGACGTTCTTTAGAGAAACTGGATCTCTATTTGGAGGGTGAAGTCCAGTCAGGATCTTAAAACCCGTGCTCATGACAAAACGACAGAGTAGCTTTTAACTTTGCACTTCGGAGTGTAGGGCTAGAGCAGTTGCTAAGAGGACTCCAACTAGACTACATGTCCACTGCTGACATGTCTCAAATCTTACCTGGTAGGGAATGTGACAGAGCACACAAAAATAAAAATGATGATGGGGGCCAAATGGTTCGTTTTGGCTGTCTCTGTCCAAGTCCAGAAAAGAAAGTTGTATAGACTCTTGTTGTTGAACACATGACCAAATGAAGGTGCATCATGCAAAAAAATCTCAAAACACAAGCATTTTCAGCAAAAGAGCATTTAGTGCCTTCACCTTTTCTTTCACTGAGAATGCAAAACTAAGGACTACTACTACAAGTGCTCAGCCACCTTCAGCTCAAAGATATTGAAGCCTAACTGAAAGTGTGGAGATGAAGAACGCCATCTCCTGTGGCTTACAGTCCCAGCAGAAGAGGACAGGTATTCCCCAAGGCATCGCTGCCTGAGTCTTTTGGCTGTGGCCCTGAAAGCTATGCAGATGAGGAACATGGTTGTTGTGTCAGCAACATGGTTATCTCCTAGCAAAAAACAGTAACAGTAACTGTCCAAAGTGATAAACATGCTACCACAAATAACACGACTCCTGAAGCTGGTTAATGACTCCTCTTAAATGAGCAAGCTCATTAGTATAAAGGAAAAAATGGAGGGTTTGGGGTTTTTTTAAACAGATGTTGCATTAAAGACTAACATTGTTCTGAAACTCAAAAGCTTTCAGGTAAGCAAAGAATGAATAGA
The DNA here is from genome assembly GCF_929443795.1 of Astur gentilis. NCBI lineage: Eukaryota > Metazoa > Chordata > Aves > Accipitriformes > Accipitridae > Astur > Astur gentilis. The sequence goes on from NC_064892.1 coordinate 4,902,035, forward strand.
CTCCAAGAAAACGATGAGACGGCCTGCAACATAAGAAAAATAAATAGGGTGCAGCTGAAGAGAAGGTTTGCCTTACATGACCATTTTTGGAGAAACTGAAAAGCAGCGATGTACTCTGTCTCATTGATCTCCATGTCCGTGGTACACAGCGGGGAAAGAACTCAAGACAAACTAAGGTTTGTATCTTTGCAGTATCCCACTGGAGTGGCTCAATACAGACAAGGTCAACGGACACCAAGAATCACTAAACCATCAAATTCATCCAAGTGAAATATTTCCCAATACAGTCTTGGCTAAGCCACAGCCTGCAGACTAAGGGTCTGATACAAAATGAACTCAGCCAAGCTGCAACCCTTTTCTGAAGAAAACCAGGGAATTGCTGTTTGTGTAGTAAAAGCTCAGACATATTTCCTCAATTTTTTTCTCCTTACAATACTCTCTTGGCTTCCTGCAATGTCTAACTTTGGATGTCCTGAGGCAGATTTCTCATCTTTGCACATGACAGTCCTTGATCAATTTTTTCTTCCATCACCCTGTCTGCTCCCTTTTTGAACTCAAATAAAATGTGCCGGCAGCATGTTGCAGCAAGAAGTTCCACAGACTAACTACCCATGGTGTCTGGAGCCATTTTCTTTCGCTTGTGACACCTGTTAGTTTCATTTGAAGTCCCTGCTTCTTGTACCAGAAATGAGTGAAAACAGTAACTCCCTATTTACCCTGTCCACATTACTCGTGATTTTACAAACCTGCATCAAATCCCCTTCCTTCAAGTCATCTAGTCTCTTCTCCTATGAACAGTCAGATCAAAGCTGTTCACCACTTCATCCAAATTATAAAGGAAGGAAAGAAGGCAAGTACAAAGAAAGAATGGGAATCCAACTGTGTTCGAGCTGGGTGGCAGAAGAGAACAGGGTATCTATATACAAAGGGAGAACAACAGCGTACTGATCTACTTCCCCTCCACAGTACCATACAGGTATGTCTCAAAACTAGGATGTTACCCCATGACTACCAAATTTGGATAACCCTGCTCAGATGCATTAAATACAGAAGAACAGGACCTCAATGGGCTGGAAAAATGTGCTCACAGGAACCTCATGAAGTTCAGCAAGTCAAATGCAAAGTCTTGCATCCGAAATGGAATAACCCCATACAACAGTGCAGGCTGGGCACCACCTGATTAGCAAGCTGGGTGGCAAAAAAGGTCTGGGTTCCTGGTGGACAAGTTAAAGAGAAGTCAGTAGTGTGACCTCACAGCCAAACACATACATTACCGTGTTCAAAAGAACGTCGAGGCAAGCAATCTTTCCCCTCCATTCAATACTTGTGAGATCATACCCGGAGTCTTGTACCCAGTTTTGGGCTTCTCAGTACAAGAAAGATACTAACATACTGGAACAAGTCCTGCCTGCAGAGGGTCACCAAAAATGATGTAGAGGCTTGCAGCACATGTTATAGGAGGAGAGGCTCAGAGAGCCGAGATGGTTCAGCCTGGAGAGGGAACACTGAGAGGAGATGTTATCGCTGTCTTCAACTGCCTAATGGGCAGGGGTACAGAAAAGATGTCAACACCCAGTAACAGCCAGAAGTTGCAGCAAAACAAATAAACATTAGGAAGCATTTTTTTCACCATGAGGTTAGTCAGACATTGGGAAAGGTTGCACAGAAACCCTGTGAAATCTCTATCCTTAGAGATACTCAAAACTTGACTGGACACAGCCCTGATTAAATTGGCACTGCCAGGGCTGGACAACATGATCTCCAGAGGCTCCTTTGAACCTGCATCCTTCTATGACTAACAAATCTGGTCAAAACTTTAAGTAGGCAAGAAGGCAACATGAAACTCAGTGGCCTTGCAGTAAAACTCGCAAATGATAAAACTTTAAAATCTCCTAGTGTTGTCCTCTATTTAGGCCCTTATCAAAATGCTGTCATTAGCATCCTCCTAAAATAAAGAAAGGTCAAGACATGGCCTATATTTCTTTCCAAAAAGCTGCATTAATTTTTCCTCAGTGCAAATCATGAGTTTCTCCTCTTCCTCTTTTCTTTTCCTCAGTTGTGACAGATGTTGTGCAAAGGGCTGAATTAAAAAAGCAAATTTTGCACCTGTTCTGAAGGCAGCAACATTTGTGGTTATCCTATTCCTTCCAGAAAAGTATACATTGTCTTATACCATGCACAAGGAGAGCTATGTTCCTCCCTCTATTAAGCTAGACTTAGCAGTTTCATCCTTCCTGTGGCATGTAACTTTCGAGGGAAGTTGTGGTTAGCTAACAGAAGGCACTCCGAGGCAGCCTACTTTAAATATAGAGATGCTGAAAACTGATTATTCTCAACTTACTAGCCTACAAAGCAGCCAGACAGCGTTTTATCAGGAGCTGCTGATACTAATGGGCTAAGAACTTGATGAAACCTTAATATTACAACTTCTGAGTATGGAAAGTTCCAGCAGTTCTGTCTAGAAGTAACAATGACAGATCATTGTACCCAGTTGGACAGGAAGAGATGAAGCACTCCTGCCAGCTGCACGCATAAGGCATTTTTGACAAAAAGAGACAACTGAAGACTCCTGACAAGTTATCAGACTATAAAGGCAACTCCAGGACAATTCTTGGTTTTTGTCCTTTAAAAAAATAAATACAGTGTATTCACAATGCCAGCTACTTGAAACAGCCCAAACACCTATGAGAACCTTACTCCTTCACTCACACAGATGGGGGCAAACCAACTATTTTAAATGTGTCACGGCTACCTACTAGGATTGATACATAATAATGTTATTTATGCTAAAAGAGGGAGAGAGGGCAAAGCTTCACATTCATATCCCCAACACTTAACAACATCTCATGATCTCTCCTAGTAGCTTTGTTCTAGACAAAAACTGACATAAATGATCAGACAGGGCATCTAGAAAGAGGCCTGCAAGAAGATAATACGTTGTATGTCACTATTAAAAATGTTACCTGGAAGAAAAGTATCTCATTTCTGGGACAGGAAAAAAAACAATAATCAAGCCAGCTGATATTAGTGACATAGCAGATTACATTGTATTAATCTCATTAAACAAAGAATCTTTCCTCTTTAACTCCTCTTAGCCCATAAGCTAGAGCAGAAACTCTAAAACTAGCATGCTTGGATACCACTGGCAAGCAGACCTAGTGACCGCAAACACCAGGGAAGACTCTAAAACAAGCAGCTTACAACTCTGGGCACAGCCAGGACATCTCTTTGCCCCTCCTTGCTTTTCTCCTGCACCGTTCCAGCCACTCAGCTAGCAGCCGCATCCCATACCCTTGGCCGCGAGGAGTCCCTCGGTACCCAGGAGCGCAGGGAGAGCTGTCCACAGCTAGGCAAACCTACAGAGGACAAGCTCATGGCTGAGAGCAACTAGCTGAGGACCGCTGTAGATGGAGAGCCTAGGGTCAGGGAAATGCCTCCTGTTGTCTAAACAGATTTTACTGCCTCCATAAAAAGTCTCTTTACATTTCCTCCATCGCACGTGGAAGCTGAACTTGGAAAAATTAATCCCCTGGCTACAGTCCTGTCTTCCTAATAGCACGGTTGCTGGTGCTGTGGAGGCACTTACTGTACTGCTCAACATCTCTACTGAAGCAGTCAAGCACCACTGCCATTGTATATCCCTTTGCAGTGCTTCTTGTAGCTGCAACTTGCAAATTCCTGCTGAAATGAAATGATCAATAATCAGAACTGTAATTAAAAAATGTCCATAAAAAAGATTTTTTGGAACAGATATCAATAAAGAGTTAGTACCATAACTTATTTTAACTACAGATGAAGTCTCATTGTCATAGGGCCTAGATAAGGTCCTCACAACTTAAAAAAAAAAAAAAAAGAAAGAGTAGTATTTGTCTTTAATGTTTTAATCAGTTATTCTAAGACTGAGCAAACTTTATTGTTAATTTGCATCCTCTGTCAAAATAGCTACGATTAGCAAGGCATAAAGATGGAGCTTGAATTCTGAAATTATTTCTCAGAAATCTGATTCTAATGCTGTTTCACAAGGTGCCACTTTCTAGTCACAAACAAAAACAGGAAACAAGCGCGCCTGACTGGCCACAGACACACTGGAAAAAGTTTTTGCTACTTTCTTTTCACAGGTTTATCCAACTTTGTCAGCATCTCAAAAAAAGGTCGAAGCAAATAAAAACTATGATTTACGCTCCATCTAATCTGACGATATAACTGAACTGCTCACAATAGGACTCTTCCACACACAGGACAATGACAGCAGTGGCCAAGTGGGAGGGGAAGAATGTCAGGGCGTACCAGCAAGACTCAGCAAGAACTGCGAAGCGCCTCAGAACTATAAAGGAAATTTTACTTTAGTTAAGTGACCTTTGCTTAGAACAGCAATACTTCTTCAATCCATAAGGCATCAGAATATCAGCAGTACTTTGAATCAAAATGCTTGCAACTGCAAAAGTAACTTTACCAACAATGATTTGTGTATCTACTGTAGTAGCCAGCAGTGGACGACTATTCTGTGAAGAGTTAGTGATCCACATAACCATTAATCGAGGTGTATGTTTCTGTATAATGGATACTGTGTGACCGCTAGTTAATCAAAGTTTATCTAATCAATACTATAATTAATCAGTGTATGCCCAGTTAATACATAATTACTCAATGCACAGTCAATGTACATGTAATCTTAAGTATATGTATAGTCTATTGTCTCAGTCATGTGAATGATTATATGCAACAGTTCTGGAACTGCAGCTTTATTAATGAGATAAGAATAAGAGAGTATATTGTCTAAGGGAGTCTTAAAAGCTAAGTCCTCATTCCTGGCTTGATTCTGTCAGTGACTGATGAATTTGTACTGTGAGCAGGACCCTGGAGGAACACCAGTGATCTCAGAGCTCGTGAACCGCACCATGGATGGGATCTGCACCACGTGCTGTCCCTGAGCAGAGGTCCAGCCAACGATATAACGTCTTGGGGTTCCCAGCACTGGAAGGGCCATAAGATTTCATAACTTGCTATTGGCTTTTCTGGGATATTAATGAATAGTTATCTGCCTTGCAAGTGTGCCTTTCTTATCAGGATCCAGAAAGAACCGTCCTCTCCTTGGTGCTAAACACTTAGCATTTTATTTATCACTTTTCCAACTGCCAACACCAGTAGGATAAAAGATGAGTTGTAATTCTTTTTCTCCAAAAAGTATTCTTTCAAATCAGAAAGATCAAAGAAGAATCATAGAAATAGAATCATGGAATCATAGAATCGTTTAGGTTGGAAAAGACCTTCAAGATCATCGAGTCCAACCATTAACCATGCCCACTAAACCATGTCCTGAAGTACCCTGTCCAGTCGCTTTTTGAATATCTCCAGGGATGGTGACTCAACCACTTCCCTGGACAGCCCATTCCAATCTTTGACAATCTTCTCAGTAAAAATTTTTTTCCTAATATCTAACCTAAATCTCCCTTGTCCCAACTTGAGGCCATTTCCTCTTGTCCTATCTCCAGCCACCTGACGGAAGAGACCATCACCCACCTCACTACAACCCCCCTTCAAACAGTTGTAGAGAGCGATCAGGTCTCCCCTCAGCCTCCTCTTTTCTAGACTAAACAGCCCCAGTTCTCTCAGCTGCTCCTCACAAGACTTGTGCTCCAGGCCCCTCACCAGCTTGGTTGCCCTTCTCTGGACACGCTCCAGCACCTCCATGTCTGTCTTGAGGGGCCCAAAACTGAACACAGGACTCGAGGTGCGGCCTCACCAGTGCCCAGTACAGGGGAACAACCACCTCCCTGCTTCTGCTGGCCATTTCATGGTTGCTAAGCCCAAGATGGCCTCTGACCATCACACCTCCCACCAATCCTTCCCTGTTCGTAAACAGGGAGGTTGTTACGGACAGCAAGGCTCCTCCCCTGTTTTTATTTTAAAAAGTTTTGTAGAAATATAAAAGATAGTAATCAATTTATCTTTCCTCTTCTTTCAATTTAATTTTTCAAAGTTCACAATGTTGGTACAAAGTAACTCTCGGTAGTATTACCTCCCCCCTGCCAGCTCAACCCAAACTTCATTCCCATTTCTGTTTCCTCACACATAATAAGAATAATGGGAATTGCCACATCAAAACACATCTCTCTCTAATCTGCTACCCTGATTCTGATAGACAAATATTAAAACACCCCAAGAGATGCAACGCCTCATAATAATATGTCTATTGTGCAGTTTCTTCATAACAATTACTGCTTCTTCTAATAGCCCTTGTTTAAAATTATCCAGTACAGAAATCCAATTACAGCTCATTTATCTTTAAAAAGGGTTAAGACGGCTGGCAATACGTAGCCAAGTTGGCAAAGATACATGTAATGTTTACCTCCATAAGCTGCTTACAGAATACTGACTGCAGAGATTAATCCTGCTGCAGGGCTGACCAGCTTCTCTCCCCTTAAATAAAAACACATTTCCAATCTGAATAATTATACTTAGTTCACAGATCTTATTTAATAATGACATGCTTGGTACTTTCCACTTAATAAAAGCAGTTAAAAATGGTAACTGTGAAAGTGGTGACAGCCTGCAATTACAAATGCCACTTAGCACTCTCTGAATTTGAAAGGGGCAGCTCAGTTCAGGGAAGCCCTTCCAGAGGTGTACCACCTTGCTTCCAGATACATTCAACTACTGGTAACACTTTTTGTTAAATTACCTCCACTGCTTTCTTCTTCTTAAATTATGTTACCCAACTGTGTATTTTGAGTGCATGCATGTGTGCCTATCTGAGAGGTGCAAGAGCAGACAGTGTTCACATCCTAACTGCAAGGCAGAGGTAAGTACCCTAATTACCGCAAAAATGGAGAATCGCACCATTTCAAAAACACCCTCAATATCCTCTGCAAATCCTGACACCAGTTAAGAAACAGCTGATTATCCATTTGTTATTATAGTCTGCTATCTCAGATAGCACAGCTTTGTAAAGAGCAGAGCTTTGGGCCGATAATGACTTTTTGGTCTCTTCTTACAGTTACTATAATCAGAGCTTGGTGTGACAAACTGTGGAGAACCCCAGTTCGGAGGTTACGGTCTTCTGCCCCATCTGCCCCCCTCCTCTGGCAGAGGTTACTGACTCTACAGCAATGCATGCCTTAACCTCAAGCACCCGAACCCAGGCTGAAGCAATCAACTGTGAATCCTGTGGCACCGAGTAACAGAAGGAGGAAATCCCTGTTCTGCCGTCCAGCTACGTGTTCCCGTTGCTTTCCTTGCTCTGGTGATGGCATTCATCCACCCAACAGTGAGCAGGTTTAGAAACTTAAGCCAGTGGGAAATGATCCCTGCAAAAATACGTATATATACATGGTTTTGGGGGTTTTTTTAAACATTATTTTATCTCCCTATAACCACTGCCTGTAGGAGGTCAGATGACTTGCACTGCAAGTGGTGGACAGGAAAGCACAGGCTGGGGCCAAGCGCTTGCTCCGTAAGCAGCACCCTACGCTTCAACTGGCTCAGCCCCGCTACCGAACTGCACCTTCAGCAGGTGAAAAAAAGCCACATGCGCTTGTTCTTGCTGCTTCCTTTGCAAGGCTCCGGTAGAGGAGTGGAGAACACGGCTGGGGAAGCCATGTTTATGTTTTGAATCAGCACAGCTCTTTCTTTCCATCAGTTGAATGCAAGTCAGAGCCCTCAGTTCAGAGCACAGGTGCCTCAAGCTCCCTTACGCTGATTAAGTGTCGCTTTGCATTTGTTAAGACTATTTTTTGTCTACCGTTATTCTGTCCCTTCTGCCCCACGTGTTACGATCTTCATAGTTCCCTCAAGAGTCTAAATACTCTAGGTCTCATTTTCTGATCCTGTCCCCTTACTCTTTAATCTCTTTTCACAATCACTACTGTATTAAGCAGAAATTACTTCAGTTGAGTTTACTGGTGTACATATTTGACCAAGATTTTGGAGGGGTAAGTCATTCACAGTCTGGAAGTGTATAACTTAAGCACTCAGGGGCAAAGACTTTTAGCTTAAGAATACCAGTAAGGTGGACTCCTGACTGTCTACTCCCCTTGGTGGTTGAACATAGTGTGGAAGGAGTGAAGCACACCCTGTCTTTCCCATTTGCCCATCTCACGCTTCCGACACAAAGAAGGGGTTCAGCAGTAGATGAGAAGATGGAGGTATGCATATAGAGAACACATCCCAATCTCCAGTTATAAGCAAGTAGTCCTTCTTTTTCCTTTGAATGAATATTTGTATGAGCATTCACCAGGATTATTGTAAACACTCACCCCTCTTAACCGCAGCCCAAAGAAGTTCCTTGAAGAAGAAACAAAGTGCTCAGGGGAAGAGAGATCAGACTGCACAACAGCTACTGCAAATGCTGTCTCAGGTCTGTAGCCAAAGCACCACTTTCACTAAGGTGTGAATAAAACACCGATTTTTATTTCTGGAGTGGAAACATTCCTTAACGATTCCACTGTGGACACTGGGGCTCGTGCCTGGTGTTTACCTCTAGCATCCTTGTCGTCTCACAGTCTGCTGTTCGCTACGGCAGTCTGTACAGAGACAGTTATTGCACTGAAGAAGCAAGAAACACTCCTGAACGACCTTTATAAATATAAAACCAAGAAAGTGTGTTTGATGTCCAGGAGGTACAGAGATGCCCCAGTTCTAGAAATATGAAGGTTTAGATGAAACACCATAAGGCTGATTTTCTGACAAGTGATGTAGAAATCTGGGATGAATTCTGAGGAGAATCTTAAAAAGGAAAGAGGGAAAGCACAGGATGTTATACTGCTTCGGCAACATGGGCTTGAATCTTTTCACACTTCTGGCAGAGCACACAGATACCAAAACACTATCTTCACCAAAAGGTGAAAAGAGCTGGTGACCACAGGCTCAAAGAGGAGCAGTGTGAGGAAACACAGCACCAAATTAACAACACATGATGGAAAAAGATCATTAAGCAAAAGCAAAACAAACAAACAGACCCACTTCTCTCATCAAGCCCTTGATAAAACTCATGGTGACAAGTGACAGAAAAGCTCCCCACAGAAAAGCAGAGATTACTGCTGAGTATCCCTTTATGGAGCTGATTTTATTTTCTTTAGTGTACTTAAGTAAAAACATAAAATAACGGAACAAAAGTCTTAAAACACAGAAAGGTATTTTGTCTCACACCACAGGGAAAATCAGGTCATTTAAGAACTACAAGAGAGTAAGTGCTGCTGCTTCTGACCGTTTCTTACCAGGGTTTAGTAGACATGCTTTACCAATCCCAAATGCTAGCCCCAGGCTGGAAAGCAATGACAAAAAGCAAAGCAGCAGATGTGGGGTGACTGCATTGTTAGCTGAGGCAGTCTTGAACAAAAGCTGCCTCTCAGATGACCTGGTACCATCGTAACTAACTCATCTGCATCCTGCCCAATCTCTCTGTATCGTCAGAGAACTGGAAAAGGTGGCCTCGTGTCTGACTGGCTCCAGAACAGAGGAAAACATTTTTAAAAATAGCTCTGAGAAATCATCTCAGATTTCCTGCTTGTGACACACCTGTCTTAAGCACTCAAAATCCCACTCAAATTGCCAATAAGTAAAGTAAGTTCCACCAAATGATCGACATCCCTAACCAAAGCAAGAGGGTGATGTGTCACCCTTCATGTCTGTGTAATACACCTCAGTACTGTCTGCTGTCACTGGTTGGATAAGTTGAACCTTGACAGACAAAGGATCGCCTAGCCCACCTAGTCCGAAGCTGTTGCATGTCTGTCTGGTACACAGACAGGAAAACTCAAGACGCAAGGTCTCTGTCCCTCCAAAGATACTGGAGAAGGTTCCTGGTTCAGGTAATAGAAACCTGTGACTACATACCTAATAGTGGTTGAAGACAAAAGGCTGTAATCCCGTGGGTGTGTGCCTTACTGGTACCGTACGCTCTCAAACTGTGCCTATGTGCAAGCAATGAGCAAAGCATCATGTATGGACAAATTGCCAAGCGGCTCACTGAAGCTACACAAGTCCTGAGGGACGTGGGGGTACACATCCCAGCCTGAGTAAAGTGCCCTCCAAGCCTGGACAGGTATAGCCTGGCAGCAAACAAACTCACATTTCTACAACGGTCAGCTGAGCCTTTTACAATCTCTATGAATCTAAATAGTAGATAGCTACCAGCAGATGTTAAGGATCTTGATGCTTATTCTGGTAAGCTGCCATTCATGAGCCACTCTACTGACCCAAGAAGAGCAGGCAACTTCATTTAAGATAGGCACTTACTTCAAGAGGCCCTTGAGACACATATAACTTCAAAAATGGAACCTTATACTGGGAATGGTTCAACTTGTAATGGGGATTGGCTTTTAACTCTCTATCTATTATACACATTTCCATTCTGCAAACTTCTTGCCTCAGAGAAAATACATCTGATCAGTAGTGATCCAGGACCCTGGTATGTTTGATGCCTGAATTCAGGAGCTAAGATTTCATTTGCTTTTAAACGTGGTTAGTTTCACAGCCATTCTTACTTCATGTGAGAAATACTTTCTTTTCAAAGTGTGCAAGTCCTACCTGAACTTATGGCTCCCATAACTTCACCTGTTTTATGCTTCTGGTATAAAGGAACTGCAGAGAGAGGCACAGGGTAGCATCAGCCTCCCAGAACTATTTGCATGGACAAGTCTGACTATGTGACAACTGCCTGTGCTCGGGAGGGAGAAGTGGGCACCACAGGCGAGTGAGAGCTTCAGCCTTTCCTGCCAGCTTCTGACATCTGATCCTCCACTTCGTGATGAGCTCCCATGTTCCAGCACAGAAACTCCGCTTCTCTGCACCCCTCAGAGCCCACATACGGAGCACATCGCCCAGTCCACACCTAAGAGACCCAAGGGCATGCCTCATTACGTGATGGGCTGAAGAGGCTCTTCACTCCCAGCTCCCCACTAATTTAAGCACTAAATGATAATCTTTTATCAGGATCTGTATTTAGCATAAAGCTTGGGCAGAGCGGAGCCAAAGGATGGCAATTTATGATGACCCAAGTTACAAAGCACGTAAGCTATTTTTGCCTCATTTATTATAACCTATTTTCATGGTAGAGACAATAAGTTGGAACTAACTACCAAAATGTGACTCTCATATCCCCTGTTCAAGATTTTGGGTGCAATTCTGTAGCACAGTCTAGTAATTGGCTAGCCCTCAGTCCTCTTCTACAGTAAATGCTATTCATTATTTTTTGGCTGAGCCATTTTTTAAACTACTTTTGAATTCTTGGTTGGAAAAAAAAAAAAATTAAATTGAATCTCTTCTCATAACTTACCACATATTTAGTACATTGTAACAGACATCATAACATGTCTTCAAAGGCTAAAATCTAGTAAAAAGATGTTTTGATGTTCATCTTATTCACACCGTTTGGCTTACTTCACAATACTTGAAAATTAAAATACTTCCCACAATTTTGTTTTTTGTCAAGACACCATTCACACTTCCTTTGGATTCATGGCTGTAGCTCATCTTTTCTTTTTCCAAAGAGAGCTCTGTGAGTATTCTAAGGCCCAAACTGCTGGCAGGAAATTGTTTAGCTTGTTCATGACAAAACAGAAACAGAATAGAAAAGCTGTAGCAGAGAAGTGATTTCTTTGCAAAAAATACTTCCCCATTAAGACCACCATATAACCCTTTTTCACAACTACAGACCAAGGTGTCTGAAGCAAAGTGATGACTAAACAAAAGGAGAGTATTCGGTAAGCATAAAATAAAAGCAAAGAGGAAATTTTAAAAGTCATACCAAAAAATCTTGTTATTTATACAGAAAGTCTGTTAAGTCCTTTAACTCTGAAAAAGAGATGTTGTAATTTCTTAATTCATTAGTGACGCAACCATGTTGGGGTTTTTTTACTAACTATATGCACTGCCTTCTGTCTCGTATATTTATTTTTTAAAGTCTCAGGCATACAACTGTGCCTTCTCAGAAAACCACTGAACTTACTGAATCAACTTCTGTCCATTATTTTGGTAAATCAAGAGGGGCTTCTTTAAAGCATCAGCTACTGCAAGACCTCCTTTGTGAAGTTACTCAATTATCCTCCTCCTCTTTGTCCTAAGAGAGCAATCATACCTTCTTTATTTTGCAAAAAGATATGACACAGTATCTCCTCATATTAATAACATCTCCAACTGGTTTGAAGAATTATTCATCCATTTTTCTTCCTTTTTCCTCCACCCCAATCAAATAATTAGCTGCCCTACAAATACGAGGAGAGGGAAGAGAGATACATAGACTGTCATTGGAATGGAGACAGTTCATTCCATGATGGAGAGGGATATTTTATCCCTTGTATGAAAGGATACCAGATCCTTAAAACAAAAATGTTGTACCAATCCATGCTCATAGCAGAACTTCTACAGATAGGAAACAACTGATGTTTCTAGGATGTAATGACGACTTCGAGATTGTTTTCCTTCAGATCAAGTAACATGGGGCACCAGCAACAGTAAGCCCATTTGCAAACAATAGACAAAATTATCATTTGTACAGAATTGTTTGGCACAGACATCTACAATTAGATGCAGGATTTCCTTTTAAATTCCAAAGGGATTTCCACATCCCTGTCTTCCTTTACTATGGTTGAACATGAGGAACAAACAAGGTGTTCCTACTTCCCGAAAGAGGAAGAGAAGAGGGGAAAAAAACCCACAAGCTGCCAGTAAAGACAGAAAGAAAAGCTGATTTTCTTAGAGTTGATCATCCCTACACAGACTGAAAATAACCTTCAAGAGTCAACTATTAAGCCAAAAAGGTGGCCCCCTATTCCCACATAGGAAAGAAGGCATTGTTTATTTTCCTGAAATAATTTAATCATAAAACTCTTAGAATACAAACACTCACTCCTTCAGAAAAATGAAGTGCTGTGGTAAGAAAGCTGTTGTTATTTTGCCTTATTTTGATAGAGACACAGCAGACAAATAAAACACAACAAAATCAGGAGGTGGGTGGCTTTAAATACACAGGGTTGCTTAATTTTTAATTTTAGTTTTCATCCTTGTATTATATAATAAAGCCAGAAGAATGGTAAATGTTGCCTGCACTCCTCCTTCTTCCCCCACTAGGTGTCTTCTTCACTTTTTCAGGGTCAATTCAGACTATACACAGTAAGGAAGTCTCTGCTTACAACTCCTTCTCAGAATTTTATCTTATTGTTCAAAAAGAAATGCAAGGGGGAGACCTGTACGAACTGTAACTCTTTGAGCAGTAACAGAATTTGCAGTTCTGCAACTACAGGAACGATCAAAGCTTCCATGCCATGCGGTACCTCCCATTCATGGGGGAGTCAAAGTGGTTTTCACTCTTCACATCCAGTTGTGCAGGAAAACTGGTTAAGTAGTGCAGATCTATAAAGGAATGACCCCATTATACCTGTTTTCTGCTGTTCCAAAGATCTGTTGCTATGCTACCTAAAGATCTATAGATGGCAGCATTGATGCAGTAATTAATCTTCACCACAGAAGAGGTCAACATGCATTTCACAAAACTGTTTCTTGCTGGAGGGAAAGCCCCATTTTCAAATGGCAGAGACCTTAGCACCAGGCAGTGTAAGCACTGGGCCAGGAACTGTCTGGCAGTAAAGAGAAGCCAGATCCAGGATCACTACTAAAAGACACTACACCAAGCACTCATCCAGTAAGTGACAAGTTTAGGCCCCATCGTCTTGGAAATAAACTACATCATCTAGACTGTAATGAGCACTGTGAGCCATGGGCTGCTTTAAAGTGTACCTACTTCAAAGTGTATGTGTGTTTGTAAAAAATATATATATTTTTGTAGTTGAATAGTTGGTCAGAAAGTACAGAGTCCTGTACCTGCAAAGACAGTGACTTCTCTGAAATCATCTGCTCACAGCCAGCTCTGACATCGTCCTTTGCCAGCTCAGATGGCCTTGTCCCAGCGTTCAGGTGCACTGAGCATACTCACACTCAACTTCTCCTCCACTCCCGTCCAAGGACAGTGCTGAGCCTACACACCAAGCAACCCTGCCCTGCAGAAATCCTAACTAACCTGACTCACCGCTACGTGGCAGGAATAGAGCTGTTTTGTCCCGGTCTGGATTATGCCAGCCCCTTTACCATCTCGAGTGCTCCCTCTTATATCAGCTCAACTCCACCACAGCACACCAGGCTTCAAAACCTGAACACATTATTGTGTTTGTTAATCCATGCCAGAGACAGCTGGCACAGGCAGAACAACATTAGAAGACTGTCACTTCATCAAAGCACCACACACAGGAATGCAACACACAGCAAGGTGCCCTTGAACTTCAAGGACAGCGCTTATTCTAATTCAAATCTTGCACAGCTCACTCTCACTTCAGGTACTCCTGATTAAACACTTCACTGGCATGCTAAAGTGTATGTAGCAATTTTTAATTGTTTCATTTCTGATTACATATACTCAGGCTAGTAACTGAGAAGAGGTCTTCCAAGCTCCTTAACTCTGGACGAGTCAAAATGATTTTCCCTACTTCTACACTAGACTTCATCAAAAGAATCTGAGTATAAGCAGCTCCCAGTAAAGACATTTCTCTTGAAACATTAACTCTACCATATCATATCAAGTTTCAGAACAGTAGTCCTAAGCACCTGAGACTTTTAAGAGCAGTTTAATAGTAAAAATATCACATACTACATCCTTAGTAAGGAAAGAGTATTTGAAAAAGCTCTCCTAGACACTTCCAAACTAACTCATTGCATAGCTCCTGACAATGCATACAGAGTTAAAAAAGAAAAGAATAAAGCTGAGTATTCATGCAGGTTTTAAACAACTATGAAATATTTGTCATGAGAAATCTGTACTTTTTGGGAAAAAAAGCTGCTTCCCGACACAACAGAACACAGGTGGAAAATACAACACAGACACAACATTTTAAGAAATCTGCCAAAGGCAATATGGGTTCATCAAGAAGTATGGAGCTGTGTTGGTATTTGCCATGAGCTAATACTAGACTACATATATTCTGAGATTGTTGCTGTGTAACAAACCACCGTCTCTAGTCCACTACCCCCCTTTCAGACACCTTAGAGACGCAACTTTCATTTCAATTAATTTTTGAAGTATTGCTTCTTTCAAAGGCTGATGCTGCTGAACAGATGAACTGCAGGCCAGATGCACTGTATATTTTTAGGGTATTCAGTGACACAGGGTGTGTCCTGGCTGCACAAGAGGAGGAGGGGGAAAAAACCCAAACACCAAACAGGAGAAACATTGCATGTCAGTTTCATTATTTATTTTGTTTTAAAGGAAAAAAATCAGAAATTCCTTCCTCAAACCATACCAAATTCTAGCAAAACACAGAAGAGAAAGCAAAATGTGACTTAATTAGGATGTCAGGCACAGCTAACAAGGCTGCAGTCCTCTCAAGCTGCTCTGTTTCTCGTTTCTTCAGCTCTGCTGCACACAGTGTTTATACTCACTCACAGGTTGAGGAGTGGGAGAGGAGGGACTGCTGTACCATGATGCAGCCTCTGAGTAACACGCATATGGCAAAACTGGAAACAATTGCAATAAGTTTATGCATTCAGTGCCATGACAACTTTTAACCAGTAGTCTATTCTTAAACCTTCACTATGGTACAACACAATATGGGAATAAAAAATGAAGCACAATTTCATCAAGGTTGAGAACAGCAAACCAAAACTACACGTGAGCTCGCCCACATCAAGCCGGTAAGTTAACAAATGGACACATGGGAGAGTTGCTTCCTGCACCACTAGTGCACTGGACTGTGCAAGAAGCTTCAGTTCTTTCTTTTCAATAGGTCCAAAAGATAGAAAGTTCAGAAGGAGAAGGACAACACAAGCTCAAGCCTGCTCCTTAACAAACTGAAGCGGAGGGTGATCCTTCTGCCCCTCTGCATGCAGAGCTTCTCTGTATCAGCTGGACAAAGCTTACATTACACGCTAAGCGGACAGGCAAAATATACTTTCCTGTACCGTGACTAAACCACTGCAGGAGAAAGACCCAGCAGTACATTATTCCTGCAAAAGCAACAGCATGAAGACAATGGCTTCAGTGCTGCACTTTCATTGTTGCAAGTGGTCAAGCTCATTTCCTCTGAGGCTTACTGCCAGTGAAGGCAGCATGATAGACCACATGTGGGCTCTGCCTTATCCTCAGACATGAAGTACATTGGCTTAGCTTTTAACTACTCAAAAATGGCTTTAAGAGAACATAATGCAACTAAAATTATCTTCTTTGCTCTCCAAACTTCAGAATAGGAAAAAAAGACCCTGGAGGGAACTGAGCATTTATTTCAGTAAAAGCTAGAGCGGTGGAAATACTCACCCATCTCAGAAAAACCAATGCAAGACACTCATCTCTAGCTGATAAAACAGTACAGAAGGAGAAAGAAACAAAAATAGAGTCAGGTGCTTCCTACAACACAAACCGAAGCGCCAGGGGAACACAGCACAGCAGAGCAGCCCACTGCCTCTCGCAAACCACAGCGCAACCCTCTGCTCGGGTGTTCACGTCCAAATGTCTGTCACCCTGCAGCTGCAGCCAGCCTGAGCACCTAGACAAGGAGGAGCACACAGTCCCTGGAAGTCCAAACACCTCTTTTCAGCACACCGCTGCCAGACAGAGCTGCCCCACCAGGCTCAGGGGGAAAGCCTTCCAGCCTGTCAGCTGCAGAGCAGTTCGGCTGCCTCTTCTCCTCCAGGCAGACTGTGAAAAGCCTGGGTGAAAGCAGAACACAGACTGACATATATATGTTACGGCAAACCAGCTAGATGGCTAACCTGCCAGTAAACGCAACCAGGCTGCTGTTATCCACCTGCATAAACTGCTAAGTCAGCCCTCACAAAGCATGACCTCCCCTGTAGGGTCAAGATGTCAGCCACCTTCTTCAGAAAAAATGAGGCATAGCTGTGAAACCTAACCCTTCTGACCCTCCAGCAAGAAGACAGCAAGCCAAGAGGCATTTCACAGCAAACAGCTTTTCTGATCCCAGCCTCAACATCTGCCTGGTTTCTGTCCAAATCCAGAATGACTTTTGTACTCCCTGTTCAGCTAAGGGGTGCATTGTCTATCCACTTGCTTGTTTCGGTACATTCATAGTCCAGTTTAGGTGCGAAGGGACCTCCAGACTTCTGTACTTTATTTTTCCCAAAATAAAGTACTCTTGCCTAGGAGAGTTCAAAAGCCTAGTTATTCTCTTCCAGGAGTCATACACTCTTTTTTAAACCTTTTAAAAATATGTATGTCACTGAATCTCAATGAGCTTTCACTAAACTTGAAAACAGTACGAGTGACTCATCCTGCTGAAGCATGCTCCAAAGTTGTTTTGCTAATGATAAAGCCACTGAAGAGTTTTCAACATTGATTAGTCCTTTTAAGATATACCTTAATCCTACAACATTAAGCACTTTTTAATAGATTTGTATTTCTACAGGATGGTCTGGGTAGGATTCGCAGCTCATTGCATTTAAAAGGCCTCTGGAATGATCACAAAAATTGTTTGGTCTTAGTTCCCCTAAACAGGAAAGACCAAATATTTAAAGGTATTATTAATCTACACACTGATAACCATACCCAGGTCCCTCCCTGTGATTACTTCACCCATCACACTCACCTAAGCAAATACCTACGCACTACCACAAACCCATTCAGCTGAGATAAATTGCATGACTCTAGCAGAGAGGGTGTTTTTCACAGAAGCTATCTTTAGCACTAAGTGAGGATCACCTACCTACATTCCTTTTACAATCAGTGAAGACAGACGTCCCCACAAACAAACCTGATTCTGGCTACATCTGAACTGGCAAATTCTTTACTGCATGCCAGGAGGAGACTGAAACATTACTGTTCCTTTCCTCAACACACATCTCTGCTTCATTTGGAGAGGAAAAACCCAGGAGGCCTCAAGAGGTACCACACTCTCCATAGTGTGCTTCAATGTCCCAAAGACTGCCGGTCAGAGACCTGGAGCTAGTGAGCAGTCTACAGAGAATTTAGAATGATCTCCTCTGAATGGCTCTTTCAAAGGTTGGATCTTTTTTCCAGTTGACAAAGAGAAAACATAGGAAATTGGTCTCCTTTACCTGTTAGCCTTTGTGAATACTCTCATCCCACCAAAGATGTCTGTTGCAGTGGCACAGTTCAGAGATTTTAATCCATTTTATCAAAGGCTAAAACCTCTCTTCATACAGCATTCTTCTGCAAAGGTCCTAAATAGGCATGTTATTATTTTAGATGGCAAATAAAATATTGAAACACTGCTCTAGTGTTAGCAAAACACGGTAAGTACAGGCATAAACAAGGCTGTGAATTCAAGTGAATCAAACTTCTCATTTCAAATGTAGCAAGTTTCTGTCACTTTCAGACTGACTACTATCCAAGGCAATATAAATAAAAGGGGGATTTCCACAAAAAACAGACTACACTCTACAGAAAATACATTTACATTGTTCTTATGAGAAACTTCTGCATAACCAAGATGCGTATTCTTGCAGATAACTTTGCATGTAAATGAGAACTAAAAATATGCTTTTATTATATCACAAACATTTAAAAATGTATTTTAAAAAGATACATAGCACAACAGCCCAGTTTGACCACACTGGAAATACTGTAAAAGCTTGCCTGTTGAAAGGTATGAGAAATATCAGTTCACAGACACCGCACGTATGTGAAATATTAAGTATGACCAATAGAAGGGCTCAGAACTAGCTAGATTACGTCATTGTTTCCTGCCTGTGAAAAGGAGCTATTTTAGCTAAGTGAAGCTGAGCAGAGAAGAGGAAGTCTAAACCTTCTACAGATTTGGGCTATGAAAGGAGCATCTCTGAAGCAACTTTGCAGTGCACAAAAGGTGAGTAACAATCCATTATGCTATGCTAACAAAGTAACTTGGATGTTTATGTATGTTGCTAAGACAGACTTCTTTCTTCAGAAGCTGAACACAGGCATTAATTCTAGAACTAATGAAAAGATATTTAATTCTTTAATGCACTTTCAAAGTATCAGGAGCATTCTATAAATAACATTTAAAGCAAAATGACTGCATCTGTAGAAGCATAGTACCATAAATACTGTTGTTTAGGATTTTAACAATAAATTTAAAGATATGCAGTAACTAAAAGCATTAGTAAGTACGTTATCACTAAAGGAAAAATGTTTGTTTTCATTAAACTAAAACCAGGAGAAGATCTTGTTGCTTGGTCTCTCTGTGCTTCACTGAAAACCATGTCCTCCTCAGGAAAATGTGAGCAAATGTAAGGGACAGCCAAAGGAAAAAAAAGGGGATTGGGAACAGAGATACACACACAATCCTTTAAATGGAGTCACTGTTGCCTAACTCATAATATGAATATGGAGGAAGAGATTTAATTCTTTTGTTTTGTTCTGAAAATCTGTGTTCTCATACACAGCACCTAGATGGGCTTCACAATTCACATTAGATATTCAGGACCTCACCTATCATTAGAAAATTAAACCAGATTGGTAAAACACATGGACCAGCATCAGAGTAATCATTCAGAATTAACACATACAGACATCCAGAAACTGGTGACTTCAGGTGCTTTTCAGCAAGCGCTTTAATCAATACCAGTAAGTAAGTGTTCCCATTACAAAAAATGGCAACTAGGGCAAAACCATCCACTCAGAGGCACCCAAAGATCTACTTGGGCTGACCTGGGAGACATCAACCTGAACTCCATGCAGACAAGTACTGATGAAAAAGCAGAACATCTGCATTCATGTATAAATGCAGATAGGTAACTACACACTTTTAAAAAATCTCATTATTTCATACCTAAATAAATGTTAAATTTTAGATTCTTAAAAATTAAATTTAGGAGAAATACCTAATTATAACACTGAAATGCATTTAAACCCAGAAAGTTTGAAAACAGTGTCTTCAACAACTAAACAACACCCCCACCCCCTCCCCCCCCTTTTTGTTACAGTAGGTCCATTCTTTGATACATCTCAAAATTGGCACAAACTTGAAATAAACAGTAAATAAGGCATGGAACCACAGGTTTTCCTGATAGAAGCTCATGCCAGATTCAGCTTCCTCTCTTCTCATCAACATCAGCCTGCTGGTTCTTTTGGAAACAGGACCTGACCAGAAACACCATCACTGCAAGCCCAAAGGAGAGAAGAGCAAAACCAAAACCAAAATCCATACTGTTTATTAACATTAATCTATAAAAAGTGAATTCTTCTACCTATCCTATACATTACTACTCAATTCACCTGTTAGATCAGTCAGGATCTTGAGATAGGTAGTTATGCACTACGTCATACACAACCACTAGCAAGAGAGAAAAAAAACAGAACAAAAGAGAAAAAAACACTTAAAATGTGCAGGGGCTGGGGGGGGGGAGGGGGGGCGGTGTTAAGCAATATTTCGACAATTTTATGCAACAGTAATGAAAGTGGGACAGTATGCCAGAAAATCTCTCAACTGTGCTACAAGCATGGGCTACAAAAATTTTCTTTCAAGCATATGCCATCCACCTTTCAATAAGGTCTGCTATCACTCCATAGTTTTTTTTTATTTTTAGTGTTCTTCACACAATGAGGTATTTTAGAAGGAATTCAGACAGATGCCCTCCAAACCTCTTTTTCTGTCAGTACTATACGCATAGCTTTTCCCATACAGAACGTGAATTCTGTTACATCTGATCAGAAAACACCTTTTTGTTTTGTACAGCTAAAAAAAAAAATATCTTTGAGACAAAAGTTTAGGCCTAAATATTTGTATGCATGATTTTTTTTTTTTAATAACTGTAAACTGGAGAATTGTAAGAAAATCAGAAGTCCAAACTTAATATTTCAAGGCAAAAACTAACCTGAAGAAACATTTAATAGGTCATACTTAAGTTAGTTACTCCATAGATACTCTTCTCAAAAGCAGCTGATATTTGCCAGTGTAGGACGAGGATGCTAGATTAATGAACAGTGGTTCAATCCCCTGTGTATTCCTATACCACTGAAAAAAGTACCCGGTTACATTACGGTGAACACATAAACCAGATGAACAGTAACAATAAGCTTTTTTTTCATGCATTCTCCACTTTTGGAGATAAAACACACAGGAACTATGCATTCTCCTGCTCTTGAGAGCAGTTTTAGTGCGTAACTTATTCTGTAGAAGTTACTTGGCTGCCTGTCACAAGTGGGAAGACCAGACAACCAACTGACTCCTTCCTCCTCCTCTTCATAAAGCTGCCACAGGGCTGGGTAAAAGGCCAAACAAGAGGAACCCTCCCATGAAACTGTGACCACAGCAAGAGCCAGGAAAGCAGGGGGATGCGGGTTAACCAAAGCACCCATGCAAACACCAGGTAAGGTCCGCCATCCCCAAATGGCTGCCCAGTAAACCAGGCGATAATCTCTTTCAGCTCTCATCACCTGTGTTCTGCGTAATGAGATTTCAGATGTCCAACCCCTGTGACCAAGAAGCAGAGAGAAGCAACACAACCATGCTCTGAACAGCTGGCTACCAGTCAGCAACTTCCCCCCCCAACAAATACTGTTCACATAGGGCCTGGTTGGAGACTGCGCGGCTTCCATCTTTTTACTTTTTTAAATAGGAAGTCTATCCATCCATTCATCTCATTCAGAAGCTATTAAGATAGCTTTTTAGTGTCTTTTATGAGCAACAGCATGCACCTATTCTTTTGGGAGCTAAGTAGTTCCTACACAGATAAAATGCAAAGTCAATACTTCGCTTTTCATATCCAAATGTCACTACATGCCATGCTCACTTGTTTCTTTTCAAACTAGTCTTAGTCATTAATTTTTCAACAGAGACAACTTGAAGAAATATTTTCTTTAGAAAATATCTCTCTTACCTCAATTACAGCCGCTTCAATCTAACTATCCACTACTGAAGCACACACAGAGCAGCTGGTCAATCTTGACTTTTTGATTCCTTATATTAGAAATCTCTTAAGTAATTAAAAATATTTAATTAAAACTAGCTTATAAATACTATTTCTCACAAGTCTGACAGTACACATACTTCCTTCAGAGCACAATTATGTATTTTTAGTCAGAAAAAGCAACAAATCTAGCACATTTTCACAGCTAAACAATACAATCTTATCACTAAGCCCCATCCTACAACAATCGTCTTGGTTGTTTTTAAAGAAAGCTTTTATCCGACTGAGAATAACTTTTCATATTTTATTTATTTATAGGGTATTTATGGAGTGCAAAAACTATTCCTAAGTTCAATTAAAATATGATGCCTGGAAGTCACCACCCTGAAGAATACAGGATTGCATCACTGGTCTTCTACAGCTTTGTGTTCACAGTGGGATTGTTAGTGAATGCCACTGCACTATGGGTTTTCAGCTGCACTACCAAGAAGAGAACAACTATAACTGTATATATGATGAATGTGGCATTACTTGACATAATTTTTATATTCTCCTTGCCTTTTCGGATAATCTACCACGGGAAAGAAACATGGCCTTTCGGAGATACATTTTGTCGCATTATCAGTGCTTTCACTATATTTTACCCAGCCATTGCTCTTTGGTTGCTCAGTTTTATAAGTGTAGACAGATTTATGGCTATTGTCCAGCCCAAACATGTCAAAGAACTAAAAAATACAAAAAAAGCTGTGCTGGCTTGCACTGGAATCTGGGTAATGACCCTTGCAACAACATCCCCATTGCTGTTTTTACAATCTGATCCAGACAAAGCCTCGAATTTCACCACCTGCACAAAAATGCTTGATATCATCCATTTAAAGGAAGTAAATACACTGAACTTTTCTCGCTTGATTTTTTTCTTTTTGATTCCTTTGTTTATCATGATAGGGTGTTACCTAGTCATTATTTACAACTTTATCCGCGGCAAGACTTCCAAACTGAAGCCTAAGGCCAAGGAGAGATCCATAAGAATTATAGTGACTCTGATTGCTCAAGTACTTGTCTGCTTTGTACCCTTCCACATTTGCTTCGCCTTCCTGATGCTGCAAGATGAAGATACAACTTACAATCCCTGGGCAGCCTTTACCACCTTTCTCATGAATCTCAGTACCTGCTTGGACGTTATACTGTACTATATTGTTTCTAAACAATTTCAGGCGAGAGTTATCAGTGTAATCCTTTATCGCAATTACCTTCGAAGCGTGCGCAGGAAAAGTTTTCGAACTGGAAGTGTAAGATCACTCAATAATATGAACAGTGAAATGATATAAAAAGAGAAAAAAATGTCAGGGGATCTTTATAATGTAAACAAGTGAGTCTTTTTCTGAATTCTAGCATTATGCCTACACTGAAGAATGGTCTATAACCAGAAGTAACAGATAAATTTGTTGCACTGCAAATATGAGAGAAGCAGAATAATAACTGCACCTCTTTAAATTTGCTCAACAGCTTTTGTAAACCTGAAATGAACTAAAACTTAGTACCGGTGTTAAACTTTCCAAAGCTTTTGTCATCTCAAAAGATTGTGAATATTGTCAGATACGGAAAAGTGACTATTAGTATAATAAAGCAGACAACACTGAAGAATTATGATGCAACATATATATTGATTTTTTATATTTGCACAAACAAATGCTCCTGAAACTACTGTATATTCCACAGTTCTAAAATTAGCTTCATTCTCTCAAGATCAATGTCAGCACGACTTAAATAGAAAGCATATGTAGGTAACATTTATATTTCATTCAACTAAAAACTTCTTTGATGCCAATTTCTTTGTAACTGACAACATTCTGCAGCCATAGATAAAAATACCATCAAAAGGTATAATAGTCAAACTGTTTATTAGTTCCCTGTGGGTATGATGTGCACATTTATTACACCCTACTCTTGCACACAGTATCTTTTTACACAGATGAAAATACTGAATTTGTCCAGACACACTAGCAGCCTATGTCCCAGCAACAAACTTCAAGGTAGTAAACGTGATGAGTAACTGCAGTACTGCTCAAGCTTTCAAGTCCTTTTGAATACTCACACACTACAAAAAAAATATATCTTTATAATGTCAAACACACACTATTTCCTCCTTATTAAATCAGTTGTTAGCTACTTTCAAGGGACACACTAAAAAGGCAGAAATAAAAAAAGCCTAATATGGTGTTTAATATTAAAAATCTCGCTCCAAGAGCTTTTATTATTACCTGAGAGTGTGTGACACATGAAAATTCTAGTCTGTATGAGGCTGATCTCACCTGTCAGAAGCTTAACCACGAAGGCTCTGCAAGCTCTACAGTTCTACTGTAACATGAACATCTCTTACTAAGTGCAGAAATCTCAAATATACATTATGCAAAACTGAACCACTAAATATCTTAAGGCTTTAAGACCTTCAGATGCAAGCACTAAATGGAATAACATGCTCTAGCAGTAAATTTTTGAAACACAAACATACAAAATAACAGTATGAAATGCATATAACTGCATATGCATTTAAAAGTGAAGATGAAGATATGAATTACAGTTGTGCTGTCTTTGTGATTTAAGAAAGAAATCAGCACCAATGTGATTTCAGTTTTCAGATTCACTGAAATGAACAAAACGAAATATGGCAATAATTTGTGCACTGCAAGCCGTATTTCAATCATGCTGACAGTGGAAATGGGACTAACAGAATGGAAAGTAATCAATATATGGGTAAATTATAAATTAATTAACCACAGATCACAACTAGGAAATGAATGTTTGAAAATATAATAGTTGTGCCGAGAACCTTTACACTGTATCTCAAGATTAAATTTAGTTTAAAGGGTTACATGAAGAAAGTTTTTTTTAAATTAAAATCTGCACAAAATAATCCTTTGAAACTGTATCTAAAATAACCAATCCATTAGGAGCTACTTACAACCCAGAAGGCAAGCTGTTGATGGTGATGCCAAATATATACTGAGCGATTTCTACAAGGAGAAGATCAAACAAAGCTGAGAGCATCCAAGCACCCAGTAAAAAGGACTGGAAAGAAAAAGTTTGATTTGAATTAATTCAACAGTTTAAAAATAAGGTTTTAATGCATCTCTAAATAATAGAAAAAACAAGAAAACCACTATACTAGTTCAATTAAGACAAATAAAATCTTTAGCACGACATAATTCCAGATCTACACATCTAGATACTGAAGAATGGTTAGATTTGTTACCAAAATTAATTTATGGGTCTGATAACTTTCAACTGACACAGCTGCAAACTTTAATTAGAATAATCTATTGACTACAAGATATTATCAATATAAATTCAGATTTATGGAAACCAAACTCTCTTTAAAACCCTTTAACATATATCTCTATACAAAATGTCAGTAATACAACTGCTATATTAATCCAAGACTACAAGATTCTACACAGTGTAGAAAACAGTTTGTTTTAAAAAAAAGTAACTGGAACTTACTGAAAATTTTCTGCTGCCGTATCTTCTTTCAAATATTCTAAAGTTGTAAATGAGCAGACTGCTGCAGAATGTGTCTTTCAGATCAAGACATATTGTTCTCCCACATACAAGTCTCCAAATCTAGGAGGTTAAAGATTGTCATGTTAAGTCTCTCTTCCTTCAAGGAAGTTCTTTAAAGAATTTGTGCTCAGAGTGAAAATAAAGTACCAAAGTCAGATAACAGAAATGCAGTACATTTAAGGAGGGAAGTAAAGAGAGTAGAATGTTATGGAGAGTTCAAGAAGTCTGTTTAAAAATAAAATATTTTCAGGGAAGAGGTCTACCTGTTATAATAAATCGACAATTGAAATGAAGTCAAATACATTTTTATGTCCCTAGTTCACATTTACAAATAAAAATGGAAATCACAACCCTAGTGAATTGTAGAATTACAGAAAAAAAATATTTTTTAAGTGACCTCCAGATACCAACTAGTCCAGTGTACTGCTCTAAGCAGGTCTAATCAGATCGGCCTCTCTCAGCCAGTGTTCGGCCACCCGCATGGTTTAAAAAACTAAATCAAATCCCTACATCTAGGCAGAATTTCCCATGTTCTACCTTGTGTCCACTACCTCTTGCACTACCTCAGTGCACCTCCAAGCAGAGTGTGGCTCCAGCTTCTCTGTAGCTTCTGATCAGGTACTTGTAGACAGCAATAAGGTGTCTCCTCTTTGCCTTCTCTTCTTGAGGCTGGATAGACCCAGTTCTCTCAGCCTCTCCTTGTGTGTCAGGTGCTCCAGCCCTCTGACTGTCTTGGCAGACCTGCTCCACCATGTTCATATCTTTCTCGTACTGAGGATCCCAGAACTGGGCACTAGTGAGACCACATCTAGAGCACCTTGTCAACTACAGGAGCAGAGTCACTTGCCTTGACCTACTGGCCACACTCTCACTTATACAGTCCAGGAGATGGCTGTCCGCCTTGGCTGCAAGAGCGCACTGTTGCCTTCTGTCATCCACCAAGATCCACAGGTCCTTCTCTGCAGAGCTACTTCCCAAGCACTCACCCCCACCAGCCTGCAGCGTTGCAGCCTGGGGTTATTCCATCCCAGAAGCAGGACTTTCCAATTCACCAAGTTCCTGTCAGCCCATTTCTTGGGCTTGCCAAGGTCTCTCTGAATAGCAGTCCTGCCTTCCAATATATTCCCACCAATGTTCAATCACCCACAAACTTGCTTAGAGTGCACTTCATCCCATCATCCAGGTCACTAATGAAGACGCTAAATAGTACTGGTCGCAGTACTGATCTCCGAGGGGCCCTCCCCTAATTAATACCTGCCTAGTGGACTTTGCACTAAGGACCATCACTCCACTGAGAGTCCAGCCAATTTTCCACCCATCTTCTTGTCCAGTTACTCGATACATACCTCACCAATTTGTGTTCAAGGACACAATGGGAGACTGGGTTAAAGGCCCTGCTAAAGTCAAGGTATGCAAAATCCACTGACTCCTCCTTGTCCGCAGCACCACTTGCCTCATGGAAGAAAGCAACCAGTTGGTCAGGCATGTTTTCAAAGAATCATAGAATGGTTGAGGTAGGAAGAGACCTCTGGAGACCATCTAGTCCAACACCCTCACTCAAAACAAAGTCAACTAGAGCAGGATGTTAACTGACCGTGTCCAGTCTGGTTTTGACTATCTCCAAGGAGGGAGACTACACAACTTCTCTGGGGATACTGTTCCTCTGTTCCATCAGTCTTACAGTAAAAAAGCTTTTTCTTTAAATGGAATTTCTTGTATTTCAGTTTATGCCCATTGCCTCTTGTCCTTTCACTGGGCCTGGCTCCCATACCTTCCCATCAGGTATTTACACACAGTAGTGAGATCCACCCTGAGTCTTCTCTTGTCCAGGCTAAACAATCCCAGCTCTCTCAGTCTCTCCTCATATGCCAAATGCTCCTAACCATACTGGTGGCCCTCTCTGCTGGACTCTCTGCAGTATGTCAAGGTCTATCATGTACTCCAGGCCCCAGCATAAGGGACAGCACTCCAGATGTGGTCTCATTGAGGCTGAGAGGAAGGATTGCCCCACCAACCCTGCTTGTGAGGCTCCTCCTAATGCAGCCCAGGATGCTGCTGGCCTCTTTAGCCACAACACTGCATTGCTAGCTCATGTTCAACTTGGTCTCCACTAGGACCCCCAGGGCCTTTTCTGTAAAGCTGATTTCCAGCTGGTCAGCCCCCAACTTGTACAGGTGCATGGGGTTACTACTCTCCAGGGGCAGGACTTTGCAGTTGCCTTTGCTAAACTTCATGAGGTTCCTGCTGATCCTTTTCTCCCCTGTGGCAGCAGAACTAACTGGTGTACCAACTACTCATCCAAGTTTTAAATCATCTACAGGCTTGTTGAGACCATCCTCAGTCCTGCTGTCTAGGTTATAAACAAAGACACTAAACAGTATTGGCCCCCATATTCATCCCTGGTGTACACCACTAATGACTGGCCTCCAGCTAGACTTTGTGCCACTGATCACAACCCTGTGAGCCCATCAGTTCAGCCAGGTTTCAGTCCACTGCTCATTTATCTCATCTGTACTTCATCAGTTTGTCTAAGGATGTTATGGGAGACTGTAAAAAAGCTATACTAAGGTCAAACTAAACAACATCCACTTCTCTGCCCTCACCCACCAAGGCAGTAATCTACCTCATCACAGAAGGCTGTCAGGTTAGTCAAGATTTCCACTTCATAAATCCGTGCTGACTACCCTCAATCACTTTATTGTTCTTTGGGTGTCTGAAAATGATTTCTAGGAGGACTTGTTTCATCACCTTCCAGAGATCCACATGATGCTCACTGGCCTGTAGTTTCCCAATCTCCCTTCTTGCCCTTCCTGAAGATAAGAATGACATCTGCTTTCTTCCAGTCCTCAGGAACCTTCATAGACTGCAATGACCTTTCAGAGATAATCCAGAGTGGCCTCACAATGACACAAGCCAATTCTTTCAAGACTAGTGGGTATATACCATCAGGTCCCATGGACTTGCATATGTCCAGTTAGTTTAAATGTTCCCTAGCCTGAGTTCCCTTCACCAAGTTTAAGCCTTTGTTGCTCCAGACTTTTGCACTGATCTCAGCAGCCTGGGACTGCTGAAACGAAGTCTTACTAGTAAAAAAACAAGGCAATGCAAGCACTGAATACCTTGGCCTTTTCCATGTCTTCTGTCTCCAGGTCCCCATTCCCATGCAGCAGCAGGCCCACATTTTCCTTAGTCTTCCTTTTGCTGATATTCCTGTAGAAGCCCTTCTTTTCCTTCGTGTCCTTTACCAGATTCAGCTACAGCTGGGCTTTGGCTTGCAGGCTCAGACAGTGTCTCCATATTCCTCTCAGGTCACCTGATCTGCTTCCACCTCTTGTGTGCTTCATCTTTATGTCCGAGTTTAGTCAGGAGCTCCTCATTCATCCATGCAGGCCTCCTGATGCCTTTGCTTGACTTCCTGCACGCTAGATGAGCCATTCTTGAGCTTGGAGGACACAATCCTTGATAACCAACCAGATCTGCTGGTGCACTCTTTTTTCTGGAACTGTATCTCATAGGAGTCTTCCAAGCAGATCCCTGAACAGGCCAAAGTCCGCTCTTCTGAAGTCCAGGGTTGCAATCCGGCAATTTGCCTTGCCCCTCCTCTCAGGTCCCTGAACTTCACCATCTCATGGTCACTGCAACCAAGGCTACCCCCAATCTTCACATGCCCAACAAGTTCTTCCTCCTTGTTGGTAAGTTTGAGGTCCAGACACAACATCTCCCTTCATGAGCTCCTGAATCATCTGTGTTAGGAAGTTGCTATCAATGCACTCCAGAAACCTCCTGGACTGCTTGTGCTCTGCTGTGTTGCCCTCCCAGCACATATCAGGATGGTTAAAGCCCTCCATGAGGACCAGGGCCTAAAATCATGAGGCTTCTTCCAGGTATCTGAAGAAGGCCTCATCTACTTCTTCATGATCAGGTGGTTTGTAGCAAACACCACCACCAAAGCTGGCTGTGCTGGTCTGCCCTCTAATCCTGACCCATAAAGACTCAACTTCCTCACGTCCCAAGACAAAGCTCTGTGTAGTTCTCTGCTCCTCTTTCACACAAAGAGCAATTCCCCTCCTCGCCCGTCCTTCCTAAAGAGCTTGTATCTGCCTGTTGCAGAACTCCTATCACGTGAGCTAACCCACCACATCTCCATGACCCCAATGAGATTGTAGCCCTGTAATGGCATATGACCTTTAATTCCTCTTATTTGTTCCCTATACAGCATGCCTTAGCATACAAACATTTCAGAGAGGCACCAAGTCACACTGATTTCCCAGAAAACATGTGAGTGTTCCACATAATGCTGTCCCATAGGCACTTCCTTATTTATGTGTATACACTTGAAGTAGGTCCTTTTCAGTCTTGTTTTGCTAATTACAAGATCCCTTCTGTTCACATCACCCTGTACCCTTTGCTGGCTAACCCAGTCCACTGCCTCCTCACTTTACTGTCTTTCCTGTGTTGCTCCTGTCTTAATCGTTCTCCTCACCAGGCTGGCCTGTCTGTTAGCAAAGATGCTTTTGTCCCACTTGGTCAGGTGGATCCCATCTCTTCCAAGTAGTTCTCAATCCTCAGAGAGGGTTGCATGGGCATAAAACCCAAAATCCTGTTGCCAACACCACCTGTGCAACCAATTGTGACCCATAGAATCTGTCTACCTCACCTTGGTTGGCTGCTCCCAGTCACCTTTGTGTCCTGCATGTTTTGAGAAATGGCTTCTAAAAAGATTTGCCCCACAACCTTCCTAGGGACGAAGGTAAGGCTGACTGGCCCAATGTTATCTGAATCCTTCTTTCTGCCCTTCCCAAAGATGGGTGTGACATTTTCTCCAGTCATCGGGTACCTCCACCAAGTGCCATGACCTTTCAAAGATGCTAGAGAAAGGTCTCACATTTCCAGCACCTTTGGCAACCTCAGAGGTAACCCATCTGGGTCTCATTAATTTACCTGTGTCATTTTTCTCAATGGTGGATACTGGTGCACTCTCACAGACTCTGCTAGGAGGCTTAGGGACCTTGGAGGCCTGAGGGCAAAACAGACTTGTACAAACTAATAAACACATCTGCCTGAATACCTCATCCTTTTGCATATTTCTTATCACGAGGTCCCCTGCCACAATGAGGACCGGGCACACACTCTCCTTAAGCCTTTCTTTTGCTGCAGATGTACTTACAGAAACCTTCTTTGCTGCCCTATATCTCCCTCGCCAGTTTCCAGCTCAGCTTTGGCTCCCTGCTCCCTTTCCTAAGCCACAGCCTGCTAGGCATTTTCCCCTCTGTGGAAGTTCACGTGCCAACACACTGCCTGAGCCTTATGTTTCTCAAGGTCTTTAGGCCTCAACCAATGCTTCTGCCTCTAACTTCCCCAGCATACCAAAGGACTGAACAAGAAGAAAGAAGTGGGACCTCACCATTCTAGCTGTCCCATGTCAACATGCCCAACATTAAAACCTAGCATGAGTACCACCCCTTCCTGAAGTCGAAACTGGCTGTGAACTTGTAGCTGAACATTTCATGATACACATTAACTGAACAGCCCTCACATAGACTGTGGAAATCTTCTAAGCCTAATTGCTCTTTACTTTAGTCAGCTTAAAAAATACATAGGTCTAATGTAATCAAGATCTTCATTTTACACACCGCATCTTCACTGCTCTTCAAGGGTCCCCTTTATGGAGACAAAGATCTTTTAGTTTTGGGCAGTACATATTTTGCCTTCCAAATCAAATGTACTCTTCTTCAGCTGCATGCTTTATTTCCTATGCTCCCTACCAGCTTTACCAAGTGTTAATATCCAATATCTGAAATGTCTGTTCAGCCCCTGAAAAAATTCCATTCCATTAAACTCTCCCTGCAGACGAATTTATTCTAAACAAATTTTCTTTGAAGTGTTCTCATTTGAATATTAGCATCAGACAAGAGTTAAATGATCTGCTCTCCTTGATCTCAGAGGTACACAATTATATATATATAGCTTACTCCAAAGGCTATGACAATAAATGAAACAACAATTTCAGGAAAGAAAAAAAAAAATCAAACCCACAAATTCCCCAAAGCACCACAATAAAAGTATCATAGCTTCTACAGATACCTGTGAATGTTTATGCTTAAGACACAGTAAACATGGTTTCTTTGAATAAAACACAGCTACTACTGTTTTTCAGCAGATCAAACAAATGAAAAGAGACCAACTCTTCTAAAAACAAACTGCAAAACAAACAAATAACCAAACAAACCCCAAACCCACAAAATTTCCATTTAAAACTTCAAAATAGTTTCTCAGTTTCTCCTCCTCCTCTGCAAACACTTGGTTGTAACATTTTTAAAAGGCAGATGTTAATTTATGTTTTTTTGCTGCACAGCATTAACAAGACACTTGGAAAATATGAGCAGTGCTCTTGTAGAGTTGTAATCTACCTTATTATAACAAGGCTCTCGTTCTTGACAAGAAAGACCACAGAAAGTGCAACAGCAACTATCACTAGCTAGGTCTAACCTTTTAAGGCTTGTAGGCTACAGATGACATTCTCGAAGACATTAAGTTGACTACATACTTTTTTTTGATGTAACTGTAAAACATGTGAGCTAAGATAATTACAGAGGCCTTTGCTGACCCTTCTCTGTTGAGAGAAACTCCCCCATCACTTGGAATCTTCAAATTAGAAGCAGCAGTTCTATTCAACAGGCAAATTTAGTTTCCCAAAACTAACTAGAACAGAAGTTACAGAATGAAAGTTATGGCCTCTGTGTTAAAATAAGTCATATATAATCAGAGTACCCAACCACAATAGCCCTCTTCAGCCTCAAAACCTAAGAACAATAAGATATTCATATTCATATCAAAATACTTCTATTATTACACGGGTTAAATCACACTTCATTCACAGCAAGTATCCAAATGCCAGTGGCTGAAAGGAAAAATTATACAAACCCAATCATTTCCCAGACAAAAGAAAGAAGTGAAAAGCTATGTTGATCGTTTCAGATCAGCTTTTCTCACTTTCTCCAAAAAGTGGCATACTGGGGTGACATTAAAAAAAGCAAGAACAAGCTGGTCTACAACAGTGAACAAAGGGAAAGAACCAGAGGAGAAACAGACTGCGGGGAGGGCGAGGGGAGGAATCGCGTAGAAGAGTGTAGTTTGCAGTCTCCTTCCACACAAAATGAACTAACTCTTACCTGAAAATCCTCTTTTATAGCTTGTAGGTTATATGCAAAGAACTTCTGATAATGTTGGAAGAGCAGCGTCAATAGAATCGAGAGGGCACTTGGGACTAGTAACAGACTCTTTGACAAAGGTGCTTTATCTTAAAGACAAAAAACAAACAAAGAAACAAAAGCCATTTCAAAGAAAAGTCACTTAAATGACTTGAGAAATGTCATTTAAAAAGTAACATATTTAAACAGGGGATTGGAAAACGTAATACCAGTGGCACCACATTGAGTTTTTATCTCAACAACTTCCCAAATTCTCAACAACTTGCAAACAGATAGGAAAAACGCACCAACCAAAGGAAGTCTTTAGAGATATTAACGACAGTTAAATATTAATCAGACATTTTGTTTTCAACAGTCTCTCGTGAAATTAATTGTTTGGCTCTAATTAAACCAAGCTCTCTGCACCTATAGAGGTCATGCCTTCCTATGCAGCCCTCCTAAGGCTCAATCACGTTTCAGGAAATAAAACAATCGCTCTTTTTCACTAGCAAGATATACATGCACATCTAGTTAAAACAAATAGCTTTGTTTCCTTTGTGTTAGGGATTACGATTAGCTTTTTTTCTAGAGGCTACGAAGAAGGAACCACCTGAATAAATGGACTTTCTCTTCACCACACTTGGATCCACTGTTCAAGGAAACATAACTATGTTAATTTACACAACATTCATCTCCCTTCCATTCAATTATTACAATTATTAATAAAGAAATTAATAAAATCAGGACATTTGTGAAATCAGAACTTCTTTCCCCCAGTAGCATGACTTTCAGAGAGGACACTCAGAAGAAAACAAGCAGAGAACAGAGAAATCTGCAGTACACGTTTACTAAAAACCACGAAGTGGAGTATCCAGCAGGAGTATACCCAGCAATTCATCCTAAGCTGTTGGTGTAGTTGATGCAACGAAACACAAACTCTTGCCCAACAATTCAAGCAAATACAGAAACTCTGAAGTACTATTTCATCTATTTTTCTCCTTTTCACACATGCAACCTGAATCACATTTACTTCCTTCCCAAACATCCCAGTTATAGCACAGAATCTACTGATTTTCTGACAGCTGCTTTTTTCCAGGGTATTATGAAATCTGTAGCTCTGTTGTCATTGTTCTTAGATAACAAAAGAAGCAATAAGACTACTTTAAAAGTACTAATGGGAATAAATGAGCAGGAGCACAGGAAGAACAAAACTGCATTAAAAAAGTTTAATACAGGAAACATTTAGTACTTGTCTAGATAAACTGACTACCATGAATGATTCCATCAACATCTGCTGCACAGCAGAAGAGCAAACTGCTATAAAAGGAAGATGGTAATAGGCACCAAAGCCAAGATTTTAATCATGGCACAATCCTACTGCCATCGAAAATATGGTTCTTACTACATAATTTAAGCAAGATCCTCATTCAAGTTATAACTGATGACATCAAGAACAACTTTGATGGGCCCTGTTAGCTGTTCTCAGCTCACACCACCTTGAAGCCTGCAGTCTTCTGATGTTCACCATGTGAAGAAAACATCTCTCCCTACATGTATCGTAACGTAAACCTGTACTTCAAACTCTTCTTTCAGTCCATGACCATATCTTCGAGTTCATTATTTACAGATTCACTTTCCTTACTCCATTTAAGCAATTAATGCTTTGAAGAACTATCCTTCTCTAAAAACTAGACAGTGACTTGGACTGACACAGGTTAACATTACTCTGCTAACCATAAGCTCTACTTTTATAATTAGATTTTTTGTGTGAGACATATCAGGAGGGCAGAAAGCCTGACTGAATTTTTTTAATGCAAGAAAACTATCCACCTTTCAATTTAGTATCTTTCTTTGGATTTCTTTGCTCTCCAAAAATAAGATCTGTAGTCTTTAGACATCCATTTTTTTAAATTACTCATCCCCCTGATTTAGTTGGACGCTTCAAAAAAGTTTGAAGCCATCAGAGTACTGTAGACCACTGGGGGGGAAAAGACGCTAGAGCTGCCTGAAAGTTACTGTGCACACAATGCACACACATGTTCACTTGAAACCTCAGGCAATGCTCCCTTAGTTAACTTAACTTAGTTAACATTTCTTGATGTGAAAAGGTCAGTTTTATAACTAGGATACAAGAGAGATTTGAAAGCACAGTCTAAATCAGAACAATAGTAGTAGACATAACAGTAGACATTTCTGAACCAAAGTTTGATAAAACTTGTTATTTTACTATCAAATACATTTACATTATTTCATGAGTTTAAATAAATTTTTAGAAGAACTCATTAATCCTATAATACTTTTCACATAAGGATCATGTTACCATAAAAAACATGGCAAGCAAGTAACTAGATTTCCCACCATGACTATATATTTCTATACAGGTTTAATATTTATATTTAGATTTTACTGTAATTTTCATATCATTAGATCATTTTTACATTACAGGTAATACACACCTGAAATACTTTATCCTATTAAGTTCATTCCTAATTTGAATACATTCAAAAATAACCAATAGAACCTTATCTGTTTTCTCCAGAAGTGTGAACAAATATTTTTATTATGAGCCTCCTTCCAGCTTAGACACTTTAAACCTTGTTATAGAGGAAAAGTACTTATTTTTAAGCATGTCACCACATGAAAAATCACAGAACTAACCCATTAATGTGACAGGCACCCACAGGGAACATCACATGAGTAACGGAAACTTCTACTCTCAAACTTACCAAAATGTCGTCAGGTAAGTTTCTTCTTGTCCAGTAAACTTGAGAAAGATCAACTCTTCCAGATAAATAATGCATCTCCTGAAATGTTTTTTCCAAGTGTTTCACTGTACAATGTAGTAGTTTGCTTTACCACTCAACAGCATATAGATCCTTATCAAGGACTGCTGTGAGGTCACCAGTGAAGGAACGACCCTCCCACTGCTGTGGAATGTCTCAACCAGTAAGACTGAAAATGACTAACGATCCCAGATACTGCACAATCAGGCATTCTGACACCCATTCTGACATTTACTTAGAATGTAAAGGCAAAATTTAGAAAGCAAAATTAATTCTAGTCGAATGGATTTGCAACGATGTGCAGGATGGAAACAGGTTCTACCAACTTACTGGGATACCAGTACCTACTGGCAGCACCAGTGTAAATGTGCACAAGGAGGAGAAAAGCACAGTGCCTCTAAAGAAAGCAGAATGAAAGGATAAACTCTTATTTTGACCCTGAAGAGTTAAAATACATCAAATACTATCTTCAAAGGCCTTGGAATAAATTTGCAACCCCAAAGTACTCCTTAAGTGGCAATTCTTTCAAACAACAGGCAAAAATAGCTTTGGTGCTGCAACACACATACTGAGCTTCCATCTAAGTGAACAGAGAAATTTTGTAATAACCAGCAGAACATGCCCATATTATGATGAAGAACAAAGAACTAGCTTTCACTACAGATCTTTGCTTCCCCCTCGTGCAATGGAGAAGTTCTCCCCAAAACTGCCCTAATAATCTCACAGGCAAGCACCCTGACCTTTGTGCTACCACTGTGCAACATGAAGCTGATCCTAAAAGGCGACATGAATGAGCAAACCACCTCTAAGTCTCCACTTTCCACCCCTGCACTCATTACAAAGCCTACAAATCCTCTTCTTCCACGACCTACCACTTTTCTGGCTGCCAGTACCACTTTCAAAGTACAGAGAGTTAAGGAATAGATGTGTCTGTCTGTCATAAACGGAGGGGGAGGTTTATGGCTCAGGCAGTTGCAGCTTCAGAAGCCACCACTGCGCTAATGAGAACACGAAAGTTGTGGTAGCAGCAACAGCTACGGTTTTTTAAATGATTTCCTGTTCCCTGCCTGTTCACCACTCACAGGTGAAGAGAGATAGCAAATGAGCATGTCAAAACAGGCAGCCAGACCAAGCTAGTTTCAGAAGGGCTTTTTGGGGAACAACTTCACCCACTGGACTGCTGTCCCGGGCCTGAGACTCAAGCGTTGACTGGGGAGAGGGCCTCACTGCCAGCACCAGCTGATGAGCAGTGGCTGCAGAAGCTCAAATTAGCTCAGGACATTTTTTGTGGGGATCCCTACTGAGCTTACACCACAGCTGCAGACAAAACATGCTGTTTTTTCTACTATCATCTGCAAACTTCCCAAACCCAGCTGCTATGAGGCAGACATGCCACTTTCATACAGACAATTAACTGTTGGGAGATACTATAGCGGCATGAAGTATGCACGAACCATTTTTTAGTGTTGATACACAAGATCTATGAGTCTTTTAAACCATAATTGATGCACAACTGAATGCACAGTACTTCCCAAACGCACTGATAGAATCTGTATTTTGGGTGGTTGTTTTTCCTGCGTTGAGGCATCATGCAGATATTCATCTACTGTATTCCAAGATCTGTCCAAGAACCTGTAGGAGGTTCACCAACCAACAGTGACGTTTCAAAACAGTCAGAGTTTTCAAGGACTCTTGCCTACTATTCTCCCTTCAGATGCAGGTTTGCTACACATCAAAGAGCATGAACACCTCCTCCTGAATGCTTGGAAACCTTGCTTGCCCTTTATTCTAATGGTCGATGAAACCCACTGTCATAGATATGCAAATCTCAATAATAACTTTTAAGTGCTTCCTAGACACCAACATGTGCTTTTGGGAGACTGGAGCAACCTTACTAGATCTGAGGAGTAAAAGCTTGTCGTTATTATAACCACACACGGAGTCCTGAACAGTAGCCGAGAACAAACGACAGTGTGCCATGGAGGGAAGATGACAAGAGATCCAGACACATGTAATACTGCTTGAGGAATCTGGAAGATACCAGGAGACTGTGTGCTGACTGGTAGGATGGAATTTAACCATATGATGATTTTTTAGAGTTTGTTCAATCCAGTATAAGTATTTTCCTAATACTTCATCCTTTGAAAAAAAACCATGCACTACCAGAGGACCCTGCAAAAGCAGTGAAGTTACTGCTTCCTGAAAGAATTACACGACTGAATGAGGTATTTGGGGTCAGGAAAGCAGCTCATGCCCCTGCTCTAGGCACAGAGCACAGACACAGGAAGGGGATCCTGTGTTCAGACTGTTACTTCACAGCATACTCTGGTGGTTAATCATCGTGATGCCTGCAAGTGAACACAGTGAGAAGAGTATCACTGCAGGAACAGTTTTTCATCAAATGCTTATAAACTTAATGCAGAAGCTGAGAGGTGAAGAACTTTAGTATATATATTCCGAAACTCAATAAAGAAACCAACTGTGATCGTGCTTTAAATTTTTAAAAGGTGCTGGTAAGACTTCAATCAAACCAGTTACCTACACATTTACTGTTTAGAAAACTGCTGATTTTACCCTGTCACAAACTATAAAAGAATGAGCCGCTACGAAAAGAAAAAAAAAAAAAAAGAAGAAAACCTTTGTTTCTAAAAGGAACATATGAAAAGAAAGTGAAAAGGGTTGAAGTTAACAAAAAACGCTCACCTTGTTGAGAAACCTTTTCTTCCCCCCAACCACAGAGCATATTACCATACTACTATTAGTATTCACTGTCAGAAATACCGGGTATGGCTACACCACAACACCACTGGAGATCCCCACCTTAGCTTGAAACAAGGTAGCTCTGCAGCAGCAGCAGAATAGCCACATTTTTGTGGTGTTCAATGCATGGCTAATTGAACTGGTGTGGCTATGCTGCTCCAAGGAATCAAGCTAATATTTTGAACCAGGTTGCACTGTGGCATGCTGATGTACAAGCTAATTTGTTTTCCCATATAGTACTGTACTGTGTAATATTGTTATGCACAGAAGTCTGATATATTCAATATATACTTACTTTTTCCTTCAGCTGTGCCCCAAAGCATCAACTTACATCCCTTTATTATTTTCCTGACACCCACGCACAACACAGTTCAGCCTTGCAGGTTACGCAAGCAGAGGAGCACAGCGTTCCCTTCTTGCCTTGGGGATCTTTAACAAATTGCTAGCACTGCACTACAAGGTTCACAGAGAGGTAAAAGCGTAAGTTGCATTAGTGGAACTGCTTCCATGCAAGTTCAAAGGACTCTACTCCCTACTACTACAAGAAGTAGCTTGTGTGTAGTAGGCAAAGCAGCCAAATATTTTCCACATGTAGCAAGTGGACAGGCTTTAAAACATGGACTCAGATTTTACCTTAATGAAGACTAGCTCTAACAGGCTTTCCTACTATACTCATGTGCGGTATTGCACATAGCATGAAGAATACTGGGAGGGGATATTACAATGTCTGCAGAAAAGTCTGGTGTTAGTCTTACAGGTTTACGTTGTTGGAAAGGCCCTGGGGTCTTATAATGGAAAGCCTCCTGCGTGTCATTCTTTGCTCCTGGGAAGCAGCACGTTGGCGAGCAAGCACCAAATATACCTAAGCAGCGCTACAATAAATCAAACGGACAGCCCAGTTTCAGTCTTCATGCACTCATGCTAGCCTTGGCGGAGCCACTAAGTGTTTCAGCAGCTTTCTTCGTGGGACTCAAGTTGCTGGCAGACTGCAACACAAGAAACCAGTCTGGATCCAGCACCACAGCCCACCTCTCAAACCCTTCCTTAAAGCCAGGTGCTGCAGCATGCTTCCTGAACACACTGCAATATTGTTTTACAAGTCAACTCAACTGGATTAGTGTCTTGCTAAGACATTTGAGTATGCCTGTGCTGTGCTTCCTATTATCCAGAGTAATTGCCTTTTTTTTTTCCCCCAGGGCATACCAGCTCCTCCAATATTCCAGATAACAGAAACAGTTTCCCTTAAGAAGGGCAAACTGGTTTTGTCCTTTTAAACGGTGTTCTTCCTTGTTTGATGACTTCCATATCTCATAGTGGTAACATGTACCAGGTACATTTATTTTTACATCTCCTCATCCAAAATTGTGTCATGCACTGAGTAGGTGTGTTATCAGCTCCCAACACAGTCATCATCTGCTACACCTGATACTGCCTGTCCAGAATTCAGCGTATCACTCCTAGCAAAGGACCTACTTGTCTGAACCGGTTCACCTGCACCCAGCGTTGGACTGCTTCTCTGTTGGAGGGGTTTGCTTTTATATATGTCTCTTATAACGTCACTTTTCAAGAACCTCTCTGCCTATGCATGTGATTTTAAAGAGTACTGAACAGCAGAAGTAGGATGGGGGATTTATACCAGGAAACTCTGAAAATAGGATAAGAAATACTAGAGAAACACTTCATGTTAAGAACTGCAGTGCTCCAAGTCATTAGATATCTCCTTAAAGGCACACAGACAAGGTCAAGCACTTCACTACACAGGCTCAGCTATGCAAGCATTATTTACAAGAAAATCTAACTTCAGTAGAGGTGGTCAAACTTACAAGGAATACCTGAAGCTGGATCTGTGGTAAAGAACTCACAAGTTTTGAATATTCCTTGGATGAAGATAATATCATCCACACTACTGAACTATACAGCCAGGACGTGAAACGAACTTTTCTGTGTAGCCACGTACCATAGTGTAGCATCCACTGGCACCCATCGTACAGAGATGATCCACAAAGTCAGCTCACAGGAAGTAATACAGAAATAGTTTTTACTTGCTAATAACTTTGAATAATATTGTTTGTTCAGCATACTAGTGGTATATTAGCAGAAATAAAATTTGGCCATCAACCAAGCGAAGATCCATGTAACAAAAACAGCCCAAGGGTCTATCTATGGCTAAATCTAGATGATGTTTTTTAGGACTGTTTTATCAACTGACTGTAAATAATG
This sequence comes from Astur gentilis, assembly GCF_929443795.1. NCBI lineage: Eukaryota > Metazoa > Chordata > Aves > Accipitriformes > Accipitridae > Astur > Astur gentilis. The sequence goes on from NC_064892.1 coordinate 4,942,398, forward strand.
CAACAACAACCTTGCCCTGAACAAAGAACAATAACAATCAGGACGGCTACAGTAGATAAGTGGACTTCAGAAAAGCTTAGCTGAGCTATACTTTATCTGTTGTATGTCAGGGCCACCTTGAAATACAAAAGTAAAATGTATTCAGAGTGAACAAACCCAACAGTATTCGTGATCTAGAAATGCAGCTACTCAGCAATCTGCACAAACAGATACATAGCTGAACTCCTTTTGCTGATGAAATAAAAATACTCAAGTTTTTCATTTACTCAGTCAAGATTTTATTCAATGCCAGCAGCCAAAGATTTTCCCAAATAAATGTTATAAATAAATTGTGCTAGCAGGAAGCTACAGTGTCTTCCTCCCACATCTCCTAGAAACAGTACATCAGTCTACCAAACTTCAGTCATCTCTTCTGCCACATTTTGTCATATTAAATGTTTGGAATATTAAACAATAATTTAATTTTAGCAAGCACACAGGCTTTTTATTCGAATTATAAGCTATCTTCTCTTGAGCACATACAGTTACCATGTCTGGGACATAACAAAAGACAGAATTGACTATAGGGTCAATCAAAGTTCCATGAATTTTTACAGCAAGAGGAATAACGTGTGATGAAAAATGTCCAAAACTTAATATTCTGATTAAATTATTCTATGTAATGAGGGTCAAAGACCAGTTTAAAATGCGTATTTATCAAGAAAATATCCTAATCATCTCAGTCTCCCTGTAGTTTACAAGAAGAGTTTCGTTTTCATCAAAACATCAAGAGATGAGAGAGGCAGCCTAGAAACACTGAAGAGACAGGATGCAAGAAGGGGAAAAGGGACTAATGCAGTATCAATCAAAGGGAGATAGGCTTCGTAGGACATTAATTACGAATTTGATCTATGTACTGCATCAAATAAAAACTTAAGGATTCTTGAGTTATTTCTCTCATTTAGACTTCTAATGACAACACAGACTATTAAATTGATCTTTATATTGTTTCCACAGTCTCCTGGAATTATACGATATAGTCCACTGTTATTTATTTTGGTTTATTCTGAAATTAGCAGAAGAAATAAAACCCAAAGAATTCAGAGAACAGGGACAATAATATCCTCATCCAAGATTCTATCAACCTTCATTAGATTAATATTACCAGATGGAGCAAAAAGTTTATAACCAGCTGCAACTGCTGCCGCTGCGAGCCACTGGTTACTCTCCTATCTCTTTCAGAAAAGTATTAAATGCAATTTCAAGAATTAACTAAATAAGAGAATCTACAAGAACTAAAGTACTTCAAACAAGTTAAATAATTATTTAGGTTCTCCTAAAGAGTTTCAAAATCAAAAAGAAGTTTTTAAAAAGGTGAGTAGGCCAAACCCAGACTTGCTTCCATAAAACTAGGGACAAGGGTGTCTCTGGCACTCTTGTTAAAACACTTTGCATAAGAAGCCCAGTAAGAATCACGTTACCAAAATGTAGTAGAGCTCTGGGGTCATCCATCTACTGTTTGTTTGTTTTCCCAGTGCTAAAGTGGGGAATTCTGCAGAAAGGAGTGAAAACAAGGTAATGATGAAAACAAGGCAAAAAGAATACAGTAGCCTCTGACATTTCTACCACCGCATCTGCGAAGATGCTAAAGCCCTTAATCTAGTAGGAATATAATTAACAACTGGGTCACTTTTTAAAATTACCTACGATACACATGGCTAAAGAGAGCTTAGTATTACTCAGTTTTACCAAATGGTATTGTGATATGGCTTTAACCAAACGTTAAGAAGTCTCTGTCAGAGCTGGCACACCAGGCTAGAGGAGCCTTCAGTCTGACCCAGCATGATCACTCTTATCGCTCTTGAACCAGGTGTCTGGTTATTTTATCTAGGGTTTCTGATACAGGTCCATTTATCCACCAGCTGTGCCTCAACAATTGGTTGTCATTGCCCTTCTGCCAGAGGTTATCGCTCCCAAGACCCAGGGGCAGAACAGAACATGGACACACATGTACGTTTCCCTGATGCAACATCAGGCGCTCATTCATTAGCTGCCTAAAGCATCAGATTCTGCACATCAGTGACTGAATCCTACATACCTGCTGCTACTGCACTTCAGCTACAAAGGCAGAAACAAAAGTCTGAGGGCAAAGGGACATCTTAAACTGCTAGAGTTATGCACCAGGTGAGCGTATGTCACTGCCACCTAACTCTGTGCCTCTACTAGAGTTTGTCAGTGCACCAGTACCAGCCAAGTCTTATTGTGAAAAATCACTTTAGGTCAGCAGGTGAGTTCAGTAAGAGTGTACATTGCACCAGTTTTCCAGAAGAAAAAAATTATTAAAAAAAAGAAAAAGTAAAGCATTTACTTTTTGCAGAATGGCATCTTGTCTAGGTTTTTCTCCTAGCACAAATATGTTTCTTATAACTCCAGTTTTCCACTCATCCTTCTGATGGACCTATCTTGGAGAAACTTTTAAATACTGACTGTGGCTTTCCACCCATTCAGCCAAACAAGGATATGCTTCACCCCACCTTCCTTCTCATAGAATTATACACAGACACATGCCACCAAAAGGTTGTTCTTCTACAGTACCCTATTACCGGAGGAGAGGAAGAAAAAAAATTAAAAAAAAATCAGGAGCTTTGAATCAAGTGCAGTGCCACCAGATCCATCTGCAAAAAACTTGCCTCCCCTCATTTGGACGCCTCAAACAGAATATAGCTACGACTAACGCCCCTTCTTAAGCGGCAGACTTATTCCCCCCTTGCTGGAGGGTGCTTTCACACTCAGATTTGGGTTTTTGCGTGCAGCACGCAGTTAGTCAGCAAAGTTTTGACTTATCCTTTGTCCCAGCCTGCTCTGTAGTGCCGTAGCCCACGCTGCATCTCTCCGCCGCCGTTTCCACACGCAGCAGATTCTTTGCCCTGTCAGCCAGCTCAGAAGCCACCCTCGAGGCCTGCCAAGTCCGTCCAGGTACCGCTGGGATACGAAATTATTTACGTATGGCACACGTAAAAAATAAACAAGAGCTGGAAAGGTGTTTGCCCTTAAACCTGCCTTGCCAAAGAAGCGGTTTAAACGACAGCCTTCTCTTCGCGTTAGAAGGGAGTTCCTTCTCGGCTCTGATAGATACCTATATATTTTTTGTCACATATACACCCACACACACACAGAGGCAGCTGGGGAGCCGGCCCCGGGACAGCCGGGCCGGGAGCGGACCGCTCCGCCCAGACACAACCCCTTGCCGCCGGCCGGCCCAGGCGGCAGAGCCCGTGAAAGCGGAGACCCCCTTCCCCTCACCCCCCCCCCCCCCCTCCCCGGGGCACGGCCGCGGTCCCGCAGCGGCAGAAGCGGTAAAGCCCGAGTTTAAACGCCAGGCCGCGGTGTGCGGGGGGAAGGGGGGGGGGGGGGGGGAGCCGGTCCGGCGGGCTGCCCCCCCCCACTACGCCGCCCTCCCCTTCACCCCGACCGTCCTCCCCGGGGCTGCGACGGGGCCGGTACTCACAGAGCCCGTTGGAGCCGGTGCTGGTAAACATGGCGACGGCCCGGCCGAGGCGGGCGCCGCCGGCGGAACCCCCAGAGGCCGGGCGGACCCCCCCCCGCTCCAGGAACCGCGGCGGGCCGGGGACGGCGCGGCTAAGGCGGCCGCGATGGGCCAAACGCCGCCGTCAGGCGAGCGGCCGGCGCCCCCTGCAGCAGCTGCTGGGAGCGGCTCCTGTCAGGGGCCCTGAGGTACGGGGAAGGGCTCTGGGAAGCTCGGGGCGTAGCCAAGCGGGGGTAAAACCCGAGTTAGCCTGCGTGTACCATACCTAATTACTTCTGTCTTTATAATGAGGATTTAAATTTGAAATTTGTAGGTGCCTGGGGGGAAGCTTGGCTCCTCGCGCTCTGGAAACCTGTGAGAGGCTCGCCTTAGTCTTGGGAGTCTGTGAGGTAAGTGCCGGCTGAGGAGCCGCGGGTAAGCTCTTGTTACAGCTAGCGGAGACATAGTCAATCAAACAGGGGAGCCTGGAGAGCTTTGCAGACGGTCAAATGAAGGTGTCTGCTTTAGGGTGGAATTAATTGCTCCTTAGGCTCCACCGACTGTACCGAACTGCTCACCGCTGGCTGTAACGGGACGTTAGACACCTAGTTCTCTACCAACGCGGTAGACACCTAGTACAAGGTGACCCAAATTCCCAGCTTCGTGCCAATAGTGGTATAAGGCTGAAATTTTTCGGGCACCAAATTTCAATGGCATTTCCAAGGGAAGTCATGGTTTACTGAAATAAGTCACGCTAGGCATTGAACAGGTGGTGATGCTCTGCTCTGCATCACAGGTGTGGACGTCGGGAAGAAACAGGACGAGGTTTGCGCGCTGTGTGTTCGTGCGCTTGACAGGACTGAGGGCCTCAAAGTCACATTTAGTTTGCTATGGTACAAGACTGAGAATAAATGTCACTCTGGAACTGGAAAATACGACTTGTCAGCTAGGTAACAAGTTTTAACAGGCCACCATTTTTTAGGCCAGTCATGAATTTGTTAGATTCCATAAAATGCCTTTTAATATTTACCTTCAAGTGCCTTTTAATAATTACATTCAAATGCAACTATTAAATAGCACTTGTAAATGTGAAGATTCTGAATCTTTGTAAATGAAATCTCTTAACGCTGCCAAGGGCACATAAAAAGACCTTATGCTTGGGTCCACAAAGACTTAAGCAAAGTTCAGCATACCAGTGTGTAATTTTAAAATGTCTGGCTCCCAGCACTAATTTCAGATTTCTGTCGCTCAGTTGTCCACTCTGTACAGGGCCTGCAGTCAGGCAGGTAGGAATGGGATTCACAGTCAGCTCACAGAGCAGGAGGTATGTCTAAACTAGCCAGAAGGAAGAATCAAAGAGATAGTGCACTGGAAACCCTGACTCTCTCCCAGGCTAAGGTTCTTTCCTCAACAAAGAATCTGAATTGGATTCACAGCAGGAAACCCATCACTGTCGTTGTGTCTTTGGCTACAGACAACTGGCTTACTCTTGGCTGTTAAAGCACAGCTGGAAGAAGTGGTTTGCTACAGAAAATCTTCTTTCTTTCAAACGCAAATGTCTCTGGCTGCTGTATGTTACACATGCAAATTCTGTCTTGCCAGTATGCTGCTGAATGCGCATAATCATACATAAGTCGCTGGCAACCCTCATTTCTAAGGAAAGGGAAGGTAAGTAATGCGGTGCAAAGCTTATAATAGTTCCAGTGTGCAACCTCATTGGGAAAAGCTTGCGTGCCTCCTGAAGCTTTAGGGATCTAATGAGGTACTCATGGATTAATTAATCACCCTTTTGGACTTTTTGACTAACCTCCACTTAAAGTAATTAAGCCTTATTGTGGATCTGGCTTTCATATAGGTGAGGATAAAACCTGCAAACTTTTCCATCCCTGCCTGTGTAATAGGCTTAGGATTGCTGCTTTGATGCTGCATGCAAAGCTCGCTTTTATTCCTTTTCACAGTCACGCAGAATGGAGTGACAGAACAATCATTAATTTAGAGGTTTACAGTCCTGATGGCCAAGAACTAGTGGTGTTCTGTTTTATAAGCTCAGTTTTGAAGATTTCCCTAGATTGATGTCCTACAAGGTAATCACATTAGAGGGATTCTTCTCAGCAATGTTGAGCACTGAAATTGCATTGAAGTCATAATCATTAAACATACTAGAAACTTCTGCGTGTATTTTGCTGAGTAAGGATGCATTTGGGCAAATATTTAAGAGTGTTTTGAAAGCAGCTCTGTGGACTTGTTATCGCTGACAGATACAGCAAAACTGAATGAGTAGCAATAGTTGGCAAGCTTCTCCCAACAACATACCAAAATACTTTCAGATTTGTCAGTACTGCTGGGATACAGGGAGCTGGCTCTTAATTTATTTGCCACTGTCTTACTTAAGTCTACAAATATATTACTGCGTCTTTGAAACATCTAATGATATCCCTTGTTTCAAAAAAGATTTATTAAGTCAGTTTTTCTGGGATTAGATAAGATGAGATATGCTCTGTGGTTTTGAGAAACTACATACCCCATGCTAATAATTATGGTTTCACATACTGATTGAACGGTAGGTAGAGGAAATGTAGTTTTTGCCCTCAGATACAGTGCCAAGCAGAGAGGGTTTTTTATTCCAACACCGTCAGTGTCAACTGGTAGCTTGTCATAAGAATTATGCAAATTATTTGCATTATTTAAAAATACAGTGTTGTCCCCTTTAGAGTTAAATGAAATCATCAGTCCTCATACTTCCCTTGGAACATATCCCAGAATAGGAAAGCTAGCACTTATCTACTAATCTACTCAGAACAAGCTTAGAAGGCTTTGACACTGTTCAAATGTCAGCTTAAATATCTCCATTTGTTTATTACATCTAGTTAGTGGGGTCAATTCGGTATGTTCAAAATAAAATTATTTAAATTTCCTGCTCAAAAGAAAATCCCAGGAGACTGGATTTTATATTTCTAACTGTTTTCTAACATGATTAGGTTGCTTTCTTCTCTGGACTTGTGATGTTTTTGAACCAACTCTTAATTACTAATTAATCTCTAACAGTCAGATGGTCCCCTGCCATATAGAATGAAGGATAGCGGCAGAGTAAAACAGGGTGGAAATGTAGCGCCTCGCTCAGGAATTTTCTGTCTTAATTCAGTGCAGGTTAATGATTCTGCAGGTTAATGGCAGGTGGTCTAGTCTCTTTGATGTCTGGGGCTTCCATGACATTCATAGTAGCACCTGCGGTTATTACAATTACCTGAAAATATTAGCAGATACCTGAAAAGAGGTTAATGTTTAACTTAATGATTTCAGTAACTTCTCCCTACAGTTTCCAAACCTTGTCTTCAGTTACAGAGGACTGTAAAGAAGCCGTGTGCCATACAAACCCTACAGAAGAGACTTCTTTGACAGTGCAGCTTGCTGATCGCAGCTTGCATGGGAACAGGAGGAAGGGCAGAAGGCAGAGATTCACTGGGCTGAAATCAGACTGATTGGTCCTGTGCCTTTCCAAAATTAGAGAATTTCTCTCAGAAAGCAAATAAATCTTTGTACTGCAGCAAACCTGCTGTCCTCTTAACCTGTAGTGGGTTCATTTTCCTTCACAGATTTTTATTTTTTTACTATAGCTAGAAGATACAGAACATTTTCTAGATTAGTTCTTTCCATGTAGTGCTGGTAGGCTTACAGTTAATATGAGGATCATGGAGCGGCTAAAGGAGAAACCTTTAGGTACTTCTTAAGTACGTTCTAAAGAAGCGTGCAAAGGCAGGCGATCTAATGGAAAAAATGGCAAGACTATTAGATTTTATCTCTTTTTTTCCAATTGATTTTGCATCATACTACTATAAAAAAATGTTAAGAGTGCTCAAAAGGTTTCCATTTGTTATGGTTCTAGCCATTTCAATGAGATGTTTTGCAAAACTTCAATCACCATGTTAAACCTGAACTCCATAGCGACGTCTAGTAATATGAATATGTGGGTAACTATTGCTTCAGTAACTCAGTTCAAACAGCACTATCTTGTTTTTCAGCTAGAACCCTGGAATGGGAGGTAATGGCAGTACAGTGTTTAAGGGACTGGCTCATCTGGAGCTGAGCCAAGTCACTAGCTGGTTGCTACCAGCAGCCACAATCTCCTGCTCTTTGCATTGCTCACCTCCATCCCCAGCCAGGGCCTTTTCATGCCTACTTCAAGCCTTAACCACCTTCCAACAAGTGTCTCTTATTTTGTCCCAGCAAGTCACCAGAAATGTGCAGCGTCTGCCACCTTCTGGATTCAAGCCATGCCCCTCAAATGGGGGTGAGAGGAGAACCATGGTGCAATGCGTCCTGCAGAGATGCAGGGAGGAAGCACAAGAAGAAAACTACTTGCCTGGACCTGTGGAGGCAATGTTGCTTTCTTCTTTGTGTTGTATCTTTGTGGACTGAACATACACGCTGACAGTTTTACGCTGAAAGTCTTAACCATCACTTCTCTGTTAACAGTCGACCAGGTGATCCCAGGCACGGACACCACATGCAACCAGATATTGGCATCTCTGTGTTCAGGGGCAGCACCAAGCACTTGATCAGCAGCTGTGTCTCTAAATACTTGTAAAACACTCCCTTTAAAGTTGTCATCCTTAAATTCTTTGTCACAGGAGCCAGGCTATTTACTTCAATGAAGGTTGAGATCCTGTGAAAAACAAGAACATATGGTTGCATAACCAGGAACTAGATCCTAATGCAAACATATTAGGAAAACAAGTTTACAATACGCAAATTGATTCTGATGTTTCTTAATTGTTGATTTTGATCTCAGTTTTTATGTTTAATGTTCTATGTTCATGTTCCTTTTGACTTGAGTGAGACCTCATTCTTGTGAGAATTAAAAATACGCTGGTTCTGCTGCCCTTGGCTGAGCAGCTGTCACTGGATTTTAGATCACTCGTCTGAAGGGCATTAGTTTACTACAAGGTAAATTGCGAAACATCAGTAAGCATCAATAAAATTATGAAATTTAAGGATAGCGCTCAGAAGACCCAATTAAGGAATCCATTAGCAGGGCAAAATATTATGTATAGTGTTGCATAATGCAACATACTTGCATATCTGTACTCTTCTATGCATACTAGAGATCAAGCACTAGCCATCTATTTCAGACTGAATTATGTCAAAGAGTACCTTTGTGATCTGGAGTATATGCTAAATTACCCAAGATAACTGTCAGCAATAGCAAAAAATTTAAGCCCGTAGAATGCAGAAAATGAATTGTATTGTTCCACACAGGTATGGCTGTGCTGAAAATCAGATTTTAGAAGATATTTATAGGGGTATTCAAAGGATTTTTTTTCTCCCTGATACCTATCGATATTTCTCAGATATCCCCCTCCTCTTGCTTCACATCCGAATTGTAGTCCTATCTGTGTATCTCCGCACAGTGCAAAGGTTATTAAACGCCTGTATTTACACTCAGAGGCAAACCTGTGTTTAAGGAAATACGTGGCCACCCACATCATGATGTTATCAGGCCTGTAGCATAACACTGTTAAGAGATAAAAAAAATGATAAAGCTTCAAGTGGTTCTTCTCCCCAAACGCCATTATCTTATTTGTATTTGATTTATTTAAATTCAAGTATGAAGGAAGTGTCTTGTCTTTTTTTCCCCCCCTAACTCTAATTAGCCATACCAGAGGGTGTTTGTGTTCCTGTGATTTTTATTGAAATACAATGATCCCTCAGAATAACTTGCAAAAAGTTGAAGAATGTTTACCCCAGAAAAGCACTTGCATGATATTTGCAACAAGGGTACGTACGCCTCCAGGAAATAAGCATTTCTGGGGTTTCTTTTTTCCTCTAAAAATGTTAGTAATGGCAAAGTTAGGTGCCAAAAATCTATGTCATACAAAAGTGTAAAATTTTGCCCAGCTGAGGCCTTTAAATTGCCATCAGAAAATGAAACTGGTCTTCATTACCAGAAAGAGGAACTATTGTAAAAAAAAAACAACTGAAGTTTGTCGATAAATCACATTTAAATACAGCGGAGCTATTAGAAACACAAAAAATATGGCTTGTTACAATTATTCTTGACCCTATGCTATACTTTTTCCAGTGTGGGCCATTTTCTGTTTGCTGCTACAAGCTCCGTTATGCTAGGGAGATTTCTAAAACTGAGGATGAGATCTAGTCTAAAACTGAAATATAAAACTAATTAAATGCAAAAGCCGGGATTCTTACTGTTCTATTAGCTCCCTTCTCTGCACGTAGGAAGTATTTCTTGTTTTTCTTGCTAAGCGCAATTTAATATACTCTAAGATTTTTTAAAAATACCTAGAGTATGTTATACATTGGCGTTGGGGGGTCTGCAAAAATCAGTGTTTGTGGGGCTGGTTGTAGCAGAAATCAGCGCCCACGGCAAAGAAATCTTTGCTGGCATGGAGGTGATGTTCTGGACCGGCACTCAGCTGCCTTTCTGGGCTCGTCCTCTCCTCACCCAGGAGGGAGGACGGTGGCATTTTCCAGTCAGCCAGCACAACGGTGAGGGTGGTTTTCCACGGAGCTCCCAGGACAGACTTGACCGGGGCATTAAACCAGAGAAACGAGCGCCGACATTTCATGCCATCATAATTTTTGAAGTAAACCCCAAAATACCTGGTTGCTGAAGCTTCCAGGGGATTTTTGTGCACTGCCTTCAGCCTGGACAGCCCAGCCTGAGCTCCGTGCCTCCAGGCTCTCGGGCTGCTCGGTGGCTCCTCTCCAGCAAACGCGCCTGCGCCCAGGGGAAACGAGACAGCAAGCAGGAATTCATCGGGAGAGGAGGAACTGGAAGGCGTTATTTGAAGGGGTGTCTAAACTGCAACATTAATCTTTTACTATTATTACAGGCACAGGCCGGAGCTCTTGCCACAGACTCCTCTGGGGGCACGTGCCTGCCAGGTGGCATCCAGCAGTGTCTTACCTGCTCATATACTCATCTGTCAGCTGCACTAAAGGTTGCATTGTCAAGAAATAACAATCAAATACTAAATCAGCTCATACTGAAACTGAAGTTTATTTTTTGTCCCTACTGTAAAGTAAGTTAGCAAGCTTTTCAAGTACGAGAAAAATAAACCAGCAAGTCAATAAGCTCATTTGTACATACGAAACATGCATTCGCTGCAACACTTGTTCCTTAAGTAGCTGTTTGGTCTCTGAGTATATATACTAGTAAGTATATATTTACAACACAAGTCATGTTACACAGGTGACAAAAAAATTACTAGTACAAATATTGGTTTATTTCAAGAATACTGGGCAGGACATTATTTTTGGTTAATTTTATATGTGGAAGTATATTGAGAAGAGAGTATTTTCAGTCATTTTCCTATGGCTTCAATTCCACATTTCAGTGTGGTTAGTCCTTCCACAACAGCATGGTTGGGGTCTCAATAACAAATGATTGAAACATACTATCCATCAATATAAGCAAGAACTGGTATGTTTGTATGTGCAGGGGAAGCAGTTTGCAAGCTGAATTCAGCATCAGTGATCTTGCTGGCAACATGTACATTTGGGGGCAAAATGTGTCCTAGGCAGCATTTTGATGTCATACAAACCCCAGACATGTTGCTTACTTGTAGGTAAACTGTTTTCATCTGAAAGTCACTGTGTAAAAAGACACGGTGTCCAGGAAAAGCACCGATCTGGGGCTTAAGTACCTGCATTTGATGCAACACTTGAGAGGTGTCGGTACATTACACTGTAAAACAGGAAAGAAAAAAAAAATTGCAACGAAAAAGAGCATGTCAGCCCCAGATGATTTATGGCCTGATTCAAAGTGCATGGAATTCAACAGCGAGAGTCCCGTTGTGTTTTCAGCGGGGTTTGGCACAGATGGATGCGCTTTAAACTTCCAAACCGCAGTCAGTACAGCAGTGAGCTGGGCCAGATGGAAAGTGCCCGTCACAGCCGGGATGATTCAGGGAACAGATGGGGCTCTGCTTTGTTTTGAGAGGGGAGCAGGAGGACGCATAGCTAACATCGGGTGGGAGGCCGCCTTCGCTCTCCGCGGATGGCGATGGCGTGAAAGAAGATATTAAGGCGAGAAAGAAAAGAGAGAGGAAGGGAGCGGTCGGAGGGGAAGGCTGGAATGTGCGGAATTAGCACGGGGTGGAGCAAGAGACGGGGAAAAACAGAGGCACGCTTGGGGTTACGCAACTTGGCCGGTCTTAAACCTGCTACTGGCAGAGGAGGAATCCATAAAAAGCTCTGAGGAGGAGATGTGGCAAGGGGGATTGACAAGAAAGGTAACACCAATGGGCTGGAGCCCAGGTGGTCTGTGCAGGGTGGAATGATGACTTAAAAAAAAAGAAAAAGAAAAAAATGAAAGAGAAAATGAGGTAAAGAAAAACAGTAAAAGAAGAGTTGCTGAATTATCTTGAAGAATTCTGGTTGCCTTGTATGTTGTATCCATAGAGTCTCTTTTTCTGTAAGCTCCTGCAATAAAAGGGTTTTCTGAGCTGCACTGTCTAGCTAGGATGTCCCGTATCCTGAATACCCTCATGTTCCATACAAGGTACAAAAGAGGTGCAAAAACTGTCTTCCCTCCGTAAAACCCAAATGTTATAGGACCTCCTGAGTGTGTGTGTGTAGGCAACACAGGGCAAAACCCTCCAAATAATGTGCAGGTAAGCAACTTTGCTTGGGGAGTGCTTGTCAATAAATATTCTGTGTACGTGCACATACGCAACCACAATACACACAATCCATAATCCGTGAGGTACACTAAGGAGGTGCTGGGAGGCCAGCTAAAGAGGTCACGGTACTGCTCCAGCAAAAAAGCCCACAGTTTAAAAAGTAATTTTGTCTAATATGGGTGCTTCTGTCATGGAAAGTGCTTAATAGAAAACTGGACTGATCATCAGGCGGCTATTTCATAGTAATCAAAAGTAATGACACATGCAAAAAAGCCCCATCAGCAGCTTCAGCCTAAGAGAATGAACCCTTGCCGGATACGAGCAGAAAATGGGAAGAGAGCTAATTGTGCTCTGTTGGAACAAATCCCAATATAATTTAAAATTCGATTAAATAGACTTTGAACTGAAATTTGATAACTCACCACTGTTTTGGTGATTACTACAAGCACTCTTAAGGAAGTTTCAAAGTTCTTTGCAGGTAAAAGGCTAATACTTTCTAGATCCAGGGGCTATGCAACCTGGCTTCTCTCTTTTCTGAAAGAAGCTCAAGGAAGAAAATCAGTAAGTGGATCACTTCATTCAAATGACATTGTGTAACCACCTATGGTAAGAATTTAGGGTGAGGCCTGAGAAACACTTTATCGAGATGGAAAATTATAAAGGGTGTGTGTCTTTCATCACATATTGTATTTCTTCATTTTTGTCTTGCTGATATAGTAATGACCAAGATGATCTTCTCAGACATAGCCATAATTAAAAAGGCATTGGCCTGGATTCAAGATAAAGAGTGTTTTAGACCTTTAAAAACAGAACTGAGATCCAAATGGGTAGTAGATTACTCACTGCTGAATGAAGACCTTCAAGGATTTAATCAGAGTGTGGAAAAAAACCAAGTAAACTTTCATAGTGGGCAGAAGTAAAGGTGGAGGTGCAGGATTCTCTCTTTTCCTGGGCTGTCACGTCCAGCAGGAAAGCTGAATTCCTAAGAACCAACAGACAATATTGTCAAAACCCAGGTGCTAATGTTGTCCTGGCTAGACCACAGCAATTACGATCCCTCTGTCAGCACTCTGTCTGGCTTTCCCACAGATCCAAGGAGTGAAGGAGATTTGAATATATTTACTAATAACAATTTAGTCAAACAAAAAAATGTAAGTGTGTTTGAAAGAAACTCTAGATTTTGACCTGTCTATTTGAGGAGATAATTAAACAACAGATGTTCCTGTCTCCTGCAAAGGTTGATTGACCAATAACCCTACCCCCTTAAATCACAGTGCACAAGTGTGATAAAAATTCACAGTGTGATTAAAAAAACAGGGTAGTCTGCCTGATAAATCAGTTCTATGCCTAGGAATATTTGCTGACAGACGTACTGCTTTCATAACCAAACCGTCTCCTGACCCAGCAGGGATTATTTTGTCTCTTCCTTGCTCTGAGAGGACTCATAATGTGCTGGATTGATTCCGCATATTCCCACTGCCCAGGCATGAAGAAGCTGGCCACTACTATGGCTCTGCCACAGTTTCTTTGCACAGATACCTACCTAGGCTTTCAATCAGCTGTGTTGCTTCATGGCAAAAGAGGAGCCTCATTAAATTATGTGGGCTCAGAAGACTGTAAATGGAGCTGTGGCCTCACACGTTGTGTGACAAAAGTGCCAGGGGCCAAATGCCTCATCCACCCTCTTCCTCTTCAGGTGACCTTTTCCGAAAGCTTGCCTCCCTGCGGAAAGTCTTGTGCAATAGGTATGGGACCCAATTAGAGTTTAATAACTATTTAATACCTGCCCTCTGCATGGACTTTCCTATCCTGCAAAAAAAGCTGTCCTGAAGTTGAGCATAACCAAACACAGAATAACTTTTGCACACAAAACACCAGCAACAGACTCGATGCTATCACTTGGTACACAGCACCTTTCTAGCACTCGTCGTTTCAGGCTTTTCCTTCATGTAAACACGTTTGGTGGAATTTTTCATAACTTGCGCTCACCAACCAGCGATATTTATTTCTCTCAGACACTTGTTATCAATCCTAACTAGAATGTATGCTGGAGCAGTGGATGAGCAGTCTCAAACAAATGATTTATAATCTCATTAGATCACTCATAAGCAGAGAAGGACTTACACAGGGATTCAGAAACAATAAAATGAAGAGTGACTGAATCAAGATCATGATGTCCATTTCAGGAAGGATTTTGAGGTGTTACATTAACCAAGGGTTTGGTATTCACCCAGATAAAAAAAAGGGATCCCAAATGCTCACTGTTCCAACAGACTCTTCCTCAGAAGAGAAAGAGTGCGCAAGCCCCAGACAGCAGGGTTTTTAAGTCTCAAAGCTCAGGCACCAGGAAAAAATAGCCCGTGCAAAGGAGGAATGGAAGCCTAACAAGGAGATACGCCGGGCGTTACGCTAGCTGACACATCAGCTCCTAGATAGTGCTGTTGGCATTTACAGGAATTACGGAGAGAAGGAAAGCTGAGGTGTGTGAACACACGGATGCTAGCCAGTGCCATCCTGCAGCCACAGGTGATAAAAAGAAACCGAGGGGCATCCGGGCATCTCCGCACTGATCACGAGGACATGCTGGGAACAAGACAATGACGGCAAAAGGACTGCTCTCCAGTGCAAGTTTGCAAGTGGGAATCAAATCTCTCTCTAGGTGGGGCTTTGTCCAGGTGGTTCAGGGGGCTAAAGCACTTGCTCACCTACTCTACCGTCACCTTCATTAATACTCCCTTCATGAGAAACGTGCCCTTACACGAGAGAGAAACACTATGGTGCTGTACTGCCCAGCTGGTTTGCCTCTTTCACATGCAGCCCCCAACACTCCCTGACCTGTGACTGTAGTGCTCAGAAGGGGCTATTTCTGCATACGGGGCGGGGCCATTTCTGCATACGGGGCCAAGAGCTGAGATGGCTATATGGGAATTTCTCCTCGTCTGTAAATCCCATGACTAGGTTATGTGCTGACTCTACTTTATTTCCCTTTCTGTTTTGACCGTTCCTTGTATAGACATGTGCTCAAAAATTATGCAAAGGTAAAGGTTTGATTCTCCTTTCACATTCACGTGAATTCAGATTCAAATTTTTGGTATGTGTGTGTATTTTTGCTCACCATGACTGACAGCCCTGGAGCATGGAATTATTTGTGTGGAGTACATGTACGAACAAGCTGGTAGCAGTGTGTGTTTCAGTACCTGCCTTCGCCATTCTGCCTCAACGCTGGAGAGACTGCAAGATGAAAAAGTAGCCCAGATGTATTACAGCATCCTGTAATTTTATTACGAGAGTTACTATATTTTGTGGTCTTCTTTTTACCCCAGAGGCTGAAATCCAGATATTTCCTGAGAATCCCTGCTTTGATTTTTCCAAAGGAAAAGCTTTGAGGCCTTCACATTGCAAAGAAAGATTTGAAAAATGCAAGGCAAGTTTGCCACAGAGATTCAGAAAGAAAACACCAAAGATAATAAAAGGCACTTTATTATCCAGAGAGGCTGATTCATGTGTTTTGAGAAACGCAACCTGCAGTATTGTGTAGGGTCACCTCTGCCCTACTTCACCTAGGGCAATCACTCGTACCAAAAAAAAACCAATTACAAAGCATTACTACTCTTATTTGTAATATGCTCTGCTCCCTGGTCCAGACCAGCTACACAAAAGATAGAGCAATGGTCCTGTTTTCTGAACTTCTTGGGCAAGCCTACTGCTGATCGTAAAACACAGCTAACCAACGCGGCTCTTCTCTGGGGAGATCACAAGAGGTCAGAGGCAGCAGGTCAGAAAGTGATGCATTTTAAGAAACGGATTGTGCCTGTAGACATTCATAATAGTTGAAAGTATACAGAAACTCTGTGCTCAGACTTTATGTTCACATCTCTAGGTATTCTGGGGACTATCATCTAGCCATTGTCTTGGTGTGCACAGCTGACGTCCCTATTGCTATTTGCCCCTTCTTCAACGAGACAGAGAGATGAGAAATCCTCAGAAAAAATGAAGCAATTCGGGTTGGATAAAATGTCAAAAGGATGAGGCATTGTTAATCAAACCCACCAACCCCAGATGACAAAATACTGCATGACTGGAACGGAGAGCAGAATAGTTCAATGACATGGAAAATGAAACGATACGACAAATCTAACAAAACTGGCCAACAGTTTCCTCAATGTGTAAGCAAGATTGCTTTCAACACAGCCGTTCTCTCTCCACCTGTCATAATGAGTTTCAGAGTTGACAGTCTCATAAGTTTCATGGTTATGAGTTATAAGAAAATTTGATGCAAATCCTTAGACGGATTAAGTCAATCTAGCTTCACCCATTCATTCCCTTGAACCAAAATCCATTTGTTGCGGTTGAGGATCTGGCTTCCTCCTCCTCCACAACTGAGCACAGATACAGCTTCCTCTTACCACTTGATATAAAAGTATCTCACTCATAAAATGTGTGAGTTGCTTTTAACTGTGTTGAAGTTCATTTTGTTTAAGCATGCAGTTCTCTTGCCTGAGCACAAACAATATGTGCAGCTATAATTTTCTTTGTGACTAATTTGCCCTCACAGCTGTGGGTGATTAAATGGCTTTGCCATATTTGATTGGCAGAGAGGTAAGCACCTTTAAATACATTGTAATTGGGCTTTGGGGTTTTTTTGTCTAGCCTTGTTAAAAGCTTAGTTAACACCTTTCTTGGAGCTGACTGCATGAACACGCCAATGAAAAACTTCTCGGAGTTGTTTTGTAAAGCACAGCTAATTAATACAGTGAAGTACAACTGAGTTAAGTAGGAGAATCATAGGTCATAAATAAAGATAAGGAAATTGTAAGAGGTGTGACTCGTATGAGTGTAATTACCTGCTTGGGAGGCAGAGATTTGGGAGGCAGGAAATCCTGTGTCGTAATCCTCATTCCACCCCTGACCTGTGCTGCTATAGGCAAGTTGCCCTGCCTCTCCATCCCCAAACGGTAGTCACTCCATGAGAGTCACGTAAGGATTTATTAATAGAATAGACAAAGCATCTGAAACACTTAAAGTGTGGTTTAGGTACTTGTGAATATTACATGGAACAGATATTGTCCCAAATTACAATTTTCTGGCACCATTCTCCATATCCTGTTCAGAAGTGAGGAAACGGAGACTCACCACTTCTCAGTGGTTGCTCCTTTAAAGTTAAACAAATCTGATTTTTGTTACTTTAAAGTAATAGATTACAAAGCAGATTGCTAGAAGGGAATTATCGCAGTAAGGTGCATGATCCTGAAAAAAGTGCTGCCAAAGGGCTGCCGACAGCACAGAATCAAGATTTTGTGTCTCCTTCAGCCGGGAACAAGAAACCACTGTCAATCCTCAAAAAAAAAAAAAAAAAAAAGTCTCAGTTACTGACAATTAATAACCAATAAATCTGTTGTTATAACTCCATGTTAATCCAGACTTTTACTCAAAAGCAATGTTTATAAAAGGATCTCAACTCCCGTTTTGTAACATCTCACTCCTACAATAGACAGAGGAAAAAAAGATCCGAAGATGGGGAAATCCGAGAGGAAGTAAACTGGAGGTTGAGTCAGCACTGTAACCTTGCAGTCAGAGGGTAGATGTAAAATCCTGAAATGCGCACATCTGCTTCAGTGAGCTTTCCCGATCCAGGTCCAGATGCATTTAGACGGACGGGGGAGATTCCAGTCATCTCCAGGGTGTTCCTCAATATTCAGACCCCCCTGTGTGTGAGGCGTTTTTAAAAACACATCTGGAACATCTGCGTTCTCCCACGTCACACAGCGACTGCCAAGTTGTAATACCGGCTTGTTTATGTTGTCTCATTTAGTAACGTATAAGCTGTGCATCTGAAGTTATTTACCCACCTTGAGTCTGAACAAATCACCTTTCTAACCTGTTAGGGTTTAGCACGGGTCTGGTGAGAGGATTCCTGCGTGAGTTCCCTCTGGGCTATTGCCACTGGTGCTGTGGCTTTTGGGGCACAGGAAGAGGAAAAAAACCCGTTTCAGGTTCCTCCTAGCACAGTCTGTAAATCCTTTCTCTTTTCAGTGCCTATAATTCAAGGAAGATTCTTACCTCTACTTAATTAATTTAGGCCAAGTCACCTCGCATACATGCTTGACCGACCATGGCACCGTGGCTTCTCTTGCCTCTATACCTCTGTGACATCCATTCGCAAAGAAGTCCTGAATTTCCTGTTGGGGTGGATAACTGCACCTTTACCAGGCTGAGAAACAAAGAGGTTGGCCTCTTTCAGACTTTTCTGTTCTGAGTCATCACTAGGCAAACAAACGCTATGGTGAAGAAAAGAAACTAAGAAAATGTCCGAGCGGGACAGCGGAGCTGCACGTTGGTCCGTTAGAGCTGAAAATGTCAGGAAGTGCAGAAGGATAAGTGGGGATAGTTTTGACCTTCATCCAGGAGGAGAAATCAGAGAGGAGCCAGTAAAAAGTCAGGCTAATGAAAGGGGAATAGTTTTGACCTTCATCCAGGAGGAGAAATCAGAGAGGTGCCAGTAAAAAGTCAGGCTAACGAAAGGTATTTTGCCTTTTTTTGTTACAAAATTCATTTTGCCTGGGTACTCGGAAGACAATGACTGTGACAATACTACAGCTGCAGCAAAATGGAAACCAGCCAGGTCCCAGCTTTTGTTTCTGGCAAGGAGCTGAAGCACTTAATACCTTTGATAGTGTTTCATGAAACCAGGCGGGTGAATCATGAAAGAGTAGTACAGAACATGAAAATGTAAAAGTGAATTGAAGCATGTAAGAAAGCTCTTTTCACCAGAAGGTAGGTAAAGAGGGTGAAATGCTGGAGAAAGTTGACTGGTCTAGGGCTTACTGTTTTGAATAGTTGACTCGGATGAGGCAAGACTGTTTGGATCGGGAACATAAGATTGGAAGGCTGGAAGACTTGGGTTAAATGTTAACAAAACTAGAATTTATGAAACAGAGGAAGTTACCTAGCCCAGCTGGAACGTACAAGAGGAAGAACAATAGCCTTGCACAGATGTCAACACAGAGATCTCAGAGCTCTCCAACAGAAAAGCCCAGAAGCAGAAAGACAAGCACAGACCAAATTTCAAATCATTTGGGAAAAAAAAAAAATAAAAAAAAAAAAATGAGAGAGCTATACACATTGAAGCAAACAACACGAGCCAACACAATGTCTGGCATCGGGATGATGGTATGAAATCTGCACAGGATTACATCACTCTGCAAGAGCATGCCAGCAGCAGCAGGTTGCTCACAGCGGGCTCCGGGGGATGACAGCAGCCCTGCCAGCTCAGAGCAATGCTTTGTACAAGCATCGACTGCACAGCGCGCCGGGGAACAAACGAGCGAACGAAGCAAGGAAGGAAAGAAGGAAGCATTGTTCGGAGAACAAACGGGATATTTGCGCTCAGGTGTGCAAGCCAGCGTGATGCCAAAGGCCACTGGTACTTGGGAAAAGCTACAGCAGTAAAAGGCTGGCACGGGAAAAAAATCTGTTCTCGCTCTGGCTAGCTGATCGTCAGTAGCAGGGGTGCACCACCTTAAAGGAGAGCGATCTGGCAGAGGCTGAGCAGGACTACGGCACGGTGGAGGGAATCTGAAGTCCCTCTCTGAGCAAGGACTGCAAACACTGAAAGGCTTTGGGCAGGAGGCTAACGGCGTGTCTTTTGATTTTTGCTGTTCGCCCTATCTCTAGGTGAACTGGGAGCCGAGCTGGTTGAAGGGAAATGTTCAGAGTCACCTTAGTAAGGCTCTGGTCACAGATTCCTGGAGAGAAGTGTTTAACACTACCCACTGCAGGTGGCTTTGCAAGCATCTGCAAAGCTGGGGGTGGGCGAGAGGGCTGGCATCCAGGGACTGAATTCCAAAAAACTACAGGATTACCTCTAGCAAGAGGGGAATGCATAAAAAACTGCCGCGAGAAAGGTGACTTTGTCAAGGTTTGTAAGGCTACGGAAACAGTGGCGAGCCCAAGCCCTCTGTGTGAGACTCATCAGCCAGGGCTAGGATTGCTGTGGACTTTACAGGACCTCTGGCATTGCTCTACGCAAGACGCAGCTTTTTGTGTATTTTCATAGCAGCTGGCCACTCTTGGGGACCATCAGTAAGCAGCTTCTGCACTTAGAAGGATCAACTGTACACAAGCCATATCTCCGATACTGCATTCAGCCCTGTGTGTGTGCATTGCGTATCTGACCCGTGCAGGCGCCGCAGTTGGATCCACTGTGGCCACACGGAATGGCTTTCCATCCCACGGCACTCAGTTGACCAGACTCGATCTTCACGCACGCTGTGTAGACAATCGACATATGCTACAAGGCATATGGCCATAGAGGCCTTTGCTACGCTGCCTCGAGCCTCCCAAATCTTTATGACACCCTCGAGTACAAAGCGCAGCTCGCACTGTGTTCATGGTGGTGAAAAATAAGAGGTTTTGATCCAGTTCTGGAACTGTCATTTTCCAGTGAAAGCCAAAGCTTGTCCCTCGGGGAGTGTAGTATCGTGAGGGGCTGTGAAAACATGACAGATGCCACTCAGCCCACATCATGTCACGTTTCAGTAGTTCTGGACTTTTGTTTTGGGGCCTAAAGTATGTTACGAGAAGATTCAGCTCTTAATTTCAATGAAGGCTGCCTTTCTGGTAACCATTACCTGGCCTTGGAGGACAGAGAAGATCCAGGGTCTCAGGACAGCATTCAAGTACACAATATTTGCGGTATTTCAGTCAATCCTGCTTATGCCCGTTTCCAGCTGTCTTGAAGTTCCGTGAAAATCACCCCCTTCCACATCTTGACTTACTTCCCTAAACTTTGCCTCACCCCAGAAAAGTTAAGACTTCAAATACATGCTGTAAGGGGTTTCAGTTGAGACAGAAGAAAAATAATTCAAGGATATGCCAGTACTATTCCCAGAAGGACGGAAGGGGAAACTTTACGAGGTTATCCACAATAACCTGATGCCAAGCTGAGGCATTTCATGGCTGAGCCGCAGCTCGTCCTCCCAGAGCGCAGGCAGAGCTCTGGGTGCCCTTACAAGCTCTGCCGTCAGCCGGCATTTGCAAAGCAGGTAGGAGAACTTTCGACACCCACTTACCAGACATTATTCCTTAGCGAAGCCTCTCACGTCTGAAGCCTGCGCTGCTTCAGGAACATCTTGCAGGCATTACACAGGCTGTGTTAGTCAGTGACAAGCCATTAGATAACTGTGTGTTACCACCAGGAACAGAACATTTCTGTTAACGTTTCTTCTTAATGGAGAAAAAGTAGTGGTAACATTTCGAGAAGTGACACCCACACGACGCTGATAATGCCCATTTCTTTCCTAGTGCCACAGATTCCCGCAGCTATGGGATCCTTCGCTGTAGGGGAAGCCAAACGATGATTCAGTCCGCTCGATGTACTCCTGTTGTTCAGGGTGGGAGCGCAAGCCCCAGCTAACATGGCCAGTGACTCCGCAGGCACTGCAAGCATGGAATCTGTGTGGAGAGTTTTTTCCAAGACCCACAGTTATTGCAAGAAAAACAAAATAACTTTTTTTTTACTGACCACATCTGGATGTGGATGTGGATGTGGATGTGGTCAGCCCCAGGTTCTGTCCCAGTGTTGCCGAAGCAAAACTCTTTGTCCCATGAAGCCCCATCTAAACTCACTCTATCGCAAGTATGATAGCAAACATTTTGAAACACGGTTATTTTCGTTTCTGTGACATGCCCTTGGACTCTGTTGGATCAACTGCTGACAGAGTCAAGGACCTGGCACCAGCCTGGAGGAAGGCTTTCTTGCTTTTTTTTTTTTCTTTTCTCTTTTTACTATTTTAGTCACCTACTAGTATCTGAGCTGCAAACCAACACAGATGTGATTATCTCAGCTGTCACTGGGACGGAAGTGGCATTGTAAATAGATAGGATCCAGACCACATAGCACTTTAAAGATCCAATTGCAACACGCCGATATACAAATAGTAACAAATAGGAAACCACCGCAGCCTTTCAAGCATCAATGCAAAGCTTTCACAAGGACTATCACCATTGTCAGCTATTTCATTCATACCTCTGAGTACCATCTAACACAGAGTGTGCAGCAGAAGCTTCTTCTCAAAGCTGTGTGCTCAGCTTTAATGAGAAAAGGAAACGGTAGGCAGAAATAAAGTAATTGAACTGCCACAGTTATGGCAACCCTAAGAGCGGCTGAATCAATGAGAAGTGAAAAGTATATTATGGCCGATGCAGGTTTTCAAAAGGAAGAATGTTATTGAGAAGGGCACAGTTAGAAAATCATCATTAAAACTAGATTTAAAGGTATAAGTAAAGACCTAGTCAGCCTGAAGGAAATTATCTTCACACAATTAAGCATATACTTAATTTGACTTCTAAACCAGCTTACACTTAAGCAGTTTTCCAGTACGAGTAGTAGTTGTTCTTATCACAGCAGATGTTCTCTGAAATTTTGTGTCAGCATCCACCGTAGGTAAACCAACCTGTCTATGGAAAACAGTTCTTTTTACAAAATCATAGGGCTTTTGACATCCAGAACAACTAAATAAAACATACGTTTTGCCTATCTTTGTGTATTTATAAGTGACTGATACCTACAGCGCATCATCTGTAGGTAAGATAGTCTTGAATGGCTACTTAATTTTATATTTGCAGATATAGTATCGTTAAGTCAAGTCTGATTCTGCTAGCTACCCTAACTTTGCATTTTGTAGGATTCTTACCATATTTTCCAACAAGTATTTTCATTTCAAGGGAGCTTTTCAGGGAGCAAGATGCTTCTTGGGGTGAGTAGAGCTGGCAATACTTTTAAGGTAGACTTTAATAGTAATCAAATCACTGATTTTGCTAGACTTCTCTGAATATTATATGATGTTTGATTTACTTATGTAATAACTTACAGGAGTTGATTTTTACGTGTTATGTTCAAAACTGTAACTTTAAGTCCCGCTAAGTTTTTTGTATATTTATTAGAATCAGAACTAGTTATGAATAGAGATAGGTCATTCTTTGACTCTTCCATTGAAAGCTTATCAGCAACAAACTGTATTATATAAACTCCGATGTTTGATTTTATCAGTCAGATAACTGAAGTACATGTTGCATACTTCAGAGCCTAATGTTACCAAGCTGTACAAAATCTGTAAACAAACCACAGAATTCTATTAATGCAAATATTACCGTGGGTAATTTTCCTTCTTTTTTTTTTTTTTTTTTTTCTTTTCTCCTCCTCCTCCTTTATAAAAGTGTATGAAACACAGGCACCTGATCGAAGGACTCCCAAAGACTACCCGGCGAGGGCGTTTTGTTCACGTGCATTTCTGAGTATAAAACAAAAGAAGGTTTATTCCATTCTGCATCTCCAAATGAAAACTAGGTTCAAATATGTTTTGAAGTGCCAAAGGAAATTACTACTTGGGAAGAGTTCAGGCCACAATCTTGTCTTTGTCTTGTAAGGGACACCGGTTACATGCACTGTGCTGACCTCATTGACATGACCGCGTCGACTAGAGGAGCTATCCTGTGATTTTTACAATTAATTTTCCTTGTATGGTGCAAACGTATCCCATCAGTATCCTTGTCAAAGTTCCAGTTTTACACCTGCGTCCTCCCTCAGGCTGCAGCTTGAGACAGAATCTCACACAGGACAGTTGTGGGGAGGAAAGTTAGGTTATCTAAAAGATGGATATCCACATCTATACCAGTGCATTATACGTCCTTTAGCACTGATGGTCAGAGACACCTCCAGAGAGCAGTTCTCACTCTAAGGTAAACAGCTGAAGCAGATCGATGAACTGCCCTCTGGAGATACTTGTTGCTGTCCTTTATCTATACAGCCAGCTTTAGGCAACTATTTAGGTGGTGAGATGTACCCCAACTTCAACGTCTACCTGATTTTGAAAACAGAACGGAGCCATTTCAGCCATTTAAGCCTTCCCGATGTGGGAGTCGCACACAAAGCCTTTGGTGGGATCCCAAGGTTACTGGTAATTTGCAGCTTCCTCAGGACTGCAGCCCGACCTCTCCAGGACTCAGCGCGAACCCGAACAACCTGACACCCGCTCTAGCGTACGCCTCCCAGCTACTGCTGTAGCCAAAACGGTCTCTGACTGTGCTTGCCGCTGTCTCAGGGTATTCTGATGGGGCATGGTGGGGCCATTCTGCCAACCCTTTGCCACCCAAAAATAGTCTTACGATAATAAAAATGGGAGGTGCAAGGGGCTTTGTTACCCATTTGTGTGAAGACAGCTCGCACAGGCGCCAGTATCTGAAGTTCAGCTTGTGCCGTATCCAGCTGTTACAGCACGCTTTTCCTTAACATTTTTTTCACCAATATACCGCGTCTGGCACAGCCCAGTGCCTTTTCCGAGGGGTGCTGCAGACCTGATCAACTTTTCCACACTAGAGCTTACATGGCTGTTGCCACACACCTGGAGCTGTTACGAGGCACAACTTAAGAGAAGCTCAGCCTACGGAAATGCTACAGGGGCTGGAGATCTGGGCTGGAAACGACGTGCCGTGATGGGAGCTGGTGGGAACGACGTTGTTACCAGGCAGCCCTGGAGCAGCGCTCATACCCCTGCTCAGAGAGCTGACCATCAGATTTCATTAGCTCCTCTGGCTGCTGGAACAACATACTCTAATTTCGAGTAGAAAGGCACCGACTCCGTTTTCTAGGACACGCACTTACTCTGCTCTTTCAATCCGAGTTATTCGCCCTTTGCAGTCTAAACCACTCTAGACTTGTGGATGAGGGAATAGTTAATTTTTGAAGAAGGTGACACAGGGCAGTAGCTTTTCACAGGCCTGATCTCCAACAAAATGATATATATTTTTTTTCACTGTTGATGAATTTGCTTTTTTAAGCTCATAATTATAGGTACTATAACCATTTACCTTGGTTTACTGCAGCTTTATAATACCCAGTGTGATACACTTTAAAAAATGGACTAAATTCAGATTTCAGGTTCATTTTAACAGCAAGTAAAACATTTGGCTTGCAAAACTTGCCTTTCGGTAGGCTGAATGTGTTTCCGTGCTAGCAGCTTCCAGGAAACTCTGAG
The DNA here is from genome assembly GCF_929443795.1 of Astur gentilis. Taxonomy (NCBI): domain Eukaryota; kingdom Metazoa; phylum Chordata; class Aves; order Accipitriformes; family Accipitridae; genus Astur; species Astur gentilis. The sequence goes on from NC_064892.1 coordinate 4,967,579, forward strand.
GTTACAATTACAAGAAGTTAAAACTGCAGCAGCAGAATTGTTAACTGGAAGTCAGAATTTCCTTTATACCATTCCTCTTATGCTTAGTGCTAAGGGGCTAGCTTAAATACTTTGTTTCTTTTCTTGTTCTGTTACATTGTTCTGGTATTTCGGTGACTTTTTTTCTTCCTGATCCTAACCTCTTAATTATTTGTTCTTCGGTTGGGTTCCTTTACCTTACACTGGATTGTCTACTTAGAGCAGCATTTTCTAACAACCTTCCAGGTTATGGGACTCTCTCCTTTAAATTTATTAGGGATATGTCCAATTCTTAAAACAGGTTAAAGACATTTTTTGTATTCCTTTCCAGGCTTCCTAAATACATGGTCAGTAATCCAAAGAAGAATGTAAGCAGGAAAAGTCTGTGATAAGAGCAATAAAAACAGCGTTTGCTCTACGGAACAAAACTGAAGCAGACTTCACAGACTAAAGGAAGGGAAGGAAAGAAGGTAACGGGTGGATTCAGTTGGAAGAAAGACACGGGGATTTTTCTTAAAATAATAATTTAGACAATGAGAAACTATGAGTGAAGGTCACCAGAGCATAACAGAAAATCTGAAGAAAGAAATGGAAGCATGATTTAATAAGGCCTAGCAAACAACGAATCTAGGGATGATACTGCAAGACAGATGGTATCCCAAACAGATCTGTGCTCTGCAAACTCAGCTGACCCCTTTTCTTTAAATTAAGATGCGAGGAGATGACCCCGAGAAAGTGAGAAAGTGAGAAAGGACTGAGCTGGAATGCTGGCTGAGAGCGCCACAGGGACAGAGGACAGTTAGCTTGATCCGTCTGTTATTTGAACATAGATCTGAAAGATCATAGGATTGAGCAACCACGCTGAGGAACGGAAACAAAATTTGTGTCAGGAGAAATGACACACGAGGCTTTATGTTTGCTTACTTACTATATATGTAAAAGATAAAAATAATATATATATGTTTATATGGTTGTTTGTAGAGCAAATGTGAGGTTCACAGACAATTTGTCACTGCCGCAGCCACTGGAACGTGCCAGTAAATCCGTGGCCCCGTGTCTCCTTACAGCTGCTTTTATATTTGGAGTATAAGCCATGTTAGCTTCTGAAGGATTTATCAGTTTAGAGGACAGCTGTGGATTGCTTAGGAGAGAACCTAAGGATGACACGGCTCCAAAATAAATCTGTGTTTGGCTGCGCCATCTCCCGACACGTGAGACTTTTCTACAGAGAAAAGTCTTCCAATGCAGGAGACGGATCCTCCCAGGGATCTCCTGCAATTACTTCCCCACTCTACACCACAGGCTTTGAAAGCTTCTTTCTGTGAATTTTTCTTGTCCAACAGAAAAAAGAAGATAATATGTGGATGGATGAATAGATGGAATATGTATTATTAAAAAACATTCGAAACATTCCAACAGACACACTCTTTTTCCATGAGAAAAAAACCCCCACTTTATTCACATTGCTTTGTAAGCTTCTGGAAGGCTCTTTGGTGTGATGGTTGCTATAGATATTACTACCCAGAACAAGGTAGCTGTAGCTTGCAAATTGACAATAACCTGATCGGTTTGTTGACAACTTATTTTGTTCACACATGCAATTAAAATTAAATGTAAGGACTGTTTGGTAGTTTTTGGAAGACAGAAGAGTAAAATCTAAGGAATGTAAATCCTCTGTAGCAAGCAAGACCAGTTCTGAATGTAAAATGCTTTTCTGTTTATTTTTGGGTTTTTTTTCTGTGTGGTGGTTTGTGTTTTTTTTTTTGAAACAACATAAATACATATGAAACAGCACATCAAGGAAAACCTAGGAAATCAAAACTAAAATGACCTTTTTCCTTTGTCCTTGCAAAGGAAGGCTGACAAATGCTCGCTCATGAGCTTCCATTCATCATGTTTCATCGGAAAATAGGAGACAGTAGGCACCTTGAGCTGGTCTGTATTGATTCACGCACAGGGATCCTCCTCCAAGACCACTGTGCTTAACAGCTAAGCAAATTCCACCTGCCCTTCTAGGAAATCTGATTTTTATCCTAAGTCACATTGGTCATTGGTCACATTTGAAGTGTTTCAGATAATCATTTGAATGATTATTTTGACTAGATGTTGCTTTTTGGAATTTATAACCTGGTGCAATACTACCTAAGTCCGTCGTATAGTCCAGGATTGATTAAGAAATATTTATCGTTATTTCTTGGAAAGATGTCTGAATTTTGCCCTTCTGTTGTGTACTAGTCATGATAATTTCAGCATTCGGTTTTACGATTTTCTTATTCACACCACATCCACAAATTCACTCTTGCAGCTGTTCCTCATGTGATTATTTCTAGTAGTTTCATTGTGGTTACCCATGTGAATAAGGCTTATTGTTGTGGTATACCATCATAGGCTACAAATATGCAAAAATTATAAAGAGACAGGAAACTTTCAAACCCTTTAAATAATTTCTTTTGTTTTTGGATAGGCATCCTTTTTTGGTTTTGCTTGGGTTTTCTGTTTTGTTTCATTTTGTTTGGTTTTAAGATTGCCCCGCAGCTATTTAAAAATAGCTTTAAAAATTTTAAAAACTGCTTCCACTGATTTACTTTAAGTAAGTCAACCACAGAATAGCAAGCAGTTTCAAAACCTGCCAAAACTTTAGCCAGTAAAAATTAGTAATTATGCAGTTATTTCTATTAGCTGCATATTGTATAAAAATATAAGTATCTATACAATCAAATATTGTCTAGAGTATTTTATAACAGTATAGGACATTTATTTGTGACAGTGTAACTGCTATTATTATTATAGATGACAGAGAGATGAACTGGCAAGGAAGAAAGAATAGGAACAAAAGTCTAGTATTTTGGAGTATGTATTTGTACTGGAGAAATAAGCTCCTAAATACACTACTGTAATGGATACTGAACAAGCATGCACTATACAAAAAAAATTCTGTCTTCCTCTTCTTGTGAGCAGCATATGGTGAAAACTGTTCTCTGGTGCCAGCAAATATCTCTGCTGCATCAGTTACTCTGCCATGGAGATAAGAACTATGAGCTTTTGGACTCACATACAGTGTAAACAATCACTGCTTGATCACTTTGCTGAATACATCTCACATCCTATTACTTATTTCTCTGCTCATGTCTTGGAACTGTATCTAAACTGACCTCAAAACACAGAACACTTATCCAAATCCTTTGTGTATGAAGAAGTTACCTACTCAGAATGAAAGAAATGTGAGCTATGCCAAATCAAGGGAGTAAGCAGGCAAGTCAGGAACAGAGGATCTGTAGTCATAAAGACTACTTTGAATTACAGTGTCTGCAGGATACCTTTTATGTGTTAGGGGGTTATCAGCCATCTTCTCCATGCTGCTCCTAGTTTAAAGCGGGTGGGGAGTCACAAATGTTAACACCGCAAGAAATATGTTACTGGTTTGTGTAGTAAGGGTTGTAGTCTCATAATAATAAATATTGCACCTGAACACTGAAGGACCAGAATCATTCTGCAGTTTTAATGGAAACATCTTTGACAACATCAAGAAAGACTGATTACAGATAAGAAATCCGGGAATCAGCATATGGTCTGGCTTAGCTGGAAATCTCCATCGCTCCTGAGCAGAAAAATCCTCTTCTAAAGGCTACAACAACCCTTATGCTGATAATAAAAGAAAGACGTGTCCCACGGTATGCACTTAAGCAGCTGCTGGTGGCCATGACATGACATGAGCCATCTCTTAGAAGTACACAGCAACCCTAAACAGCAGTTCAGTGAAAACTGTGAAATTGAATAAACATTTTAAATTGTAGAAGTTAAACTCTAAATCATTAAAAAAAATAAATATCTGAGTTAATTAGTACAAAACCCTATGCATCCATTTTTACTTTTGTTAAATGTAGCCTTCATTACCTCAGTTTAACACAAACTATCTCAACTGAGTTTAGACAAACGTAAATAATCTAAAACAAAATCAGAGTAGCCACTTAGAAGTTCTGCATCGATTCCTATCAGGTTTAAAATCAGACATTTGTAGTACTCCATTGAAAATAGAAGAAAATTATGTAGAATTCTGTTGACATTACATGACTAACTCCCCAAAAGATATTACTAATACTCACAGGTAAAGTTCTTACAACTAACACTGAAGAAGGAGTATTATCCTAGAAGCCTGAATTAAACTGATTAATTGACTGATAAACTGAAAGAAGCATCATAGTTGTCTTATGAGTCAGTGGAAAAGGCAGGAAAGGAATTATTCTGTATCCTCCTGAACTTGCATAGGAATTTATTTACATAGAACTATAGTTACCCTAGTTGGAGTTTAGCCAGGGCATGAGCAGCAACACCACCTCTGCTTTTAAGAAAAAAGAAGCTATATTTATGCCATGCAGCAGTGCAGAGAGAAATTTAGTTGCTTAAATTAGTCCTGTAACACCTCTGCTGAACATGAGAAAGATAATTGGAAAAATGAGCTTTTTTAATTGCACCCGAATGGCTAGAAAGATCACAGAGCATTTACTTGGTCCTTCCTCAAGTTTCTGTTGGCAGGGTTGCAATAATTAAGCCTAAAATGGAGTTACACTGAAACTGATTACATCATTCTGCGAAGCAGGTAATGCATGTAGTTTTATGAACAGTAACATGCTGGAAGTTACTGAGAAACTTCCACTAAATCTTCCTGCCCTTCACCACATGATATACCCAGATTTCCAGGTAAGGAATAAAAGAGTATTTTTTGCATTTCCATTTATGAGCCACAGAGACACACATACACATACGTGCTCTTTCTTACTCTTATTATCAAAGGAAACAACATCCAAGTAATTTATGGTTTATCTGCTCAGTGCAAATACAGATTTCCTCTACCTTACACTAAATAGCCAGCTTCAGGTATTCAAATTTAAGATGAATAAAAGACTTTGTAGACCTGGGGACACTGACTGACAAAACATGGTGTTATCTTAAGAATGCGTATTATGGATTTCATGGGGTATATCAGTGTTGTAAAATCAAAGTAATTTGTAAATGTTTGTACCTTTCTGTGCATAAATTTTGGCACACTGTTATATTCCACTGGAAAAAAAAAAAAAAAAAAAAAGAACTAGAAGCTGCTATTCAGAAATATCTGTGTGCACTGCTTGCATAATATTTGGAAGGACAGATGAGCTGCATCTGGGAAAAAGTCAGTCTTAGCCAGACATAGAAAAACCACTCCATTATTCCTTTCAGGCGTTGGGAGAATTTTATAAAGGAGCTCAAATGTACCAACTCCAGCACATCACTGGATGGGTTAGTATGCTTGAAGATGCTTCGCCATCCATCAGCAGTACTGTTTTACTTTAATTTTTACAATTATACAGAACTAGTTGCTCATTTTAAATGAAAATACTGATAAAACGCTATCAAAATGTAGCTTTTTATGCTTCTGCCTTTTAAAGCACAAAAAAAGGAATGCATCTTACCTGGATTTTAAGATCCAGTTTTAAGCTGTTTATTATCCGTAAAACCTCCAGAGTGTCTGCATATCTAACATTTAGTAAGTACTCCCTTGCTTCCTCTATTCTTTTAGCACTTACTCTGACCACATCATTTGTTATGATTTGGCGGCCATTAGCTCGTCAGCTCTTTTCCTAACTGAATGGATTTGTAGGCCAGAAAGGTTATTATGATCATCTAGCCTGACCTCCATAGCAACATAAGCAAAGAAATTTTATATCGTGAACTTTGCTTTGAGTTCATAATTTGAGGGATGACTTAGAGCCCAGGACTCAGCAAAGATATTGAATCTTAATTTAGAATTTGGGAGACAGAGTTTAGTGGGTCCCTAGGGATATTATACCAAACAACCCCTCTTGTGGCTAAAAGAAAAGGAGCTTGTGCTTATTCTAAATTAGTGTAATTTCACCTACCAGTTACTGGTTCTCACTGTCATCTTACCTGACAGATTTAAGAGATTTCTAATATTTGAACTTTACTTTTTTTGCAAATCCTAGTACGTTATGATCAAGCTTTTGTATAAGCTAAACAGATGCTTCTTCAGTCTCTTGCTGCAAGGCAGATTTTCCTGGCTTTTCCAGTTCGTTGCTTATTTGTGTTAAAATGCAATACCTCTATTTCAGTGATAGTTCGATGAATGCCATATATAACAACAACTTTATTACCACTTCTTAATATTCCTCTGCTTTTACATCCAAGCTTTGTACCATAAGCATGAATCTTTTTGAGTTGTTCATAACCACACTATAACACCTCTATAATTTGACTTTAAAATATTCTTTGATCTTAGATGCCTTTCCACTCATCTGTATTCAAATAAACAGTTCAGTAAGTCCCATTCTACCTGCCCTGCAAAAAAAGCAGGCTCTACTTCAGAAGTAACATCTCCCTATAAATATTTATGGCTGCAGATATGTTATTAGTGATTATTTTATGTTTTCTTCACATAAGTTGATAAAGATTATGAATAGGATTGGGATAAATCCAAATCATTGTTGTACTTTGCTAAACAGGTCTCCATGCAGTGACGATTTTCAAGATATAATTACTTTTCAGATCTGCTGGGTAATTTTTTTGTGTTCAGATAAATACATGTTGCAAGTTTTGTATAAAAATATTTTTAAATAGAATATTGGCACTAAATAGAATATGGCATAATGTCATCATAGAAGCTCCAAACTCTGCAGTTACCTTTGCCAGGTGAAATACTAATCCCTTTAAACAACGGGCCTAAATTCCAGCAAATCCTGCTGATATTAGAAACTCAGTAATTCTTTTAATTCCTACACATGATTCTTATGTTTGACTTTCATGATTTTGCCAAAGGTTCTCGTCATGTTATTTTAGCTCAAATACCCTTTTGCTTCACATTTCTAACAGGCACCAAAATCAGTTTCTCTCTCTCATTCCTGGAACAAACACAGGCAGGTTCATTATTACCACGAATCAATCAGAATCCCCCAAAATTCCGGGACATGACTTAGTTGGTCCTGAATGTTTATACGTTTTTACCTTTACCCGTTGCTATTTAGCATCCTTGCCAAGTAATGATTGAATAAAACATTTGCAATTACATTCATAAAGTATTACTGCATTATCCAGGTTTCTATTGAAGAAAGAAAAGAAATTCTTCTGTACATCGGCATTGTTACTGAAAATTGTGTATTTCAAAGTAGCAGGGAAACCATGCTGCTGTCGAGAGGTTTTTCTTTCTTGATCCATTTTTAAAAAATGTTTCCCCCTTATCCTTTAGGCAACGAGCCAAGACTTTTCATTCATGTATTTAGCTACTATTATTCATTCTCATTGTTCACAACTGCTTACTTACCATTTCTGCTTATCAGCTTCCATAGTTTTCCTTTTGTTTTATACATGTATTAATCACTCCTTTAATTTTCTTGCTTTAACTGAATGTGTTCAGCTGAAAAGAAACGTAGATGGTTGTGGTAATGTAATCCTTGGGGTATCCTGTACAGTCTTCCTAAATAAACTACCATTTACCTATTTGATGTATTTTTCCTATGTATCTCTATCTATATGGGTATCATTCAGAGTTTTCTCCAGACTTGGAACACTGTCCCTTTTCCAGCAAAGCTGCATCATATATATATGGGAAATATTTATATATAGCAAATACAGTTAAATTATGCCACTTTACATCCAAGCAACCATAAAATCAGTAGATTAGACTTTTTTTGGTCAGAATTCAAAGCACCCGAGTGCTCTGAAAATAACACATGATTTTATTTTAGAAAATGATCATCTATTATTTATATAAAATCTAGGGCATGTTTACTTATGAAGGTTTGAGATCTTGACATACCCTACAGATTGAGATTAAAAAAAATAAAAAAATATGATCCTAAGATAGCTCATTCTAGTTACTCCAGCTAAACGTTTACAGAGCTGCTCATCCAGTTCTGTATTCAGATAATCTGTCTCATTAGTATCAATTTTCTGATTTATCGGCCTAAACATTGACTCATAAACACACCAGCTCTTGGATTTGTGAAATCAGGAACTCTAGCTATCTTTAATGAGCCTGACTAGCCTCCCTCTCTGTGCATTGTCTTTCTTAAAGAAGGTACAGCCTAGTATGAATGCTCAAGTTGTGACAGACGACCTACTAAAAAACCATAGCTTATGCATTTGAATAAATGAGCCTTTGATACAGGTCTGCAAAGTATCTGCAGAAAGATCCTTCACCAACAAAAACTCCCTCGGTGTAAGCCAGACATTCATATATTTGGACTTTGTAGCCTAAGTCTTTCTGAAAGAACTGCCTCAATTATTTGGAATCTTATTAGTTACAGATGTATCTGCGAAGCTTCCAAAAGCGTAGGCCCTTTCTCCGGCAGGCATTTCTTGAGTATGGACCCTCAAATACAAACACTTTGTGATCTTTTTTTCCCCACCTGACCCCACCTTGTCCACAGCACGCGGTGGCTCCCTCCGTCAGCGGTAAGCTGTCTATTCAGGTGCAGAAAAGTGGTTTTAGTTCATATAAAAAGATGCCCGAGAAGATAAAGGCGTGAAAGCCCTAATGCTCTCGACTGCTCCGAGCTTTTTAAATGTAGTCGCAAGGTGCCTAACGCCTGTAGCCCTGCTAACAGTACTGCTAGCCAGCCTCTCGGAAGGCATTCACAGCAATTAAAAAAAGCTATAGCCACACACACTTTCACACAGCTGAGCACACGCGTGCAACTTCACCCACAGACAGAAACCGTTTGCGGGAAGAAAACCGTACGAAGGAAAACCTCAAATACGAAGAAGCTTCGAGCAGCGCTACCACTTCCCAACTTCTTTTAACTTTTTCGCTACGCCACGTGCCTGTACCGACGCACGTACATGTTTCTATAGATACAGGTACAAGCAGGAGCAGCTGGCGCGGGGCCCAGGCAGGCAGGGCACCGCACTGCAGCCTGCCCAGCTTGCGCCGTGTTTACCCCCGGCCCTCGGAGGCGACAACCTCATGCTCTGGCCGCGCTCTGCCGCCGACCTGCCGTTGACTGGGGTCCCAGCAGAGCCGGGGGCCGGGAAGAAGCGGCGGGGCCCTCACGGCGGGGCCCGCCGCCGCCGGTTCACCACAGGCCGCCCCGCCGTGAGGGCGGCGCCTGCCCGGCAAGAGGCGGGAACATCCGGCTCCAATCGAACCCCGCCCCTCACCTTGGCCTCGGGTCCGCGCTAAGCCAATGAGGGTGGGGAGTCGCAGCCGGGCAGGTAACGGGGGGCCCAATCGGATAAGGCGCCGCGGGAACAGGTGGGGGCGGGGCCGCGCGCGGCCCCGCCCCTCTCTGCCCGGCTCCACCCCACCCACCCCCCACCCTCCTCACGCCGATCGGCCTCCGCGGTCGGCGCCCGGGCGGTCTTGAGGTGGTGGAGGGTGGGGGCGCGGCCGCGTCGCGCGCCGGCTCCGCGGGGGAGGGGCTTACCTGCCGGAGTCAGCGGCGCCGGCTGCGGCAGCCGCTGGCGGGGTTCGCGCCCTCCCCGCCTCCCGCCGCCGCCGCCGCTGTGTGAGGGGCCGCCCGGCGGCCGGGCCGGAGAGAGCGCGGAGGCAGCCATGGCACTGGTGGCCCCGGAGACTCGGAAGTTCACGCGGGCGCTGAGCAAGCCCGGCACGGCGGCCGAACTGCGGCAGAGCGTCTCCGAGGTGGTGCGCGGCTCCGTTCTTCTGGTGAGTGAGGGGGCGGCCCGTGAGGGGACGGCGGCGGCGGCGGCGTCCCGCCGGGGGGCCCCCGAGCCGCGGGTTCCGGCCGGGGTGGGGGAGCCTCCACCGGGGCCTTTCGGGAGGGGCAGGCGGTGGCCCCGGAGGAGGAGACGGGCCCTTTGATCCCTCCCGGGCCCGCCCGGGCTGTCACGGCGGCGGCTGGCGGGGGGGGGGGGGGTTTGTGGGGAGGGAGCGGGAAGGAGGTCGGCGCGGCTCCGCGGCGGGTTTGCGGCTCTTCGACTCCCCCGGAGGCTGCTGCGGGCGGGGTGAGGTGCGGGAGCAACCGCAGGCCGGGCGGGGACGCTGCCAGCGGGCAGGCGGGCGCCATGGGATGCGGCGGCCGGCGGGCTGGGCTGGGCTGGGCGCTCCCGCCCTTCCCGCTGCAAAGTTCTCCTCAGCGTGAGGCGGTGCGGGACGGGCAGGGCGAGCGGAGCTCTGCGGGAAGCAGCGGCCCCCTCCTCGCTGTTCGCTGCCTCGGGCCAGGTGGAGGGGCCTGCGTGTGCCTCCTTTTCTCTTCTTTCACCTGTGGAGCGGGTGCAGCTGGCGCTTGGCCTGACTCGGCTGAAGCGCTTTCGCGTGTGTGGAAACAGGGGTGCAGAAGGGATTTTTCGTCTTGCTACTGCCTGCGGGCTTTACAACTAAACCCGCGGTTGTTTTTTTTTTATTGTTGTTGCGTCGTACGGAATGAAAGATGAGCGCTGGCAAGTGTAGTAGGAATGTTTTAATGCGTTGTTTGTCCCTACTGTCTGTGCTGTGCTAGCACATGGTAGCTGTTCTTGCCAGTTTGCAATCGGGTGCATTAATTTAATTTAAACTGCTGAAAGTAGATTTGTGTGAAGGTGTTAGATGGTGAACTGAGGCAGCTGGGACCGAGAGAGAGGAGTATGGGTTTTTTGGCCTGGCTGTACCCAGGTGACGACATCTTAAACAGCCCCAGCAAGATTTTTCAGCGCTTTTCTCTTGGGGCTCTTATTCATGGTATGCATTTGTTTTCCGTGTGGTTTTGTTATCTCCGGGGGGAATGTTTTAGTAAGCCCTTAACTTGGTGTAAGTAGAGAGTTTTTGGTGCTGGGATTCCTGATGTTGGAAGCCGATCTGTCGTTCGCTTTTCACTCTTGCTAATGCTAAGTATGGTCACGTCTAACTTTTGTAAACTGCTTGGCAGAACACCGTTTGTCTTGTCATAGCTACGTGTTGCGAGAGTAACCAATGGTGTAGCTGTAATACAAAGACAAATACCTTTCTTTAATAAAATGATGGCCCTAAAATTAAATTAGTCTTTATTTAACTGTGGGTCACAGAATAGATATTAGAAGACCTAATATGCATAGCTCGGGGTCCACCTGAACACTGACAGCTTTCCAAAGGATGCAGGCACATATATGTGTAATGAATGTCCAATATATGTTAACACTTCTCCAGGGATCAAGGATCACTTTCCTGGGGAGAGTGGAAGAAGGATACATATGTATTTAAAAATATTTTTCATATTGAGGAAGCACGAAAGGGATTTAGGTATTTTTGTGACACAAATAAATGTTTCTTCTGCAGTAATCGTCAACCCTGCCCTCCCCGCCTTCCCCTTTAGAAGGTTTGTTTTTTTCCTAATTCAGTTATGATTAGTGTCCTTGAGATGAGTTGGAAAATATTTATCCAATTCTTTAATTCATTCAGGTTGACCAAGTACATAATAGGATGGTATTTGCTAATATTCCAGGTATTTTTGCCACAACAGCATATTTTGCAGAATTTTCAGGAGGTGAAAGAAGTGATGGTGGGAAGTGGCATACTGGCTCAACCTTATTCTGGCTAAGGTCTTCTGTCACTACTTTAGAAAACAAAAATAATCACTTGCCATTCGTGGCAACTTAACATTCATGTCAGGTTTGTGGTTCTTTTCTGTTAGCTTGATGCATGGAGCAAAACTTCCATCTCTCTTCCATACAATCTTGTGCTAAAGTTCACCTTCCTGTTTCAGCTATATTTTGCCCCTGCTGTTATGTCTTTCCTACTGTCATAAATGCTGTTCATTTTGTCACTGAACTCCTGTCTTCCTGATCACATACTGTTTAAATCATGAAATAAAAGGCTAGTGATTGCAGGTTTACCTTTACCTTTTTACCTTGTCTTCTTGTCTTTCTCCTTTGAATGCACCGTAACTCTTTTTGTTGAGCATTTGGAATGAAATTGTACTTTTTTTTTTGAAAAAGGAGGTGTTTAGGTGGGGTAGTGTTTTTTGGTTTGTGTGTGTGGGGGTTGTTTTTTGGTTTGGTTTTTTTTTTTCTATAAAAGACTTCTTAACAATATTTACTCCTATATGTTTGACAGGTTGACCTGTTTCTTAGCTGATGGAGTTTCTGGACTTCATTATCTGAAAAATCTCTTAGGCTGACCTGATGAATGTAGGATTCTTACCAGTATTATAGTGGTTGTGGAATAATCTATTCAGATCCATGGCTTTGAAGAAAAGACGACCCACTTTCTTTCCTAAGCTGTCTCTCAAAGCTCTTTGATAGAGCACCCCACCAGGATTTTTTTAACTGGGTTGTCAACAAAATGTCTTGCTTAAAACATCATTCAGCATTGGTAACTAATGTGGTCTTACTGTCATCACTTGCTTATGAACAAATACTGAAGTTTTCCGATACTGAAAAAATACAGAAGCTGTTTGCCATTGGCTAGGCTTGCAGTGTAGAACCCAGAGGTAGGAAAGACTGATTTCAGACTAGTTATTCTTGGTGGGTGATCTGTCCAGATATGTAGAACCAAATATTGCTTCTGACTGTACATCTCTGCAGCAAAATGTACTGAGCAGTGATGCAAATCATCCAGTCGTTACTTACAGTAACAGATAAAAGTGAACCGCTAATACCTCTGAGGTTGTATAGATTCTTTAACTTGTTATTGTTGCTACTGTTTAAGTTCCATCCATTTTTACTGTGAACAATGTATTGCTAGACTTAAAAAAAAGGCATTTCCCATCTTTAAATGAGGCTTATTAGATCATATTTCTAAAATATGCTTGTCTTTTCTGCTCTAATAAATGTTCCTAGGATCATACTGATGAAACAGGACTGAAAACAGCATGTCAGTAGGTGTGTATCTCAAATTTTCAGATTAGTCTTCATTGCAACTAAAAGTCAGAGATTTTCAGCCAACTGACAGACTAAATAGCTCAGCTGAGTAGTAAAAAAACATTAAGCAGATGTGGTTAGCCAAGCTAGTTTTCATCACAGAATGAAGCAAGCTACCTTGTCAGCATTTGACGTCTCATACATTCCTTCTGTTAGATTTAGTTTGTTGAACCAACACGTACAGTTTGGTTGGCTGAACTGAAAACTTCTTATCTGGCAACCAGCTTTTCACTGTGGTATTATATTATCTTGATTATCCGGGTTCAGTTTTTGCTATTTTCTGCTTGACAGTAGCATCCTTGTTGAATATCGTCTTGTGCATTGTTGATGTTGTTTTGACTTCAGGCTAGCCATGTGACTTAATGTGATGCCTCTGGCCACCCGAATACATTTATGTCTGGGGAAGAAGACTACAGGGATGACAAGTCTGTCTCTTAAACCAGCACTCTTACCAAGAGCAATTTTCAATGCAATTTTAGTATTACACATAATTGGAAGAGGTCTCTTTAAGTGGTGATGAGTTACCCAAAGCATGTTGTATACAGATCGGTAGCACTGCTGGAGGGATATGTGGTGTCTTGTTCAATGATATGTTAGTGATAAATTACCTCAGTGACAAAACAATGTGTTCCACCCTATATTAAATTAAGCTGACACTTACAGATAATAAGCAATTAAGAGAATGTTTGGCATACCAGATTTGGTCTGCTTTTGCCTAGCTGTCAATAAAATGACATTATCAAATATGCAGATGATGAAAATGTTTAAATATACCAAATAATGCAGCAGAAGTTGTTTCCCCTGTGTTGAAATTAACATTGTACAGAAGAAACTGGAGATAGGGGGAAAACAGGAGGAAATCTGAGTGATTCTCAGATTGTTCTGTGCAGTTTTCCTTTTTGATTTGGATGTATAAATTAGGTTTGAGTATTTGAAGGCTGAAATCATCACATCTTAATACAGTCTTGGGCTTTATATGTTATCTTTGGGTACCTGGTAAAGCTCTTGAGTTCTAAAACTCTTTTAGAAATTCAGCTTTTCAGATGTGGAAGAAAATCAGTATATCATAAAGACAATGCTTGGATCTCCGAATGGCTCTTGATCTCAAACTCACTGATGTTCTCTCTCTCTTTTCTTTTTTTTTTTTTTTTTTTTTTTAAAGAAGACTTATTCTGGATTTTAATGGGATGTCAGCTTTGTCTTTCCAATCCTGATCTCTGCTTTCTGAAAATCTCAACTCCATAAAAAAGACGGATAGGTGCACTCTATGATATATTATTACAATGTATTTAACAGAGTTTTTTTCCAAGAATACAGTTACTGGGAGAATTATGTAGTATTAATTTTGGTTTGGTATTTTCATTTCTTATTGCTGTATCTTTTCATATGCCCTGGGCTTGTGCACTTTTCTGCAAAGTGTCTTCTCTCTATATGATGAATGGAGTATTTGGAACCTCATTAACTGTGAGATTTCAGTTGCAGTGTTTGTGTAGAAAGACATAGTTGATGGCTTGCTTTAGGAAAGCAGGAATTCAGAAGTGGTATGTAATGCTGAAGGGATGAGGGAGGACTGGGATATTTTAGAGCTGATGGGTATGGGAAAGCTGGAAACACAGATAAAGCTTGAGCTTTCTGTAAATGGAATGTGAAATTGCATACGTTAAGAAATTTGGAAGAAGTAAATTGTTACGAATGGATGAGTGAAAGCAGGGAGACAATAACTGACACTCAAGATTTTAAAGGAAAAAACCGTTGCTGACAATGAGCATCATCCCAACACATCTCGTCTTGGAGGAACTTGATGCGAACGCTAATGGTTATTCAGTCACTTTGTGAACTGTTGAACTTTCTCTTTACTTGGGGGGAACAAACCTGATACTCAACCCTGAAGAAGTTAGTTGATGGTATGTACCACTCACCTTTCCTAAAGGAAATAAAAATTGCCAGAGTATAAGATCTTTCTGATAAAGGTGCTAATTTTATTTCAGCAAAGCGCATGTAAAAACCTTTTTGATTGGATACAAACCACTAGCAAGAATAGTACGTGTTATTTCTGGCAAGTCTGATACTGCTAAGAAAACTTACTGGGTATGATAGACATTTCTGTGGTTGTGAGGATTCAGAGTCTGGACTATAGCACTTAAGTTTCTACTAATAAATACCATTAAACTTATTTGAATTTTAAATGTGAGTAAGCTTCTTGTTCAGAAAGGGAATGCGAGGTCGGGGAAAAAATACAGGACAGCTAAATTTTTGTGTGAGCAAAAATACGTTTAACCATTCAACAACAAGATCATCATTCCCAGTAGCTGCACCTTATTTCCTTATTATTTTCTGGAACTTTTTCTATCTCACTAGATAAGGATAATTAAGTTTAAAATAGAGGAGTAAATGCTTAAAAATAGTTGCTTCTAATACAGCAGATGTCAGATGTAGGTTGATGCTGGATTGGGCTTTCAGTTTTTGGTGGCAGCAGCTCTCATGCAGCACAGAATACCACACTATACCTTCTTTTTTTCCTCTCTTCTTCCTACTCATGCCCTTTAATACTCAATCAGGATCACATATTTGTATCTCAATAGAAGTGGAGCTCGTTACACCTGAAACTTAGGAATTTCACAACTCTCTGATTTATTTTTTTTTTTCCCCATGTTGAAGGTCTTGTGCAATAAACTTAAAACACATATGTTTTATAACATAGTCATTTGGTTATGCTGCATTGTGCTTCTACTCATTTTCAAAACCAGGCCTTTAATGTCAACTGTTTTTCCTGTTGCATAGGCATAGATGTTCAAGTTACTTTTAAGCATGTATGGTTATTAGACTGAGTGGCCACTTGCATGTGAGTAGTGTGTGCCTGATATTAGATAACCATCGGATATACGCATGTATAGGCAAACTCAACAATTTGTGGATTTGGCAGTTTTACTATATATTTGTATTTTTGTGGTAACTTTAAGATTCTGCCAAACTCATGCATGTTTGCTTTAAAATAGTAAGGAAAAATTACCGATAAGTCATTGAAGCAAATAAGGGGAGTTCTATTTTCCAGGTAGCAGGAAGCTTGATTGTGTCCTTCTGAGAAATGTATTGCTTATATTGCTTTTAGTTAATAATTTCTGTAACTGTTAGAGGTGATTTGGTGCCAGTGGCTCTTTATGGAGCTAAAGAAAGGGTGTAACGTCTTCAGCAGTGGTGTCCAGGAAGCTCTTATTTAGACCTGAAATTTCTGATGGCAGTTGAAGAACTTACCTAGTACAGTGATCTTAAAGAAAAAAAAGGAAAAAAAAAAGTAAATAGTATATATTAAAAAAGTACATAAAACTTTCTTCCTTAGCTACTGTTTAGTTTTGATTTTGAGGTTGACTTCACTTGAGGTAGACACTGAAAGCAAAACTCCTGTATTTGAAAGAGGGTGAAGGCAAATTCATTCTTCCTTGCTCCCCCTTAGGTTGTCTGTGTCTGTGAAAAGCATTAATTATGCAAGGTAGAAAAGGCATAAAGTTGCACAAGTAGTCCATGTATTACACAATGCCTTTCTCATTGAAATATTTTGGAAATAACTTATATCTAAAGATGAGAAGATATTCCAGTAATTCTGAGCATATAACTTATTCTAGACCTTAATTTAGAGGATAGATAGGTTTGTGATGGGGGGGCTTACATTCTATCTTACTCCAGAGGCACTGATGTACTTCATACCTTAAATTTAATAATCTGTGAAATAGTGGTAGGTATCGCATCATGAGAAAGCTATGCTTTTGTTTTTATTTTTTACTGTAAAGGCCCTTAAAGTTCTTTTTGTGAGAATAAAAGTGAGCATATATTTTCTCAACATAAAGACTTACTGTAATATTAAAAAACCCCAACAAACCTGTCTCAGAGGCCTTAAAAACCAACCTGGTTAATGTTATGGACAAGATTTCTTGTACAAAGTGAGGGCCAGAATTTCATTGGTGCAATGGACTCTGCTTTGGAAAAAAGTTTACTAGATGTCTAAAGGTCTTCAGAAAGTTGAGCAGAAGCTCTGAAGGGGGTTTTGTGAAGAAAACTGTTCTGAAGCACAAAGGTTTGGTCAGAGGAATCCAACATCTGTAGCTGAGGTTGTGTTCTACTGCATTCCCATTGTGACTGGTTGAGAGAAGGAGCAGCTTTGCTGTGGAAACATTAGGAAAATAAAATTCTTAATCTGACTGCGGAGGTGGGGGATGGGATTCTTTGGTGGTGTAAGGATGAATTACTGTGTCTGTTAGAACAGTTTGTCATCTCATCTGTGCCCCGTGAATCAGATGTGAGAGGAGGAATGGGGAATCCAGATACTGTCTACTGCGTTCTCCTGCTGTGTTCAGAGATTGCTGCCTGGTTTGGAGGCACAGGCAGTTCAAGTGAGGGAAATATGAGAAAGAAGGAATCAAGAGCCTTTGTTGAAACCTCTGTCTGGATCCGGCACCTCAGACTGGTGAAACGAACCACTCCATTCAGTGAGTAGTGCTCCATTTAAGGTAGTGGTGTTGCCTTGGGGCTACTGGTGCATATCCAGAATTAAAAAAAAAAAAAAAAAAAAAAAAAAAAAAAAAAAAAAAAAAAAAAAAAAAGGCAGCAGGGAAGATCTCTCCAAGGCATGTGGTGTGAAGGGGTGCTGTGGTTCTCACACAATCACATGCTGGCTGAGGCTGGAAGGGACTTCTGGAGGTCATTTGGTTTAATCCTCTGCTCAAGCAGGGCCACCTAGAGCTGGTTGCCCAGGGCTGCGTCGAAACAGCTTTTGAGTATCGCCAAGGGTGGAGAATCCACAACCTGTGCCAGTGCTTGGCCACCCTCACAGTAAAAAAAAAAAGTGTTTCCTGATGTTCAGAGGGAACCTCCCATGTTTCAGTTTGTGCCCATTGCCTCTGGGCCTGTCCCTGGGCTCCACTGAGCAGAACCTGGCTCTGTCCTCCTTGGCACCCTCCCTTCAGGTATTGATATGCATTGATGAGATCTTCTGAGCCTTCTCCTTAGGCTGAACAGTCCCAGCTCTCTCAGCCTTTCCTCATAGGAGAGATGCTCTGGTCCATCATTTTTGTGGCTCTTCGCTGGACTCTCTCCAGTATGTCCATGGCTCTCATGCTGGGGAGCCTGGAACTGGACTCTTCCATGTACTTGTTCTGTAAGGTGTTAATTTGCTTTTTAAGAACAAAGTAATCTTAGCTCTGTGTGCTGAGGAAGCAAGCAGATCACAGGCTGATTCAGACTGGAGTACTTGCTGGTGTCAGCGTAAATCCAGTCCTTATCTGGAATTCTAGTTTTAAGCCTCTGGGCCGAGGCCAAGCTTTGGTTTGGGGAGCTCTCTGAATAAAAAGGCCTGTTCCCATTAGAGGACCAGCTGAAGGAAAGGATGTCAGCTAGTTTAAGAAGGAAATCTGTTATTCAGCCCCTGGAATTGACGTGTAAAAAAGAACATCAAAGTTCTGGATCATTTTTCTATCTTGAGACAATGAGGAGGAAGAAATAAGTCAGTTGAGGCTGAACATTGTCTGAAAAATCTGATTCACAGGATTTCTGTGGAAAGGTTATGTAAAGTAGACTTTGTTATGGACAATATTGTCAATGCTGGTAGTTCTGGAAGAAATTACAACTTTATAATTCAGAGCACATCAAGGAAACATGGTTTAGACTGGCTTTTTTTCTCCTAACTGCTTTTGTAGTACTCTTGAAAAAGTTTCTTCTAGTGATGATTCTAGGAAAGAATACTAGAAATTAAAAAATATGGGACACTAAATCAACAAAACCATTCACTTTTCAAAATGATACATCACTTTTTTCAACTTGTTTGAAATTTTCAGGGGTGAATAGATCTGTGTATAAACAAGTTAAAGTCCCTACAAGTTGAAATCAAATAGTGCCTTTTGAAGTTTCTTCTACTAAGAAACATAGTTGTTTGTGCAGTGGGAATATCAAGTGACCTCACCTAAAATTGACTAAGCAACCAAAATCTGCTTTAAAACCCCACTCTTCCCCCAACAAAACAAGAACCGCCCACAATGATTTAAAAAAAAAGTAAAGACTTAAGTGTAGTCATAGCAAAGCTTAGGAGGAGTAATGCTGATCCAGAGCTGCTAGAATACAGGGAAGCCTGTAATATAGATCCATCAGTGTAAATAAATAATCCTTAGCTATCCTTAGCTGCTGCTTTGTGTACTTCTGGGTGCTTTTTGATACTCAGGTGTAGCTATTGACTTAAAAAGAGATGGCATGTTGACAGATACTGATCTAGGTTTGGAAATTTGATGCACAGACTAAACTGCTTTTAGTACTTCCAGGTAGTCTGTGGATGGGAAGGAGTTATTTGGTGAATTCAGAGGTAAGGCAGGGGTTTATGTTTTTACTACTATAAAATTAATCCCCCAACAAAAAGCGACTACACGTTATACTCAGAATGAGTAACGCTTGCATAATTTTAAGTAGAGAAGGCATTTAAATATCTAGTTACATCAGTGCAGAATGTAATACGTTGCAATTTTTGTGTTATCTAAGTAAAATGTAGTTGATTTCAGGAGCCTGGAATTCAATGTAACTGAATTTGTAGACATTTAATTTGGTTTCAGCTTGCAGATCCAGAGCCTCCACCACCTTTGGATATTTGTGTTTTGACATTAAGATATACAATCTTGCTACCTTAATAGTTACCCAAGGCACAGCTGCCCTTCATATGCTGAAAGGATTACTGAACCATACATGAATAAGAAAAACAGAAGGTCCACAGAAAGAGCTGGGTCTTTTCAGTGGGAGAGGCAAAGGCTGGTAAGATAGCTCGTGGTCTCATTTTAACAGGTTTGTCAAGAAATCAAGTCAAATGCAAATGCTAGCTAGTATTGTGGATATTAACATATAGAAGAGAGGCTTTGGTTTTCAGGTGATGTTAAGGTAGTTGTCCATTTTCCAGTCTGATTGCATTGCTAATGCTATTTTGTGATCTTTGTTCTTTAATGTTGCATAATGGTTTTTGTATCCTTTCATTTCAGAAGAAGTACTGTTCTTCACCAGGGCACTGATACTGACAGAGAATCTGCTTGCACTTCACTTGATGCCTTTCTAGGCTCGTTTGTAGGCATGGTTGTAAGTGACTACAGCCAAGCAATAGAATGATACAAAACTGAAGCTTTGTGAAAATAAGATTGAAAGTCACCTCATCTAGCCTGTTTCTCACTTGCCGCAGTGCAGTGATGATGAGAAGTGGTATTTCAGACCTCTTTCTGCCAGGCATATTTGCATGCGCTGGCACTAATACTTGTGCAATGTAATGTCATCTGGTTTAGTAGGTGGTTTAGCTGAAAATCATGGTAGTATGTTTGCCTTTAAGGAATGTTCAAGGAGGCTTCACTCTTACTGTTTGCTAGTCGAAGAGGGATTTTAAATTCATATTGGACCTCAAACGTCAGTAAATTTAAAAAGAGCATTCAGGTTAATGAAGAGATGACACACATCATAATTATTTGAAGGTTGCTATTCTAGTTTCCTTCAGAAATTGTCTTGGGATTCTTGCTTGCCAGGCTTGTTACCACCTCAGAGATACTTGCCTGGTATTGTATGTGGCCTTAGATGGCTGGGAAGAAATTAATATACAACATTATTGAGCCAGAGCATACAGCATGACCCAGTAAGTTTTTCCTCACATGAAATGTGAAGTTTCTAATAGGAAAAAAAATAAATCCTACTGTATACAGTCTTGCTGGTGAAGTTCAAGGGACAATACTTCCAGCATAATATTTTGGCAGCTAATAGTCTGCTGGAGGGGAAGTTGGAGCTTGTTCCTGACTGAACTAGGAACAAAGGGAAGGAGAAAGATCTGAACCCGAGTAACCTCCATAGAGGGATTAAAAGTATAAAAGGATGAGTGAGCCCTGAAGTTTCTGCTGCTCTTCTCTGAACACAGTAAGATTGCTCAAAAACTTCGTTTTAACATGTTTTTGTCTGGTCTGCTGTACTGTTGACCATTATTTATTCTGGCATGGTTTCACCTGTGTTTCTGAAAATAATGCCCTATAATTAGCAACTTGTTCTGTAGCTCTCTAATAATAATAAATTTTTGTTGGTTTTTTCTTATCAATCAAAATTTAAGAGCCCAGAATACTCACTTCAACTTCAGAAAGCTGAAAGTTATGTGACCACTAGATGGAGTCCGGTGAGCATATTTCAATACTAGAAATCCTATGCTATCGCTTGAAATGTAAAAAAGTTAAAAGGGCTAGGTGTTTTGTGTCTCATGCTTAACAAGATGTTCATTTGTTCAGTTTAGATTGGCTTGGACAACTTCCTAAAGTTCTTTTGATTATTCTTGGTATGTCTATCCCCAAGGTATACTTGAGTAAGTTTGAACTTAAGATGCATGCTTTACTGACAGGTCCCAGTGCTCATCTGTGGATGAAAATGTATTGTTACTCATGTAAAAATGGACTTGTGAGAAGACTGACCTTTCTGCAGCTCTCAACTATGTGGCCTAAGACTATTAGCTAAGATATTTAGCATGTTGTAACTAGCAGGGTTTTAAATTTGTGTGCATCTCCATCAGCACATACATAATACCATGTATTCCAGATTTGCAATAGTATTTCTTGGGTTGCATCACTTATGCCTCCTTCCCACTTCTCTAAATGTATAAAAGGCATAATAGACACAAACATTTCCTTGTTTGTCGATTAAGAGAAACTTGTGGTATTAGCGAGCTATGACAGCTTCCTTGACTAGATAGGACAGAACTATATCTTGATCCAATTTTCATAAGCATTTTTTTTTTTTCACTTTTTATATGATCTCTGACATTAGGGGCATCTTGTATGGATGATAAACTGCCTCTGGTCTTCAGCCTGGTGGCATACTTAGTGTTTCTAATGTCATAGTAGTTTTTTGTTTCTGTTGGATGCAAATCTCTTCCTATGGCCTTGCTAAGCATGCAGAATCTCAGTCAAAATTAGATGGGAATCCAAACATGTTATTCTCAAGACTACTTCCTGGAGTAATCATACTGGCTTTCTTCTGAACGATGGAATTCCCTTGGAGATTTTCTCTGTCTCTGTGGTTATTAATGTGGCTATCCAGTGTAGTGCCACAGAATTATGGAAACATACAGGTTGAAAGGAAAAATCTGGAAGTCGCCTAATACAATCCCTTGCTCAAAACAGATCTGGTTAGAGGAGGTTGCTCAGAGACTATGCCAATCTGGTTTAAGTATCCACAAAGATGGAAATTCTTTAACCCCAGTAGTTGACAACCCTCATGGTTTAAAAAAAAATTTAAAATAAATCCTTTTATGCAAATGGAATATTATGTGTCTGTTGCCTCTTGTCCTATGACTGTACCTTCAAGAAGGGTCTGGCTCTATCTTCTCTCTGCCTTCCTATTAGGTAGGTGCAAACAGCAATAAGATCTTCCTTTAGCCTTCACTTAAGGCTGAACTATCCAAGGTGTCTCAAGTTTTTCTCATACATAATATGCTGCAGCCCCTAAACCATCATGATGGCCCTCCGTTAGACTCAGTCCAATATGTCAGTATCTTTCTTGTACTGAGAAGCCTGCTCAGCATGTTCAACTTGCTGTCCTACAGGATGTCATCCTTATCTACTCATTCAGACCACATCTGTCTAATTTGGCTACAAGGGTGCCATGGAAGACTGTCAGAAGCCTTGTTTTACTAACATTATTCAATGTCCGTTGCTATCTCCTTGTCCAGAGAGCCAACCATCTCATCACAGAAGGCAAACAGGTTGGTCAGGCATAATTTGTCCTTGGCAAATCCATGTTGTCTACTTGGAACTACCCTCTTACTCTTTATATGTCGGGAAATGGCTTCCAGGAGGGTTTGTGTCGTAATTTTCCTGGAGACTGGAGTGAATCTGACCGGCCTGTAGTTGCCAGTATCCTCCTTCTTGCCATTCTGGAAAGTGGATATAAGGGTTATTAAGAATAATCCATATCCAAACAGACACTCTGCACTAGTTTTGGCAAATCAAGTGCTTAAGAGCTTTACTCTTAAGATGGGGTAAAACTCACTGTTGTGGCCACAAAGCAGCTTTTAACACAGTTCCTTCTTTGCAAAGAAACATGAGTTCTTGAAGAGAATTACCTGACAAAGCTCTTCTGTGAAATTTGCATGAAGCAATCATTGCAGAAACAGTCCTTGTGGCAGAAACCAGCACTTGAATTTTCTTCTTCCTCTTCTCTAGGAACAATCCTACTAAGTATGAACTGTTCTATATACACTTCTTTTCCTTCTTGCAGGGTTATTGGGTCTTTAGTTCTTTCCTGCAGCATAGCTTTATCAGGCAGAAGTGAGTACATTGGCTTTGATATACTAGCATCTGGTTGTTAAGGCACTCCAAAGAGTGATAAGTGATGTTGATTTTAATCTCTTCGGGCTGAGGAGACTTTAGGCCCACATCTCTAGCATTCTGAGCTGCTACACAGGCAGCTGCCAGATGGAAGGTAGTGCTCCACCTACAAATACTGTAATGTTTTGTGGAAAGCTGAATTCAGTCAGAATGTGTTAAGATGTCTAAGGAACCAGATGTTTGCTCCTCTCAAGATGACATCAGTTTGGGCACATTAAATATCAAGGACAACTTTGTAGGTAAAAATTAAAGTACCTACTTCTAATGTTTTAAGAGATTAAGGATATTTTTGTGGCTCTTATGTTAGGACCTAGATGCTTGAATCCTGCCTGAAGTATGTCTTCTGGCAGATATGGACCTGTGTCTCTATGAAATATTTTGCTTTAGTGATGGCATGTCTGAAGGCAGAATATCCATGTTGTATGTAGTAACACATTGGATTTGAAGGTCTCCCTAGTTTGATCTGTATTCTCTCAACTGTTCAATTTCTGTCTAGGTGCCTCTAAGTTCTCATTTTGTAAATGAAAATTTCATAGGATCCCCTGAAGTTTTTAAATCAACCCAGGTAATGATTCCCTAAAGACTTCCATCTTCATAAATGTTAACCAATGTCAAATGGAAACTTGGAAACATTGGTTAGAACTGTCTGATTTCTAGCACACATGTTTAGTTTGTACCTGTGTGATTATGCTTGTTGGAACTCATTTGGTTGTCTAAGGGTTGCTTAACATGTTGATTTTAAGTCCTCCAGTTCCCAAGCGAAATGTGATTATTAGGCATTTACTGTAATCAGAGGAGGACTGGTGGTTAGACCATTAAAGCAATTGTGTAACTGTATTGTTAAACAGTTCCCAACAATTTTTTGGAGGCAAACTGGAGCTTCTTCTTTATTACCTGTCCAAGAGAGCATGTCTCAAAAAGATATGATTGTAAACGACTTGAAGCTAACACAACTAAATGAATCTTTTTTGTCTTTGGGAATCTCATAGTGCAGTCAGTACAGATTCAATATAGTGTATATAGCAAGGAGGGGCTTGTTGCTCCCCGTATAAACAGGCGGTTTGGCTTAGGGATGTCATATTTGCAATATATACTAATTCACATAGCTCTTCCTAAGTCTGCATGCATTCTGGTGCAGACCCTTTTTCACCAACCAAGAGAAGACAGGCATTAGCAATGTCTCCTCTTAACAGCCTTCCTTTTCCTCCCCTAACCTCTTCCTTATGGAAAAAGACCTTTTCTAACCCAGGCTCAGCTAAAGGCAGTTTGCAACATCTAGCTTGCTGCTCATATGATGTACACTCTGGGCCTGTTAATATGTTGATTTTTTTGTTCTGCTTTTTTACCATTGGATAAAGATTTTTACCTACCGTAAGCTGTCTTTTAGCTCTCTTCAGTTGGTAGAGAAAGTTCTGTCAGACCCTTACAAGAATTTTTCCAGCCTCCTGTTTCACTTTGAGATGTAATACTGTAATGGATAATATTACATTGCGTCACATTTCCATCTGGACACTTACTGCTTTTGCAGTGTGGTTGCTCATTACAATTGCAGGAATCATTAAATTTCAATCTTAGTGAAGCTGGAAGCTTGCACTATGCACCAAATTAATGTCTTAGGATAAAGTCTGCTTGTTGGCAGACTGCTTTACATTGCATACTATTCAGATTTCTTGGAATATTAATATTTAAGCATATGGTCAAGCTCCTCCTCCCTGTGGTTTCTTCCCACCCCTCTTGTCCCCTATTTATTTCTCTTCCAGGCTCTATCTGGAATGCTTTTTATGTCATTGTTGTTACTACTGTCTTGATCCAAGTCCGTTTCAGTTGCCTTTTCTAAAATAGTGTAGAAACATGATGCTAAATTTATTCAAGATATAGTCAGAATTAAATTTGCTCTTAATTGGTTTTGAATTGGAACACCTCCCAGGGTCACTTCCAACCTGACTTAGTCTATGATTCTGTCATGTGTTTGTCTATCCAGATGAAATCTTTCTGTCTTCCTCTTTCTCCAGGTCCTTACTAGTGTTTTGAAAGTGAGGTCATTCTCTAGGTATTTGAAGGAACTGTCTAGTGCATGATAATTTGTTGTAAACTGACTTACTTTTCTCATATTCTCTTAAGGCATGATCTATTTTGTTTGTTTGTTTTGTTTCTAGAAACATTTCCTACTGTGAAGTCTCTGAAATTGCACAAATCCCCATCTAAACAGTGCTTTCTTTTAATGTTCTCTTAACTGTTGATATCCCATTTGGAAACGGAACTTTGTTGGGCCTCTATAATCCTACATTCCAGATGGGAATGAAGTGGGCTTCTGCACTAGAAACAGTTAAGTTGAATGTATTTTTTGGGGGTGCCTTCCATGGTAATTCCCATGACTCTTTTCCCTTACATGTTTGCAAGGATATCTTTATCCAACTTCAGTGAATGGAGCAAAGCATTTCCCTCACTGACCTGCTTTTTCAAAGAGGGTAGAACAGGTAGAGAGACGGAAGAAGGTATAGACACATTGCTGTGCAAGGTTTGTGGTTATGTATGAAGCATCTTTGCCCTTCAGGGTAGAATTTACGTTAAATTCTTCACCGTTACCTTCTTTATTCACCCCCTGCAAAAAGCTATTCCTTATTAACAGACCTGCCTTAACACAATTTGTATTTCTTATAATATATGGAATGTGCTAACTGCTGCCTTTGAGAATCTGGGACTGGCAGGAACTACTTGGATCACTGTCAAATAATGATTTTTTTTTTTTTTTTTTTTAAATCAATGTGTCTGCATGTCATTATGGTGTATTTAGGTTAGAAATGTAATGAAAAGCATACTGAGTTGTATTAACTAGCCAGATGTCAGGGAAAAATGTTAATAAATCTTAAATATTTATTTTGAATGTCTCATTATAGCATGCAAGATAAGTTAATTTGCATGGGGGCAAATCTGTAGCTGACATCATTAATCTGTTTATTCCCTCCATTCATGCTTCACTTAAGTCCTTTTAGCTTGTTTTAACTCCACTGCAACAATTTTGAGTTTGTAAGTTCACCCTTTCATCCAGTTTTACAATTTGGTAAGTAAATACATCTCAGTGCTTTCAGTTTAGCAGAAATATAAAACTGACCAGCAATCTCTGACAGGGTGATTGATACTGCTGTGGTGTGGATTGGGACAGTTATTTACGCAAATTCCTTGGCTTTAAAAGTATTTAAAAAAAATTTGACAGTTCTTCTCAGCATCAAAGATATGTACATACTTGTATGACAGATACCAGTACAGTATGTGGAGTAGAATCCTGTAGTGATAAATTCATTCAGTACAGGTGTGATTCACTATAAACCCAAGAAATTTATGTATTTTAAATTTAATTCTGTGTTCTTTCCCCCCCCCCCCCCCCCCCTTTTTTTTTTTTTTATGACTATTGACTATTTGCAGTCAAGGACTAGATAAAGTCAATTTCTGGCAGGTGGGAATTGACCGATCACTTTGCATGACAGGAAGAAAAGAAAAAAGTAAAGACAGCCTTCAGCTCCCTTGCGGTTTGCCTGAACTAATAATAGCATGCTGATAACATATAGATTTGATTGAAGTAGATTTGTGTAACACATTGGGGTTTTTTTTCCATAGCAGCAGTGATTTAAGAATTTTCCTCTCATATTTTGAGTGTTTTATTTTGAAGTTTTTTGTTTTAAACACTAAAAAGCACATATAGGTCAAGCAAAGAAATGTTTGCCAGTACGAACTCTGTGCTAAGCATTCTGGGAGAGTGCTTTCTTGCAGCAGATGAGGATTCTTTGTGGCTGGCAGCAGAAACTGCAGCAGTATCTTTGCAGTTTCCTTTCATCTTTGATTATGTTCTAAGGATCTCTGAAATATAGGAGCTCTTTCCCTGACCCTCTGGAATATCTTTTCATCTCTGTTGCGGAGTATAGCACATGAAAGCCTTCTATCTTCTACAGTTGAGGTATCCTTTGCTTTTCATCACCCTCTGATTTTTGTCTTCTGCGGCTAGATTTTTGGCAGTGTTTGGCTTAAGAAAATAGGATTACATTTCAGTAGCTGATGGTTTCTAGTCGAGGAACATACTAAATGTCGGACGTAATGAAGATTGTGCAAAGAAATATTTCTGCGAAGCACAGGAAAATTATTCGAGTCGAGCAAAGGAAGAAGACATTCTGCAAATGCAATCAGGGCTGCTAGAAATGCAAAATTCAACAGATTTGGAATGGGTTGCACTACAAGTGTGGTTCTGTTTAAAGGCATTCGTACAGTTTTTGAGAGAAACTGTGGTTATATTTGCAAACAGCAAGGGGAAAACAATGCCCTTGAATACACAGCATTCAGCTTGCCAAATGAAGATTCAGGAATATTGATTCATTCATCCCTGGTAAATACAAACTTGTTTCATTAATAATTTTGTCTGCTAATTGAAAGCTAAACTAAAAACAGGATACCGTGTTTATTTAACATCTACTATGTACAGACATGAATATACCTTGTCCTGATATTGTAGGATGTTAGTGCATGTATGTGACATGTAATACATGTGTGCATGCAGCTGTAATGTTAAAGCTTAGGATTCATATTCGTTATATCATTTAGATTTGTACTAATAGCTCTGAAGAATTTGCTCTCCATAAACAGGATTGTTATAGAAGATTGTCTGTTGTTAGATCTTTCTAAACATACTCTTGGAATATATTTGGCATTTCAATTGAAGAACAACAGATGATTACGTTATTTGGAAAAACGAAAGAATGCATTGTTGGGAAAACAGTAACCCAGGATTTGAGGTTTATTTTTTCAGATGGACTTGAGTACTTTGTTTTTGTTTTTTTTTTCCTCTGAAACTATTCTATTTCTGTTTAGCTTACTGAAAGGGATACAGGAGCATTCTAGAAGAAAAAAAAATGGTTAAAGGGAGTGATAACTGTTTTCTGAACCTGTTTTGCTCTCAAAGGCTTTTTTAGGTGTTGCCTGATGCAAAGAAAACAGACTTTAAAGTGAGACTGTCGTCTTTGTACCCCCCAGGTTAATGACGCATTTGTGCGTCAGATGTATTGCATTTAGGCTTGAGGGGGTGGAATTGCAATAGCTAATGTGCACTGCTTGCTTCAGAATTTGGCTAGTTAAGGATTTAAATATTTATTTAAAATAATTTGGGGTTGCTTGTTAATTGCTTTGTCACTGGCTAGATAGTTGGAATAAGAGGGGTGTGGTACACTGAAATAACTGGCCAGATTTTGACAAGCTTGTAGTGCCTGCTGGCATACCCACGTGGTGCAATTGCAGTTATGGAAAGCCTTTAGAAATTTCACAAAGCTTTGTTGTCTTTATGCTGTTCATGTCCTTTCTTGCTGAACTCAAATATAAGAAAGAAAGGGGGGGGGGGGGTGTATGTATCTGTATGTGTATACCTATATGTGTGTATATATATGCACACACACATACACATAGGTATTTATATTTATACACATGAATACACGCACATAGCTTTCCGGAAAGAATACAGAATAATCTGAGCTGTCTTCAGATGCTTAAAATAATTTGTAGTATGTATATTACCCTTCATGATAGTATTGCATTTTATAAATTCTTAATATGGTTTGATATTAAAAATAAAATGGCTTCCTCTAGGTATTAGAAGCCTTTTTACAATATTAGCCATTTTTAAGTTAGCCTCATACAGATGGTTATTAGACATTTGTTAAACTCTGGGCAATTAATATTTTCAATAACTTTTGTTCTCCATTGAATTTAAGACCTAACACCTTTACTGGTCTTAAATTCTACATATAGTTACATGAGTGAACAAAGAAATACTTTTTAAAGTATGTAATATGAATCACTGTAACCTAGAGGTTGCAGTGAAAATTTTTCATTTTTTTTTTTCTTCTTCTTTGTTTCATGTGGTATTGTTCCAGCAATAATTTCTCTTTAATTTAGCCCTACAGAATTGGTTTGCAAACTGGCAAGATTAAGTACAAAATATGCTTAGTCTGCCATTTACAATCGAAGTTCCACATTGGTCACTTAGGATTATTTTTTTCAATTCCAAAATTACTTTTAAATAATGATACTGTTTTCTTGGATTTTCCTGTCTGGCTTTGTCACCTTGGTTTAACTGGAATTAGTGGATCAAGATAAATTTCTTCCTGGGATAAATACCTGCAGGTTAGTATGGAAGAATGTGTAGAATTGAGGGCTCAGAATGACTTCCTGCTCATTGTACTGGACTAGTGTTGTCCCCAAGAACAAAAGTCAGAATTTTACAAGGAAAAAAAAGGGGGGATTTCATTACAAGGTCACACTCTTGATAATCAGAGCTGGCACTGGCCATCACTTTCTGAGATGTTGTCTGAGGCTGGGGAGCAGTTGCTACTGACTTATACCTGAAGAGGGGAAAGCAGGATTCTCGGAAGAGGGGGAAAGGTACTGCAGTCCTGGCAACAGTGACAAGTGATTTTATGAAACTTGTCTAAGTATATACACAGAACTCTTAAATTATATGTTTTTTGTACTCTTTGCTATAAAAGCTAATTTGTCCAGCTTTTCCTCCTCTGAAGAGGTGGCTTTCAGGAGGAGAAATACCTTGCTTCTTACTGAGAAGCCATGCAGGGAGGTGAAGACTACAGGAATCCTCTTCAAAGAGAAGCAGACTACAGGAATCCTCTTCAAAGAGAAGCTGTATGGCCAAGACCAAAAGAGAGTAGCAGTGTATCACTTCCATGTGTTTTCTTTTATTTTGGTGGTTGTTGCAACAGGTGCAAGCGTAGGGGTGTGGCTTCACCTGTTTGTGCTGTAACACATATTCGAGCTGCAATTTCTTACCTCTGTCTTTTTGGCTATCTGGTCTATTTAGCTATTTTGGTTCAAATATCTCCTGATACAGAGCTGTTGTCAAAACACCAGTGAATTTCAGGGAGTCCTTTAATTAAGGAACACATTGATTCTCTTGCAAAACCAGTGTTGAAAATCTGTGAAAATTTCCTGTGAACAGAAAGCTCTCCGGAAGTAGTTCTCCTTGAAGGAAAAATCTCCTGCTCTGTGAAGAAATAAGGAGGCAGAAATAGTTGATTTAGCATACACTTTTTCTTAGTTTCCGTGTAATCATCAGGAGGTTATATCTAAATTAAATCTAATGAAAGTTTTATTTGAGCAGGTCTGCTATTCTAATTGCTTGAAGGAAAGATAAAATGAAGCCTGGGTGAGAATGTCTTCTCAGGAGTACAGTTTATTTCTATCCATCTGATGTCATTCAAACTTGCAATGAAAGTGCCATATCTTATCTTCGGAAACATTTGTAGCCCGTCACATACACTTTATCTTGCTAGAACACAGCATTTTTTAGGGTCTTTAAGTCCACACAGATAAAAATAAATATTTTAGGTAAAGATTATAAATGTAGTTTGGGATGCTATTAAAAGTTGCACCAAAATGAATGAAAATATTTTTTTTCAAATGACCACCTAGGGCATATTTATTTTCTGCAAATATTGAGAAAGCATTCTGATTTGCTGAATTTTGTAGTAATTTGAAGTATACACTTTCAAAATATTAGCTTGTATGTTTGATCTACATTACTTAGTTTGTTTTGATTTTCCTATGATTTTTTTCTTAATCCATTCTCAGCATGATATTTCATGTTATTTCTGCTGTGTTTCAGTATCTTAGAGTTAGGAGGGGTTTTTTTCATGGCCTTTATTTTTATATTAAAATTCCATTTTTTTTGTAATTATTGTATAACCAATGACTATCTGAGAGTGAAGTGTTACCGTAGGGTTTAGGGCCTAAACAGCTGTTTTAGATGGTAGGCAAAGATGGAGAATGAGCAATGGAGTGTAGTGACAATAAAACTAACAACATTTTAAAAGTTTGGGTTTTGCTAATAAGCCCCTTGAAGTATTCAGTGAAGGAAGAGGCTGGGTGAGTGTGCTAGCAATGCTGGTAGAGGAGCTAGAAAATTCTAAAGTGAGACAGATTGGGCTGAAGGACATCAACATTTTTTTCTTTATATTTGAAAATTGAAGAAAGCAACTTGGGGTTTTTTTTGTGCTTGTAATGTTTTCTGCTCAGTTTGCTTCTAATGGCCTATTCAAGGCTGCTTTTTCTCTCATTAAGCTTTAGGACCTTGTAGTTTGGTAAACCTACTTAAGGTAGTTTAGTAGCTGTAGCATGTGCAAGATGGGGCCTAATAATTTTAAGTAGCCTTTTAATTTATTAAGTCTGATGTGGAAAATATCCTTAATTTGAATAAGTGTTACTTAATTTGTGCTTACACAATTTCTGAGAAGAAATGCAGGGCATTTTCAAACGCTATTTCAAACTGGACTTCTGGAGTGAAGTCCAGCTTTTAATATGGTGGATATAGGTATTTGCTGAAAACAGAACCACTAACCTTAATATTTTAGTAACTGCAGTTTCTTAGTCTATGTCACCTGTTGACTTGACAGCAGTGTCATCATTAGGTGTTACTGAGTTTTTGTGCAACTGCTCTTTCTGTGCTGCCCATGAGTCATTTGGTTTATTAATAAACTGTGACATCTTTAAGATATACCAAAGTCTGTGCATGTGGGAAGATTGATTAATGACAGTGGTGAGCTATGTAATTCTGGAAATAACTCCACAGTAGACATTGAAGTTGCGAATATTTTGATTTCAGAATCATATTAAATTATATGCGTATGATTTTTCAAAAATACTTTTCTTGATTGAACATGTGCTGTGTTTAAAATAAACATTAAAACATTTATTAAAAGGCCTTACATTAAGGCCTGTTCTTGCTGTCTGAATTAACAAATTAATATCAACTTGTTTAAAGTAGAAGAGTTTAGTAGATATAAAATAGAAATATATAAAGGAGAGAGTTTTAAGGAAGTAATTCTGCTGAGTAAGTGGAAGATGGGGTTTTTTTATGTGCTTAAATAGCTTATGCAGCAGTTCTCTAATGGTGTGCAGATAATTTGTATGGCTTAGTCTGTAATTTCACTTTCATAACGTGCTTCAACTTATAACTCTATTACAAGTGGCTTTTATTCATCATCAGCTAGAGCATTAGACCTCATTAGGCCTCTTAATAAGGAAGAAGCAGACATGTATGAGTATAGCATCTAACTGTTGCATAGTTTTTCATGGGTCACTTGAATGAGAGCACTTCTTTTATCTCCTTTCATCTTACTGCCTTAGGTGAATAAAAACTTGGTGTCTTAACGTGCTGGCTTGTAGTTTTGGCTAGATCTCCTGATGGTTTTTGTAGACTCTTTTTGTTCTGACCTTTCATTGGACTCCTTTGGGACTTGAATGCTTGAATGTCTGGTATCCTTCTGCCCTCTCAGCAGGGGAAATTGCAGCACAAATTCACCAAATGTGCAGTTCCTGCAGCAAATATGCTTCTTTGAAAGATGCACGTGAGAGGAGTATCAGACATAGGTTGGCAGGTATTCAGTGCACTGGCATGCAAAAGGTAAGATTAAACGTTGTATCCTCAGGAGAAATTCTTTAAGGCTGAGGACGAAATCTGAGGATAGTTGGTCAAGTCTACATGCATAAGCCATTGTTCATTGTCCATGACAATATAGGTTGGATTAGCACAGAAAGATATGCGATCCCAAAAACATGGCATTAGGTTGCATCCAGGTAGAGAACGTGTTCCCTTTGAATGTAGCAGCAGGGGATCTTGGGGGAGCTAGATAGAAAGCAAGCAAAATGTCTAGAGTTAAAAAACACCCAAACAACAACACAACCCCAAACAACCAAAAAATCTCCACTCAAACCCAACACCCCCCAAACAAAAAAACCAACTCTTTAAAGCCTTGTCTGATCTTGAGGAGAGGAAAGAATGCTTCTGTAGCTGAGAAGCTGCATGGATGGTGTTTTCAAGACTAGAGCCTAGATTTAGTGAACACACAGAAAGGAGTCAACTCCTCTGGTCTTTCTTCCTGATTAATACTTCCTTCCAGCTGCCTTAGGAACAGCCTGAAATGCTTATTTGAATAATCTACAGATGCAGATATCCTGTTCTGTCATGAAATTAAATGCAATAAAAGTAAAGCTGGGAGCCAACTGCTAACTTTTGCAATGTTCTTGATTCTTAGAACTCTACAGTGTGAAGTCCAAGACAGGTTTGTATTGCAGTATAGAGGCAAACCAAGATGCACTCTTACTTCAGCCGAAGGGCAGAGGTGTATTAACAATCTCATCAAGGAGCAAATAGCTCCTGGAAAAAGTCTTGTAAGATTGGTGTTACACAGTGGGAAGACCCTTACCACAGACTTGCTTGGCACAGAACAGCTTCAGTTTGAGAGATCCTCAGACTTGAGGTTTTGACTTGCTTTTTGTCTTTGGTTTGGTATCTGTGCTGTCCTATTAGTTTCTGATAATTGTAAGGTACCATCCAGTAGGAAAGAAAGCCATCTTTAGTCCAATACTGCTTGTACAGTCTGCTTGTACATGTCCTGTCTATAAGGAGGTATGTCAGAACAATAGTTAAATCCTTTAGCAGAAGTGCGGGTTTAATCTTGAAGTCTCCTATCCTGACTAAATTCTACTGTTGGGGTTTTTTTTCCTACTTTTTTCTTTTTCTTTCCCCTGGAACCATAAGGAAGTTGGGTTTTTCCTGAAAACAGAAAGATATCTACTAAGATGGTATGAAATGAATCCGTTACCAGTGAGTCAAAGAAGTGCACCTTGATACTTCATAGGTAACAGTATGCAAAAGTGTAACATGGACAAGACTTAAGTTAATCTATATTTTGCTTAGCTCTGCTGTGATTTTAATCTTATTTTAGTTTGTATTTGTCACAGAGTAGGAGTGTCCAAACTGAGCTACTGTTTATCTGTTATCTGACAGATAGTGATGTCTAGCTGAGGGAAATTAATGAGATATACCATGTTGGTTTTAACAATATTAGCTAAATTCTTATTCCATGAAATAAAGAGCTTTTAAAAAATGCGTTGTACAAAAACTCTATGGACCCAATAAAAACACTGACTGTGAGAATCCTTTAACTTTATGCTGCCACTAAAACAGGCAGATCAGTTTTTTATTCCAGCTTCTTAAGTAGTCATACAGACCTGTACATTGGTGTTACCTTTTTTCACCAATGCAACCTACTTAGGATAGAGACCTCTTCTATGTGGTATCTCAGCATCTTTGTCCTGTCCAGGCTACTTGACTCTCTCCCTAAAAACAATGTTCTCAGAGTGATTTTAACTATAATGTAAAATTTGAGATTTGTGTGATTAATTTTGATATAAAGAGATGCCTCCCCAAAGAGGGATTGTTATTCGACCTATTCCAGAATGGGCTTAATTCTTGCTTTACCAAGGAAAGTCAGTGAAATGGGAGTATTTTAGTTATAATGTTGGCAACATGAAAAGTTAAATAATATGTAGCACACTTATATCTGTGTCTTATGCTTTATCTTTTTTTCTCTTTTTGTTGCCCTTTTTATGACTTTTTTTTTGCTAGAGAATGTACTCCCTATTGGTGGGACTGCAAGTTACACGTTTGCAGTATTTGCCGTAGGAGGACTGAGTCTTCCGAACTAACTTTCTTGTGACTTTTTCTATTTCATCTGAATGTCGTGTGTATGGCAGGAAATCACCAGGTGAATTGCGTGCTGTATTCCATCTGCTGTCAGCTGGCTGAGCCTTTCTCTTGAACTTGTGAATATATTATTCCAGGGCAAGCATGTATCTGTTGGTCACTTACGAAACTCAGCAGTATTAAGATATGTATAGCTGCAACACTTAATCTTCCACTGACATGTGAAATGTTATGCTTTTAATACGGCTGCAAGGCAGGCTGCCAAGTGTGGGAGGACGCTGCTAGAATATTTCTTACTAATACAGATGAGAGCAAGAAGTATTGGCTTTTAATGGCGCTTGTCATTCGGCTGAGCTGGGTCCATATTTCCATATGAGCTACTGCCTTAAAAACCCAACCAACCAAAAAAAACCACCCCACCCTCCAAAACCCCCAACAAAACAAAGCATCAAAACCCCTCCAGTCATCTTGAGAGTTGTTTTTTGAGAGATGCTGTAAGTTGCCAGGGCATTTAAAGAGCTGCAAAGGAGTAGAGAACAGGTGTAGGGTTTTAGTAAAATGATGTCAAATCCTTCTGTTTTCACTTACACAGGACATGCAAACCTACAGCAAGATTATTCCTTCCTCCCCTTCTCCCCGCAGTTGCTACAGGTTAAGCAACAGTTCTTTTCCTAGAACAGCTAACAGAGACAAGTTTGGTGGCTGTAATTCTAGCTGGTAGATTTAGTGATTGCTGATACTGGCCACTCAACAGGGTTTATTGATCTTGATGCAGATTTTAAGTGGGACTTGGAGCAAAAGTAGTGCCATTAAACCAAACTACTCAGGTTTTAGCTTGTTCTTACAGCCAGGCTGGGTAGTCATCCTTTCTTCCACCGGAGTTCAGAGGAAATTCATATGTTGCCTGTTCCCTTGCTATCACTTACTAATCATTATGTGGTATTATGCATTAGGAAAGCAAGCTCTTGGAGTGAAAAGTGATTTGAAGGAATAAGAGCGTGTATGTAGGGACCTTGTCTTCTGGGCAGCAGATTTGCTGGATGAATCACTGAGGTATGCTGGGAACACTGAGAACTGTTTTGCCTGTGTAATTTTGTAATTACACAGGCAATTCCTTAAGGGTATATGATGCAAGAAGAGAGCCAACTATTTGGCCATTGGAAGTAACATGAAAAGTACTGTTGTTAAAAGTACCATAGTAAGTCCTTCAAGCCACTGTGTTTGTAAAAAGATGAAATGCATTGTTTCCATAATAATCTGAGTTATTTTGCACATAGGTCTCTATTTAGCTAGTGATTTCCTGCAATTTGGGGACCTGCCATTTTGGAAATGCAGTCAAATAACTTCTGTGCAGTGACATTCTTTTTGTACGTGCATTGTTTTCCTGGATTTTCTGTTGATCCTTATAACTGCCTGATACAACAAATAGAGTAGTATCTTTTTTCTTCTTTTTTATTGCAGTTAAATGGTTTAAAACGACAGGTCCTATAACAAGACGATAAATTTGCAGCATGACTTACAGTCCTGTTTTTCATCTTTCACTTTTTGAATTATAACAAGTTATTGGTAAAATTTTTTAATATACCTCTTGATTAAAGAAAGTAACACCGCTTCTGACTGTGTGGTGCCTGGGTAAGCAGCATCTCATGTTTTTGTGGTGTGGATTTTTTTGTTTGGTTTGGGTTTATTTTTTTCCCTTAAGTATTTTCTTGTGAATTAAATTATTGAGATAATCGCTAAGTCCTCAGCAGAAAATAAATGTTGGAAATACACATAAATCTAGCAATTAAAGTCTATTTCGTGCAGGACATAGCTCTGGAGGTACTGCTTCACAGTTTTGTTCTTAAATAAAAGAATGTCCTTTATGGTATATGTGTGTTAATGAAATGCAAGCTAGAAAATACATTAACCATTCAGTAGGAAAAAACCCCTTTTGTATCTTTAAATTGATGTTATAAAAATGTTGGCTTTCTTTTTGTCCCTCGTCATGTTTTGGGAAATTGGGGAAAGAAGATCACATTTGCACTGAATTAAAGTAATCCAGATGCATCCAGGAGAGCTAGTTGATGAGGATAAAACAATGTTGCAGTTTAAAAGTATAAAAGTTTAAATAAAGGACAAGAAATACTATTTAAAGTGTATAATATTTTTAAGTCTTTATTAGTGTGAGTGTTTGCAAGTGCCTTGTGCATAATAAGGTTGTGCATTTCTGGTTGCAGTTGAGTGTAATTGTAGCCCATCTCAATGAAACAAATTCCTGTTTGGCAGCTGCATCCTCAAGTAATGGTATAATTTAGTCTAAGCTGTTCTGTACTTCCGTTTTCTGAAAACAAAAGGGGCTGGTGCAAAATAAAAGTAAAGCGTAACTAAATGTTCTTGAACTATTGTCTACCTTGATTTACGCAGGAAGACCTGTTTTTGTAAATTTGACTACACTGCTGGTTTCCTTCTTAACTCTTAAAGCAGCTTTACAGAGCATTATTTTCTAGAGTTTGGTGCCTATATATTAGAGAGACTGCTTAAAAAGTAAATGCATTGAACTTTTTTTTCCTAGAGAAAAAAGCAGAAGCATAGTAAATCATTATTGTCTTGACTAGTAGTAAACTTTATTATTTCTTTCAGTTCACTCATTGGAAATGTGCTTGTATTGTGGATGGGATGGGCGAACTGCTGGTTGGACTCAATTTCATGATTGCAATAAGCTGAAATAATATCTTCTGCAGGCGTGAGAGCAGAGAGAAGGGGAAGAGAAAGAGATCTTAGGTCTGAAGTGTAAGAAACCTGTGCCTGAAGTTGTGCCTTCTTAAAAATGCTAGCAGTAAATGAGGATATGTGTGCTTCTCCACAACTTGATCTGCTTTCTGCAGATTAAGGTGACTTTCTCTTCTGTTAGAGAATAGATAAAAATTCATGTCAAGTTAAATTTAGGATGTCACTTATATTGAGGTGAGATAATTAACTGTCCAAAGAAGTGGAGCAGACTTGAGAATTGAATGAAGGTGGTGGCTTATTTTCCACAGCTGTCTGGTTGCTCTAGTGCACAGGGAGTCTAAAATAGGGATGTTCTTCTCTGGGGAGTTGAATTTTCTCTCACATGTATTTTTGCTTGGTAAATACAGCCACTGAGGTGTGTGCACTTGGAAGTTGCAACTCGTTAGTGTTAAAAAGAAACAAAGGGAAAACCAAAATACCCTTCTCAAAACGTGGAGGAAACTGCTCATCACAGTTCACTTTTTTCAGGAGGAGTTTAGCATATAATCATATGCCAAAACTACTGCATAGGGGAGCTCATTTGGTGAAACCTTCAAAATTACCAAAACTATCAGCTAGGTTGCATGCAAAATTGCTTTGCACTGCACTAAAGAATTGTACAGAAGTGATCCTGATAAAAATTGCTGCCTCCTATTTTGCCAGTGTGTGTGTATGCTGAACGGTGTCTGTAAGTAGCAGTATAGTAGGAGAGTAGATTGGATTACAAAAGCAGAGTTGAAGCATGACTTGAGTTTATGTTGCAGTTAAGGACAGGAATGGAAGATACTAACCACTGGGCACTGTGTAGCCTTGAATCATGAGGCCAAGAGACACTTCTGAAAACTGTTCACGAGACAAGGGAGACACTCTCCCAGTCTTTTCTACTGGGAGCAAAAAGAAAATGCTATGGAAGGCAAAGGCAGCAAGTGATGGCTGGCTTGTCTTCACAGCTGAAGAGCTGAGGTTCTCTCAAGTGACTTCAGCCAAAACGTGTGAAGATTTTGTTGTGTTGTCTTCTCAGTGTTTTTTTGGAGGGTGATCAGTGATGGACATCTACAATGCTGGAGGATTCTTAGGAGGGAGGACTGAGCTGAGAGCACTAATAACGTGCAAGACAGAAATGAGCTAACTGGCTGGAGTGAGGAAAGAGGCTGAGGGAGACTGGTAGTTTACTTGAAGAGTTAAGTGCTTAAAAGTTGAAGGTATAAAGAAATTATTTTGTAAATTTTATTTTTGAGTTAGTATTTTTGTAGACTATATAAGACTTTTAATGTGAAGGCAATTTGATCTTAAGGTAAATTTTTAATACGGATTTAGCACTAAGATTAAAAAGAGCATCCCCACCCTACTGCCGAAAAAAGAGCAACATATCTGTTTGGGGCGTTGGTCTTGGAGAATGTATTTGGTTAGAGGCTGGTTGTTGATAGTACCTGAGTAAGTGATATTAATGTAAGGAGGAAAAAAAAAAAAAAGTAACACTTAGGGGTTTATACTTCTAAAGAGGCCCAGTTGTTAATAAGTGCCTAATTTTTACAATAAAAACATTTTAAAAAAATTGAAGCCTTGATTTTGTAAGTGCTGTAAAGGACTTGGATTGTTTTACATGGTCAATTTAGAAATGCATATTCTCTTTTGTGTTTGACTCATAACCTTAAAATGGATCCACCTTTTTTCTTTTTTTCTTTTTTTTTTTTTTTTTTTTCTTCCCCCCAGAGGAATACAACATGCTTAGGGGCTGGCCTTTGTCTGTCATGCATTCCCACCATGACAGATTTAGCAAACTGCAGCTGAGAAGTTAGACTAGTTTGTACTTTCTGCTGCTTGTGCCAGGGAAAAAGCTATTGTTTTCACTGAATCACTGGCATGTTGATTACTTTGATGCCAAAAAGCATACGGTTTTGCTGCTGTTCGTATTTTCAATCAAAGAATGCAGGCAAGAACAAACAGAAATCCTAAGAAAGAGCTTATTATAGAGTCTCCGCAGCAGTGTAAGGATGCAGGTCCTTGTGAAGTAGAAGTGGAGAGTCCTGTGGTAGTGCTGGTAAGCATTGTTTAAACAAGCTCTCTCTTCCCTTTAATAATTCCAGTTCTGTCTGCCAGTGAAAAACTGCTTAATCTGATGCTAATGAGAAGTTCTAGCATTCTTACTTGTGAAGAAGGTGTGTTTAAGATTTAGGTTTGATTCTTTGTGTGTTCTCTGTCTTTTTAATTAATTTTTGCTGTTCTGGTTTACCAAATCTTTGGCTCTCTCTGAGTGTGGCTTTGGAGTTTGATTTTCATACTAGCTGCTTTTCAGTGTCTGTTCTGTCTAGCATAGTTGTACAGCTCTTTGAACCTAGCATGAAAACTACTTGGGCTTTAAAATACATTCTAGTACCTCTATTTTTTAATTGCCCAGCATATCTTTCAATTAAAATATATTTGAACTCTCTAAAGACTGTGTGTGTAACAGTTAAGTTTTACTTAAACATGCTAAGAACTGTTGAAATAATTCAGGTGTACTTCTCTTAAAGGATGTATTTTTCAATGCCTTCAATGCACATTATTTAGGAATTTAAAGATTTAAAGTGGCTTCCAGTGGGGGAAAGGGAATATTTCTGTATGTGGGGGAAGAAATCAAATAAGAACTTTTTTTTCTTTTTTTTTATTGCTACACACTTAGTTCTGTTGGAATTTTAATAGTACAGCAAGAGAACATAATAAGCAAGCTGTAATGAATCCACCAACTCTCTCCAGCTAGGACAATAAACCTTTTCAAATAACAGAGGAGGATTGTTAAACTAATAACTTACATATCAGTAGAAAGAAGTACTTTGATAGTTCATACTAAAATTCCAAATTTGCTTAGTAATATCTCACCCTTAATTGTTGAGTTAAAGGATGATGGTCCCTTCTTTATTTGTCTCGCTGTGGTTGAAGTTAGTGGGGGCTCTGAGCCTCAAATTATGGTGTCCCCCCCTTATTTGAGCTTCACACTACGCATTTAAGAACTGAACTAAAACATTTTGACTGTCTATATTTAGTAAGAAATGGCTACTCTATGTTAACTGAAAGCTTAAGTGTGTTAATAAGACAAATTTTCTTTTCCTTTACACTGTTTTCTTTAGTTTCATTCTATTCAGAGCAGTTGTTAGTAAAACATGTTTTTTTTTTCTATGGGTGTGTTCTGATTTCTGGTCCAGATTTTCATCAGTACAATATGAGCTAATCTCGTGTGTGCTTTCCTGCCTTTGGAATGTTTAACTTTATTTAGAACTGTTTTTATTCCCCCATGAATACTCAGAGAGGATATTAGTGTTTCTGCAGATACTTAGAGTACTGCAGTTGATCAGCAAGCATATGTACTTACTTAAAAAAAAAAAAAAAAGTATAAAACATTACTGTTTACTTATTACCATTTATGAAGTAAATCCTTATAATTTTCCAGATACTACTTAATTTAATGTTCATGGATTAATATACATCCAGTGTTTGCCCTCCCTTTTTTCATTTTCAGATGAAGTGGGTACATTCAAAACAAAGGTCGATATTTCAAGGGAAGAACATTTAGGTTCCACATAGGTCACATAAAAAAAAGTCTTTGCTGTCATTTCAGTTGCTATTTTGGTCTTAATCTGTTACACATATAGACAAGCATATATATGGCATATAATTATAGATGGTATAATATCCCATATTGCTTCTGCTTTTGTCTAGTTTATTGAGGAAAACTAGATGAAAAGGTACAAGGACACTTTGCACTAAGTGTAGTGCTTGGCACAAAGCAAAAAATAGGGCGCTATGTTTCGTTTAACACCGACATTTGGGTCCATTTTTATTTTGTTGGGTTGTGATCTTGCAGTAGATTTTTACTGCCACAGTGAAAGCAGGTATTTTTTCACTGGTAT
The DNA here is from genome assembly GCF_929443795.1 of Astur gentilis. Lineage (NCBI taxonomy): Eukaryota > Metazoa > Chordata > Aves > Accipitriformes > Accipitridae > Astur > Astur gentilis. The sequence goes on from NC_064892.1 coordinate 5,008,960, forward strand.
AGGGATGCAGTAAGGTAATAAGTAAGACTAACAACGTTACTAGTTAGTTTAACAAAATGTAAACAGCAGAACTTTGTGTTTTCTGGATTAGAAAACTTAGAATTGTATTAGTTAGCAGTCCTCAAAAGCATTTGGAACAGGAGGCTTCTGGTTTACTCTAGTAATACTTCTCATTGACTATTGCCTAAAACATTCTTTCAAGTGTGGATGGATTCCTTCTGTATGGGCAATTATGATGTGATTTACCTAGCACTCTAATTTTTTGAGTGTTCTTTATAAAGATGAGACAGAATCAGCTGTCAGGACTTCAAGGAAGCAACATTTTTTTTGTGATATTCATTTAATTCCTTTAAATGTAGTTCACAGAGTGCTAGAGTATTGAGGGAACTGAGTATTATAACTGTAAGCATCCCATGTGATATTGAAACAATGTTATTTGATTGAGTGCTGTGCCTGAATTAAATTTTCTTGGATAGGTGGGTAGGTTCACAAAAGGAGTCATCTGCCTCAGTGCCAGTATGTTAGTACGTGCACTCTCTTGTTTTCCTGTGTTTCGTGTTACCCAAGTTCAGTGCCAAATAGTCTTATTATTTGAATTAGATTGTGTCATAACTTTGCTTTTGAGGTTAACAAGCAAGAAGAGCCCATGGAAAAAGCATTTGGATTTTCCGGGTGGTGCCTCAAAATCTTACTTGGGATGAACTGCTGTTGCGCTAGCTGTTGTAGAAGTTACCAAATTGGTACATGTGCTGTCCAGTTGCATTTTGATAGTCCGAAGTAGTAACTGCTTATCAAATCAGATGATGTTTCTGAGACAGTTGGAACTTCTGGAGGCCATTTTTCTGCTTGGAAACACACTGGCAGTATAAAACATAAGACACCTGAGCTCCTCTGTGCAGGAGAGCATTGCCCAAGTCTGATTCTAGTGTTAGAAGTTTCTGTGCTGATGAGAGGACTTAATAGGACACAGCATGCTTACTTTGCGTCTGAAGGTAAAGCAAATCACAGAGGAGGCTAGAAATTAAAGAACTGGAATTATCTGTATTAACAACCTGAGGTAAATACTGGCAATACAGAAGGTCTTATCAAAACCTTGAGCTCTGAAAAGTGTTCTTGTGTTTAAATGGACCCTGACCATCAACAAAACACTTTGCATAAACAAAATGCTTTGTAATCTAGACTATGTTCATTGAGTTTTGGAAACCCCTCATTCTCTTCTGTTAGAGCCCCCTGAAGACCTGGGTGAACAATAGAACACAAGTTTTCAGGCTTTCAGGTTATACTGGAGAAAAAAGAAGGGAAGTTAATTATTGTTTTTTAAAGAAACACTGTGCAAAAAAGCCTGTATAACTGTCTAGTCTTTGTATGGCTCAGTCTGTGTAGCCCCAGTAAGCACGTCTGATCTGTTTATGTAAGCATGAGAACCAGTGACTTAATGCATTTCATTCTTTCAAGTCCTAGAGACTTAAAAAGTTTTGAATTTGTCAATGAAAGCCTATTGGTGCTAAATATATGCATAGTGGTAGTTTTTTTACGTAAACCTATAGCAGCTTATTCCCTCCCACTGCCCCAAAGTTTAGATCACAAAGTTAACCATACCTAAAAAATGGGATAATGAGTAAAGTAACATTTAAGAATAAGCTCTAGGATACGTATAATTTTTGAATGGATTTTTAAGTTGATTAAAAAATAACCCAACCTGGACAAATTATTTTGTGCTTATTGTAGTTATGGGACAATAAGATACAGGGAGCTGTTACCCATCTTTAGTATTAAATAGTCTTATTATTTGTCCAAAGTGGCTTGCCTCAGGCCAATGCTGAGAAATATGTTAACACCATATATTAATCAAATTATATGCTGCATTGCCTGCTAGTGGTACTAGCTCCATTCTACTCTTTATGGGGACTTGTTAGTTTGCAGGTGTATGTGGTAAATATGTTTTTATAAGTTAAATGATGTGTTGTAGCATGAGGCTAACAATACTCACTGTGCTTAACCTGACCATCCTTTGCAAGAAGACAAGAGGAAGATAACATTTGTCTCAATTTAAACATACCAGAAAAAAATTGTACTGTATTATCTTTTTCTGTAATATATTTTGTAGGCAATCATTGAACTCCTAACTTAAAATGCCTTTTATCTGATGGCTTTTAACACTGCTTGTCCAAATAAATAAACAAACCATATTCTGGCAGATTAAAATGGTTACCATATGGGTATCATGACTGCTGTTTCAAAATGCTTCTTATTTCTGGTAAGTTTCCATACATATAATACACTGGCAAAACCAAAGCAGTACGGGAGATACTTTGCTGCTTTATCTTCCTACAAGTAGGGCATTGGCCATCTTGAGTGCTGGATCCCTTGAAGCCCTATGCTCTTAGCATTTTCTTGGATTATGGAAATAAAAATGTTGCTTCTTCCAAATCAATAGAAAAAGTTAAGCCTTATTTGAAAGACTGACTTTCAGTGCCTGTAAACTTGGTTTTGCAGTTTTGGCTGGGCTGAGTTTTAGCTGTGTCAGCTAGTCCATAAATCATATTCAATGATACTATACCTACCTGTATCTTTTCTTTTACATTGCATGAAATAATAGACCGGAAAATATTTTTTTCCTGAAGAAGAGCTTGAGAGAGAATCTGCTTCCTTGTGGTGGTGTAGGTTTGGCTAAATGCCAATGTCAGTGTGCTGTTTATTGTTTTCTTTTTTTTTTGTATCTGGTTCAAACTGATAAAACATCCTCTTCCTTTTGAATCTGACAAATAACTAAGAAAGGAATGAGTAACACTTTGGAGAAACCTGAGGAAGCAAATTCTTAATGAAATTTTCCAGAAATGATATTTCTGCAAATCAGGTGCTTTACTGATTAAATAGGAAGATGGTGTGCTTTTCTGGTACTACTAACTACTTCTGTGTCCCATTGACTAAGAGGGGAGGTGTATACTCAGGACCTTAACTCCAGAGAGCTTTAGATTCTTTAAAAGCTTCTAATACAGGACAATTTTTTAATCTTGTGTTTACAGCATGTAAGCAAAGCTCATTTTCTTTTCAGATTCTTTTTTATCAATTTTATGGTTGTGGTGGACCTGTTTTGTGATGATAGGGTAGAGACATGTGTTTGCAATGAATTGGATGCTTTTTGAAGCTGCAGTATATGCATCTAGTTTTTGAATTAGCTGTGCCAGAGAAGTAGTTTTTTGTGTGTGTGTGTTTGCGTGCCCATGAAATAATTTTAGTTATGTTGGTTTTAAAAGTAATCCTTTTACTCTGTTTTTGCTGGTAAAATGAGAGGAGCCAGACCTAGCTTTCTTCCAGTCTTCACCTATCATCTTCCCAAGAGAATTAACAGGAAGATGGATATAGCTTTTCAGCACCAGGGAGAAATGAATTAAAATGCTGATCATGTGCAGCATCACATAAAAATCCATTACCCGTTTGAAGTGACAGCTTTCCCTTGCTACTAGTTTGTGGAATTGGTGCTGTGATGTATCTCCTTGCTAGTTCAAATAGTGGATGTCCTGATATGTGAACTTTCTGACTATATTGACCATGTATATGTTTATTTTTTCCTTTAAAAATCTTCTCAAATTGCATTTTAAGTATATTAAAATATGTGGCCTGAATAAATTATTAATTTTTTTTTTAAGGACACTTTAGAAATTGTAAGCTGCACTGAAGCTGAGTAGTAGAATTCAAAAATGCTTTTGCAACAGCTTTCAGTAAGGACAGTTTCATGTTCTGTTTACTAATCTGAAACTCTCCTCCCCCTGAAACGATCCCATCAGCTCCCATCTATTGGCACAAGTGGCTGTGCAGCCATCTGATCAGCATTTCAGAGAGACAATCTGACTGAAAGCTCACTGATTGGGAGGAACCCTCTAAAGCCAGATCACCTCCTAATCTGGCTCAAAAGCTCTGGCTCAGTTGCTGGTACTGGCTGCTGGTAGCGTGAGAAGGCTCAGGACCCTGCCACAAGAGAGAGAGTCCTTCTAGTGTCAACCCTCCTTTCAAATAATTTAAACCAAATGTGAAGTCAAATCTTTCGCAAACAGAAGAGACTGTACACGCGACTCAAATGGTCTTTCTCCCCAGCTTATTTCTTAGACCCAGTTTAATTTGGAGCATGCATTTTTGTTTCTCCTAAAGGTCAGTCATCCTGCACCACACTCAAATCAACCTGTCACTGCAGTGCATCGCATATCATTTCACACGACAAACTTGTCAGAAGGAATGGTCACGTGGTAAAGGCCAATTTGACCAAATGGAGTGACTCAGCCATAGTACTGTAGGAGTCTCTAAACCTCGTTTTAACAGAAGAGTATATTGCAGAATTGCTCAAGCTCAGTGATGGACAGGTGGGCATCTTGCTTGCCTGGATAGGTAGAGAGACATCTGTTAACTTACATTGGAAGTGGGAGAAAGGTGAGCAAAGAGTGTCTTGCTTTCTGAATGATAAGTGTTGTCATGTACTTGATTTACAGAGCAGTTAAATTTGAAAGGCTCTTCATAGTCTGTGTTCTCCCTGTCTCGTGCTTAAGGAAGAAAATTTATGCTGGGCAGTTATTGCCTTGGTGAAGACTTGGAAAGGGTAGGTGAAGTTATTAGAACTTCTTTGGAATCGGGACTGGTTATGACTATCTGACACAGTGGGGCTGCTCGACCTGAAGTTGTGTGAAGGGGTAATGTGATAGAGCCTGCATCTAGGAAATGGGCCAAATAATTGTGTGAAGAAGGTGCATCTGGCCTTCTGTGTACTAAGGAAGCTTGGAGCCCACCGTTTCAGTAGTTTGGGATTCATTGCAGCAGTCTGAATAATCAAAGGCAAACTTAACAGGAAGTTTTCTTGCAACCAAAATATTTTATATAATTAGTATATTTGAGAAAATGTAACCTTTTCTTATGTTGTCTATACGTGCTTCTCTTAAGCTTTTCTGAGCTAAATGGTCCAACCACTTTAGCTACAGATGGGTGCATGAACATAAACTTAAGCCTTTTCTGATGGACACTCGTGTTAGTTCTTGGCTTTGTGATAAGTCATGCTCATGAATGAGAGAAGAGATGTAGCAGCAGCTGTGGTTCAGGTGCTAAGCCCTTAAAATGTCCTGGGGTACAATATACAGTGAACTGAATGGCTGTTCTTCATCTCCTTTAAGGAGAAGATGGCAAGCTCAACACAGTAATTTTCCACTGCAGCTCCTTGCTGTATTGGTCTGTGTTGAGCATATTGTTATATAGCTTATGCACTTTTAGTAAATTCTTCCAGTGTGATTGTAAATGGTAGCTATTTTTGTTGACAAAGGTACATTTAATTCATCATTTTTTGGTAGATTTATTTTCCAAATTTTGCTTTTTTTGGCCTTTTCAGCCCTTTTGCTCTATTATGTTCTTCCATATTTCCTAACAGTAAAACTAGGAGGGAATCTCAAGTAACTTTTGAGTAGCTTGTGAACTAAGCCTGAAAGCTTTGGGAACTTTCTCTGACTAAAGCTTTCCTAATTCCTTGAAAAACAAATTTATTTGATTGACTTTTGGATGAAGAAAACACCTGTAATGTTTCTCAGGAATATTAATACTAATGATTAATAGCAATTACTGGTAGACATAAAGATATTTCTTCTGTGTAGTACAGCTGGAATTTGAAAGGTTATTAATATAAGTTATGCAAATATATATATAAATCTCATCTTGTCTGATTGCCTTTAATGATGTCATAAGATGGCCTTACTTCTATTTTTGTTTAATATACCCTACTTTGAAATTAGTACCACTGATCTTAAGAAAGTATCAACTGGAAAGTCTCTTGTAATTGCCACTTGTAAAAAAAAAAAAAAAAAAAAAAAAGGTAAATTTGTGTCTGGTATTGTGATGCACAATTTCAGCTGCAGAAAGTGCAGCTTTGCATTACTTTGCACACTCCAAGGCAGTGCTGCCTCACTGAGAGCTCTCCCTAAGCCTACTTTGCCATCTGACCACTTAACAGAATGCTTGGCAGGGTGAAGGTTTTTCTCTGTCTGATTGCGCACAGCTGGCTGTAATGCCTTGACAGGGGTATAGGGTTTAAATGTTGAATCAGTGCAACTGAAGAAAGCTACTTACGCAAGTAAGAGGAAGCAAATGGCCTATGGGAGTTTTGAAAAAACTATAGAGAAGGAGGAATCTCAATTAGCCTGCCTCTACTGCAGCTTACTACTGAATTAAAACAAAGCTCAATCTTAGCTTTGAATTAAGATTATTTTAATCCCTGATAAACCCAGATCAGAGCTTTCTGGGCTGCATCAAGCAAAGGTAACCACCAACCTAAGAGACTAGTAATTTCTTTATAATTTTTTTGTAGTGAAAATACATACATGATTATTCTGATAAGCTCTGGCTTAATGCGTTTTGTGAAATAGTTCTGTTTCTTCCTTTTGAGGCAAATAGCATGCTTGTCTCTGTAATGATCAGTTGCGCTTATCCATACAATATACTGTGACATAGTCTGCCTTTTGAATACTCTTAAGTTTTTGATGTAGATGAAATCTCATTCTGCCAACTTTTTAAAAACTAACTTATTAAGAAGTGGGTCAATGATTGTTAAGTTTTCCTCAATATACCTGAATTCATTTTCCTTTCTTTTTTCCACTAGGCAAAACCAAAGCTCATAGAACCAATAGACTATGAAAATGTCATCGTTCAGAGGAAAACGCAGATTCTGAATGATGCTTTACGCGAGATGTTACTGTTCCCTTATGATGACTTCCAGGTAATTTAATCCCACTCACCCCCACCCTGTGGTTTGTTTCTTTTTTAGTAAGACAGATTTTTAGCACTAGTAGTCATGAGATGACAACTTCCTATTTCTTTGGTTTTTAACTCTCACAAAAAAAAAAATCTTTGCCATGAGTCCCTTTACACTGCTCAATTTATTCTGTCAGATTGCAGAAGAAATAGCACAATTTCTTCATCTGTTCAGGTTATAAGGTCTACTTCTGCAACTCGGCAATTTTACTGCCTTTTGAAGTAGGTGATCAGTCATTTTTAGATGTTTCCCCCCCTTTCTGACATAGGAAATCATGTGATGTTTGTTCAAAAAAAGCATCTGCTTTTTGTAATGCTTTAATTCTTAAATTGGTGACTTTTTCCCCACCCCCCCATGCCTTCTTAACAGTGAAGGGCATCAATCTGTCCCAATGAAAGTTGTTATTCTCCACTGTGTGCTACCAGCCAAAATTGTGTTTTGTGCATAACAGGGCTCTGACTTACTCTGTTTTTAATATAGTCTGTGCTTCATTTTCACTGATTCTTACATGAATAACTTTACTTATAGCCTTCCCACTCAGCTAAAAAATTTTGGTTTTGGCAAGCTACAGGTATTTAGACAGTAGTTAGGGCTTCATGAGTTCTCAGCCACATGTGGAAGTTTGAAGGACTGCGGGTAAGCCTTCTTACAAAAGGAAGTTGCACTGCTTATGAACGTTGTCTAATGATACTAGTGTTCAAACGCTAGGTCGCTCATGATGATGCCCCACACTAGGTACCTGGCTTGGGGACTGAAGAGCATGAGTAGGCTATACCACCCAGATCTCCTTCTATAGTGTGGCTATTCAGTATTGCAGATCGCGAGGAATCAAGGCTACTTCTGCTAAGCATACTCATATCTAATTGACCGGTTCACTTACCGGGTGTCATTCTGGTGAACAGCTCTGAATTATCAATGGAGAAGAAACAAAGCTATCAAGAATATCCTCAGGCTTTTTGTTTGAACAGTCAGTGGGATGTCTGAAGTGTTTAACTGCTGTTTCAAGTGGCCTTTTCTGCAATTCTTAACCTCAGGCCTATAATGAGTGAAGCTAGTCTATAGCTCTCAGTCTGATCCTTTAAAGAGAATGGCTGAATTCTGTTCACAAACTGTATTGCCTTTTGTCATCCTTTGTTTGGATTCTATGGTCAGATTTTTGAGGCAGTCACTGAAGTGTGTTACATCAGAGGTTCTCCTTCAGGTAGTCGCAATTCTGGAATATGGTTAGATTTCCTGTTTCTTTGTACCTCAGCAGTGTAATATATGAATACATTTTCAAGGATTTTTCATGTATAGTCTTTGGCACAGTCTCATTTTATACTTGATTTATATTAAGACTGGTTTGTACTATCAAACTTTATTGTTATGCTATCAAACTTTTATTTCCTTCTAAGATTTATTGGCACAAACTTACTCCAAATATTTTTATTGTACACATGACTCTCCAGTACTACTTTGAGCTATCTAGCTTGTTTTCAATAGCACAATGCGTTTAAATCTGTCATTCAGCATATTAATAAAATATTACCGAGTCAGAGAACAGAAATCCCTTATGCGCTTAGTTATTTTGCAAGTTAAACCTTTAAAACCTGTGCAGTTTTCCATAATGATATTTACAGTTTTGAAACCATTAGTTTTGATATGGTTGCCAGTATAATTTGAATAATTTAAATAATGGCATATTTTCTGTATTTGCCATTCTGCTTCACGGTTGTTTTTTTTGTAATTCCTTTTTCCTAATTTGTTGTGGTCACACAATGTCTGGGCAGCTCGTGGTAAGCCTCTGCTCAAATGTTTGATACTGCCCTTGTACCCCACAAGATGAATTTAAAATAGTGAGTTAGAATATTTTGAACTACCTGTATACTCACTTAGAACAGTTTATAGGTGGAAACACCTACCATTGTCTAAAAACCTGTTCAAACCATTTCCTCTTAGAGCATTTTTTATTTTTACAAAGTTTTTCCTTGCAGTTAGGTTAAACTGATTACAATCTAAACAACACTTGCCTGAAAAGGAAGCCAAGCCCTGTTAATTTGTAAAGACATTAAGGCTATTTTGTTACCAGCATGGCCCTAAAACTAGCACTTAAAATGGCACTCACTGAAAAGACTTACTTTTCAGCACTAGATATCATTTCTACAATTTTTGGTAGATTACTACTACGTGGTTTCAAAGAGCCAGATTGATACCACTATTGAATTTGTGCTAAAGTTGAAATTAGTTTGGGAGAAATTGGAGACAAATGTTTGTGCTTAATTTGGATAACTTTTTTTTAGGTAATGCAGTTAGATAACTGAAATGTAATTTAATAGGTGTGTTTTTCATATAATTAATAACAATACTTGCAGGAATTCAGAGGTAAGATTTTTGTAACAAATGTTTTAATGTCTTCCTCTGTAGTCATGGTCAGTGCCACATTCAGTTTGTAATTCTTCCCACCTCAGGGAAGCTAGATATTAAAGGAGAACTGATATGAATTCTTAGTCCATATCAGAAAAGAAAGCTTGCACAGCAGCTGGCTTCCTTAGACCACATATAGCTTGCTTTTCTTTCTTTCTCCTGATGAGTTACTTGCTTATTGAGGGAAAGGGGAAAAAAAACCCCAGTCAGTCACCTTTTTCTGTTCAGCTGTGACTGTTCTTCAGACATGCTGTCAGAAGTGGCTCTAAGCTCAAACCTCTATCAAAGAAATACTTGAGCAAGGATGGAGCAGAAAATCCTCTGCTCTGGGAAAACTCTTAAAGATTGAAGGGTTGTTCTTCAGCCAAATGATCTAGATACATGAACCTTTCCAGATTTCCACTTAACTGCATTTGCCATTGTGTTAAAGTTGGTTAGCTGAGGTTATGAATCCTGTTTTCTCTTTTATATATGCTTGGTAGCAGCTCATTTACTTTTCAGGAAAGCATGATTTCTGTCCTGCTCCATGCTGATCTTCAAATCCAAATAAGTAGGTTTATATTTATATTTTTTTTTTAGTTTCTACGTTTTCCTTGATGCTATTGTATCCAAATAACAGCAAGCTTTGCTTTTCTGTAGTTTCCAGAAGAGCTCTTTATCAGCAACTTTCTCCCACGTATTGGGTCATTTTTCAATTTACCATTTCAAGATTGTTTCTGTTGCTTTTCACAAGCTCAAGTTCTGAGTTTTCTGCACTGAATTCACTTATCAGGTTATTCACTAACTTGTTCTCATCAAACTTATAGGGGCAGTCATGTTGTGTTTGGAGATCCTTTTTTACTGTTAACATGGCTGAGTTTGCTTTCATTCTTAGTAATTGGGCTGCCTAAACTTTCAGTACCTTTGTGCTTTGTAGTAATTTCTAGCTGCTTTTTTGTCATAATTTTGTTTTCACTATGGTCCTCTGTCATGCTGTAACCCTAGCCAGCAACTAACCACCATGTAGCTGCTCGCTCACTCCCCCCCCCCCCCCCCAGTGGGATGGGATGGAAAATTGGGGGGGGGGGGGGAGGGGGGAGCAAAACTTGTGGGTTGAGATACAAACAGCTTAATAGGACAGAAAGGAAGAAACTAACAATAGCAATAATAATGATAATAAAATGACAATAATATTAGTAAAAGGATTGGAATATATGAAACAAGTGATGCATAATGCAGTTGGTCACCACTTGCTGACCAATGCCAAGTTAGTTCCTGAGCAGCAATCCCCCCCTGGCCAAGTCCCCCCAGTTTATATACTGGCCATGACATCACACGGTATAGAATACCCCTTCATTCAATTTGGGTCAGCTGTCCTGGCTGTGTCCCCTCCCAACTTCTTGTGCCCCTCCAGCCTTCTTGCTGGCTGGGCATGAGAAGCTGAAAAATCCTTGGCTTAGTTGTTGCTAAAGTAGTGTTTATACTAAAAACATCAGCATGTTATCAACATTCTTCTCATACTAAATCCAGAACATAACACTATACCAGCTACTAGAAAGAAAATTAACTCTATCCCAGCTGAAATCAGGACATCCCCATGTAATGTGTTTGTTTAATTAAGATGAGAGCACCATTTTCCCACTGCCCATTGGAACATCACCTATTGATGTTCTTGCTACTTTCAATTACAATGCTGTCAGTCATTCAAAGCTGTACCTCTTCTAGACTCTTGCTGAAAAGAGTCTCTTCTTGTATAACCATAAATGACTATATCCATTGGGTACTCTTATATCCAATGTTGTGCCTCTTCATGGCTTTTTATAATTATTTCAAGTCACGTGAATTTCACTGATTTACTCGATAATGAAATGGCTTCATAACTAAATAGCATTAGTTTAAACCAGACCACCTTCATGGATCACATTCAAATCATATGCTCAGTTACTGCAAAATTGGTGATGTTTACATTAACTGCATAGTAAGTAAATTATTAAAAGGAACCTTAACCCAAAACTATACTAGTGATTACTTTGCAATACGACATCTTGTATCTAAATGCTTTTGTTTCAAAATACCTAACTTCTGAGTACTACCTCCATTCTTATAGGAAATATTTGTCCCAATACAGGATAGGTTTACTTGTAGCAAATACAATGTAGGTACATTCCTACCCAAATTAAATATACCAGTGTTAAATATGCCACTGTTATTTTGAAGGCATTTTGCTGCTCAGCTTAGACATTGTTTCACCTTTGTTACTTTTGGTTTTGAGCCATATGGATTTAGCATACTTTCACTTAAAGGTCTTGATTTTTAGTTGATGCAAGTTAAGCACCTCTGAAAATAAATGTTATGTCAACTTTGCAGAAATAAAAGTAAACCCAGGTCATTCTACAAGAAAGCATATCTTGAATAGAAGGAACAAGCAAAAAAAAAAAGTTTGAGTAACATCTTCATTTTAGAGAGCACGAAGTAAACTGGTTAAAATACAGTAACTTAATGTTCAAAGAAATTTCACTCTGAATCTTTTCTTTTAAGTCTATTTTGTGTTTTTCCTTGAGTCTTTAGCCAACTATTCATAATCAAGGCTTCAATTTAGTCTGGAAATTACCTTATAATACAGCTTCTGACACTTCTCATACAACTGATAAGTCTTTTCTGGCACATAGCAGTTTTAAAGGCATGATCTAACATACAGCATGCTGTCTTTTCCATCGACTCTTTTGAAACAGTTTCTGTCACTGTTTCTTGAGCATTTGCCTCTGTGTAGCATCATCTAAAGTAAGGATGGCCTGGGTATGTGACTGCTGAACTGTTACCCTGTGCTTTTCCCCCCATTTTTGCTGCATTTTGCACAGTCCCTATTTTACCAGTAAGATACAGGAGTTTATTAATAAACCTCCATCGGTTATATATATAATATATATATGTATATATAAACAAAAACACTTATACACTGTTGTGGCTTTTTTACTAAATTCCTTTCCCAATATTTTGAATACTCAACTGCTAATAACCATAATTTCAAGCATCCTAAACGGATGTGGAGGGCAAAGTGGTTTGGGAGAAAAATTTTACTAGCTCATATTCAACAGCCAACACTGGAAAGAGCTTATAAGGAGGAAAAAATAATTTTTAAAACAGGCATTTGCAGTGAGTATGTGGTGTCAGCAGCAATATTTTGTACTTTCTCTGTTCACTGTAGCTGCTGAAGCTTGTATAGAATAAGAGTGCTGTCGGTGGACATTGTCAAATTTACGGAGCAGGAAGAGAACCTTATCAGATGACAGAAACTGCTTGAACACCTCCAAAGTGGAGAGAAAGATATGAAACACTCCATGTTAAAAACACAGGAGGGAGAAAGGCAAAAGCTAAGGAATAACAAACCAAAATGGACATGTCTGAAGACAGGTCAAATGGATTTGAGGAATGTTGTGTGTTGGCTGGCTTCTGTCTCTCACCTACATCTACTATAGTCCTTTACTCTAAAATCTGCATGTGGACCTGTTGTTCAGTGTAGAATTGCTAAGGAAGATACCTTCCTACACTACACAAAACACTGGAAAGTTAAGATCTGCCATTATTTTTTGCTGTAGAAATGTAGGTGTTGGGATGTTATTTCCCAAATGAAGTGAATAATTTTGAGAACTACTTCTTTGTGTGTGATTTGGTTTGGGATTTATTTTTTTTTTTAAATTTTATTAAGTATTTTGTATATGAAAAATTTACATATGCTTATTTTTCATTTTGACAGAACTAAAGACTGATATTGTTGATGCAAACTTTGCAGCATTGCCTTTTGTATAAACTGTGACCTGGAAAAAGGCCCACCATAGCTACACATTTAAACATTTATTTTAAATACTTAAGTATGCATTGTGCCAAGACACCCCACTACAAAATACTTGGCTGACTTTTGGCAGCTCTTTAGTGTCACCTACAAGCATGTTTGTCTTAAGAACCCTGGCATCTTGCTATTACTTTGCCCTAAAGCATGGGGAAGGGGGACTAAGATGACTCAGAAAATTGCATGCCAGGTTTTAACATCAGTAAAATATATATTTATTTTTTTTAAACTTCAGAAACAGAGCCATTTGCTAAAACTGTCAAGAACATGAAAACACCTTCTAGCCTGAGATAAGTAAAATGGGGAATCTAACTTCAAATTGGTTATACGTGCCCAAATCCTAATTAATGCTAAGTCTCACTAGCAAGCACAGCCTTGTGGCAGAAAGAGTTTGGAAATCTTAAATTATATCTGTTGCAGTGTGTACTGATTTGTGAACAGATTCACTGTCTCTATTCCATCAGGTTTTGAGTAGCAAGTACTCCTTGGCTGTGAGACTTGCTGAAATGTCCTTTCTGCTGTGGCCTTCTCTGAAACCTCAGCACATAGCGCTACTATCCTAAATCCCTGGGACTCACTCAGAAAGTAGTATCAGTACCAGAGTCTCTTAATTGTGTGCCTCAGTAGTGCATGTGAAACCTGGCTAGTGTTAAAACTGATCTTCCTTACTTTGACAGCACAGTAACTGAAAGGTGGTGGGGTTTTTTACCTTCTTAGAGAGCATGAGACAAATGCTCTGTAGGTCCTGATGCTGCCATAAATCAAATGGTAACTCAAACCCAGAGACTTGAAACATTTCACTTCTATGGAACAGTTCAACCAATGTAGATGTGATGAAAGTTTGTAGAGAAGACAATCCTTTCTTCCTAATTTTTCTTTTGGAATATAACATATATGTATGTGCATGGTTGCATTTTAAAATACTGTTGTGCTGTTGCTTTAGTAATTATTTTTAGGAATTTGCTCTAAATCAAAATATCTCAGTCATTGCATTTCCTGGCTCTCTGATCAACTACTGCAGCTGATGAATAAGCTGAGAAAGAGGCAGTGTGCATTAAGGCAATTACTAATATGGACAAAATCCACAATTCAAATTCTTCTGTCTTGTCACTGATCTTGCTACAGTACTAAGATAAAAATCTTTTTGTGTGTGAAAGACTAGAAAAACCCCTTACTATTGTATTGATAATTGTGTAGTAGCAGAAGTTCTAGAAGTATGTACCACTAGTTCAATTTTGTCAAGTTCCACTATAGTGGTAGGACTTGATTCATGAGTTTGTGGCTTTCCCATGAAAAGTGCCTGGAAAGATGACACCCTAGTCTCTCGGGTTTTTAAAAAACTACTAACAATTTTTTAAAAAGCATAGTCTACCTGTATGCTTATAGAAAACATATTACATATATTATTTATTTACCATATAAACTATAAATAATGTCCTATCACATATCAGACTATTTCAGGCTGAGAAGAGGATCCAGACATTCTGGCTTTTAACTCTTATAAGGTAGCTTAATAATCTTAATAATCTTTCTTCCTGTAGCTTGTGAAAACAAATACTTTAAATTCATTGTGGTTTGAAACAAGGAATATGTTTCTAGAATTCAGAAAACTTCTATTCTTAAATGCTGCTTGCATGTGAATGAGTAACTTTTTGCAGGTTGGCGGTGTTGTTTTGTGGTTTTTTTTTAAACTGTGTATTGCAAGACTTATTGGTCCCATGAAGTATTTTTGGGTTTGTGTTTTTTGCTTTTAATACCTCCCCACCGTTTCTACTGAACAGTTAGCATTGTCATTTTTCAGCAGAGGTCTAGACTAGATGAATGATTTGACCATGAGTACGGGATAATTCTTTTTTTCTTTAAATCTTTACTGTACTTGACTATTCTAACTTCAAATACCCCCCACCGCCCCCAGACAATGGGGTGAGGCTTTGGTAATGACAGAAACAATCACCTTATGGATCAAACTCAACAGAAACATGTTAAGATAATGTACTTGAGCACCCTTTCTTTTTTTACCATTAATATGTGTGGTTTTTTCTGTTCACATTTTTCTCTGATCCTTCCTGGTGCTGCAATATGCAGAGTATAGCAAACACATGAGGGATCACAACCCCCCTCAAGATCCAGGCTATCCAGACTCTCTTATCTATCTCTGATGACCTAAGCTGTGAGATTCCTTTCCACATGGCGCAAAATAATTTCTATTGCTGTGTAGTTATTTTCATTTGTGGTCCAGAAGATTTTGTAAAGTTTTCATCTTTTACGCTTACAAATTTAAAGTACCCTAAGGCTTACTTTAGCGCTGGTCTGAGAAGCAGAATTTCATGGTCACAGAGAGATTTCCTGCTCTCTGGCAGCATTTCTATGCCTCTCTGAACTCTGGCATAGGATAGGAATAAGTTCGGACTTTATAGGCTGAAGTGTATACTTCAGTGATCCAGGCCTTCTTTCTAAACCTTCAGTTTAATAGTGCAAGTCTCATTTTTTACCAGCTGAGATCTGCAGTTGAACTACTCTTCTTATTTTGGTGTGGGTTTGTTACTTTTCTTGAGTAATAGATTTTATATGTAGTAATAACACTACCTTAATATCTGTCTTCAGATTATTGGAGTTCCGTTGTTATGGTGAAATTATTTTTACTAGAATTTTCTTGCCCATGTTAACAAAATAGAGGAAAAAACTTTTCTATGGCATCTATTTCTTACTGATTCCAATCTTGCCCTTGCTGTGAAAGAAGGAACACGTTGCTAATCTTTGAATGAAAGCAAATTCTCATTAATTGGCTATTCTGAAACAGTTTATTCACACAATGTTTTCTGCTGAGCTTCTGTCTTAGTTACAGTGATTTAACTGAGTGTTCCCATAATGTGTCATCTTTCCTTTAATTGCAAGTTTCATTAATTGTTTTTGTTGTTTATCAGACAGCATTATTGAAGCGGCAGAGTCGATACATTCATTCAACAGTTCCTGAAAATGCAGAGAAGGAAGCTCAAAGCTTGTTTGTAACTGAGGTAATATTGGAATTGTGTGTGGGTGTGTGTATTAACAATATTATACCTGAATTGTTTTTCTTCTGCTTCATTTACCATTTAAAAAACAGGGGGAAAAGCCCTGAAAAAAATTTTTAAATATTTATTGCTATTTACTTGTCAATGATTTAAAGGGAAAATTTCCAGGAAAACCTAGTATTTTTTCCATTGGTGGCTGGAAAAGAAGGATTAGAGGATAGCTTTGAACTATTTTGTTTGTGTAATTGGCTTTTGCAGATTCTTCTCCCCCACCTTCCCTACACTTTTGGCTTTCCCAGATGAACATGGGTGATTTCCATACATAATATTGGGAGCAATAGTAAATCTGGAATGAATCATTGTGGCTTGTTTTTCCCGATCAAGTGTTTCACACCAGTTGTTCTTGGTTTGTTCATAATAATCTTGTACAGTTTGCTGGAATAGAGGTATTCATAACTGTAACACTTGTAGAGGCCAAAATTCATTATGACTGCTCAGTTTCTATACTATATGTAGAAGAAACATCCTCCAACTTAAAAACTGCTTGCTTACATCGGCATTCCCTTGGTTCGGACTGTGATGTTGCGTTTCATTTAGTGTCTTGTTGAAGCCTTTTAGGAATGAAAGGTTTAAAATTTTTGTCGTCTTTATATTATCTAGTGGTTTTCTACTGATATACTTCAAGCTGATATTTTAACATCTGAAACAAGTAAATGTCTGTTGTAATTCCAACAAAGCTGAAGGAGCTCCAAATAGCTGAATCTACTTCAAACCTCGAAGTATTTTCTCCACGGTTATACATACCCTTAATACCTAACCTAAACAGCTGTAAGATAAATTTGAAGAAGGTAGACAAGGAGGGAGGAGTGTTATAGGTAGTTCATGAAGTTTAATGAGTTTCTGCAGAAACAATTGCTTGGCAAGTATTAACTTTGTATTTTGAAATACAAAGAGAATATTTTTGAATTATTAGATGCTGTGTTTGTATACATGTAAGTCTATTCATGTAACATATGAAATTTTGTACCATATGGTTTCTGGCAACAGGTTTTGTCAGGTTTATATTACTTTGGTTAAAGCCAAGATAAATCAGTACTTTTATGTTGTAGCAATATGGGTGGAGTAAAAGAGCGTTTCCTATGATCTAGTCCAGAGCTTAATGACATAATTGCTTTTCAACAGCTGGAAGCATGTAGTTTAAATTTAAATATTAATTTGATTGCACAAGAAGTATGAGGAAAAGATATTTTTAGTTCGTCTGTATCTGTATGTGCGAAATTGAATATTCTGTTTTAATAATGCATCTGTATTTTAATGCTGGGTTTTCTAAAAGCTCAGTCACGTTTTCAGCTGTAGAGAAATGCTGCTTTAACTTTTCAGACAACTGAAGATGGTTAATCCAGATGCTGAGTGTATTTGTCATTTTCTGATAGATGTCTAGCAGATGATAACATCCTATTGAAACATTACTCGTTGCAAAAAGCTGTATTGCACTAGACTGTATTGCAAAAGAAGGGAAGATATGGAATTTTCAGAGATGGACATGTAACCATAGTAGTTCATAAACATCCATATCTTGAGAGGGTTTTTTGTGTGTGTGTCTAGGGAACGTTGTTAATCCTCTTCCAATTAATATTGGTATCTGGTTTTCATTAAAACAGTGCATCAAAACCTACAATTCAGATTGGCATGTGGTTAACTATAGATATGAAGATTACTCAGGAGAGTTTCGACAGCTTCCAAAGTAAGTATGTTATCTAGTGTTCTAATAAAGATACTGAATTTGTGAAGGAACTCTAACTGTATTTAATATTAATGTATTTATTACAGAAATCTATTAATACATGTAGTATGTAACTTGAAATTTGCTATATCGGTGTTTAATAGTCAGAGATGGTAAGGATTTCTTGGATGTCATTTATATTGATGAACTTGAAGGCCAAAATCTTGTTAAACCGTTTTCTGGAAAGATACCAGAATAGCGCTGCCTTATGAATAGGCAGGTCAAAACAAGAAATTATATCATTGACAATGTGAATGTAAGCATTGTAACTAAAACAGGCTAATGTTTAGATTAAACTAAAATGGAGATATCCTGTTTTTGTAGCTTCAAAGGCAGCTTTTGGAACTCTCTTCAGTAGCTTAGGGAATAGAACCTAACAGAGATGGTTAGAGCAAGTGTTTGAACTAGTGCAGACTTTCACAGGATGATTCAAAGCAAAAGCCTAATCCACATCTATTACAGACTTTCTAAACCATCTGCTAGAGAAATCTTTTCCAACTTCTTCAAAATTTTGTAGGGATTGTGTAGAGATTAGACCCTTAAATTCAAATATCTGAGAGTGGCTGAATACTCTGAACCCACAACTGTAGAATATCTATGTCTTCCCTACCTACTCTCCTGCATCTTTCAGTTATGAAATAGCTTGCTTTCCCTGTGGAAAGTTCTGATAGACTCACAGGTTTTGTAAAAGTCAATACGTGGCTTTTACTTGCCCTGAATAGAAACCACTTTAGTCAATACATATTTAAATAAAGGCATGGTCCTAAAAGGAGCCAATGGTTACAGGTACGAATTCTTGCTCCTAAGATATTATGAGTGCAGTGAATTAGAAGGCATTTGGTTCTCTCCAGGTACACACATAAGGACAGTGACAAGCAGAACAAAAGAAACACTGTGGCCAGATGTGCAAATTAGGAAAATTGCTTGCTGAGAAATACATTTCATGAAAAATACATGCTTTTACTCAGTTATTCTTGTGCTTTTTCCTCTTGAGTTAGGAAAATGACATCTTTATTTTTGCAGCTATAAAATATGTAACTAATCACAAAATTTCTAGTATTTTAGAAGCTTTTTCTTTCATAGTAAAGGGACAAAATCGGAGAAGCTTCCAGTTCATTTATATGAAGTGGATGAAGAAGCAGATAAAGATGAGGTGAGATAATAGTAATTCCTTACTTCCTATTGCTTTCAGTAAAGAATGTTGGCTAAGGAGAGGTTACAAATTGGATTAAGTGTTGATGTCGGTAAATGAAAACGGAGATTATCTTGAACAGCCTGACTGGAAAAAAGTAGTTATTTTACATATCTCCTTTCAAATAGCCTTGTACTCCTGAGATCTGTCATGTGAGTAGAACAAGTTTTGACAGATGGTGAAATTGAAGTTTTAATAGTTGGTGACGTATAATCCTTCAGCTTTCATAAAATCTGTCTTGTCTTACACTGTTTCTGTATAGACGGGCGTATAAAGAGAAATTTTCATGCAGCTTAATCATGAAGTCGAGTAAAATCATAGGTGAATCTGTTCCAGTATGACACTATACACACTGAAGCATGCATGACAGTGTAGCATACAATGTGACTTAAAATTAGTTTGTCACAAATTTCAGTATAGGATAAGACCTGGAGATCCATCATGGAGACAAAAGGTAAAAATATTGACTAAAACTCTAAGGTATTTCCTTTTTTTTTGTCATTGGCTTGGGGAAACTCGAGATAGCTATAGCCTCAAGCAGTCTTCAACTATGTTTCAAACATCAAAGACTTTTTTTCAAGAACTGCTTCTGTTATTTGTGTGATTTATGTAATTTTTACCACACCCTGTTTCAAAACACAGTGTTTAAATGCCAATTTTCTTTTCTTATGAGTACTTGAACTCTTTCATCACAGAAAAGAAGTAATACTTTTCTTTGTGGTTTTTACCTTTTGACAATTACTTTGCTTCCAGATTCCTTGTATTCAGAACTGCTGCATATGAAGTAAAAGTAGTTTTTCACAAGCTTTCCTGGATTAAATGTGAAAAAAATAGTCCAGGGAGTGCATCTCAGTAGGTAGATTCTGAACAGAGAGTCTCACGGTGCTGGTTCTCCAGTGCTGCTATTAATCTGCACTGTGATATTTGTCCAAATATCATTTCATGCATCTGTATCCAAATCTACCTATTTGTAAGATGGGAATAATTATGTTTTCTATTATATGGATGTTAAAAAGACTTGGCATTATTTACTGTGATAATATTTCTGACAACAGAAGCAAGTTAAACGTGAAAAAAATTAAATGGAGATATAATTGACTGTGATTGTTACTGGAAAATTACCTGCAGCTAACGTTAGTTAAACACTGAAAAAATATAGCTTGCCTATTAGCAGGTGGTATGTTTTCTACTAGGAAGTGGAAGGGGGGAGGACTCCCTGTTTCGTTCTGCCCAGCTTCCTGTTACAGCAGGCAGGAATGTCATATCTCTTTCAGAGTTAGAATCACTGGAGAAGAGGTCTGTTACTCTTTGTTGAGGAACTTAAAATATAAACACAAGAAAAAAGCATGGTAGGAAGAAAAGGGAGCTTAATGGGGATAGGGTTGGGGGACCATAAATTCTTTCTTCAAGGGAAGAACTAATGCAAGAGTTTTTTTCTTTCAAACATTAGCATCCTTGCATGCCAAAAAACATATATGCAAGTCTTAGATTAAAAGTTATTTGGTGGTCTTTTTGTTTTGGTTATGTTTTTGTTTTTAAGAATGCTGATTTATTAAGAGATTGATAGAAAACAAAAAGCTGCAAGTGATTAAAAATTGGAGAAAAAACCCAGATAAAGATTAGTTTAATCTTGCACTGTTAAAAACGAGAGAATTGCCTTTTCAAAACTAATTTGGGCTATCAGGCCATCAGGTTGGTGTTTGTAAATGGAATTTTTAAATCAGCCTGGGGTATGGGATCAAGATAAGGAATTGTTTTTGTTGAAACAGTTGCTGTCGAAGTAAATTTTGGAGCTGAGTTTGTGGGAAAGATCATTAAAAAAAAGTGAAGCACAGTGTGCAGCATTAATAATAAAAGTGAGGAAATTAACATACCGGTTGGAAACAGGAAGTATGTTTTCAGTGTAAAAGTTGTGTGTTAAAGACTGGGTTCTGGGTTCCTTTGTATTAACAGGTGGTGGGCTGGAAAGGTTCAGTAGCTTTTTGGCTCTGTAAGCAGGAATTCCACCTGACAGAAAGAAATGGTGTAACTAGAGGCCCAAATGACAATTTTATTGTTAGGAAACATGCAGTTCAACACAGTTGGGGAACAGCACACCTCAGACTTTGAATTGGAAAAAGAATCTTAATAGAGCTAAATCTTAATTTTTGTTAACACAGGTAATGAAGGAATTCATGTCAAGTCAGGTAATCCTATGTATGGTTTGTGAAATTACAGAAAAGCATTGGTGGTTTTGTGCCAAGTTCTGACAGTAACTCATCTACTTGTCATCTTACACTTGTAAAGGTGGTTTTAAACCATCCTTTCCTTGGGGATAACTCCCACCAGTGGAGGTGGAGAATCATAGTTGGAAACCCAGTGTTTTAAATTGTTTCTGTATCTTGATTGTTGTTCAAGAAAAACTGTTGTCTAGGTAATAGAACAGGGGTGGGGGCTAATGAAAATACGAAAGTAGAAGACCGTATTGCTTAGACAGTGAGACTCATTGGGGCTTATGAAAATCATCCTTACTGGGCCTAACCTCCATTGTATCAAGCTGACTAGAATTTTTAAAGGAGCAGATTGATGCATCTTTTGCCTTCTGTTTGCAGGTTTTTGAAGTTCACATATACATATGCATGTGAATGTGCAAGCTAGACAGACAAAATAAGCTAGAAATAAATTAACTACTAACTTTTTACAGAATGTTCCTTGATTTAGTTCCAGAAACTAATTCCTAAATTTTGGGTTGATATTCAGGTGTTGAACTAATGACTCTGTGCCCCATATGTAATCACTTCTTGTTGCATGTTCTCTTAATAGCTGAGAAAAGGAATTGGAAAGAGTAGTTGAGGCCCTTGAGGAAGTTTCATGGTTTTGTTTTCGACTGGCTACTCAGCTAATTTTGAATGTTTGGATAATAAATTATCAGGAGTATTTCTCTTCTAGATGGTTGAAAATCTTCCTACATGTCTAATTCATTAATATTTTTGTTGTGTCAAAATGGGTTGCATCAACTGGAAACCATGGTAAAGTCAGCTTGGTACTGCTCTGAAAGATTGCTTGAACTGGTGATTTAATATTTATTCTGTGGCAATTGTAAATCTGTCATTTTGATAGTAGAGTACTGCTTTTTGGTAGTTGTTAACATCCTATGGGTTTTGATGTAGTTACTAAGTTCCATCAGCTGGCAGATGGACGTGGTATACAGGCAGTGGGTGTGATCTGCAATGCGTGCATTGGATCTGCTGTTTGTGAACTTGCCATTACTGCCAAGTTTGGTCTTGTTCTCTTCAGAAAGCTTTGATTCTGATCTGTAAAAGGGCAGATCCAATTCAAGAATTCAAGACTTGATTCTCTGTAAATTCTTAAGTAATGTCTTTGAAGTAATACATATGAAGCAAACTGGTTTGAGAAATCTTGATTGAAGTTTTGGATAAGCATGAGTTTATGTTGTTCTTTTTGGTAATAGAAATTTGGTAGAAATTCTTGCACTGGAAGATTAGAATATATGAAAATGCTTACAAAGTAAATGTAAGTAAATGTTTTGAGTTTTCCTTCTTTCCCTTATTTCGGTGGGATTCATCCTGACTAATGTTTAGCTATCTAGAAGTTGGATCATCCTTCTGGCCATAGAGAAAGCCTACATAAGTGGTGAGGTTGCCTATCAAAAGTCAATCTCATCCTTGGTCTTTAAGTAAGATAATTGCAATTAGAAAGCTCTAGAATTTCAGCAGGGACTCCTAGTACATTATTATCATTACATTATGAGCATAGCTATAGGTAACTATAATTATTTCTGCCTGTTCTCCAGTTAATTCTGTATTTGATAGTAAATGGATTTTTTTTAAAATACAGATAACTTTTGTCAAATTATGAGCATAGTGTCTTTTAAAAATGACTTCTGAAATTTTCAATAAATACAACAGTTTCAGACTGTGATGCAAAACTTTACCTTCGCCCCCATCTCTCTTTCTTCATCTCCAGGATGCAGCATCTCTTGGGTCTCAGAAGGGTGGAATAACAAAACAAGGATGGCTGTACAAAGGCAACATGAATAGTGCAATCAGTGTGACAATGAGAGTAAGTTTAAGAATGTCTTACACATGGTGAAAACTGAACACCAATATTAAATATCACTATGCCTTTAAAAAGTCAATTTGTATGTGGTTTACTTCTAAAAAAAATAATAAAATGGTATGGGATGAAAGAGGGAAGCTTGTATGTAATGTATAGCTGTGGAATCTTAATTTCCTTTTATTCTACTTAAATCAGAAAAAATGCATTAAAAATCCAGTATGTGGGAGAAGTCCAGTGTTTTAAATAATTTTCTTAACTAGACCCTGGTGTGTTATTAGTAGAAAAGGGACTATGTAATATGAGTTTTTATTTGTATTGCCTCTTTATTTAGAAACAAACTTGTTATTTTTATGGTTATCAAAATAAATCTCTATTACATAGAATCAGTTTTAAATACCTTTCAGTATACTTTCAAATAGTACGGTACAATCTTACTGCAAGTTTTTAAGTTAAACTTTTTTTTATTTAATGATTTCTGTTTTATTTTCTGAGGATACCGATTAGTTTATTTGTCTATAACCTACTGTGTAAATAGCACTTAGAGGTTTTGTAATATGAAGCTGCTTAATACTAGTGTTGCAATTGGTCTTCTTTCTTCCTTTCTCTTCACTAGTCATTTAAAAGAAGATTTTTCCACTTAATCCAACTTGGTGATGGATCCTATAATCTCAATTTTTACAAAGATGAAAAAATATCAAAAGAACCTAAAGGATCAATATTTCTAGATTCATGCATGGGAGTGGTTCAGGTAATTATAATTATTTCTGCCTGTTCTCCAGTTAATTCTGTATTTGATAGCAAATGGACTTTTTTAAAATACAGATAACTTTTGTCAGATGTAGACAAGAACCCATTATGCAGAGGAACAATTAGACATGCTGCATCTTGCAAAAACAGTGAACGAGATTTTAAAGGGCAGGAGACTGAATTTGAAAAATCTTTCTGAAAAGAACATAAATTACTAATTGATATCAAGTACTTATCAAAAATATTAAACTAAATTTTAAGGCAAGCACACAAAAAACCCCAACCTTAAATCATGGCAAAGTAATGACAGCATAAATTTAAAGTTCATTTCAGTTACATTTTGTGCTTGCATGAGCTGTAAAATGTCTTGCATAGCTTCTTGTGTGGGATTTTTGTTGTGGGAATTGTATTAAATTCAGTCACCCTTCCAGATGCTTTCATTTGACCTTTTATAATGTTACTTTTATGTGCTTTTCTTTATTTTAAAAAGTTAAGGGCTTTGGTAAAATGTTTGTCAGTAGCAAGTGCCAAAGAAAAGATTTCTTTTTTTCCTTGTGATTCTGTTATGTATTTACAGTACAGCATGTAACTGTTTTGTTAGGCACAGCATACCTGGAAAAAACTCTTGGGTTTTAGGGTTTTGTTAACTTGGATAGAAATAGGCAAAGTTTAATACAAATTTATTTCTTAAATTTTTTATTTTTTTTTTTTAGTGTAAAGTTGTTTGAAGATTTATGCAGAGAGATACAACAGCCTTACAGAGGCTTATTTTTTTCCAGATATTGTAATAATGTTTTTGGATACGCATTTAATAGATACTTTGCATGGAAAGTCTTATAACTGTAATAAACTTAATCATATTGCAAGTTCTATATACAGATTTACAGAAATTGTTTTGCCTCCAGGGTGCAATTCTGGCTGACTCCACTGAAATGAGTTCAGTTTGTGTTTTGAAAGCAAACCAACAAACAAAGTGGTTCCTAAACACAGTTGTAGTCTTTGTCTTGCACTTAAAAGGTACCTTTCCTTCTGTTCCTCAGCTTCCTCTGCTTTGGTTGCTGCTCTCTCTGAAAATACGTATTCTCTATCCTTGGGGCTGTTTCTGGCCCCTCTTGTTTCCCACATAGGCAATGTTTCCCACTTAGGTTTCTCGTTCTCAGCCTGTGGCTCTGCTACAGACTGTTGAGGGCACTACAATATTGGCTTACATCATCAGAAAACATTGAGATTTTCAGAAGTTACAAATGAAAGCAAGGCACTGCAGCAAAGAGAAGTGCTAAGTCCTGCAGCTGGAGAGAACAACCCCAGGCACCAGTATGTGCAGGACAGGCCACCCAGCTGGAAAGCAGCTGACAGAAAAGGACCTGGGAGTCCTGGTGGACACCAAGTTGAACACGAGCCAGCAACGTGCCCTTGCTGCAAAGGCGGCCAATGGTATCCTCGGCTGCATTAGAGGCAGTGTGGTCAGCAGGTTGGGGGAGATCCTTCTCCTCTGAGCAGCTGAAGAGTACTGCTGAGGCCATGCCTGGAGTCCTGTGTCCTGTTCTGGGCTCCCCAGTAAAAGAGAGACATAGGCGTACTGGAGACCAGGGAAGGACTATGGAGATGACGAAGGGATGGAGGTTGAAGCAGATCTCCTATGAGAAGAGGCTGAGAGAGCTAGGACTGTTCAGCCTGGAGAAGAGAAGGCTTAGGGGGATCTCATCAGTGTATATAAACACCTGCAGGGAGGGTGCAAAGGACAGAGCCAGGCTTTTTTCAGGGGTGCCCAGTGATAGGACCAGAGGCGATGGGCGCAAACTGAAACACGGGAGGTTCCCTCTGAACATCAGGAAACACTTTGTCACTGTGAGGGTGACTGAGCACCGGCACAGGCTGCCCAGGGAGGTTGTGGGGTCTCCATCCTTGGAGATATTCAAAAGCCATCTGGAC
This sequence comes from Astur gentilis, assembly GCF_929443795.1. NCBI lineage: Eukaryota > Metazoa > Chordata > Aves > Accipitriformes > Accipitridae > Astur > Astur gentilis. The sequence goes on from NC_064892.1 coordinate 5,034,694, forward strand.
ATGGTTCTGGGCCAACAGGCTGTAGGTGGCCCTGCTTGAGCAAGGGGGTTGGACTAGTTGACCTCCAGAGGCCCCTTCCAACATCTAACCGTTCTGTGATTCTATGTTTTCCTTTTTTTTTTATTTTTATCCTGAAAATCCCCTTTTTTCTAAATCATCTTTTCATGAAATACTGTTCCATAGTTTCTGTTCCATCAGTTCAATTCAAGTAAACTGAAGTTTCCTCAGACTTTGTCAGAAGCTTTTTGTTTGGTTGGGTGTTTTTTTTTTTTTAATTACTGTTCCTTTGTTCTACTGCAAGTAAGGTTTTGGGCTGACACAGTAGTCCTTAAAACTGTACTTCAGATGCTTAAAGTTTATAGTTGGCTTGTGTCTTGAATGTTACACTGTATTCTACAGTACCATCAGTGTTCATCTTGGCATCTGGATGTTCAGAACTGCATGTAGAAATTTGAGACTAGTTGTGGATCAACATCAGGTGCAAACCCAAAATCAGTTAATGCTCACTTCTGTGAAGCCAAGAAGTCATTCAATGGCTAGAATAAAGGGGTTAGGAAATAGCTATTTTCTTCACTTGAATTGTTGGTGAGGGGCAAGTTAATGAGATTTTCAGCTATAAAATTTTATACATAATGGCCCTTTTCCAGATGTGTGATTTTATTATTTTGTATTATGTACTGTATCCTCTCTGGCTGATCTTATTTTATTCATTGTTTCACTGTTACTTATTATTCGTGTTTTATTAGCATCTGGAAACTGTGGAAGTTAAAGCTTACTGTTAAGATTTTTCATTACTTCAGTACTGATTTTAACTGGTAAGACTGCCTTAGGTCTGGAGTCCATACGTTTGTTCATCCTCCTCAACAGAAACTCATCTTTGGTAGAAAGCTGACCGTTTTGCCAAGCAGTAGTTAGTCTGTTAATTGAAAATTAATTGAAAACCAAATGTTTAGTAAAAAACTAAATGTACTAACTAAAATGTAATTTGGCATTTAATGTAACTTCAAACAAACAAACAATCCCTCAACCATTAAGTCTTATTGTTTATTTTAATGTTTATCTAATGAATTATCAATTTTTTTAAATTAAATTGATGATAATGTTGAATTTTCAGTTAAGACTTGTGAATTCATTCATGGGAATGTGAGTTAAGCTACGTAGCATTTAAAACCTTGATTTAAATTGTGCAAAAAAGATGACAGTAATGGTTGAGGAACAGAAGAGGAATTGACTCCCAACTTCATGTACATTTAAAAGACCAGCAATATCAGGGCATTTGGGGTTGAGGTTGGTTATGATTTAACCTCCGGTGTAAAATCCCAACATGCAAATGATTCCCACTCAAATATTAATAGAGTTTTCTACTTTTTTTTATTTATTAGTAGATCTTAGTTAGCTTCACTTCTAGATGATCTGAGTACATGAAGGTTTGATTTTTGAAAACTGAAATTTTAATTTTATTTCTTTTTAAATTATGACAAGCAGAATGATGAGGGGAAACTAAAAAATGGGCTGTTACTTTTCATACTTTCACTTGTTGCAGTGGTACAAATAACTTGAAAGGCTCAAGTGTCAGAGAGGAAAAAATGTAATTATAATATATTTGTTCAAAATATCAAAGGTATGCTTTTGTTAAAAGATCTGAAATACATATAACTTTGATTGTGAGTAGACAGTATGTAAAGATATTATAAAGGTCTTTTATTTTCTTATAGAACAATAAAGTCAGACGTTTTGCATTTGAGCTCAAGATGCAAGACAAGAGTAGTTACCTTTTAGCTGCAGATAGTGAACTTGAAATGGAAGAATGGATAAACACTCTGAACAAAATCCTTCAGCTTAACTTTGAGGCTGCAATGCAAGAGAAAAGAAATGGAGAGTCTCACGAGGGTAAGCAGTGTTTCTAGCAATGCTAATGCAGTTATGTGACAATGTCTGCTTAATGCATTTGGAAAGAAAGGCTTTACTGTGGCTGAATTTTTTTGTTTTCTCTGGTTATAAAAATTATAGGCCCTTTCACTGTCTGTTTGAACTGATGAGAATTTTGGCCTTTTGGCATTAAAGTAGCACTGTTCTGCATTGATTCCAGTTGAGTTAAGTCCAAAATAGAATAATGAGACTGATCAGAAGTCTAGAAAAATAGAACCCACAATGAAAAATCAGGACCAAGGCAGTTTAAGGAAAAGAAAAACTTAGGAGGGACTTGTTCTGAAATATGTAAAATGCTGCTGAAAATGGAGTAATCTGTTCTGTGGTCACTGTAGGTAGAATAAGAAATTGTGGTTGCAGTGAGGGACTTAAATTTAGATGTAACTCCCTTGACCTCGAATATTTCCCACAAGTACTGAAATAGATTGCTTGGGTGTTGAATCTTTTCTGTTGGTCCCCTTTAAGAATAGGTAAGGCAGATATCCCTAAGGAATGTGATGCAGTTATAGTTGGTAGTTTGGTGACAAGAGGAGAGTCCAGATGCATTTTTTTCCCCCTTGGGAGTGGATGGAGAGGGCAACTGGTATGAGACCAAGTGTATGCATATCCAGAAGAACCTGGAAGAGATTATAGAAGGTTGTTCTGCTTACAAGTAGCACAATACACCAAAAAGGATCATTAGAGTTTAAAATGAGATATCACGGTCTTTCATGAAGATTGCTGGAATTTAACAGGATGTTGGCAACAAAAGCAAATTGGAAAAAGAGAAGCCTGTAGCTGTGTGAAAGGCGTTTTAGTCAGTGGTCCCCAATTGACCTTAGAACTGTAAGATGCTTATAGCTAACTGAATGGTTGCTTTGTAAATACAGTAACTGTTGGAGAGTAGAGCTGGGAACCTAATGAACAGAGTGAATGTGTTTTGAAATCAAGTCACAGTGCATAGTGGAAAGACTAATGTAAATTTGTGCATTGAGTATCCCCTTTCCCCATACAGATATCAAAATTAATATTAAAGCTATTTTCTAGGTAAGATTAGAAATAACTGCTACTTTACCTATATATGTAACTGGTTACATCCTCCAAGAAGTCACTGCATTGAAATGAAATTATGGAGTCATCCACAATCTGTTTATATTAACAATGGTCATTTTTGAGGGGGTAGGAGTTAAAAAAAAACCAACAAAACAACCAAAAAACCCAGAAATATTTTTGCTACAGAGTCTTGTGAGTAGTTTGGTTTTTTGTTTGTTTGGGGTTTTTAAATTTGTTTTTTTAAATGTGATTTTATAATTTCAGATGATGAACAAAGCAAAATGGAAAGCTCATCAAGTAGTTTTGATAACTACTATCCTGAAATTGCCAAGGTAATACATATTGTAAATGCCAACTCAGGATATAAAGTACTAAACCTAAGTTAGCCACGTGAACTTTCAGTAAAGGTGAGGTACTGGCTTCTAGCTTCCAGTCAGTTTGTGGTGCTTTGAAAGCTTAGAAGCTCTTTCATAAATACATGTGGTTATTGAGCTGCTTCATATTCTGCTTTTGGAAGCAAACTAGCTACTGTCTTAAAGTTGCTTATATAAATCTTGACATGCTGTTTAAAAGCAACATGTTTTATTATTTTATTAGTTTATTGTATTTTGCATATTTTCTACTGTTCTGTTGCATGCAGGTAAGTGCTAAAGTATTTCTATAGAAATCTAGTTACACTAAAGTTTTATTTTTATAGTTAGGAGTTTAGAGGAGCTTAATAGCAGTGATGATGTGAATGTATTTTAAGATGCTTGTGTTTGTAACGAGTTGGCAAGTTCAGGGGTACTTCCTGTATTGCCATAGTTCTTGCTTTTCAATTTTGTTTTTACAGAGGTGTGGTAGAAATAGAAAAAGAATAAAATAAAATAGACATAAATAGAAAATAACAGTAACTCTTCCTCAGCCCATTTGGAGACTTTATTTCAGTTAAATCAGTGACTTGTGTGTTGCAATAAGTTTTGTGAGTTCTCCAAGGGAGAAATTTTTGTTAAATCACCTAAGGCCTGCAGCTGGTGACCTTTTTCTATTGAAGCTGCAGAATCCAAACTCCTTCCTGTGACTTCCTTACTCTTTCTTCTGTGTGGCACAGCCTGCGTTCTTGAAACTTTTCTGCTTGACCATGCTCTGGAATGCTCTCCCCTTCTTTTCTGAGGATCTGTCTGACCTAGTTACTACTCCTGAAAGGAGTGCAACTTGTAAACTGGGAACAAGCAGTAAGACAAATTCTATCTATTACAATAGCTAACATATCAGAAGATCCTGTTAGAATACCTTAACAGGCTTTTAGCATCCAAATTGGTTGGCTGACTTAATTCTTTCTGTTGCTGCTTTGTAATCAAGTTAGCACAAGTACACAGAAAGCTATTATGTGATAATCTCTCTCCAGCTATGGCTGTATTTGGAAATTAATTTGGATTGTGGTGCATACAATCCAGTTTTCCTTGGAAGACCTGTAAGCATGAAACAGCAGACTTACAGGAGGCTATGGAAATTTATTTCAGAAACAAATATAAAATTAGATGCTCTTATTGTATGGAAGATTTTTCTTTCTTTATAGTCAGAGTTATTGGAATGCTTAGGTTCCATACGACTTCCAGAGTGGACTTTTATTCAGGGCTGCAGCACCTTCATATAGTTTTAGTACTAAAAATGCTGCTTCCTGTTTCCGTAACCTTCTGATTGGAAGCATGCAGCTCTTTAAGCCTAGGTATTTTTCTAGTGTGTTATTTTTCTCAGCTCTTCAAGCACTGGCTTTTTTTATTCCATGGTTATAACCCATTTAAATTTCTGTTTCCTTCAAAATAAGGTTTTTAGTTTTCCCATTCTAGTTCATCTTTACTAAATACTACCTTTCAAAATAATTTGCTCTAATGTGCTTTTCTAACCTTTTTTCCCTGAGGAGAAGTACAGGGAAAAATCTGCCCATTTGCATTAGTACACTGTTTGTGCCTTAACTTGATTATATAAATGCTGTTTATTTTGAGGATTTTTTCATCCTCTATTCTTTCTTGCATTGTCTTTTCAGCTGTTATTTGGGTTTGGCTTTGGTTCTTTTTCCCCAGTGGAAGACTTACAGGGCATTGAGCCTTCTTTTAGAAGAGTTTATAGTTGCTCCATTATTTTTGTTGGTTCTAGGAGGAGATTTTCACAACAGCTGACCTAATATCCTTATGAGGAAAGAGAAATTCATTCAGGGGTGATTGTAGAGCACCTGACAATAGGGCAAACCCCAGTCTTCCTAGGAAAGATTTAACCCTTGTGAGTACATCTCCAAGCCTTTGTTTTTCTATCAACAGCTGTTAGTTTATGTTACAAAGTAAGTAAGATGGTATTGTGCACTTCAGTGCACAGGTGTGTACACATACATCTCAATACGTCTGTCCTGCATACTTTATATTCCTTCTACCTATAACTTAAGTACCAAGAGTGATTGTAGGGGGTTTGTTTTGTTTTGGTTTTTGTTTCTTCAGAGAAAACAAATTAGACCTCTACCTTAAATAACTATGTGACCGTCATGATCAGAGTGCCCAAATACCTCCTTAACCGTTATGGGTCCTTGAGGTAGGAAAACATTGTCCCTGTTGTGCAGATGAGGAAATGGAATTAGAGTCACTGCTGTACCGTAGACTGGGTCGATGACTACATACGTGTTCAGTTCCTGACTTCTGACGCGCTGCCCCTGATCCGTCATTCAAAAATGCATATTTTTATCTTGTCTCAACTTTAGTGCACAAAACACCGAAGAATCTAAAACTATTCAAGATGCTGTAGCTGAAAGTTTCCATCTTGCTGCTATGACTAGATCATCTTCCTCTTCAGTTCTTGCCACTGACTTTTCCCTTTCCAAACAGACATGCAACTTTCTTGCCATCTTTACACTTCTTCACAGTTTAGTCCTGTATTTCTCAATCATACCGGCTGTTGAGCAAGCAAAGTCTGCCAATACTTTACTGATATTGAGTGTCTGGGTCGTGTCTTTCACAGCAACTCTTGTCTTTTCTCCTGTGTGTGTTGAAGATAATGAAGGAAAGTAAATTAAATCCATTAGAGCACCTATACTCAAAATCATGCCTCAGAAGTTCCTCTTCTGTAATGCGTCCTTTAGTCAAATTCTTTTCTTTATTAGTATTATCAACCTAAAATAGGATTTTGAGATCTTAGAGCTGATGGTTTTTTTGTTTGCTTTTTTTTTTCTTGAGATGTAGTAGAAGGTTCTTCAACCTCCAGCAAAGCAGATGTAGACAGTAGATCACTTGCAGCTGGGGGTCAGTGAAGAGCATTTTGGGTTGGTAACTTCTTTTAACCTGTACAGGCTGATCCAAAAATATAAACCTGTCTGTAATGTAATACTTGGTATCCCTGTTTAGCCAGCTACTACTTTGGGAGTGGCAACTCTCCTACGTGGGTAATTTTGGCAAATGCATTTGTCCATTTTTCATGTCCTCTGACTTTAAAAATTATAGAATACTCTTTAAATAATACCTGTTTTTGAAGAAGTAGACTATGTATACCATCAGTTTTCACATTATATTTTGTTCCACTTTACTTTTGGTTTACTGTTAGTAGGTAGGTTTCCACAAATCCCAGACAGGATCAGTATACAGTGTGCTCTGCAAAGTAACTTTTTGAGTGTGAAGGTTTTATCTTTTGGAAGTTTTGGGTTTTTTTCTATCTACCCATAGGAAAACCACTTCTTTGGCAGTAGACCTCAAGAAAAAAAAAAGCGGGGGGGGGGGACCCCAGCCCCAAAAAGGCAAGAAAAAGAAAAAAGAAAATGAGCTCTGTTGGTGTTTCTTAATTTAGGTAACCTGTTGTTTCCTGAGCAATCTTATGGTCTAGGGATAGCTCTGAACTTTAACCTACATCCATGCCTTTTTCTTTTTATTCTTTTTTTCTCTTTTTTTTTTTTTTTTTTAAATTAAATAATGTTATGAAAGTTATTTATTGTTTAAGGAGGCTACACTGGAGTACACTTCACATGAGCTTGAAGGTTGCATGTTGCTGATGTACATTTTTGTGTTTTGAGGCCTGGAAAAGCCTTTAGAGGAGAGTAGCCTTATCTGACTTTTTACTTGGACATGATGGAGCAATTTGAACTAAGGAGTTGCAAAGCTCAGTTAGGTAGAGAAGAGTGCATGAATTAAAAGCATGTAAAGCTCTGAACATCACAGAAAAAGGAATGAAATTGAAAACCACTTTAATAGTGTCATACTAAGACTTTTTTTCTTATTTTGAACAGAGTGCCAGAGAAGCAGAAATCAAATTGAAAAGTGAAAGCAGAGTTAAACTTTTTGCCTTGGATCCAGATGCACAGGTTAGACTTTTTTACGAGGAAGCATGTTATTTTTCTTTTATGTTGATCCTTTTGAGATGAGAAACAACAAACCTTAATTTTTCTTTTCTCTTTTTAAAGAAACTTGACTTTTCTGGTATCGAACCAGAAGTGAAGCCATTTGAAGAGAAATTTGGAAAAAAAATTCTTGTGAAGTGTAATGACTTATCTTTTAATTTGCAAAGCTGTGTTGCGGAAAATGAAGAAGGACCAACGACAAATGTAAATAATTCATCTAGTTTTTTTTCTGTTAATCTTGTAATGACTGTCTTAATGTTTTGTTGGCACTATTCTTCATGGCAGGAATTCCTTGCTGTGATTGAGAAACTTTATATTTTGGGTTTTTTTCTACTCCTTTAAATCAAAATTGGAGCCTAAATCCTACAAAAAGTAACTTTGTTTCTAATGTTTTTGCTGTGTTGTAGAAAGTGGAATTTTTCTTTTCCTGTCTCTTATGCTTTATCAGTCATATCTAGTGTGATGTCTGTGTGTGTTTATAAAAATGTAACTCATCTTCCTTTCATACATCTTCCTTCCTTATGTTAATATAGATGCCAGCAATGATACTTGATTCTTTTTTTAAATGTCTAGGTAGAACCTTTCTTTGTCACATTATCACTATTTGATGTTAAAAACAACCGGAAGATTTCAGCGGACTTCCACGTTGATTTGAACCATGCCTCAGTAAGGCACATGATACCCAATGCATCTCAACAAATGACAAATGGCAGTGCTGATAGCTTACACAGAATTCAAGACATTCATGAAACTGTGTTACAATATCCAAAGCAGGTAAGAACTAGTAACCTAAAGAATTAGTAGGATTTTGGATAGAAGTATGGAGTTTTCCTACATGGTTTCTATTATGTGCTGTAAAATGTATGTGCATTTTCCTTTAATATTTATCTCCTGTTTTATTTCTAGGGAATATTCTCAGTCACATGTCCTCATACTGACATTTTCCTCGTGGCTAGAATAGAAAAAGTATTACAGGGAAGTATTACACATTGTGCTGAACCATATATGAAAAGTTCAGATTCTTCAAAGGTATGTTATCTTCTTCTGTGGCATGGAAAAATCCTGAGGCAAGACAGGTTGATTTCAAATCAAGAAATTATCAATCAAAATCTTAGTTCTTTTATAGGAAATTCAGATAACTGGATTATTTGATTTAGTAAATTGTAGTTATTACTAGTAGCTTATTAATTGAAACGTTAAAGTCTAACATTATTGGGAAACATTTATTTAGCTTTTTATAACCATGACATAATCTGTAATTTTTATCACGGCTATAAATAAACTGATTTGACAAAAGAGTATTAGACTTCAATGTGAAAGTTGAGTTCAAAATTATTGAACAATGAAATATTAAATATAGGTCAGAAATTAACTGTATGTCTCTCTTAGTTAATGCATCTTATTTACTGTATCATTGTTATTGACTTTTCCTTCGTCTCGCATTTTGGCAACCATAGTCTACTGTAACTTTATCTGCACTCTTGCTGTTTTTTTCTTCAGAACATTGAGATGATTAAGCCTCTGTTTTTATGTATAAAATGCTTTGCAGATTTGATAGAACTCCAAATCACTTCTGGAAATAAACCACTGAAACATCTTAAGTTTGCGGGAGTCTAGGATGACATAATGTTTTAAAGTTTTCTGAAACATATCTACAAGAAGCTTTGCCAGTTGCTCTTTCTTGTTTGTCGCTGAAGAAATAGAGTTTTAATTTTATTCATTTACAGTTGTGCTTGAATGATTAGACCAGGATACTAGGACAAAAGATTTTTTTGTAAGCAATGTCAGCTACTGTTGATATTCTGTTTTTCGGCTAGTGAAAGGGAAGAAGGAAGGGTTAACTTTCAGTCTCTGCAGAGGAACAGTGTTCTTTCCTGCTGATTTAATGCTGGCTAAGCTACATGTTAAAAAACTGTATTTTTCACTTGGTCTTAATATAGATCAGACTACTGATTTGCTTTTCCAGGAATACTTGAGATTATTTTTTTTCAGCTATCGTTGGCAAAAGCAGCTTTGTGTTTTAGGAGTCTAGTTTCAAAGTGTATGCTGACTGTTACTGAGTTAAAACAAACCTGAACTGAGTAACTGATTTTGCTGGTCTTGGGCCGGAGCCATATGGGAAGGTTAAGTAAGCCCAAGTGTTCCCAAATTTAATGCCAAGTGCTAGACTTGGGTTGCCCTGTGCTGCAGGAGTAGCCAATAGGAACATTCATGGTTCTATTAACTTATGCTGTGCATTTCTGGTATTCATTTGCTTATAATTTTATACAATTGAACACTTAGTTTGATATTTTTTTTTTTTTTTTTTTTTTTTTTCTGTTCTTGTTCTCTGGGATTATGCTGAAACAATACAGAACAGTACCGGCTATATAGGCCTCCATGTGTGTCAGTGCAATGAGCAAGTTCTAGTTCCTGCAGAATTACTACGCTGGACAGGAAAAAGGGAAAATGGAAGCAGCAAATTCTACAGCCAAGAGATCACTTTTTCTCCCCTTAAAACATTGAATGCAGTGAATTAATGATGATACTTACCAAGGTTCAATGCTTCTGAGTGCAGTTTCCCCTTTTTTTTTTTACACACTAAGAGAAACAGCTCTTCATGTTGTCAGCAGCATAGATCAGGGATAATAGTCAGGCAGGTTTACTCTGGGGTTTTTGGCCCTGGCAAAAAATTTTGCTCTGTGTAGGCACAGAGGAGAAGCTGGTTTCTCAAAAAGAGAAGCCCACTGCTCTGTCAGGAGCTTCTGCTTTAGCTGAAGTTGTTCAGCTCTGTGTTGAACATCTCAAACTAGTGGGTTTCTAGCTCTGATTGTTAAACATGTTGGTTCTATATAATGGAATTGTTTGTTCACTTAAAAGTTAACAAAAACAAAATTTAAAGTTTTCATGAAAACAATGTTGCAATGTCCATACATAGGATTGCCCATGTGCTCTTCATATAACTCCTCCCCATGTTCTGTGTGTACTTGTAATATAAGTATTGCAGAGTATTTTACTATTTACTCTGCAGGAATGTATTCTGGTACAGGGTGTGGGGGGGATGTTTTTATCTGGAGTCACAATTTTGTCTTAAAAACCGGTTGAATTTTGCTCTAGCTTGCGTATGAGTTTTGTAATAATAATAATTTTTTTTCTTGCTTAACTAAATATGTATTATCAGGAGTGTAGATGGGTCTGTGATTTCATCCATGAAATGCTGTGAAATCAGCAGGCCCTGCTTAACCTGAAATGAGTTGTTAAGAGGTATTTTCATTTGTCTTTCACTTGCATGCTTAGGATTAATCTTCTAAAGAAAATTTTCCAATTCATATCAGTGTCAATATGTGGTTTTGGTTTTTTTTCTTGTGTAGTAATGGTGCAAAAAATGCAGCTTTTAAAACCTGGTTATTTCTTATGTCTGTTGCAGGTTGCACAGAAAGTTTTGAAGAACGCTAAGCAGGCATGTCAGAGATTAGGTCAATATAGAATGCCTTTTGCCTGGGCAGCTAGGTAAGGACAGATCTTGTCAATCTGTCTTTTTTCCTAACTTGAACATTATTTTCTGCATCTCACTTCTTGTAAAACTTAATGTGCTATTTACATTATTTCTTGTTTTACTTTCAGTTAACCAAAGATTTCCGACAAACTTACACTTCAGCTTTGTAGTAGGAAAAAAGTTATAAACATTCATTGTATTGTTATTCAAACCACTGAATATTGCCAACTGTTTTGTATTGTCTGTATTTTTTTTATTTTACTAAGAATGGAATGGTTCACACTTGATTTGTTAGACTGAGCTATGTTAAAACTTACCTACAATGACAAGAGTATTAATTGCTTAATATGAAGGATGGTACAGTATTTTCTAATTTGTAGTAAAGAAATTTCCTGAAGTGAATTCCAACACTTTCATAAACTCAGCTGAAAGCAAGATTTTGACTTTCAGAACGCTGTTTAAAGATGCTTCAGGAACCCTGGACAAAAATGCAAGATTTTCTCCTGTCTTCAGACAAGACAGTAATAAACTTTCAAATGAAGACATGCTGAAATTGTTAGCAGATTTCAGGAAGTAAGTCTAATTTCCCCACTTTAAAACCAAAACCGAAACAACCACACCCCAACCCATCCCCCCCTCAACCCCACCCTCCTGGTCCCACCATTTTTTGTTATGGTCTTGAACTGGAGCATCTAATCTTTTGATGTATGTATTTATATGTTTTTCTCTTCAAATAGAGAAGTTGTATAAACATAATCAAGGCCCTCGTACAAACTGCAGATCTTTGCTTTGCAGTTTGGGGGCTACAAGCAGGACTGAAGTATTATGCCATGTCTAATGTGCAGTCAGCATCATATCTTGAAGTAGCTCTGTGTTAGGAGTTATGCTTGCACAATACACTCTTCTGGTTATCAAAGGAAAACAAGTATGAGCATAAATCAGATGTTCGCTGACTTTGGACAGAGAGTGCTAGCTCTCAGGGAAAGGGATTCAAGGCATTAGCAAGTCCACCTTCCTTGGGAGTGCATGTGGCTCAGGATGCCTAAATAACAGAACATCGGTCATCCTTTATAACAAAGTATTCCTAAAGACTGCATCAGTTTGTGTGCAAGGCTTAATCTCCTACTGACAGATGACCCTATTAATAAACTAGTTTGAATCCCCTTTCTTATTAAATAGGATGTAAAATAACAGAGCAATCTTTGCTGCTTTGCAAAGGCATTTCTGCTTCTGTTATAGTACAGTTAGCTGAAATTGTATGAATCTGAACAATCACTAATTGCAAAAGTCTTGGGCTATAGTTTCTTTATTTTATTTTTGATACCAAATCTGATAAGGGGATGAGGTTTGTGATAGATACTTTAATTCCATTTTAGCAAGCTGTTTAAAGTTTCATTGAAGTGTACATAGCATGGAAATTGCTGTATACTGATACTCCTTGCCATAAACAATGTTATTGAAAGTAAAACTAATATAGTAAATTAGCCTGCCACATCACTTCACTTTGTGAATTAAGGAAATGCTTTTGGTTATTTCAGCATCCTGTTTGTGGAATTGTGTGCAGTACTTCACAGGAATTTTATTAAGAAAGAGATTGTAATGTCTAAGGCTTAACTATTGGAATTAGAATTCAGACTCCATCCAGAAAAAGTTGTTTGCTTCACAGCATGGGGTTGCATTTTGGGAAAATTTTGCATCCCCTTCCTCTGCAATAATTTCAAAGAGTCATGCTGATGACTGTCCTTACTAATAAAGGGTTCTGCACTGGTGTTTTAACATAGAAAATGCTCCTTCAAATCATATTTCTGGATTAGCTACATTTATAACATCTAAGAAATATCATAGCAGGCTAGTTAATTGTAAATATTTTGCAGGGTAAGTTATTACTCTAGAAGAAGGAAGAGGGAGGAAAAAATTTACTGAGTAGAAGATACATTTTGTTAACTTACTGATTGCTTTCCCCCTTTGCTCTTCCCCCAAGTTTACCCAATTACCATAAATGCTTATCACTGGCCATTGAGATTTAAAAAGCTTACTTAATAGGTCCCCTCTTTGCTGCAAATGATAGTGAGTTATTACATGGCAAACAAAACTTATCTTTAACAAAGGTTTTCGTTTTGATTTAAAGAAAACCGTCATGCTTTTTCTTAATCTTTTCCATGCTTGTGAATAAAGCCTTACTTTTTTTTTGAGAATTTAAAGGGGAAGTAAACTGTGAATCTAGGCAAAAAGCAAGAGCAGATCAGTCATCCACCCATAAACTACCTTTCCTCTCATACTCCTAGTTCAGGATATTACTTTTGCCTCTGTTTCCTATTATCTCTTTTTTTCTGGCATCTGATAGTTTTTCATTTAGCCTGACTTTGAGGTTTTTTTCCTTCCTATAGACCTGAAAAGATGGCCAAACTTCCTGTTATTTTAGGAAATCTGGATGTTACAATTGATAATGTGTCACCAGATTTTCCAAGTAAGTACTAATAAACACTGTTAAATGGACATTCAGGCTTTTTTCTCTTCAGTTTTTTATTGTTTTTTTAATGTATTTTCAGATTATGTTAACTCATCATACATTCCCATGAAACAGTTTGAAAACAGTACCAAGACACTAATAACGTTTGAAGTAGAGGAGTTTGTCCCTTGTATACCAAAACACACTCAGCCTTTCACCATCTACAACAATCATCTTTATGTTTATCCAAAGCACTTGAAATATGACAGTCAAAAGTCTTTTGCAAAGGTGAGTACAGGAAGACTGTACATTCTTCTTTCTCAGGTTTAGTTAAGATTGTTTACATATTATATTTCTGTGATGATCCTTATGATGAAGTGTTTGGGTTTTTGTTTTTAAATACTACTTTAGGCTAGAAATATTGCGGTATGCATTGAGTTCAAGGATTCCGATGAAGAGGATTCTTTGCCTTTAAAGGTTAGTCTTTTGATTTTTGCAACTAATAAAAGAAAATAGTGAACAGTTAGCTAAGTAATATGGTGGTACTTGACAAATTTGTCTAGTTTGGGATGGCAGCTTTCTGTCCTCCTTTTGCATTTGGCATGACTAATTTCTAGATGACTTGCTTGGTTTTGATATAAAAGATTACTAAAGAACCCTCTGAGCATTTCAGTTCTTTATATCAGCAAAAATTCCAAAAATAAACTTGTTGCAAACAAGGTGGTTTATGCCTACTCCACAGGAGGAATTTTTTAAGTTAAAATATTAAAGCTTTAGATCACCTGCAGAGCCAAGCTCTGTGTTTGTTTATGAGCTATCACAGTGTATAAGAGATGCATGGAAGCAAAGAAGTAGAAAAATGTATAGGAATTGTGAGGTGAAATCACAGTGTCAGCTCTACTGCATAGTGAACAAACTACAGATCATGTGATCCCCTGCCTGTGCAAAGGAACCGAGTTAAACACAAGTTAGAATATTTCAAATTCTAGGTGAAGCAGATTCTATGCTGAGCGTGAAAGACGATCACAGGGGGTTTTTTTGTTCTTTTTCCCTTTTTTTTTTTTTTTTTTTTTTTGTTTGTTATTAGTGTATCTATGGTAGGCCAGGTGGACCAGTGTTTACTAGAAGCGCATTTGCTGCTGTTCTGCATCACCACCAAAATCCAGAGTTTTATGACGAGGTAAGCTACCTTTCTGAGGTAACTTTTACTGGTTTAAGTATTACGTAAATTTCAAAAATACAAGAAAATATTTGAGGATTTCAAAGTTCTTGATAATTATTTCAGTTAAATCAGACCAGCCCCTTTTCACAGTAAGTAAATTTTGGTAAGTTTTGTGTATGTGATTCTTGATCTTGCTTCAAATAACGTGTAACCTGGAATTGCTTAAGTGTGCAGCCAGTAAGGCATGTCACTGCTCTAGCTGAAGACTTCTACAAAGATTGTGATTCTTTGCCTTTCAGATTAAAATAGAATTGCCCACTCAGTTACATGAAAAGCACCATTTGTTGTTCACCTTCTACCATGTCAGCTGTGATAATTCAAGCAAAGGGAGTACAAAGAAGAAAGATGTTGTTGAAACACAAGGTTTGTACGCTAATGCTTTACTTTCAGTAACTGCTGGGGAGATTTTATGAAGTATGCTTATCTGGTAACCTGTGACTTTTGTGATCCGTATAATGCTTTCTAATTGCATTATACTGACTGAAAGATTTCATGAAGTGTTTGAATTTAAATGTTTCAAATGTTGTTTTGGAATGTCTATCAAATGTATGGTTTTTTTCAAACTCAGTGATGATTTATTTGCCTCTCTATTTCTAATTGTTTGAGTACAAATCATTTGGCCCTTACAGTAACATTTTTCTGGTTTATGAATTACGTATCAGAAGTGTACAGTAAGACTTTTGTAAGGGTTTATGTAAAGATTCATAACATATTTAAAATTACTTGCCTTTAATGTTCCATAGTTGGGTATTCTTGGCTTCCTCTAATAAAAGATGGAAGAGTGGTGACCAATGAGCAACACATCCCAGTGTCAGCAAATCTTCCATCAGGCTATCTTAGTTATCAAGAAGTGGGTGTTGGAAAGGTATGTTATATAAAATTGCTCTAATCTTTCAAAAACAGCTGTGGAGAGAAGGTTTGGTTGTAATTCCCCAGTTGATAAGATTTAAGTAATTTTCTAGTAATTTTTTTCTTTTATAGTCGAAATGGAGTGCTTTGCAAAAACCCAAACAGAAATGGGAGACAAAACTTAAGACTAAATTCTGACTTTTACAAGAATTTGAATCAACCTGCCCTGATAAGTTTTTTGTTTAAATTGTTAAATACTTATTTCTGTTATTATTTAGCTGATGCACTTAGGAAATGTTTAAGTTTTATTTTTTGTACTAATAATTAACTAGAAGTTACAGTAATTTTTAAATATATTAAACTATTTTGAGTTTATGAAGATATGCAAATAATCTGAAGTCCTTTACTAAATTTTTTTTAGCATTTCATGCTGTCTCCTTTCAGTAAGTCCTTTATTCCTGAAAAAGTCTTACTCTCACATCTTGATTTTTGTGATCTTTATACTTCACTAGTAAAACTTATGGTTGTATTTTTCAAAGCAGAAAGCTTGCAAAATTGTAGTAATAAAAATGATACCGAGGAGGATACAAAATGTAAAATATGATAGGGGATTTGACTAAGAGAATGAAATGCAGAGACAAAATTGACTCATTTTGGAGGAAGAGGCCTAAAATCAACAGCAAGAGGTGCTGCTCTCCTCCTATTCTACCACCTTTTTTAAACTTTGCTGTAAGCTTTCCAACCATCGTCTCCTTTACATCTTTCATCTTTTCACATTGTAGGTGTATTCTTTATGCCTCTGCTGTTTGTCTCTGCTCATGCCCATGGGTAGAAGGTTAGGACTAATATGACCAGTTGTAGATCTAGCAGTAAAATCTCTCCCTAACTGGTTGTCAGGGTATACAGCTGAGCATTCCCATTCTCAGTTCTTTGGAAATGGGATGGGAAGGAAGCACTGGCTGCTACCTATCAGTGACCTATGTTAAGGTTCATACTGTGTCAGTATCTGTAGAAGTTCTTGTGTTATTTTTCTCAGAAAACTAGTAGATATTTCTCTCTAGTCAGATGTTTCTTTGCAGAGTTCTAGGGGAAACATGAAATCGTGACTTTAGAAAAGCAATTTTGTTAGCCACTGAGGAAACTACTGTGGGGCTTTTTTAAAAAAAAAAACAAAAAACAAACAAACAAAAAAACCAACAACAACAAAAACAAAAAAAAAACAGTTTAAGCTTCATAAATGCTTTTGGTAATACTGCCTGCATAATTTTCCTTTTTTTATGACTTTACTCATTACACACATTTCTTCAACCTGATTTTTTTGTTTTGGTTTTTTTTTGTGTTTTTTTTTTTAAACTGTTGTTTGTGGTGCTATAAATAAATTGTTTTACTCTAGTATACCGCTACATTATTTTACTTTTCCTCTGCATGTGTGTGTGCAGCATTCAGGTCCTGAAATTAAATGGGTAGATGGAGGCAAACAACTGTTAAAAATATCCACTCATCTGGTGTCAACTGTGTATACACAGGTGAGTTATAATACAAATTAAACTAGAGAAAGTTTTAGGAATAATGTGTGTTTCTTATATGTGTATACAATATTTGGGAAGATTCTTAAACTCAGTATGCTGATCTCTTACTTTTTTGTCTCTTGGACACTGCACAGTATCTCTCCTTTCACATCAGCTGTGAAAAATAGCAGATCTTAAATGGAAGCTACTCAAAATGTGAGCCTTTTGTCTATCATTGTCATCCATTCCAATCTGAAATTTCCTGTTAGATGAGAGGTCATAGTTGTCTGAAAGCTATTTATTGGCAAGTCTACAAAGAAATGAGTCTTGTTATAGCTGCTCATAAAAAACATGTTATGATTGGTTGGGATACCTAACATTAAGTATGCTATTTTCTGTATGTTCGTTTGAAGCAAATATAGGTAGTGTTTTGTATAATGGGTATTAAAAAATAACTGGAAATTTCTTATGTGTGTTAAAAAAAATAAATCAATGTTACATGTAGACTCAATTAGTCTTTGGAGTACTGCCCTTCTATTATTTTTTAAAATTGAATCTGTGGACACATATATGAATTTCTGTATATAAATATTTTTAACGTGTTCTGTTTCAGATTGTGGATAGTAATGTTAGATATTGTTTGACTTGTTCTTTTTGTCTTTGACAGGACCAGCACTTGCATAATTTTTTTCAGTACTGTCAGAAAACGGAGTCTGGAGCTCGTGCACTAGGAACTGATCTTGTAAAATATCTTAAGGTATAAAATGGCAGTGAATAACAGCTTATATTATTTATTTATACTTTTTGCAAAACCTAGGCACTTCAGACATTTTCTAGGTCTCATTAATGGGATATGCAGTATAAAAAGAACAAAAAGGTACTTCCTGCCCTAGATAAATTTACAATTGCAATATAAGAGGAAACCACGAGGAAATAATGAGGTGGTATTGGTGATAATTTCCAAACACTAATGACTTAATTTGTCAAAATAATCAAATTGAACTGCAGACGGGAATGGTAAGGAATGATGACTCTTGATTTTTCTAAAATTTTGCTTGGGAGGTCATCATTGTTATTGATCTAATACTGCGAGAGAACTGTAGACGTAGAGTGCATGGTTTCCACAGCAATTTTGTCTTAACCAAGTAGGCCAGATTTTTAATATGAAGCCCAAAATTCAGTCAGCTTAAAATCTATGTAAAGTAACTCCTGATTTTCTTAGGCACAACAGAGTCTATTGTTGTAATTGAATACCATCAATTAATAAAACTGGACTGTCTACTCAAGGCATTCAAGTAAGAACTTAACTATTGAATGTGGCACACTTCTGAACTGGACTTGCTTTGTGACCTTGCATGTCAAAACCATGGCTCTGCATCATTGTCCTTGCCCCAACACTTCTGTGATCAACTTTGGTACAAAACAGGACACAGTACATTAACAGCAGGAAGATGGAATAGGTCTATTTGGAAATAGTTTTTTTTAATATTACCATTTTTTACTGACAGACCTGTTTCTCAGTCTTCTATTTGTGTTTATCATTCTGAAATTTTGCAATCCCAAAATGTGCTGCAAATTATATGGCAAAAATACAACCCCTTAGATTGGATTCTGGCCATGGTATCTTCACATCAAAAGGGTAAGGCAAAGAACAAATAGTCTTGTAGCTGAACTTCATCGTCCCCCATGGTTACTTAGAGTGGGTCACTAGAGATGCCTCTCACTTGGGTTTCTGCTACTGACATTCTTGTTTTGATATGTCATTTCTCTGTGTTTCTCACTTAAAGTATGACTTTTGAGTTCTTGATAATTTTCAATCTGAAACCATTCTTATTTCCACTGCATTCTGCAGCACTAATTGTACCAAATAGGCCCCAGCTAGATGGCACTAACACTGAGCCTGCTAGTGTTTCAGCTTTAGAAGTCAGCACTCTGCAGTATCAAGAGGCCCTGCTGGAGTTAGATACAGCTTATGTGCAGAATCCCTCCCTGATACCACACTTGCAAATCCTCTGTCATCGTGCCACTTTTCAAAATACAGTCTTTCTAACTGTGTATATGTGGTTTGTGCCCTGAAGAAATCTCTCCAACGGAGGCAGAAGAGGAGAACCACCACTGCTTCAGCATGTTTCAACTTGCCTTCAGGCCAAGGGGATTGTTTCATCTTTCCCCAAGTAATCCTTCTGGGACATTGTGGTCCTGCTGTCTGAGGTTTCTGTTTGAAGAAGGGAACCTCTTTACCTCTCACTTCTTACTGTTTGTACTTTTCTGGCAAGGGATTTAAATTTACTGGTGTTCCGTTTCCTCCCGAGTTCTATCAAAATACAAACAAAGGAATCATCCAGATTTCTAGAAGTCCTAGTCGTTTTTTCTCATTGATGGAGCTTTGCCTTCTTGTCCTCTGGTTGTGGTTTTGAGATCAGTTGGGACACTGAACCTTTATCATTGCACTTAATCTCTCTTTTTTTTTTTTCTCTCCATATAATAAAGATTATATGTTCTGAGTATCTGTCATCATGAACTAGAGGTCTTAGCATCTGACCTGTGGCTCATTGAAGCTCTTTAAAATTGTCAGTGTCATTTCCATCACTTTTTTTCAAGGGGTGTAGCCTTCCTGCTACTTGAGGTGCCAGAGAAAATGGCAGATGTTTTCTGATAGGAAGAAGGGAAGAATTGTTGCCCATTCTGGACCTCAGGGGATTGAATGTCTTTATTCATAAGTTCAGGTGAAAAAACCAGAATTTGCTCTTTCTGGTGCTGTAATATAAAGCAGTTGGTCTGGGAAACAATCATATGTTACATGAAAAGAACCATTATTACTGAAATCTCTGCGTACGTGACAAGACACTACTATTAAAAAAATCGGTTTGCATACCATGGGGAGCCTCTTTACCAGGGTTCTGGCAGCAGTGACTGCTCGTGTTATGAGGAATGGAATGACCCTATACTTTGTAGGCAGTTGGTTGGTTCTTACCTCAGGAACTGATGTTGTCAACAACCCTCAGTCAGTTTCTGACCTCTTTGATTCATTGGGATTCACAGTACTTGGGAGAAATCTTACTATTTAAGTTTACCAGAGCTCTACTTGAATGTGATAAAATCAAAATATCTTCCAGGGACTAGCATGGTAATTTCAGATTTATCTTGCTACCCACTGACTGTCAAAAATGGCAGCTAGCTGGAATCAAAGGCTTGATTCTCTTCTTCATATTCACAATTCTTGTTAGTCTGGTAGAACAAAGTGGCCATCAGATATTAAAGTATAATTTTAGGGAAAGCTCAAAAGAACACTTCCTCAGATCACTCCAAAATCGCATCAGGTAGTTCAGTCGTAGATGATCACATATATTGTGATATATTTGGGTATCTTATTCCTTTGCTTAAACACTTAATTTATTTGTATTTATATTAATTCCACATTAGCAAAATCTTTAGGTTCAGTGACAAGACCATGCCTTGCCAAAATCCCTGGGACAGAATAATGCAACTGCAGAGTCTCTTTATAACTCTTGCTTGTCATCAAACACCAGAACACTCTCACCACACAGTATGAACATATTCCACGCCACAAGATTAACACATCACATTGACTTTATGGTGTCGCTTCATGGTAACAGAAAACAAATGCTATCTTCTGTCCAAGCTACAAATTATGGCTATTCTTAATTCCACTGGGCCAAATTCTTGTCTAACTGGGCCTCACAGGGACCCAAATGCTTTTTACTTCTGTGTATTGAGAACTTGCCTTCTGTGTGTCAGCCTGTGCCTACCTGTGCCAGACTTGGCCAGCCTGAGTGCTGAATGTTCTTCAAAGATTAATGTTTCAGTTCACTAGTGACAGTTCGCTGCAGGTAATATCTATGCTATAATGGCAATGACACAGTTAAATCCTTAGGATTTACTTCTCTCCACGAAGTCAGTGTGCTACTGGCAGAGTAGCTTGGGTCACCAAACCTGACAAGCATTCTCCCTTCTTTCTGCTTTTGTCCTTCCTAACAGGATTTTGTGTAAGCACCATCTGACACTTCTAACTACTGGTTTTCTGAGACTCACCTGATTCAAGATGTTTGTATGCTCTCCTTTATGTTTCATGAGCCCAAACATCACTTAGCATCTCATAAGTTGAGCTATCTGCTTTTAGTTACCTCGAGTGCTGCCCGAGAGATCAAAGGGCACAGCTACTTCTGGCAATGTAAGTGTAATTGAATACTCAAAGGCATCAGAAGCTGGGTTATGAGTCCACTTCAGAGTCCTACTTAAAACAGCATTTTTACCAAAAAATGTCTACATCTTGAACAAGTGTTAGCTGACGTTCCATTTGCATGTTTACCCGATGCTCTGATATTCAAGGCTTATAGAAAAGATGCTGTAGTGTATGATTGCTGTTTCCAAGAAAAATCACAGATCACGTAGGAAGGAAGGCTGTTTTGAGATTTGAATAGTGTGAATGTGCATACAGGCAAACATTCAAAGGCAAGACAGCTACTTAACACTGAACGGAAGTGTTTGAAATGAGTTGTCTGTATGAATGTTCAGCAAATACACTCTTCTTTTTGTCAAACTCCCTTTAACACCAGGGAATTTTGTGGCATAAAACAATGTAGGATGAAATGCCATACACTGCCTTTTAAGTCAGGGTGGTTATGTCTATAATGTCTTTTGCATGTGATGGAATGCAAAGACATACTGTGAAGAAGTTGAGTGGTTAGTAATTCACTGTTTCTGGTTTCCAGCATTAGGTAGTTAGGGATTTTAGGTCATTCTGTTTTTTAAAATATTAGTTTATTGTTTTGCAGTAAGTAGTATAACTAGTATTGCACTTATCACAGGTAAGCAATATGTATGTTTTTGTGGAACTATGGTAAATGTCTGCATTGGTGGATGAAATAGCAAAGTATACCAGGGTGTCAGGGTCAGCTTGCTGTGGTGTACACAGGTAGTCTTTTCATTGAAACATTACCTAGTATGCATTTCAATAGAAAGGTACAAATAACTACTTCTAAAATGGTTTTAATAAAACCTAATTTTTATCCCTAACTCACCTTAATGTAGAAAATACTTACCAAATATTTATGTTGAAAACTATTCTCAATTGCTTTCTGTGTAGTATTTCAAGTAATTAATACCAAATAGTGCAAGCAGTGTGTATTTTTGGAAGAAGATTAGCAGTAAATTTTATTGTTTCAGAACTTGTGATTTAAATGCCATTGTTTCAAGGGAGTTGACAGTATTACTGCTTTCTTTTAGAGCCTTCATGCTATGGAAGGCCATGTGATGATAGCTTTCCTGCCAACTGTTCTAAACCAGTTGTTTAGAGTTCTCACTAGAGCAACTCAAGAGGAAGTTGCAGTCAATGTGACAAGGTAAAGAAGTTTAAGTGTTTCATAGAATTTAAGTAATGGCTGGGTTATCGCATAAATCTGTAGCTCTTTTGTAGGCTTACTTGGTTTCTGACTTCTGTTTAGGGTTATTATTCATATTGTTGCTCAGTGTCATGAAGAAGGCTTGGATAGCTACCTGAGATCTTATGTCAAGGTAGGTAAAACTAAAATAAATGTTTCCTTTTTTTATTTCTCTAAAAAGAGTTTATTTAAATTTAATTACATCTGTTTAATTTCAATTGTTTCATACTGCATCATGCATTCATGTTATATTCTTGTTTTCCTCCTCAAGTATGCCTATAAAGCTGAACCGTATGTTGCTTCCGAATATAAGACAGTACATGAAGAACTGACAAAGTCAATGACAACAATTTTAAAGCCATCTGCTGACTTTCTTACAAGCAACAAGCTGCTTAAGGTATATATAGAACTTTACTTTTTACTGTATGTTCTTACCTGGTCATAACTGAAAAATAGGAACTAATTGTATTGAAATAGTTGTTGAATGCATGCGGCAATTTTACAGAACATTTTCTTTTCTCTGCAGTATTCGTGGTTTTTTTTTGAAGTTCTGATAAAATCAATGGCTCAGCATTTGATAGAAAACTCTAAAGTGAAGGTATGTCAACTTTTTTAAAAAAAAGTTATTCCAAAGAGAATTTGTATAGTCTCTTCATTCTCCATTCACGTATTTTTGTTGCATGTTAGAAGAAAAAGTTTTATGTATACATGGTTATGATTTATAAATAATAACTTCATTTGTAATAAAGGGAGGGAAGGAGCAAAACAGCAGGAGAAATCAGTTGAAATATTAGATAGAAAAAACTACAGGGCTAGATTCAACATTACTATAGAAAAATAGAACCACCTTAAAATCCATAGAGTAGAGCAGTCTGTGTAAAACATCAGGCTCTGTAGTAAGATTTCTTAATACCTATGGTACAATGAAGCTGGAAGCAATAGATAACACTGTGGACTTTTGTTGAGGTCTAACCCCAGCCAGTGGCTCAGCCCCACGCAGCCGCTCGCTCACTGCCCCTTGCAGTGGGATGGGGGAGAGAATCAGAAGGGTAAAAGTGAGAAAACTCGTGGGCTGAGATAAAGACAGTGTAAGAGGTAAAGCAAAAGCTGCGTGCAGAAGCAAAGCAAAACAGGAATTCATTCACCACTTCCCTTGGGCAGGCAGGTGTTCAGCCATCTCCAGGAAAGCAGGGCTCCATCACAGGTAACCGTTACTTGGGAAGACAAACAGCATCACTCCAAACGTCTGTTCCCCCGCCCCTCCCCCTTCTTCCCCCAGCTTTATATGCTGAGCATGCTGTCATATTGTATGGGATATCCCTTTGGTCAGTCAGTGCATCCGTTTGCATTTAAGATGTCAAACTCCTTGCTTGTTTGAATTAATCAGCTGTTTGGGAATTCCTCAAAATTTCTAGCAAAAAGAAAAGACTTACAACTTTTTCTACTGCTAATCAATAGAAATACTGTTAATTCAAACCAAAGTAATAAAAATATTCATATGGACTTTTTTCTCTTTTTCACTTTTTTTCCTGTTTCATAGTATCTGTTCAAATAACTCAGGATATTTAAACATAAATTTCCATTATTGATTTGATGTTTCTCAAAGGAGTTTGTGCTTCTGTTCACCCTGTGAATGGCGTATTTCTTATTTCACCCCGCTATTTCAAGCTTATTATAATCCATTAAATTAATTGTATTAATTTAATCAATTCAACTGACATGAAAGTGGAATTTTATGAAGCAGAAAACACTGCTTCTTATTTAAAGCTGAATTTTTTCTAAATGCTTCTGGAATTGAATTTTTTATAATTTAAAAATTATTTTGCAGTATTCAGCTGTGTGAGGATACAGTTTTTCCAATTACAGAACATGGTGCATCTGGGCAAGCTTTTCAAAACATGGTGTGTGTCAAACTTGAATAGCTTGAGGAAGTTTTCTGTTGGATTTGGTAGGTGATACTCTGAAAAACAACACCATGCAGTTTTTGCTTGGCTAAACAAAGTTTATATAATTTTTCCTGATTTTAACAAACCTACAGAAGTCCTCACAAGTTTGGAAACAGCATATTGGTTTAAAAAAAAACTTCAAAGAAACCACTAACTTGCTGTCATGCAAACCCATTTCCTTATTTTAATTATAACTTCCTTACGATAGGGATTACAATTTTAAATTGAGATCAGATGGTGGTTAAAATAAGTACAGTAGAATATCATCTTTTTTAAAGCAGAATTCTGTGTAAACAAATAAAAAACAAAGGCAATTTACTTTTCAGAATGACTACACCAGTGTCCATCATTTTAGTATCTTCTCTCATATAATCTGCATTTTTTGTATAGTGTGGTTTGCTACCATTGATGAACATTCACATTACTACTAGTTCCTGATTTTTTTAATAAATTATGTTGTTATTATTTCTTTCCTCCAGAAGTGCTGTACTGACTCATTTGCTCAAAGCTAATGTGTCTTTACTGACCCATGTAATCCTAATAATAAATTATATTTGAAGAGCACCAGCATGTACTTCTGAGGAACAAATTAAATTTAAGACAACTTTCATTTTAGGGAAAACAAAGTTGGTAAAGGAACAGCGTGTCAGTTACAGATGGCTGGGACTGATTTAATTACTTGTTGTTATGGAAATACAGTGTGAATTGGGGTAGGCATAACCATTACTATTACTCAGAAAGACTTCCATCTCTTTGATGTCCAAGTGACCTAAGTAACTATAAGAGAAGGCACTGATTATTTTCTTTTTTTAATAGTAACAACTGCTAGTTGAGACCTAATGGCCTCAGGTTTGCTGTACCTGAAAGATTGAGCAGTTCCTTTTATGGTTTACTATATGCTATAAATTACATGCTGTACACACTGTGTTCTTTGGAGACTGATTTCTAAGGGTTGTTATAAATAAGCTTAGGATTTTCATTAAAATGCACCGAAAGATGTAGGCAGGAGACAATTCACTGTATGTTTGTATTTCTGAAGATTGGTCTAGGAATTATGACCTTTCTGTAAGTGATATTTTACATCAACTTGTTGCATCAAATTTTGTCTATTATATGCGGTTATATGACCATATAAATTCTGAAGAAGTCTTGTTCATTTTAAGTAATCTTTCTGCCCTACAAAATTCTTTAGGTAGGCTAAAAACTTATATAATTTTATTTTAATGCATGTTTGCTCTACCTCTTAACATCATAATTGTAAACACGCGTTTTGTAGAAGGTGGGCTGAGAAAATACTGAGCATGGAAAGAGCATGACTCTTTTCAAAGAAAGTACTAATTGCTAGTTGCATTTTATTTATGGTTCCAAGTTGCCAGGAAGAAGTAGATAAACCACAAAAATGTGATCTAAATAGTGACGTCACTTTTAACTCTATAAGGGACCCCATTTTATTTCATAAAATAAGGATGCACAGTGAGGTTTTTTGTAGATTTAGGCAGTTCTGTGGCCATCAGGCTTTCTAAGATGATAACAGTTTGTGCAGAAATTTTCTTATGCAGCATTGAAACTACCAAAATGTTGCCACGTTTTTTATTAGGACTCACAGGTATAGAAGCATGCAGTAATTCTACCTGAAGAGGGAAGAAAAATCAAACAAAAAAGCCCAGCCCAAACCCCTAGGCTTGATACTGGAAAATACCCGTCTTGTTTCTATTGATGTCCCACTCAACAGTGTTCTGCATGCTAGGTGTACTTGTTGTATAGGAACCCCATTCATTTCAGGTTGATGTTTTGTTTGGTTTTTTAATAGTATCTTCAAAAGCAACCCCCAAATATGAACTGTTCAATTGTACAAAGGAAACATATTCTTTCAACATGCAGTTTTAGGTTCTGGTACTTTGCTGTGTATCAGCTTGAACTGCTGTTCTTTCTCACTCTTCCCCTGTAAAAACATGAAGTAAGGTTCATAGCTTATGAACTACTGGAGTGACTTTTTATGGCAGATTTTTGTTGTTGTCTCCACGTTTCCTGTTAAAAAAGACATTTCAATTTTTAGAACTAACCTCACTGTCACCTTCCCCGTGACATGAAAGAAAAAGGAGCAGAATTCACCTCTCGTTTGCATGTATCCTTATTCCTGAACATGGCTTCTTGATTTCTTAAATATAAAATAAATAATTTTGCTAGCTTTTTTCTGTCTTAGTGGGTAAAGTAATTGCATTCAGATATTTTCTACTTACAAGATCTGATAAAAAGATGTATTTCTGGGTGCAGCAAAATTATTTATATAGCAAGAATTTTGTAGTATTCTTAAAAATACTTCATTACTCTCGAACAGAGACTGAGTTAAAAGAATATCGTAGGACACTGGCACACCCACTCACAGAATTATTGATTTTTGTTATTTCATTAATGAGTGCTGTTGAAATTTATACAGGGATCTTTTTCAACCTTAATATCTTTTCCTTTTTTTTTTTTAAATGTTTTTAAAAAATAGAACTAGAGACTGTGGAGCACAGTTCAAACACAAAGGGAGCAAACTGTGTAATCATCTCTTTATGAAGGGCCTTGACAAGGAGGTTCTGCCTAGGAACGTTGCATTCAATATAGTTCAAAAAAACTATTTAAATAACAAAGTATTCAGAGCACTTGGATGTTTTGATTTGAGCTTTTGGAAAGAAAAGACATAATGTCTGTACAGTTAAAACAGTTTTTGTTAATGTCAACTTCTTCAGCCTCACATTACCTGTCTTTAAGTCCCCTCAGACAAAAGACAGAATCTTTATTAAAGATTGTAAGATGTAGAGAAATAAAAGAGGCTCTGCAGTCCCAAAAAGCTGAAGAGAACTTACTGACCAATACTGGTCAGAATGTACAAAATCATGGGTGAAGATAATATAGATGGTGAGTGGAAAGGAGGAAATTGTGAATGTAGAGGAAATATTTTAAGCTAATTGGCAAACTACCTCAAAGCAAGGGAAAACAGTTCTGATTGTGGAAACTTAAAAACATGGAGAGTAGGATTGTGAAGCCTGAAAGAGCTGAGATTTGACATCACTGATGAGCAGGAGAAAGAAAAGAAGCATGGATGAGAATTTCTAGAATGGCAAAAGGCAAAGGAGTTATTAAAAAAAAAATGGTCGCAGAACAGCAAAATCTGGTTTGTTTTTTTCAAGGCAGAAAAGAGAGTCTGATGATGCAGTTACTATATGTGAACTAGCTGGTGTCTGCTTCAGAAAGATAGATAAATGTTAAGGATTCCCTTCTGTTCTTAGTTTCTGTTGTCAAGTTTATGGTAGTATAGAAAAATGTTAGTGCATTATACTTAGAAACTTTTATACATGTGATTTTTGTCATCAAAGACTGCCTTGCTTGAATTTTAATATCATGCTCTAATATTTTCTTTTAACCAAATGCTCTTTTTTTCCCTGTTCATTCTAAAAAGTTCAGGAAAATGTTGAATTTGAAGAAAATGTTACTTTAAATGACAAATAAGAAAATTTGAAAGCTTTGTCTCTCCTTTCCCTGTCAGGTTATTTATATCTCATCTAAAGTAGGTTTTCTGGTACAGCTTAGTGTTATAAACCATATTGAATATTGTATCTGAATTTGTTTCTAGCTGTTGCGAAACCAGAGATTTTCTGCTTCCTTTCATCATGCAGTTGAAACAGTTGTTAACATGCTAATGCCACACATCACTCAGAAGTACAGAGACAATCCAGAAGCTTCAAAAAATGCAAACCATAGCCTTGCTGCCTTTATAAAAGTAGGTACACAAGTGACTTGGACTCTGTGTTTACTTTTTCAATAATATTTCTTCTTCATGGGTTTTGAAGAATCTTAAAGCCAATTCTTATAAAACTGAATATGCATAATGTTTTTAAATATAATTCTATGTTCAAGTGAAAATGCATTGAAGTATAATTTGCATATTCGGTAACCAAGAAGACATCAGTTCAAAAGTTTGATATTTTGAAAAATTAATTTATATTTTATCCAAAAGGTATTTTTCTTTAAAAATATCATCTAGGTTACTTTCTAAAGCTACAAAAGCTTCATACATTAAGTAGTGTTTTATTTGCATGTATTTTATGTAGACAGACTTTCAGCATCTTTCCTTTTTCAGCCAGTAAGATGCAGTAGGGAGAAAAAAGGATCAGAAATAAAATGGCAGATAAAGCTGCTAGTGGCATGTCATTTCTGTTTCTGTCAATATAAAGTTCTTCTCTCCAAACTGCTTTTTATTTGCAATTTGTTTACATTCTGTAATCTAAGGGAAAATTTGGTATTCATATGTGTGTATATATATATATTTAGTTTGCTTGTTTTATTGTTTTTTATATTCAAACTGAAATATCAATATTGTGTTTGGAAAATAGACTTATTAGATACAGAAATACAAACACTGAGCACTGAGATGGTACTAATCAATTCTATCTTGGTTTTGCTTGTTTTCCCCAGAGGTGTTTTACTTTTATGGATAGAGGCTTTGTTTTCAAACAGATCAATAACTACATCAGCTGCTTTGCCCCAGGAGATCCGAAGGTACTCAGTGCAAACTATGTTTAGAAGTTGCCTCTTCTTGATGTATGTGGATAGAGTCCTGCATTAAGTCTTCAGACTTCTTCCTGGCTACATTAGAAGCCTTGAAATTTTTTAAATTTTTTTTCCCCCATCAAATCACTTTTTCATATTTTGATTCCCATCTTCAGGTGCAACTCTACCACCCTACAGTGTGTATATTGTGAAAGTGATGGTGGGTAGGGGTGCAACACTAAGCAGAAATTTTAAGCATGAATGTGAGAGTGGCTAAAGTTGGAAGAGTTGATACCTGATAAGTTTCTGTACATTTACTGTAGTGGTGAAAGCATGTACCAGATGTCTGAAGAATTTCTTCTGTGGGTCCAATCTTTTCTTAAATCAATACGTAATATGCTAGTAAACCTAAATAACTTTGGACAATGGGAAAGTAAATAGAACAATATCCAGTTGTCAAGTATGAATTATGCTGGAATTACTTTATACTGACATATGGAACTTTGACAGGTCTATATCCCTCATACTGCAAGACTGAGAAAATCGCCCTTTTGTGTTCAAAGCTGTTTTTGATGTGTTATTCAAATCACTGCATCAGTTGTTTAATTTATACTTTAAAATTATTTTTGCAGACTCTTTTTGAATTCAAATTTGAATTTCTCCGTGTAGTCTGTAATCATGAGCACTACATACCTTTGAATCTACCAATGCCATTTGGAAAAGGCAGAGTTCAGAGATATCAAGGTAAATTCTTCTGAAGTGTATGGTATATTTCTTGCATATCACCTTTTTATTATTAGACTTGTAGACTATGTAACTTCAGATCTATGAGATGTTGGAAACCTTGAAATTGTCAAATAGAAGCCTAAAGTTATAATCCTTTCATTTAAAATTAAAGGAGTAGTTTAGGTGGCAGAGTAATCTATCCAAAGTATCTAGTCACTGAAAGATATGGTAAACTACATCCTTGACTCTGCCTCCCTTTCCTGCTGATTATTAAGTTTACTTTTTTTCATGAGTTAGCTTCTAATTCACTCACTGCAGAAGCCTGCAACACTCCTGTAGGTAGGTGTGCAGTGTGAGGCTTGGTGTGCTTTGTACTTTTCATATACCCGTTCAGGTTAAAAGGGACTTCAGTAAGTCTGTAGTCCAAGCTTCTGCTCAGGTTACCTCAGGCCTTCCCTTCTCCAGGTGGAACAAGCCCAGTTCCCTCAATTTCTCCTGATAGGGTGTGTGCTCCAGCCCTTGGTGGTCCTTCACTGAACTCACTCAAGATCATTCTTGTACTAGAAGGCCCAAATATTACACATGGTATTACAGATATGTCTAACAAATGTCAAGTAAAAGGGAATCAACGCTTCCCTTGATATACTGGATAAGATCCTGTTGATACAGCCCAGTATGCTGTTAGCCTTCATTGTTGCCAGGATGCCATGCTAGCTCCTGTCGAAGCTACCGTCCACCTGGACCTCTAGGTGTTTTTCAGCAGAGCTGCTCTCAAGCTAGTCATTCTACAGCTGGTACCGTTGCAGGAAGTTCATCCATTCCAGGTGCAGAATTTTGCATTTGTCCTTCTTGAATTTAATTGATGTTTCTGTTGACAGTTCCTGTAGAACCTAGATTCTTCTGAAATGCAGCCATGCCCTTAGGCATATGGACTGTACCCCATCCACAAACTTGATGAGGGTGCACTCCATCTCATCTTTGAGGTCATTATGAAGTAGCATTAAGTAAGATAGACTCTGGGAAACTCCTCTTGTAGCTGGTCTCCAAGCAGAGTAGAAACTGTTAACCCCCAACCTTTGAGCCCAATAATCCCCCAAGTTCTTTTGCACTTTTAGGTATCTATTCACACAGACTGTAATCTCTCAGTTTGGATACAATGATCATGTGGACATCTGCTATTCTCCCCTTAGCCACAGATCTGATGAGTTCATTGTAAAAGAGAGGTTAGTCAACCATGGTTTACCCTGAGTAAATCTGTCCTGGCTGTTCCCAGTCTCACTCTTCTCCTTCATTTGCCAAAAAATGGCTTCCAAGAGGACTTGCTCCGTGACTTCTCCAAGGACGAAAGTGAGGCCTGTAGTTCCCTGAATTATTCTTGCTCTTTTTTGAAGATGTGTGCAATGTCTACCTTCAGTCATTGCAAGGTCCCAATTATGGGAGACCCCTGATCACCATGGCTTAACAAAGGTGATAGTGAGTGGTCTTCCAGTGTTTATTGGCTAACTCTTAGCATCTCATCTTCTGCTGTGGATTTGCTTGACTGGAGGTCTCTGGGGTTTTGTGTGTGTATATGTATCTATATATCTATATGGGGCTTAGTATAGGTTTACACTTAGTTACTGCTAGAAATACTTTATGGAATAAAATTGCATTGCAGTGGTTTATGCACAAATGTTCAAATAAAATGTTCTGTAATTCTACTTATATTGCAATTAACACTGAATATGTAAATATGTCTGGGAAATACAGTATTGTTTAATTGTAGCAGAAAAATTGCTTACTGTATTACAATGCAGGTCTAATTTCCATAGATTCATTTACGTAGTCTTGTTTAAATATTATTGTATCCTTTTGTGTTCTGATATATGTAGAAGGAATTGCTTAATTTGGACACCTGTGTTGCAAATGCAGTCTCTTCATTACGCTTCTACTACATGCTGCAAATTTTTGGATCATTTTCTTAGACAATATCAATTAAGCATGATGACAGTTGTTAGCAGGCTTTATACTCTATATTCATAATAGATACATGTGTAAGATAACGAAGAAGGAACTTAAAACTGCAGTACAGAAAGCTAAAATTTCTTAATCCATGTTTTCCTTGCTTTCCTTCAAATTTACTAATCTAGGACTGAACCACAGTCTAAAAATAAAATTCTACTTATACCATACAACTAAATTCCTGAAAGGTAAAATGTGCACAACCTTTGTGCACTGTGTGTGTTTTCAGTGCCTGAATATAGATTTAAAATTTGAATTTGGAGTTATGAGATGCTGGTCCAGGCAAATTTAATAGGAATACTTTTGAATATTGAATGGTATTTAAAATTATTTTTGTTAAAGTATTTCGATTTCTCCAGTTCTGTTGGCTGAATATACAGCATCATCTGTTTAATAAATGCATCATTATGCAGTGAATTGGGCTAGGGTTATATGAATAACTATAATGTATATATTCATATATATAATATATAAAATTTGTCAATAATGTTGGAAACATTTTAGTTCAGCCTTAAGTTAATTGCTAAATTGATTTAAGTAATACCATTCCTTACATAGAATTTGTACTTTACTTCCAGACCTTCACCTGGACTATTCATTAACCGATGAGTTCTGTAAAAATCACTTCTTAGTGGGACTGCTTCTAAGGGAGGTGGGCAATGCATTACAAGAGTTCAGAGATGTGCGACAGATTGCTATTAGTGTCCTCAAGAATTTGATGATAAAGCATACTTTTGATGACAGATATGCTTCCAGGGTAAGTGTGTTGCTATGCTAGTAGTACAAAATAATAAAGATTAACTGTGCACGCATACAGGAAGTCTTTTCTTTCCCAAAAAACTTGTTAATTTCCTGCAATGATATTTCTGTTCAGACTGTGGTGAAAAGACGTATGAAAATTGTATCAAAATCAATCTGCAAATCCCATATTTTTACCAAATGAAAGCACAAAGCACCTTTTAACATTACTACATGTGTTTATTACATTTTAGCACAGTGTAATCTTCACTGCTGTTCTTAAAGTAATCAGATTTCTACAAATGTTTTTAAAGCTCTCATTTTCATTAAACATGAGCTCTTATTATTTGGCAGCTGTCCTTGCCTAATCTATTATTTGTAAAACAAGTATAAGCAAGCTACAAGTCATTGTAGTAAATTTTGAGTGATTTTTAAGTTTCCTGACTTTAACAGCTGTGCTGTGGAAAAGCCATAAAATCTTAATGGAAGATATCATTAATGTATCAAGCTAACATAATATTAGTTTACTTGATTAATCTTGGCTAAAATCACATTCATTTAGGGTTTTTTCTGCATTATATTGAAACAGTAAATAAAATGTACTGACTTTCTCTAAATTATAATGACATATAGTGATGATCACTGCTTTTGCCATTTATGAACTCATGAATGCTTAACAAATATTTATTAAATACTCTTTTTTTTTTTTTTGTAATTCAGGAGTGAATAGCTTAAAATAATTGGTGATTAAAAATTACATCTGTAATTTGTTAATGAACTGTTAAACTCTGTTTAGAGCCATCAAGCAAGAATAGCCACTATGTATTTGCCACTCTTTGGACTACTCATAGAGAATGTTCAGCGAATCAATGTTAAAGATGTGTCTCCATTTCCTGTTAACCCTTCCAGCAATGTGAGTAGCCATTTTTATTTGGTATTCTGAATTATTTTTATCATAATTTATTGGTAATGTGTATATGAAACACTGCATACTTCTGACAAACAAAGAGTTTTATAAGCTTCAGAATTCTGCGAGTTTGTTCTCCTTGCTTTTTCTGAGCTTAAAATCTTAGTCAACCTTTATGGTTTTGGCTGCAGTTTCTCTTGTCCAGCTAAGTTATGCTTAACAAGGTAATTGGCTAGTTTGGTCCTACATGCAGGTTACAGTGCCCTTATTGATCTCTGCTTGAACCTCTGAAGATTTTTGTAGAATGCTAGGCCACACAGGTTGCCACAGCATCATTCTAATGGCATGTGATTATACTGCCACGTAACAGCTTGCTGCTTCTGTATCTCTGGTGCATGTGCCTATATTTTAATACAAGCTATAGACCACACAGGGCTGGACCTGCTACATCTTTGAGTGATCTAAGAAGAGCATCCAAAGAAGCTGAAGAAACAGTGTATTTGCAATAAAAAAATACCAGTTGTTTCTGCAATTTCATGGTTTTCCATTTGTATCTATTACCCAGTTTTGATACAACTTCTGAGAGGAGTTTTCATTAAATTGTTTTTTTTTTTTTTTTTTTTTTTTTTGTACTCAAAAAATACATTTCTTGTTAGTCTGCCTGCCAGTTTGTATAAACAGTTTGCCTCTATTCTTATAGATCCTGGCATTGGAGGTGCTTGCACATACTTCATTTTTATGCAAGAGGATACTCCTCTGACATCTAACACAGAGAATTAGTTATGTTTGCTAAAATCCCAACAGATTCAGTAGTTGCTGTTGCTGTTCAGCAGAAAAGATTGTATATTGGTGGTAGATTTTTTTGGTTTTAAATCTTATTTTTCAATTCAATCCAACACTGAAGTAAATGGACCACAAAAAAAAAAAAGGTTAATTTTCTATAAATTAGAGAAGAATTTTTAACCTTAAAGGAGTGTACTTTTGGAACAGCTGTAGTGTAAGAGGGCTACAGGAGAATGAATTCAAATGGAATTTGTGGAGATGTATATTGATATATTAGAGTTGCATGCAATTATTGAATCTAAGATTTAATAATTCATGTATTTTATTTTTGTCCATATCTTGCTGTGTTCCATTTGGTATTAAGAAATAAATTCACAATACCCTTCCAACAAGAGAAATGTTTGGGTGTTTGAAATAAAAGCAATTTTGGTCTTTTGGAAATATCTGTTTTATAGCATATAAAATTCAATGGAATATTAATTTCTTCAATATTTCCTGAGGTATCTTAAGTTATAGGCTATCCCAAGCTTGTGCAAATACCTGAACATCTCATTCCATGCTTTTGAGCATATTTAATAGAAATTAAAACTTAAGGCAGATATATGTAATAAATAGTGCTCTAAAAGATAAAGTATGTCATATTCACTAAGTCCATAATGATGGAAAACAATAATCACATTTTCCTATCTTTTCCAAACAGAGTGCAAAGGATGATGCACTTATTTTGCCAACTGCAAGTCAGCTAGTAACACCACAAAAATCGGGAAACACGTTGGATAACAATCTTCCTAAAGATCTCTTTGGTGTTATCTCTGGCATTGGTAAGCACTTTAAAAAGAAAATAAAATAATTAAAAAAGGAACCAGTTTCTTTTTTCATTTGTTACCAGAAATAATTGTTGTGTGTCTAGCTTTGGTTGCTTTCTGCATATATACTTGAACATTACTACTACTTTCATTAACAGAACCCTAATACAATCAACTGTCGAGCGTGGGTCAGAATTCACAGTCTGTGCATGGAATCTTTCTTTTGGGATCTTTTTGGCCTTGCTTTTCTTTTTGAAACTAAACCTATTTCCTGAAGAGAACTACTTTTTCCCCCATCAAAGGTGATAGTTCTTGTCTTGCTCCTTAGTCACTTATGGCAGGAGTGCATAATCCACAATTTTGTACATGATGTTAGAGACCACCTCGAAGTGGAGTACTGCTTGTGCACACCTGTGGGCATCCTCCTGTGTGTCATCTTAATGTGTTTTTCTATTGGTTGTTGTCTGCTGTAATTAGTATAATATCACTAATTAAAAACAAAAAAAGATGAAAAATGGGAGAGTTTTTTAAATATACATGCTTCTTCATGTATGTGTGTATGTATTGCTACATATGTCTTTTACGCATGTGTGTATGTGGTTGTACATACATACATTGCTGAAACACTAGAATAAGTTTGTTAAAAGTAACTAAATGGAATTAATTATTTGCTGCCTTAAAAATATATATACATATATGGTGGGTTTAGAAGTCTGGCTAAAATACAGAGTGACTTTTTTCAGTATATGCATTGTCTGAGAATTTTATATTGGTTTTGGTTTTTTTTTTTTAGCTTCCCCATACACCACATCAACTCCAAATATTAATAGTGTGAGGAATGCTGACTCAAGAGGCTCTCTAATAAGTACAGACTCGGGAAACAGTATCCCAGAAAGACACAGTGACAAGAGCAATTCTCTTGACAAGGTAAAAAAACCAACCAACCAAACAAACAAAATCCTAAGTGTATTCCTAAAATTTCATCTTAATTTTTATAGGAGTTAACTTCTCTGATCCCCATTGGGAATGGGCTTTTTAGAGTAACTGTAGAGCAGTATTTTACTAAGTTTTTCTTTTGTAAAATAATTATCATATGAACTCTTTGCATTGCATTTATTAAGCTGTTTTGCAGAAAATGCAAACAGGTTTTTCAATGTAGAGACATAAGCAAGCAGTTGTTATTTCCTTTGCCAGAGAAAGGTACCAGATGAAGTGTATTGAATTTGACTTGAAAGAACTGAATTCTAGTTAGGACAGCTTCTTTGATTTTGTGGAGACCTTCACTCCATCCTGTTCTCTACACAATATATGTAGCATTTTTAAAATGTTGAAAAACCAGTTGCTCTGCTTTTATATTAGTTTGACTTTTCTAAATCATTTCACTTTAAAGCTGTTACAAATTAGGAGCTCTGGCTGCAGTAGCTGTGAGGTATTCAGTCTTGTCTTTCTAGAGCTTGTGTTGATACTGATCACGTTTCATTTTCTTAGATCTTGTTGTGCAAGTCACAACATGTTAACTTTTTCCCCTTGACTCTGACATGCCTTCGTGTGGCAGAGAGAGAAGCTTCTCAGAAGGCACTCTGCTCATGCTATGCGCCCTAATGGAGAAGAAGAAGAAAATTCTCACCCTGCAAAGAAAAACCGTGTTACTATGGATTTTTCACTTCTGACAATTCCAGCTTTGCCAGAGAATATTTTGCATGCTGCTTTCTCTCTTCAGTCACAAGAAGTATTTGGTTTTTGTGCTCGATATAGTTAAGCTTCTGAGTGAAGTGTGTGATCAGTAGTTTTGCCACTTCTTTGCAACAGTCAAATCTGAAGCCAAATAGGTACAATGTAACCACGTAAAAATACCTTTAAATGCCAAACCTGGAATAGTTCATGTACATTATTTAATTTAAGCATAAAAATCCAATCAGCTTAAATATCAGCAGAATTTGAGTCTTAGGGTCGTCAATATAAATAGAACTAAAAAAATCTTCTTTGACATTGATCACGTAAAGAAATAAGTATCTTATGCATACACTGTTGCTAAATGGCAATGCTGTCATCTATTACTTAGTTGTCATGTTGTTAATTACTAATGTGTAGTGTTTTTACCAAGTAAAAGGGTTTTCAAAGGAGTCAACATCCTTTGAAAATTCTACACTGGTCTGCCAGTTTAGGTAATACAGGATTTATGTTTTGCATGCTGTTGATATTTTCCCCGAATAATATTTAATCCTGGCTTCTTATTTGTTGCTTTCCAAACTTTCTTTCTAGTAGCTCAGTTGTACAGTGCACGTTATCTTGGAGTTTTTGCTCATTGCTTGATACCATTACTGAAGAGCCATGTTTTTGTTCTAATTTTCTTTCAGAATAACCTGTAGAACTATACTTGTGGAATCAGAATTGGCTGGAAGTATATCAGTTTCTATTTTAATATGTGCATACTTTATGGGTTATTGACATGTTTTTAAATTAAGCTTACAAGTAGCTATAGTTCTAGTTTTATCTATGTACATGTTCAACTATTTTACAGGGAATATTATCTAGTGCTCTGGACAGTATCCAAAAGTTTAGGAAACTCAAATTCTGTTTCTGCTCTGCCACTCATTAATTGCCTGCTCTATTTCAGTATCCATAAAGCTTTATAGTAGCACCTCCTTGTTCACCAGAGATATTTAAAAGATAAACAGTTTATGAAGTCTTTAGAACGTACAATAATCAGGCTTATATAGGTGTCCATTTCCTCCTAAATTACAGTAACTTCTGGCTAGTATTAATTATGGTTTCACATTCAGTTTCACAGCCATTGAATGGATGTACAGCTATGTGACAGATTTACACAGATTGTTTTAGGGCAGCCGTTCTTTCCATTTACATGGAATGCATTAAAGGCCTTAGCAGTCAATTGATGTGTATGCTGTGAAATGTTCCCTCATGGATTAGTATGTCTCCTGCTTTCAGTGAGGAGTATTCCTGGAAGGCTTGTTCTACCCTTGAGGTATTGGCATTTCTTGCTTTGTGAAATCAAGTGCTTTTCTCCCTTGAGTCTGTTTTATTTTTTTCTAATCTTGGTATGAAGTATTTCTTCCAACACTGGTACATGTCCTTAAGAAGGTCACGGAGCCAAGATGATCCAACTTTCTTGTAGAAACCAAAATGTTGCACAGATCAATTGTACCAGACTGTTGACTTTACAGAAAACTTATTAAATGTCTGGTTCATTTTGCATTCACATAAGTGTCCTCATATTGGAAGTGAGTATTAGGCACTGAAAAGGCCATAATTTATCCTTTAAACAAACATCTATATAGTATATCTGTAAAAGCCTCAGACTGAGGATTTTGTAACACTTGATTGTGTGGAGATTATTCTTTTACGGCTAAGTCTTTGTCTAAAGTTCAATTTATATATTCTCACAGTTTTATTTTTTCCTTTTTTTTTTTTTGTGATACACACTTTGAAATATCAGTTACAGGTTTTTTTTTTTCTTTTTGGACATACTGTAGTATTGAGCATTGCTGATTAATTCACCACAAGTGTAGGAGTTGTATAAACAAATTAAGCAGGGAGAAAGATTCCACCCTACCTTTTTTTAGGCAAGGGCAAGTTACTTATCAGTAGTTAATCTTCCAGAATGGATACTATTGCCATTCACATATGTTTTCCTTGAGGTTCTTACATCTTTAAATTGAAAGAATTTTGTAGAGGCAGGTCTGTCTACAGTTCAGCATTAAGTCTCTTCAAAATCAAAGGACCGTATATGAATCACCTAACAGTAGCATTTATTTTTAAAGTATTTCATCTGAGCAGAAGGGGCATGGCTGATTTGTACAATGTGGGTATCTATGTATAATTAACTTGATTAATAATCACTGTTAGGTAACTTTTCCTCTTACTCCTTCCTTGGGGGGGGGGGAGTGGGGAGAGAAAAAAAATCATACAAAGAAGGAAATAAAAAAACAGAGGTAAAGAAGCTTAATTTGCTATACTTCATGTGTGTAATGTGTGTTTTAGTGACCTGTCTCTACATGAAACATTTTTGTCTCCATTCTGAGATCCTTTTTCTGTTTCAGGAATTAATAAGGCAATTTAAAACATTTTAGTTTATTATTAGTTTAAGAACTCTTCAGGCAAAATATGTCTGTTTTCTTTTCAGAACCAACAGAGCAGCACTTTAGGAAGTTCTGTAGTTCGATATGACAAACTTGACCAAGCAGAGATCAAAAGCCTGCTCATGTGTTTCCTTCATATTTTAAGAAGTATGTCAGAAGGTAGGTAATTCCACCTATTTTTCATAAATTTGAAATCATGCCTTGCATTTATGCCTGTGATTTCAATACCTTTTCAAAATCAGGAGAATATTTTAGGTGTAGGTACCATGTTGTGCTGTGTTTTACAAATACGTGTGACTGATCAAATTAAACTCTTGACTGAAACCTTGTAAGCATTAAATACCCATTATTCCTTCAAATTGTCAGGTTAACTTAAAGGACTCAGTAAGAAAGTGAGTATATGTGTGTGATTGTACAGTCTGGTTTGGAAAATGGAGGTGAAGAGTAGTTCATTTATCAGTAGAAGAGTCTCGGGCTAGTCCATTCCTCCATTCTGCAGAAATTCTTATATGACAGGGAACCAAATGATTTGGTCGCTGTGTATATTTCCATTTCTGGAATGGGGATATTGGTACTTCTTCATTCTCCTGGGATGGGCGTGAGATGATCCACTGAATTTTTGAAAGAGTGATATTATCCTGGAGAAGGTTGTGGAGGTATAAAAATACTGCCTGAATGGCAAATCTTAGGTTTTTACTAGGATTGTACAACTCGGAATCATCCCTCTCCTTGATCAATATTTAAAAAAGAGGACAAGTCCCTTTTGGTAAAAACATTGAATTTTTCAGTTTGCGATAAACATATCAAAAGTAGTTACTTTATTTTCCGTGCCTATTTTGATGTTAATTTCTAAAAATCAAGTTTATGTAGTACTCGAACTCCAATTTATTACATCACTCAATCAAGAATGAGAATTGAAAGGTTAATAACTATTCAATATCTTGTCACACCATTAGATTTTCATGTAATTACAGCAATATTATTTTATGTATTTTAATTACAAAGAATAATAAAACTCAATAATATCTTTTTCAGTATTTTACACTTTGAAATATGTAAAAATTAGTCAGGAATTCTAGGAAATTCAAGTTAAAAATTTACATAAGTACAGTGGGGATTGTTTTGATCTCAATTCTCCTGGAAAAGAGCAAGTGTCAAATAAACTTTGATGAACTTTGCCACACATCTTTGTAATAATTTTTAATTTGTTGTCTACTTTTGAACATTTTTGACAAAAGAGACCAGGTCTTGGCTATGTAACTACAAGCTGTGTAAAAAATATATATCCATTTTTGAAACCTCTGCAAATAAAGAAAATCTGAAACCTGTGCTGAAAAACTATGCATAGTAAAGCACTGTAAATTAAAAAAGAAGAAATCATAAATTTGAATTTAAAGAATGTTGAGACCAATCTATAAAGCAGCAGGTTATAGGACTAACAGTCTAAAGTTCTGAAGTCTTATATTTTTAGAACACTGTAGTCATTACTGACTATACAATTATTACTATTTAAAATATGAAATTGCGGATATTAGGGATTAATTAAAAGCATATTGTAGAAACTCATTTGGAGAATTGATATGTGCATTTGTATAATCAGCTTCAAGCAAAACTTTAAATAGTAAGTTATCTGTACTCCACAAGCCATTTTTAGACTCTCTGAATCCTCATTATCTGAAAACCAAGAACTGATGTTAACTCTTCTACTTAATATTTTTGTGTATTTGCTGCCTTTGTCTTGTTTTTAATATTTTTCATTTTCCTAGATGCATTGTTTACATACTGGAACAAGGCTACAAAATCTGAACTCATGGACTTT
Organism: Astur gentilis; assembly: GCF_929443795.1. Lineage (NCBI taxonomy): Eukaryota > Metazoa > Chordata > Aves > Accipitriformes > Accipitridae > Astur > Astur gentilis. Next base: position 5,075,273 of record NC_064892.1, read on the forward strand.
TTCACGATTACAGAGTAAGATTTTTGTTGAGCTTGTCATAAAATCATACGTTTCACTATGCTGTTAAAAATGTGAGTCTGGATATGAGTGTGTATATATGTTTTTTATTTATTTGTTTGAAAGAAATAATGCCATCTTGGTCTGTTTAGAAGTTCTTAACTGAATGCGTCCAATTACATGTCTGTCTAATTCCATGATAGTTTCTGGAATTAGGCTATACAGAAGTGATCTCAGGCAGTTCCTAAACAGCGAGTAGCGCTCAGAATATTGCTATGCTCATGGAAGAGGAACCAACTGTTTTGTTACCTGTCTGCATTTAAATGCATCTTGTAAGGTGGACTGCTGAAACGATATGGTTGCATATCAAAATTGATTGAATCGCATGACTTCAGAAACAAAGGGATATGAACCGTCCTCCTAGCGTTCCTCTTGTGTCTTCTGCCATTCTGTAAGGGAAAAGATACTGGATCAATCCAGTGTTTGTTATCAATGGCTACACGCCATCCTTATGCACACTTAGTGTGTTTGTTCACAAGAATTAGCCGATACATTAATAAAAAGTGAAGAAGGCGCTGTTTGCTTGAAGCAGTGTGCCACAGAAGCCTTTCTGCTTGCATTGGTTGTTTCACGGGACTGCTTTCCTTTGTTTCTGTAGTAGAGGGTCAATCAATGTAATTAATACCAGTCATTAATTGTGTTATGGAATGTGCTACTCGAGGTCTATTTTAGGAATATATTATAGATGGTGTTTTAACTCATCACTTGAGTACATCTGGCATGATATTGATTGTACCAGAGACAGAACTGAACAAGTAAATGAGCCTACTTAGTAGACTCTCTGAAGCCTGAGGCGTAAACTGTACAGAATCAGCGGTGAACAGTGGTTTGCCATTACATATTCTCGTTTAGGGGCTGGATAGGATTGGTTTGTGATCAAACCAGTAATCTCAAATTCAGTAATTATCAAAGAAGATTTTCATCACAATAGCAGTATATAGAATACAGAATAAAATTTCCATCTCTATAGTACTATGGATGATATCACAGTTCCTTAAACTGGAGCAGGAACAAGGCTCATAAAAGTCTACTTCTTCCTATTCTAGGAGTATTTTGCCAATGCATATAATATTTGTTTTGATGATGATTTTTATTAATACAGGTCATTACAGTAGTTTCTCATTACCTCAGTAAGACAGTTTTTCTGGTAGGTAGGTACTTGCCATACAAAGAACTTTTTCAGAAAAACTTAGAAACTGAAAAAGACAAGAAGATATCAGAAAGGGGAATTGAGGTTGGTTTTCAAATAGAGTGACAAGTTTGGGGGAAGCAAACACCGTTCTGACTCTGCAGTTTGGAGACAGCTAATCTCCTTAAGGTCTGGGTACAAAATGGAGCTGAGTGGAAGAGACTATATGCCAGTCTTTCTCCTCGTTCACAACTGGCACATGGAAGAGAAAGCCTGAAAACTGGCTTTCAGTTTGGATTTACGCTTTAAAGAAGAACTTTTAGAATATTTTTACCAGAGGGAGAAGGGAATTTGCATTAAAAGTTCTGAATTATCAGGATAAATACTTACAGTGGGAAAAGAGTCAAATAAAATAATTATTACAGTCTCCATTCACACCATTTTTCATGATTTGAAAGTGTGACTTCTAGTTTATTAGTCATCAGTGTTGTGTACTGACCAGTTGTGAAGACAAGCAGAGGCACCTGGCAAATTAAGTTATACTTTCAACTTTCTTGTGGATCTGAACCAGTAGTATTATGATTCTTTAAAATATAACATCATATTGAAGTATAGAATTTTTAAATGAAAAATTATTGGGGGGGATTTGCCTTTATCATCATCTTACTATAAAAGCAGATTCCCTTTAGAAAATAGTTCTGTCAGAAACTCTGTTGTTTTTATCCTGGAATCTGGAGACCTTAAAAAAAAACACCCAACAAAATAAAAAACCCAACCTGTAACCAAGAGAGTTTAGGCCAAGGGGAGAAAAAAGCAAAATGTATTGCCCTTTTTTTGAACCCTTATACACATTTTGCAAAATATGTTGAATATATGTAATGTCTGGTTATCTCTTTGCTTCCGCCCTTCAGGTTACTTTTCCTGGATTGCTGCTCATCTGTAAATAACTGTAACTGTGGGCCTCATTTCACATAATGAAATTTTGTCTGTGATAGTTGAGGCTAAACATTTCTTCTCTATAAATACTAAAAATCTATACAAGATGAAGCACTTGAATTCACTGTTTACAGTTTTCCGGGGTGTTTTGTTTTTTCACCATTTGGCCCTTCTTTGTTGTCACTGTTAGGCTCACACTAGCTGTTGTGATTCAGAGTGTTGAGATAGGTCTGCTCTGGAGGCAGCCTGATGAACCTTTTGCTATTAATCCCCATTTGCCCAAAACAGCAACATCTGTGATTCATTTCAGAAGAGCCATGTTTACCTTTTCTTGGCTTTGGGACTGGAAGGGGATTTTAAGGGTGGGAGGAATAAAGAAATAGTTGAATAATTCCAGCGTACATAAATCTAGAAGAGATTGTTTCAAGTGTTGCTTCTCTGACTTATGTGTTCTCTGCAGAGTATGCTTACATCAGTTCCAGTACATGGGAAAACGATACATAGCCAGGTACTGTGTGGAATTTAAATTTTGCTGTCTTGTTCACTAAGAATAATAGTGTGTACAATATGCCTTGAATCTCTATTACAAATAAATTGCATGAGTAGAACAGTTATTGTGAAATGATACACAACATTTTGAAGTAAGTAACCGGTTACTATATTAACAAATCTGTATCCTGTCTGAAAGTCGGGTATCTGTTTCAGAATGTGTGTGTTGTGTTTATTATCAGTTACTTCAAAATCCACCCCTTAAATGCTGTCTTTTACAGCATTTTTTTCTTGAAATTGTGTCTTTGGGGAAGAAATTGTATGATCCATTTTGTTTATTTGCTTGGCCATAAAACCATGTCCATTGAAATGTTTTAGAAATTTTATATATAGTGTTCTTGCTGGAAGGTAAGTTGTGAACATTCCAATGCTGCTGTTTTTCAATTTGAAGTCTGAAGTACCATTAGATACCTGTACATTCCCACTGAAGGCTCATTAGGAAAAATCTGTGGGATTCAGAAACACATACTAAATTATTTGAATATCTTTGCATTAATGTGTTTTTTAATGCAAAGTAGTTTTTTAATTGAGTAAAATATAGCAACTTGTTTAGGCCTTACACTGTGGTTGACATTATAATACTGTTATAATTAAACCCATGGGGTTGAAATACTGGCCTTCTTGAACTCAGTTGTTGCTGACTTTGGATGGTAAGGCATTCTAACTAAAATGTTAGCTTTTTTTGGTTTTAATTTAGATTTAATGGTATGTGAATCTCTTTCTACAAACAACAGACTATCTCATTGGAGGTTTTTCAGAAAAACATCTCATCTCTGTTCACACACCCTAAAAAGACCAAAAGGCCAAAATAAATCTGGTTTTCTTAAGGTTTTGATTGTGACCTTTGTGTTTAAATGTATTTCAAACTCTGGGTTTAGAGGAGTCTGCAATTTTCAGGCTTTTTGTAAAAATTCTTCAAACTAATTTGTTTGACTAGTTTGTAGAGAAGACTACCACACTTCCTTTTTGTTTACTGATCACCTAGTCTGTGTACTGCATGTTAATGCTAAAAATGTTAAGCTATAGAAATCATCTGGTGTTCTGCAGAGGTGCTGCATTTTCCCAGTAAATGTAGCTTTCTAGTCTTTTACATTGTCATTACACTGAAGTATATCACAATCAATGCACGTACTCTTAAAATACACAAATGACAGAGAATGAAAGGGAACAGGGAATTCTGTAATTCAAGCACTGGTTTTCATTTTTCATCAGCTCTGGTGGTGGTACACAATAGGAAGTTAGCCTGTACTGATTGCTAACACAGATCACTTTTCTGTTTTCTTCACTTGATTGCTGCAAGTTTAACAAAGTATATGGCTCTTCTCCCTTCCTGCTTGGGTAAGATGTACATGATAATACCTCGTTAATTCCTGCTGTCCTGTTGCATGTATGCTTTCTAATTTTACCACTGTGTGTCCTTCTAACTTTTTTCTAAAATTTTTACAATCAAAATAGAGGATTTGGTTTTGGGTTCTGAATATTTTCAGAATATTTATGTTCTCAAATATTTATGTTTCCAAAAGCTCTGAAGTAAATTTAGCACTTCAAGAGCAACTGCTTGTGTGCTTTTGCTTTCATGCTTTGAGGTTTTAAGAAAGAGTTTGCTGTGATGCTTTTTTTAAACTACCTATTTTTGTTTTATAAATAAAACAGTAAATAGGTTGCATTGTAATTCTTTCTATAAAACTTCATGTGCTTAACTAACACTTCCTGTCTTGCTGCAGTTTGACATGTCTAACTTTTGCTTCTATCCCATTTCACCCATCTTGCAGGAACCAGGAGGGGTTGGGATCCATAGTTCATGATCGAAAATCTCAGACATTGCCTGTTTCCCGTAACAGAACAGGAATGATGCATGCCAGATTGCAGCAGCTGAGCAGCCTGGATAACTCTCTCACTTTTAACCACAGTAAGTCTCATGACATGACATGATAACATTTGTCATCCTCAACCAGTACCACAACACCAGAGACGGGTCCCAGAGCCACACCAGTGCATTTCAATGACTTTTATTGTTCTAGGTCTAACGAATAGCTGGAATCAGTCGATGGTCTGTTCCCTGCTTTATGATAGAACAATCAATGCTGGCTGATGCCATAACATGGAGCATGGTTAACTACAGTGTATTTTACAATTGTATTTTCATTTTTTTAAATTATATGCACTTCAACTTTGTGCTGCATACAGTTACAAAGTTTAGGGATTTTTTTCCTGTTTGCTTTATTAAGTTTCTTTCCCACCCTGCCCCCCCCCCCCCCCCTTGGTATTATAAATGATTAGTCTAAAAGTAAAAATTTGCAGTCTGACCATATCTCCATGTTTTGACATCCCCTAAGGAGAAATAAGTTTCTTAGAATTTCTACAGAGATTGTGAGGGCCATGATTTGGTTTGTCTAGAAGTGAAAAAGCGTCCAATAATGCAGTGATTTTTCTGTTTTCAGTGTGAGAAAGATATCAAGTATTCTTGGAATTTCTGTAGACAATGGTAAGATTTAATCAGGTTGAAGTCAGCTTGTATAAGACTGCTGTATTGAAAACTAAATCTGCTTGTGGCCTGTCTTTTTAAACACGCTGCTCTTAAATTGCAAAATATACTGTATGTAAAGTATTCTGAAGCACCATTTTTCAATTTTCAGCTTCAAAAAACAGTGAAACTGGTTGACTAATCCAGTCAAATACAACACTGGTACTGAAAAGAATTGTGTGCAGTAAAGCAATTATTTGAGTTAACTGTCTGTTCACTGTGTTCATCCTTTTATTTCCCAAAGCATATCTAACTGTCTCTTAAAATCTTTTGGCTCATTATCTGTAACAGTTAGCCTAATTGCACAAGACTTACCACATAGTCTAGTGAAAAAAAAAAAAAAGCCACCAAACCTCTGTAAATGCATTATCATGCCTGTTCAAATATAAGAAATGCAATCCTTTGATTTAAAAAATGTCAGAAAACTATATAGCTGTGCAAATTACTTTTTTTCTCTTGTAATCAGTCTGCTAGTGCTGTATCATAATAATTTCTAAATGTTTTTGATACACAAAAGAAAGAGCTTTTACACTATGTGACTGCACATTCAGTAAGGCAAAATACTTTGTAGATAAAGACTGCTTTTTTAAAAAAAATCTCTGGGAAATAAATAACATGGCTGTTTCTGGGCCCTGTGCAAAGAGTTTTCATACTTCCAGAAGTTGACAAAGTTTACTGATTTTTTTAGGAACCAGTGAGCTGAAAGATTTTAATAAATGCATGCTTATGTAAAAAGAAACTTTCTTTTCTTTTCCATCTGAAGAAAATTATGAAGGAAGGTGTCCCATTTAGATAACTGTGTAAAGTGATAATGTTTGGGTTTTTTTAATGTTGGACATTCAATGAATATCAGGCTATTACAGCTTGTATTGACCAAGGTTTTATAAAGTGAAAATATGTTGCTGTAAAAGCCATGTCAAATGTGAAGTTGATTTTTATATCTTTGGTCTTGTTGTTGTCTAACTTTTTTTAGTTTTGTTTAGTTGTCAGTCTGCCTGTATCGTGTATACAAAGTAGTTCTCGGAACTTGAATGAATCTTGTAGGTATCCTGTATGGGGTACATCCAGGAAGGGTGTATCTGGTGGAAATAGTTGCTTTACTTGTTTCTAAAATCATGATTCCTTGGCACGACTGTTGTCTATAAATGTAAATTATAAACTTAATTTCTCCCTTTACGATCATTTAAGCAAGAAATAGAACTGAAGTAATGGTGTAAGTGATATTTCACATCTCTGAGGAATTTCAGCATAGTTTTATGCTTAATTATGAAAGAAATTAGGCCATTTGTTCAGATTTCTAGAGCATTTCAATACAAACTGCAAGAATGTAGATTTATATGTATTGTTGGGGTTGGAGGAGAGGAGGATGCTCAGTAGAATAGTGACACTCAAACGTGCTGAAATACAAGAGATATATCCTGATCTGTAATAGCAGTATATGATCATTGCCAATTCATAGTCATTAGATACTATTCCATTTTCAGTGTTCTTAGACAGTTTTAAATCCAGTTACTCTGCAGTAGTGTGAATGTATGGGTGCACGTTCATGTGCGTGGCCAGGCAGATGTCCATGTTGTATGTGGTAATTGTAGTTCCACAGTTTCGTTTTAAGTTACATGTGAAAAATAGAATCCAATATGTTAGTTATACATGAAGTATACAGTCTTAGATTCTCTAAAATACTAGCAAATTGAAACCAGGATAGTTTTTAGCATGCATATGGAAAAAGTACTGCTAAATCAGTCTTTTAACTCAACCAAATTGAGTATTCCTTTAAGTTTACATCCTGTCCAAAACTTTCGTCTCTAGTAATAATGCGGAGTAATCAATCAATGACCTATTTATTTGGGTTTTTTCTAAATTATTTATGCAAAGAACAAAATTTGAACTGTTTGGAATCCTGTCCATTGACTACAGTTTTTACTTGGCATTTATAATAAACCTTGCACCTTTCGTCTTACCTGGAAGAGCAAACACTTTTTTTTCTTGAAAGAATATTTCCCCTGTCCTCAATGCAGTTCTCAAGATAGTTGTCATGTCTTGATATCTTCAACATTACTGAAACTAGAGGCTAACTTAAAGATTTCTGGCCACCCAAAGGTGATTGCTATGAAAAAGGATTTTTCTTTGAATATCTTTAAGGAAAAGAACACTTTTACCAAAAGAAAAATATTTGCCAAATGGCTGTTGAATTAAAACTTGCTTCCAAATGCCAGTTGTTTCTTTCCATCATTACAGAGGGTAAAGGATGTAGCTGGATTGAAACCACAAAGAAAACATATGGGAGGAGAAAGAGGTGGAGGCAGAGAGAGTGCAAAAGATGATAGGAAAAAGGTGTATACTCCCTAACAGAAAGAATGTATAAATCCAAAGAAATTGGTGGTTATGGGTATGTATGCGTAGTGCAGCCAGGGAAGTAAGAAGGTGCAGAAAGAAGTAGCTAAGTGTCATTATAAAAGAATATGTCACTTCTTCTGTTCTTTTCTTAGTCTCAACGAGTTTGTCATGCTTGTCATTGATTTAGTGATGCTAAGTTGATGGTAAATCTAACATATAAACATGATCCAGACCAAATTTTTATAAAGCAACCAGGGCACATTTGTCAATCTGGTTCTTAAAGATCAATGGTAGGGAGCATAAACAATGTATTATAACCAGTGCTGAAGCAGGATATATTTTTAAATTATTTTAATACAGTATGGAGCTAGAAGCAATAACATGTTGTGATTAAATATGGAGTTATTTCATGGTGTTGCCACAGAGCAGAATTAATTACTTGGTTCTTCAGCAGCATATAAGTATATGATTGTATTCCTCAACTCTTAGTGTTTTGTATTTTTATAATGGTTGACTTATGATTGACTTTGAGATCATTATAACATCGCTAAATTACCAATACACATTTTCAGCTGTAACTCCATTCTACTGCAGTACTTACTTTAAGAATATATATGTGTATATATAACTGTGTACATTTATATATATACACGTGTGTACATACATACACATATATATGAAACTTCAGACATTTATTGTTTTAACTGCTGTTTAATGCTTCTACTGTTGACATTTGTACTTAATGTATTTTATGATCTTGTGCAGATTATGTTAGAATAATTATATGCACATATCTGAAAAATGTTTAAATGCATATTAATTATTTTTCTGTATTGAATACTAACTTCTGTCAGGCTTTTTAGTTGTTAATCTTTTCCTAGTTCAGCAAGTCTTTTGGAAATAAAAAACATTCAAATGAGTATATCCAGCACTTACACTTCATTTGGAATTTCTGTAGGCTATGGCCATTCAGATGCAGATGTTCTCCACCAGTCTTTACTTGAAGCAAATATTGCCACTGAAGTTTGCCTTACAATTCTGGATACTCTGTCATTATTCACAATGGCTTTTAAGGTTTGTTCTTGACTTGGTGTTAACATCTCCCATAATAATATTTCAGAAAAAGTATTTTTTAAAAAAATATTTTAAAAATTATATTTGTATTTTATAATCTAGTAATACAGCATTGTATTTTTAGCATTTCTACCATTTTATTTCATTATTGTGTCATGTTGAAGTGGATAACCTCTCACAGCAAAATGCTTTGGCTTCAGTTATACATTGCACAGAGACTCCTTACTGATCAGCAGGAATCTGTAGGAAAAGCTCCCTCCTCATCCTAACTTCCTAAAAATATTTCTAGAAACTTTACTGTCTACCTAATATTAGTGGTAAAACTGTCTTTTAAAGGCCATGTGGGGTCGAAAGGTCTAGGGTATGGCAAAACCATAATTCATGATTGGACACTATCAGACTTTTACATTGAACGTGGCGACTTCTTATATTAAGTCACTCATTAATTAACAGTAATTTGTGTGTGTTCCTTTTATGTAACTTTATTTCAAATTGTCCAGTAATAAGACTTCTTTTTAGTTGTATCAGTTACTGTAGCTGTCCTGTGGAATCTTTTTATAGCATGCCCACTTGCATATCCCTCCTGTCTGGTTTTTTTGAGCTTTTCCAAACATTAAAGGTGAAGCTATAAAGAGGAGACGTGATAGCTCTACTTTGTTTCTCCCCTAATTAGAGCAGTGTATCCAGATCCTTGCTTGAAGATTCAAATTTAGTGTCTTACCTTTAATCTAGTTATGAAAACATAGCTTATTTATGAGATTCCTTTTATTAGTAATTTAATTAGAGTTTAGAACCAGTTCTGTCCACAGACTTCATGACAGAATTGAAAATGAAGATACATAGTTTTAAAGATTTAAAGAAGAATGGACATTAATCTTCTAGTTAACGGCTGTCCATCACGCTTAGAATGACAGTCCTTCAAGGTTATCTGTATGTAGTTTGTTGAGAAAGTAGGTAAGAGTATAGCAGAGTAGTCTGCAAGATGCAAACAGAACAGGTGGGAGAATCGGGAGCTTCTACTCAATCAACTGCACCTAAAAATCATAGAATGGTTTGGGTTGGAAGGGGCCTTTAAAGATCATCTAGCTCCAACCCCCCTGCCATGGACGGGGACATGTTCTTTCGCTAGATCATGTTGCTCAAAGCCCTGTCCAGCCTGACCTTGAACACTTCCAATGATGGGGCATCCACAACTTCCCTGGGCAACCTATTCCAGGGTCTCACCACCCTCACTGCAAAAAAAATTCCTTCTTATGTCCAATCTGAACCTGCCTTCTTTTAGTTAAAACTGTTTCCCCTTGCCCTGTCACTACAGGCTTTGTTAAAAAAAAAAAAAGTCTCTCTTCATTTTTCATATAAGACCCTTTTATATATTGAAAGGCTGCAACGAGGTCTCCCCAGAGCCCTTTCTCCTCCAGGCTGAACAACCCCAACTTTCTCAGCCTTTCTTCGTAGGACAAGTGTTGCAGCCCTCTGGCCATTTTCATAGCTCTCCTGTGGACCTTCTCTAACATGTCTATGTTTTTCATGTACTGGGGCCACAGAGCTGTATGCAGTACACATGTAGGGTCTCACCAGAGCAGAGTAGAGGAGGAGAATCACCTCCCTCAACCTGCTGGCCATGCTTCTTGTTATGCAGCCCAGGATGCGGTTGGCTTTCTGGGCTGTGAGCACACATTGCTGACTGATGTCCAATTTTTCATCAACCTACATCCCCAAGTCCTTCTCTGCAGGGCTGCTCTCAATCCATTCATTCCCCAGCCTGTACTGATACTAGAGATTGCCCCAACCCGCATGCAGGACCTTGCACTTGGCCTTGTTGAACTTCATGACGTTCACACAGGCCTGCTTCTCAAGCCTGTCAAGGTCCTTCTGGATGGCAGGCTACAGGGAAGTTTCTAGCAATTCAACTGCACCACTCGGCTGGGTGTCATCTGAAAACTTGCTGAGGGTGCACTCCATCCCACTGTCTGTGTCACTGATGAAAATATTTAATAGTACTGGTCCGAATATGGACCCTTGAGGGACACTGAGCCACTGAGCCATTCCTTATCCTTCCAACAGTCCATTCTTCAAACCCACATGTTTCTGTTTTAGTGGGAAGAATGTTGTGGGGAACAATATTAAAGCCTTACAGAAGTCCAGATGAGTAGCTCTTCCTTTGTCCGCTGATGCAGTCACTCCATCGTAGAAGGCCACTAGATTACTGATACCAATCTGCTGCTTCTATATAATATGCTAATTATTCCCAAAAGGCCAGACAACTCTTTTTTTTTTTTCATCACAATCATCTTTCACTAGTGGGGATCCAGAGCTCTGTTATCTATTACAGCAGGTGAATCACAAGTTATGTCTGCTTCTTGGTAAAATTTTAACTGATCCTGTGTGAACTCCTACTACTCTAGGTGGTTTTAGTGAACCACCTACCTCTGATGTTGGGACATCTGAAGAAAGCTTATTATATCAATTTCCTCATAAGGATAGGGGTTTGTAAGACAATGTTTCATTATTTTGCTATAAATCTGGAAGGTAGTAAGCTTTACCATCTTTTAGAACTTGCAGTTAGGTGCTTAGGTTTGGGTCATCTACAAACATCTGTATACTGTTCCAAGAGATAAAACTTTTTCCTATGACCAAACAGGCTGACTGGCTTATATTGAACTGTTTATGTCTAGCTTCCTCTAAAATGGCCTGGCCATGGCTTCACTGCATAGATCTTTGGTCTAACCAAAATGTGTTAATACTTTGAGTGTGCCTCTCAAAGAACTGTTAATAGTAATTAATTTAATTAACATCTGTTAAAAACAGTTGTATTCTCTAAATCTATTCAGAAGCCAACACTTCCTTTACAAGCAAGATTAATGAAGTGTTAGAAATATCTAATTAAAATTCAGATATGTTTTTATTATTAAACATCTTGGTAATACTATGCAGATTATTTTTTTTAATTTCCTGCTTTTGCATGATTTGTGTATATTCTTAGAATAGTATAAATGTATCACCATACAAAACTCCTAAATTCTCACTATCAATTTAAAGAATCAGCTACTAACTGATCACGGACATAATCCGCTGATGAAGAAAGTATTTGATGTATACCTCTGCTTCCTTCAAAAGAATCAGTCTGAAACGGCATTGAAAAATGTCTTCATTGCTTTAAGGGCCCTTATATTTAAGGTAAGAAGTTTAAAAATAATTAATCTACAAGTACTTATCCAGTTCTTTAGGTAACAATATATTATGTAAAAATTTAAGAACTAAAATCCCAAATTAAATTTGGTGAATAAGGACTGATCTGATCCTAACAGCGTGGAATACTTGTCCTTTGAATTGCTCTAAAAACCATTTTGTGTCATGAACTACTATAACTGTCTATTTTTTCCATAGTTTTGGAATAGTAATAGATTTGTATTTTTCTTGATATGCTTATTTTATCAAGAACTGAAGCTAATTTTAATGAATAACTTCTTTCTTTTCTACTTTTTCCTCAGTTTCCTTCTACATTTTATGAAGGTAGAGCTGATATGTGTTCTGCACTGTGCTATGAAATTCTGAAGTATTGTAATTCCAAACTGAGTTCAATTCGTACTGAAGCTTCACAGTTACTGTACTTCTTAATGAGAAATAATTTTGATTACACAGGGAAGAAGTCTTTTGTTAGGACACATCTACAAGTTAGTAAACTTTATTCTTCATTTTTTAAATGTTATATTTGTAGATACACAGTTGCATACCACTGTGCAAAGCCCTGTCAGATAAAGACATAAAAGAAGTTATTTTGGGTTCAAGCAAGGCTGGTACTATTCTAAGAGTGAGAAGATGGTAATAAAAGTATGTTCAGTATAGGCAGATACTTAGAAACAATTGGATGGCACTGTGTTTCGTAGGAAATAATTTTTATTTGTCAGTAACAAATGTTCTGTTTTGTAGATGTTATTTTGATTGTTAAATGGCATACCCTGTTGTATCTGAAGATGAAAAGAATGCAGCAACAAGCATGTGAAAGTCTAAAATAAAACAAATACATAGAAAATTCTGTGTTCTGACAAAGCTGGGAACAATAGATTACTACTTCTATGATCTCGGGCTACTTCACCTAGGAGTCAGTCTTTAGAGCAGAGAATGTGTGTGCATTAAATTTACACAAGCCTGTTTTTTCTTGCCTATGTTATTGTACAAGTAACTTTAAAAAACAAACAAACAAAAAAACAAATAGGATTTTACTTAAGGGAAAAATCTTTCAATTAAAAAGAGCAAAACTTCCTTTGTAATTGCTTCATAGGTACATCTCAAGGGAATTTCATGAAATATGCACTAACAAGATATTTGTTTCTGTCAAGGTTATTATTTCAGTAAGCCAGTTAATTGCTGATGTTGTTGGAATTGGAGGAACTAGATTTCAGCAGTCTCTTTCCATCATCAATAATTGTGCCAATAATGACAGAATTATAAAGGTCTGTTTTTATTCTTCTTTCCATACCGTAGAATGATGCTTGAAAACTCTTTCATAGCATCTTTTGCAATTATGTTTCAACTTTTTATTATGCAAAGAATAGAAAAAGGTAGTAGTTAACCTAACTTTTCTATGTTTTAGCACACTACATTCCCTTCTGATGTTAAGGATTTAACAAAACGGATTCGTACAGTACTGATGGCTACAGCTCAGATGAAGGAGCATGAAAATGATCCAGAAATGCTTGTAGACCTCCAGTACAGTTTGGCAAAGTCTTATGCTAGTACACCTGAACTACGGAAGACGTGGTTAGACAGCATGGCAAGGATCCATGTTAAAAATGGAGATCTTTCAGAGGTAAGAGAAAAAAAATCAAAACTAGTTTTAGTTTCATAATAAGCTTAAGCTTATCTTTCTTGAAATGGAATGTACTTGTTATGGAATGTAGTTGTTGTGTGTAATATAATAAGCATTTTTAATAAATTTTGAATTGCTAGTAGATTAGTTTCAATGGCTGGTAGGTTTTTTTCATATCCAAGTACATCTGTAAGTCATTTCTGATTACCAATGTAAGCCGTATGTTTAACTACGGTAGCTGACGTGCTACTAAGCCAGGAATGCTCAATGCGAACCATGGAAGACACAGACCTTCTACTTAAAAATATCTGCTTAAAAATATCTTTGTTATCAGTTGCTAAAACAGTCTAAAGCCACTCTTTGAATTCCTCTCCAGCTGCCTTTACAGACTTGCCTTGATTCTATTCCAGACTGCTTACTAAAAAAGTCCTAATGTTCTTAAAATTGATAAATCACAATCTTTTTGTTTGAAAAAGGGAAGCTATCCGATTTCACTGTGCTGTTAAAATATTTAATTCTGGCAAAAAGGAGAGTTTGGAGTGGGGATTTTTATATGTCTTGATGTAAGTATCAGCATACAGAATGAATTTTGTCTCTTTCTGGAAGTTTGTTGCATCCAAAAGTAAATCACGTTGCACGACATCATTGAATTTCATAAACATATCTGTTAAACTTAGCATTATGTAAGCAAGTAAACACCTCCAAGAAGTAGTAGCTGCTATCTTATGTCTTAGTACTAGAATTCTTTTCTTCTGTATGGTAGCAACACAGAATGCATATACAGTGCTCTATTATTAGCTTGCATTTTGAAGGAAACAACTTCAGCTCTTTCAGAAGACAAGCCCTTTTAGTCCTTTTCAGGTCTGTTTTTAATTTGTTTTATTAAAAACTTAGAATCTCTGACTGTATGACTCAATGGGGACCTCTGTAAACCACCAAGCCCAACGCCATGCAGAGTGTGAATTAGAGAGTATTTCTGACAGACACTTAACTTTTTCCTTCACCTCCAGTGTCTGAGGTTCTGCAGCCTCTATATATGAACTGTTCAATTGAGAATTACAGTTAGAATAACACTTTGCTGTAAGCCTAAACCTTTTTAGTAAAAGAAGGATCTTGAATCTTTTGTTTTCTCCTTTCTGTGGAGAAAAGTGATCAGTGTCAACTTCATGGAACACCTCAAATATTTGAAGACTACTCTGTTGCCCTTTTTCTTCTGTTTTCCAGACAACACTAACCAAATTCCTTCAAATTCCATTTGTAGGTCAGATTTCTTCTCTTTTTCTTTGGCTGTTTTCACATGGTCTGTCACCAGTTTTTTCTACTTTTTTCTTGGTCTGGAGCCAAAAGGCAGACAAAACAGGTTAGCAAAAGAACCACCAAATGTTGAGTAGAACAACTAATAGTTCTTTTGTTTCACATAACACTTAAAATACATCCCAAAAAGAGATTTGCCTATTTTTATTACAGCCTGGCATTCCTACCTTGTAATTTGTGATCCGTGGTCACTCTCAGATTGTGTACTGCTGTCTGTGCTCCTCAGTGCTCTGTTAAAGGAGTGAGTGCTCTTGCACAGTTACTGTTTTGCATAAATGAAGTGGAGAATTCTTACACTGGTCATAGGGCATCTCCTGCAAAGCAGCAAAAAGGAAAACCAAAGAAATAATCTCAGGCTAGGGCTCTTCTTCTATACCTTGTTTTCAGTAGTTCTGTTATAATTGTAATTTATAAGATTGTTATTGTTTCTGTTTTAGGCAGCGATGTGCTATGTCCATGTAGCAGCACTGGTTGCAGAATATCTCACACGAAAAGGTACGATTTTGAAATCTTTAATGTTTATATTTTGCTTTTCCTAAGCTATAATGACAATAGTTTCTCAGAGGAAGTTGTAGGCATTTCAGTGTTTACCAAGGAAGAAATTCTGACCTAACCAGATAGCATACTCAAATATTTAAGAGTATACTTACATATCTAAGTGGCAGCATTTCAGATGAAGCTAAAGTAAAATTTTTAGGAAAGTAAAAATTATTATTTTGCACCAGAGCTGCTAATAGCTGAAGTCAGACTTTCTAAAGCAAACTTATCAGTAAATATTCTTGTTCAAGTAGTCTTTCACTGCATATAGGGAAACCTGGCATTGCCAGAGAAGTCAAACTAAATTCATACAAATTTTCAGGTGCTGAGTCAGTGGTAGTAGTGCTCAGAATGCTTCACCTGTCTTGGTGTTCTCTGCTAGCAGCTGTCTGTAGAAGCGGGTTTCTGATGACCCCTGAGATAGAGTAGGAATCTATCTATCTTTCATTTATAGGGTCAGAAGAGTTCCCAGCTAGGAGTTTGAGAAAATAAGAGCTTTTATGGCTTTTATTAAGGAAAACAGATCTCTAGAAGAAAGTTTCAGAAAACTGTTAAAACTGATTATGACATTGAGCTAGTCTTTTGTTTTTGTAGGCAAATTCACATTCGCAGCTTTTTTTCTTTGCTTTTGCGTGACAGTTCATAATTAAGCAGATGCCTTTTCTCTTTTCCTTTTGTGCCTCTTGCCAGATACTTGTGTAGTGTATAGGCTGACCTCTCTGCCTCAATGATTTCAGAAGCTTCTCTGAGACCAAATCTGAAACGAAGTTGATTGTCAAAGTTACTATGTCCTCTTGGAAGCCTGATAACAACTAACTGATAACTAGTGATAATCTGTATCAATTTGTGATTCCTTTGGGTGATCTGCTATTTTTGTCTACTATCATAACAGTTATTTCCTCTTAGTAATATAGAGGGTCAAACTTCTATCTGTGGTATTTCCAGGAGCAAAACAAAACCATGCATTTGAAGCAGTCATTCAGTAAAACCTCTGGTGGTCAGACTCCCACCTGAGCAGACAGAATCTTTGTAGGAATGAGCTGTGAAATAAATATGTGCAAGTCCTTGTGCTTCTGTAGTATTTACTGATTGCTCTTGAGGCTTTAATTAATACAGTTTTTGGCCAAAACCCCCGATTTCTTAGTTCAGCAATCTAATATAATAAAAAAGAGCTAAACAGAATGGGTAAAAGAGGCAGGTTTCACATTAGAACATTCTAAACCCCATTTTTGCCGAATACTTACTTCAGTAAAGAAAGTTAGATTGCTGGGGTTTGTTTTTTTTGCTTGTAGACTGACTTTCTGTATATACAGCTGAATAATCTGGTTTGCCATCCTTTGATCATTTTGTATGGTTGATGTCAGTCTATTCATATTGTTCAGACTGGGGAGGCTGATACGCCAGGGCCTGTTAGAGTACACAGTTCCAGCATGACTTCACACCAGTTTGTTTAAATACTGTAGAAGTTACCTTGATTACCTTAGACTTAGGGTGGGGTAAATTAGACACAGGTTTAATTTAGGAAGATTAAGACGCTATTTATTTTGGTAGGTAAGAGTCCAGATATTAACATTTGTGGTTTTTTTTAAAACCTATTTATACTTACAGAGTAACATCAGGTCTAATATTTTAATCGTGCACCGGGAGGCGGGATTTATTTTTTATTTTTTAATTTGGGGGTATGTATATTTAAACATGGCTTCTGCCTTATCTAGCATCGCAAAATGACCTAGTATTATTGTCCTGGTTTCAGCTGGGATAGAGTTAATTTTCTTTCTAGTAGCTGGTATAGCATTATGTTTTGGATTTAGTATGAGAAGAATGTTGATAACACACTGATGTTTTCAGTTGTTGCTAAGTAGTGTTTATACTAAGCCAAGGGTTTTTCAGCTTCTCATGTCCAGCCAGCAAGATGGCTGGAGGGGCACAAGAAGTTGGGAGGGGACACAGCCAGGGCAGCTGACCCAAACTGGCCAAAGGGGTATTCCATACCATGTCATGTCCAGTATATAAACTGGGGGGACTTGGCCTGGGGGATGAATCGTTGCTCGGGAACTAACTGGGCATCGGTCAGCAAGTGATGAGCAATTGCACTGTGCATCACTTGTTTTGTATGTTCCAATCCTTTTATTAGGATTGTGATTTTATTATTGTTGTTAGTTTCTTCCTTTTTGTTCTGTTAAACTGTTCTTATTTCAACCCACGAGTTTTACCTTTTACCTTCTGATTCTCTCCCCCATCCCACTGGGTGGGGGGGAAGTGAGTGAGTGGCTGCGTGGTACTTAGTTGCTGTCTGGGCTTAAACCACGACAGTTATTCTGGTGGAAAAAAGTAAATTTGTCTATTTTTCTTTTTCAATGACAGGGATGTTTAGGCAAGGTTGTACTGCTTTCAGGGTAATCACACCTAATATAGATGAAGAGGCTTCAATGATGGAGGATGTTGGAATGCAAGATGTTCACTTCAATGAAGTAAGTAAACATAAGAGAGTTAGAATTGATGCACATTGGAGTGCTGTTTGTTTTTCCAAGTTTTGTGTTTCAGTCTGGAGGCTGACTAATATGATGGCTATTATAATCGTCTTCTTAGCTGCTATTCTTATCCTGAAACTGAAATAAAAAATTTCTGTGAGCTGTCCCAGCTTTAGACAATTTACTATATACATATATCTTAAATAAAGCATTAGCACATCAACTCAACACCACTGTTGGAATAAAATTAAGCAAAATGGAATTTCAAGCTATATGACAGGCTGAACAGTAATTGTGGCTTATTTATTAGAGTTAACAAGATCTGGGTTTTCTTTTAAAACTGACTTTGATTTAGATTGTTACTATACCAGCAATTATGAAGATCATTTTTGTTGGTTCACAGTTTCCCTATGCAAATATGCCATAACAATGAAAGTCATTTTACTGACACCAGACTTGCATCAGTGTTGTTTGTTCCTGGCTTAAATTTTACTCCTTGTGTCTTCGTGGATCCATCTGTTCTGGCTCTACAGTAAATTTTACTATTAAGAAGCCTATGTGAGAAGATTATTCATAATCTTGCTCATGAAGAGTTACATCTACACTGTGTTTTTGCCAGTATAGGTGGTGGAGGGAGGGACAGACCGCTACTTGCAGTAGGTGTGTTGAAAAAATCCATGGTGTGTAAGCATAATCGTACAACAAAAATAATTTTCTTTTGTGTTTTAGTTTATATATGGTGAAGGTGTATGACAAAATTAGTTGACTGTGCAAATTGTGGCTATGCTAACAGATTAAAGACTTAGCTGTTTAAGCCTGGCTTTAGGCCTAGGGTACCTATGTTTTACTCCTAAGTTCTGGTACTGCTTTGCTCTATTGTCTTAAGACAAAAATTGTTGACTTTCCTTCTTCAGGAGAGGGGAAGCAGGAGTTGGAATTACTTGAAATGAGAAATATAGCACTTTTGCTTTCCAAAGACACCCAATAGCAGATCGGTGGGTTTTTTAATTTGTGTTATGTTCTATAAATCACTGATTCTCCTCATCCAGCATGGAATTTACCATGTTACTCAAAGGAAAATGTAATCTGCTCTAAGTGAGCCAAGAGTCGGTTTTCTAGTGACTACTGCTGATGGAAACTTTTGTTAGAAATTCTTGTCAGCGTCTACCTGACAAACCATTTGTCAGAGCTCAATTCTTTTGTATTTTTTAAATTAGAATGTCTTTATTCTTATTCTCATTAGCCAGTCCCTGCAAAAAGGATGTACTGCTTTTTCTGGTTCATTGAACCCTATGCAAATTTATTTCCATCTCTTACTTCCATTCCATGGAAACACTAAGCCAAGAGTAAAATTTAAAGCGTGTGGATCTTGCAAAAGGATCAAACTTTGCCGAATTTTCTTTTTCCCTTTTTAAACTTAACCATATAGTACTGTAACTGGTTAAATATTGAAAAAAGTTACTACTTTTCAGTTAACTTCTTATAGTTCACCCAGGAAGAGTAATAATAGGGAAAAACTCTTTGGTTTTTAGTAGACTAAAAATCATGAATAAATTAGGACAACTAGTATTTTACAGAAGAATTTCAAACCAGGTAGTCTAGTTGCTTCATGAATAGGAACATATTCGTATATGGAATGTTCCTTGGTATGTTCTTATGTAAGGAAAACTGTATTAGTCTAAGAAAAAGAAAAACCATATGACAGATCAGTTGGATACAGAAATCAGAAAGCAGAAACATATCTTTCAAGCTGTACTATACTACTACTGAGCAAAATGATGCTCTGAGGGAATTCTTCCTATATGTAGTAACAAAGACTTGTAGAATTTCTTTCTTGAAACTTGGCATTTCCCTGGATGCTAGTTACTTTAGAGTTAAATCTCCAAAACAGTCAGTAATTGGAACTATTGGGGGGATCAGGGGGGATCCCTCCATGTTTCTAAAAGGGGCAAAGCATCCTTTATATTCTCCCATTTATATAAAGTCTTCCCAATTAGATGAAATTTGTCTTAAGACTTGATTTAGTTTCTCATTTTCAAAATCAAAATTTTTAAAATTCTCAATTTAATTCTCATTTTAAAAGAATTCTCTTTCAGGCCAGGGTTAGCCTGACTCATTTCCTAAACTAGCCAGCTGAAAAAACAAAATTTTGCTTTGTTTTTTTAACAAAGTTACTGTGTGTTTCATGAACAGTTGTTTATGTGACGGCCTATTCAGCAGCACAAGTCAAATTCTCCTTGCAGAGCTAAAAGTCTCCTGGGTGTCAGAAATAGGAGGGTAAAAGCTTGGAACCTGATATTGTTCCCATGCTAGACTTTGCTGTAAGCAGTCCATCTGTGAGAGATCTGAGTTACGGCTAACAGGCCTGTGGCAGGTGCCAGATTCCGTGCGGATTAAGGTTGGAAACAATTTCATTCAAGTGGGCTGGTTTTTTCCAAAATAAACTCTGCCAGAATACAGCTCCACTACGGATAGTAGGTTAATCTCTACCTTCCTTATTTGTTGTTTCTGGTATCTTGTTAGCTATGACTTTCCATGAGAGGAATCATTCTAATTTGCAGACTGGTAAATGAAATGGCTTCACAGCTCAGATGGTATTATAGCTCTTTTAAGTGATCAACATGCAGTGTAATTCAATATATTAAAGCACTTTATGAAAAACAGAAATACGTACTCGCCCAACCATACAAGACACTTTAAAGTGTGGTGGCGAAGGCTGGTATTCTTCATAGGTACTCAGGCTGATACCGTTTAACATCTTCATGAGCCATCTAGGTCACGGGATATAGCGTATCATCAAGTTTGTGGACAAAACTAAGTGGAGAGGGGAGTGACTGATATGCTGGGGGACAGGGCTGCTGCCATTTAGAGGGACATCAGACTGAAGGAACACAGACGCCTCTCAAAGTTCTACAGAGACAAGTGCAAAGCCTTGCATCTGCCAAAAAATCACCCGATGTCTCAGTACAGGCTGGGGATGCACGGTGGCAGCAGCTCTGCAGAACGATCTGGGAGTTCTAGTGGACGAGAGATTGAATGGGAATCAGCAGTGTAGCCTTGTGGCAACAAAGGCCAACTGCATGCTGGGTTGTGTTACAAAGAGCATAGAGTCAAGAAGTGGAGGGAAGTGGGTTTTCCCCCTTCTACTTGGCATTTGTGATACCCCATCTGTAATCTTGTGCCTGGCGCTGCCCCCTCAAAGTCAAGAGGGATAGCAGCAAACTGGAAGAAGTCCAGCTCCTAAGGTGGTTAGTGGATGAATAAGACTCTTCTAAGAGGTGCGCCGTAACAGAGTAGAATGTCGTTCTCACAGGGTACAAGAGAAAACTCTGATTGGATATATGGGAAAAACATTTCCCATGAGAACAGATGAACGCTGAGGCAGGTGGCCCAGAAATGTTGTGTTCTTTTCCTCCCTCCTGTCAGCTCTCCCATGCAAGGTTTTTGCTCTTTGTATTTTTTTCCTGTGTGCAAACAAGATTGTACTCCTTTGCTGCATTTGGATGCCCTCTGGCGTCTAAGACCCTTGTCACAAAGCGGTGTTTGTGGACAGCCCTTGTGGTCCAGCACCTGGCTGCTGCTGATGGAGATATTGGAGAGTCTATACAGCCCCATAATGATTGGGGGAAAGGAGGGGATGTTTTAGGGACCGTTGCAGCACACAGATAAGGGTAGCATTTTTCAGTTTCTTTTTGCTCTCAATATTAAAGTTGGCTTTTCTTAGTGATACCTTTATGCTGTCTTAGTCCTCTACCAAAGGGAGGAGGGGAATAGAGTAGCATTGGATCCCTTCTAAGGATAAAAGAAGTTGTTTCCAGCTTCTGCGTTTCATCACTGCAATGCAAGAATGGTACCAGGAGGTCTCAAGAAGTAGAAATGTCACGTCTTCTGACATCTCGCAGTCTCAGACTTGGATTCTCTTGGAGGTACTTGGAGCTCCAGACATGTTGGAAGAAAACCGAGATGTGTTAGGGTATGTGGATGGGAATGAGATGCTTCACAGTGATTGTCACACTCAAGCCATGACCAAGTATATGACAGCTTCATCACAGGACCTGTAAGCTGTTCCATAATATTTGTGAAGTTGTTATAACTGAGTTAATGGAGTTAGCCAAGTAATTTTAAATTTATGAAAACTAGAGCAAAGTACAAATGTTATCGTAGTTTTGTTAGGCTTATTGAAGTAGGAGAAATTAAATGCATGGAAAATAAATTATTATGACAAACTGATGGAAGGGACTTCATAATTATGATGTAACTGCTCTAATGCAAAATGTGTACTTCCATTCTAATGTATAGATAAGCATAGCTCTTATTTAACCTTAAATAACTATCTTTTTGCTACAAGGATGGTGGTTTCTTGCTTGTGACTCTGTTTTGACACTTCAGGGTTTCTCAGCTTCTCTAACTGTTGTTATATGTATTTTCACTCTGGACCAAGTATACCAAATTCCACTGTTGTACCTTGATAATTGCTTCTGAGTACAGATTTGGGAATTGTATCTTTTTATTTTATTGTTGATGTAATTTGTTTGATAGTTTCCTTCATAACCATTACAGCCAAGTGTTTGTATAGCTGTCTTTTTAAGATAATGTTCTTTGTGTAAAACCAAAAAACCCCAAGGTTTTTCAAAAAAATAAAAACATGTTACAAGGTAAGACCTTGGGTCCTCACACAGGTGTCATTTGTGGACTTAAGATGTCAGAAGTATCTAAAAGAAAAATGCAGTTTGTGGTAAATATGAAGAGTAGTGTACACTCGGACTATTCTGTTTTGTTTTGTTTCCTTTTAGCAATTTTTGATTGCCACAATAATTTAAATTACTATGTGTTGATAATTTTGGTTTGAGTCAAGATCTCCTTTTTCATTGGGAAGAACTTTGGTATAGTTATTTGTGCTTTTCACAAGTACTGAATTGTTTTACTTTTTCACGTGTATCCAAATCTAGGATGTGCTGATGGAATTGTTGGAGCAGTGTGCTGATGGACTCTGGAAGGCAGAACGTTATGAACTCATTGCTGACATATATAAACTTATAATTCCCATTTATGAAAAACGGCGAGATTTTGAGGTACTAGATTCATCATAAGTAATTCTGAGCAAGAAAAAAAATATTTTTCTAGTCTAACTGCATGACACGTTTGACATCACAGAACAAGAGTATTAAAATTGTAACTGAAATATGAATGTTGTTTTAATTTTGAATAATTAAAAATGTTTAAATAAATGTAAATAATTAAAAATTAATCTTGCATATTGTCATTCTGATATAAGTACTAAACGTATTGCTACTGTTCAATGAAACAGTGTTTTTAGTTGTTATTAATTGCAAGGACATAATTTATTGTTGTTTTAAGATAGGAAAATTCTACGTTGTTCTTTTACCCCCTGATGGTTTTCTTTTATTTTTAGAGGCTTGCTCATTTATATGACACTCTTCATCGAGCATACAGTAAAGTAACAGAAGTTATGCATACAGGCAAGAGACTGCTGGGAACTTATTTCAGGGTAGCGTTCTTTGGACAGGTGAGTATTAATTAACTTTCAGTTGTCTGCTCTGTGCAGTAAGGAAAGCTGGAATTTATTTTACAAGGTATACTATTTCATCATCTATATTGATACCATGACATAAAAAGTACAAGAAATGTGTTCTGTAAGAAATAATTAAACATCAATAATTTAGTTTAAAACATGTATCAATTCTGATACAATTCTTCCTTGTTTTCCTCAGTAAATTTTTTGCCTTTTTGTCCTTTTTCTTCTTTTATTTACTACCTTAAGGCAGCGGTAAGTTTTCTATAATGTCAGTTCTTAGCAATGTATTGACTTAACGTGTAGTGCTACAGTGTGGTTTGCAAGGCTGCTTCTTAGATTGGTATGCATTAATAGCCATTGCAATTCAAAAAATAACATTAAGTTCCATTTAGAGAACAAATCACTCTCTTCTATGCATCAGTATTGCATGCTTTGAACAAAAGTTCTGGCTGTGTATTGGACAGCTTCACATCTAATATATGTCTAGAACGCTTATGTATCAGTATGGTATCACGCAGTATCAAGTAATACACTTTCTACGTGCATAGCCCAGTTGCTAATTGTTCAGCTGAGCATGGAGAATTGTACAATACTCTGAGCAGTATAACTTTACATGTATTCTGTTGTCTTTTATAACTTTATAGCAATACCAGTTTACAGACAGTGAAACAGATGTTGAGGTAATTACAGTAACTGCTTACAAAGCAAGCAATGCAGTAAAAACTACTGCATTTCACCTTAGTTTGATGTGGGTATTTTTGTCAATCTAGCCTGTGTTTATACATGATATGTTGTGCTTTTCTATTTTGTCTGTTTCATTTATGACAAAAATATTTCTTTTCCGATTCCAAACGTGAACTCAGACATGGCTTGTTGTTTTCAACCAATGACCTGTTTCACTTTCCACGTACTCTATATTGCATTTACTTATGGTTTTAAAACAAATGCTTTATGTAATGAAAGTGAAGTAGTATATGCCAAGATAGTACAACATAAAATTAAGATTTTTAGGTAAATTAAATTTCATTTTCTGGGATTAATTTTTTATTACTACATAAAGAAATTTTTTAGATTATTTTTATATAAACCATTGCCAAAATACTCACTTGTGAATCAGATAGTCATGTTGGGCAGTAAGATTTCTGTTTTGGCAAGTGAAACAGTGCTGAAAGTTCACTTTTAAATAAAAGTGAAGAAAAGTTATCTCAAAGGCTTGGCACACCATAAAATTACAATGAACCTTTACAATTTTAAATGTGTGTTTCCATTGTCTTTCACTCATTCTGTAGTAGATAATTACATTTTTCTGTTTTTTTAATCTCTTAGGAAACCTTTTTTACTTAGATTTTAATTTCTCCTTACTTACGTATGCTTGAATCCTGATGTTAAATGTTTATATTTGCTTTGAACCACATACATTCTGTTCATCTTAATCATTGTCCTATGTGGGTTTTTTCCAAGATTTTGATTACTTCATTTTTTGCAGGGATTCTTTGAGGATGAAGATGGAAAGGAATATATCTATAAAGAGCCTAAACTCACACCTCTCTCAGAGATTTCCCAAAGACTCCAAAAACTCTACTCTGACAAATTTGGGTCTGAAAATGTCAAAATGATTCAGGATTCTGGCAAGGTATGATCTTTATTCTCTCTAAAAAATTCTGATATACTGCTTCCACTAATCCACTTGAAATATTGTGGGATTACTTTCTGTCACTCATTGTGCACACAGACATAGGTGTCTAAAAAACTCTACTGGTTGAAGGGCATGAGAGAAATATCATCTCCTATTAAGTTTACCTTTAAGAACAACCAAAAAGCTTGATTTCCATAGTGTTACATCTCACAATAATAATTGTGTCTTAGAACAAATTTGGACTATGATCATATCCTGTGTTATGTTTAGCTGTATTTCTTGCCAGTTCATGCACAGTCGTTCTTTGGAAGTTTTTGCCTTTTCTGCATCTTGAAAGCAGAGTCCAAACTTTCTTCTGAAGTAAGAAACAGACCCCTCTTCTGAGAAAAGTACCGTATGTAAATAACATTTTAATTCTGTATCATTTGTTCTTGTTATCCTTTGCTTACGTCTCTGAGCCTGTTCAATTTTATAAACGCTTAAACTGTAGAAAAAAATGCTCATGCAAAGTCATCTGGTTAAATCTTTATTTGTCATAGGAAATGCTTTCCTTTGTAATTGAAGGCTCCAAAACTGTTTAACTGAAGAGGGCTACAGTATCCCACAGGCTGAGAAGAACACATACTGCACAAGATACCTCTCTGCATTCCTTTTATTCCCTTCCTCAGCCAATTTTTAACTTCCGTTTGGATTCAGGCTTTATGGTGATTTTCTCTTATCTATCTCTTCTGTTCCTTGATTCTACCAGTAAGATCACAAAGTTCTGTGCTTCTTGGCCTGAATGTGCAGCAATGGTGGGGCTTTTCAATATGGGAACTTTAAAAGGAGAGGAGGACTTATGCAAGGGCTAGATTTCATGCCACAGAAGGCAAGGGAATTATATTGTAATCTCAGTTTTTTCACAGCTCTTCAAGTATACTCTCTTGAATTCTTTACCATTAATTATAATGCACATGTGTGTTAGCATTTGTAGGGAACACTTTTATGTCAGCTGCACCAGAATGAGTACATAAATTGCCACTTAAGTTCCAGTCCAATAATCTTGAAAACATTGCAGATTTTAAAAAAAAGTAATTAATCAAGCAGCATGTTCCAATAAAAATGGGTAACAGCAGGGAGACCTTAGCTCTGTTCCCAGTTTGCTCCACGACTTACCTAGTGACTTCATGTGTGTATTTGCATTGTTGTTTTTCCCCACTTAGTTTATGGAAGTGAAATGGCTCAGAGGCAGGCAGAGATAACATGAATATTTTACATGGGACAAAAATGGTAGGCAACAACTTTTAGAAAGATGCACAGGTTTAGGGTGCCCTCTCTATCCCATGCTTGGGGGAATTTACAAAAAAAAATAAAAATCCTTGGTCCATTTAGTGACCCTGTTGGGTGAAGACTTTGGAGGCCTTCTCTATTGGTACGGGCAACTAGTTGCTGCTTTTACCAAATTAAAGATCAGCCAGTCCATGAACTCATCCAGTTCTAGAAACAAAATTAACTGAATAGCGAAGCCTTCAATTTGCCCTGCTCCCACCAGTATATTCTTTGGGACCCTCATAAGGTGTCAGAGTTGAGATGGGTTGGGAGGAGTACCTTCTGAAGGTAATACCTGAATTATTTGCAATGTAGGGTTTTATTTTTAATTATTAACTTTTTATATCACTAGCAATTTTCGGTCTCCAATCTACTGCTGTATCAGCTGTCATGGAGGACAAGAATTTGTTTCTGGGTTTTCTGTATCTGTGCCTTCCAGTGTTAATCAAGGGTATAACTCTGTATTATGTTTTTGTTTGCAGATCTGCATACACCAATTATCAATAATGAGTGTTTAAAAAAAAAAATCAAAAAAAAATCCAAACAGAACATGTTGTAATGCATCTAGCTATGTTGTCTTCCCAATAGTTAGAAACTGAACACAGAGAAGCCCTGTGAGACCATTAACGTTTCCTGTGTTTTCAGTAATTTAAAGGTTGAGACCAAATTTAGTTTCTGAAAGTTATGTGACTGAAATTAAATCCACTTTATTCACAGTGTAGCTATCTGATTGGTTTTTTCATGTTTTTAAGGTAAATCCAAAGGATTTAGATTCAAAATATGCATATATTCAAGTTACACATGTAATTCCGTACTTTGAAGAAAAAGAGTTGCAAGAAAGAAAAACAGATTTTGAAAGGACCCATAACATTCGCCGCTTTATGTTTGAGATGCCTTTTACTCAAGCTGGTAAAAGACAAGGAGGAGTAGAAGAACAGTGTAAACGACGGACTATTTTGACAGGTACTGATTGAATGGAAATTTCCTTTAAAAGAGAACTGCTCTTTTATTTTGTTTTTTATACTTAATTCTTGATACTAGGTTTTTCTATATGTTGTGTATTTTGTCAGAAAAAATCCTTTAGGAGATTTCTCATGTGAATGTTGGAGGTGACTAGAGTTGCATGGTATACCAAAATACTGTTAGACAAAACAAACTTTTAAAATTAGTACCTACTTGAAAGTAATTTTAGTAAATTAAAAATTGTGATATGCAAACACTTATAAATGACCATCTGCGAACACGTATATCATTGTGTGATTTCTTAACCCATAAACATTGGAAAAAGAGTAAAATCTCATATTTGACTATGTTCTAACTACCCTTCACTTTTAAATAATTTGGGGGTTTTTGTATAATGGAATGTCTGCATCTCTCCCTTTTCCCTCTCCTGTGCTCACCTCTTTGCTATAAAATATTGAAGAACAATGGCATTATGCTTGCTGGTTTGGGTGAGAGATTTTTTTCAACATTCTTTCTGTCTTGGAATGTGTAAAATGCAGCATTGGTTCTTTTGGCTAAAGCACTAGAAGAGCCTGAAGGGCAGGTTCTAATTTGATTTCCAGCCTCTGTTCTGTTGTGGCTTTGGTCTAATCACTGTGCTTTAGTTTCTCATTTGTTAGCTTTAGAAGGGAGAGAGAGTGCCCATCTATTCCCCCATGGGCTCAAAGTTTAAAGATAATTAGTTCACAGATACAAAACATTTTGTTATACTTTTAAGGGAGATAATTAAAAGTTACGGTGTGTTTGGCAGTGTTTCTGTATAATGTGTAAATCTGAGTTTGTGAAATAGCAAGTTGACTGGAAGCATTAATTCAAATGACCTAATTCTGTTCTGTATGGGGTTTTCCATTTCACTTAGTCCTTTATAGCTATCAGCCAAACTACTTTTAATATTTTTAGCCAAAACTAGGTTTTTCAAATTGGTTTCTTCAAGGGATAATCCTCAAATAATTTGGGGGTTTTTTTGCTTCACCTTCAAGAGTTGTGAATCTGGAGTCGAGCTTTCCTTGTTCTTAAATAAAAGACCATTTTGTGTTTTGTCTCTGTTAAATATGAGCTTCTGTATCACTGTCTTAATATAGTGATAAAAACAACTTAAATGACTTCATAATGCCAGCTGTCCATAGTCAATACTTGTGAGGAAATAGAAAATACAGCTTTTCTATTTTTTATTCTTCTCCTCTTTGAGATATGTGGATGATAATAAATTCTTTTTACAGTTTTCATATGAATTAAGTTCCAATGGTTTATTTCTTGGTTATTATTAGTAGCAGTAATGACAGTGATCTTTCTTTGCTGTAATACATGTAAACCTATGCATATTTACATTTTCAGTATTTTGTTTCCCTGTACATTTGGTAGTATTTCTGATTATATAATGTTATTAAATTGAGCAACTAATTATATCAAAATCAGATTTTAGCATAAAATTCTATCAAAACACACCTTATTCAAAAAGCTTTTTCTAACTGTATTAAACTTGTTTCCGTCCATAGCTATACATTGTTTCCCATACGTAAAAAAGCGCATTCCAGTAATGTACCAGCACCATACTGATTTAAACCCAATTGAAGTAGCCATTGACGAAATGAGTAAAAAAGTTGCAGAACTTAGGCAGCTTTGCTCTTCAGCTGAAGTGGATATGATCAAATTGCAGCTGAAGCTCCAAGGAAGTGTCAGTGTTCAGGTAAGACCATATACTTTGCCATTCAGCTATTGTCCTTGCTTCTGTCCCTGAACAATTATATTAGCATTTTATCATTACTTTCTATTCTGTATATTCAAAAATGTCCTAAATTAGAAATATGCTCACTGTTTGCAATTATGTCCAGAATAGGGAAAGCAATAAAAGCATTTCATATAAACACTGATCATGGACAATAACATGAAAGGATTAAGATTTATCTCTGGAATCTAAGGTGCTCTGACCCCCACCAGGTTTTGGTATAAAGCTGAAACTACCGTAAAATAGTGACTTCCCATATGAGGATGAATAAGTGTATTTTGCCTAAATGTAGGTCTGCTCGCAGTAGGTTCAACGTGGTCATTATTACTTTTGTATTTTGGTAAGACCCCTATGGCGATGAAGAGGAAGTGCCAAAATAGAGAAGGGTAATAGTAGAAAATCTCACTGGGCAACATGTTGTTTTGCCTAAGGCAAGCAAGAACTGAATGTATAAAGAAACTGCCAGATTTGCCAAAATAGAGTACATAAAGCAGTTGTAGCGTGTACAAATCAATATGGTAAGGGTCTTAATGCAGTGACGGGAGTGCCGCTGTATTATTTTTAACTGATTTAAATCAAAGGAACAGTAAACACAGTCATCTGAAATGAACAGTTGTCATATTGAAGATTTAAAAAAAAAAAAAAAAAAAAAAAAAAACAAAAAACAAAACAACAAAAACCAAACACAAAGCAAGGTTCCAGAATCAGCAAGTTGTCAAGCTAGCATTTGGGATGAGAAGGGAGGGGCTCTTACTGTTAATATAAAAGAATAATAGGGATGAGTCAGAAATTGTTGAATCCAGTAGCTGTCCAGTATGTAGCTGTCATAATGGTGCTGTTGAATTTCTGCTAATTATTGAAGAATTTTCAGCTTGGAAGTGTTTTCAATAGATAAGCAGACCAAACAGTAGTAGATCTAGCTCATTTTCTCAGTTTGCCACCCTAATTTCGTCAACAGAGATGACAAATTGGCAATATCAGCAGTCACTTTGCCACATCATCAAAGTGGTTTCTTTGTGCCAGGACAGGTTCATACAGAGTGCTGTAGATGCGTCTCCTGCTCTTATATTCCAGCTCCAGCAGTCGTCTTATTTCATAAGTCCAGCTTTTTTGAAATCAATGTGTTTTCCTAAGAAAAGCAAGTCAGACAGACACCTGTAGTATCTGTTATTGCTAAGACAATATGTCAGAGAACTGACTGTATTTTGTAATTCTTGTTCTCTTTAGGTTAATGCTGGTCCATTAGCATATGCAAGAGCTTTCTTAGATGACACAAACACCAAAAGATATCCAGACAATAAAGTAAAGCTACTAAAAGAAGTGTTTAGGTATGTTTTGGGGGGGAGGGGGGAAGATTGACTTTTTTTTCCCCCAAGACTGGTATCATAAGAATTTTTTTTAACCTTTTAACTTTTACAGTGTTCCGAAGCTGGCATTTTGTATTGATCTTTTGGATTTTGTATTCCTGATGGAAATCTTTTTTAATTATTTTATGTAAAACAGGCAATTTGTTGAAGCTTGTGGGCATGCTCTGGGTGTAAATGAACGACTTATAAAGGAAGATCAGTTGGAATATCAGGAAGAAATGAAGGCCAACTACAGAGAAATGGCAAAAGAGCTTTCTGAAATAATGCATGAACAAGTATGTGCTGAAATTAAATTATACATACCAGCATTCAGAATGTAGCTGTAATGTGAACCCACTAGGAAAAGTGTATGTAATGCTTTACATAAAGGGGACTATTTCTTTTTTTTTTCTTTTTTTCCTCTATTGGAGTATAAGCATATCATGGAATTGTGGAACTTCACCATTTTTTTTCCTGTTTGTGAATTTTATGCAGATGTTTTCTTGACCTTCAGAATAATCTTCCTCATTAAGAAAGTAAATCTGGTGGACACCAGCCTGTTTAATTGTAGGAGAGGAAGACTGCAGTAAATATAAAACAAATTTAATGACATGAATATACATGTCATTTATGCTTCATATGTATAGTTACAGGGCTCTCTATTCACTGACCCAAAAAGCTTATTTTAGTCTATACTTCCTGGTACCTGTAGGGGGATTTGATCTGCAAGCTTAGCCCTTTTTCTTTAGAATTTGGAATTACAAATATTTACTTTTGTGACAGAGTTAAATATCTTTTAAGAGGTATTCCAAGATGTTGTCTTGAGGTCAATCCAATGCAAATAAGCTGGAGATACAGGAGAAGGAAAACCAGAATTCTTATGCAGTGAGATGTAAGACCTTGAATCTGGGATCCATGGTAGAAATGTCTTCTGACCTCAGAGGCAAGGATATTATTTCTAGGACAGCAAAGGCTGACAGTTCATGCTGGATCCCTCCCTTCTTGACACTTTTATTCATCATATTGATCACTTCAGGCTCCTTTTTCTTTCATCTACTGCTATTTGTATAATCTTTTCCCAGAGTCATAGAGTGAATCGTAGTTCTTAATCCTCAAGGCTCGTGTTTCTAGCCCGCAAGAAGTACTTGTGATTTCTGATAATATTTTACTTTACAAATATACATGTCTATGAGACTTCCTTGGGTATGAGCATAATAGCAACTTTTTTTAGTCTAGGAACCAATGCATCCTGGTCTGGATAACCAGTTGATACAAAGAGGAGCTCTGAGTTTCTCTTGTTGATACAAAAACTATAGGCTTTACTCAGAAATCAAATTGTACAGGAAAAAATCAAACTTGAGACCTACCTGAGGCATTCAGTCTAACTGACATTTAAATGCTCTGTTAATCTTCCAGCTTTTTTCTGGAATTGCATCCTTTAGATGTACAATGACTCTACCCATTTACTATTTTTTGACATCTCTAAATTACTCTTCTCTTGGATAATAATAATGTGCTCAAAAAGCTAGTCAGCTTGCTGGTGCAACAGCCTTCTGTATGATTGTATAAGAAAGTTTTGCCTTTATTCTACCCTTGGTTAGATGGTATCCAAAACTTTTATGGTGACTTTTTTCTGTTAAAAAATGTGTCAAGTGTCTAAAGTTCACTTCATGCACTTTCTTGCTCTCCATTATTTCCTGATGTGGTTTTCTTAGGTACTGTGCTATGAGTAGCTCTGTGCTATCATATAATTATGGTGAAGCACAAGAATACAGCAAGCGCATAGGTTTTATTTTCATTCTCTTATTCTTTTGTTATACTATCACAGGGAAAAGCTTGCCACAAAACATAACTTTTTTTAACCACTAGTATTGGAGAATATTGTGAAACAAGGCTTGTAGGGAGTGACACCATTTTGTCGGAATTCATGTGTTGTTTTTTTAATAAAATCCAGTATCTTTCAGATATACATGTAGAGGAAAACAGTTTTGAAGGATCCCTGGAATAGAAAAAGATTTGCTTGGCTGGGACAGTTTTACTGTTATTTCCATGTGATTTATTGAAAAGCAGAAACCAGTGGAGGGTTTTAGAAAGGAGGATAACTAATGGGACAGCTGATTAAGATGAATGAGGTATATGGGAGAATTATCTCCCTTTGGAAAAGAGAGGAAAATGTTTTGGTCAAGTAATATAATGGTAATAAATGAAAGATTAATATTCCCCTGGCATAAGAAAAAGTAAAAGCATATAATGACAGTTCGTACACAAGAAAAAATACTTTGAACTCAATGCAAGATATGTGTTTAAAAAATGCGCAAGTGTGTGAGTTTCCAAAGATTGACAATAAGAAAAAGCATGTAATGCCTGAAACTTCAGGAGTAAATCACATTGTCTAAAAGTAAATGAAGAGAAGAAAGGGCAAACAACTGATACCTATGAGATAGTGTGAACAGAATATGAAAGTACAGCACTTACTGCAGTAACGTGTACTATTAGCCTACCACTGTGTTCTCTTTATACAAATCTGATTAGTTGTAAATAACTAAAACATGCTATGTTGTTGGGTTGCTTTGGTTTTTTTGTTTTTTTTTAAATAAGATTGATCGCTCCGCTGAAGGCTTAGAATCATGAGGGTCTTCACTGACATATTTAAAAATGTCACCTTTACGTGCCTGCCTATTGCTGTATTTGGAAAAAGCTTCTCACAATGTTTGTTTCAATGTCATTGAAGAAACTGTTAGCTGTCTCATAGGACTGTGGGTTTTAAACAGCTGCAAACATTTCATTATGAAAAATACAGAAAAGAATCTTAACAGATTTTTCTTTTTTCTCCTCTGCTGCTTGCCAATATGATCAGATGGGATGGTAATTAGTTTTCTTTACTTCTGCTCTTCGTTTGCCTAATCTTTGTATCATTCCTTTTTTTCCAATATTTCTAATCTTAGCATCGGTAAATTTATAGCTGTTAAGAATGAAGTCTTTCTGGTGCTTTGATAGCTTTTGATAAGAAATGTTCAAATCATACCTCAAAGTCAAAAAAAAAAAAAGGCAAAAAAGGGCAAAAAGCAAGCCTGTTGACATTGTGAAACTCCTTTTGCAAGTTAACAAGAGAAAGGAGAGAAGTTATACAAGCTCCCTCTAGAGAGGACAGTGTAATACCTAAATTAGAAGAACTGATGTCGAAGTAACTAGTGCCGTCCTAAATCAGGTAGAGGATGGCTGAAAAGAGTAGCCATCCTCAAAAAGTAGTTCTGTGCCTTTGAGGAAGTACTGGAAAGTTGAGTTGATAACCGATTTCATAAAGTGCTGCTTAGCTGTTTTATAAATACTTGTGTCATTTTGTAACATTGTGGTAAATACATGTTTTCCATTTTAAGATTACTCCAGTTGAAGAAAAGGCCAGTGTTATGCCTAATTCGCTACACATTTTCAACGCCATAAGTGGAACTCCAACAAGCACAACAGTTCATGGGATGCCCAGTTCTTCTTCAGTTGCATGATTGTTTTGTAAAGGAAAGTATGTTCGGGTTTTTTTTTTTTAAAGTATGTGGATTTGCTTCATTGTGTGCAGACTCAGGATGATTTTGAAGCTAAATGTTGGGCACGTGCAAGCTGCATAATTCATACGAATGTCTGAGCACACTTAGCTAATAGCAGTTACTGGTAATAGTCTTTTAGAGTAAGGGAGGCGCACATATATTTTTCAATCTTGCTGGTAACACTTAAAAGTATTCATAATGTCATTGCAGAAGTGCGTGTTGGAAAATTATAAAGTTGAAGTTAATTTCTCTTTTTCGTTAGAAAGTATTATTAAAATGAATTGCACATTACAAAAAAAGTGTCGTGGGATGTAATTTTGCAGATATGTAACATTCAGGTGTTCTTTTTGTGTATGGCACATAGAGATTGATTCCAAGTACAAGAACTATTTTGGGGCTAGACAGAGACACTAGTTTTTTGGGTTTAATGGAACTGACAATAGTAGTTTTTGTACCATTTGGCAAATTGTTGTGCTTTATTTTATACCTTGTTGCATTTTGGAGGTATGTGAGCTTAGATCTTACTAAACAACTAAATACAACCAAAGGTCTGTATTAATGAACACTGAGTTATACTAAAATATCAATAGTAGTAAATTGTTATGTACATATTGTTTGTTAATACAGTCCGTACAGTCTGTACATAAATGTATTACATTTCTAAGCATTTTTTAATATTCATACCAGCTCTTATCCTTCTGCTTTCAGTTTATTGTGAAAATTTGCTCATTCCAAGTATATGCAGACTTTACAGTTCATTTATTCCTGTATATAAATAAGTGCAATATAAAGATGTATACAGTCTTTGCTATGTTAGGTTTATATGCAGTTATTAAAAGAAAAACACTTTTTTGCCAAAGCAATGGAGTATGTAATTGG
This sequence comes from Astur gentilis, assembly GCF_929443795.1. Taxonomy (NCBI): domain Eukaryota; kingdom Metazoa; phylum Chordata; class Aves; order Accipitriformes; family Accipitridae; genus Astur; species Astur gentilis. The sequence continues at coordinate 5,109,983 of NC_064892.1, forward strand.
TGATCATGGTTACTGTGGTAAATGGTGGTATAATTTAAAGCTTTTTCCATATTCTTATTCTTTTAAGACATTAATTTAGTAATTTTATATTTGGGGGAAATAAAGGTTTTTAATTTTATTTAACTGGAAGCACTGTCCTGCTGTAATAAACATTCTGTACTACATCTATATTAAAAGGAAAAATGTAGTTACTTTTCTCACTGTGTGCTCTGGTGTTTATTTTAGATTTGTCCCTGAGACTGGGGAAAGATGAAAGCTTGATCAAAAAAACATGGCTTTTTGCAGCTTAAGTATGAGATGAGGTGAGATGCAAACACTTCTAGGGTTTGTTTCATATTCTTTGTCAATAAAGGGAATTTAGGTTATTAGTTAAGACATCAGTTTTGGATCCATCACGTTTGACTCAAGTAGCATGCTACAGTAACTAGAGGTTGTTATTCACCGGTACAGTTAATATTAGGAAGTCTTCAAAACTTTTCATCACGTGGCAGTAAAAATCATCTTTTCCTTATGACATAAGGTTTACTGTCATTTTCTGTAGTGTAGCATGAAACTCATATGTTGCCTTTACTCATCAAAGGTTTTTCCAAAACAGCTCATTCTGGCAGTGAAATGCTGGATAAGTCTGTTTCTTCCAATTATGTTTCTGAAGCAAAATTCCTGCTTGTTTAAAATTCTTTTCCTGTAGGAAAAAAAAAAAAAGGAAAAAACCCAGACACAAATACTTCTAGACAGTGAACCCATAATGCTGTGTTAAGAGGCAGTCCCCTTTCTCCCCCTCTATATGCTTTCACAGCATATGGAAATGGCTGTGGGAATACTTTGCTATCTGTCAGTGTAGTTAGTCTCAGAACGTATTTCATGATTAGGAGAAAATATCCTGTAAAGTTGTTTTGCCATTCAGGAAGATTTCTGTATCAATATATTAATAGAAATTGTGTACATCATGGTGGCTTCTTGCAATTATCCCACTTTTTCTAACTTCCCCTTTGCCCTGGAACTGGAACTGACAGTTTCCTACAGCTGAACAACACCTTTTGCACTGAGACCTCAATTTGATGGAGTTGTATCTTCTAACCAACCTATAAATGTAGTATGTATTCTTAATTGAATGCATATGTATGTATATCTGTATATATCTAAATATATGTGTAACTGTTTTGCTTACTTGCTGAAAGTTGGCCTATGAAAAACAGTGAAATGTAGCTGACAAAAGGTTGATGTAGGTTTACATAGAGTAGTATTAATGATTAGCACATGTTTAACTCTAAGTATACAGACTTTTTTTTATAACCTTACATGATGCATTTATATGAAGGAACACACCCTCTAATGTATTGGTTTGGGTTTAGATATGCTAAGTTTATAATTGTTGGGTTTTACCTCTTGAATATTTCATTCTGTACCAGCTTCCCTTTTCTGCTGTTACTTGTGCAACTGTTGTGGTTTAACCCCAGCCAGCAACTAAGCACCACGCAGCCGCTCACTCACTCCCCCCCATCCAGTGGGATGAGGGAGAAAATCGGGGGAAAAAAAGAAGTAAAACTTGTGGGTTGAGATAAGAACAGTTTAATAGAACAGAAAAGAAGAAACTAATAATGATAATGATAACACTAATAAAATGACAACAGTAGTAATAAAAGGATTGGAATGTACAAATGATGCGCAGGGCAATTGCTCACCACCCACCGACCAACACCCCGCCAGTCCCCAAGTGGAGATTCCCTGCCCCCAATTCCTATACTGGATGGGACGTCACATGGTATGGAATACACTTTTGGCCAGTTTGGGTCAGCTGTCCTGGCTGTGTCCTGTGCCAACTTCTTGTGCCCCTCTAGCTTTCTCGCTAGCTGGGCATGAGAAGCTGAAAAATCCTTGACTTCAGTCTAAACACTACTGAGCAACAACTGAAAACATCAGTGTGTTATCAACATTCTGAACTCAAAACTGAACTCAAAACATAGCACGGTACCAGCTACTAGGAAGACAGGTAACTCTATCCCAGCTGAAACCAGGACAGCAACATGTAAATTAAGTATCTGGTGGTTTAAGCCTGGCGCGCAACTAAGCACCATGAAGCTACTCGCTCACTCCTCCCCCCTGCAGTGGGATGAGGAGGAGAAAATACAAAGAAAAGCTCGTGAGCTGACACAAGGACAGGGAGGGATCATTCTCCACTTATGGTCATGGGCAAAAACCAGACTCAACTTGGGGAAAAAACCAAAATCAATTTAATTTACTACCAATCAAAACAAGGATAATGGGAAGTAAACCCAAACCTTAGAACACCTTCCCCTCACCCCTCCCTCCTTCCCGGCTCAACTCCATTCCCAGTTCTCTCTCCTTCCTCCCCTCAGCAGCGCAGGGGGACGAGGAATGGGGGTTGGGGTCAGTTCTGCTGTCCTGGTTTCAGCTGAGAGTTAATTGTCTTCCTAGTAGCTGGTATAACGCTATGGGTTTGAGTTAGGTATGAGAAGAATGTCCTCATGATGTGACATCTCCACACGTTCTCTGCTGCTCCTTCCTCCTCAGGGGGACGACTCTGCACTCGGCCCCTGCTCCACCGTGGGGTCCTTCCCATGGGCTGCAGTCCCGTGTGAATTTCTGGCCAATCGGTATGCACAGGGTGGCCAATAAATTAGCATCAGTTTAACTCAAAATAAGGATAATATGGTTTCCTTCCGCAGGTGCTGGTATACTCCATAGCATACTGTGAGTAGGTAGGGTACTGTGGAAAGAAAACTACAGGTACTGCAGAGGAGAGGAGGTAAAGTCACAAGAATGAGGAGGCAAGTTGGGCTTAAAGCAAGTAGGGATGAGGGGGTGTTTGGACAAATCAGGAAACCAGGGCTCTCCGATTCATGTGCTTCAAAAATCTTTTTTTCAGGATGCTGAGCATGCTCTATTTTACTGTTGTCACAGTTACCTATACAATAGCAACTTGTAATGTGGTCTTGGGGGTCTTGCAGTTAGTTTTCAGGCTGGACATGGCAAACATAATGTTAAACCTAACCATAATGTTATAAATATTCTTAAAATAGTATTTAATTAAATGGAATGAGTTCAAATAAAAAAGTGTATTTAGGTGAACCTGGCTCTTAATGAAAACACCTAGTCCAGTAGGTCAGGAATGCTTTTTTCTAATACCCGTTTTTTTTAATCTTTGTTTTCTTTGAGAGAAGACTTATTTCCAGTAAATAGAAGACATGTAAGTCACTATCTGTCGTGAAGGCTCTTTGGTGAAGTTTGGAAAAACTAGTGTTCTGTGGTTTTCATGAGCTGAAAAACTGTGTTTAACTGTGCTTAGACTAGGGGTCCTGGGGCTTCTTGGACAAAGGGCAGAAAAACCAGCAATGCTAGGCAGGTAATGACTAACTTCAATTGTCTACATATTTGTAGGAGTGACAACCATTTTAACACCTTTAAAATATTTTGATGGTGGCTTTTTCCTTTCTGAAGTATTATGTTGAATCTATAATGAGTTATTAGAAAGCCATTTAGACTTTAAATAACTTTTGGTCTTGACACAGTTAATTAATTTAAATTATATCTAGCGATGAGGCAGTATTTCCCTTTCAAGTTAACTGTAGTAGGTAGTAGGTTTTTTGCTGGCATTTTCTGTCTAAGGACGAGTTTTATAATTTCTTCACTCAATGCAAAACTTGTAATTGTTTTTTCTGATTCTTTTAGGTTAGTTTAGTTTCCATTTAATATTTTAAGAATTGGTATAAGGTTTAACCAGCTTTACACAGACAAAATTTTCAAATTAATGAAAGTGAGACATCAAATTTTTTTCAAGTGTATGAAGAAAAACAGATGTCTACTAGTCTAGAACAGTTATCAGAATATGTACAGGAAGTCACTGGTAACTACTGAGTAAGGAAGTTCGAGCTGGCATTGAGAATTTGAATAGAATCTGAAGGTTGGAAAAAGTCTGAACAGAAATTGGGTGTATCTTTTTGCACCAGTCAACATTATTAGCACAACTACCAAGAGAGCTGAAACTTCTGACAGAGCTGTTGAGTAACGTGATTTTTTTCAATGGTATGAACTGTAAATAGAAGAGATAAGAAGTTCTCAAGGACGTCTAGATAACTAAGAAAAAATCCTTAGTTAAGCAAAACTGTTCAATCCATTGCTTGTTCTGTAACTCTGTGAACTCTGTGAATGTTGCTTGAGGAGAGATGAGTCCAGAGCCTGTACTGGATTTAGTGAAGCTTTAGTAGCCACCTTAACCATGGTAATCAATAACAAGGCACGTAAGGGGACAAACAGCTTTTGTTATTGGTCTAATGAAATGGAAGAATTGTCAACATAACTATTTAGAGTTTTAAAAGGCCTGTGACAAGAAAGAGAATTTCTGTTCATCCATCAGCAGCCTGTTGCGGGGGGGGGGGGTGTCAGATTGCTTAAAACTTTTTTCTCTCATCATCACTAGTGATGGATCCTTGTTCTGCATCCATAATTTGGATGTAAAAAATACATCATAAAGCCTTGAAACAATTTATTTAAATGTGCCTAGAGTAATTATGTGACTGGGATTTTTTTTTTTTAACCACTTATTTACTTGAGAAAGATAAACTAGGGGAGGTGACACCCTACACTAAAATAGAATGTTATCTCTTTTGAAGATACTGGTAACGCTGAACCATAGGAACTGAAATAGAAATGAGGGAATGCACCGGCTGGTGAAGCAGGAGGCAGCAATGTGTTGGCGAAGAGCTGTGTTGTTAAAGCTCAGAACTGGATTATTAACTTGCCGTGCACATCTGTGGGAGAAGATGACTCACAGCCAATAGTAAAGTATGCTTATTACAATATGCTGGTAGAAAACCGTTGGGTCTAACAATACACAGCCAGTTTGGATAATAAATTATTTTGATTAAATAATTACTATACTGGATTTTAGTGCATGTCTAGGAACCAGTGATCAAAACTTGACAATATTTGTTACCAGCTGGCAGAGATACCCCTAAAGTGAAATTTATATTTTATTCCAGAAAATGTAAATCTGTTCAGCTCGTTAAATAAACTGGTAAAAACTAGAAGCTTTAAAAAAAAAGCTGACTGGATGGACACAAAGCTATGACAGCAAGAGAGGAAATGCTTTTGCTTTTTGACAAGCTGAGGATAGTGATGAAATACTGACACTTAAAAAAAATCAAATATTTAAGTGGAAAGAAGAGGAAATTAAGGTACAGAAAATTGCTAAGGAATTTAAGATGTTGATTGGAAAAATCTACCTCGCACAGCTGAAGATATTATAAGGCGTTTTGCTGAAATACTTGCCAGCTGCAATATAGCCTCATTACTAGGCAGGTGGTCAAAGGTCAAATTGTTAAGTATGGAGCTATGTTTAAAGTGGTTATGTTCTATCTTTAGAAACAGTGACAAAAACATGCTTTTGCATGAAGATAATGATATATTTCATAGCTCCCTTATAATCCAACAGGAAGTTTATTTCTATCAGGTATTCAGTATCTACAGGACTAAAAACTGAAACCAGGTGTAGTAAGAGTTGACCGAAAGGCACTGGCCTGCTAATGTTCCTTCAAAAGAGATCTCTTGAGTACAGAAATTTTGGAATAATGTTCACGTCCCAATATTCAGGGAAAGCATATGGGATGATAATATGCTGGTTGCCATGGTACTGGTGTGAAACACCACACTGGGAGGTCTATTACGAGATTCGAATTCGAATAACAAAGAACTAAAATAGGCTTATACAGAAAATAGGTCTGGTCAAATAGCTATCCTCCTTCTTTGCAGAGACTATACATTTAGAGACTGTTTTGTAGTTCATTGACTGCGTGCAGTAGGAAATGAATCTGATAAAATTCAAGACCAGCAGGCAAGGGAAGGCGGTATTTATGTTAAACAAAACCGATCTCGGTCACTCACACTGACTCTCATAGATTTCACCCACTCATATTCTCACACCCACGTGCTCACGAGCACCAAGAAGCCCATGTCCAAGTGGCCAGGCCAGTCAGAGCTGGAGAGGCCCCTAGAAGACAAGGAATGGTGGCTCTTGAGTAAATGCCATGTCACTAGGGGTCTTCTTTGGCGGTGGAAAACTTTTTCAGTATGCTGGTTGTGGCTGGGATAGAGTTAATTTTCTTGATAGCCCTGGTCCGGGGCTCTGTTTTGGATTTGTGATTAAAACAGTGTTGATAACACAGGGATGTGTTAATTATTGCTGAGCAGTGCTTGCACGGCATCAGGGCCTTTTCTGCTTCTCACCAGCGAGCAGGCTTGGGGGGGGGGGGGCACAAGGAGCTGGAGGGGACACAGCCAGGACAGCTGACCCCAACTGACCCAAGGGACATCCCAGACCATGTGACATCATGCTCAGCATTAAAACTGGGGGAGAGGGAGGTTGGCCAGGGCACCATTACTTGGGAACTGGCTGGGCATCAGTTGGTGGTGAGCAATTAGGCATTTGGCAGCACTTTTTTTTCTTGGGTTTGTTTTTTTTCTATCTTTGTTTTATTTTTCTTTTCTTATTTGGGGTTGGTGGGTTTGGTTTTTTTTTGGGGGGGGGGGGGGAGTTGTTTTGGTTTTGGTTAAATTATTAAACTATCTTTATCTCAACCCACATGTTAGCGCACTTCTACCCTTCTGGTTCTCTCCTTCATCCCACTGGGTGAGGGACAAGCGAGTGGCTGTGTGGGGCTGAGCTGCAAGCCGGGGTTCAACCACGACAATCATCCAGGTATTTATATCCTCCAGCTATTACAAGTCGATTTTCCATCATAATCTTGCTTATCTCATCCCCCATAAACCATAGGGAAGGTTGCTACCTGTTGTTTGTGTTACCTCCTTTGGGTATCTTTATGGCTACAGCCTTTCTTCCTGCTGGGATAACAGGCAGCGGACTGGCACATACAGTACTGCAACCCTGCTGCCATCTTCCTGTTATGGCACCTCAGGTCTTCTGCTGACACGTCACCCTGCTGTGGCCTTATCAGAGCACGGGCCTCCTGCTCTTGATGTAAACAGCACATTCCTCAGTGTTTACTAGTTTAATTGCTGTTAATCATGTCCTCAGTTATCGATTTATACCATTCCTTCAACCCACGCTGCTGCAGATGCTTTGACATAAATAATTCCCACTCGTATTTCATTCGTATTCATATTAGTGGGTCATTATAATAGAGCGTGTGTCCAGATGCTGAAGTGCAGCCTGGCAAATGCTTTTAGAGACCGTTGATGGAAAATCAAATGGATGTGCTTTCTAGAAGGCTTCCCAAAGTATTGGTGTCATAGTGGTACTATTCGAAATTTTCACTGGTATTCCAGAAACAAATTTTAAAAAACCTTGCCAATTTAAATTGCATGAAAATGAAGGCCAATCTCTCCCACTTGAATTGCTCCAAACTAGGACCTTTAAACATAGTATGCTACTGTTACCACTACAAAGGCTTACTTCTAGGAACAAGAAATAAAGATTAAATGTACGCATTGTCTCTTGGAAAACAGTACCAGCGAAAAGGATTTAGGGATTCTGAATGTAGAGCTTCCCATAAGCAAAATCCTAATGTAATTCTATGGTGAAGAGGACTAATGCAGCAAGTGGATGTAAACAGAATGTGTCATGGTGGTTTTACCCTCTGCCCTACAGTACCTGTGAAACCATTCTGCTACTGGACAGCCACTGGGGCTAAGGATTTAAAATGTTGAACTGAAGGATTTATACAAGAGTCACAAAAAAAGCAAGTTCAAGGAATAGAGGAAAATCTTATATGGTAGGAGATCTGGGGGAGGGTGTTTCGACTTAACAAGTAGAAAATCATGAAGGGCTGTACAATAAAAAAGCAATCTTGCCAAAGAGTATAGTGGATGCTGCAAGGCTTTTTTTAATGTGGTTAAGGAAGACGCAACAGAGATTGGATGCTGAAGCCAGGCAAATTCAGATTGGATATTCAAATCAGGCTCTTAATCCCTATTAACTACTACATTGAACACTACCGATGGTGCTGAATTCCGAAGGTCTGGGCGTCTTCTGTCAGATATTCTTTACGGTAAGGAGATTTTATTTATTTAATTACTTCTTTATTTCAGGTATAGCTAACCTGTGGTACAAAGCCTAGGCTGTCTGCGTTAGTTCAGAGCTAACGGTCTCTCTTAGGTCTAAATGCTGAAGCCAAAATTTGAAAAATAGTATGAAATCCTTAGCTGTCTTAAGCTAATGTTAGTTACCATTAACTTGTTCTCTTTTGTGGCTATTTTATAACAATATTCTGGAAAAACAGATGCATGCAATCTCTAACAGGGTAATTTTAGGAAGTGGTCTTATTGTTGACTGGGTCTTCGTTCAGGACAGCGTGTTGTTACTTATCAAAAGACTTGTGTTTGGCTGCCAGATTTCAGCCAGTTAGTCACAGCAGAAACTTGTACTGCAAGTGCTAGTGAGGCAGTTGACAAGCAATTATATGCTAATATTTCTAGTGTTTGAAGCGATTTGAAATCCTTGTAAGTGAAGAAGTGCCTGGGATGCTTGTTTGAGAGAGCGGTGTCTTATGTGAATGACCTAGAACTTCAGTCTCGTTCCTTTCCTCTGTTTCCACCTTTCAGGTATCAGTGATATAGTTACTTTATCTCAGTTTGGGGTGGTAGGTATCAGCTTCTACGAGACAGTTAAACCATTTGGTCCATGCAGCATGAAAGTTGGATTTTGTCTAATCTTGTTAAAAGAAACAAGGCACTGGGTTGAAATTCTTAAAACCTGGAACTCCTCGATCCAATTTCATTGGTGTCTTGTGTCCTAATTTGTCATTTTTAAACTGTTCTAACTTCATATAGCCATTTGATGATGCACTGGGAACAGCTACAGGCTTAAACCTTGTCCTGTTTCTTGGCTGACGCCTGTTCTTGCTCAAGTTCCAGATATCTGACTGGGGCTCTTCTGAAAACTGACTTAATCTAAATTAATAAGCATGTGAAAATTTCCACAATATACTTTATTATCCTCTTTAAATGTAAAAGTCATTTATTGAGCTGTGGTCCTCCTGGAGCTCATAAGTATTTCATTTGGGCTTTTTTTTCCTTATCCTTTTACCAAATTGCAAGTCACCTACTGTCCTGGTTTCAGCTGGGATAGAGTTCATTGTCTTCCTGGTAGCTGGTGTAGTGCTATGTTTTGAGTTCGGTATGAGAAGAATGTTAAACCATGATACCTATGTATGATTAAATTACATTGGAGTTATTGGTCAAGCAGTTAAATGTTTGATAGAAAGCATTTCAATTCAACCTGTTTGAACCCCCTTTTCTTAATCTACTTGTCTTGTTTGTCTATTAAGACATTAATACACATCAGCTTGACTCTATCCTTACCTAATTATATCACTATCTGTAAATTAAAACGTGAACAGATCTCCATCTTTTCCTAGCAGGATGTGTTATATTGCCATTGAAGCTTACAAATTCTTGCCCCAAACCTGCACTAAATTGACCTTTCCCTTTTTGTATATACTGTATGCAATTTATGTGCACAGTTGTCATCAGAACCATTTTTTAGATACTGTATTTAACAATAACTGGTATATATTTTATTTATTTATTGGTGATATAAGAGGGGAAAATCTTGGGTTAAATTACAGTGTCATCCAGCTTCCTGACCTTGCCTCAGGCCTGGCTTCTCCCTTACTGAAGTCTTGATTCTTGAGAACCTCTTCACTAGGAGAACTGAGACACTAAATAAAAACTTAGCCATATTTTGTCATCTCTATTCCTTCTGTCTGTTCTGATTACAAAATATGTCAGACTGCTGTAAAAAAAAATAAATTTGAGTTGCTACCATGAAAGTCAAACAGCAAGTTAAATAGCACCTCTCTATCCCAAATAATTTAAAACTCAATTCATATGGTTCCAATTTCACCCCGATACAAAATGCGGCAACACCTGTTAGGAGGATGTGGCTGTGGTTTCGTAATGTACAACTGCATTGCATAACAGCAGGAGAGAAAAAGACATGTTTGATCGTGAGAAGGGAAAAGGTAAGTCAGGTACAGTATATCCCTTCTGCATGGACTAACCTTTCAACCCAACTTTTGTGCCAATTAATTTTCAACTGTTTGACTGGTGAGATACTGCTGGTGCTTGGTTCTGTCTGTACCATAGCTTCCTTTAGATAAGGTCTTCCTTTAAGGAGACTGCTCACAGGTCTTTCTCCTCACCAGTCCATCTGCAAGGCCCCATCTCCGAACACTTCTCTTTGGCCGTTCTCCGTTCTCTTCAGATCTAGTGGCCTTGTTGCAACCAAAAAAATTAGTTGTCTTCCCTGCCAATAAGCCGTTTAGCCAAAGTCCTTCACGATGTTTAGCTCCTCTTTCATAGCACACGTCAGCAGTGTTCAGGCTCAGAAAATAGTCATGGTCAGCATCAGACAGAACATCTTCTTGACCATTGTTCCCATGTCATGGTTCAGCTCATCATGTTTAGGGTGAGCCAGACACAAATAGTTTGAACCGTGCACACGTGCTACAATGATGTCCTAAATCTCATCTCAATCCATCCTTACCAGGGTCGTCTTGCACCAGAGATCTGTCTTCCTGCTCATTAATGATGCCACACAACAAGGTGAGGTGACATCGAGGATCTTTAGCAGGGCAGCCTCTGCCTCTGTACAAGCTTTCTGAAGATACTGGGTTTTTTCTGTAGTAGGTAGTTTGCCCTCTGAAAAATCTGTGGTCTCAGCTGAGTGCAGTTAGGCACCTTTCCTGGAAGGTTTTGCAGGGCTCCAGAGAAGCTTGTCAAGGATTACTGGTTGGAGTATTTCAAGTCTCAGGCAGATACCCAGCATCAGCTGTTCCCAAGTGAACCATAAAGGAAAGCTCAATGTGAGTATTAACAAAAGCAGCTATAGCCGAGAGGCCTCATTAGGAGTTCATGTTATCTGATAACAGGAAGAAAAGGAAGTAGTTTTAGTAGGATGCGAAACCAGGAACTGCTCCTTGTCTCCAGGAACTGTAAGTGAATGGATGTGGGAGCAAGAAAATGATACCTTGTTCTTTGACCACATTTTCTCATACCCTTTTAGAAAATGTTCTCAAAAAGAGAATAAAACTAATCTTTTTTCAATACGAGGATGAATATATCTGTGGATACCTCTTACTGGGACACACCATTAAGTATTAGAGAGGTTGTAATAAATAAGCAACTTGATTTTATCAGGAGGTCACAAAGTACAAAGCTATTCGATACCATAATGAAATGGGTATTCCTGTTTCTTACGGAGAGGATAAACCTCTTCTGCTTGGACAGACTTGATTTCTTTACCATAAGCAAAAGACAGGTATTACTGCAGCAGTAGCAGGACTTGGTAAAGAAAGCATTTCTGATCAATATTAAATTTGTAAAAGGAAGGTAATAATGTACTAGAGACTAGTATTAATAAAGAGCTGCTTTCTAATAACAGTATACAAGCTTCACATATATATATAACTTAAAAGTATGTAAGTTTAATTCCAGTACTGAAACAGATAAATGTGGGCTCTGTTCTAGTGCTTGCTTCATCTGAAGCATCTGCAGTTCTGGAGGGATAAGCCTGGGTTAACTTCTCATACACAAACTGATTCTCAACCACTCCAAGTGATTTGTGTAGCTTATTCTGTATTGGTTCTCTGGAAGATGATTTTATAGCCTGTTACTAAAATGCTCAAGTGTCTTAAGGCCCCTCCATAATAATGAGCCCCTCCATTTTAGGCTACTTTTTTTTTAGAGCTTTTATCTATAACTAGCTAGGAGTATTTTAAAGAGCTTTGCTCTCGACCAGATATAATTGCTTGTTCATTTAAGCAAGCAGTACATTGCAGGCTAATCTGTTCTGCATCAGTGTCCGAACAAACAAAAAAATAGAGCAATTTGTTCTGCTTGCATGCCCTTTCCCATTTCCACACACACACACACACACACACGCATGCCCCACTTTTCAACATAGATTGTAGGGAAACATTGCACTGCATTGGTTTTGCATCATGAGGGACTGTTTCCATTATAGAAAACATTGCTTGTATATATAGTGTATCTGTTGTATAGGTTGAGCAATTTGAAATCTTTTAAAAGAAAGATTTTCATGTAGCACATGTCTGGGATCTCAAGACTTCCAATGTGCTAACTCCATGGTCTCATTATAAGAAGACTTAGACAATTTTGAATGCAAGGTATCATCATATTATGTAGCATTTTTTAGGGTAAAGAAGTAGAAAACTATCTGTGTGAAAATCTGCTTAGTATCTACAAAGTTTCATAACTGTTATGTTTTTACATAACATTTACAGAAAAACGTGGGAAGTTCAGATTATTCACTGAACTGTCAGTCAGTCAATAGCAACAAAAGAATTCAAGCTGTGAATTCTGAATCCCTCTTTTCAGCCCTTTAGGCCTGTTACCCTCTGATTAATCACAACTCTTTCTCTAAAACTCGCTCATTTATAAATATTTGCAGTAGAAAAATAGCTACAAATTCTGCAAACTTGGACAGTTAACAGAGCAGTGAAAATTAAGTGTTGATTAATATGTTGGGCAAGGTATAACCTTTGATTAGACAGCATATTATTTTTAAAAAAAATCATTTTTTGTATAGCTAACTGCAGGTGTTTGAATAACTTACAAAGTCTCCTGAAACTTCAGCTACATCTTCAAGTGTCTTTTTTAGCACTGGATAATCAGAATTCTCAAAATGTGACATCTGTGACAACAGAAAATATTATACACTGCTGCCATGGTTATCTTTGGTGTTTACATTTTAATGTAACTACTTCTTCCACCACAAGACAGTAAGTGAATTATGAGTGGCAGAACTTGATTTACTTTTCAGGGGTTTTTTTAAACAACTATAAACATAAGACGTAGGGTTTGTGATCCTTACTGTTTCCATACATAACATCCATGCTTACCAGAAGAACTAGAGACTGCAAGAGCTCAATCACAAGTTATACCCATAATTTTTGTTCCCATTGCAACCTTCCCTCAACAACAGGATTGCAGGCAGGAGGAGGTTGAGAGATGGCGATTTGATTCCCAGTCTCATGAGAGAAGGAGGGAGTAGAGAGGAAGCAGAAGGTAAAATGTCCCACTGGCAGAAAAGGACCCACCTCCCCACATTACTGTTTTTTAAAATATTAGCTGAGATGTAGATATCAAAGACTTTTTTTTTTTCTGTCTAGAGCTGCTAAAAAGTGAGTCTTTTTGTTCACTCTTTGAAGGATTGGAGGCAATTACAGAACTAAAATCTCTGTATTTCCGATGCTGCTTCTCTGATAAGGATGCTGCTAGAAGGCCATATAAAATCTTTTTGTGAGTAGATTGCTAATTACCTTTCATTCGGTTGCTGGGATCTCCAGGAGCTACTTTGGACAAATGGAATGTGTTTTAACACATAAGAAAAATGCACACTTAAAGAAACGGCTGGGTGTATTCCAACAATGAGTATATCCAGAGCAGGAAAAAGTCCTACCATTTTGAGCAGCCTTTGTCAAGCTCCCAGGCTTTGCTTTTGGCCTGACCTGAAAATATGGGAATGTGGTTCTTGTTTTCTACTTCTCTCGCTGGTTCTTCTCAGAAGACTATCATCTCCTGTTTCTTGGAAAACTCATTATGTTGAGGGAAGCAGTGAGTAACCCAGCAACGTATTACGCTGCCATGCAGGGGTAGGTTATTTACGTGCTGCAGTTTCAGTTTATGAAATATATTATGTAATTTTAGGTGGTTTATGTGCTGTTATATTGTAACTTTACCTTTGTATTGAATGCATTTTAACCAGAAGCCTTTGCAAGAATCAAAAAGCTGTTGCTGGTTGGTTTTTTGTTGGGTGGTTTTGTGGGAGTGTGTGGGTTTTCTTATAATTTTTTTTCTTATTTCTCAAAATCTCCCCCCTCCCTTAAAGGGGAAAATGGGTTGAGCTTTTAGCAGGAGGTGTAAACAAATCCAAGTAATAATAAATCCTGGGCTTTCCAAGCCTAAGAAGGTAAGGGGGCATCCCTGTTTTAAAAGCTGCAAGAACAAAGTAATTGAATGGTGGTGTGCTCCCTACTGAGAATCAGTTGCTCAGGAGACTGCCAAGAACAAAGAAAATAAGAATATAACTGCATAGGTCAGTAGTAACACATTTTTTTCTAATTTGATCAAGTATTAAAAAAATGAGGCCAGCGAAAGAAGGTTAGAGGTGCTACTGGAAAAGACCAAAGAGAATTAGAGAGGTGGGGAAGCCCTGGGATGTACCGCAGCGTGCAGGTGATGCTTTTGTTTCTTCACAGGCAAATCCATATTGTTCAGTACCATATCAGTATTTCTTGCTGCCCTAGATCCAACTCCGTTCTGCAGGAGTGGGGGTCCGGATGAGGGCCTGAGAGTGCTAAAGGGGGAGCAGGAGGGGTGAAAGGGGTTTGGAGGCTGGAAGACACTTCACAAGGGAAGATGACGTTTGGGGTGGGTGTTTGCAGCCGATGAAGGACCTGAGAGGTCTCAGACAAATTTGATTAAGGTTGTGGGCAATAAGAGCTTCTCTCTTTTTAAGCACCTCATTGACCACGTACCCAGGTTAGTGAGCTATAGGTGTTCCTGCCCCTCTTTTCAGACCCTACTCCCCTTCAGTGTGAGACCCCCACCATGAAACCCTCCTCTAGCCCTTTCCCCCACTGCACTGTCCCTTCCGCCCGACCTCTCCTCCCACTAATCCCTCAAAACACAGTGGGCTGAATTAATCCAACTGAGCCCTGGGTGCTTGGATCTCTCAGTAGCAACAAAACTGACCAAGATTTCTAAGACAGAATACGAAAATTGACTTTATAGTGACTTCACAAGGGAGCAGTGAGATAAATGAATCCATTGAAATTTAATTACGTATTAAATTCTGTCAGATACTGCTGCAAAAATTCTCATTTAAATCTGTGTGAGGTACAGTAGAGCTGTAGATAATGGAAGGAAGGAAGCAAGCTTTGTATCCTATGGTGAAAATATGAATGTCTGCGTAAATAATGTGAAAATCCATTTCAGGAGACGTGAGCCCATCTGCAAACTTCTAACAGGGCTGCAACAGCTAGACAGTGTCAGCTCTCGGTCTCCAGTTGCAGAATTTCAACACCGGAAAATGCATCTTTAGAAAATAATATGATCTTGTCTTATTGCCCGAACTCAAAAGACATTACTTCCACTGTGGACATTGATGTCATCTGAAATCATGTATGTTTTGTATAGCAGCACTGCCTCTCCCACTCCCAAAATGATGTACAAAGTCAAAGGATGTTTCCCCTTGAGAATGTGAGAATCCAATCTTATACAATAATTTATTTGAGAGGAGGAAAAAAAAAGCATGCATCACTTATAATAATCATCTAAGTACCTCCACAAATTAAATACAAATCCCACTTCAGTTCCTAAATATTGGGTCAGTTTAACGCCCGTCTTTTAACATGTGCTTGAGTCAGAACGCAGATGGGTCGAGAGATGACACTTGTAGTCTCATTGTCCAGTCAACAACATGATTCATTTCATAGGGCTGGTTGCCTAAGTTGACAAGGTAATCCAGCGAGCCCTGGCAGCTGCTGTGCTGCTGACACTCGGATGTGCTGTCCTTAAGCAAAAAGCTAGGTACAATTTGTTTGAAAACCTGCTGGTGGTGAAACTTCAGCAGACACAATGCAATGAAAAACTAAAAAGCTCACTTGAAAACGTCAGGTCTCACAACACGAATCTCAAGTTTCAGAAGAAGAATATCAATGTTTAAGTGTAAAGAACACTAACTATCGAAGAGATGGATGGGTGGTTTCAGTATGTTTGAACAACATTCAGCAAACTTGCGTTGCCTTAGGTGAGAGAGGGTGATGCTGTGTGTCAGGCAAATTCAAATCTAATATGAAGAAAGGCAGAGGTACATAATTCGGAATAAAAAAAGCTTTCACCACCCACTGAAAGCCTTGAATTGTAGCTGGGTGCAGGATACTTACACCTTTCTTTTTATCTTTTTTTTCTTAAACACCATTACGTGCTTTGAAGGTACGTAATTTCTCTGTAGTAGAAAGGAATACATAAAGGCTTTGAATTGGGACCTCTTTTGTTCTGCCCTACTTCTCTTACCAGCTGCCCTTAATGCTTACGCTGACACTCCTATTTGTCTACCCCACATACCTGCTGGGAGTGCCCTCACTTGGCAGGCGAGAATCTCCCAGCCTCCGAGACAACTGCACAAGGTCAGACAGTAACTCAGCACCAAAACTGATGGGTTACTATGTGTGTTTCTGTTCTCCCAGTCTCACGCCTGGTGTATTGCACAGGCACAACATGAGCTGTGCTCTCTGTATTTATTGACTGCAGTGCGTGGTACAAAGGTTGAGGCTGAAGGCTGGACCCACAAAGGCATTTCGGGGCTGGAAGGGATGGTCATATCTCTAAGTCCAAAAATCAAGATTTTTAACACCGCCTTGCAAATGTCAGCTAGCGGTGGTTTCCATACAGACCTGCAATTCCAGAACTGATGTTCCCTATTAAATCCAGGCTTTGTGCAAAACACCGTCCCTTCAGATTCCCCAAGGGGAAAACTGTGGAGGAAAAAGATGGCAAAGGTATTTTTGTGATGGAGATGGATGTGAAGAGGAAGTGGACAAGGGGTAAATCCAGCTTAGTGGCGTCACTCCTTGCTCCTCGCAATGGATTTCGTCTACTTTTGACAGATGTCTGTGTGGGGCTTCTTTTCCTTACTGGCAATCGGTCACGTGCTCTCCTTGCCAATAAAAATACAAGTGAATGCAACTGGCTCTACAGAGAAGACAAGATTATCAGAGTAAATGAAGTGGAAATAAAACATTCTGAGTTATTGGCCTCAAGTTATGTTTTCAGCAAAAATAAAAACCGCAAACCCACTTTTTGGCAGAACTGACTTCACAATGTTTCACATACCATTAACTCATTAGATCTACATCTGCTATGTTAACTTTGCATGTTGCCACAGGCACTGCTAATGAGCCGAAGGGTTTTGGCATCAGTCTGGGGCAGCTCCAGGTAAATAAAAGTTTACTTGGTTACTTTATTTATGTGCAGGTCTCTGCTCTAGTTCCCGCTACCCTGCTTCCCCCTCCGCCCACACGTTCAGCGTGTGTGCAGACAGATTTGCCAGAGAAGCCAAGTCCCTTCTGGGCCACAGAGCACAAACTTTTCCTTTTTCTGGGGAGGAATACCTGCCAAATGCTGCTGAGCTGGGCTGGCAGGCTGGCTTGGTAGAAAACTTCTCTACCCCTGCATGTCCCTGGTCTGGTTTAGCAAACTTCTGAAGTAGCAAGTCCCTATGTTTTGGGGCTGGACTTGATATTTGCAGGGCAACTAAGCGAGCATCTCAAATGCCAACCCTAATGTCACTTGTGGAAGTGCCCAGCACCTGGCAGCTGTGTTGCTGGTGGTTGAATGCGGCTGAACTGCTGCAGCCCCCTTCTCGGAGACCCCTGCTGCCCCCCTCCTTGCCGTCCCCATCTCCAGATCATCCGACCAATTACTTGCTCCGCTAGCAAACCATGTCTTCAAGAAACAAAATGAGGTACGGTGCTATGAGAAAGGTCACAGCAAACAAATTCTGTTTTCTTTGTAATCTGATCATTCACAGTTTTAGTGGGATGCCTCAGTTACATTAGAAAGCGCAGCTCCGCTGTGGAAGGCTTTTGTATGCACTACCTGATTCACTAACCACTTTTTTCCTCAGATTCCCTATCTGGAAGGTGGGGATAAACTTATCTTGGAAGGACGTATTATCTTGGGAGGAGTAGTTACTGGGAAGTGACTAGTGTTAGTGTTTGGCTACTACCATCATGCAAGCGAAACAAATTGTGGTTACAGAGTAAAATCCGTTAGTCTTTGTTTGCAATGGAGTTAACGCACTACCTAAATCAGTTTTCAGCATCCTGCCCAATACTGGCTATCCCACGATGAGCTGCACACCCTTGCAATTTCTTTATGCTTATTATCATTTTTCCAATCTAAAATACTGAGTCAAAAAAAATCTATTCATATTTATAAAATACAAGTATTCTAAACAAATAG
The DNA here is from genome assembly GCF_929443795.1 of Astur gentilis. NCBI lineage: Eukaryota > Metazoa > Chordata > Aves > Accipitriformes > Accipitridae > Astur > Astur gentilis. Next base: position 5,128,010 of record NC_064892.1, read on the forward strand.
TAATTTGTCTTCATTTGCTTTAAGATACTTATGTCATAATTCAGATTGCTAGTCCTTAAATAGTGGGTAGTTGCTATCAACTATTCCATATTATGGATTTACCTCACCAGCTTCTCTGAAACAATCGCATTCTTCCTACTGATGAGACACAAGGAAACAATCTTACCAACTTCCCTACAACCTTTAACCGAGCAATATTTTGTGGCATTTAAGTAATGACAGAGTAAGGTACCCATCGATTAAAATTTCCACCCATACTGCCAAACAGTATGGTCTTGGAATACTGTCATTTTAACCCACACAGTTTACAGAAATCACTTACTGTACTTTCTAATCACCAACGGTGGTGCATACTTAATTATTCAAAGTTAATGTTGTCTGAATTTTCTATTATATCTTGAAAATGCAGTCCTGTGAGTTCAGAGCTTTGTGGAAGAAAACAGAATTACATCTTCATCTTAATTCGCTGAATATTTAACAGCACTGCTGTGCTCTGAGCTCTCCTAGAAAGTGAGCCTCCCCAGGGAACTCAAATCCTCTGAGAACAAATTCTGTCCCTCCAAGAAGTACAACCACAAAATAGCCCCGCAGAGGTCAACCTCATGGCATCAGCTTACTAAATGAAAGCAGAATCCCATCCAGCTCAGAAGTAGCTGTGAAGCAATTGTGTGGACCTTTATCTCTCTCCGCGGGGCAAATGAAAACATTTGTACTCATCAGGGTGAATTCTTTACTAGTATTGTTAAGGGATTTCTGTTTTTTTATTTTTTTTTTTTCTTTTTTTTTTTTTTTTTTTTTTTTTGTGGTTTGGTTTAAGAGAGACCTTGAATAGATAACATGAGCGGAAGCCAGGGTGTTCCAACTAGCTCATTTATCTCAAACCTGAGAAAACAGGTGGGTTTTGTCTTAATTTTTGCTTCCCACTTGTATGTCTCTTTCTAGGGAGAAACATCAAAGGCCTCCTCTTTGTTTTCACCAAACACACGGGGCTGTATAAGATGTGCTGGGGAACAAACCGAAATTCCCATTCACCACCTTTGCTTATGCAAGGGGAAGAGACCAAACGTTCAGGGAAGAAATGACACCTTTATTTTCGTACTTTAACAGCAGAGAAATGGTGGTAGTATCTGAATTATTGCTGTACGTGAATGAGCTGTCAGTGATTTCAGCATTCTTCTCTGCATTACAGACTGCTTGTTTTGCTGGAGTAACCATAATAGAGAAACGCAACACTGCCCGTGCTGTGCGGCCGTATATCACAGAGCAGTGATATATGACTAGCATCAGCTGTGGCAGTGGAACTTATACAGCAAGATTTGTGTTTCTTACAGGAGTATGTGCTATAAATATAGCTATAACCACCCACTCATTCTTTACCTTAAGAATTTATTCATGAATTTTAACAGTCAAGAGTACGAGTAACTGATAAGAGGGTAGAGGTCCTTTGAGCAGATTACCCCCGTATAAGCATGGTTTAAGAAATCTGGGGTCAGCAGTAGCTCTACACCACAGGTCAGAGCAGCCTACTTTAGCACCTGAAGTGCTGACTGTAGATACTCCATGTTGCAATATATTGCAACACTCGTTTGATTTGTACCCAAGAAGAAATCAACCTGTTCAGCAGCCAGGTAATTATTAAGTGCGCACTTAGGAGATGCTATTGGACTGATTACATAAACTGCAGACCAGTGTAACACAACACCAGCAAGCCTCAAAGAAGGCGTTCATTCTTCTTTCAGGAAATTCTTTTTTTGGCAATGCCTACTAATATTTTTCTGTTCTGGCTTCTGAGTATATTCATGTCTTAATATTGCACAGGTTCCCTAAACTGCTCTTCTTGTTGACCTCGCACTCTGGCCGTTCTCATGCTAAACTTCTTGTCCGTTTATTTCACTTATATAGTTCAGTAAAGTGCATGTGTGAAATGTACATCATGTTATATCGACCAGCATTCTCCCAGCCTTCCCCACAGCACACAGAACACGCAGGGTGGCCGTCTGCTGGAGACAGACTGAAGTGACGAGCAAACTGGCGTACAGAAACATAGACTCGTGGACTCGTTTGGGTTGGAAGGGACCTTAGAGATCATGTAGCTCCAACCCCCCCGCCATGGGCAGGGACGCCTTCCACTAGACCGGGTTGGTCAAAGCCCCATCCAACCTGGCCTTGAACACTGCCAGGGATGGGGCATCTATGAGTTCTCCAGACAACTTCTGAGCAGCACCAGTTCATGGGAGCCGCAGGTCAGTCATGGTTAGAAACTGAGCACCAACCGGCAAACTTGTGTTTTCCCTTGCGTTTGGCAGCAGCAGTCGCGAGGAACTCCATCTCCCCGGCTGGAAAGGAGGGAAGGAGGCCGAAAGCTGCCCTCCCGGGCAGCGTGTAGTCCACTCAGTGAGTTTTCCATCGTGCCATTGACATCGAAGGGACAACGTGCGGTGTTAGAGTTGTGCAGAGCAGATAATTAAACCTCTCGCTTAAAATCCGGAGCTTGGGGGAAGTGCTGGGACAATTCTGCGGTTTCTAAGGCAGCACGGAAGAATCTAACCACCGTCAAGGCGGTGATAAAGAGCAAAACGCTTCCACAGCCGGCCCCCCCCGCCACCCGGGCAGTCCCGGCCGGCAGCACCGCCCCGGATCGCAGTTAATTTAAAGCCCGGTCACCGCCTGCATCTTCCTTTCTCCCAGTGCTCTGCCGGGACCGCTCCGGCAACATGGGTACGTGCTGCGGGGCGGGCTGGGGGGGGGTCCCGGCTGGGTGGGAGGAGGAGGAGGAGGTGGAGGAGGAGGAAGAAGAGGTGCCTTGTGCTTCTCTGAGCCATCCCCGGCCACCGCTTCTTCGGCAGCTCTCCCTCCCTGTAGCCAGGCTGGTGCGAACCCGCCTCGGAAGCCTAGCGAAAGCCGAGCGATGTTGATATTAAGTTCTGTAGGCTCTTGGAGCTGAACCCCTAGCTGATAAGGTTTGCCTTAAACTTTTAAGGGATGTGGAGTTTAAAATCCTAGCACGAGTTAAACGCAGTGTTTCTCGCGGCTGTTAACGTTTCTTCACAAGTGCAATTACCCAGGGTTGACCTAATCAGTGCTTTTTAAATATGCAGACGCACAGCTGGAAGACTCAGGTAAGGGTGGAGCCCATTTGGCTACTTAATCCCAAAGATTCATTCCTGTTTAAACTGAAACAATGAATAGTAAAGGCACGAACTTTTCTGTGGCATAGTTCTCTCCATCACCCTTTGCTGGTCCTGCAGCGTCTGAGCACGTTGGCGTGCCTCTCCTAGCAAGCAGTTCTTCAGCCAAAATTGAGGAAGTAGCACTGTATCTTCTCCAGCAGACACATCTGTGCTCTGGGGACAGGCAGCCATAGAGACAAGCAGGCAGAGCTCGGCTGTGATGCTGCCCAAAGCGGCACCGGGGTCTTGCTGGCTTGGACAGGCAGCCAGGAGAGAGGTGGTAGCTCTGGGAAAAGAAGGAAACCTGATGCAGCTGGGTCTGCTCATGTAACATCAGGTTTGCCGCATTATAGGTTTGCTTTGATGGTTTCGGTGTCGGTGTCTTTCTGGAAGAGTGAGGTGTGAAGCGGGGACTCCTGGAGACGCTTATCCTGACGGCAGCAGCGTCCTTGTGTAGGCTGTAAGGCTGCTCCAAGGAGCAGAGGCAACGGGCTTGGCTGTGCCACGAGTCGGGTGGCAGGAGAGCAGGCTCGCTCTGGAGCCAGGAACATCCTCGGTGAACGTATGGTTGTGTACAGATTTAGCCTGGACGCAGACATGAAGCGTTTTAACCAGGTAAAGTTGCCGTGGTGGCTGCTGCACGGAGCAAGGCAACGCGCTCCTATCTTGTGACGTGGAGCGAGAGCCGCAAGAGCTGCAGCATCCCGCAGCATCGCTGTGGCTGCAGGGAACTGTACTTGGTGGGACCTGCCGGGGAAGGGGTCAGAGCCAGGAGCCTGCCCCCCGCCTCGCCTGCAAGCGTGGGAAGGAGAGAGTGACCCACCGATAAATAACTATTTAGATTCGGTGCTCAAGCCAAGAACTGAGTGGTTTCTGTCTTTGCGTTGCTTAAAAATATTTGGTGTCTTAAGGGAATACCAAGTGCATAACTGTTTAGAGTTTTAATTTGAAAAATGAGCAGCTCTTCAGCATTTTGTGGTGAAAATAAGCAGTTCTGCAGGTCAGTCTTTGTGGCGAGAGAATGAGAGGTACTGAGGGTTGCCCAAAAGAGGGGCTGCTCTAATGTGCCACTAGCGAGCCCCTGATTTATCACTAAAATTGATGCAAAATGCTGGGTGCTCTCTAGTTTTGTAGGTTTAACCCTGAATCTGCCTGACCATGGAGTTCCTCAGACAGCCTAGGTGCCTGTGTTGAAATGTTGGCTTCAATGCCGTCTGGAGTTTCCCCGATTGTGGCTGTAAAAGAAGAGAGGGGGAAAGTCAAAATCGTTGCGAAATAAGCGTGTCTTTTAAACATTGAAGTCAGTCAGTGTTGTCCAGAAAAAAATACCTCTGTCATGTCCTCTGTATCAGGTTTCTTGCAGAGGTGATACTTAACCCTCTGCAACGGAAAAAACCCAACCTACTACAACTTCCTTGATTTTTATTTTTTTTTATTATTATTTTTGTAGTTGTTGTTGTTTGCTTTTTTCCCCCAAGACTTAGCTAACAGACAGGAGTGAGCTGCTCAAACTGGTGTTTCCTGTACGGGTTATGAAAAACTGGCAGCATGATGCTTGTGTGCTGGAAAGGCCAAGAAGTGGAAATAATCAAAGAGTTGTTATGAAGATGGTCTATCACTAATGCCTTGGTATCCTTCAGTATATCTGCTCACATGAGTCGTGTAAGGGGCATTACCAATAATTTTAATGCTTCGGGTATCTGCATGTGCCCTGAAGTTGGTGTGTTAGCACTTTCTGGATGTTACTTGTTTTCTAGAAAAATATATGTTTGAATTGCCTGTGTAATATTACTGTCTCTGCTGTGAAGGTAGTTGTCCATGACAGTGAAGAATCAGCTTGATTTGTTTTAGTAATTTTTGAAAGAGGTTTTATTTAGTATTGTATCAAACATCGTAGTGTTGCTGTCAGCTGTTTTCATCTTTTGTGAACTATGGACTAAATAATGACCTTGGCAAGCATATTTTTCATAGAGATCTATTATGGGCACACTTCACTTGCAAGCAGGGATTTCAAAGTTCACATCTTGTACTTGGTCTTATCTTAATGATAATGAAACTCGCTTATGTGGTTTTGTAGGAAATGCTGACACCCACTAGGTGGGCACAAGGCTTTTATCTGAAATGGGGCAAGTTCAGCCTTCGAGCCCGTCCCTTGAGCCAAGCAAGCCCTGCAGGACACTCCTTGGAGGGCTGCCAGGGGTAGCGAACCTGCCGTGAGCAGCTGGCAGTGACTTCAGGGCTGCAAGCAGCTGTCTGCTCTTGCTGACCTCCATAGGACTCCTCCTGTGCTTCCAGGGCTTCCTAGGTTAATCCCCAGGTTATGGGAATGCCTGCTAATGTGGATCACTCCACTGGGCCATGTATTCAGCCCTCCTTAAGTCCGAGCAATGGGAAGTTTGTCCCTTTTCAGGGCTTGGCATCCACCTCTGGCAGGGCATCTTGACTCTATTCCTTACTCTTGACTTGCCTTTAAGGTAATGTCCCTGAGAGTGAATTGAAACAGGATTCATCTTCCGTGGGTGGTAGAGTGGTCTACCACCACCTTGAATGATGTGTGGTGAGCAATCATAGTAGGATAGGATGCTTTGTCTCGTCAGTCCTGTTTGATTTTTCCCTGGGATTGTATGTGACACTATGCATAGCCTGAAAATCAAAAGGCTATTGAGTGAAGTTTTTCCTAATGACCTTCTTGCACCCTGAAAAGTCCCCCTTTAACAAACTGAAAATTTACTCAACCTGAACACTACTGTGTTCATGTTTCACGATTTGTTTTGAGCTGAACTTTTCCCATGTCTTCTAGTGATTTTAAAGGAATGTTACTTAGTAGTTTTCATTAACTTGTGGTTTTTTTCCCTCCACAGCTGCAAAAAGTAAGAGTAAGGGGAAGTCGGTAAGTACTGTTTTCTCTTATAAAAAGTTGCAATACTGACTCTCCTGGGGTTACATTGTTTGGGTAACTTTAGCAGTGGACAAAAAAAAATATCCTGTAAACATACTTTAGAAGTATAAAATAATGAGTTATTGGCCAACATGCGCAAAGCAGCCTGGTAGCTTATTAAATTCCAGCTAAGCATTAGCGTGCTCACCAGCCCGATAAAATGTCTGAAGAGCCTTTGCTGACTGAGCAGACATCGGTTGGGAGGAGAAGGGTCCCTGGAGCCCGTCCTTCATCTGGCTGAGTTGTCATCATCCACCGACTCTCCCTTAGGGCTCTTTTACCTTTCGGTGTTAGTTTTTCCTCTTGAATCTTTGAACTGCTAATGACGCCTGTCTCAGCAACCCTATCTCTGCCATTGCTTTTCTTATCTTGCAAGGTTTTACTCCGTAGACTTTCCCCGCAGCTTTCTCACGGCTTAGTGGCTTCCTCAGCAGCCAAAGTCAAAGCTGTGCGGTGGGGTGGTGTCAGACCTGTGTCAGGCATCCCCAGGGCAAGGAAAGGTTACAGAGAGCAGTATAAAATGTGAACCTTCAGGTTACCTCTTCAGTGGTGGATCCAGTGCTCCCTGGCCGATGAGGATCACAACAGAAAATGTTTTAGTAAATGCATGCGCGTGCACGTGTATAATGCAACAGATATTTAAGAGGACAGTATAGTGCAAGACAAGAACAGTATAGGTCATATATTATCAAGACACAACTGCATATTCTATTCTTGCTTGTAGCATCTTGGAAAAACAAAAGAAGGTCTGTTACCTTGGGAAAGACCCCGTAGCTTTCTCCTGCATGCCCCTGCTCGTGCTCAGCCCTTGCTGTGACGTGCAGATCTCCACCAGTTCAGGAGCAGCCAGAAAAAAACCACCAGTGCCTACTGTGCTGGCACGTGAACGCAGGACGTCTCTGCCAGGCACATAAGCACTTGGTGGCTTAAAACAGAAACCCAGCCTTGGTGGAAGCTTGTTATCTCCCCACATAACATCCTCTTAAACAGTAAGCTGTTGGGTAGTGTGATGGCGCAACACTGGGGAGGTTTCTGAGAATGCTGAGAAAGTCAAAAAGATTTTAGTGAGGTTTTGTGAATTTCTCAAGGGGATGGGTCCCACCAGACCCCAGGTGGGGACTGCCCTGTCCTTTTTTTACTCTGTAGGCAGGACAGACACAGGGAAGTCTTTGTTCTGCTTCAGGTGGGGTCATACCCAGTTACCCTGGCAGAAACCAGTCTTGCACCGTGGGTTGGTGTTTTAGGGCCTAGCCTAGCAACTGCTGAAATCAAAACCTTGTGGGTATATCTAACAGGTGCTGAGCCAAACCTTCACGGTGTGGTTCTCTATTGGTCTCCTCTGAAGGATGAATGTTTGCATGGCTTAGGGGATGGTGCAGAGACAGGGCTGGGTACATTCTTCTGCATGAACTCCAGTCTGCCAAGACCTGTGTCCAAGTTGGGGCTAGTCATCTAGAGTTCCTACCATCTTCAGCTGAGGGAAATGGGCACCTCTGAGTGAATTTTATCTAATTTTGAATACATTTGGATGGGCTTCCTTTGGAGACGCCTCTTTCTGACCATGGAGAATGTGATAAATCGAGAGTGACATGTTTCTGTTTAGGCCTCTGATCTTGGTTGCTTTAAGCTATACGAGTCCCACCTGGCACTCACCTCAGCTGAAGTCAGGTTCTTTCAGTGAAGCCTGATTATCAAACTGTGGGTAAGATGTCCACTATATACTTGGTTCAGCTGATAATAAAAATCAGTGCTGTTCAGGCTGCTTGGACATCCTCGTGACTGAGGTAGTCTCAAGTCAGCGATACTCTTGCCACTTTCTCTTATTTTCATTTCTCTTGCAGTGTTCAGAGAAAGCTTATTGTAGCACACAAGTGTCATGAAGTGTTGTGTTGTTCGTTACGGCTCTGGCCAGCAGCTTTGCTAGAGACATGGGCTTTCTGATTTACACGTGTCGAGCAGCATTTTCCCATGTAATGTTTCTTTCCTTTCGATCTACAAAGTTAACTTATTTCTATTTCACATGGAATACAGATCAGTTTGATTCCCAAACCCTTACAACATGAAGACAAACGATGCCATATTTTTTTTCTTGTCTGTGCTGCTTAAGTTTCATAACTGTTTTACCTCTGAGATGTTCTGAGGCTTATTAAAAAAAATCTGATTTTTGCAACTTGCAGAATTAAACCCATTAAAAGGGGAGGATTACGTTCAACTTGCATTCCTGGTCATTTTAATAGAAATGATATGTAGTCACCCACTAAGAAAAGTAGGCAATCAGAAATTAAACTTCCGATTCTACTGATCATGCCAGATTTGTACCTGATATATGTTTTCCCTTTGTCTCAATGGCAAGAGCCGTGACACAAGGTGCATGACAGTGACTGTGGAGATGCCTATCGCATCAGGTGAAGGCTCAGTAAATTTGGCTGTTAATGTCATACCATTTAAAATTAGGAGTAAATTCAGTTATATCAGCAGGTCTGAAGAAAAGGATTCTTCATCAAGCAGAGTATTTGTAAGGACAGGAAGCTTCAAAGAGATTTGTTTGAATAAAATGTTTAAATGTTTGTCTCAACTGGAGGCATTTAAAAATAGCCCCAGGCTTCTAACTGTGGTGTGCTGTGAGGGTTTAGCGTGGTGGGTTTTCTGTTGTGTTTGCATTTTGATTTTTTCCAAAAAAAATGGCTTTTTGCATATTTTTGGATACCAATCAAGATTGCTCTAAGGTGTAAATTCTGAAGATTTCAAATGTGCTTGAAGGTTAAATATAGCGTTGCTGAAGATCTCTTGCAAAGGGCAGATAAGATCTGTAGAGCTCTGGGACCAAGAGGGGGAATGGAGAATTGACTCTTGGTTCAGATTAACCAGTGTTCCACAGCCTCCTCACCCCTGAGTACCTACCCATTCCTGCTGAGTCCGTACTGAGCTCGCTCAGGCCGTGGGGCGCGGAGAGCGATATTTGTGTTGCACAGCTCTGAGCTCACGCTGTCTCTTGCCTCCAGCCAAGCTGCCTGGGCTACCCCTTGAGCATCTTCTTCATCATCATCAATGAGTTCTGTGAGCGGTTCTCCTACTATGGCATGCGAGGTATGTCCAATGTCCTGTGTCTCCTCATGCTGACTATTACTTACCCAGCCCTGACTTCAGTTTGTAACCCATCATTTTGTTCTTCTTCCTACAGCGGTGCTCGTTTTGTATTTCAAGTATTTCCTGCAATGGGATGACAACTTGTCTACAGCCATCTACCACACGTTCGTTGCACTGTGCTACTTGACACCGATCCTTGGAGCGCTCGTTGCAGACTCTTGGCTGGGAAAGTTTAAGTGAGTGGTCCCTTAGAAAACAACCCAAAATCATGAAAGCTCACCTTTATGAGATGTGTTACTTAAACCATCACCTGAAGCAGCAGTTCAGAACAGCAGCTTCAGAGCTGGTGTTGGCTAGTCCAGGATTGTTTGTGTTGGGTTTTTTTCTCCAGAGCTTGAGGTTTTAATTGATTTAGCTCAGACCTGAAACTGCACTGAGGTAACAAATGTTATGCCTGCTAATCAGTTAAGGGTAGTAGCTTGCTTTCCAACCGTGCTGCATGTTTTGCCTCTCATCTGGACAAAATACAAGCTAAACTAAGGAAATCATTCACCAAGGTGCGAAAGTAGATACTGGAGGTTATAATTACATTGGACTGCTTCTTTACCTATCACAGGTGGCCAATGAAATAGCGAAATACTGTGTTATCTGGTATTAACTGGGACTTAGCGTATATCCTAAAGTATTCTGTGCTTTCAGTATTGACCTGGCAGCTCAGTGGGAGGTTTTACTGAGTTGCAACTCTTTCTTTAAATGATTAATTCTGGGGTTTTACCTGTGTGCTAGTTGCTCAGAAAAGTACTGCTGAGTTAAGTGCTTTGAAATGTAACCAAATTATTTCCAACAGCCTGATCTTGCTCTCCTTTACTGATGTCGTGATTCTAATAGTGTTTACTTTGCCCGAAAAAAGCACAATAAAGATTTTATGGAGTGATATGAGTCAGGAACGTTAGCTGACTTGTCAAAGGTCTCCCAGAGATTAGAGATGAAGCAGGCTGTGCAGTTGCTCGGCCGAAGACCACACCATCATCTTCTGCTGTGTTGACAGCCTCTGGGAGCCCAGGGCTGCAACCACTGTCAAGTGTCCTCTGTGGAGCTGGTCTGAGCATTGTGAACTCATTGCAAGTAGCTAGATATCTTGCCGATTGCAGCCTAAATATATTGTGTACTTGCTTGTTTAGATGGTATGCTTTTTTTTTTAAAATCTGTTTTGGCTTTTACCTGTTTTATCAAGATGAAGCTTGCATCCCTTCTCCTCTGGTATTTGTGTATACCAGTGCCACAGCTGCAAGCCACTGGCCACCAGACCCTTAACCCAGGAGCTCAGTAGGATGGCTCAGGACTTAAAACTGGAACTTTAAGCTTGACAAGGAAAAACATCCTTTTGGAAAAAGTATGGCTTTAATGTATAGATGCCCTAAAATACAGCCAGGTGCCATGAGGAAAGCTTAAACAATAATTCATTAAAAAAATCTATGATGACAAGAGGAAGAGGTTACCCAAGCACTGTTAAGCACTCTTCTATTAGAGACTCAAATCTTCCACAGTCCATGTACTTTGTGCAATGTCTGCCAAGGAGCATGCTGGGGTCTGCTCACATACTGTTAGATGTGAAGTTCTTGGGGAAAATAGTACAGAAATCACAATTGTTTTTTTAATTGGGTACCATCTATGCAGTGCCAATTATGTAAGTGTTGTTTTCATAGCATGCTTATGAGTCTCACAAATAAAAACCAGAAGTTTCTCTCTGGGTCAGCTCAGGCTTAACTTCAATTGGAAACTTGCTCCTAAGTTGTTAGGCAACTAAAGTAACTATATGGAAGTGCTATTTAAAAAAAAGTTCTGATTTATCTGCTAAATACCTCTAAGTAGCAGAATCACTGTTGCCCCACTTTGTATAGATTTTTACCCTGCTACAGGAAAGAGCATTTTTAAGTCAGAGAAACCTTGTTCTATAGTGACAAGAACTTGCTCAATGGTGCGAGCGATGCTTCCTCTGTCCCTCTCGTATCAGGGTGCTCCAAGCTTGCTGTGAGGATCTCTTGCCTTTGTCAAATAGATTCGGATTGTCCTAGGTCCTTGAGCCTTGTCCTTTGTTGTCATGGGCTGCACTGGGTTTGGGACTGCCTCTCCTGCAAACTAGAGTTTTAAATAATTTCACATCACTGCATCCTATTTCTCCTGCTTTTCCTCCAAACTGGAGACCTGGGTCTGTGCCTTTTGAATGGAGCCCCAACCAAAGAAGTGGATGAGCGTGCATTAAACTATAGTCGCGTACTTAAGCTCCAACAAAGTTAAAATGGAGTATGTTCTTACATACAAGAAAGAGGAATGGACCTTAAAGGCATGGGGGTGAGGGCTGGTGATTCTGTAGTGTTACCTTCCTAGGCACCACCCGGCAGAGAAAAGTCAGGCTGAAAGCCTGCGGTCTGTACTCTTCAGTGCTGCTCTTGCCCTGCTCTGAGTTTAAAGATGTTGGTACCCTTACAACTGAGAGGGTGGGGTAATAGAGTCATCGTTCACAACAGTATTTTGGGAGAGTTTCCATGTTTAAAGTAGATTTTTAATTTATTTTTTTAATGAAAGAACATAGAGAATGTTTAAACAATATTAAAATCAGTGTAAATTGCATACTTCAGTGTTGTAGAGCGGCCTGTTTGAACTTCACCATATATGAAATATGATAATGGCATTCTTGAGTTGGTTATTAAAAAGGCAACCACTGAAGATATTAAAATATCTCCCGAGACCTGGTGGTATCTACAGAATCCATTTGTCATCAAGGCAAGAGCGTTGCTTAATTAAACAAGGCTAGCTAAAATAATAATAATAATTTAAAAATTAAGAATAGAAATATTGTGACAGAGGTACATGGACAGATTTTTACAGTAGCTTGTGATAAGCTGAGTCCATAACTTGTCATATCTGTTAATTATGCTTCTTTATTAAGCACCTTTGAAATGAGCAAGAAGTCTGCATTATCTCTGTGTGCATGAATACGTGTGTAATTGTGTTAACATATCTAAAAATTCATCTCTTCTTTTTATAACAGGACCATCGTCTCCCTGTCCATTGTCTACACTATTGGGCAGGCAATCATGTCTGTGAGCTCCATAAATGACCTGACAGATCACAACCGGGATGGCTTTCCCGATAATGTATCAGTGCACATGTGAGTTGCCTTTTATGTGTGTGTTTTTTTCCAGATTGATGAAGGGTGGGACAACTCATGCCTTAAATTTATGCTACTTGAATTTCAACTGGCTTGCAATCAGTCTCTTACGTACGCTTTAAGCAAGAAAGCAAAGTGGTTTTGCTTATCTTTTTTTTTTTTTTTCTTTTTCTCTTTTCTGCTTTGTTCCAGTGCTCTGTCCATGATTGGCTTGATCCTCATTGCACTTGGTACTGGTGGGATCAAACCTTGTGTGTCAGCATTTGGTGGAGATCAGTTTGAAGATCATCAGGTAACAATGTCTTTGAGATTTTTTTGATCATACAGATACTCTTACTAATGTTTGACTATTATAATACTCTAATAATAATAAACATATTTAGACATGTGCATTACTGCAGTGTTTCCTGAGTAGCTGAAGAAGGAGCTAGGTAACTATTTGTCTTGAACTGCGCAAGCAGAGCTGCTGATTGATCCAGGCTGATCGACGTGGTTCTGGCTAAGCCTTTCTAAACAACTTTTTGTTTTTACTGTAGGAAAAACAAAGAACTAGATTCTTCTCTATCTTTTATTTGTCAATTAATGCTGGAAGTCTTCTATCTACTATAATCACCCCAATTCTCAGAGGTAAGGCCACGCATTTGTTTATAAAATGGTTAAACATCAGTAAAGGATGAGTGTTGGACTGCAGTCCAGTTGGGTTTAAATGAATGGTTTATTCTTTGACACCTTGTGGAAGTAGTCCACCTCGCAAGTAGCCTTCAAGTTTTCATGTATGTCATCCCACTTCCCACAGGTGAGGTACTGTCAAAAAGAAGCCAGTTTGATATCTGAATTGCCTTTAGGATCAGAAGTATTAGATCTGAGGAGGCATGGGAAAGCCATCAACTTGTTTGCCTAATGCACGTCTTAATTCCATGGAGGTACAAATGTGGCACCTCTTCCAATGCCTTTAAAACCATCACACAAGAAAGAGTTGTACTGTTGTCTGGGAAGGGAAGTGGGGAGAGAGCCCTCTATTCTGGAAGTGGAGACAATTCTAAAGCGTGCCCATGCGAAGTGCAGAAGCATCTATGCACATGGGACCACATTTATCCATGTGACAAAGTAAATGATGTTTTTCATAGTGTTAAAGGAGAAAGTTATTTTCTCTCCTGCTTATAATGAATAGTGTGATCCTAAACAAAAAGCACATGATTCACTGATCTATATGCGTATGGATTTTCACGGCAAGCTTACACAGATGGTGCTGTGTGGATGTGCTTGGCAGGAGTTTGAGGAAAGCTGTTTTTCTCAAAAGGAAGAAAACAGCATGTGAGTTCTGGAATAACCCTAAAGCACTAGGCTGAAATTTTGGCCTTTGGATGTCTTGACTGGAACAGACTGTGTAGAAGCATTTTAGATGTTTGTTTAATGCAAATTCTATCCTTTCTCAAAGTGGAAGGAGATATGCATAAGGCACAACATGCAGTTTACTTCCATGCTGATACAGGGTGAAAACTGCCTTGGAAAAACAGACAAGTTCAGCTGGGGGAAGTGATACCATTATGTTCTGTAATGGTTTAACCAAAAGGCTAATGCAACTAAATCAAGACATTAATTAGCTGCAAGCTAATATTTTTTCAAATCAAACTCTCTAATTCTCCTGATAGAAGAAGTATGGTGAAAAAGGTAATAATTTTGTTTAGTCTTTTACTTTTCCCTGTTAGTAGCTATGTCCACACTCTGAGCATCATTTCAGGATGTATGTGTGAAGTTTATAAAGTCAAATCACTGACTGCTGCTGGGGGGGTGGGAGGGTATGTGGTGTCTGAGAATTTTTTTCAACAATCTACACTTATTATGTTACTTACATTTTTGTTTATGAACTTGTCCCAGAACTTTTGTAATCTAGTTCCTTTCTCACCAAGAACATGCGTTTGACCATCCTAGTAGGATTCTTCACTTCTCAGTGTAAAACTAAATGTAAATCTCCTATGAGGAAAGGCTGAGAGAGCTGGGACTGTTCAGCCTGCAGAAGAGATCTCATCAGTGTATATATAAATACCTGCAGGGAGGGTGCAAAGAGGACATAGCCAGGCTCTGCTCAGTGGTGCCCAGGGACAGGCACATGGGCACAAACTGAAACATCAGGAAACAATTTGTCACTGTGAGGGGGACCGAGCACTGGCACAGGCTGCCCAGGGAGGTTGTGGAATCTCTGTTCTTGGAGATATTCAACAGCCGTCTGGACATGGTCCTGGGAAACCAGCTCTAGGTGGCCCTGCTTGAGCAGGGAGTTGGATTGGATGACCTCCAGTGGTCCCTTCCAACATGTAACCGTTCTGTGAATTTTTTATATATATTTTTTTTGTGATACATAATTCCCCTTTTCAATAATGAAAGGTAAGTTGGATACTGATTATCCACTCTGTCAATGTCAGCAGAGATTTATTTTTTTTCTTCCCCTGAATTAATGAGTGCAAAGAACAGAAACCCTACGTAAAAACTCTGGCAGGGCTGACTAGGACTTATCTAATGTTACTTTGTACTTCAGCTCAAGAGTGTGGCATTCATAGCAAACAGCGATGTTACCCACTAGCTTTCGGAGTTCCTGCTGCCCTCATGGCTGTCGCCTTGGGTAAGTGGGACTGCTTCCATCTTGCTGCTTCAGTTATAGACACGATTAGATGATAATGATCTCAGAATAATGAGGAAGTGACAGAAAGCTCCAGGTATCAACTTCTACCAGTACTTGATCATTTCTGCAATTTTTCACTTGGGAGGTGGGGTGTGGGTGTGGGGATTAACCTGAAGCACTTATTTTTACAGAATAGAGTGATTTAGCAGGCGAGACTGATGGGGCTGGGGAGAGGCACAAATATACCATTGAATTCTGTACATTATGTAACTTACCGTCTATGTGTCTTGGACTGCTGGGGTGTATAAATAAGATCTTTTGCATGTAGTGTGAGAACTCTGGGAAAATGTAGGTTTTGGAAACCATCCGTAGTCCAGGATAGTGAACTGTATAAAGTAATTGTCCCTGAGCTGGAGAAATGCCATACTGGTGTGTCACTATTTCTCCAACACCTGCATTTTTACTAGCTGTGCTATGGGTCACTCCCCGAGCCACAACCGAGAAACTGGAGGGGTGTCGGTATGTACCGCAGCATCCCTTGTGGTCCTGGTCCTTCATGGTCCTGGTCCTTCATGGTCCTGACCAGGAGCCCACCCAGGGTGGGCGTCCAGCTACGGGTGACCCCATCTTGCCCGTGTGCCCGACCCAGGGCGGAGGGTGGCTGCGGGGGTTTGCCGGTGCCCTGCCCCGCACGTGGGAGGGTGAGGATGGGGAATGTGCCAGGACTTGGGAGCCGAGGACGCCTCGGCAAGTCCAGCAGGTCAGGCAGAGCCTCGCCTGTCCCTGCGCCATGTGAGCCACGGCATCCCGGACTCCCGAAAAGGAGCCCCGTGAGCTGTCTTAATCCTGTACAGCAAGGCCAGAGCCAAGGTCCGAAGTGGCCCTTGTTTTGACCTTCCCTCAATTAAGCTAACGTCCCACTGAGGACTTACCCTAAGAGTTGCCAGATTTAGTCCTTTGTCTTAAATAGAAGCAATCTGCTAGTATTAATCTGATTTCTTTTACTGTATGATAACATGCCAATAGGCAATTTCGTTGCTCCTTAGGAGGCTTATTCCCACCCTGATGTAACTCCTTGACTGTTACTGTTTCCATACCAAATTATTTGCCGCTATTTTCAATTAATCCTGACTTGATTTTTGTTTCTGTTTGTGTACTGCAGTTGTGTTCATAGTTGGAAGCAGAATGTACAAGAAAGTTCAACCTCAAGGAAATATAATGATTCAAGTTTCCAAATGCATTGGAGTAAGTACAATTTGTATGCCCAAAACCCTGGCAGCAATTTTTAAAATGTTCAGTAAACTTGCCTAGATCAGAAATCTGTCATAATATGAAGAAAGCTTCTTAAGTTGTTTTTTTGTGGGTTTTTTGTATATTTTTTTTTTACTTTTTTCCTTATGGAAGGCTTCTTACTGATACCTCCAGATTTAGAGTGCCTTTTTATTTATCTATATCTTGGTTTATATGTGAATTTTTACATGAAGAAGAAAAAGTAAGATGTCAGGTATATGTAAAGGCTTATCCCAACTTCTGGGAATCATTTCTTTCTCATTTGTGCACCTTTATGCAGCCTTGTAGGAGGAGACAAACATGCCTTGACCTGAGTCAAGAGCAGAGCTACTAGTATATCTTATCAGCAAAGATGTTATTTATGATGCAAAGGTATATTGATCCCCACTGTATTAGGGAGATCAGGGAGGTTTACATGCCAGTGCAAGCCTTCAAGAAAGGGAGCTAAATCTGCATGAATAGCACTGCATGCCCCAACTTTGCAGTGCCTCAGCTTTGAGATCAGGGGATTTTTTTCATTTATGGGCTGCTTCATTCTCCATACAGGTCTGCCAGCTTGTTATAGCCCAGACCGCTGCTTGCCTTGTAAGCACTGTCAGCACCAAATCTCTATACGTGATTTTGGCCATTGCTTAGAGCGCTGCTCCTAAGGCCCAGCTCAGCCTTGCATGTTATTCCATGCAGAAAGTCTCAGGAGTTCTTCAGGACTATATTTGTGTACGTTCAGTGTCAAGGTATGAGGAATATCTACAAGATGCAGCTTCTCGTAGTGAAATGTACTCTTACAGACATTCAGCTCTGAAAACCTGTGCATATGACATTCTTCTATTTATTGCTGTACATGAAGACCTGCCTACTTCAGACTTATTTAAGTTCCTAACAGCAACCTAGACTGAGAGAGACTACTCTGAGCTGTTTGGTTCAGCTAATCCCAGGTGCACACTCCACTGGATATCCAGTGTGATGCCTTAAAAGCAATATTCCCTCAATGCTTACAGAAGTTCACAGAAGTAAGTTACCTTTAGCACCATCTAAGCACTAGAAGCATCTTTAATGACAAAACAGTTTATAGCATTTATAAATATTTGTAATGCCATTAAACAAAATTCTGTCTCTTCTCAGTTTGCCATCAAAAACAGGTTTCGACATCGCAGCAAGGAGTTCCCCAAGAGAGAGCACTGGCTAGACTGGGCGAGTGAGAAGTATGACGTAAGTACTGGGTGAGGACTCCTGTGCCGTGACATCCCTCAACCCTCGCCTTTCCTTCTGTCTGCTCTGATCCGCTGCTTCAAGCACTGGGCAAATAGTTTTGGGCCTCTCAATTGTTTAGAAGCTCACGGTCTGGCCAAACCTCAGTGCTTCCCTGGGGTTGTAGGTAATCACCCCAGCTCCCGTGGGAGAAAGCAGAGTTGATGCTCTGTGTGACCATAGCCTGCCCAGGGAAATTCAAGGGAGATAAAGAAAAGGCTGTTTCCCTTGTCGAACAAATGCAAGCACCTATTAGTTTTGGAGTTAGTAAAATAGCAAGCATTATCTTTGTCAACTTTTTGTTTCTCTCGGTAAACTGGCTTCAAACAAAAATATGCTGCTTTAGCAACTGCAGAAGGGAAAAATGGGCATGGTGTTGACTGTCATAGTTAACGCACAGGGCTGTAACACTTGTCTCAGGGTCAAACTGCAGAATTATGTTTAGGAATTCCAGCTTAAGTGGATAAATGCTGCATCCCTCCCGGCCTCAGTGCAAGCTCCTTACCATGACTCTCAAAGCCTTGTGTCCCACGGTCCCCAACCATGTCCCTTGCCACCTATCCACCCTGCCCCATTGTCAATGGCAGCACAAACCTTAGCCTGTCCCCTTTATTTTCCTTTTGCCTATGTGCATTTTTCGTGTGTGAAATGCATTCCTCAGTCACCTGTCGTTCAAATGCCTCCTTCCTAGAACAAAAAATGCAGCACTAAGTGCTAAATCTCATGCTGCCATCAGTACACATGCCAAGAGGCACAGGTCTCCCTGATACCAGTGTCACCTTTAACCGGCAGCCCTTCCCACACCCACAAGCAGACCTTGTGCTTTTTAACAGAAATCAGCAGAAGTACCCACAATATACAAAGTTTAGGACGTGGGTAAGGATTACCTGATGTGTCTTCACCTGTTGTGCTGTGAACAGCAGTCTGCAACTGTCCCTTTTTTTTTTTTTTTTTTTGACAAATTCCTCTTGTGTAATTCTTGTTCGCTGCAGAAACGACTGATTGTTCAGACTAAGATGGTGTTGAAGGTGCTTTTCCTTTACATCCCTCTCCCCATGTTCTGGGCGCTTTTTGACCAGCAGGTAAAGTAGAAATTGTTTGGCTTGGCAATAAGAGATGTACCACGTCACTGTATGTACTCTGAGGTCACCAGACATAAAAGGTGCCTGTGGGAGGGTGGAAGATAATTCTTTGCAAATTCTTTAACCTGGTTCTAATGTGAAGGGGTAGTTACCAAGTCATGTTAGTACAGGATGTTCTGCAGCCAGGCGAAACTCAGTTTACCTGGAGATGCCCAGGACTGATTCAGTGGCTGAGGTATCTCTAAATCTTGCATCAGCCAGGACTCAGAGGGTGAAACAGTAATTTAAAGCTTTCTTAGTTCTAGTGCTTCTTCCACTGTCAGTTGTGACATGAAATGTAGGGTCCTAGTGTAAGTGCTCTGGAGAACCAGGGCTGAAACTGCCTGGATGCTGGTTTGCTTAATCACTCAAACTTGTTACAAATACCTCACACATTCAAGCAGAAGTATTAGCCTATAATTCCCATTCACTTGGTGGACTGAGTGCTCAGGACTCATGACAGTAGGCTTTCAAAGTGTTGAAGTATGAATTTAGGAGGGTGTCTGAGAGAATGAGGGGACTGAACACTTTATCCAAGGCAGACCGTAAGAAGTTTTGGTCCAGATTGCGTAGGTCGTGCTGCTTTAGTCTGGTACCAGTGAGCTGTAACTGCTGGTGTGACCTGTTATAAATGGGCAACCTTGCTATGAAATTCGGAACTTGATACTCATTACATCAGTGATAACTCGTCTCTCAGACAGCGGTACACGGCGGGTAGTTAAAAGGCTCTCGCCACAGACGCAGCGATGCACGTTCCTGTCTCACCCTGGGCTCCGGCTGAAAGCCAGCCCCATTTGACCGGTTATCAGCAGGTTTTTGGGGCAGAGGGCTCAAGGCAGGTCCAGCCCTGGTTTGGCTGCTGGCTGCTGGGCTGCGTGGAGAAGGATGGACATGTCAGCGGTGCAGGGGGCTCGGGCTCGGGCAGGCAGCAGTGCCCTGTGCGGGGTGTCCCTGCCATCTCTCCGGCTAATCTCTGCATCTAAATTATTTTCTGCTCTAGTTCACAAAACTAGTAAATAAGTGAAATGGGCCACAAGGACCACTTTGTTCAAATATTTACATTGCAGAGGAAGAACACTCCTGTAGCAAGCTCGCTTTGTATTTTTATTGTATTGCATGTCTTTCCCAATGCTTCACTTAAAAAAACAATTAAAGAAGAACTTTGAAAGATTGATTTACTGTGGTATTTAACTCTCTCTTCTTTTATTAAGGGGTCAAGATGGACACTGCAGGCCACAACAATGGATGGAAATTTTGTAGGTTACTTTTTATTGCTCTTTTTCCTAATTAACATTTACTTTTCAGATCAGTTTTATTTGTTGTCATAACATTAAAACCTATTTATTTTTTCTCCACCAGGGATCTATTCAGATTCAGCCAGACCAGATGCAGGTACAGTAATCTGTCTGATAATTCTAAGTACTTCCCAAAGTGTACATATATATTTTAATTGCATTTCATTGAAGAAAGGACTTTGAAAAATACTTAATTTTTTCCCTTCTTATATTCATCTTCAACAGACTGTGAATCCAATCCTGATTATTATAATGGTCCCAGTTGTGGATGCTCTGGTTTATCCTTTAATCAAGAAATGCAAGATCAATTTTACGTAAGTTGATGTACTTACTTGACTTCAAAAGAGGGTCATTTTAATGGTTTCTTTAAACTGCGCTACCAGCTGTGACGTAACAAGAGCAAGCATTCAGCTAAGGAGAAAATAGCAGTGCATTTAAATGGGTTTAGTATATTCAGGAAATTAAAAAAAAACCAACAAAGCAAAACCACAGAATACAGGCACCACAGACTAGAGGAAGAGAATCTAATAACAGTAATAACAGTAATTTCCCTTTAAGGGCAAAATCTTTTGACTGCAGGAGAGGTGCTGTTTACTGTTTTCCACTTCCCCCTTCCCCCCATGTCTACCCCCTCTCCCTCCCAAAATTTAAGAAATAGAAATACAACATACATCCTTAGCATGTGTCAGGTTTTGGGCTGAAAACTACCTGAGGCATTGTTTCCTCTGTGTGAGGAGTCTGGCTCACTGGATACTTCTAGGTGTAGCTTTAGAGGGCATTGCACATTATTTTTAATGTGGGTAATGAAGTAGCTAGCACTTACAAGTTGGAGAGGCAGAAGATAATACAGTTCTTAATTTTTATAGGGCTGAGATGCAATGCTGTTTTTCCATCTATTTATGAAAAACTGGGGGTGTGTGCTATGCTGGAAACACTGCCATTCATTTGTGGACACTCTACATCTGATTAATGAAATATCTACCTTTAAATTTACCCTTACAGCTCACCTGAATGTCAGTAGATGTCTCCTAATTCAACATATTTCCCTGACACTTTTTGTTCAATATTATTTTGATTTAAACATAGCAATATTGACACAAGTTGTTACCCTTTTTTAAAAGGCGTAACTTCTTGTCTTTTCGTTGTTTTAAAGCTAACAAGTGTACCGGATAGGGTTTTTCCTTCCTGCAGATGAAAATTTTCCAGAAACCTAATCATTATGTTCAGTCAATGTCTGAGCCCAGCAGATGCAGAATAACATGGTATTCAGATGCTGCAGGAAGGACGTATTTCCCGATAGTGTAACTATGAATTGAGAGGTACCCAGCTTAGCAGAACACCTTCTGTAACAACATCAGCCCTTCAAATGGTGATAATGTGCTAGTTGCGGCCATTTGAATTTCCCCACTGTGGAAAGAAAATAACAGCTGAGGCTTTGAATTAATATTTGTCTTAAAACTCATGTATGTGTTTTGTCATTGTACTAGGCCCCTGAGGAAGATCACTGTTGGTATGTTCCTTGCATCTTTGGCTTTTGTTGCTGCTGCCCTTGTGCAAGTGCAAATAGATGTAAGTTCAGCCATGTGCAAGTATTTACTATTAATATTTAGTTGTTAATACAGAACAAAGTGTGTTTAAGGGGAAAATGAGCCAAGACTCCTAAATTTGGAACCAAGCATATGAGCACAGAAGTAGAGGGAGGGAAAATATTAAAGTATATTTCAATAGTGATTAGTATAATAAAGTTAACTAGCTATGGACACCGTCCTGCAAAACATCTCATCTGCCATTAGCATAGATCACGCATTTAAGGCAGCCTCGGGTCTTTAAACTGAGACTAAAAGCTGAAAAAACAGAGATTTATTTGGCTTACCTGCTTCGTATCTCCGATCTCTTCTGGTATTTAGACCGGAGGTGAAGTGTGACAGTCTGGGAAGCATCACCAGAGCAGGGGCAAAGCTGATACCTGTTTAAGGCAGGATTCATCACACCGAACTTTCCTTGCCCCAAAGGGAGGTGTCGTGCCTGAACCAGATGAAGGTTTCCCCTGTAGCTGGGGTGTCGGCAACACCTCTGGAAGGTGATCCATTGCATCCCTGGATAGCTATCCAGAGGTGCCTGCCTGTCTTCATGCACTATCAAGGCAAGATGCAAAACTGTTAAATAGCTTTAGTTAGGAATGAGGAACTCTCAATGCCTGGGTCCAGCAGTGAAACCAGCTTTATATTCAACTCTGCCTCTTGAAGTGGGAAGTAAAGGGTCTGGCCTTCAGCTGGTATAGACACATCCAGGCTGTCTTCCTGAACACTTTGTCTGGAAGGCCGGCGCTGTGCACACACACGTACTGGCATTGGGAAGAAACATCATCAAAGCTGGTAACTTCCCAGGCTGTTGCACAAGAATCTCCTGCAGAAAGGTGAAGATGGAACTGCTTTTCTTGTATGATGTACCTAAAGAGATGGGAGTAGATGACAAAAGTGTGGGAAGCAAAGAAAGGTTGAGGCAGAACTGAAATAGACACAACTCCTCCGGCTCTTGATGCTCCGCAAGAGCAGAAGCTATTTACTGCTAGATCTGGTGGGAAGCGAAGTCTCCAGAAGTTCGGTTTCTCTGGGCTGTCACACTGGGCAGTGCCCATACATGCTTCTGTCCAGTTCAGCAGCACCAGTGTTGGGGGAGAGCGAGTCAGAAGATGGTACGGAGAAGCTCAGGAACCCAGGAAGCCATAGGATGTGGGAAAAGCCCATCCCTCGAACTGTAGAGTGGCCTCGGTAGCGGCTGGGTACTTCATCAAAGAGGAAGCACATCTGGCCACAGAGGCATTGTTGGGGTTGAGACACTTCTTTCTTGAGGCAGCAGTAAGGCAGCTTGTGAGACTAGTAATGAAACTCGTTATTAAAGTTGCAGCCCTCTGACGATCACAGGTCATCGGGCAAATGCTAATCCTCATCATGAGATAACTAACATCATGGTAATTATAGTACTTTTTCCATGTGACTTAGGGCATTGATTTTACTTTTTCTCTGTCCTACAGAAAACTCTTCCAGTTTTCCCTGCAGCTGGGCAATCCCAAATCAAAATAATAAATCTAGGTACTAATGATGCAACAGTTCAGTTTGAACCTAAACTTCAGAGTGTGGATGTAATGTCTATGAAGTCGGTAAGTAACAGGAGATGGGGAATAGCAAGTTAAAAAAAAAAATCTAATGGAGTAGGTCAAAGTGGTTCTTAACTTATGGTTCAAAATCGATTCTTTTCTAGTTTTTTTTTTCCTCTATTCATTTTAAAGATTTTGTATTGTGGAATGAATTGTTACTGAAAACACAGTGAATGAAGAAATGGTAACTCTCAATATTGTAAGAAGTACTAGGGTTTTTTTTACAAAACTTAATAGTGATTTTGAACTAAAGGAAAATTTCACTCTTGCTGAAAAGGTGTCACTTCTTAACAGCAAGAACACACCTTCCTTCAGTAAAAGTCCATTCAGCTCCAGTGAATCACTGCTCTTACTGTGAATGATTGCTTACTTGAACAGGGAATTTTTTCTGTGGCTACATCACATATATTAAGCTTCAGATTTTGCTCTTAAAGAACCTTTTTTGGGTTCTATTACAGCACAACCTTGATAGCCCTATTGCCAGCAAAATATGGTGGAGCTGATGGACATGTATAATAACGGGTGTTAGGAAGCATGTTCTCTGACAGCCTGCCATCCTGTTTCCATATAAGAGGAGAAACCCTATTCCATTCTCCTCCAAATTTGCCTCACATGGAAACTGAGCTGAGGAGAAGATAATGGCACCCAAATTGTATGCGGACGTGGAATTGATACAACTGTGGTGCATACCTGAAAATGAAGGGTGTAAAATGCTCCACTCCCTGCTATAGACATCTTAAAATCCAGATGTTTTGGATTATAAAATACTTTTTATAATCCTATAAAACAAGGGGGTTTAGTACTACATTAACATGTTTATTAATGTTTTAAGTATTTTATGCTGATGAAATGTATTTAGAATATTTAAAACATGTCCTGGTAACAGTCACTCCTGCTATGCTGAAACCATAAAGACACAGCTTGAATTTGCATCTCTTAGGAGGTGTTGCTATTTGGAAAATGCTGCATCTTAACTCATGCTAGTGCTGCCTCTGTAGCTAAACAGAATTTTACTTGATGGCAGTGGTAAGCCTGATTTATCTGGAGTAAGAAATACACAGGAAAACATAACAGCTATTCCATAATGCCTGTGGGAGGCTAATGTTACTCTGAAGCTTGTGTAATGAAAGAAATGAATAAAAAATAATGATCAAATGAAATTAATGTTTGATGTAGAAAACCTAACAAAAATGAAAATTAGGAGATGCCCACAATCTCTGGCACTTCAGAAGTAACACACGTGTAAACTTCTGACCACCCGGAGTCCATAACACTCCCTCAAAGGTGTAGACAAATATGTAATTGCATGGAAATTCATAGCAATTTGTTTGTCTTTATAGACGGGCTACATGACATTTGAGACTTCTCAGTTGCAATCATTAAACATAGCTTCTGGAAATAAAACTATAAATGCAGTTGTCAAGTTGCCAGGGGGAAGCCGTCACACTCTTGGAGTTAAAAATACTGCGACAGGCATTGATATTAAATGGGTAAGTCCGCTTACATTCCCAAGATATATATTAATGTCTTAACAGCTATCTATGTGGAGTGTGTGAAGCTGAGAGGACAAGCCCTTTGTCTTATCTTCTGCCTCTCCTCCTGTCTACAGCTCACCAGTCTTACTGGTAGAGCAGAGAGCAGGGCAGGATATGGTTTTAAAAAAAAAAAAAAAAAAAGGTAAAAAATTACCAACTTAGTATTTAACTTGACAATCTTGACAATTACCCTTTCACCAAGACTAAAATGTGTGGTCATACAGCGTTTTCTAGTAGATGTGTATCCTAATAGGATCCTAAAAGGGAAGGTCTGGAGTCTTGCTCTGAAGCCTCTGTTAATTCTCACTGCTGTGTAATAGTGCATATTTAAGCTCTTCACTGATGCTAATGAAGTATCTTGATAACGGTCTCTTCCACCAGCTGTTTGACAATGTCACATCAAAACCAGAAGAAGGAAATAATCTCATCAGGTAGAGTTTGGTTTGCTCCTAAATTTTGGCAGGAGTGTGACTGTCTCTTCAATCTGCCTCTTGGGTGGACTCTTCTTGCTTAGCATAATTTTCTATACTGTAGGAACTCTCCACTTGCTGGACACTTCACTCAGTGTTTAGGGGAGGAAGGAAGCTCTGGAGCATGATTTGTCTAAACTATGTTGCATATTGACTTTGGGTATAGTTTAGCTGAAATTGGAAGTGTATGTTTAGCTCCGTTGCCTAGACTTTTTTGTAGACAACCAGCACAGCTTGCCTGTATATACCTCCTTTTTAATCTTGGGTAAGAAGTATCCTAAGTATCCTACTACTTCTCTACTTTTCTTCTGTGTCTTCCATTTGCAGATGCATTTGTTACTGGTTGTAGTAGAGGCTTGCTTTTGACATTCTCCTAAGGAGGCAGTGGGCTGGTGTAGGTCTAGCCTGCTTTTTGCATTGGCCATGCTTTGAGATTTAGAGTTCTTTATAACTGTTAACTGACAAAAATAAAAGGGGAAGACTTGATGCATGTGTGCTGCCAGTATATAATTAAAAGTAAAACCTGTATTCTTTGACTTATGTATATTTTGCATAGTATTTCATCACTCTTGCATTTTAAAGGTTCATAAACAATTTGCCTGATGCTGTCAATGTCACTATGGGTGACACTTCTTTTGGAACACTGATGCCTCTTTCTGCCAGTAATTACAACCTCTTTCCAGGAGGAAGGTAAGCATTTTCCTTTACCCTAATCTAACCACTTGAAGACATACTTGTCCTTGGAAAAAGGACATAGGACTCTTTTAGTTTATGTAATACATGCAACTATACCTATGGTCTGAACTGTGGGGTTTTTTTCTTTTTCAGAAAAGATAAGATTGTGGCTATTAGAAATTCAATCCCTTGTTCAGTTACTTCAAAGGCATTTGGCTTTGGCAGTGCCTATACAATTGTAATTAACCAGGTGAGTTGCCAGTGCTGTTGCATGGACAATACAGAATTACTTTTCATGTCAATATTTTCTTCAACTAAAAAAACACTTGTAGAATTATTCCTCTTGTCCTTTATTGTACATATGATAGAATTCTGGTATGTTAAACAGAACATAATACCATCTTTAACTATAAAAATAATGATGGGTATGATAATGACATAATGCAAGAATTTATGTTCATCACTAATGGCCTTAAATCTTTAGCCCTATTAGACACTAAGGAATTGCATGAAGTCTGCTGTAAATTAACTACTACTTTATAAATAAGTACGGAGTGCTTCATACATCATACTCCTTATTTACCCAGAACTTTGCATATATATGATTATAGGTATGATACAGAACTGGTTAGAGCACCTTTAGCATACAGACTCTTTATCACTGTTCCTAATGTGCAATTTTAATTTCCAGTGTGTGGGAGACACTCTTAATGTAACATATTCTGAAGATATCCCACCCAATACAGTTCATATGGCTTGGCAGATCCCTCAGTATTTTATTCTTACATGTGCAGAAGTAGTCTTCTCTGTCACTGGGCTGGAGTTTTCATACTCACAGGTAGGTTTTGCTCTTCAGAGCTCTCATTGTGTTAAGAATCCTGGTACAAATGCAGATCTGTGATTTGTTGTTTTTAAGCAGTGGTTCTGTATTACTGCTTGCTTTGAACAATTACGTCCTTCAGAGCTCCCTAGCAGGACTATAGGCTGGTGCAAGTTGGCCTTGTTTCACTAGCATTCAGTATTTTCCATGAAGCTATGCTAAATTATATCATTTGAAGACTTGACCACCAGTCCTCAAGTCACCTTCTCACACACGTGACTTTCCGTTGAAAATAAGTGGAACTGTACTGCTGCTGTAAAACTAAGCTGGAGAGCCCTCAAATGTGAAATGAACAAGTACTGACACCTCGTCTCGACACCGATTTCCTCCATACAGTCTTTAGCAGCAGTTTAATTATACACTTTTAATTCCTTTGTCTTGCAACTCCAGTTTGTTATTAGCTGTGTGTATTTCTTCCCTTAATTCTGAGTCTATAAACTGCGGTGATGGGAACGTTGTAAGTTGTAGCTTGCTAGTCTATGATGCAATTTCTTCATTTAACGTGTACCATGTGTGACTGAGATGTAAAATGTGCCAATTATTACTCAGTGTGTACAAAGTAAAAGGTGTTATAGTTAGTACTGCTAATTTCTTGCTCCTCAAAGCCTTCTCCAGGTCTGTTTAATTCTCTAGCGATTTTTAATTAAAAAACCCCAAACAACCAAACAAAAAAACCTAAGAAATCCTCCTTCCCCCAGATAACCAGAGCTTGTTACAACATAAAGAATGCAGTAAACATCAGGAAATAAGCGATAGCAGCGTTCGACTAAAACTTAAGTGTTTTACTTCTATAATAGGCCCCATCTAATATGAAGGCAGTGCTGCAGGCAGGGTGGCTGCTGACGGTGGCTGTCGGTAACATAATTGTCCTTATCGTGGCTGGAGCATCCAAACTCAGTGAGCAGGTAAGCACACAAGCAGTCGGCGTGCTATTATAGTACACTTTGAGAAAGCAGCTCTAATCCAGGGGGGAGTCGTGGCTGATAATCCTCAACCACAACTCTTGAACATCGGTGTTATGGTGGATTTGCATTTATAGTTGGAATATAGGAGGTTAGTGTTAGCTACAAGAGCGTACCAGTCAGTTGTAGAACTAGTGCTTGACTGAATAATCTCATTAGAGTATATAAGTAACAGAGATATGAATCTTTCTAAGCTATTTGGATTAAAACTAGTGTTGAAGGCTGTGACAACAGGGTGGTAACTTGTCTCCTGGAGCCTCTTCTAAAGTTTCTGTTGGACCTTTTCCCCAGCACTTCCCCAACATGTGTGTGAATGTGTACACACGCATGAAACTTTAAGCAACTTCAACAAACGCTTCCTCTGCAAAGGCTTCTACCTCTTCTGTCTGTTGTTTTCCATTCTTAGCTCCGGCTTTGTCAGCCTCCTTTGCATGTGAGCAGCAGTTTCTAGCATCTCTACAATAAATTGCTTCTCATGGTGCGGAAAGATTGTGAACTTCTGGGCTGAAATTCTAGACTAATGAGATTAAAACCTACCAAAATTCTGTTCACTGCTATTGAACCTTCACCTGCATACCTCAGCCCTGCCACATCCCTCCTTCTGGCTCCACCAGTTTCAATCCTCATTCTTTGGGGCTCTCATGGTGAAGAGCACTTGGACAGGACTTTCTCAGACTGCTGGTGGCCCTCCCTAATGAATTAGAAGGGCTGTCTGAGAGAGGGAAAAGCCTGTCTTTGAAACCAGTGTGGCAGCCCTGGTTTCAGCTAAATTAACCAGAAAGAGCGTGAAACAGAGCTGTTGAGGCTTTTTGGGTGGAGGTAGCACTTTGAAACCAGGGTTCCTGGCCTTGCCCTCTGCCCAGATTTGCAGTCAGTGAAAACTTTTTACTGCTGACCTAAGTGGAAGCAGGATCACTGCCAGCCTGGTTTAAAATGAGATTACCTGACCAAAAGGAGGGGCTGAGTTTCCTTTTGAGTCTTTTTGTCCATTCCCATGCCTCCAGAAAAAGGGTATTGTAGAGCTTTTCAGTATTCACAGAACTTCTGTCTCTTCAGTGAAGACAGAACTGCTGAAAGGGCCTCAATTCTGAGTTGCTTTAATGTGTATTATATACATCTAATACTTAGTCTTTTAAGTCATATGATACTTGTTATGTATGCTTAGTTTCACATTCTGAATTAATTTCACTTCTTGCAAACGGTAAAATTGTGTAATTCTTTTTGGGAATGAATACTGATGGTTTTGTTTTGTTTTTTTTTTTACAGTGGGCAGAGTATGTGCTGTTTGCTGCCTTGCTGTTGGCAGTTTGCATAATTTTTGCTGTCATGGCTTATTTTTATACCTATACTGATGTAAATGAGATCGAAGCCCAACTGGATGAGGAAGAAAAGAAACAAGCCAAAAAGGATCAAGATGTCTATGAAAAGCAATCTGAAGCTGTCTCTCAGATGTAAAAGGGGTGTTTATAAATTATGGTATCCCATTAACGATCCCTGCAGTAAGAGGAATCAGGGTATCAGTAACACCTCTGGATAATATGTCTCATGGGAGAGGTTAAGAAAAACTGTTTTACCTTAAAATGCAGCCTCTCTTGGGAAGCAAGAGGAAAAGATTAGTCTCTCTTCTACTGAATGGTATCCTGAAGAAACTCCAGCAGAATTTGCACTCTTAATGTACCTCAAGCTTAAATACCATAGCATTGAAATATTGAAATTGCACTTGGCACTATTAGACCCTGTGAAAAGATGTATTTTTATACTGCATTTCAATTTTATATCATGAAAGAAACAAGTATTGTCAAGAAATAGTAATTGAAGCCAAGCTGTCTGCATGACCCCTCTAGCCTCACTGTTACTTGAAAGCAGCAGGTCACATGTGCCTTAAATTCTTTTGTACTTCCTTACAGATAATGGGAGCAAAGCTCTGGCATTGCTCAGATTAAAAAGCTGTCTGTGCTCCACATGGCAGTAACTTGGACGTGCACTGTAATATAATGCTTTATGTGCCTGTTAACTACCCATTTAACTCCTGTTATGGTTTTTAATTGAATATAGTAATGAGGTGTCCACTCAGGTAAACAGCCAATGGCAAATGATGTTTGGAATAAGCAACAGCAATAAAACTTGTGTTCCAACAAAACAGTGGAAGTGGCGTACAAGTATGAGTTACAGTTGCATGTTAACAAAACGTGATCCTACCTCTCTGCTGCCTCTTCGTATGTGCTCCATCGCTTGAAGCTAATGGGCAAGTGTCAGTCTTCTCTATCTTAATATACCTGTAACACCCATACATTTTATAGTAGGGAAGACTAAATTTTGCTGCTCAGCAGGATTGTGTAGCCCTGTTGACCATATTACGGAGTAGCAGTGGTCTGCATAGTGTTTCGGGAATTCCTGTATTTAGATCCACATCCTACACGTTCTCCAGCAGCTGGCTTGGACTCCCTGGCCCCTCTAGTAGCCTTGCCAGATTTATGGCTGCTTTGATACCTGGGTCCCAATACTCTTATCTTATTTTACAGCATGTCCAGCTTCATATTTGCAAGTAATCACACAGACATACATATTTAAGCAATGTGCATGTTGCTGGCACTGCAGATGCATGGGCCCCTATGACCCCTGGTTCCCGCTCCTGTTGCTGGCACTTAGATGTCCATGTACATGTATGCACGGAGAATAGAGTCCCCCACCCAGGAAAACAGTTAGAAATGGAGTTTGATAAGACAGTGTTTAGTTCTGGATGCTGCTGTCTAGACTACCAGACTGCTGGGAGGGTCTTTTGCATATCTTGTAGTGTTACAGAGAAGATGCCCTGAAATCAATCGAGATAACAGCGGATCATTCGAACTTCAGTTCTTATTTAAAGCAAACAAACAAAAACCTTTTAAAAAAATGTAAGAGTGGTGAGCTATGAAAGCCTGTTCTAGCAATCAAAACTGTACTCATGTCTGGCCAGGTAGATACAGGGATGTGTATGTCCATATGCTTACTAATATTACAAATATACTGTACAGCTTCCATGGTTTTTCTACTGCTTGTTAGCTCAACCTAAGGACACTTGACTTAAAACTGTTCAAAGTCAGATTTTCTGAACTACATGAATCCAGTCCCTGCCATTTGCTGTTCTTGAAAATGGGCCAACGAGCAGCACACTCCTTTCAAAGTCTTCTCTATAGTTTTAGGCAAAGGTCTATACAAAGCTGTTGGGCTTTTTAAATTCCTGGAATTCTACTCCTGGAAGCAATTGCAAGTCACCTATACATGCTGTTGCTCTACAAATTACTTTTACATTTTTCATTCATACCTTGACACAGTGCTTTAGCATAATATTGCTGACAGCGTTGCAGAGGTTAGAATATTGATAATAAAATAACTGGGTCATGCCTTAAAGAGTGAAAGAGAGACAAATTTTCAAAGGGGAAGTAATAACTCCTGAAATCATCCTACTTCTCCTGGAAGTGGTTCAGGACAATCAAGGATTCCCCATTTCCAGCCTAATTCAATCACTGCTGTTCTTCCCAGAGACACCACTGCAGGACAGGATTTTGTGGAGTTTAGCACAGAACAAAGGTAATGTGAGAGCCTGCAATTCAATGGACTCTCCATTATTGCTGTAAAATTTTATCACTTTCCCACGCTCGTTCCTAATCCGAGTCAAAGCTCTGCATAAAATACCTAATGCCCAGAGGCGGATAAGAAGTCCACGTCCCAGGAAGTTTAACAGTGGATCTGGCTGCGTAGGAGAGAGAGGAGAGGAAGATGAGCAAAACAGGACCTGTTTTCCAGAGAGTAGCTACGTGCTTACCTGAATTGGTTCAAATCACAGGTATGTTTTAAGAGCCTTATGTGAAGATCAGTGGCCACCCACTGCTGGTACCTACTTGGAAGGTCTCAGCAGCATCCTGGAGCAATGACTCTACGGGACGGCAAAGGGGGGCGGTGAGGGAAAAAATGGGCAGGGTGTGGGAATTGGTTCGCCACCTTTTTGGAGAGGACGGGCTGGGGTATGCATTTCATAAGCATAGAGAGGTCAGTGAAGAGCTGGGGTCTTGCAGCAGGGCCTGAGTAAGCTTAAGAAAAGGTGGGGTGTAGGCAGTGCACCCTCACAGGGGAAGCCCGTGGTGCAGCAGGTTCTTCCCTGTGTAACCTCCGTGGCTGCTTTCTTGGACAGCAGCTGGGCTGGATGTAGCCGAGCCGCTTGGGCTTTTAAAAAGGGTCATTTTCAATGAGACGCCGAGCCCAAAGCCTTTCGGCAATGGGACAGCTCGTAGAAACTACGTGTTATTACATCCTTCATACTGACACGCCAAACACTGATTTGACGATCTTAAGCAGTGTTACAACTGTCACTGACTGCATCCTTAAAGAATCCTAATTATTGCAGAAGCTAATTAGATGGGTTTGCCTTTGCCAGCAGAAGTACTGGAAAGAAAAAGCTGGTTTTCCCTGCAATGCCAAAACGGCCGTAAGACCTTCTGAAACGCTCATACAGAGACTATCTGAGGTGAAAGTGGCTGTCTCCGTAACACCATTGCTGTATTTTGGGGCCGAGGGAGAAATAAAACCAAAAGCTGCATAGCTAAAGAAAAAATGATGCAGGAGCTAGGCATGAAATAGAGCGAGGCACTTTCACAGCACTCACTCTCAAGCTGTTGTTGCAACCCTGCGTTTGACCTGCTTCTGCTGTTTGCGGCAAATAAAGCCCTCATGAGATTAAGCTGAAATCTCATCTGTCTGCTTATGTGAAATTGTGTTTTTCCTCCTCCTGTGAGATTCGGCTGACTGCAATGTATGTCCCTGTCAGAGCTTCTTTCCATCATAGCCTATATAGGGCTTTTTTACTCCAAATTGAACACCCAGTCCTCAGGGGTGGGAAAAATACTTTGTTTCAGCCTGATAAACTTTTAAAAAAAAAAAAAAAAAGTCAGTGCACCTGAAACCATGCCATGCTTCCTTAGTAGTAAAAATTGGAAATGTCTTCTACTTAGATGGGAGTCTTATTTCCTAAAGGTCTTATCTTACAAAAAAATGTTTCAAGTAAAGGTTAATTCAATTGGTGCAGCTCCTTCAGGCTGGTACTTCACTTCAACAGAGTGCCTGAGAGCAGTTCTGTAACCATCTAACTGAATTAATGATATTGAATGCATTTTTACCGAAATCTGATCCCAAGCATGGGAGGGCGGGGGGGCAACACTGCTGCATGAGTTGACTAAAGTTAAAGCTGTGAATGTCCCATGCTGGCAGGGCCTGGCTGAGTGCTGAACCTTGGGGGGGGGGGGGGGGGCATGGGAAGGGGGCACTGCGCTTGAGAAACTGAGCATGGAAATGGGGGGGGGTGGAGAGGACCTCCAGGTCCAGGTAGTCCTCTACCCTGGACTTCTGCTGCTCTACAGGGAGCAGGAATAAAAGACTAATGGTCATAATATTCTCTGTCGCAGCAGGGCAAGAATTTACTGTCGCAGACCGTCTCCTCCCCCTGTTTGGGACCAGGCTGTGGTCATTCACTATCACATTCCTGATAGCTACAGAAGCCCAGGCTGGGGTATGTTTGGTTTGAGGGGTTTTTTTTTTTGGGTTGGTTGGGTTTTTTTCGTTTTGGCTCGTTAGTTCACGCATGCATCGCAAGCGTGACTCATCATTTCTCCGCTACATCAGCTTCAGAGCAGATGGCTGCCCCGGCGCCCAGCTGATGAACTCGCTCCTTCTCCTAACTTGCAGACCCAAGGAGCTGCTCTGTGCCACCTAGTTCCAGCTCAAGGAGCCTGGCAGCACCAGGAGGAATCAGAGAATCCCCGGGCCATCTCTGACCTGCCTTGAGGCAGCTTCCAGAACAGGAGGGATTGATTTGCTTTCCCCAGATCGAGCTTTTTTTTTTTTTTTTTTTGCAACGAAGCGCCAGTCTGTGACTACAGATTCTAGGTAATATTAATAAGACTAAAACATACGACGCTCTCCCGCCTTCATTTAACCTTTTTTTTTTTTTTTTTCCTGCCAACTCCAGGTTCCTTGCTCAGGCAAAGCTGCTCGAAGTCCACCAAAATTCCACCTCCCCGGGAGTGGCGGGTCATTTCTTACCACCAGGTGGCACAAAAATACACCACAAAGGCAGGAAAAGCTCGGGGGGGGGAGCCTCTCGGAAAAAACCCTCTTGCATCCTTGCCTTCATCATTTTTCACTCGCAGTTATCACAGCTTCGGGTTACCCCTATGAAAACACCTCCTGCATCCATCGGTATCGCTTTTGAAGACCGTAGGGCTGCTGTGTGTTGAGGAAAATGAAAATATCTGGATGGATTTAATGAAGAGGTGGTCCCTGACAGCCCTGGTGGAAGTCATGTCTCCTTAAAACTTTTAAAAACTTGTTAAAACTGCCAAAATCCTATGTGGTATTATGAAAAGAGACTTTGACAGAGTAGTAAAGAACAAGAATAAAGCCAACTGTGCTGCAGCACCCAACAGATTTACTCTAAAAGATGATAAAATCACTGCGTACATCTTCATGTTGTATTTAATCCAATTTAACTGCGGGACTTACTTAAACCCTGGGCATGAAATTCTACCCTAAGAAGCAAAGCCACAAGCAGGTTTGAGGGAGTTTTTGTAACTGAGCAAAATGTCAGTCAGACAAAGCAAAATTGGTTCCTGTGGGCACAGCAGACATCCCCAGAGAAAACAGCACTGTGTTAAATACAGGGAAGTATAGACGTTCCAGCAAAAGATTATTTTTCAGTGGATACAGAATTTGGGCTGAATCTACACTTGGTTCTGACAGACTAAGGACACACTGATTTCGATTCCTGCCTCCTGGGTGACTTCCCAAACTGTTAATCTGTTGTACAAACCACAGAACGCATCCCCTGTCTTTAAAAAGAAAGCCACAACCACCACATTCGGTAGGGGCCCCAGCTCACCGAGATGGCCCTTGGTGAGGCCATGCCAGCTAGATACAGTCCATTAAGGGAGTTTGCTGGAAGAGCATCTCATTCCTGAATGACATTCAGTATTAGACCTCTCCTAAACGCTGCTCTTTTCACACTGACATCTTCTCAAGTAGATACGGAAGCAGGTTTTTCAGCTATCCCACAAACTTTGGGGTCAAACTCGGGCACGCTTAGGAAAGAGCTTTGGGTATAGGGCTATTGGAGTCCTTGGGAGGGCAAGAAGAAACGTCTGTAGCCCATGGATGCTGCTGCTGCAAGGGCTGAGAGGGTTGTGAGCAGGGTCTGGATGGTCCCTCAGGCAACGGGTCTTGAAGATGTCTTCCAAGCAGAAAGGATTTTCAGTGGGTTGTGACTTGGATGGGAGAGCTTTGGGAGGCAGGGCTGCTAGGAGGAGAGATTTGGATTACCCTGGCGTCGGATGCTGAAATAGTTCGGGAAGGGCTGATGTGGAAGAGTTTGGGACACCGGGTGCCAAAGCTTTGGGATGGGAGGAGTTAGGATAGTCACCCGATGGCAATTCCCGGGGCACTTCTAACGAGATCTTCAGGTTGGGGCCAAGGACTGCTGCACCCTGATCCCTCTCCCCAGAGCTGCTCCTCCCTGCTCTGTCCTCGACTGTGTCTGCCCTATGGAAAGCAGGGGAAACTTCAGCTCAGGGTCGCTGTAGGGGAGAGGTGTGGTTTCCAGCTCAGGTTGAGTTAACGTGAAACGATGTCAGTGCTGAAGAAGGAGGTGGTCACTTGGAGGGGCAGTCTTTGAGCAGCTAAAACCCCTGATGACACTGCACCCTCATCCTCACAAGGACTTCTTGAATTTAATTTTAAAGGTGAACTGAAATACTTTAAAAACAATCTCTACAGAAGTTGGTTAAACACCCAAATCATTAAATACAAACACTTTACATGCATAAAAATCACAGATATGTATATTTTGAAAGTGCTTCTTTCTTTGCCTACAGTCAGAACATAACTACATGGTCTTGTGTTTCTGCTGGAAGAATGACGTAAAAGCACATGGTAAAACCTTGAGCTGTAATAAGGAACAGGTTAGAAATTTTTATTTTACTTTCATAAATGCAAATAAATGCAAGCGTAGAACTGCATTACATTCTTTAAGAAACTTGCTCATGGAAATAAGTCAGTGGCTACAGTGTCAGCCTCTATACAAGTGATAAAGGAAGATGCGCCATGGGCTGAGGAGCCTACGTACTACCTACAAACAGCAGAAATCAAAAATCCAGCGAAGCTGATGAGAATCTTTCCACTGATAGCGGTATGCTTTGCCTGAGCCCCTCGATGCACACAACTACATACAGCACCTTTCCATGTCTGATCCAGGTGGGTAGTGCATTGGCACCGGAGAACTTGCTAAAAGAAGAGCAGGGAAGGTCATGATTTGCACCAAGGGAGTTTGGGAGGAAGGTGCCGTTGGGGCCAGGATATATTCTAGGTGCAAGAAGCAGAATGAGCAGAACTGAGAGTAGATGTGCAAGACAATCGCAGTATTAAGATAGGAACCCAGAACCTGATCCAGGAAGAACAGAGTGTCTAAGTGACTTCTGGACACTGAGCGTAGCAGAAATTTGCATTTAGCCCAAGTCAGTCTGTATACAAAGCAGGGTCATCCCTGTATTTTTTGCTGTATTCAGAAGATACAGAGTCAGTACAGATAATTCTTGGTGGCCGATTCGGGGGCTTATCTGTCGTCTATTTCTCATTTAAGCCTCATCAGAAAATAAATGGAGATTTGTGGGCTCCTGCAGTTCCCTCTGATCATGTCTACGGTGCTGAGACAAATCCCTCTGCTATCAGAAGACAGCGGGGTGGGAAGTCTCTGCAGCTCTGCTACTCCATCAGTGTTAATAGGAGCCTACAGCCCATAACTCCCCCTGTGAATTTACTTCTGAGCAGGGAAGAACACCGGTGCTGATATGGAGCAGCAAAATCTGTTCTTCTTTGCACGTAAAGTATCAGGTACCCACTATCTCAGCGGGAAGAAAAGATATGCTCAGTCCAAAATCCCCAGGAAGCCTGCTCTCGTGAAAAAGACGGGAGGAAAATGGAGCTGACAACTGTAGATGCCAAAGGAGCGTGAGGGTTTGGGATTTTGCCAAAGGTCTGGTGCAAGTGGGAGGCTGCAGCAGATTTTTGTGAATGAAAGGAGGTCTGCAGGAGGAGGTGGAAGATGGCTGGAGCGTGTCAGAGCACCATGAGCACTCCAGGAACTTACCAGGTAACTACTTTTAGAAGGCTGTGGGATGGGAATGATGGGGAGGGTGGGACGGCACATGCACAGGACCTGCATTTTTGTGGGGGCACAGTTATTATAGGCTGTAACTGTCCCACGCACGTACTTAGTGGGGATGATGGAGGGTTCAGACATTAGAAAACAGCTTACAACCTGTAATTTATTTTCCTAATAGAAATCCTCCCAAAATAAAAAACTCACAGTTTTGGGTCTATCTGTGATTTCTGGCTTTTCACTCTTGGGTGTTAAGGTTTGGGGCTAGAAAGGCCGCAGGCTGGTGTTTCTAAGCGCTGAGGGTCTCTGATTGCCTAGCAAAGAGGTTTAGTTGCAGCAAAGTCATCCCTCCACTGTTTGCTTCTGTACCTGCTCTGCAAAGACCGACCGCTCCGGATACACAGCTTTGGGCTTAAACCACGGGCGGGAGCATTCCTCGCTGCAAGCCGAGAAGGTGGATTTTTGTGGTATGAAAGAGCTGGAGCCACCATCCCACTCCATACAGGACATTCTGGATGGAATTTCACCTTCTACCTCATCTGAGCTAACTGGAGGGGCTACCAGTGAATGGGGATGCGCTGGCCTCCCTCCCTCACACACACACACAGACACACACACACGGTGTCCCTGCTGCCACAGGAGACTAATCCGGCAGGATGTGGATGCATTTCCCACGGGATCAGTGAACCGATCCAAATCACCATGCGGGCATGTGATTGCTAATGCAAGGACGGGAGCCAGGGCTGGGAGAAAGGAAGAGCAGGATCAGCACTTTGGCAGCAGACCGCAGCTAAATTGGATTAAGCGCAACATGAAGCTGTACCCTAAAAAAACCCATCACGTTGCAATGATTTTCATTTGTTACCAACATCCTAGACTGGAAACTGAAGCCTGCGGGAATCCATATGTTTTTGTGTTCAGTGGATGAATACAATACACTTCTGTCAACACAAGATGTTACAGGTAGCTTCTGGTATATCATGAGATTAATGAAGGGTAAAATGGGATAATTCTTGAATTAAAATAGTGAAGCAGTGCAGTCAACTGTAAGACCACTACTTATCAGTTATCAGTGAGATACAGTGCAACTTTTTCTGCCGGGACAACTGTATAGCCTGCAAGCAAACATTTTAGATCTGTGATGACATGGACTCTCTAGGGACATAGTTAGAGGTTAGAGCGTCTCATCGCGATTATAGGGTCAGCCTTAATGGATCCATTTAGTCTGGAGATTTTGCTAGTCTGCTGTGTATGTAGACATTAATCTGAGATAAGAACTGATGTCTCCGTTACAAAATGTGAAATGTGAGAAGAAGATAGAGAAGATAGGTTTTCTTCTGTTTGCATATGTTTGGTTTGTGTGACAAGGGGCTAAGAGAAAGGTTTATAAAAAGCAAGATTTAATGAAATGATGCTCTTCGGGGGCAGAGGCACAGTGCGGTATAATCAATCTCATGTTTCTTAATGAGCTCTAGGTCCCCATCTAATTTTAATTGTCTGCCTGGAATACTAAAATACTTTCAGGCACTTATATTCTGCTCATTATTAATAAAGGGCATACAACACTCACGACGTTTCTTTCATTTCCTGCCTCATTCCGGCTTATCCATTATGATTCTCAGCACTACAAGAAAGCGAATTTTCTCCTATTAATAAGAATCTTAAAAACCGGCAATTTTCTATGAACGATATGAAGTACATCACTGCAGGAACTGAAATATATATAGAACAGCATGTTTTATACAAACATAGCAAAATACTGGATTTTTCTTTGGGGAACATAATCTAATAGCCCTTTTTTTTTTTTTCTCCTTCAGCATTCACGAGACCTAAAGCAGAATGTCACTGTTTGAACTTCAAACTCTGCTTCTGTACTAGACAAAATCATTTTCTCACAGGATGGCTTATTGAACCAGAACTTAAATGCACAGCCAAGTCTAGCTGTGGAAGGCAATCTCTGTGCTTTTGAAGCTATGTAAGCTTCCTCTGCTGGCATAAATACATGGCTGCAGGGTTACCCATGGCACGTTGAGAGGAAGAAAGGCTCCATCATGAACTTTGCAGAAGGGACCCCCTTTCCACCAAAAACTGAAAACTGAAATTTTCAGATTTTGGTGGAAACACAGAAACCCCCAATGTTTTGTAGGGGTATGATCCCCACATAGTTTGAAAGCACACTAGAAATTAATCTTGTAGAGCAAACACAATTAAAGGCAGGAAAAAAATGTCAGTTCTGGACAACACAAGGATATTTTTTGTTAATAACAGGGAAATGCGCATTTCTCCTTCAGCACAGTAGAAGAATGTCAGAATATGGGTGTTGTAAACGTCCTTAACGAGGCCCTACAGAACTGGAGCTTTCTGGGCAAACTTTATAAACATGAAATAGCTAAATCAGTGAATGAAAACCCACAGATATAATTATAGTTCATTTCTGCACACTGAGTCATCCTGACTATGGGTTCTCATTTCAGCACAATGCCCAGTCCTTTCTCCTTTCCTGTCTGAGAGATCTGCTCAGACAGGGACTTCATCTCCCACGGGTGAGCCAAGGAACTGGACAAGGGTAGGAAATAATTTTATTTAAAAAAAAATAAAAAAAATTAGTGCTAAAAAGTGTTTCCGGAGAACAGCTAGAGGGTGTAAATTCCTGTTTCTCAAGGCAGTTTTGGTTCAGGACCTCGTAAACAATCTCAAGCCATAAACAGTTAGGCAGATCATTTTAAATCTTGATTGTAAAACTCCTGATGGAGAGTGTCGTGAGAGAGCTGAACAGCCGGTGCGAGAAGAAAGATATGGAAGGCGGCGTGGGGAATAACCCTCTTACACCTCGCGCAGCGGCAGGGGAGGGATGAGGAGGAGCCTGGTGTAGGGACTCCGTTACCTAGTCGGTCTCCCCGGAGGGTCAGGGTTGCTCAGAGTTACTGCTGGCTGACCTCCACATGCTGTTCCAGCAGAAGACGTGACTCCCCGGGTCTGTGGGGTTCAGCCGTCCGCTTTTGCATAGCTCACTAGCAGAACATATACCCACCCTTGCAGCTTACAAGTTCCAGCGCAGTGTTCCCTACCGGCCCTCCGTCACTGAATAAAATCCCTTCAGCCACATCCCATTGAACTAGGGGCAAACTAGAACCAGAATAAAAATGTTCAGTAACAGACACACAGCATTTCCACCCATTCTCCAATTCAGAAATGGCTGAACAGTAGGTAAATAAACCTTTAGCATGCAAATATATATATTCAAACTTAAAAAAAAAGTTTCTGAATGGTAATGTGCCAATTCAGCTATAACTATGATATCAATTCGGTAATATGAGGGTTTAAGACTGTCTGCATAAAAGTCAAAAGAGCAGATTCTGATAGCTTATTTCTTCCCATTCAGAGAAATTCTGTTCCTGATGTCAATACAAAACCACATGAAAAGGAATGGGACCCATCTGGCTATATGGGTAGGCTGTTCGATTATTTCACTGTTCACTGTACATGAAGCTTAAAGCCTGACTTTCTCTCTTTGATTTTCATTACTCTTTAGTGGGCTTTCCAGAGTCCTGTTATTTTTTTTCTCTTCTAGTGCTCTATCAAAACTTAATACTCTTTTTAATTTGTCTTAGTAAAGACTATAGATTGACTTTGGGAAGCTAGGTAAAGTTACTTCTAACACCTTGCTGTTGTATGAACAATTCTTCCATGAATTTGCCAATTTTTTAAATGACACCCCCCCCCCCCCATCTCATGGCAGTGAGGTCCATTACTCATTTGTGTTGTTACCTGCTTTTCTCTATTTTCAAGTTTCTGTCTGATAGCTGTTGTTTTGAGAAAAAGTGTACAGTCACTCCCTTA
Organism: Astur gentilis; assembly: GCF_929443795.1. Taxonomy (NCBI): domain Eukaryota; kingdom Metazoa; phylum Chordata; class Aves; order Accipitriformes; family Accipitridae; genus Astur; species Astur gentilis. The sequence continues at coordinate 5,168,651 of NC_064892.1, forward strand.
TCATCTTCTTCAGGCCATTCATGAGGTTACAGAACTCTGCTATCCTCCTGAAAAGTCTCTTTCCTAAGCTGAGGACTCATAATGTATTTAATTTCTCCATCTAGAGAAATTTTTTTGCATCTTTGATCTCAATTTTCTTCCATTTCTGGTGTCATCTTCTATGCTACAGTATCATTTTGGAAATGGAAGATACAGTCTACAGGAGCAGCATGGATTTATAGTGAGGTATAACAACATTGACGCCTTTATTCCTTTCCTAATAACTCCTAACACAGTTTTATCTTCTGATTTGAAACCAGTGACAGCCAAGATTTCCTTCTTGATTGGTAAGAACTCCAGTATGTGAAGTTAAACTCTTCTCCCACATACTTTCCCCCCTGTATAGTTTTCAGCACTGAACTCCCATCTGCTGGTATGTCACTCAGCAGTCACTCACTCCAAGATTCTTCTGCAACCCCTTGTGCTTCATTTTAGTTTTTACCTCCTGATACTTGGCAATGTGAGACTATTTTGTCATTTCTCTTCAGTCTCTTTTCTAGGTCATTCATGGATATGCTGAACAAGATTGATCCCAGATGAATTCCTGTGACAGTCTACTGGTAACACCCTCCACTGTGAAATGTTTTTATTTTTTCTTTCCTCTCTATCATCAGTTACAGATGCATGTGAGGACCTCCCCTTTTACCCCAGCAACACTTAAATTCTTTAAAGTCCATTTGTGAAGAGCCTTGTTAAAGCTGCTATGCATTATATGAAACAGGCTAGTGTCATACATTTAAAGTGTAAGTATTCAAAATGGAGCCTTACTGGCAAATTACTGAGAATTTAATTTTGAGTACATAGTCCATCAGGCTACTAACTGGGTAATTAAAGAAAGGGTAAGACCAGGAACCTAATATATACAGTTAAGAGAACAAATGACACATTTTTATATGGGTTGTTAAAACAGTTTACTAAGAAATTGATCAGTCAAAAAAAGCGTAGGAAAAGGAAACAGGAAAGACAAAAGATAGTGGTGCATAAAGGTCATAAGGAAGCAAGAAAAAAAAATCCATTAACAAGCTGAGCAGTGAGCAACATGGTACTGTGATTCGGTTAATTGCTCTACAGCCCTCAGGCCAAGGGTGGCAGGACATCCCTGCTGCCCTACAAGATGGACCAACTCAACCCTGTCCGTGCGGGAGTCTCCGTAACTCCGTAGCCGTTCATTACTGCAAGTAATACTGTCATGCATTCAGCCCCCTCATTCTTCCCTCTTCCCCAGGTAAATTTGTGCCTGCTACTTATTCACCGTCGCATTTCTCATGCGCTATATATTTTGCAGACATATGTACCACCTGTTACAATCCACGGTGCTTTTTCTGTGGTGTATTTATTTCCAAATAGGATTATTTATTTATTTATGTCATATTAAAAATTCTAAAAGACCTAAGTTTCTGGTGCACTTTTCCTCTTAGAAAACATCAATGGTCTTACATTGCTCATTTGAGAAGTTTCGGTCTTGGTCAGTAAGCAACGTTTTCTCTTCACAGACAGTTTATAAAGAGAAGTTCACAATCTGCCATTATAATGATATAATTATATTTTTCTTCAGTAACGTTTTTCTTATATAACCAGCGAAGCAGAAAACATCTGTGTAGTCATATCATTTTAAATTGAAAGCAAAAAAGGTATTGAGAAGTTTACACAAAATAAATTGAATCTTTGCATGCTGGAAACATCTGGCTTCAAAAACATAGAACAAGGAACGATCTTAATGATAAGAGCTGTTTATTTTTGAGGTCTCTGTCATTGTACTGGGATGGCAGGCTATCATAACATGTAATCATTCTATTTTTAATAAAGATTTCTGCAAAAGTACCCTTTCGAGTATAATACACAAAATCTTTTTTCTCAGAAAAGGCTGAGAAAAGGAGAGGAAAATTTGCAAGGGTCTGGGGGGCGATTGGAAGCATATCAGAACATAAGATACAGTATGGAACCCAGAAGCGGACAGACATTAGACATTCTAATACATTGTTCTGACTTCATTAGAACTTAGACTGGTATCTGGTTTATGACATAAGAGTTTTGAATCTGCTCCTTTGTTTTCCTGCATTTAACAAGTCGATCTGCTCATAGAGCTTATTCCACTGGCTCAATCCTTTTTCAGGCACAGTCTCTTGTTGAACACATAACGCAGAACTTTGAAACCTTGAGATTAAATAAATCCATCATCTTTACTCAATGATGGCATACAAGCAAGAGAAAGAACTCACAGTGGCCCTAGGCTAGGAGCTTACATGGGGAAAGTTACTTCAGAGCAGCTAGCACATGGGAACTTTTTTGTGCTTATGTGCCTTGAGCCAGGGAATCTACAAACTAAATGTAGAAAGGGAATTAGTAAGATAAAACATAAACATCTCTAGCAAATCAAGTCTACATTCCTTAGGAAAATTATTTCATAGTATATACAAAGAATATACTAATGGACAGAAAAGAATAGCTTTATACCTTTTGTAATGAAAAAGATAAAATTTAGTTTTATATCTTTTTTATTTTCACTCTGCACTGAATGTGCAACTGCACAAAAAGCAAAGCAGATGCTAAAAATCTGTCTTACAATGACTATATAGGAAGGAGCAAAAATAAAGCTGCACAGGCAATGGTGAACCTGGTGTTTTCTCAATGAGGATTTTTAATGTTGTGTGAGATAGCGAAATCTCAGTGGTATTCATGGGACAAAGGAAAAGGTTCACTTGTAGCCCATTGACTTTCTCCCTAGCAAGCTAAAAATTTACTGCAAGCAGCGGAGCAACCATGGAAATACTAAAGCTCTCTTTTTTTTTTTTTTTAAGAAGATTGAAAAAATGCTTTAGAAAACAATCTAAAGAGAAAGTTTTGATACCGATTCTTGTGACTGTTTTTTGACTTTTGACTGAGGTTAAATTCAAATGAAAGCTTTTACATTTCTTAGAGAATTACATATCAGTATACAGTAGAAAGATTTTTCATATTTGCTGAATTTAACCCCCCCCATCATCTAAACTCCATTCCAGCATTAAGGACACTAGCAACTCCTTCATGAGTAACTAATAAAAGAACTCCGATAGTTCAATTTTCTACACTATTTCTATCCGTCCTCTTTTCTGTGTTTCACTGCACTCAAGAGCTGGTATATTTAGTCTAACTTCTCAGGGAAAAAAATCAGTGTGTGTGTGTTTGTATGCGTGTACACAGACATGCCTGTATAAGGCTGTTTGTTAGCTGATTTTATTTGAGTTTGAGGGGTAGGAATATTAGAGACATTTATGTTTCTACAAGTTTCAGGGAAACAAGATCGTGTAGCATTAGCTCAGCCCATATTAGACAACAAACCATATCATAACTAGAGGAAAAACTTCAGTGGGAGTTCTAATCACGTTTCAGCAAGATGATTTTATATTTTAAAGTGTTTCCTGCAGTTAAAAGATTTGTACAAGCTCTCTGGTGGATTACCTACTGAAAAGTAATTTATGCCGCGGTAGACGCTCACCCCTCTCTTTAATTCAGTCGAGAGGAGAGTGAACCGCCGTCCTGTGGATCCCAGACCCACTGGCTGAACTGGTTTCAACCATTTTAATGCTCATGAAACTACCTAGCTTTTTGCGGGGGAAAAAAGGCAAGAGAATCTTAGGGCACTCCATAGCACGTTTGGCAACCGTGTGAAGGAGCTCTTGAATCTCACCTTAAATAGGCCAAACACGAGGAACACAACATCGCCCCATCCTTCAGGGTTTTGCACGGGTCCAGCGTTCCTCCTGCGGGTGGGGGACCTGACTGTGGACCCACCGTTCTTCCATTTTGGAAGTACCGCAAAACCCTGGCCGTCATTTCGGTGCTTTGGCAACTTCTGAACGGGAAGTTCCAGAAACCAAATCCCTTAGCGGGGCGATCCCTCAGCGGGATGACAGCGTGACTGCGACCTTTCCCGAAGCTTCCAAGCGTGGGGGAGGCAGGAAGAGGACACACCACAACGTGCCCAGGGGTTTCCGCCATCTTGATCTGTCGCCTCACCCCTCACTCTCCTTATTTTAAGCGAGTGGCCTCCCAGCCCCACCGGCAGCCGCTCGGGATCTCTCCCCGCCACACACCCCCCTAAAAGAAACCCAACAAAACCCCACAAGGCCGCCGCCCCGACGACGATTCAAACCCAGCGCCCGCCAACCCGCACCCCTAGAGGTGCTCAAGGGATTCGAACCCGGAACCCCGGGTCTCCTCCGTACCCAACGGTACCGTACGGCCCTTTCGTGAGGGGAGGGGAGGGGGATGGGGCGGCGCGTGCAGGTAGCCGGGTAGGAGAGGCGGGGCGGGAGCGCGGCCGCGCCAGTAACGGCCGCCCTGCGCGCGCGGCCGGGGGAGGAGGAGGAGGAGGAAGAGGAGGAGGGATGAGGAGGCCGCCGCTGCCGTTGCATCCGTGACGGGGGCCTGAAGAGCCCGAGCTTGGGACGGCCCCTTTCTCACCGCGCCAGCGCTCGGGGGAAGGGCGAGGAGGAGGAGGAGGAGGAGGACTGTGTTTGCCTGTGAGAGAGTGTGGAGATGAGCTAAGCCCTGTCCCCCGGAGCCTCCTGAGGAGACCCGGCTCCCCCCGCCCTCCACGTCCCCGCCGCCGCCATGGCTCATTCCCCCGTGCAGACGGGCCTGCCGGGGATGCAGGTGAGGAGCAACCACCTCCCCCGGCGGCGGGCGGGTTTTGGGGGGGGGGGGGGGAGAGAAGCGAGGAGTGGGCCCTCGCCGCCTGTCCCCGTGAGTGGGGCTGGGGGTGTGTGGGGGGAGCGGTGAGGGGGTTCCCTGGGGTGGAGGGACAGGGCGAGGCGGGGGGGGGCGACACAGACGCCTCTTCGCTCTGACTCGGCCCCGGGAGCTGGGCTGGGGAGGGGGGGGGAGAAGGAGCAGGATCTCGTAACCCGTGGAAACGAAACGTGCTATCAGCACTTCGCCTGACGAGGTCCCTCCGCCTGATGAATCCCTCCCTCCTTCCTCCCTCTCTTCTTCCTCAGTAGCTTCTGTTTTGCTGCAAGTGTGCGGAGCGGAGGGGTGCGTGGTGTGTTGTTCCCCCCCCCCGGTAGTTCTCCTCGGTGTTTTAATTCGTGAAGCGAAGCGCGTCTTGATGGGCGATTTTGGGTCCCGTTATCTTGACGTGATTAGGGGAAGCATACGTAAAAACAGGGCCTGAAAATGTTGACCTTCAGCGCATGCTGCAGTGACCATCTCTGTGATGCTGCTGGCTAGTGGGAGTGCTGCCTGAGGTGGGTGTTCGGGGATCGTGTTTGGCTCCTGTGTTCGAGAGTTGGTGAGCTAAGCTGCTGTTATACGATGGAATTTGCTGGTTCCGCCTTGTAACTATATTTTTGAAATAACTGGTGTGGTTTTCTGGTGACTGAGCTGCCCCTCCTCGCCCCGTTTTTCTTAGTCCAAATGCAAACTACTGCCAGAAAAACATTAAGGTCATTGGTATCTCTGTGTTGTTATTCTAATGTTTCCCACATCTTATTAGAAACTTCCCTGCCCCAACCTCCAAAAGAAAAACTTAGGAATGGCACATAGTTTTTCTCAATTTGTCTCCTGGATTGGAAGGTTTTGTGCTTCGTTTGGTTTAAGTATTGATTTACTGTGGTTCATTTTTCTGTGAGTCAAGATTCTAAGTCATGAATCTCTTTTCTTTGCCTAACCTGAGGATTTGGATTTAAAATTTTACATGCTTAGGCATAGCATGAATTATATGCTCAGGCATAGTACTGGATGCCAAATAGAGCAGGTAGGCCCTTACTCTGAACTGATTAATTTATTGCACTGTAGGTACTGCTGTTGAGTGTTCAAGTTCACCTTCCAGGTATGAGCAGTTTGCTGATTGCCAGCAACAGAAGTAAGGATTTCTTGCTTTGGCTAGGTCTAGGTTAATGTTGCATTTTTTTTATCCTTTTGAAACATGTTAGAACCAAGACGACTATCTACTTACTTTGAAACAGAATATATTTTAGAATTAGAAAGTCAGATTTGTAGCTGCTCGGAAGTGAGAGAATGAAGATTATTCCAGCAATATGCATGTACTGCTTATGTGTGTCACTGCATGATCTTTATAAGGACCTGTGTTTTTTATTGACTTGATTTTTTTACTTAGTTTGCAATATTGCTAGCTGTACAAAATGGGTAGATACTCAGGCTTTTTGTTAGTCCACATAATTTGGGAGTTTACTTCAAATCTCTTCTTATTCAGGACAGTGTTATTTTTCTTATGAATTTTAATTGTAGTTTTATGAGAGTTTCTCAAGTGTGAACTCTGGTGGTTTTTTACACTGTTAAAGTGAGGAGACCTGCTGATAGGTAGAGGCATAAAGTCTTTCAGCAATGTGATTACTACTTGCTAATTTTCTGCACCCAGTTCAAGATGTCTATATCCATTTCCATTCTGTCAGAGTATATAGCAATTTATGGTGGTCTGTTTTCTGTACATGATTCTTCTTGATTTTATTTGCACATAAATGTTCAAAGAGTATGGTACATACAGCGTGTGACATCTACTTAAGACAAAGGTTATGGTTTGGGACTTTCTATTATGTGGAAGAGAGAGGAATAGAGCTTAGTTCTCTGGGTTATAATTAAATTGCCTAAATCACGGGACTATCTTTTCTTTTTCTGTAGTGTGATTCCTCCTCCCCACCTACCAGCTTCTGCAACAAACGGTGTAAGCAACGTCAGTGACAAGTTATGCAGCTTTCTCCTGCATTCTTTGTGTAATTACACAAGAGAGCAGTCAGTGTCCTAGTGTGAACAAGTGTAACTTCTTGACCCCCACAAAAAATCACATGCAGGGACAATGCTTTATTAATGCTGTTTGGCATGAGCAGAGTATTGTGTAAATAGAGCAGAGGAATGAAGGATTAATTTATTTCTCTCTGAACAACATATCTGATTAGTTTGAAGAGTGATGCATAAAAAGTGAGTGGGTAGAGAGTGAGCCAAAGGAATGAAAAACTGGGGAGGGAATATAGGATGGTGCTGGAACGTTGTCAAAACCCGAGATTTGCTGTCTGCTGCGAAGTGGGCCTGTTGTAACCTGAATAAAAACAGAGTTGGGTTTTGACCTAAATTTCTATGCAAGCAGATAAGTTTGGACTCAAAGTTTATGCTGTCCTTGGTTTAAGGGCTTTGCGTAGATGTGAGTTTGTGTGGTGAGAAGGTGCATCATTACTAAACCGAGGGTATGTTGTCTTCTTTATGGAAGTGGCCTGAGGAGGATGCTTGTTTGCCTGTAATGCATGAGATTTTTGCAAGGCTGGCTCAGAATAAGTGCATATGACCTTGATTTTCAGACTGGCCTGCATTTCAAGGCTGTGATAAGCTTCTATAGCTACTTTATGGAAGCTATATTTTAAATAATAAAGTACTGTGTTTATAAATTTATGGTAAGGGTGCTTGGTGAATGGTAATGTGTTTTGAAGCATGTTATGAGTGTGTTGGACCAAAAAGCTCAGGAAATGTAGGCTGGCAGAGAAAATCTTAAGGAATTAAGCTGCAGAACACAGTACTGCAGTACATAAAGCTGTTGGATATGTGGCAGCAGCCAGTTTTAAGGTAATACTTAACAATGAAATGCTAAAATGAATAGTGATTAAATGTCTTTCTCCTCTCTTTCCCCACTTAAAAAGTTTTGGGGTTAAGCTGCATCTGGTTTGCTTGTATTTTTCTTTGTTTCTGAAGTTGGAGAACCAGAAAATCAGTTTTTTCACCCTAGCTTTTCTATGTACTTCTATCTGTGTGAAATAACTGTGTAGAACAGATTTTATTAACCTACTTTAAAATGAGCTTTATATTATGGTAGTAACACTAAGAATGCTTTAAACTCCTTCTGAGGAAAGATAAATGGCTCTGTCAGCTTCAGATCTCAGAGGAGTGAGAAAAGCCCACAGGTGGTTTGCCTTTTTGGAGATAGCTGTGTTCAGGCAGTACAGTGCCACAGTTAGAGTGGATCTAGGTTTGACTTCTAGTTGTAAGTCTAAGTGCTTCCATAGTAAAGGTAATTAAAAGTTTCAGGTGAATGAGAGCTTCAAGTACAGTCTGTGTGGCATAATGAACACTGATATTGATGGACTGCAGAGTTACTGATTAGAAGTAACTTTTTCCTGTTTCAGTCTCCTAAAGGGGGGAAAAACCAACCAAAAAACCCAACCCTACTCTCCCCTAAATGCCCTGAACCTTCCCCCCCCCCTCCCTCCCCCCCCCCCCCCCCCCCAAAAAAAAATAATTTGCTGGGAAGGTTTATTTGTATTTTTAGGTATGCCCACATGTTGGTATCATAAAATTCCTAAGATGCTTTTGAAATCCATCATCTTTAAGCCAAAGCCTCTTCTGTGTGATAAAACCCTTTCTTTATCTTCCTCCCTTTTCAGTTTTTCGTAACAGTGTTCATGCAGCAAAGGTATTTTTATTCATTCTTCATTGGTATTTTCAGTACAAGAGCTACAGGTTCTTCATCCAAAATGTAAATAAACATTGACATTTGCACTGTCTTGCTTCAAGAAATGTTAAAAGTTTAACTAAATTTAAATGGCAACTTGACAAATGAACAGAAAAGAAAGGTTGTTAAGTGTAAAGGCACCATTTCTGGCTCAGAAAGCATCTGAATTGTCAGTTTGCTGGAGACTGGAAGAGTCTTTTTGGGAAATACTGCTATTTACTTATCTGTTCTTGCACTGTTCCCAGGATGTTCACTTTTGACTCCTGCGGGAGAAGTGTTCTGCCCTAGAGAATCCTTTGTTCTGATCCAGCATGGCTGTTCTTTTTTTCTTACACACTATATATATATATTACTGTCTTCCCTATTATAACTCATTGTCCTTTTATAATAAACTGTTGTAACTACTTCGCATGTGAGCTTTGGTTTTGGTAATTGCAAAACATTAGGTTGCTAAGTCAAAGGCACTGGAAAGGCCATGTAGCCTCTGCTGCCTTCCATTTGCAGCTTCTGTGTAGGAGATTAACTTTCCCCGATTTGAATTTTTTCGAAAGTTTGTGCTCACTGTTACTGTTTAAGTTACAGTTTGATATATACTTTGCAGTAACTTACAGGACTTAATTATTTGACAGATCCTTGGATTGTTACGATCATGGCTAATCTGTTTTAAAATATGCTGGGGATAGATGTCGTGATGGCATATTACAAGCTCGGTCCTTGGACTGAAGAGTTTTAATTTGTGAAAACAAAGTCAGCATGTTCTCTATCTGTAGGTCAAAGGCTGTGTCAGGGCTATGCAATAGATGTATGGAGCTTTTTTAGAGAAGTCAACTCTTGTCAACAGTGGAACTATTGATACTGGGAAGTCGTGTAGTAACTTCTAGGGAATATGTGGATACTAGGCTTTTGTCCTCAAACACCCCCAAAATCTTGTTATTAAGCATGTGTGGAGGAGTTGGAGTTGGTTTCCTTTGGACATGCTACTGTGGGTGATTTCTTGCTGTTGTGCTTTACCCAGTTTCCTAGGAGGTCATTTTTGCAGGGGGAGGCTTCAATTTGGATACTGTTGTTAAATCCTGTTGCTGTTAACTCAGACTGTACGGTTAAAATGACTGCAGTTCTGTTTTCTCAGTCTTTCAGCTTCTTTGTTCTGTCTTCCTGTGACCTTTGCAGGTATTTTCCTATTAGGTGGAAAATAACTGGTAATTAACTGTAATGTATAGACTGCTCTGTCTTTGAGGAGCAGTTTGAGGTACTCAGTGTGTTAGGTTTTGGGGTTGACTTCAGCACTTCATAAGTAGCTGAAGGATTTATCAGGACAGCTTTTTGGAATAAGGATTGACAATAGCGAATCCTTGGTTTTTTACGAATCTCTGTGTTACATTGTTTCAGCCCTTCTGTGGTTTTGGAGCTAGGCTTTTTAGACAGGCTTTCTAGGATTCTATTTAATTTTAAATGTTTGCATGGAGGTAAAGTGGGATGTTTATACAGAGGTAGAGGAGGTAAGGAAAGGTACTCTAATTTCCAAAGGCTGAGCTTACAAAATCTGGTTTTGGATCTTTGCTCTAGTATCAGTCGCATCCAAGATGACTGGTTGTCTTTGTCAGTTACTGAGTGGCGATGTCAATGTTCACCTTTCTGTCTGAACTGTTGTCTCGCCATTAGTGTCAACAGCCTCTAAACAGGAAGAACATAGTTCCATCAGTGGCCTTCCAGAACAGGGAAACCGATGCCATATGACAAGTTTCATTGACCAGCTTCATGTTTGAGTAAGGTGCCCTTTTAGTCAACTGCCATCTTTGTTCGCCTGAGAGACAAAAAATTACTGATGCGGTAAATACATTTAAATGCTGGGGCTTGTGTTATGAGTGTTGTACAAGGCTTTGATGTCAACTTTTACATAGTGGCATCTTGTCTGTTTTTGAGGTAGGAAATGGATATATGTATCTTGGCTATATTTTTAAATATTGCTTAAATTCTTTTCATGCTTCCTTTCTTGGGTGTGGCAGGGGGGCATGTACCAAACACTGATGAACAAAGCTAGCAAGGCATCTAATACAAAATACTGCATGCTAGAATAATTTGACCTGGCTGTTGCTTTTGTGGCGATACACCTGCCTGCATTGGTGGAGCACTGTTTAATGTTGTGTGTGGCTAAAAGTAATCATTTGTGTGGATGCAGCTATATGATCAAAACCTCTTTTACTTGTAAACTCTTTAAATTGAGGACTTTGAATTTGTCTATATACATCTGTTAATCGGGGGGTAAATTTCCATGTATGTGTATGCACCTGACAATTATAAGAGAGACGATACATTTGGAAGCATCCCTTCAGTGTACTGAATTTGAGATGTAGAGGGAGAAATTCTGTGAGAGAATTTTTATGAGAAGACGCCATAAAGATAACAAAATGACTCTATACTACATGAGAACAGTCTCAGAACAATTTTGATCTCGGGTTTCCTAACCTATCATTAAAATTATCTCCCTTTCTCTGTAGTTGTTTTTATGGTGGTCTTCAGCTTCCGTATTCCAATTCTGTTGGTACAGAGAAGCTTGACTGTGAATGTAGCAACTTCATTTTGACAAAATTGCTAACTCATTTGAACTGATGTGTTTGGCTTGTATGCCTAATTGAGTCTTGAGCCATGATCAGTACAAGGTGATGATGGCTTTCACAAGTTAGTTGTTATAAGTAAAATTTGTTTGCTTGTTTTAAGCTTTAGTGTATTACCTGAAACCAAACTCCTAGATATGTTCAGGATGTATAGGTCCAAATCAGATAAATGTAGTTTACTTTTGAAGAGGTGTATTGAATAGACAGTCTTTTTCAGTGAAATTGCTTTCGTAAGCCAGTAAATACTTTGTTTATTGGAAGTATTTGTGCATGGAATTGTTTCCTCTTAGTGGACAAGAACAGATCTGAGAGTAGTAAATGTTTAGGCTGCCCAAGCATGAGGTTGTTCCATGTGTTGATTCTACATTAGTATAGAACTAAGAGCCTTCTACGGTGTAACTCCGTAGAAAGTGAGGCTTGAAACAGGAAAATTTTGGGAATGCTTGTACTCTCTATTCTATTTTTAGTTGCACTGTTAGGCAGCTTCTTAAGAGACATACATTTGGATTTTTCTTGTCAGATGATAGAATGGGTGCAAGAAGAATCTCCTCTCAAACGATGAGATTGCTGTAGATCCTAAAACTCATTCTTTTTCTTCTTTTCCTCAGTTAGTATTAATGCAACATAGATTTCTAAATGCCTCTATTAGCAATATTTATTCAGCCATTTGTCTTAATGGTGGGAATTTCCACAAAAAGCCACTACTTTCTTTTTTCTTTTTATCAATAGCTTAGCTAATTGAGAGGGATTTTTTTTCTTTTTTTCTTTTTTTTTTATTTTTTACCATGTTTGATCTTTTTAGTAAGAGGAAACATGTGAGAGACATTGTTCTAAAACTATTGTTTGGGACTCTTTTCCTTAGCTGTCTGTCTTTCAGTGTCTAAAATTTTGGGTTTCACTGTTGTGCTGTGTCTACTGATGATACTTGTTTGTTTTTTTCATTCTGTGCTCAAGGCATGGTGAGATTTTTCTATTGCAGTAATTTACGTTTTAAAAGTGTAAATGGATGGAAAGGAGGAAGTCAGTTACAGGTTATGAAAGTTTTTAGTGATGTTATATTTTAAAGAAAAAGACTGAGAAACTATTCAGAAATTCTGCATATTTAATTGAAGTTTATTCTTTCTGAATGCTTGTAAAAAGCAGGGTATAGTTAGGTAACTATTAATTTTGGTATTAAACTCTTAATGTTGTACACTAAACAGCTTTCTGAATGAAAAATACCATAAAATTACAGTGTGATTTGTGCAGAGAAAATTGCACCCAGAAAATGTTATTAGTTCACTGAGAATTTGGAAGCATGCTTTGGATATCCATGCTTTTGATAAAGAACTGAATGTTTTGTATTCTGAATCTCAGATAAGTGCATCTTCCTTGAAAGTAAGCGGAAAGAGGATTATACAATGGCTGAGGAATACTTTTATGATACGCTAACTTTAGGCAACTTTTTAATGTTTTTGTCCTCATCTGTTTGTGACATCTGAAGTGTTTGAGATGGAAGGTTTTACAGCTTTATTCTTCGCTCCCCCCCATTATGACCCACTGAAGTTGCATTGCAGAATTTATGGCAGTTGTTCCTTTTAATGATAGTTAATATATTGCTAATTCTTCCAACTCTTAGCATTTTTTTTTCCCCAGGAAAAAAAACAATTTCCTTATGGTAGTGTGTCTCTGAATTGAATAATTACGGTATTGGAAATGGAAAATGAGAAATATGGAATACGTATGTTTGAAGAATAAAAGAAAAGAACAATCTTTTGATTGTTTTTTGATAATTGACAAATTCTCAGTGAAACAGCTGGATCTTAGTTTTACATCTGGTTAGTACAGATGAATGCTTTCATTCTAGTCTTTTTGCTTTTCATTAAATGTTATGCTGATTAGTCTTCTGAAAAGAAAAATCAGTCGTTGTTGTACATGATAATTATAAAGTGGCTATCCTAGTTCAGCTGATTTTACTTTATTGTCAATAGATGAAACTGAGAGATAGCTCCCTTTGGTTCAAATTTTAAGGCTGCTTAAAAATTCCTTTTTTTTTTTTTCTTGTTTAGATAAAAGTCCCAGACTATAAATCTAAATACTGTAATATACTTTGTCCTTTGGGGTTAGTTAGCTGCTCTTTGAAAATACAGATAGGGCTTGACAAAGTGCAGTAAAATTGAGTAATTTATTTTCTGCATACTGCCTCTGTTTTATTTCAGTTTCCCACCAACTGCAGGAAATAATCTTGTGTATTGTATCAGTTATTTATATATGATGTGTATATATATAGCTGAAAGCAAAAACTTGCAAGCTTCAGAGAAAGGTAAAAAGTTGTATAGGAAAATTTGAGGCTTCTCATACCTGGAAGTAGTTTTTCCTGATGTGAAACCATCTTATATGAGTGTTTTACGGAGTTAGTGTGTTTGCTTTTTTTTTTTCCTTTGGTTGTGGCTTTGGTTTTTTTGGTTTGTTTATCTCTCCCCCCCTCCCCCCAGCTTTGATAGCCCAGGCTTGTGGGAGGGCTGCATGGTTTGAATTTGTGCATTTTAATCAAATTTACAGTGTATCTCCACTGCTGCCACTTGTTCAGCTAGCTCTGTGGGGTTAAAAGTAAAAATGAAAGCTGTTTAATACTGGTCTATGTGAGGTGAGTAGGCTTTAGATGGCTTTTGAAAGATTGCAAGTGGCAATACAGGAAAACCTTCACAGTGCTGTTTCTGAAATGGAGAGCTGTATGAAGAAGGCTGACATCAAATATGCCAGCTGTTTAGTTTGACTGGCTTTTTAGGCTTGAAGTTCTCTGGGTACTTGAGAAAATTGCCTGTATGAACTTGTCTGGTAGATTTCTGTTCTCTGGTCTTTAGAGAAATTAACTTAAAGAAATGATGTGTAGCAATGGTGTCTCTTTTCAAAATAAATTCATGTATTCGCACAGTAAATTTAGCAGTAAAAATAATTCTTGATGTGACAGAAATAGTGTATCACAGAATAGCTGAGATTGGAAGGGACCTCTGGAGCACATCTAGTCCACCTCCTGCTCAAAGCGGAGTCAGCTAGAGTAGGTTGCTCAGGACCACATCCAGCCTAGTTTTGAATATCTCTAAGGATCCACAACCTGCCTGGGCAACCTATTCCATTGCTGGACTACCCTTACAGTAAGAAAGGTTAGGGTTTTTTCTTTGTCCATGTCCCCCGTCCCCCATCCCCCCCCCCCCCCCCCCCCAAGTTTAAATGGAATTTCTTGTATCTCGGTTTGTGCCCATTGCATCATGTCCTTCCACTGGGCACTACTGAGAAGAGTTTGGCTCTGTCGTCTTTATTCCTTTCCATCAGGTATTCACACATGATAAGATTTCCACCCGTGCCAGCCTTCTGTTCTCCAAGCTAAACAATCCCCACTCTTTCAGCCTTCCCTCATATGTCTGATGCTCCAGTCTTTAACTGTCTTTGTAGCCCTTCACTGCTCTTGCTCCAGTATGATCATGTGTTGTACGGGGGAGCCCAGAACTGGATGCAGCACGGCAGATGTGGTCTCACCAGTGCTGAGTAGAGGGGTAGGATCTCCTCCCTTGACCTCCTGGCAATGCTCTTCCTAATGCTGCCCAGGATACTGTTGGTGTTCTTTGCCACAGCGGGACATTGCTGGCTTGTGTTCACCTGGATGCTAATGACTTCTCTTTCAAGCCACTCACCAGCCAGTCAGTCCACAGCCTGTACTGGTGTATGGTGTGACTCCTCTACAGGTGAAGGACTTGGCATCTGCCTTTGTTGAATTTCATGTGGTTTCTGTTGACCCATTTCTCCAGACTGCCAAGGTTACCCTGAATGGCAGCACAACTAGTGTATCGACCACTCCTGCCAGTTCTGTGTCATTGCCAAACTTGTTGAGGGTGTGTTTTGCTCCATTGTCCAGGTTATGAGTGAAAATGGTGAACAGTATTGACCCCTGTGTAGTGACTGGCTTCCAGCTGGGCTTCGTGCTGCTGATTTTCTAGCCTCATCCCTGTACCCTTGGACAATGTCTCTATGTTCCTCCTGGGTCACTTAACTCTGCCTCTACCTCTTGTATGCTTTCTTTTTACATTTGTGTTTAGTCAGGAGTTCCTTTTTCACCCATGCAAGTCTTCCTACCACCTTTTCTTCTGTTCCTGCATGTCAGATGGATCATTCTTGAACTTGGAGCTGGTAATCCTTGAAAATCAACCAGCTCCCCTTGATGACTCTTGTCTCTAGGACTGTTTCCCCTGGAATTCTTCCAGGCAGATCAGTGATCTGTCCACTCTTCCTTGAGCCCTTCACCAGTAGGATTGAGGAGAAAACCACTTATGCTCCTATGGCATATGATGGTGTGTAGTCATGCTTGATATGCTCCAGGTCTCCCCAGGCTATTTTGGTGGTGCCTGATGTGGAAGAGTAACATAGGCTAACAGTCCATGTGCTGAACAAGCCTCAGCAGTCTCTCCAAAACATACTAGATTGGAGTCCCTGGCAAGCACCAAGCTGTCCTAGACAGCGGGTCAGATCAGTAAATTGGGACTTCTGTCCATCGCAGGGAGGGAGTCTGCCACTACTACCACTTGCAGCTTCCTAGTGGTGGTGTCATAAAATGAATGGTTTGGTACCCTATTTCCATATTAAAGAGATTTATTTGTGTAAGTAGTACAAAAGTTTGAGCAAAAAGTTGATCCACCTTCTTGTAGAAGATAAAACTTGTTTTGTTCCTTTAATGTGGTAGGTTATGCACCTAACCTGAGATACTCAAACTTCTCAATTGCTTCTGATGAATACATATGAAGTAGTTGGTGTTTCTGTTATGATCTTCTGAAACTAATTTCTGTCTGAAGTTGACATTTCTGAGTGAAAGGAACACCAGATAATCACCACATATATTAACAATGAACAAACCTGCAGGAGCGGTGTGAGGAACAATGTCATGCCTCTCTTTTCTCCCTCTATTTTTATCTTTTGTTTTTTATCAGTTGAAGGAAATCTCAGAGTCTTGTTTAGAATGTGAAAATGTGGTGGTGTGCAGTGATGGGGCAGAGGAAGAAATCACAAAGACAGTTGCTCGAATGGCAGTGGCCTGAAAGTCGTCTTCTCTGATTTCAAGTGTTCTTAATTTTGTACTATAACATGCATTGACTGTGCTATAAAATTTGTGTTTGAAGTTCTGACTTGGATGCAAATAATTTGAGAACTTACCAGCTGAATGGGGTCAGATCATAGGGCTATGTAGTTGTGTTTTGTCTTTGACAGTGGTTATTGGAAGATGTCTAAGAAAAAGTGTAAGAATACAGTAACCTGTAATACTTCTGTGGCATACTTCTGCAGCTTCTGCTAAATTTTACTACTCAAGGATTTCCAGAGCCAGAAGTTATCTTGATGGATTTTTTTTTTTTTTCCCCTTCCATTAGTTCTCCAGTCCTTAATGATTTTGTAGGCCTTGCTGTCTGCAACATCCTATTACAGTGTGTGTCCAGGTTTATCTGCATGCACATGAACAAGGTTCAGAACGTTCTTTTGATCTCCAAGTGTGGTAGCAGACAGCAGTAATGACCAACAATCACAAGCCGGTTCATCATGTGGTATTTTATTTTCACCAGAAATCTCTGAACGTCTTTAGGTGATGGTATTTTGGGCTCAGTCTTGATAGGGAATGAGGATTGGACTGATTAACTGGAAATTGATTTGGTGAAATGAAAAGTATACAAAATGAGGTGTTGAAAGATGATTGTCTATTATAAAGAGCAGGCATAGAGAAATTGGAGATCTGCAAGTAAAATCAGTTGCCCGAATGAACTTGAGAACTTCAATATGGAGATGGCTTGTAATTCTTGTAAGTTAAAGAGAAAAATAAGGTTTTTTTAACCTTTTTCTACAATAACTGGATGAATAACCCTTCGTAAAAGGAGGTTAGAAATAAGAACTGTAATGAGATGCAGAAAAAGACTCGGTTAAAGCTGTATCTTAGGTCAGAATGGTTATGGATAAAGTTTGATCTAACTAGTTTGAATTTCAGTAACATTTTCTGTTGAGCTATAGGGGTAGTTAGTGCAGATGAGAATTAGAGATTCATAAAAATAAATACATTGTAAGACATGTATAGTCCTGGCTATGAGGAGAGTACTGGAGAGGTGATGTCAGAGTGGATGATACTGCTGGTTTCTCTAGGATTGTTCTTGATAGTTGGTGACTGAAAAGTGACCTTAGCATAAAAAAGGGCAATGCATACTGATGGTGCAAAATTTAAAGGCACCCGTTATACTTGAGAGGCCTTTACTGAAGAACTACGCAACCTTGAGGATTTGAATTACTGAACAAAATAGCACGAAGTGCAAGGTGTCGTAAGTGTGAATTATTACAAAGACCCTTTGCAATAGGCTGGGAGCTCATTAGTTGAAATGCAGAAGATTAGGAAGAGGTGAGTGGGTTTAGTTGGTTACAGCTGAGTTGGAGCCAGGAGGCCAAATTGAATAAATAGGATCTGAGAATGTATTGGACTATCTTTATTCTGTAGAAGTGGGCAACAGTAATGTTAGATACTGACAAGACTTTTTAAATTAAGTGAAGTATGTTTTGCTGGCTGATTAAGGTCAAAAGTAATGAATCCAATGTGGAACAAGTACAGAGAAGTTGCTCAAGTTACTGGGTGAGTGGTGGCTCTGCTTATCGTGAAAAGTAAAGAACTTTGTTCTGCATGGCTAAACAAGCCGGAGACTGAGACTGGATGGTTGCGATTGGTGTTTAGAAGTGTGAAAAACTATTCAAAACAAAACCCAAACTAATTCAAGTGGTTATGGAAATGGAAAATTCTGTAATCATTAGATCTAAATGTTCCAGAATTTGTTTTTGATTTGCCACAATATGCGTTCTGTGACACAGTTTGAAGGAAATGTTTTAGTAGTAGAGATCTAGCTCCTTATTAAACAAAGTGATTAGCTTTATCCTTTTGCAGCCGATGCTGCTGTTGTATTCTGTGGTTTCTAGCAATATTCAGTGTGCTCAGCTACATGAAGGCTCTTTTATCGGTTCCCTTATGTTAATGTTAGTAGGAAAAAGCTATATGCTTAGTGAAAACTTGCAAAGAGTAGATTCAGCAAAAGTGTAGTGACAGAATCTGTGGAAGATATTTTCTCTATTCAGTCATACAGAGAGAATATTTATGAAGCTATTTGTTTATTTTGGCTCTGTTGGAAGTATTTACAAAAACCGACAAAACTAAATTTGGCGAGAATCCTTTTCAGGTGTGATCCTGGAAAAATGAATAGGAATTGGCCACTCATGTACTTTCAAATTCAAGCAGTTCATTATGTATCTGGAGGCCTGATCTTACCGTTTTGAAATAGAGCAGAACATTAAAGAGAGGCCAACTGGTAGTTTTCCAAAAACATGGGTTGCCCGTAGTTTAAGGCTCTCACGTCAAACATCTGGTCTCCTGAGAAGAAAATTCAGACCTTCTTACAGAGCAAAAGATTTTTTTTTTTTAAACAACTACTACCTCTTATTGCTCAGAGCAAAATTCAGGAATGGCAACTTCTAAATTTTAAAACTAAGAAAAGAACTTACAAAAGTTCTGACTTGGGAAGGAAGAGGTGTTTTTTTGTTTTTTTTTTTTTTTTTAATTAGAATTAGTAATTTGTCAAGGAACTTGGAGAAGGAACTATTATTAATTTTAATTATATTAATTCCAGCTATTACTGAACAATTAACATTTCAAAAGGGCTGCAAAATTTTAATTGTAAAAAAATCAAATGGGAACAAATCTTCCTTGCTTCTCAGAACTTCCAGGAGCAGTTATCTTCCCTGCTTTTCTGGAATTATTAACACAAAATGACTCGGAAAATGTTCTTTTGCAGTTGTTTTATAAAACTGTCAGCCTAATACCAGAATCCCAAGAGCCTGACACTGTAAAAATGAAGCTGTGAGAGTTCTGCAAGCCTCTGAAGACTGTGGTGTCATGAAGTAATGGACTTTAATATATGATCGTAATAGATGTTTGGGGGGTTGAGGGGAAAAGGGACAATAGGGGGTGAATACATATAGCCAGCAGATCTCAAAGAGCTGCTGGCAGGTAGGCCTTGTATTTTTCTCCATAGGAACAACTGCAGTACACTGCAACAGAGTACTGCTGGCTTTTTAGTCTGTGGAGGTGAAACACTGGAATTTCCTAGGCAGCTGTGACTGGAATTGGTTTGTGACTTACCCAAATGCCTTTGTAATGATGTAATGCTTAGACTCCTGTGGCTAGTGAATGGAACTAGAAGACTTGTGTGGATGGATTAGGCATGCACAGCTCTCTACAGCACATCATCTCGAATTCTAACACAGTATGTATGAAAGCACAGACTGATAATTGTCTTCCACAAGGGAAAATATTTGATGCAAGTGTTAAGGTTATTTTTATTCATGGAGAATTCTCAGAGAAGACTGTTTCTAATATTGACAAAAGAGCATTCTGTGGGGCACAAGGAGAACCACTACAGCATGATTTGGTTCCTAGTTTTGTGATCTCTCATAAATGATGTCCCAGGAAGCATGTGTAAGGGCTAGTGTGTAGCTAAAGGATAACTACAGTTGCTGGAAGACATGAAGTGCCCTGTTCTGGTTTCCAAGTGGGAGATATGTATTAGCATATTTTGTATACAGTATTTAATAGTGTGTAATAGTATGTAATTCTCATTACATTGAAATTAACGGAGGAACAAGCTTCTTTTAGTGGGAGGGAGTTGGATCTCTTGCTCTGTTCCTTTTAATAGCAAAAGGGTGATAAAACACCATGTCCCTTCTGTTTATTTCCTGAAACTGACTTTGGATAGAAACATGGATCAATAAGATGTAAATCAGGGGGAAATTCTTGGTGCTGGTGAAGTCTTGCAGTATACTTAGAAGAGTATTTTTTTTTTCTTCGGACTGATCTCACCAGTGATCTATTCCTAGGATGATCATCCGAAAACTGTTATGTCTTGTAGATTGCTTTAAAGTATTAGAAGTAGTAGTGTACTCACAGTTTGCGCCACATGATGACAGAATCCAGACTGCTCCACAAACACACTGCTGAAGAATTGAGTGGGACCAGGTACCTGGTCATCAAAACACCTAAGTCAGCTGTGAAATTCAGATACCTCCAGACAAACTAAAATATCTTCTAGACTGTCTTCCTCTTGGGGCTACATGGGTTAATTACATAACTTTTGAGATGTGAGAGGAGAAATAGACAGAGGTATAGGTGGGAGATGCTCTACAAACTAAATCTGATTGTTAAAGAGAAAATGTTGGCTAAATGCATGTCAGTGGTAACTTAGAAATTATTCCCCTCTTTATGCTTCTACAAAGTTTGGCTAAGTATAAACTGTGTGGTTTTGTGCTTATTTAGGCATTACTGAGTTTTTCTTGTATGAGCTTTTTTCTATATCAACAATGTATTTTCACTTAGCATGAACCTCATCCTCTTAAGAACAGTAACAAGTCTTTTGAAGTGTTTGTTTTATTTCTTAAGGAAGATATTCTAAGTAATCCTATCCTATTTTTCTTCATTTCATGACTATTCCCTCTACCTATGACTTTTCCAGTTTAACTATAATTTATGTATATTTTTGTTAGCTATAAAGGCTCCTTGCTGTTAGATTAAGAAGGTACACAATGGAATTTATCATCTGTGCGCTGAAAGCGAGAAGTGTAAGAGCAGCAGTAGCTAGCTGAAACTTGACAGTGGTGGAAAACCAAATATGGCAAAGTGGTCCATCTAGGTCTTACATTTGCATATGTAGGTGAGCACTTGTAGTTTTCATACGACTGTTCAAATCAGGATGACTGGGAATGGGATGTATTTAGGAGTGAATGAGTTTACCGAACTGAGAGGAGAAAAACAAATCCTGCTCCAGAAAACCTTAGTGTCAGGGATAAGGAGGAAGCATGGCAGTTCATGCAGGTGATCCATAGTAGGAGAAAATTGAAGAGGATTTCTTGTCACATCAAAAAAAAAAAAGGAAATAGTAGTTTGTGCACTGCAGAGTGGGAACAAAATACTTAAAAGGATGAGATATGTGAAAAATTCAAGAGAGTAGGACCGTGGGTTCTGGGAAGGAACCAATTTCAAGAGAAAAGGCTAGACGAAAGGTTTACTTTTATTGGTAGTGGTATGTGATCTATTTTGGTTTTAACAGAAATCAAATCTTTGTGAGGATCTTTCATTCTTGGTACCTGGCTGCAGTTTATTGACAAACAAAAAGAAATTGAAGTAGCAGCACTTTCTGATGCCAGATAGGACAAAACCGTGTCACGGGGACAGTGTTAAATTTGTGCTTTATATACAGGGAAGCATAAACGTTGCAGTGTGTGCATGTAAGGGATGTAGGAAGAACATGTTAATTATGGAGATAGAAAAAGAATAGCTAGATAAATAGGAATGTGTGGAATTTGAAGTGTTTGTTGCCTTTAAAAATATTGCATTTCATTTTAATGTTACAAGTACTGAGTAACTTTTCTCTTATTTTTAACAGACTCTGAAGGCAGATCCAGAAGAACTGTTTACAAAACTGGAGAAAATTGGTAAGGGTTCTTTTGGGGAAGTTTTTAAAGGAATTGACAATCGGACTCAGAAAGTGGTTGCTATAAAAATTATTGACCTAGAAGAAGCAGAAGATGAAATAGAAGACATCCAACAAGAAATCACAGTGCTGAGTCAGTGTGACAGTCCATATGTAACTAAATACTATGGATCCTATTTAAAGGTAAGATGCTCAGAGATGATGGTGATTTGATTTTATAAGTAATTCTTTTCTAAGTTATCCAATTGTGCCTGTTTTTCTTGGCAATCAGACCTTAGTTGAAGAAAAATATTTTTTTGTCCTTTCAATTCTAAAGAAAGAATGAGTTACTGCATTTTGTGAAGTATGTGACAGAACTTAATAGAAATAAAAAAAGCACGTGTCTTGCTATTTCTGTACAAAAATAAATTAAATTAATTTAAATAACGTCAATTTGTTAAGCCTGAGTAATACGTTTAGATTCTCTTAATATTAGGAGAATGTAACTCTAACTGTTGTTTAAATTCAGAAAATATAACCTAAGTCTGCATTTGAAGTGTCAAAACATTAAAAACAATGTAATATCAGCTGTTTTGTGAAGCTTGAAAGTTTTTGTCAGGGTTTGATTAGTGGCAAAGCTTAGGTATCTTTTCAAAGGAGACTGAACCTAGCCTTGATCTGAGTGATTTAAAAATTAAAATCTAAAAGTTAATTTATTTACACATGAGCAAACAGCACATTAGCTGTAAGTGAAGCTAATGGATGGGGTTTCCATTAACTGCCTTCTGAATCTGTTTCCCTTCCCTCCTCCTGCCATATTAATTAACTTCAGGGTTCAGTTCTAAGTGTGTCAGATAGAGGTGTTTTTGTTTATATTTTTAATTGGATGGATATAGTGATCTGTTACCTCTAGAAGGTAGTGAAAATATCTGGAAGCTTTTGGTACTACTTTATTTCTTTGGTCAGACTTTGTCCCCATCTGGATAGCTCTTTCTTTTATAACAGTGAGATGGCAATCTAGATAAAGAGCTGGTTCTCTTGACAGGGTTTGAAGTTACAAAAAGGCAGAAAATAAAATTAATTTTCAGTCTGCTTTTGCTTTTGTGGAAGCATTCTGTTTGTCAACAAAGACATGAAGGTTCTGAAAGGGGGGACCCTGTTTTATCTCTGGTTTTCTGAGATTGCCAGTTAGTTTCCAAAGAAAAAAAAATGACTTTTTCTGAATCCAGGAGATGCATTACTATAGGGAGAGACAGTTTTTCCTTTCTTCCTTGTGCTCTGAACTGGTTTGCTTGGACATTTTATCACTGAAGGCTTTGTGAATGGTTTCAGACCCGATAACTTGTCACCAATACTGGATTTAAAAGTTATGTATAGTTTAGATCTCAGAAACATCAGAAGACATATAATTGAGCACAGTAAATTGGATAAATTTTTCATCATGGCTTTTATTACTACTTTTGAAATTTCTCAGTCTAGGTTTGGTAGTGAAGTGAAGTCTGGCAAAAAGGAAAAAGTATTTCTCTCCTGGACTCTCTCTGCTTCAAATCTGTTAATTTTAGAGGAGGAACACTAAGATCTTATAGGATAAGTGAAATAGAATACAAGAAAAATAGCCGGAAGTTTGATGGGAATGCCACTTAATAGTTTTTAAAATGTGTAATAGCACTGTGCCTGAAAAAGAGAATCCAATGCCCAAATTTGAACTGACTGAATGTCAACATTTTGTGAAGATAGTATGGCAACTGTTGCTTCTCGTGATTGAAGGAGAGAGGAGGCTGTAGTGCTCAGTAGCCTGAATGAGTTTGGCTGGATAGAAGTGTCATTAGTGAAATTTGTGCTTATTGTTGTGAGGTGGACCCTCTGAAAATACTGGTACTTTGTGCATCCTTTCTGTCGAGTTCAGTAGCCTGTGAATTTTCCAACTTGTGTCAATTTTCTAAGATGCTTTACCAACAGTGGCTATGTATGACTTGGTTACTTTTGGAGGAAAGTACAGTTCTTTCTACAGCTAGAAAAATGTACAGCTAGTTATGTTTATTCATTACTTCATTGTGAATGTATGTTGTTTTGCAAGACACTTGGTACTATAGAACTTTTGGTCTTCAAAACAAAAAACCTCATTTCTTTATGCTGTTAAAAATTAATATGTGATGGTTATTAGGTGATGCTGAAGTGAGAATCTTTGCAAAGGAAACATTTTGCAGATCTATTAGCTTTCTAAATTGAGAGTTAGGTCGTCTTATTGGATAGTAATAACGTGTTATCAGATATATATATTATTTGCTGCAGATCTTTGTTGTGTTTGCAAGCCAGGACTGCCATATGTAGTTCTAAGGGTTTGATTGTCTTTTAACTCTATTTCTGACAGTGTGATAATCTATCACCAAGGATGTTCAACACGTTAATTTTCCACATCTTGAGTGATTAGGAGACATAATTTCTTCCATGATTGTACAGTTTAGCAGTAATTACAAGAAAGATATTAATGTTTTGTCACAGAATGCTTACTTCAAAGAAGTTCAAGTGGGAAAATGGTAGGATCTTAGGTTATATTGCCAGCCACTGCAGCGATTGTTATTCTCTAAAGCCTGTGCAGTGTGATGCATGCTGGCCATGTGTCTGGTGGATCTTGGATAGTATAGATAACTCTTAAATTGATTTTATATAAATTATTTTGGCAGACAAACAGCAATTCGAATAACAATTTCGATCTCTCTCATTTTTTTCCTTCTGGCTCTAGATCAGTCTTTGTTTCCCTAGGTTTCTTGCATATCCTTTGTGAGCTGAAGAGGTGTCTTCTATTATGTAATAACTTTTTTCCTAAGTACTCCCATGTCAGTTGTTAAGTAGGAATAAGTATCTTCTATGAGAAATCTTTGGTATTTATTTTGTTATAACAAGTTTCAAGGTACTGGAACAGAAAAATTTCTCTCTCATTTGGGACACTGCAGGCCGGATGATTAATATTTCATGTCCCTTTCTAGAACAAGCTTATGTAATTGCAGTATACCTGCTCTGAAATCCTTTAAAATGTTTGACAGATTTTAAGACGCATTCTGTATTGTCAGCAAACATGATTAATCGGCATTGCCATGAAGACTTCTGTATTTTTGAAGATTCTCTAGGTAGCCAGAATGGTTTGTGGGATTTCTTTGTTTGGTTTTGGTTTTGTTTTGGTTTTTGTTTGGTTTTAAACACCTGAATAATCTGTCTTTGAGAAATCCTTGTATTGTTCTTCATTCTCTGTCATTCCACAGCTCCTTCAGTTAAGCTACATGATTATACATGCTAGTGTGTTAAGGGACCTGTTGCTTGAAATCTTAGAAGGCTTATATAACACTGCTGTTACTTGCCTGAGGCCTCTTACTGTCTTCAGATGATGTTTGTGAGAATAGCTTGTCAAGCTTTTGGTGTCTACTGCTTGATATACATGGAAGTACAACTTGAAATGAGTATTATCATTTAATGAGTTAATGACAGTTACTTTGTCCTAGAAATTTACATTTTAAAAAAAATAATTAATTTTTAGCTACTTTTTAGAGTAAGGTGATATAGCCAAAAGCCTTGTTAAATTTACTTAGTCTAGAATTTTTTTGTATATCCTAACTTCATCTTTTCAGAAATGTGTTTGCTTGATGGAAAAAAAAATAATAAAAAGAGCTGTATCCAGAGACAAAGACATATCTGTTTGTGTGAGGTATTACTGCTTTAACACAGTGAGTCTTAAATAAAAAGCAGCTTATTGCTCGCATAGACCAAGTCTTCCATTCCCTCTAGACTTTGTTCTTTACGTTTGTTGTTGGAGGTTTGTGTGTAATTGCTGTGGTCAGAGTTCATTCAAATAGAGCAATAAGCAGTAGTGAAGTGGGTACCAGTTTAGGTTGTCATCCTGAATATAAATTAATTTGCAGAACATCTTTTTTTGTCAGAAACCCTAAGGTCTTTATATGAAACAGAAATGCAAATACTCCTTTCTAAAGCCACATTTTAAAATATGTCGTCATGTTCCCATTCTATTGGGACAAAGGGCTTTTGTCTACTGTAGGAGATAGTAACTAGAATGTTGCTCTTAAAGCGTATCACAGCAACATGGTTTATGTGGGTGCATATATCTGGAGGGACTGCCGTTCTTTATCTGCCATGGTGTGTTTAAAAACCTGTATCAATGTTCCTTAATGAAGTAGGCTTAACAAAGTAGGTAGTTATTTCTGTTATTTCCGTTCTGGGAACTATATCTATCCTTGCTGTCTTCCAAATGAGGGGTTCATCTGTTCCATCTATGATCTGGTTAAATGGTTCATGGATAGAAGAATTATAGTTCTTTTTAGATCCTTATAAAATTCATTGATGAAACTTTCCTGGGTCTGTTTACTTCCTTAGATTTTAGGTAGTGGCATCCACTGCCTCCTTTGTAATGGAATAAGGGTTCTTTGTGTGTTTCTTGTTAGATTTATTTTATTTTTTTATTTTTCTTATAAAATTGTCTGAAGTTATTTGCTGTCTCTTCTGAGTTTTGCCATGCTGTAACTCTGTAAAAGTATTGCTATGCTACTTATTCTAAAAGTTTTTTTTCTGTCAAGAAGCCTGTTGGCTCTGCTTTTTGCATCTTATTCTGCTTTACCAATTTCAGAACCAAATCTAACTAAGCTCTTAAGAAGTTGCTTCTCTTGTCCATTTTAGGCCAAGTTGTTTGGAATCTCTTTAATTTCCAAGATCCAGATGCCTCTCTAATAATGTTTCTTCAGTTTTGTTAATAACTTTAATTACTGGTTTATTATAATTTCATAACACTTTCATATTTCTTTGATCTTGTATTGTTATTCAGAATTATATAAGAGGAAATTAATTTATCTTTATCTTTAAATTGGTGAAGAATAACGTTTCTTGTCTTTTTTTATATATGTATGACATACATATGAAGAATAAAGATTCTTGGCTTATGTGTATGTGTATGTCACGCTCAATGCTGAGGTTAATATGTGTATATGGGCAATGTGTTTATAGATGTATGTATACATTAAAAACTCTTTAAATTCTCTGTCAGACTTCTATACTTATGAATATAATGGTAGAGCAAATGGTCACTAAGTAGTTTCAGCATCCAATGTAACTAGGTACAAGTGATACTGAATTGGTATTGAGCTAGTGTTGTAGTATGTATTTTAAAAAATATTACTGTCTCTAAGCTCATGTTTCTTCATCGTTCAGATGTGTTTTTCTTGCATACTTTTACGTTTTGAGATACCCTCTTTTGAACTGTTTAGAATACTTGACCCAAGGAGAATCAGACTTCTCATTTATTTCCCCCCTTTTTTCACTCAGGCAACTTCCCATATGTAAAAGTATTTTAAGAAATCTTAAAAAAAAAAAAAAAAAAAAAAAAATTATAAGAACTGATGCTGGTAAGGTTCATAAAGGATAGCTGCTGATAATTTTTGTTTTAGTCTTTATACCTGTATGGGTTTTTATTTCATGTCTAGGATATAATATATCTACTGCTGAAAGTCAAGCTGGTGTTTATATAGACTGCAAGAAAACAGAAAATAGTTTCTGGTTAAATTTTACAAATGACACAATATACACTCAAGAAAAAAAGGTGCTGCTTCTATGAAGTTGATTAACTGAGCTCTGTAGAACAATGAGTTCAGGCAAATGAAGTCTAGAAATAAAGATTTATTTTTGAAAAGCAGTGATTCTGAAAGTAATATATAATTTATTTTAGGTAATCAGATGAACATGGGGTTGGTAAGTAATGCTGTGGCTGAGCCAAAACAAATCTTGCGATGGCTAGGGCTTTGGTGTACACGGCATCAGTGAGGCCATTCTTGAAGTAATACAGCCAGCTCACAGCGTGTCTGGAAAGCTGTAATGCATTCAGTAAAGAGCTTCAGGAACAGTTTGAGGTTTGGAAAGCCTGTATGCCAGAGAAAGGCTGAAGTTCAGGCTTGATTTCGTTTATTCAAGAGAAGGTTTGGAAGTGACTCTGTATATGAAAGCTTTTCCATGTTTAAGTGGTGATAGTTCAGTGCTTTCTAATCTGTTACGCCAAAATACAACATGATGTAATTGCTGAGCGGTCAAGCTAAGCAAATTTCATCTGGTAATCACACACACTTTTTTAAAGGGAAGATAGCTTAAAAAGTTCATATGAGGTAGATTTTATGTCACTTGCAGTTGTTTTTTTTGTTTGTTTTTTTTTTTTTTTTTTTAATTTTTAAAAATTTGCCGAGTTTAAAGAATCTAAGCTTGCATGCTTTAGGAAACTCAAGGACATTAATGTGGATATGTTGAATATTCTTGCCACAGCATTCTAGGTAATGCAGCTTTGAATGTGGGTGTTTATACGTGACTTCAGTAAATTCTATGTCAATGTCCTCTTGCTTTACAGGTTTAACTGGTTTATTTTAACATTTACGAGCATCTCTGAACTGATGTGACCTTAAATGTGTACTGTGGGTCAGCCAGAAGTTAATGGACTTGGTGCATTCTGTCGTAGTTAGTATAGCAGGCAGCCTGTGTCAGGTTACTTCGTGATTGTCAGGGTGGGAGGGCAGTGCAGAGATTTCCGCTTAATATTGGGACTGTCGAATCCACTGCAACAGGGGCTGCTACTCAGCACAGGGAGAAGTGAAATGTGTCAGTAGTTTCTTGATGTTCCATCATTTGTGTTGTGTGCCAGCCCTATAGCAGCAGCTAGTGCCCTTTCAGACTTGACTTTTGCAAACCAAAGTCACTGAACTTTGGATGGGGGTTAGGTACACTTAAATGAAAAAGGCTCTAACTGTCTCTCATTTTGCCTGCTACTATTGCAGCCATGTTGTCGTTATTGCATTTAGTAAGGGGTTGAGGTGATGGAGTGCCTTCTCTGTTCTCTTGACCATAGCCAGATGGAATTGTCTTATCCAGTAGGAATTACTGTAGCTGAAATGAGAGGGAGGCAGGGACTGCAAATTCTCTCTTACTGTGACAGTGCTAGGAGCAAAACGAGGCACAGGTTCCTGTGAGGCAGTCCCTGTTCTGCTATGCTTACTTTTTTTCTGAAGCCCCTGGTAACCTGCTGTGTTCTCACCAGGCAGCACTAGCCTCCAGAGCTGAACAGGCATTGCCTTTGTTTGTCTGCAGTAATTGTGGAACTGGCATCTGGCTGGACAGCCCTGAAAGAGGTAGCAAAAGAGTTTCTGTAATGGTCCTGGTAGGCTTTCAGATCTAGTCAGCCTACTGATTTAAAGAACAAGTTGAAAGCTTCCATTGATGCAGCCCCTAACAGCAGTAAATAAGACAAAGGCAAAAGGGTGTGAAAGAACTGATGAACTCTGTCTATCTGTAGCACAAGTGGTTTTGCTGTGAGGCCCTGTTTTCATATTTAAAAAAGTTTGGTCCCTTCTTGTTGCAGAGATGGTTACCTTGCAACTCTGAACCTTTGCTGCCCATAGTCTTTACTACTTGAGTCTTTCCCTGTAGCCATTTGTTGTGCTTTTTAATAAGAAAGTCCCTTGTTTGCGTTGTCTTTATTCAAAGATATTGTTTTGAATGCGAATTTAGAAACTTTTTATTCCACTACTTCCCTTCAGCAGTCCAAGGGATTATTGTCACTTTCTAGAATCTGCATCATATTGTCCTATTTTTCTGCATCTGTGGAAAAACCTACCTAGTAAACAATGTTTACCTCAAGAATTTTCCTGTTTATCGGTGTAATCAGTTCCACACTGTTACTCATTTGTGGCTAAGTAATTCTTACTGTACGAGTGTATCCAGATTGGGAAGCATCACTAGTATATCTCAAAAAACCCCTGAGAGTTCGTAATAACTATATTTTGTATTACCTGACATACAGGTACGTAACTGAGTTGATTCTGATCTTATTTTTAATAAAAATTCAGGAAGCTCAATGCAAAATACCATTTCTTGGGAGTAATATGTTTGTGTTGTGCTTGTTGTGATGGCCTTAAAAGCTGCCTCTGTACTGCTCTGATTGCTGGCTTCTGTATGGTATGAAATACTCTGTTCATAATTTCATGTTTTGGTACCTGCCTTTAGGAAGATCTAACAGGTAGCTGCCGCTGAAAAAGGCAGCAACAGTATCTTGTTCCTCATCCTGCTTTCATGTTCCTGTCATTTTACTTGTATTGGACCTGTTGACTGTAGAATGACTTGGTTCATCTGCGAAACAAGTTTCTCCAATGCCTTCTCCTGCCCCTTCCAAAAGTAACCCGGCTCTTGAAAAGAGCAAATCCCAAACCCTCACACATTAGCCAGTCCAGACCTGTGGCTTCAAAATTGCTAGGTCTGGTGAGAGAAAAAAACCCCAAACAAACAAAACGTGGAGTTGGGTGGCCCTGAAGTTGGGAGGTGGGGGAGAGAGAAGAACCATGAATTTTGGTAATAGCTTGCTTCTAGATGAGCTGTAACATGAAGCCTTGTATTTAGTTTGGCCATACAGGTCAGGATGACATAGCGTTGCTTTCTAATACTATGTAATATTGTTTACGTCAAACGTCCTCCTGTTTCTTGTGTGTTAGCTGCTACAGTTGCTGCGGGCCTGTGAGATATCTGAAAAGGGAGTATTAGTATGGTATCTAGGTGCAAGCTTTTTGCTGCTGCTGCTGAAAGGGGAAGTCCAACTCTGCCTTGCAACTGGCCACTTCCTCACCCTAGCAGCAGGGGTTATTTCAACTTTCAGTGAAGTGGTTCAGCTCGCTAAGCAGGGGACTAACTTCCTTTTTTTTTTTTTTTCCCTCCTTTTCTTTCTTTTCCCTTAAGGATGGGGGAGGATTGTACACTGATGGTTCAGATTGGTCTGAAGTTTTATGGGAGCACACTGTGAAATTATTGTTTATGGAACTTCTTTGATCAGCCAACAGTAGTGCTGAAAGAAGCATGTGTGTGTGTGTATGTATTTGTGCCCAGGTTTAGGTGGAGTAGTTCCATGGGCTGGTTCCCCATCTTGTTGCCCAAAGCGGCTTCCTGGAACAAGGGTTTTCAGCTAGAATGTGACCAATGGCACTATCAGGTGGCTGCCAGTCTATTGACCAGATGTTCTCATGAACCTCTAAAAGACTTGCCATTTTGATTGAATGTACCTCTGTCATAATCTTGTGCTCTTACATAGTTACTATGTTTGTGTCATATTTTTAATGTGAACATTAGGTAGTTTGTATTGCTCAGTTAACTTCCTTTTACATCAATATACTTCAGCATTTATACAGTTCTTTGGGTCAAATGGATTCTTCTAGGTCTTCATATGGTCTGTATGGAGATAGTTGTATAAAAGCAGAAAAGTCACATTCTTTACACATATGATGGAATATTATGGCATGTTACAGAGCATGTTAATAAGCATATTAAAATGGTTGAATGTAGAACTTTCAGAAATTATTTGGAAAAAGTTGGTTAGAGTAAAAAATATTGAACTTCAAAAGGGAAGTTCCATGGTGAATAGGTTTATGGACTGTATTAGTTCAAAACTATTGCAGTTCTTGTATTTAGGAACCAGTGTTTTCAACTGAATTCTTAAGGTTCTTTCCATCTGTTTTTTTCATTATACTACTAAAAGTGTAAGCTGTTGCATAACATTTGGGATAAAAATCATCATTTGGAGTTACTGAGGCTTTCTCCCTCTCTACCTTCTTCAGCAGTTCCTTGAAACATCAATTTGTAAGAAGGAAACAAAAACATAGGGGAGGAAGACAGTATGGAAATGATGGGTGTGAATAGAAGGTATTTTTAGCAGTAATTAGAGGTCAGGGGAAGAGTTGTAAAGAGAAAAAGTGGAAAATAATAAGGGGTTTGCAGAAAAAATTATGTGTGCTTGGCAGAAGTCCGAGTTGAAAAACCTGGGCAGTTCTAGGGCCGATACATACAACTTCCTTAGTAGTAAGAGTTTTGAAGAAGGATTTGCCTGTGAATATTCTGTAAAGGAAGCAGTGGAATTTAATAGCAATGTGAATGCAGAAGGTGAAGGGAAAAGGGGAGTAAAGATTTACAGGCTGCAGAGCAGGGATGTGAAAGATCTTGGAAGTTGTATATACAAGTGGTGAAAAGAAGGATTAAACTGACAGGTGGATTGATATTTCTGCAGGGAAGTAGTAAATTTGAGTTGTACCTTTCATTTTGAATTTAATTGTATATAATGGGTAAACAGGAAGAGATGTCAGCATTAGAGCAGTTGTTTTCTGGACAGTAGAGGTGATGGGGTTCTTGTGCTCATATTTTCTGTTGGAATTTTGTTTCTGGTCTAGAGAGGGGAGTAATTCATAAAATGCCTGAGTGTTATTGGTGTGAACTACACCAGTTAAATAGGTTTAAGATACCTAAGTGCAAGTAGGGTGACATTTTCTTGGAAAAAAAATTATTAATCTCGGTATTCATCAGATGCAAGGTTCATTTGTTAGTTCTGCTTTTGTTCTAATGCAATTTATCTGGACAAATTAATTCTGTAAAGTAATGCTGATTTACTTTTGCTTCCAGTTTCCCATTTTGGGACTTAGTACAGTTTATTAATAACCGTTTGAGTTATCTCTCAGTAATATTCAGTTCCATATGGAGCTTTGATAATGGGTTACATTTCTGTGTTTCTTGCCTTCTTTGTGACTGTCCATAAGAGGTGAATAGATGAAATGTTGGGATTGTCATAGAACCATGTAAGTCACTTGTTAATCTTCATGTGTCTCTTTAAATGGACTTCCTGGGAAAAGATCTGCCACAGATTTCAGTTAGGTCGTGTTCCCCTCCCCCCCCCCATAGGTAATGACTAGATAGGCATGGTTATGAAGTAGTTATTTGGCTGGTGGACAGGGAAGCGGGGGAAGGCTATTGTCAGCCTCACTAGGTAGTAAAATAATTTAACAGTAAAAAGGATAATGGTTGTAAGGGACAAGATTTTTCACTCTCCCAATGCTGTTTTTTGAAGCGAGAAGAGGGAAAATGGGCATAGGCAGGTGGGAAGAGAAAGAGTGTGGAGTTGTGTACGCTTAAGTGTTCTGAAGAAGTGGTTATGCAGTCCTTTAGGAAGTGAAACGTGTACAGTTCTTCTGTTGTATAAGTTTCTTGTGTTTACTAGCTAGGAACTGGTTTTACAGCCAATACAAGAAATATGTGTCTGCTTGCTTCTACTATAATATACTTTGGTAGAAGAATTACAAACCAAGATTGCCCATTAGTTTGGAGCTCTGGGAAACCATGTGCTTAATATGACATGTCTGGGCTTGTGACAGCTGGGCTATAAAGATCCATTTCTATGGTGGAAGGGCATGTGGCCAGGAAATGTGCTAAAGAGGCTGTGAATATGGACACTGTTAGAGATGACTCACACTAAGGAAAACATGGAGCTCGTGGCTCTAGCATGTTGGCATGCAAACACAAAAGTCTGCTAAATGTTCTGCAGAAGGAATCTTTTATCAGTACTGTGACAGAACTTTCATTGTTTTTTTTTCCTAGCAAGTGGTTCTGCAAGCTCTGTAATGACTAGCTTATGGCAAAAAGAATGCATTTATGGATTAATTGTATACTGCTGTGGTAATTGTAAGAGGTAATTGTTGAAGAGTGACTGCTGCATTAGATTGTAGAATACATTGACTAGTACGTGTGTCTAGAAATGAAAATGTGATATTGTTTCTTAATCTGAAGAAGGCTGGAGTTTCGGAGTGTTGGAAAATGATTCCAAAGGCAAATAGCTTTTTTTTTTGGTACATATGTACATGCATAAAATACTGTATACTGAGGTGGTTCTGCTTAGTCTGAAAAATCATGTTGCCTGTGTTTTTCATGGAGTTCATCGTGTCCAAACTGGAATGAACAATTCTTCTCTTTCCTTAGTCTCTGTTCTGCATTGGCTACCCAGCATTTATTTTTTTCTTTGTGGTTGAACATGTTAGATGGCTGACAAACCTTGATTAAAGGACATAAATGCGCCACATGCAAAACCACAATGATTTCTTTGATTGCAGGGACCTTTTGGCCAGCTTGCAGTAAGGACTTGTGTTTAGAAGAGAACATTTGGGCTCATCTGTATCTCCCTCCCCTCAAAGGGATGGCAGCCCGAGGACAGCTAGCATTCATCCTGACGCCAAGAGACTTCAAAGGAGGTAAGCGCCTCAGAAATGCTCCCCAGACAAAATACTTCTCATCAGTCCTACACCTCAGCGTGGTAATATTCTTTAGTACAGCATTACCATCTCCTAAAGGTTTCTGTTCATCACTCCTTCATGAAATTTTTTTGAGAATTCTGTGAGGCCTCATCAGCTGGTTGCAGCCCCCTTAAGATTCATGGAGATGTCCATTGCTGTCAGTAATCCTTGTCCATTTGCTTAAGAATGTTCCCCCAGTGTAAGGGAAGAAGACATTTTATACTTCCTGGGTTTGTACTCAGACTTATGCTCCCCTCCTTCCCTTATTTTGTTTTTCATATTTTGGATGAGGTTCAAAGTTGAGCTTTTCTCAATTCATGGTCCTTAAGGTTAAAGTCAGGGGAAAAAAATCCCAGACAAACCCTGCTCGCTCCACACAGTTTTAAAAGCCTTTTTTAAAAATGGATCTCTGACTGATTCCCTAATATCCAGATGATTTCCACCTGATTCTTTGTGTGTTTAAATTTCTAGTGAGCATTATCCCAGAAAAGTTCTGTAGAAACAAATTACTGTATTTCATTCTGGAGGGAAATATGTCCTTAGGATTTTTTTTTCTTGTTAGAGATGCCACCTAGATGCAGCACAGCTGTTTGTCTTCCAAATGTCTATGGAGTAATT
This sequence comes from Astur gentilis, assembly GCF_929443795.1. Taxonomy (NCBI): domain Eukaryota; kingdom Metazoa; phylum Chordata; class Aves; order Accipitriformes; family Accipitridae; genus Astur; species Astur gentilis. The sequence goes on from NC_064892.1 coordinate 5,202,993, forward strand.
ATTTAGTAGAAAGAGCAATTTAAAATAAAAAGAAGTTTACCTTGACATCAGAAGTTTAAACACAAAAATCCCATGTTAGCTTTTTTTACTTATTTTAATTTTTTTTTATAAAAGCAGACTTTTCAGGGGTGATTTCCACCCCTTCCCCACCTACCTTCAGGTCACTTGTATGAATACTCAGCTATAGATCTTGCTTTTCTTGTTCTTATTCCAGTAAACGTTATATGAAACACACTAAGAATATGACTGGAATCATAAGGAAGAACTTTCTTGGGTTTTGTTTATTTTTTTTTTTTAATGGGAATATTTGGGCATGTAGTAGACCAGTAGTAGATATGGGTTATATGTTCGCTGGACAGATTCCCCCCCCTTTCCCCCAAGGGTGCAGATTTGGAGAGCATAGTTAGCACTCAGACCATTTAAGCTATATCTGTTACTAAGTCCTGTAAAGTTTTGCCTTGTTTTTTCCATTTATGATGAGAGCATATTATTTAGCTATTAGTTTGACTTCTTTAAACCTAAGTAAGAGCTTTCTGACTGTGTAGAGTACTATTAATAACTGCCATCTAGCCGCCTTATTGGGCTCTGCCGTATAAATACAAAGGTTCTGTAGATTGTAACTGAAATATGTTGAGGTGGTAAAGAAGCAGATAGTCCTATGAAATACTATCCCACCTGATTCTATGCTTACGTAGCTTTGGAAGAGATTTACTTATGGATATTATGAACAACTTGCAGATCCTTCAGACTTAAAATGTTTACAGGTCCTGGCTATGTTGATAGATTTAAATTAGCTTGGGTTTTGCTTGACTGTGTTCAAATATTTGGTGGTTGTTGTTGGTTTTTATGGGTTTGGATTTTTTGGTTTTTTTTTTGTTTTGTGTTTGGGTTGGTTGTTTTTTTCCCCCAAATGCTGAGATTTCTTTTACAGTAGTCAGCTTCCTTAGTTTCATTAGAAAACTTTCTTTTGTAATCTTCTACACGTTTTTTGTTGTTCACCTATAGGAATTTGGATTTTTTTCTTAGTATATAGTCTTTACATGATGTGTTACTTATATAGCCCTTCTGCTGGGGTTCAAAGAGGCAAAACCAATATTCAAATTCAAGGAAGGAAACTTTCAGAAAACTGAAAATCTTTTTCTGGGAATTCTAACACTTCTTTTTTATCTCTACAAGGTATTACAGAATGCACCAAAATGAGCAGTAGCACACTACAGCTTCTGTAAATCTTACCAGGTTCATTCTGTTCCTGAAAGACAAGCTAAATCACAAATATAGTTTATTAATGGGTTGCACCCCCTCCCTGTGAGCAGATGAGAAGGAAACAAAGGCACCTTTTATTTCCTTCACTTGAGTGGCCTTATAAGTGTCAGTGAAAGTGGAGGTGTTTTTGTTTGTTCTTGTTTTTTCTGTGTTTTTTTTTTTTGTAAAATAAATTCAGTCTTATGCCTACTTCTCTAGGATCAGCAAGGAAGAGTAAAAACAGGACTGAGACTTGCTAGACTGCTTTCTAGTCTAAAATAAAGTATCTGTGGATGGTCACGCATTCTGATAAAATGAGAGACCAAGTTGTGGGTGGGAACTGTTATGTTGTTTGGAGGCTCTGGAATTCACGAAATACTTAAAGAATTCTTTTCAAAGGTATATCTAGTTATTTCTTTGTCAGTTTTTCCTGGAGGGAACTGATACTCAAAGCAATATTCTTTCTCTTTGGAGCCTCTCAAACTTTATAGTAAAATTCAATCATTCATTTAAGAGAGATCAATTTTAACTGTTCTCTTTAATAGTATACTAGATGATCTGCTTTGGCATGGCTCGATTTTTTTTTTTTGCTCATACTTTCTTGATGAATAGATTGTCTTAATCTGTATTTCATAGCATCTGCTTTTGCTCCTCTTATACTTCAAAACCCTGATGCTGGATATTAATTTCCAAGGTTAAAGATAGCTAATTCACTGCAGCTGTTGGTGTTTCAGTTATTTTTCACCTAAGAACACTGGTCAGTACTTGAAGACTCTGCTCTAAAACATGGACCATTTGTTGTGACAGGATGAAGGAAGGGGAAGGGGAGGGAGAGGATGATTTATCCAGAGGGTATCTTTGGTGGCTAAGACAACCTGGGTGTCTTTAGCCTTGTTCTCTCATAAAAATAGTTTCTCTTGTTCTTCAAAACCAACAGTTGTCTTTCCTTGCCATCTTTCAGATGCTCTGAAACAAGTGTCTTTAGGAAATACTATAGTTTGTTTTTATTTAATGAAATCTGTAATGACATAAGCAGATAGCTTCCCCCTTTATAAAATGATACAGTAATCTATACAAGCTTGTGTTGTAGTAGTAGGTGGAAATAGACAGAAGAATATTAGCAGATGAATAGATTGTCAAAAAAAACACTTCAAGTGAAGGACTAACTGCATGATGAAACTCAATATGCTTCGTAGAAAGTGTTGGAATGATGGTGGCATTCTTTATTCCTTGTAACAAGGCTGGAGAACTTTTTGTTCATCAGATATGGAAGAAAAATACTACTTACTGAGATTGCCTTTAAGAACAAACTATACTGTCTTAGAAAGGTGGTGTGAATTGACACTGAAAGATCCGCTCCCCCCCCCCCCCCGACTTAGTCTTCTGTGAAGACAGTTCTGAAAGCTTGTAAAATCATTATAACCTTTCTTGATAACTGTTAAACAGTCATAGGACCCTAGATACGGAGTGGTAGAATTGGTTTGTCTGTTTGCAGTGGAAAGGGCTTGATTATTTACTACTTCAGAATTGGGTACCCACGGTGTTCAAATTTTGGAGAAACTGCAGTCTAAATAACTTTCTTTGGCGATCAGTAATTCTACCCTTGGTCACATCCCTTCTGTCAAAAGAGTTGAGCAATCCAACAAAAAAATCCAGCAAAAGACACTGAGCAATCCAGCTGGCATCTGGATGGGCTGTTTGAAGTTCAAGGATGCATTGCTTACCTCCCTGTCCAAGGATTGCATACTGGAAAGAATAGAACAAAAGCAGATAGTGGTATGCTATTCATTCTGCACTGTTAACAGATGGCAACACTGGGTCTCGTTCTGATTAGATTTAAATTGAACCAATAATATATATAGGTACTATTTATAACTAGTCAAGAAATGACAGGAATTGAGGTGATGAGACAGAGCTGTATGTATTCCTTGCCAAAACCATGCATTTGCTGAGTAACAGTAATAGCCACCTTGTACTGTTGAAGAGCTCCTGACAAATGGTATCTGTTCTAATACTAATCTGTGGGCCTAGACATTGAACAGTCAGCTAATAGCTGGAGAGTTTGCAAATCCCAGTGAGTTTCAAGGATCTAATGGCAATACATCAACTCATAGGTGCCTTCTCTCTAAAGCCTAAAATAATAATTTTCTTGTGTATGTATTCTTTTTTTTATGAAAGGATAAGCTCCAGGCAAAGGGCATTTAAAATATTTTGGCGGTCTTGATACTTCTTGATACATGTTTTCAGATTTGAGACAGTTGTCAACATTTACTGTTCTTGTGGAAAGGTTTGCGCTTGTCCAGGAGGAGCAGGAACCACAAATATCTAAATGCCTTTTCCTGTCACTGCCTTAATGCCTCATTTATGGCATCACACAAAACTTAAATTTTTTCTGATCGACCTGTATCATATCTCTGCGTATAAGCTCACAGATGTCCATGTGAGTTAATGAGAACTCACATGCCAGGGTGTGCCTATTCTTCATCCTGTAGAACAAGACAGTGACTACTGTGGTGACTTGGTGTTGGAAGGAGATGGTGAATGAATAAATTGTGCCTGAAGCTGAATTTGATGATTGTGAGGAAAGGAAAGCATTTTGAAGAATTCAGGTATATGAGCGATCATATTCCTTAAGGTGTATTTCTTGTTGGTTAATAACTTCTTCCTGTTTTTATGAAGGGTGTTGGAGTGATAAATGTTTTCAGATCATGTTAGACAGGTGGTTTTGTGCTTCTGTCTTCCGTGGCTTGCATGGCTGGACCTTCTTTGTTGGGGGGGTGGTGGTGAGAGACCATCTTTGCTATTATGTGATTCTGCCACCTGGTGGCTTTGTCGAGCAGCATGGACTTCTGATGTATGGTTAAAAGCGTAAGTGTGAAGAGATCCTGAAAAAAAAATCCTTTCCTTCCAAAATAGGGAATCAGTGGGCAAGTTTTCTTAAAGTAGGTATAGAAGACAAGTTCCATGATCTCTGTATCATGTTTTTGAAGTCAGACATTTAAGAATCAGTGTGCAAGTATTTGAGAAGCTTCTGCTTGCTACAGCTGTCAAACTTCCCTGGGTGTTTTTATATATGAAGTTAACAGAAGACAAATCTCCATGAGGAGTGGTAACAACCTGTAGCAGGAATGCAACTTAGAGAGGTCATCCTGTTGCATACATTGTGTATCTCAAGTTTTTTTAATATGGTTTCTTATGTTGGAGAATCAGTATGAATATTAATACAAATTTATACCAGTATTGAAATATAAGTCTTTCTGGCCCATATTACTTTGGCATATATACCAGTTAAACCGAAATTTTTATTAAACAAAGTATCACACATCACACTGTGCAATGCATTTCAATTTTGGAACTAGTTCGTTCTTTTCAGATTAGTTGAAGTTCTGTCCAAGGTATTCTGTTTCTGTTTTTCAGTACTGTAGGTTTTTCTACTAATCCAGTGATGGTAAAACTTTTAGTATATAGATCAACTTAAGCTAGTTCTTATTTTGATTAGCAAATCTGTTGTGTTATTTCAATCAGGTATCTAATTTCTAGCTTGTGGTTGTTGACAGAAGTTAAAGTGCTTATAAATATAGATTCTAAGTGGAATTTGGAGATGGCTTGTCTCCAGAACTAAACAAGCCTTTTATACGTATTTATAAATACCCTCTATTCTGCTGCTAATTGTGTACCATAAATTGAAGGTGGGAAATACCCTTTCTCACAACAAATTTAAGGTGGGAAATTATCTTTCTCACAATAGGTGGGGGGATTTTATTTCACTTAGAAACAAACATGTTCACTGTTGTGTTAGTGTTTTCAAATTGCGTTGGTTGATTTGCTTGATTTAAGACTCTTAGTTGAATTCTAAATTACTGTACAGGTCACTTGGTGCTTTTACTTCTGAGTCCTTGTAGTCCTTCTCTTTTGTGACTCTGTGTTATGTTTTCCTCTGCAATCTCTACTTCCCTCAAGAAAGGTGATTTAGAAACATTTTCATCAATACATACTGTGGCTTGATTGCTTTAGGTCAATCTCTCCTGTATAATATCACAGTGCTAAGAAATGCGGGAACATGTTCTTCATGTAAAAAAAAAACCCCAAACAAACCAACAACAAAAAAACCCCAAAGCATCTCTGAAGATAGGCCTCTCTCTGTTTATTCAGATGTTTTACTAACTTCGTAAGGACTTATAAACAAACATTTTAATCTTGATTGCTTATTTCTGCATATGTCTTCTATACTCCTCTGGTTTTGGTTAAAATGTACTTCTAGACTCTAGAGGAGTTTTTTGGTGGATGGCTTTTTTTTTTGGTGTATAGTCCTTGATTTTTACATATTAAAAGTTCTTTACTTACTGTAACTGCACTTATTTTACAAATAATTTCATGGTGTAATAGTTACTTAATGGAGAATATTTCATTAGAGGTAAAGCTGCTGTTGTAAGATTTTTGTGTGGTTCCAGAGTTAAAATCAGAAGTCAGAACTCAAGAAGAGCAAACTAGTTTGGAAAGGATTTGTAGAAACTCTGCCTTTCTGTATCAAAACTTCTTTTGGATTCCAAAGCTGTTCCTTTCCTCAGTTTCATGACATCAGGGGAAAACCTCTTGTTCCTACTGTGAAAAAGGAAATGTTCCATGTGCCCTCATTAATGTGCTCATCTATGTTTATAAAGAAATAATGATCCTAAATTTGGATTGATGACTCACCATGGCTTCACTGTATTTGGAAGAAAATTCAGTGCTGTGTTGTGACTGATGCTTAAACGAAGAAAACTGGTCTTATTTCAGACCTTAAAATGGAGTACTGAATGTTGCTAGTCTCAGTATATAAGCATAGCATCTTCTTGAAAATATAAGTGATTATGTGTAATGTATAATTACTAGTCTAGGCTATGGAAAAATATTTAGTGCTTTAGGTGTTCTATTTGAGAGGAAAAGTGGGAAATATATACAGAAGAATGTGAGAATTACAAGCAAAAAAGAATTTGGGCAGCTTTAAAAAGGAAAGTGACAGTAGGTGTTAGGGAATGTGAAGCGTGCCAGAGATACTTGGAAAGGAAGGAAGGAAGGAGGCATGTTGCTCTGGTGATGCCAAAGTCAGTTGATAGTAGTGCTCTACTTACCTTGCACTGTTATTACAAGGCATAAAGTAAGTATATATAGGTTACTGGCTCTAAGGTAGAATATGTATTAAGCAAGTCATTAAAACTGTCTCACCAAAAGCATTTCTTTGCTTTTTCTTGTTAAGCAATGTATGCAGATTTTAAATAAGAAAGCTAAAAAAAAATTCCAGCAAGCATTAGTCAAAAGTGATAGAAAGATTCACTGCAATAGTAATTACATCTGTTCAGATACTTCATACGAATGATGAAAACTTACAAAAAACCCTGAAAATGTCCATGAAGTTGAGTAATATTTCTGTGGTGAGGAGGAGGAACCATAGGGAATTAAAAATTACTTTGAATCTTGGGCTACAGATATAAAGATGTCATAATTGTAATAAGATTGCTGTTGCTTAGCTTCCCACTGGGATACAGATACAGTTATGTGTGTGTGTTCCCTAATTGCATTTCCATGGTTTACTTGCTTTAAAATGTAGTATTACTGAGTTTACTGAATCCATGGCTTTTACATTGTAGATTCAGACATGGGGCTCCAAGCAGTTTTCAGGAGCAAAGACTGAGCAAACCAGGAAAAGAATTGAAAAGGATAAATATTGATTTAAAAAGACTATGAATTGTATAATTTGTAGCTGTATAATTGTGTTACATGATTGTGTAACTATGTAATTAAAATAATATTATTAAATGTGTTTTTTTGGTTCTTTTCTGATACTTCTAATTTCTAATTTTCAGCTGGAGAATTTAGTAGCTAGATTTATAGAGAATTTATCTTTTGGGAAATGATATCTTATTTCAAGTTGTTAGCTCTTTAAATCCACAAGGTAATTGAGATGATGGAAAAGGGAAGATGCATCTCTTATTGACTTCTTGATGAGGTGGGTTTCTTTTTGTTTGGTTGGTTTTTCCCCCCTTATTTGTGAGAGGATCAGGGGCTTCATTTGTTCTACCTTGTTCTTTCCTACTGAGGCATTTCCTTTGAAATAAAAAGCAGCAATACAGTTGACGTGTTTGCGTTTTACGTTTAATTTTAATAGTAATTTAATTTTGCAGGCACACAAAATTTGACTATTCAGGCAATTTCATGCAGATTTAAAAGACGTTATCAGGCTGAAGCAAAATATGTATATAAAATTTTGATCAAGTTTGGGAAGACCTCTCAAGATGAAATTACTTACTACAAGATGCTTCTCAGAAGCTTACTTGTTCTGGAACTGTTAGGATCTGGAGCCTTGAAGGGACAGGCAAAATCTGAGAAACTCTTAGTAGCGAACAAGTATTTCAGTACTATAAGGGACTCTCTCAAGATGAGCTATAATTCTTGGGATATCTGTGGTGTCTGCAGAAAGTAAGCGTTATCAATATGCTTTATGTAGATAGATTACATTTTAAAATTACTTTTTCTCCCTAAAAAATGTGTTCTGGCTATTTAAAAATATTTTTAACGAGGCTGTGTTTGTCAAATAATATTAGCTGACTCCTGAAGAAAGGTATCTAAATTTAGTTCGACCTGTGTGTTAAAAATAGTGGATGGTGAAGGAACTCTAATTCAGGGTCTTACCTAAAAATAGTACAATTTTTGTAATTGAAGGTAGGTGGGGAAGGCTGTGTGCATTTCCCTACAGAAGGTGCATTCTGAGACCGGAGAAGGGACACATACAGATGGAACTGCAGCTATAATAATGACTAAAAGGCTTAAATGAGTACTAAGGGATAAAATTTTCTAATCCCTAAGGGGATTTAGAAAAAGTTATGTTCTACAATACATTTAGCACTTTTTCTAAAAAATTTTAATCCGGCTTTATAGATGAGTATTCAGTTTTATGGGCCCTGGCTGTGAGCTGTTATTTTTGCATTAAGTTTTATTTTGCAGGATAAAGTAAATAAATATTGTTGCTATTTATTTGCTCCTTGCTCTGAGAGATCCCTGCATTTTTATGCTAGAAGTCTTGTGAATGTTTAGTACGTAGAGTTAAAACTAACAAACCATAATATAACTTAATCATAAAAACTAAACCAAAACCCACCATAAGTTCCACGCAGCAATTTGATTTGAATATCTATCTGGTTGATTTATGGCCTTGCTTTAAAACATGTTTCAAGGCTGGTACTGCAAGGAAAAGGTGGACTAACTGCTTTTCTTAGTGTATTTGGGAGTAAGATGCTGCAAACAGTGGAAAGAAATGATTGGGTCCAGTCTCTTTAAATATTCCTGTAATATGTATCAGGGTTTCTCTTGAGAATATAGTAGCTTGATTTTTGTTGTTGTTGTTAGCTTTTATTTTACTTGCTGAAGCTAACAAATTGCTATAGTAATCGTAAATAATCTTTATTACTAGTTTGCTTCATCTTTCTTGAACACAGTTGTCCAAAATTCTATACCATATATCAGATGCATAAGCATTAGTGGAGAAAACTTACTGGTATTCTTCCTTAGGTCAGACAGATGACCGTTCCAGAAAATGAAACAATGCAGAGATGCCAAGAATAAATTTTAAATTAAAGTCAACCTAGATAGGAGTCAGGCTAATTGAAGAAAGTATTTTGGGGTATCTGTACAAATAAAGATAATCAACAAAATAAGACATTTTTTTCTAAGGAAAGGGAACATATTTTATGTAATGTAATTATTATTTGGTATTCTGAATGTCTATAATCAGAGTTTTAAAATAATGTAATTATTATTTGGTATTCTGAATGTCTATAATCAGAGTTTTAAAATGTAAGTTTATTCTCCTCCATTTTCATTGAGTGGCCCCTGTCTGTCTCTTTCTTGTCTCAGAAGATACTTTTGCAAAATGTACTAAGGAGTTCTGATAAGAACAAGTAGGTGGGTGGCTTTTGGGAGTTAATATGCTGGTGAACTCAGGCTCAGAATACTTGTCCAGTTCTAGCTGGCATAAAGGCAAGAGGTTTCCTTCTGCTACTTGACTCTTTGGTAGGGATTAAAGTTTCTTCTTCCCTGGATACTGTCTATATTCTAGTAGTATTAATATCAGTACAAAAAAGAGGTACCATGAAATGAGCTTGAGTGTGACATTAAGAGTATGCATCAATTATTTGGAAGTAATGAACTTCTAATATCTGTGCTCTTACCCATTGGTAAATGTGAAGTAGCTTTCCTCTTGTTAATTTAGAGGAACATAATTAAACTTTCCTGAACACATACAATTGGGTAAATAGCTTGTGACAGACTAAATTAATTCCTTATCAGATGGGACTAAAAATAATATATCTTAAAAGATTAATCCAAAGATATTTTGGAGGAACCGCTAAACGTTAGTGGTCTTTCAAAACTGTAGATTATTTCTTCAGCAAAAAGAATGGAACAAGTTCCATTAACTGATTTTTTTTAAACTTAATACTCTTTTTTTGTTGTTGTTGTTGCTTTTGTTTTGCAGGATACAAAATTATGGATAATAATGGAATATCTGGGTGGAGGCTCTGCCCTTGATCTAGTAAGTAAATTATGTATGATTTTTGTTATTTTACCTCACAATTATTTTCCTATCTTGCAATTCTGGAAACTGTAATATGTCATTTGGCTATGACAATGTTTGCTTCTAGTAAAGGAGAAAAAGTATTTGTCAATGCCAGGAAAATGTTATTTTGCATGAGGCAAAGCTGATTATTTGTATAGATGGAAGGGAACTAAGCAACATAATATTGGTAGCAGGATATAAACATCTTGTAGTGCTAATCTTCAGTCAGCCAGAGAGCGCTAGTAGCTGCAAATAGTTTTTTCTGTCTCTTAATTCTGCCACCACAACTCCTGCTAGTATATACATTTTAATGTATCTACCCTCCACCCCCAAACAAACAAACAAACGGAAGTTTCCCTATTTGAAGTCTAAATAGACAGAAACACAGTTTAGGCTGGTATTAAAAAATATATTTCAAAGTAACAGGAGGAGCAGTGGGCTCCCGCGAGGATATGGAGCCCTTAGAGAAGTCTGGATAGACTGGTGAGCTGGGCAATCACCAATCATATGAAAATTAACAAGAGCAGGTGCCGCATTCTGCATCTGGGATGGAGTACCCAGTTTTGAATCATAATTCAAAAGGTTTGGTGCAGATTATGATTTCCGTGCCTGGCTGCTGTCCATTCATTTTGGCTATTTAAAAAACCCCTACAAAATCACACACCATCTTATATTTATTGTGGATTTAAAAAATAGTATTATAGAAATAAAAATGGATTTTTTAAGTATGTGAAAACTGTCATACCAATTGAGATGGAATGTCTCTGTAGTTGTTCTCAACTGGGGCAACTAGTAAATGCTTGAGGAAAGAGCAAAAGGAAGAAGGCCAGTGTAGAGGGATTCTGCTGGTGACATCTGGAAGACAGGAGGAGGTAGTAAATGCAGGCTTCCTGCAGCTGTGCTGCCATATTTTAATTGTAATTACCTTTTGGAACCCATTTATATCTTTAGTTTCCACATCCTGTTAGAAGGAGTTCTGTGGTTGTGTAAAAATTGATCATGGTCCAGATAAAGATATGCTGAAAAAAAGTTTTATTGTTACAATAGTTTTTTCCTGATGAAAGAGCCATTAGAAACAGGGTTTGCTTTTATAAATTAATTATACCTTCTTCATGCTTCAAAAAGGTATGAAAGAGCAGAAAGAAAACAGATGTTATCACATTTTCTTGTACCTTTTTTTTTTTAATCACACACATTTCACTTTCGTGATGACCACATGTTTATTCCCCAAGTTTGTTGCCTAAAAATAGTACAAAGTCTTTGGTCACATCCTAAAATGTTATTGAAGAAATTGTGTCACAGAACTGAAATCATCATGTAAGTGCATATTAAGCATCTTGTTTGTCTTTCTTTCATTTTCAATTTATGTTCTGCTGCGTGTTATTCTAGTTCTAACATGCATATTATGGTTCTCAGCTGGAATCTGGTAGGACGACTGGCACGCTTTATCATGTTTCCATACTCGAGGAAAGTTTGAATGGGAACCTTGAATTCCATGTTTGAAGTGTATACATGTCATGTTAGCTTGGTGTTTTCTGTACTTGAATATGCACTGGCTTTTTTGAAAATCACAGCTCACAAAAGAAAGTACATTTAATGCAATTACATATATGTTGTTGTTCAACGTTGAATATAACTTAGGTTGGTGGCTGAGGTACAAGTGCTAATATTCTCAGCCTTAGGTCTGTTTTCACTAACCTCCTCCTCACTAAGGTGACCGAACATCTGACAAAAGAAATTTTCCCCCATTAGATGTGCTGTATGTATCATGTTACCAAGTCTTGGTGCTCCCAGCCTAGCTGGGGCAACGTCTTAGTGGGTTTGAGGGGGTGGCAATATCATGTATATTATTAAAACTAAAGAAAAGCAAAAACCATTGTAAGTAAAGCTACAAAGGTAAAACAAATATGTTATCTGCATTACATGAAATCTCACCTCTGTTCCTACCTATTAGCTGAGGATTTCTGAGGGATGTAATATTTTAATTTTTATCTGAAAAGTTTTATCCAAAATACTTTCTTTCTTACAGAGTAAAGCTTCAGAGATATAACTTTTTGACTGTGTTTCAATGACTGCTATTGTGGAGTAAACTATAATACTGCAATAGTTCCAGTCTTAATTGTTGTCCACAAAGTTTCCATCTCTCTCTCAAAATGCCCTTATTGGTTAAGGAGCCTCTCTGAGTAGTGACGTTTCCTCTGTCCCTTTAGAGTTAGTGGCATACTCACTTTTAGAATTTATGTCAGTTATAGAGAGCTCTGAGATCTTCTACCAGTGCTGTTTCTCTCATAAGAATTAAATTACTTGGAACCTTTAATTCTAACAATTAGCAGATTTATACCTTCAGCTTTATATGAAAAAAGCTAACTTTTTTAATATGCAATGCTCTGTCAGCCTAGCAGTTTGAGTTGTGTTTTACAGAGCTTCACAAAATCCCTTGCAGTATATAGCAACAGGATATGTGATACCCTATATGCCTTAATTTCTTTCTCAGTCTTTGAGATTTGGGTGCGTGTAGGGCCTGTGGAGTTGCACATGTAAGTTCAGTGTGATGTTAATAATCAGATTACAATGTAGATGCTTTTCAGATGCAGTGTATATATGTATGACCTGACCGCAAAGCAATTACTTGAAACTGTGTCTTTATGGAGCTTTTAACAAACTTTTAAAAGTGTTACGGATAAATGAAGTATTTCTTTGCCTGTTGTTCATAATGCCACTTAGTTTAGAACTATGTATTTTTTTAAAGAATGTTCTGGGTTGTATCTCATGTTACAAAGTTAGCAAATTAGAAGTTTTGAGGTGTGACAGAAGGAGTTTTATAGTCCTTTTTATAGTCACAATGTTATTTCTGTTCTCTCTGTTTCTCCTTTATATGTGTGTGTGTGTATATATGTATACACACATGTGTGTGTATATATAAAAAAAAAATTTCTTGCATTTCCTAGTTAGAACCTGGCTCACTCGACGAAACCCAGATTGCTACAATATTGAGGGAGATACTCAAAGGACTCGATTACTTGCATTCAGAAAAGAAAATCCACAGAGATATTAAAGGTAAATTGTTTTTTATTTGTACTGTAATAATATTAGAAGAGCTCATGAAATGTAAATGAACACTCTTCCAATATCAAATTTAATTTCTGCTATTTCCTCTTCTTTATTCCAGCTGCTAATGTATTGCTATCTGAACAAGGAGAAGTAAAACTAGCAGATTTTGGAGTAGCAGGACAACTAACAGATACACAGATAAAGAGGAATACCTTTGTGGGAACACCATTTTGGATGGCACCTGAAGTAATAAAGCAATCGGCATATGATTCGAAGGTAAGGTATTTCAAGGCATTAGCCAAAGTCCCTTCCTCTTTTAGGTTGAATTACGCAAGTTGGTCTTCAGAATGTAGCTAATAACTTTGGCTGTGTCTAGATAGGTGTATGTTTAGATGATACATAGCAGCTAAAAGCTGTTGGAAAGGAAAGAAGCTTTCCTAATTTATATCCAAACCTTAAGTTTCCTAGTGTAGCCCATCCAGATAGCAAGAAATATGACAATATTGACCATGCAATTGATGAGTATTCTTGATGGTTGTTTAAAAGTAGAAGAGAGCAAATATATACAAAATGTTAATATGCTTATTTTAGAAAAAAATTGTTTTTAGAAAAAAAAAAAAGCAACACTGTTGAAGAATATGGATTTGGTAGGTGTGAAAGTGTTGTGTGAAAGTGCTGTTATTCATCTGTGGAAGAATATGCTGCATAGGTCTATGCTACTCTCTGACCACACTCTTTTACGTATTCTGTACAGGGAGGGTTTAATGTCAAATGTACTTATTTGTAGATATTTACATTGCACAGGAATTTGATTTAGCAGAGTGGTACAGCCACATACTGAAATCACAACACAAGCACAATATATCAATTGTAATATACAGTTGGATCACAACAGAAACACAATTTCCGTTATTGGTCTCCATATATATGCTCACCACCACGGCACTGGGTGGTGTCCCCAGTTGTGAGGAAGGAATACATGCATTGAAGCCAGCTCAAGCCCATTGCTCTTTTCAAAATTCATCTTGTTGGTCACTTGGTTTTTATACTTCTATTAGGCTGAGCTACATATACACCTCCTTGCTGCCCCTCCTTTCCCCTCCCCATTGCACAACCCAGTGACCCACTGGTGCAGCTGTATATCTGAAACAAAGGTCACCCTCAAGGCCCACTTGTGTTGAGGTAAGATCAGCTTTCTTTATGATAATTAGCAGTCATTCCTTATGTTCTTCCCTGAGCTCATCTTTCTTGTCCATCTCCTCTGATGCCCTTGTAGTGATTTGTTGATTGGTCACATCTCCATGCAATGAGACAGGTTGGTGTGTTTCTTTCCACTCCGACGCATGTAAGGAACTTGCCAATACTGACTCTGGCCTAGACTGTTTGTTTGTAGTATTATTTCCTTCCCTATTTTATATCTTTCTGTAGAGCCTCTAGAACATTAAATGACCCCAAATTCCCCATTTGAAGTTTGAGTAAACCATATTTGTTTTTTTGGGTGGTGGTTATTTTTTTTGTTTGGTGGTGGGGGTTTTTTTGTTTGTTTGTTTTTTGTTTCGTTTTGGGTTTTTTTTTGTTTTTTTTTTTGAGATTTGGCTTCTGGGAATGATCTTCACTTGGACAAAGCGTGATTCAGTCCGCAGGTTTTGAATTCTGTCTGTGTCAGTCTACAATGTCATGTGGACATAAAAAGATCTTGGATACTTGATGACTTCCCTAGAATGCCAGAGCTCAAGTTTTGGATGAACTAGAGATACTTGCTTGTGTCTGTGAACCTTCCGGCACTTAGAGACCGGACTAAATTTTACAGACAATAGTTTTACTCTTATTGCACAACAACCACTTGAGAAGGCCTGTTTATTTTAAGATAGTATTAAGCATATGTGAGAACACAGATGTCCAAAGCTAACCTCATTTTCCTTTCATAAGCTGGCCATGCTTGAGAGGTGTCAGACAGGACTGTCTTCTTTATAGCATAGTCCCAGTGAAGTGCAAGCAATTTCCATTACGTAGTTGCTGTGTCACCTAGTTTTGTTCTTTGCCCCATTGAATCCTCTTACTTCCCACATGCTGATGGGTTCCCAATAAAAGCTTGAAAGTTCTCTGTAACGCTACCTTGGGCACAGTTCACCTACTTCTTTCACGCAGTTCATCTGTGTCTTTCCTCATTTACTGTATGCCTCACACCAACTGTTAAATTATTGCTCCTTTTCTGATTGGTTTGATACCTTTCCTTATGCTGGCTCTGGCTGCTGAAATCACACAACTGTGCAAGGCAAAGCAAAACCTAAAGGAAGGCAGATGCATCTTGAGGACCAGCATTGCTAGTTACTGCTATGAAAGCTTAAGGTCTCCTGTTGATTCAGCACTATTATCACTTGTCTTAAAATTATGGGCAGTTGGTGGATTTACTTACCATGGCTTACACTAAATTATCAACAAAACTCACACAAGAACTACTATTCTAGTATACTGATTTCTACTTGAAGCAGTTTTGGATATTAAGATATAGTTACACCTCCTCTAAATTCAGATATGCTTCTGAGTTAACCATTCTGTCAAACACATATTTCAGAATTGAAGAGACAAATTTTTGAGGAATTTCCTATGTGAAGTATTTACACTGTTTTAACCAAAACCTTTTTATCTTTGTTAAAACATTATAAACTAATGCAAAAACAATATTCACTTTAAAGTCTCCTGTGTAAAAATAATGAATACTTAACATAAGCTGTTGATTTTGAATATAGTCTTTATTTTTTTCCCAAACGTATGTTACGGAATGTATGTACGTAATATCTTCTATCTTTTTTGCTAAGGTAGAGAAGCAGATTTTTTTTAATGGATAAAAAATGTGTGCATTTTTTAAAAACGCTGTTTTAATTCAGGATTTGACAGGATTCTTTTAATATATGTGAAACTTAACAATGTCAAACAAAGTCCCAGTCTATGCGCCCAATAGTGTGCTCTCAATATTATGTGAGGCTTCTTGGACTGCTTTATGCGTATGAGACCTGTGTATTCCTCAACTTCTATACAGAATTTGCCCATTCCATTCTTGCTTTATTCAGTCCCATTCCCAAACTTTTTTGTCCTTAAGATATTCCTATTATTCTTTCTCAGACCATATGTTGTAAGGTATACTTGCAAGGCATTCCAACACTTGTCTTTATTGCCTAAAAAGTAATCAAGGTTTGTGATTTTTGACATAGAAGCTGTTGAAATTTTAGTATCTATCAGACTTTTGTAAGTAATAATTCAGACTGATATATTTGAGAACATGGGATTTCCAGATGGCCTGTGTGAGAGAGTAAGTTTGCTATAACATTTGCATTTTAATCTGGTCAGTAGCTAATCCAAGAGGTGTACTTGATAGAAAAAGTTAAAAAAGGAAAAGAAATTTAAAAAAAAGCAGGTGGCAGCTTTAATATAACTGTTATAGTTGTTTTGACACTTCACTATTTTTCCTCATGGCTGGTAGTTCCTTCAGCAGCTAGATTTTATCAGCCCCATGGATTACTTGGACTTCAAAAATAAACTACAAGGGAAAATGAAAAATAAAGTTGAAATTTTTGCTATGCCATTTATTTCCTTCTCTCCAAGCTGTTTGTTCCTTGATACAATGTCCTCACAAGAACTTTCCCTTCTTTCTACTTTCTGTTATTTTGGCAATAGTTCTTTTTCCTCCTGTTTTGATTCCTTTCTTCATCTGAAAGTCAGCATCTCTTCTTATCTGCTTCAGTTTTCCCGTATCTAGTTCTCTGTCCTTTCTACTATATAACTTCTAATAGAAAGTACGTTTTAATTTTAAAATGTTTTTCTCTTGCACATAGCCTGTTTTCTTTGACTTACAAGAGCTTCGAAGTCAGACTAAACTTTACTCATTAGAATGGAAGAGGAAAGGCTTATGGCAGTACTGCAAAAAATAGTAACTAGTGATTTGCTGACTCTCATCTGAACTTGGAAAAATTGTTTTTGTTCAAGGTTTGAAACTGTAAAAATCATAACGTGGTAAAACTTAGAAGATAATGTCAACACTTCTAAGGTCATGCTTCTTCCCCATTTGGAGGACTGATTTGTGCCTGTTCTGGAGTTTCATTGTCACAGACAAGCGTGTCCTATAAATGCCTAGTTGGATACACACACAATTGGTACTGATGTTCCTGTTTTGAGATCCTTTCTTATCTGTGAAAGGAGAGGTTACAGTTCTGGAGGAATTCAGGGTTTTTATTCTTGCTGCTTCCAACAGAAATGGGCTTCCAAAACCCATCTTAGACTTCAAAGAATTCAGTGTGCAGCCATGGTTTGTTGGACTTTTTCATTCATTGAAGGTCACTAGCAGTAGAAAGTTATAAAAACATGAGGAAAAAAAGGAAGTATATATGTGTGTGTGCATGTACACATAAAATTTTGATTATTTTTTTTTATACTTATGTATACACATGCTCCATCTGTGACTGAAAGTCTGGCAGAAGAAAATCTATCCATTTATATGGCTTTAACACAGTCCTCTTGAGAAACTGAAATTCAGAGTAAATTAGAAATAATAATGCTCAGCTGTTAACATGAAGACTCATCTTTGCAGGTGACATTTTTCTTTCATAACCCAGAAAAGCTTTCCTGCTAGAAAAAAGTTACCCACAATTATACTCAGACTTGAGGAGAGCTTAGCTGATAACGCTGTTATTAAGATAAATGAGACTCACAGCTCATATACTTATGGTAATCCTCTGTGCTGACTGTGAGGTGGAAGTTCTGTAACATGGGTTAACAAAAAGTCATTTCATAAATTCAATGGTATGCTAATTGACTCAGGTTTTTTTTTTTTCCATACTTACTTGCCAAATTAAGTAACTAAGCTCTTAACAATAGAATACTGTCTGAACAAGGAAGAAGGAGCTGCTTTTTAGTCAGGCAACGTAGCTGTGATAGTGGAATGGATGCATAGGTTGCCGTGATCAGCCTGTAGTCCTGTATGAGTTAGTCAAAGATAACTTAGCATATCAACTGAGCAGGGACAGATGGATTAGAGGGACACTAAGTAAGAACAGCAGTGATAAATGAAATCTCTACTCTATCCAGTACCTGGAAATAGATCTGTTTACAGAACAGTGAAGATCCAAATGCTCTGTTTGGGATTAAAACCAGACAGCTCACTTCAGAACTTTCCTGTTTTCCTGAGAATAAGTCTTTGTTCTTCTTTCACTTCAGAAGAAACAGAAAAAAACCCAAAACATAAATATTTTTAATTCATATCTTGTCCTTTGGAACAGATGTTTCTGTGAAAATTTTTTTCTTTTGTCTTTGAGGGGTTTATTCATCTATTCTTTTGACTTTTAGGTCTGCTATTTCAGCAGAACGTAGAGAATTACAATGCATTACTTCAGGCAGATTTGGCATTAGGATTTGGATCTAGGAAGATAGTGTTCCCTAGAAAGAGTAGCCATTTTGATGATGAAAACCTATGAAACAAATGTATTTAAGTAATCTTTCCTAAAAACCCAATATACATATCGTGGCATCCCGTAACAGTGTGAATCCAACTCATCAGTGAAATTAAATGATAGCAGATCTAGCACTCGTCTCTGCTGCATTACTTGATTTGTCCCTCTAATGTGGGAGTGAGCCTTTGGATCTGCATTTTGCACGTGCATGACTTAGAGAAGTTTGATTTAGATCAGGCCTTCTTGGCCTACAAGATGTGGCTCACAGGAGAAGGTCTACAAAGCAGATCAGGTAGAAAAGTGCTGTCAATATTTCAGAAGCTACTTGGACCAAATACTTAACTGGTTGAAATCTTGGGTTGAAAAAGTTGAATAATACTGTTCTAGACTGCATTTCTCTAGTCTGTGAATAAGAATGATATATATGACAGTGTTAAACCCCAGGAAAATTACATTCTAATGCATTAGATTTCTGATGGTTGTGCTACCTGATGCTTGTTGAGCAAAAACCTTGTGCATGTTATAACATTTTCCTTTATGCCAATATTTGAGTTTTCCCCCATATTTACAAAGTGTACTCGAATATGGTGGATAAAATGCTATTTTTTAACAATCTACCATAACTTTTTAAAAATATTTGTGTTTCAAGATCAGTTATAACTGTCGGTGTAATAGTATTGATTTAAAAAATTTTAAAACTCTAGTAAGTAGAACCGCTTTAGGTTATAGAGTAAAAATGACCAACGAACTCTGTGTACTTTATTTTATGTGCTTAACCACATAAACCAGACCATGATAGCAAAAACAATTTACATATGAAATAATTTACAGTAAAGGTTTAAAATCTACCTTTGCAAGTGTGTTGGTTTTGGCTGGGATAGAGTTAATTTTCTTCACCGTAGCTGGTATGGGGCTGTGTTTTGGATTTGTGCTGACAGCAGTGTTGATAACACAGGGATGTTTTAGTTATTGCTGAGCAGTGCTTACACAGAGTCAGGGCCTTTTCTGCTTCTCCCCCCACCCCACCAGTGAGGAGACCGGGGGGGGGCACAAGGAGTTGGGAGGGGACACAGCCGGGACAGCTGACACCGACTGACCAAAGGGATATCCCAGACCATACGACGTCATGATCGGCAATAAAACTAGGGGGAAGGTGGGCCGCGGGCTGCTGCTTGGGGACTGGCTGGGCATCGGTCAGTTGGTGGTGAGCAGTCGTTCTCATTTGCATCACTTGTCTTTCTTGGGTTTTATTTCTCTCTCTTTGTTATTTTCATTTTTATTAAAATTTATTATAATTATTTTATTTCAATTGTTAAACGGTCTTTATGTCAAGCCACAAGTTTTCTCACTTTTACCCTTCCGATTCTCCTCCCCCCCCCATCCTTCTTGGGGGGGGGGGAGTGAGCAAGCGGCTGTGTGGTGCTTAGTTGCCAGCTGGTGTTAAACCAAGACAGCAAGCAGTACTGTTTCTCTTCTTTCTCCAACCTAATCTTAAAAGCATTGTTTCTTACAGGCAGATATCTGGTCATTAGGCATAACAGCCATAGAACTTGCAAAAGGAGAGCCACCTCATTCTGAATTACATCCGATGAAGGTTTTGTTCCTCATTCCGAAGAACAATCCGCCAACGCTGGAAGGAAACTTCAGTAAATCCCTCAAAGAATTTGTTGAGGCCTGCTTAAACAAGGACCCAAGCTTTGTAAGTGTCATCTATTTGTCAACGTATAGTAGACAACTTGACTAGTTTACATGAATTACATGAATTAGTGCAGTTCAGCTTTTCTAATATGGGGCAACATACTTGTGAGCATCTTTCTTTTCTCTCTCTCTCTCTTTTTTTTTTTTTTTTTTTTTTTAGATACTGTATGTATTTAAAATCTCATTTCTATCAAGATTGAAGTCTGGATTTCTTAATCTCTTTATAATGAGTCATTTAACACTCTCAAATGCAGTAAAAAAAATAATCTTTTTTTTTTTTTTAAGAGACCTACTGCAAAAGAGCTATTAAAACACAAATTTATTTTACGAAACTCAAAGAAAACTTCCTACCTGACTGACCTTATTGATAGGCACAAGAGATGGAAGTCTGAACAAAGTCATGATGACTCCAGTTCTGATGACTCAGATACGTAAGTTCGATGAGTTTGTAAAATACCCTTTATAAATATAGGAGCCAAGTAGTTATTTTTAGCACATATATTCCTGTGTTCTGTTATTTACAGCTTTTCAGCTTAGCAGCCTTGGTAAACTAATGAGATCTTGATTTCAGTATTGCAAGGGATTTTGTGCAAATAACAGTCACTGAGAACAATTTTTCTGGCCCATTCTATACTACTTTCTCTTTTACATAGGGTCTAGGGTCTTTCCTAGTTATAAGGCCAACTGTTATTCCTGTTGTGTGAGCAGAAGTCCTCACCCTGGACGGCCAAGTAGCAGTGTGCATGTGCACTGTGCTGGGCATTCACATGGCCACCTAAGGAGGGGAGCTGTCTCCTTGGTGGCAGGCTGTCCCTCGTTTTGGCTGAGTAAACAGGCAGAAGCATATCCTTGCGTATAAGATAGGGTTAGTGGACAGTGCTTCCATGATAATGGGGTTTTGGGGTACAAACCATATTACCTAGGTTTTGGGTTTTTTATAAGATGGTTTTTTGTTGGTTTTTTTTTTTTCCTATCCTTCCAGCAAGGTTGGGCCATCACAGCATGATAGTCATGAAATGTCAAATTACTTATTAAAAAAGGAGAAGTGGTGTAAATATTTCCAGATTTTTTTCCTTTCCAATTTTTACTTCTCTCCTTCAAATTTTGATGGAGCTGTTTGGTAGGTCCATGAGTTCATTTCCTGAGGAAACCCAGTTATAGATAGTTATGACTCAGTTAAAAAGTTAACTTTGTTAGTCTAAGTGTAATTTTGAAAATAGTGGCTATCATCAGATTACATACTTCTGAAAATCAAGTGAAGGGATTGCCACAATTTATTCACAAATGGATTAAATTCCTCATAAGAAAGAAAACGCGACTGTTCTCTGCAATTCCAGTCTGTGTGCTAATGGCAAGCATCAGGCTGGTTATGATTTCTTGGCTGCCATTACAGCTGTATACTTGTCCTACATTATTAATGGCTTCATGCCTTCCAGTGATCACAGTTCCAGCCCAAAACCAGGTCTGCTTTGGAAGGTAAGTTACTAGTCCTGCAACTGGTCTCAGATCAATTATTAACTGAACTTTGAGGTTACAGTTCATTGTTCCTGTGGAATACCAGACCAGCTTTGATAGTTTGCCATGGGAGAGTAGTGGAACTAGAATAGTTATTCTGAGACAATTTAGTGTTCCGTCTAAGCCTGCTTTCCCCTCCTTTGCTTCCACAGCAGCTCTTGTATTAGATGTGGTAAAAGGGTGAGTTGGTTTGGCATGCTGGAATTCTAACTTTCCAAATCGATAAATATTTTTCTGTTGGATGAACTTACTAGAGCTAATGTATACAAGGAAGGTAGACCTACCTCTTTCAGTGACAGCCAGAAGTTCTATGTGACTTGGAGAATCTTGGAGAATTTTCTTACACTGATCACATGCTTTTTGACTTGGTAGGCTGCACTAAAATACTTTTTGTACCATGGCCACTAGATGCCCTTTTAATTGGTGCTTTTCTTGCAAATGACTCTCAATTCACAGATCAGAAAGAAACGAACTTACAGGAGGATACGTATGGCAGTGAGAGGAGAAATGTAATGCAGTGACTGATTAGTGTCAGCATAAATATTTTTTGTCTTTTAACTTAGCAGGAGTTACAGAAAAAAATCACTATGCCATCCACAAAAATGAGGCGAAAGATTGACTTAGGTGATGTAGTTTGTGAAAGCTATGCCGTACCTGTACTTTTTTAGCCAAATTTTTTTTGAAGTGGGAAATTCACCTTGCTGTCGTGCTGGGGATGACCTGTCTTCCTCAAAGGTATTCTAAACTAGTGTCTTAGCTGTTTTTCTAGGCAAAAAAGTGAATTAAGTCTTCTAATCCTAATCCTCCCTCCCCCCCTGCCTTCCCTAATGATTTGAGGTACTCTGTTAAAGACAGTTTTCAGATAGCAATAGAACACTTCATGTTACTTTTTTATGTAACTTGGGAGAATGTTTTCAATCTGTAATGCCTCTCTTTATTTTTGAAGTTAATTTAACATTTAGTGAAGTATCTTAGTTTCATTTTTTTAATTTCCCCAAAAGATTAATTGCCTCATTTTTCACACTTGTCTTTATACTTAGTGATGTGCACAACAGAATCCCGATTTTGGTCTTGAGTGCAGTTTTTATGTTTAGCATGTATATTGAATGAACATGGACAATAAGGAGTAGGTAATAGAACTTTTTAATTTTTTTTTTCCCCTCCCTTGAAGTGAACCAGATGGTCAGGCTTCAGGTGGGAGTGATTCAGGAGAGTGGATCTTTACAATAAGAGAAAAAGACCCCAAGAATCTAGAGAATGGAGCAGCCCAGCCTTTGGAGTTGCAAAGAAATAAGGTGCTCAAAATATTGACTGTATTATATAAGGAAATAATTCTTGCTTTAATAATTTAGTGGGGTGATTTTTATTTCATACCTTTAAAAGCATTTAAACTGTAAAACTTTCAGAACTTTTGCTAAAATTTTATATTCTACAGTTGTCTTTCACAAAACATTTTGAGTAAGTCTTGAAGTTTGGGTATTTTGTAGATGTGTCCTTCTTCTATAGTTCGTGAAATATGTACCAAAATATTTCTGTAGTTTGAAATATTACAACTGGGGGAAGACCAGGCAACATTTTATTAAAAAAAAAAAAAAAATCTTCCTTCTGTAAATTAAACTTAAACCAGTACAGTAACAAAGTTAAGCTGGGGTTTTGGGGAAGGTATTCAGGTCTTTTAGGAAAAAAGACTACAATGTAGCAAAGAATAGAATGTGCATATGTCTAAAAAAAGAAACCAACCCCCAACCCACAAACTGAAAAAACCCCAACCCAGAATAATGGATGTTCAGGAGCTGCTCCATTCTGCTCCATTGTATTTTCTGCAGCCTGTGTGGCTAGGGGAGGTTGTTGCTACCCAGGCTATGAAAATTCTGTTTGTGTGCTCTTACCAGAACTGGAGAAATACAAGAAAAATACTGTATCATATGGAAAGAACCTAGTAAATATTAGCATGTCTATGATTTAGTACGTGCTCAGTAGGATTGTGGTGGGGTGGGTTTTTGGTTGTATGTTGTTGTTGGGGTTTTTTGGGGTTTGGGTTTGGTTTGTTGTGTGTGTGTTTGTTTTAAATTTTGAGCTTTCATGTATTAGAGGTGCTGCAGACTCAAATTTTAATTCGGCCTCCATTTTCCACAGTGCTTTGGAATACTCTGTTGTAGAACATTTTACATACTTTGTATATACATAGAAACAGATTTTTCATAGTGTAGCGTGTTGGAAATATTTTTTTCTTTGATTAGAAACAGAATACAATGAGGATGCTTTTTTTTCAGAAATAAAATTGGTCAGAATTTTGTTTTCTTTAAAGGAAAAGGATATCCCAAAGAGGCCTCTATCCCAATGCCTGTCTACAGTTATATCCCCTTTATTTGCAGAGGTAAGTCATTGCTTTAAAACTTCACAATTCCAGGATTTATGTCTCTGAAAAATAGAAAAATACGATGAATGACACCTAAGGTTTCTACAACCTGTTTGGAACTTGATGTGTTACAGTTTTAGCTGTACCCTTTGCTTTCATGCATGTCTGCTTTTGAGATCTTTGTTTTGCTTCTAACAATATGTCACATGCATGGTAGCCTAAAGCAATGAACATCAAAACCAAAAAGGTATGTAAATGTTTGGATTGCAGCATTCCATTTTTTGACACTGCTTTATCTCTTTATCTGTCATTTTATCTGTTAGAAATTTCATGTTCTTCAGTGTTCCAAGATATAGTTGTGGACCAGATCAGCAGGAACTTAACTTTTGAATTTTACTACTAGTAACATGACACTTCCTTCCAAGGAAGCCCAGATCCTGCTAAGCTTTTTGAATGTTCTTTAGTGAGTTCTGAGAAAGAAAGCATTTTACCAGTCATACTCAGCATGTTATACCAGCTCCTACATAAGTGAAGCGCTGAGACCTTCCCTTTCAGCCCTCAGTTCCAGCCTAATCACAGGATCCTTTGCTTCAGCGGGGAGATGAGTGTGCTGAGGGCACTCTGTTGGTAGAGTTGACAGGGTGAAAACATTCTATAGTAGTGCTTGCACAAGTGCATCTGCAGTGTATATGTATAAGTTATAGGTGTACAAGTGTGTATACTCAAGTGAGTGTGTATAAGCAGCACATCTTGAAACCAAACAGCTACAGGTAAATAGTGCATCTTTCTTCGGGTACTTTGTTATAATTTTTGAATGTGAGCATGCTGAAAAGGATATGTGAATGATGAGTGACATCCTGATAAGTACTCAAAGACTAAATTCAGGATGAAAAAAGTCTTCAGGATGTGAGGGTGTAAAATGAAAGTCAGACCATGACATTGTGAACACTGGCGCTCACTTCCTAACAAGCTTTTGCATTGTTCATAGAATTATTTATGAATGTCTTTATTAATATATCTCTTCATGGTTTTCTTTCAGTTGAAAGAGAAGAGTGAAGTATGTGGTGGTAACACAGATTCCATAGAAGAACTGAGAAAGGCTATTTATTTAGCCGAAGAGGCTTGTCCGGGCATTGCAGATAACCTGGTGTCACACCTTGTGCAGAGGCTTCAGAGGTAATGAAACTATTTCACTAAGCGTTACAGAAAATTGCAGATCTGATTCTACAAGTATTTGACTAGCATTAAATTGAAAGAATTATTTTCTATTTATAATAGAGGAAAAAACCACTTGTGCTTACAGTTTGTACAATTGCGTTTGCTTACAAAAAACCTAATCGTATCAGCAGTTCTAATTTCTAGCTTCAGGTGATGGCCCATATGTATGTTCATGCTGTTAGTGTGCATATTATGTGTCAAATGAGACTGGACAGCCTTTTCCCTTTGCATTTCCTATAAGGGACATTGATGCTTTCTTAGTGTCTGGGTGTATGTTGCAGAGGATGCCCTGTGTCACTTTTAATTTCTTTTACCCACTTTGATAAACAGACTGTTCAGTTAGTTTGTGTTCCTTTCAGTCACATAGTAAGTGTTTCCTTGTTCATTCATTAAAGATAGTCTGTATGGCCTTTTGGTGGTACCTACAAACCCAACGTTTTGTATTACTTCAAAAGGCCAAATTTCATAAGAGATTTTCTAACTGCCTAGGCTAGGAATTTATTCTTAACAAACACTCAATTTCCTGTTCTTTTAAATGCTACGCAAGAAGAGATCAGGGGTATAAATTCCTGAATCTCTGCTTGAACAGGCTTTAAATGCAACCTTGAATCCAGGAGTCCACAGCTGTTGTGAATCTATACCACCCAGGTTGGATTGCTTGGTACTAGAAAAAACTCATGGCAATGATTAATCATAGATTGCTACCTTGAAAAAGATCACCCGGAGCGGGTGTGTCCCTTATACTGTCTCTAACCACAGCTTGGTAAAATTTTAGATAGGACACCTCAAGTTAAAGCAGAGGATTGCCAGGCTGACACTGTGTCATTCAGTAAAAATCAGTGCCAAGAAGTCTGCAAGCAATTGTGTTTCTTGCTTTCTGGGCTGTTAAGCATGAAGCCCAGTCAGCATCTTTAGTGCTAAAAGGTCACTTCTGGATGCCAGATGTCCTGATTCTCCTCTCAGTTGATCCTGGCCAGCTTGAAAGAGTTTCTGGAGCTTCAATCTTAGTTTGTTTCCATTAGGGATTCCAAAACTGACGTGTCTTTCATCAGCCCAATGTTTCGGTGTCAAGTTGCTGTTAGCCTGGTACAGGGCCTTCCTGGAACTGGGAACCTTGAAGACTTGATGCTGCAATTGAAGCTGAAAATGAGCATGTGGAGACAGGCTTTCCACTGGGCACTTGTTTTGTGAATGCTGGAGATGATCCTATTGCTGTCACGACAGCAACAGTCTTTTTTTTTTTTGTCCTAGCAGATAGGTTTCAGAGCCCTTTATACACCTAGTTAGCATTTTGTTTTCCTTCTGTTCTGCTTCCTTGGGCTGTTGCTGTTGTTCTTGGTCATAATGACTTCTAACAGTGGAGGCAGACGCTTCATTTTCTTTGAGGGAGAGAAAGAAATAGTCATAGAGAATATTTGTTGATGGGTCACATCTGGGTGGATTTTCTCTTTTTCCAAGGATGATACTCAGCTAGTGTGTTATCATGTCTAGCACTCCTTCCAGAAAGTGAGTGGGAAAAAAATGAATGGTAGGATCCCCCCCTAAAGAGGAATTTGAACTATTCCATAGCTTAGTAGGTATCCCTTATGAATAAAGCTATTTTTGGAGCTAGTCAGCTTCTGAAAAGATAGTTCCTTCTTGTTTGAATACTACAAGAAATATGTTCTGTTACATCATTAAGTCATTCATTGTATCCACTTAAAATACCCTCTCGATTTGATAGCTAACTATTGAAGATGGCTCTTCAACAATATGTTTCTAATGAGATTTTAATTCCTCTTATGACTGGTTAAAACTGGATTTCCCAAGTTTGTCTGAATGGATGAGTTGGGACCCTCAGGAGAGCTGCCCGATAACTTGAGTGACTCCATTTACCTTCCCCCTCCAATTCTGATCTCTGATGTTTTATAATTTATTGAAAGCTTAACATGATTAAAATTGGTGCTTCTCTCTTTGGATGATTTAAGAATCGGCTTAGACCAAGAAATACATGTTTTCTGTCCCAGTAATATTTTGGAAAGATGGACGTAAACTTGCCAAGTAGGAAAGTTGGAATCACTAAATATTGTCCCCAGTACACAGAATTCTTATGTCATCATATGCTTCTCAGTAACACACTTGAACACAGGTTGTTGCTATTTGCTCAAAAAGCAGGGATATGCTAATAGGGTGTATTTGCATGTTGTTCAGCTCCATGGCTTTTTTCTTTAACGTGTGACAACAGTGGTGGATATTCTGCAAGGCAAAAGGCTGAAACTCCAACAGCATAAAACGGAATAACTTCTAGTTGCTGCTTGTTGTAGAATGCCTTGTCACAAAGATAACTATTTCTTTTCCTCTTCAGATATTCACTAGCTGGAGGAAGTACTTCATCCTACTGATGTGCTGTTCCTGACTTTTCTAAGACAACAGAGATCCCTTGGTGTCTGCACTGAAGGCGCACACCCTAATGTTTTTCTGCTCCTCAGTCACTGGAATGTCCTTTGGTGGAAGGACGTTCTTAAATGTGCAAGAGTGAAAATGAAGTCTCTCAGACAGAGGCAGTCTTTTTCAGCTCCTTAAAGCTATAATTTTTTTAACGATAATGCACATATTCCAGGGAGGTGTCTTTTTGTAAACTCTGAAATGTATATTTAGGTTTGTGATAGAGAAATTGAAGATATTGAGAAACCTCAGGTATCTTGCTTTAAGAATTCCACTGGGAGATGGAGTATGTTTGTTGGAATTGTGTACAGATATGTATATAACGTCTTTTTTTAACTGAACGCCTTTCAACGTGCATAAGGAATCACTGTGTACAAAATGGTAAAGTGCTTTTGTAGATAATGTTAGTGGGGTAAATATTTGACAGGCCATAACTGAGTATTGCCTTGCCTTTATTACATGTAAATTTTGAATTATGTGATAAGTGAATCTTGGTTTGGTTTTTGTATGTGAAGGATTTGCCATTGAAAGAGTTAATCCTGTACTACGGAACCTTCTATTCGTACCTCAGCAAAGACACAATTTTATTCTGTTTCTCCAGTATTTCTTCCTTTTTATCTATATTCTGAGCGTGACTTTCTAATTATGGTACTACTTCTGGTTGTTTTAAATTTAATACACGTTGTCTCTCAAAGCTTTAAATTACTGTTTTTCCTAAAGAATGAGCTCTTTCATATTTTCAGTTTTAAATTGTGCCAATGCAAATTCTGAACCCTATGTATCGTTCAATTTTAGCAATAGATATTTGTGAAGCTTATAGTGAAATTCAGATACAATCCTTTTTCACCTGAACATGTTTGAATGCTCAAACAAATAAATCTTTATTACCTTCATTTATTCTGAAATATCTCATTAAGATGTTGGCTCTGAGACAGTGGCAAGTATTTCTTCATCATGCCTGTTTTATCATTAAAATGAATGTCTTGCAGCATATAAGAAAAATGGTCCATAGATTCCATATTTGGTCTTGTTGCCTAATCTGTGCATCTCTTTACCAAAAGTGATAGACGTTAGAAAGACTGCAAAACTGAGCCTGAGTGTTGTATGCTGTGTCCTATTACTTGTCTCCCCAGAAGAAAGTTACTTCTTGAAAATTCTGAATTCTGAAATTTCCACTGTTCCTGTGAGTGCTGACTTACGGTTTTATAGTTCATGGAAATAGTAACATTAGTTACGTGGACAGTTGATTAGATGGCTTTTTTTTTTTTTTCTCAACAGTATTACTCTGAGGTTTACCTTGGTTTGGTTCAGGCGCTTCTTGTTCTGGTAGCTAAGAGAGCATTTTTGCCTAGTTTTTAATGAAGGAATTAATGATTTCATGTTTTGTGTGACAGTGAGGTAACTTATCTGTTTAATTTACAAAAAAAAAAAAAGTTTTGGAATGACAGGATTAAAATTTTAGAAGTATAGGCATATCTACTTGGCTTGGTACAAAAAGACACAGGGTTCTCTAACCATTCTGGAAGCTGGTAAGGTTTCCTTGCAGGACTTCGTATCACCATGGTAGCCCTTATTCTATGCATATTAATAGCCTTAATTATTAATTTAATAATTTAACAGTAAAGGACACTGTCATGCTAACAGAGCTATGGAACTTCTGACCAGGTTGAAACAATGGCTGAAAGAAATGGGTATATGTGCACTCATTCTTGTAGCCATATTCTTGGATACAACACGTTTGCCAGCATAATGAGGTAATGGTTTTCCTTTGTGGCTAAGTGAATTTAAAGTAAATTAAACAGTGCATAAGTTTGACCAATGATTTATAACTCCTCTTTGATTAATATCTTTAAATATGCTGTTTTGTGTGCTCTTAAACATTCAGGATAGGCTTACCCTTGAGGAGACATATTTAGCTTTGCTGTTGTGAAATGTGCATCTGAATACAATGCAGTGGGAAGTTTACCTGTTGATATCTCAACATCAGAACATTCAGCTATTCAATAAATATGTACTGTTATGGCATATGGAAATAAACAGATGTGTTTGCATTTGAAATATACATAGATTAATGGAAGTTTTTCCCCAGTCATCTGTTAATGTAGAGACTTGAAATTAAAGCAAGCTTGCTGGGAGATGCATAGAACTCAGATTTAGTGGTATAGTTAAATTTATGGTGCTGGCTGGAATCTCGAGAATTTCTCAATCAGAAAATTAAATTAAATTCTAAAGTATGCCATTTTTTAACAATCATTTCAAAAGTTACACATACATTTTTTTTGAGTTGCATTTTAGTTGCATTCCAGGACTGTATGTTGAGGAAATACTTCTCCGAGTGGATTGCGGCAGAATTTGCTTGGTGAATGTGTCCCTTGGCTTAGGAGCTTAAGATGAGTCAGACCTAGAGCAAGGGCAATAGGCCAAAAGGCTAGGAGGTTTAGAAAAAGACAAGACCTCATTTATGGTAGAGATGTGTATTTTTATATGTACTACATAGATTATTTAAATATAGACTATCTTAAACTGAGATTCACTGTTACAATCATTTGCTATTGAAAAGTATTGATGCTTTAAAAATCAGATCTATATTGGTAACAGAAGAGGAGCTTCACTTGAAAGAAGCATGGCCTCAGTTTCTGAAAGAAAAAGAAGTGTATTGATATTTTTGAGAGGTGGTTTCATGCTAAAAACATGTCTGTGTTTTGTTATAATGTGGCACTGATGATTCTTCTGTGCAGGTAGTACTTCTTCACTCAGTCTTGAATATACTAAGTGACAAGCTATCCCTATTTATGCAAACATTTAAATTAGTGGAACTGCTTATTTGTCAGGGATTTCAAGATTAGGCAGTAAATAAACTCACTGTTTAAAAAAAAAAATCAGTCTATTGAACTGAAGGCTTGCTTTTTTGTAAGTATCAGATGTGTAATCTATTTTTTTAACTTAATTTTCCTTGCAGTTGCACTTTGTAGTTGATCACCAGTTTACTAAAGGATGTCGGCATGATCGCTATCGTACAGAATGCTTTTGGTGTAATAACAAAGCAGCTCTTTCGCTGAAGTGCCATGGTTCCTTTGCAGCTCCAAACATTTTGTGTACGTTCACGTAGGTATGGACCAAGGAACCAATTACTGCGGAGTGATTTAACTGTGGCGTTCTGCCCTCGCGGTGCAGGAGGGTGGGCGGAGGGGGAAGGTAAGAGCGTGCGCCTTGGCACTGAACTGCAAAGTAGCTGGCATGCTGTGAGTTCATGTCCTGCTTTATCCACCATCATCTGCCTGTCCTTTTACTGTACACGTGAAGTGTCTTGCTTAGCGCTTACTACTTTATGTGGTGATCCTTATTATTTTTTAAACAACGCGGTACCAGTTTGTAGTACTTTTACATTAGCCTTACTTTAAGGCAACGTATTTTTGCCTTCAAAAATGTCACCATTGGAAGATTATCAGAAGTGCTGATAAGCACAGGTGTAACACAGGGATCAGTACAATCGCAAATTATTTTTTTTTTGTAAGTTGCTGGGGAGGAGCTTAAAGCATAGCACAAATCTGCAAGCTTGCTCTTTTTAACTGGATTTTGCAGATGTGCTAGTAGTTGCACTGAGCATATGCAGTAGACAAGTTGTATGTAACGGTTTTCTGCCTTTTTTTAAAGCATGATTACAGAGGACAATTAAAAGTGTATATCTTGTTTTCTGTAATATTGCTGCCTGTTTATAACTGTGTGTTTAAATTTTACTTTTGTCACTCTACACCAACATAATAAATGCCTTGTAAACTACATGACCTAGAAATAAAGAAGGAAAAGTTTAACGAAATTTTGCCATCTGAGTGGTCAGTAAAAAAGATGAGATTTGGGGGTCTTCTCCTCCCAGGAGGGGATGCTCTTGTGGGTCCCTAGCTCAGTTACTGCCCATGTGTCAGTAATGGTAAGCAGAAAGTTTATAAATTGGTGTTCAGTTTTTAATGGTAAAAATCTCAGAATTGGTACAAGATTCTTGTTTAAACTCAAACCAACACTTTCTGAGCAAGAATGTTGAGATTTATTTTTTTTCTGTTGGGGAATTCAGTAAGCTTATATCTCACAGCTGGCCTAACTATGTGGGAAATGTAGTTCTTTTCTTGACTAAGGTTTTTTTATCTACACATACAAGTGACTGGATAGCGTACTGTTTTGGTTAAATATGTGCAGTTCTCTATTACAGTTTGTCCTATAGTAAGACAATGTGCCAATTTACAGATGGCACCGATTTAAAACCTGCTTTGTAGTCCCCATCGTGCCAGCCCAGTCAAGTTGCATTAGCTTCAAGCCAGACATCACATCCTTAGTTACCCATAGAACCAAACCGGTGACAAACTGTGACAGCTGCCCTCCTGTAATTGTATTTCATTACTATTTTCTCATGTTAAAAAAATGTGTGTGCCACATTGTTGCCAATTTTTTTTTCTCTACCAACTTTTCTGTGCCCCCAGGGGAGAGGGGGGGGGTGTTTGTATGTGTGCGAGCTCTAGCAACTAGAGTTGCCTATCTATCTGCATATCCATAATTATGCTAGATTTTTTTTTTTTTTTTGAGGGAGACCACATAATTGGTCCTGTGTAAAAAGGAAAAAATTATCAAAATCAGGCTTTTTGGGTCCTGCTTCTTTCTCTGGTTTGTTCTTGGCTGATGGAATGGTGGGATATTGTCCCTGGTTTTGTCTTTGAAATGAGTTTTCCTTGCAAGATCTCTTTTCTCTAGTCTGAGACCTTTAGCAAGATTTGTGCAATCACAGCGTGTGTTTCTTTACCTGCTAACTTAACTTCTCTTTCAGCCTGTTTCATCTGAATTTACAAAGGCATTGAGGTCTCAACAGTGTTTGTTGAAATTTTTGTGAAAATAGGTAAGCCTGAGATAGATATATTAATAAATACTCACGTCTTAATGAAAGCTAAAAATTAGACAGCAGAGAAATGGAGATGCTTAGTCTTGTGGGAAAAAAAAATCTCCAGGAGTCCAGGCTTTGCTGATCCCATTGCCTGTGGTGCAACTTCCTGTGGCAATAAAGTTCCTGGTTTTGCTTTTGTTTCTTCATTATTTGAAGCTGTCAACTGATTATTCATGGTGAGTAACAACAACAAAAGTAAATCTCTTGGAGTGACCACTTTGAGGGTTTTTCCTGCTGCTGAAACATGAGAAGGTGTATTTAGTCATGGCTACTAACCTGGTACACAGTGACCCTGCGCGTCTCCACGCCTCGCTCAAGATGGACGTCATGGTTAAAAGTAAGTGGTTATGTATTACGGCTTTCTAGTAAACCATGAGTTTGTTTTATTCACACACATAAACTTCAACTGATTGTATGATACGACTGTCAAGACAGTTGCTTTTACTCTCTTACCATGATTTGAGTTTTGGGTTAACCGTAGGACTAAAGAACTAGAAGAATGCTGATAAATGTACTTCTGTTTAAATGACAGCAGTTTGACCAGTTCCATTTAAAAAAAAAAAAAAAAATATCACTGGTAAAGAAGGAAAAAAAAATCTTATTTAAAATCTCTTTTCTGTAGAAAAAATACAAAACGGTGAAAAAGCTGAATGATGAATCAGGTGGATGCACTGAATTTGCATCCGCAGCCTAACTAGGTCTCTGCTGCTGTCATGATAAATGAAACATACCTAGAAAAGGTGTTATTGGATTTCAGGAACGTAAATAAAAGCCTTTCTTTTGAGAGCTCAGAATATATTACTGGAGCAGATAACATGAATAAAGATTGAATCCCATGAGCCCCAGTGATCTAAAATAAAATTCAGTTTTAGCTGAATTAAGGGCATGCCCCTCAATATTTCCATTTTAAAAAAAACCCACTAAAAACACCTTTTTACTGTTACAATTGCAAAGGACAATGTAGGGACCTAGCAGTCATTGGTAGTTGAACTTGTAGCAGTATGGAGCATAGGCTCCTGCAATAGATGTAATAGTTAAGTATTCCCTAACTTTTCATTAGTTCCTTTAAGAGAAAAGCTTTCCTATATGCAAAAATGCATATTCAGTAGCCAGCAGTTGTCCCATTTCCCTTGCTGCCCCTAAAAACCCAAATGAAGGATCTTAGCATGGCTTGGGAGGAAGGGGAGGGTTGGCTAGGAATTACATAAATATTTACATAGTTGCAGATACTCTTACAATTGTAGAGTGGAGCTATTAATTAGTCCATTGATGGTGGCTTGGATTTCCTTACTGTTCTGATGTGGAAGTAGAACTTGTAAGTCGCTACAGATACTGTTTTACAGCTCGGTAATGATTTTTTGGGGTGTGGGGGGGGTAAGGTCTGTAGACCTTTACTGCACTTAATAGCACCAGAGCATTGTTGCTTCTTCAGCTTTGTTTTCCCAAGCCCGCAGGCTGCTGTGGATTGGTGTTAATCTGTGCCAAGTTATTTGGCCTTTAAGTCATTGTAAAGATCACTGTTCCTTTTCCTGGTCAGCCGTGAAGGACTATAGTTCCTGTACGTTACTGGTTTGCTGAGGCTGTTGAATTTACTTGCTTTGGCCCTACAGAGCAGGGTCCCTGGCTTGGAAGGGACAAGCCTGTGGGATCTGCAATTGGGAAAAAGTTCTTCAGATTTTCCTACCGACTTTCTAAGTTTGTCCTTCATCATGTCATAAACGGCTAGAGGCGATGCTGTAGGGTAGATGTGATTATTACATCCATACTGATAGCCAGGGGAAACAGCCAAGGAAAAGAGCAACTGCAACAAGTTACCTGCCCAGGGGTTTGAAGGTTCCCACGCAGCTGCAGGAAGCATGCTGAATTACTTGTTTCCCTTTGTCAGGGTGGCTTGGATTTGGCCGTGGGGACTCCTGCTTATCCCTCTTTGGATAGAGAGAGAGAGAGAGAGGTATGTATGTATCTCTTTGGGATGCGGCGGGCGGAGGGAACAGAAAGAAGGCTTTACTGTCTTGAAACAGCACTATATGTAATAGTATTGTGAGGTATTTTATTCCCTTTTGTTGTGAGCAAAGCTGTAAGCCATTTTATACATTGCACATAGGTAAGCCATTAACAAAGTGAATAGCTAGACAAAGAAAAACGAGGGGTAGAACTGTCTCAGCTTCCTTCCCCATATCTATATTCAGGCCCCCTCTGCCTAGCACTGTGTTTCCTCAAAGGCCCGTAATGGGGACAGATGTGTTTCCAGCATGTTGAGCTTTAGTTAATGGAAGTTTTATGTCACCCTCGTGAGGAAATGTTTCTTCATTTTATCAAAGAAAAGCATCTAAGCAATAGTAGACTTAGTGCTGCCAACCTTCTGAGTGGGCCAACGGCTTACCCGAAGTACAGTGTTAGCGAAGGTCAAAGCCAGGCATACGGAATGGCTGTTTCTGCTGCTGGTTGTATCTGTCGCTCTCCATGTACTGAGCACTGGGGGGAGAGGGAGAGGCTGAAATGCCAACAAGAAGCTGAAAGTCCCACTAAGACGTGTAGTGGGCAGGATGAAAACTTGGGGCTGTAGGTGTACCCCCAGCTTATAGCAATTTAGTTACCGAAACACTCTACAAATTAATCGCAAAGAGCTGCGGTTCTCATAGCATACAGGTTTTCTTTCAAGTTTGTAAAACAAAAAGCAGAATGTCACCACAGCCTTTAATTTCTTCTTGTACATACCATTCACAGTACATTAACAGCCCAAATAATATTGCACTGGATTATTTTAAAATTTTTTCATCTTGCAAGTAGTATTCACTTTTCAAAGCCAACAGATGAACAATTTGGTCAACTTGCACCAAGAAAATGGTTAGATAAGGATCCTATACTTTATTTATACCACATGGATTTGTAGCCCCAAAGGGAAATGAGAACGAGCTGTAAACTGTTTCTTTGTTAAGACAGAAAATTAGTAATTCCTTGCTGATTAAATGTAGAAAGACTGGGAAAAAAAAATGAAATCTGAAAGTTATCTCATTCCTGTGAGACTGCTTGCTGTATATATAATTATATTCTATACTGTGAAAGTCCATCTACATTTAAAAATCCAGCAGTCTACAGATTAACATGGTAAAAAAAAATAATATATTTTTATGAAAAGAGAAGAAATAGTGTTTGCCTCAGAGGAGAAAGTTTTCAGATTGTGAAGTCATCTTTTTTTTTTTTTTTAGGTGCAATCCTTGAGGCAACAAAATGTCTTTTGGCATTTGGCACTCTAATAAGGACAATATTTTAATACTGGCACAAGCTAAAAACAGCACAGAATGACAAAATACAAGACATGAAACAAACCGCAGCCACTGGGATGATGGTAAGCTAGTTTGAACATAGGGAGAACTTAAACAGTTTTGCTGAGGAATTGTGAAAGCTTCTGCAAAACCATACTTATTTTTTTCTTTTCTATTACCAAATAGTAAGTTTTACTAAACTTGGAGGGAGAAAAGAGTTTCAAATGTCCTCTAGAAAATCAGCAGCTGCTGGACAATCAACACGGCGGCTTGTTTAGCCGTCAATAGGCGTGAGGCTCTTTATGACTCAGAGCTCGAGTGCGTGAGGCAGAGCTGGTGGCACTTCGGATCACTTCCATCCATCTGTGAGGAGGCATGAGGAGACACACAAACAAAAGAACGGTCAGTTCCCAAGAAAGAATTTCTTGAAAGATACAGTCTGTGCTGTTAGTTGCACGCAGTTTTATTGTCAGTGCCTACAGGAGCATCTTGCTTGCTGCTCTTCTCCTAAGTCTATCTGAAGTCAAGAGGCTCTAGATCCAAATGACTGCCAAATGCATATATGAAGGGAGGTTTAGAGAGGATAAACACAGGGGATGGGACCCAAAATTGATGAACGTAGTAGTGGTTTTACTTGTTCTGCAGACACCAAATCTCTTCCCCCCCCCCCCCCCCCTTGTATGGTCCAAGTGATGAGCAGTTGAGACCAAACTCTTCACTCTAGAGTAAAAAAATGTAACTTAGCTGTAGTCCCTACTTCTTCTTCCTCGAATTGAGGAAGGGCTTTTGTGTTTTTCCTATTCTACTCCCTTATTTAATCACCTCTTTCCCACAATTTGCCTTATTTATAGTTTTAGACTGACATGGCTAATAATAGCTTTCTTCAATAAGAGAGGACATTAAGATTTTTGACATGTTAATGCTTCATATAAAAGAGCTAAATTAGTTCCCAGTATGAACAATGTCAAACCACAATTTAGGAGGAGTAGTGCCTGTTTCCTAGTGCGCTCTGTGTCTGAAATTCAGTGGGAGGTGTAAAAGTTACATGTTGAAGTGGCATAAATACATAGTAAGAACAGCCGCTTCTGTGAAAAATTAGAATTTTACTTCAGGTGTGGATTTTCTGTCCAGTTTTCCTAGAGGGAGTGAAGTTATTCTGAAAAGTCCTGGGATCTGTTTACATGCTTCCTGAGGTCTGAGACATAGAGTTCCCTGTGCAGCCAGCCTGACCAATTTTGACCAGATAATTCCTGCACGTAACACAGGTTGTGTATTGATTACTATTACAGTTACCACATGATCAAAACTAACCCCTTGCTTTCTAGCATTATCAGGTGTAAAATTTCTTTTAAAATTTTAAATGGTTATTTCTCTAGTTGTACTGCACTACTTGCCCGTATTACTGAATCAATTTACTAAATTCTGCATCTATTAACCTCATTTGGAAAAATACCCTGGAATTTTACAAAATTCCCTCTCACAGAAGACTGACTTACCTTTCAAATGTGTATTCACTTTCAGCCCTGAAGTAGTACACGTGGGATTTGAAATGTAGCTTGAACACATAATCTTTGTGAATGTTTTCAGATTCGGAAGGAATGGTAAGGGAATATCCCAATAAAGGAAGGCTGGCTAAAGGATGATTGTCCTGAAAAGAAATGATGGACAATGCTGTGAAATCAAATGCTCTTAAGTAAAGAGAGCACATAAGTAAAACGGAAGATAGATACACACTCATTTAAAGGTCATCATCATGTTTCTGCATACCAATCGAAAAAAATACCAGCTTTATGCAATCACAATGAACTTAATTGTCTGGTAGTTTCAGCTGGTCCATCTTTATAGATGCTTCTCGTAAGGGTCTGCTGCAGACTGATCCTATGAGGATTTCCTCATAAAGTTGTCTGAAATCTTGGACATTCACTACTTTCAAATTACCGAACATAAAGCTCCATCATCTGGCATTGGCAGAGCACCATGTGTGTTCATCCCAGGCTTGCAAACACCTACTCCTTTAGAAATGTGCCAGCCACCCTGCAGCATGCATTGCTTAAGTCCTTTCACTTCATGGCATGGCATGTATGAACAAATCATTTCTTTATCCCACTTATGAGTAGAATATGCTACAATTCATTCTTTTCTTTAGTGCAGCAGCAATGAAAGGACAACATAGCAATTGGAATTATTTTGTGCTCAGACACAGAGATTCCAAAGTCCAACAGATTCTAGACAGAAAGCCCCCTACTTTTGCAGTGGGATGTTTGCTCAGATGGGTTAATCATTGGCCACTGTTCTCTCTTGTTTGACTTAAGCATTAGTAATGGTAAACAAAATTTGTAAGTCACTATTAAATTTTTTTATTGTAATAATCTCAGAATTTGTACAAGAGAAAACTCTTGTTTGAATTTGCACCACAATTTCAGAGCAGCAGTGATATCTGTTGTACTTTTTAGGGATATGTACTGTGACTGTCCAAATTTTAGGAAACAAGCACGTGTTCCTCAATTGACAAGTGAGCAGATTGAGAACAGGCTCTGCCCCACGTTCCAGCAGCAGTAACGGCTGCGTAGCTGTGACCAGCACACACGCTTATCCCACCTACGCCATTCGTGACCAATGTCCGCTTTTATCTCTGCTACTGCTTTGAAAAAACAAAAGGTCTTCTCCAGCCACACACACTTGTGCAGTCTGTTACCTGGTGCGATTTATAGAAGAACATACAAAAGTTGGTGAACACCACCCAAAGCTTCTGCCACCCGTTGCTGTTTTTGAATTTTCTTAGGAGATTTCCAGACAGCTGGTTCTGAAACAGATCAGAAGTAGTCAAATAAAACAGTGAAAGGTAGCTGCAGTTTAATTATAGTAAGAAAAATTATCTGCTTTTATCTGGTTGTATGTGACCTTGTTGATGTGAAAATGTTTTGGTTGAATGCACGTACTTTCTTTTGCATTTTTCTACTACTAAGTAGTACTTCACGTAACATTTTTTTGTTTGTAGCTGGGTACTTGCAAAAACTTCAACCTAATACATTATTTTGTTTTAATTGAGGTGGCTTTCAGTAATATATTACTAAACATCAGTCTTGTTATCCTAGTCTGCCTTTGTTCTTTTCAAATGATACTTAAATTGAATAATGGAAACAGAAAGTCTGACATGAATTTGCGATGTAAAGGAAAGTTATGACATACTTTAGAATTGCAGATAGAGACTGAGTGCTCAGTACCCAGTGAGTTCACATGGTAACTTTTCAAAGATTTCAAAAGCAAGGACTGTTGATCTTATTCTTAGCTGGATTTTGGATATTTTAACAAAAATGAGGAGGAAGCCGTAATCAAGTACAAGTATTTAACAGCTGGCAGTAGAAACCACTCTTCACGTAGTGAAGATGTGAAGTCCAGTATCATTGTGCCTTGCAAATGAAGGGGAGTTCTCGGTGAATTAGTAATTAGTTCCCATTCCTTGTAAGGGCTCTCACCTGGATCAAAATAGCTGTTTACATCATTCTCATTAAGTGATTAGTTCTGCATTATATAATCTGTACAGCTTAATAGTCAAAGTCTGGTGGTCCTGATGTATCTACTACAAATGAAATATTCTTGAAAACATTCTGTTTTCACCAGCCTTGGATATACATTAAAGCCTTTGCTTTAAATCATCCCATTCTCTGATATCTGGACTGCTGCCTCCTTGCCCTAAATTACAGGTGTACTCCTTAATTTTCTGTTACCTCATTACTCTGGAGGATATCATAAAAGGACAGGCTTTGCATTCGGTACCAGCAGACATATGAAATGGAAACAGGCCGCTGATCACTGATCAGTCCAGCAGGTAGGGAAGTACAGTCACTGACAGAGAGAGGATCTTCTACCACGAGAGAGACAGAAAGGAGGGAGAGACACAAAGAAAATAAACGATAATGCCGAAGTGAGAGCCACCAACAGAATGATGTGAGCATGAGCGTAACCTGCCACGCATGGAACAGCAGTGGAGCTGAAGATGTTGTCACAGAACAATGTACGTTTCCAGGGTGGGTTTGGTCTTCGCCGCTTTGCTTGCATTCATTTGAGGGATGGGAAGGAATGAAAATAAGGAAGAATGAACACTGATCTCAGACCAAAAGATTTGCCTAACTAAATGTGTTAAGTGTTAGAATTAGTCACTGGTTTAAGTTTTGTATCTATTTATAATAAGCCCCTGCTTATTCCCTAACTGCTGTAGGGAAAAATACAAGACCTTGTTCTGTGCTGAACTATTCCTCCCTTGCAGGATATAAGGGTATAAAGAGCAGAAAATCCACCTCCATGGGATCAAAATGAGGCTCTGTAGTTAGTGCTTTCTAGTACAGAATAATTTTCTTTGTCATATGTCAACAATAAACTCACCTTCTGTTTAAAAACAGAGGCAGTTACACAAACTATGAACACGGTCTGTCCCTGCATCTCTACGTTCTGCATCCATACATCTCTAGAGCCACAGTGGCCTGATGTCTGAGAGCTGCCTTGTGAGTGCAAGCTGACTCAGCTTTAAGATTCCTTTTACCATTTCATTAAGCATAAATTTCCATTTGCTGAGGACTGTGATAAAGTACTTGGAGACTGTCTTGGCTGAAGGAAGAACTCCTAAGCCTGCTTACCACCTCATCCTAAAACCTACACCGGACTAGGCTTCTTTCATTTTAATCTTTGAAAAGTCAATGTCTGCATCTGGTCTGTTGAGTACACAGTTAACAAATATGTATCAAATTGGCTTAGCTGTGATCGGGGCGGGGGGGGGAAGGATTCTTATTTTGAGGTGGAAAATGCAAATAAAGAAAAAGCAGATGACACTGAGCAATGAGACAAGGTTCCAGAAAAGATGGCTAGGTAAAGAAAGTACGTTAGTAATACACATAATTAAAACTCTGGCTGCAGCAGCTAAAGACAATATCCTTTCAGCTCGAGCAATGACTTAATGCCTCTGTAACTGAAAGCATTAAGACAGTTTGACCTGCTTTAAATTTTAAAGGGCATCAGTGTTTTTTTGGACAGCTAATTCTATGAAAATTACTGCTCTAACTGAATTTACAAAGATGCACTAAGGGAGCAGATATGTGTTTCTTGACTGATGGTTTATGCCATAGTTTGAGGATCCGGGAGTCAGTTTAATAGGTGTGCCTGAAACTTCCCCAGAAGGAGACAATGGAATAGTGCACTTATTAAGGAGGAGCAAAAAGGAAATTGTCATTCAAGAGCGAGTCGGGAGCTGCAGTTCAGATCGTTCTGAGGCAGATACCTCCACAGCAATACTAAAGTCGATCATTGAAACACTGGTATTTCTGTGCCAGCAGACGTGCACCGTAGTGTTGCCACGGTGTGGTGACTGACGTTCGAGTGAGGTGCGGGATGCACTGAGGTCGTCCTCAGATTCCTGGTCTACAGTAGTTTCATCAGGAGACTCTATGAAATGCAGGGAAAAAGCATCTTTCTTCCTCTATGCAACAACATATATAATTGGAAAAATTAAACAAATAAATTCTGTCCACAATATTGTGAACTAATTTTAAAACACGCTTTTAGAAATAATTTTGTGCAGATGCTAAGTAGATTTTTTGGTTTTTTACATGTTTCTGCAAATGTTAGAATCAAAGACTAACTGCCATGCTTTCTTGGTGCTTTTAATACCTTCCAAGGACAGGCACCGCCCAAATCTTGTTAAATAGTTCCTGGAATCATTACGCTTAAGTCACTTCTCTGTTCAGTGAAACTTTCTGCTACCATCAACAAGAACATTAAAATGGCACATATATAAATATATATGCATATATAAATCAACTTCAAATGTATCAGTTTGACCTGTAGCCAGCATTCTTCACGACTTTGCTTAGAAGCAGTCACCAATCATACTGACAAAAGTGAGTAAAACCTGCTCTCTAGCATTTACTTACTATTGTCAGGTGGGCTGCTAGCCAGTAACTCTGGGGCAGGGCCACTGCTTTTCTCCGCCAGGTCTATTGCCATCTGAATGTCCTCAGTCCATTTGTCCATTTCAGTGCGGGTACTAAAAATGACAATTCAGGTTTTATTCACTTTCACACAGGCTGAAAGCAAACTCTTAAGAAATAGTCACAAGCTAAGCTTACTTTTAATTTAAATAAATAAATAAAGACACAAGATGCTAGCTTTTTCCCCTAATAACTTAGTTTTCCTTCTGACTTGCACAATTGCCACTCTATTTTGTCCCATTCAACTATTCAACCATTATTTTTTTTTCCCAGGTGGCTTTCACAAAAGAATATAGCTTTGAAATTGTTTCAGGAGCAAATCCAAACAAAATGATGCCTCTCTGCTTTTCTATCTGTCCCACTGCGAAAGCTGCAGAGAAATACAGTTTATATGTGTCTGTTGTCTCCACTGAATTACCTTGCAGCAACAACGATGGACTGGTGTTGACCTCGTAGTGTTAGACAATGAGGAACACCCCATTCCTCTTCGCTTTCTTCTATCTGAGAGATAAAAGCCCAAATGGAGTCAGATTGCAGGAAGTACATATTTCTTAAGGTGAAACAGTGAACTGAACAAGCTTTTACCATTGGGGAAAAGAAAACTAAGAGCAATGTTCACAAACAGCAATTTTGAGCTAGGTATTGAGAAAAAGATGGTGGCTTGCAAGTTGGAAAAACAATTAGTAAGTTCTGCAATAACCTCCTAAACCAAAAGCATGGCTTTGTCTGCTTTGTATGAAAAAAAAGGAAAACAGTGGTACTTTTATCAGAAGAGTGACTCATCATACAAAAGGATATGTTTATGGCTGGGAGTGCTCTGGACACTGCAGCATAACACAGTTCGGTTGTGAACAAGTCCACACCAAATGGACATCAATAATTAAGTAGATTCCTAGAAATGCTAGATAAAACTTGAAGCCTTGCAGGTGCTTAGAGAAATTCAGTTACTGTGGTAGTGATTATCTAACTCAATTCTCAGGAAAACAGCACGGAGCAGATAGAAACCCATGAGAAGTTCCAATGAAAATAATGGGGGGGGAATGCAAGTGTTTTGAAACTAGCAAAAATATTTTTGAAATCATGTAAGAAGAGGTAACCAGGTGCGATTGGCTCAGATTGGCTGTTTTCCAGAGGAATTGCAACAAGAGCTCCAAATGACATGTTGCTGCCAGTTTCCCACTGCTTTGCTTTAAGATACAGAGCTGAAAACATTAGGAAATGGGTTTTTTTATAGAAATCAGATTGTTGCTACTGTTTACTTGCCTTGCACAGTGTGTCTATAAGCAATTGGTGATAAATTACTTGTAAGAATCATGGTTAAATTCATGGTTTTAAAAAAATAAAAATCCTATCTCACAAGAAGTTTACATTATAAGGAAGCTGCCCCCCAAAATGCCTTCCCCCCCCCCGCTATATAATCACCTTTATGTAGAAGGCTGCATGAACACACGCCGAACCCAGCACAGCCCCATCAGGCACTGTAGAACGTAACCACAACTTCTCTGAATCAGAGAATAGCCCTTTGCTCCTGCTTTCACTCCAGCAGAAACTCACCAAGCAATTAAGATGGAACCAGAAATGGCCATTTAAGCATGAATCCCTTAAGTTCTCACAATACTTACTGTCATGCCATACAGCGGAAGATGCCCGTGGACTTTAAACTGATTTGATGCTGTCAGGCCTCTACTTGTGTACAACAAGATATCGTTGAACTAAAAAGCAAGAATAAGCATTATTAGAATTTTGTTGGCATGTGTGTATGTAGAAAAAAACCCCCCATCAGAATGGTAAATACAAGAAAGTTAGCCAGTACTGGCTGACTATTTATATGGCAGTCCTAATGCATGAATCCAAAATACTGGCTTCCACAAACACTCCAGCACCTAGTCTTAGCACCTGTTATTTTCCCTGCCTTCCTTCCCACCTAGTCACAGGCATGTTCCCACCATTTTCCACTGGATATCTTCTGATGCCTTCTAATATTCCTTTTGTCATCTCTGGGTCAGAATTAACAAGCCACAACAGCAGTGAAACCAAGTAGTATGTTTCACACTCTGAAGTTATGCAAGATAAGTGTGTTTCACCAATATTTTCTTCTGATTTGTGTGGAAACATAAGCAAACAGGCCTGAGAGAGATGTGTCCAACTCTTACAAACCCTTACAAAGTAACTGGCTTTTACTCCCCATATTCAGAAGGAAGCTGGGAGACCTGTTTTAAGGTTGATGTATTTAAGTTAGAAACATCAAGGTGAAGAGACTGAGTATCTCAATTTGTAGAGCTTTCTGCATGTAACACCAGTTGTCAAAAGCACGTCAAATGCCTGCATTTTGTTGCCATAAAACGAATGGCGTATTTTCAATGTGCCACCTGGGTCAAAGGATGTTTTCCTCAAACCAGACAGATGCATCAAGAAAATCATACTCTGTGGTGTGAAACAGACCTCCCACCACAGACGTTCTAAAATCCAACAGCAATAATTCACGAAGCTCTATGGATCAGCCACTAGAGGGGGATTTAATTTTGCCAATGATTACACATGTATTCAGAGTCCCAGAATACTGACCCAGGATTTTATCTCCAAAAAGATTCCAGTGCTTGAGACAGACCAAAGACTTCTTTGACAGGGTGAGCAACTGACTTGAGAGTCTAGTCTC
Organism: Astur gentilis; assembly: GCF_929443795.1. Lineage (NCBI taxonomy): Eukaryota > Metazoa > Chordata > Aves > Accipitriformes > Accipitridae > Astur > Astur gentilis. The sequence continues at coordinate 5,247,364 of NC_064892.1, forward strand.
AACTTTTTCATGTTTTATACAGGTATAATATCGATGCACCATCTGGTAACAAGAATGGTGGTATACAAGAAAATATGTACCATATTCATAAGGCTTCCTCTTCAGTGCCTTTAAAGGCAGAGGATAATCCTACTCAAGTAGATTTCAGCGGTTACACCTTTGGCTCATTTGAAAGATTAAATGTCAAACAACTTATAAAACCTCGTACGCTCACAAGCTTTTCTACACACCCACTGTCCACCTTTTGCAGACAAGAAGCCAAGGATACGTTCCTGCCATACTGCACTGACTCTTTAATGTTTTGCCCTGTAACACCGGACTAGAAAATCTATGCACTCTGCAGGGCATCCCAGTGCCCCAGCACCAAGGGCTCAGCAGCAGCAGGATGGGGAGCTTGGGACAAAGTCAGCTGGCTGGGAAGAAGGAGAGAGGAGGAACCATCTGGTCAGCTCTTGCGGATCGGAGACCGAGTGGGATCACCATAACCTGAAAATGCTGAGTGATGGTGGGAGGAGATAACCTTTCCTAGTGCAAGAGCTACAAAATGTACCTCCATGTAAAGGCAGGTCCATCAACATGCTGCGCACTCGTGGGCTGAAACTGGATGCTTTGTGGAGAAACTTGGTTCTGTAATGTGTCCCAAGAGTGTTATGTGGATTATCGTTCATACCACCAGGAGTTATTCTTTATCCTCTTTTCTGGATATGATCACTAATCCTGGTGCCACTTTTCATTGTTTAACAACTCTGCTTCTATTTAAGACAACGTGCTAGGAGGTATTATGATGCATTACATACATAATACAGGTGATGTATTATGTTAACTTAAATAAGGCTGTTTAAAAATACCGTAATTCACAATTCAAGTGTAACTGTATGTCTAATAGTTGCCCATAGTTACATTTTGTTATTTAAAGAAAAACTGTCTTCTTGCTTACCAGAAAGAACATCCGTTGCTGTAAACCTTTTCCAGACAACTTACTAAGACTACCCAGTCGAATGAACTCCTGTGGGAAACAAATACAAAACAAATATGTATCTTCTGCAAAAACAATGATGAGTTTTTATTATGCAAACATAAATATGACTGCCTGGTCATAGGACTGACTTGCCTATCAGTCACCAAGACTTTTTATTTTCTTTATTAAATATGTTAAAGGTCTTATTTATGGGATAATTTATTTCCATTTGTAACTATCTTTAGGACAAACTCCTTCATAGTCTTTCTTTCATTTTAAGAAAATTCAGCTAAGCAAAATTTTCTTTACCTGACGTTGATTCCTTCAGAGAGCTCCCTCTTTCATCAGTTTTTGAATGAGTATTTTTCATGGTACAAATGATGTAAAAACTAACGATAAGTTGGCCTGTGTGTTATTGGTTAGCCACTGGTAAGCTTCTGTTGTGCATATGGCATACATAGCTCTTCACTGAGACGTAAAATCAGCTACACAAATCAACATCACCATCAGCAGCAGTAGAAGAAGGAAATTTGTCTGGCAGTGTGAGTTATCCTAGTACCATCCATGTCATATAATACAGTACATTAATTCAGATCAAACTGTTTAAGAATGTTTAGGGATGGAATTAAAGGAAAAGTACCACATCTGAACCTTTCAAAATGCTTGATTTCCTGGGCTTACTGTGAACTATACCATAAGTCACCTCTCCACTTATCTGAAATCCATGAAAATATCATTTTTCAGTCGCTCCCTCGAGCTTCTGCCAAGAGGTTTATATTTATTTATTACAGTCTTTCTACGGCCATTCTACTTATGATTGTGCATGTAAAAGGCATATAAAGCATCAGAATCACCTGCAGCTTAGGAATAAACTGGCTAAGATTAATCTGTTCAGAGACACACTCTGGTCGCCTTAGGGTTGCTGTGATGTGTCCAGTCCCCCCACCCGCATCACGTAAGGGCTCAGGGGTGGAAAAAGTGACTAGAGGAGGTTATCCCTATATCGCGGTATGCCCACGTTACCAGAGAGGCCACTGGAAGCTGTTACTGGCTACCAAAGAACATTAATCATAATTACTATTTATACAGTACCACCTGAGAGTCACTAGCAGGCTTAGCACCACCATGGCAAGTGCTGCGCCAACACACGAACCAAGAGCTGCAGGTCATTGCGATCTGCAAGCGTAACTGACCACGGCACGTTTTAACATCCAATATAGGAACCTGCTGCGTGCGGCAGAGATGCCAGTCTGGGACGACGTGAAGAGGATGGCCACCTACAGCCTCTTTGAGGACAGCTGAATCACTGGCCTAACACGAGACTTCTCTAGGAGCTCACGTAAACCCAGCCATGGGTGATGGTGGCATTTGCCTCCCAGCCTGGCCCTGCACTGGGGCAGGGACTTCAACTGGAGCCAGAAGATCAGCTGGAAGCAGCAACATCTTGGGCATGTGCCAGAGCGTGGTGGCCAATGCTTTTTGCCTTGGCAGGCAAACAACCTCTGCCCCCCGTCTGCCTGTTTCTTGAACTTCCTAGAACAGGAAGACTGCTCTGTCTTTAAATAGAATAGGGTAGCAGGAACACCCGATGACAGCACTTAATTTCATGTGATAAGAGATGTGCACGGGCTGTGAAATGTCCTTAGGGGCTTGCCAAGGAAGTGAACGGTCTGTGGATCACTGGAAGGAGGCGTAAGCCTGGGAGACAGGGAAGAGGCAAAGCGAGGGAGCGGAGAACAGCCACAAATCCAGAAACACCTCTGCTCGGCACTGCCTTCCCAATGGCACATCAACTTCAAACCCCTTTTTCTAAATGTTTGAATCCTTAAATGAAAACTAGACCCTAGAGAGCCCAGCATGCTGCCTCTGTGCCGCGACCCCACCGTGGCACTAGACATGGCCACGGCACGGCGAGCAGACCCCAGGCTGCGGCTCTCACCCGGCGGTGGTCCAGCCGTCCTGCAGGAGCGCATCAGGGCTGGATGGCTGGGCTGCAGGGCAAGTTCAAGCACTGCCGTATTTGCAGTTCAATGCAAAACTCATCTTTTTTTCCAAGCTGTTTCCCAGAAATGCATATGGGGCGGGAATAGTCTAGCGATGCATTTTCGCCAGCATTTCAGTTGCTGCAAGTACTGTTTTTGTGTATTAAAGTCAAGGAGTGGGGAGGAAATTACTTCAACAGACAACTCTCAAGTTTGCATGCACAGATACATGCACCTAGAAAAGTAAAAAAAGGCTACAAATATTACACTGAGGCTCATTTATTCCGAATTAAACCTCCATTTTTAAAAAAGCATGACAATTAAGAAAGAGATGTTGGTATTTTTATAACATTAAAACATTTAAAAAACCCCTAACATTAAAAGTGTTTACTTAAGGCAACACTGTCTCAAAAATTATTGCCTAATGTTACATGTAGACTAAAGAGACTGCTTGTCCCCAGGGCCATGAGTTTCAAAGCTAGGCGTCGTGAAAGGGCACAAATGTCTTACTTTAATCTGCCAAGCTCTAGCATCAATGGTTGGAGAGGAAAAAAAAGTTAGCAAGAAATGAGGAAATGTGCAACTGCTCAAGCTCCGAACGCTGTGATAAATACATTTTTACTGCCTCTGTTGTAATAGATGTTTGGAATTGCCTACAACCGTCCAAATCTATACAAAAGATAAACCTAATAAAATCAGTAAAAAGGTAATAAAGATGATTGCCTCTTCCTGCTTTAAAGGCTGCTGTTTTCTATGGTATTGTTGTGTATATATTTGATAGTTTTTGGTGAGAGAAGAAGGTTCATATGAGGAAAGGCAATTTCATAGCTGCTTCTAATAAACAGGTTTCTAAAACGTACCTAATGCTCTGAAATTGTACCAGACCTTGATCACAACTCTGCTACTTACCCTTCCTGGGATCACCAGATTGTCTATGCCTATCAAGTCTTTCTTGAGTTCATGCAGCTTCTGGAAGTTCTCCATCTTTATCATATTGCCATGGAGCTGAGCCACCATTTCAGAAATCTCAGCCAAAGCAGCTAGATGGACAAAACATAAAAAGCTTATTAAAAATGCACAAGAATGTTCAAAAAGAAAGATGGCTTTTGTCTGCAGCACCCAGCTTATGAGCATCACCCTTCTTGTGTTACCCTTCTCCTTCACAGTGTAAAGCTACTCAGGCAGACTAAAAACCACACAAACTCTGGACGTCATCTTAGAGAGTGGAGGGGAGAGGGTGGAATGTAATGAAGAAACAGTCTATTTCCTCAGCCAAAAATTTGCTCTATTTTAGCTACAGGAACTTTGTAGGAATACTCGAATCAATTCAGAGCACCAATGAATGGGACTTAACTTCCCTCATCTCCAATTAATCTAGGGATCTTCTCTATCCTTGAAAAAGAAAAAAACAATTTTTCCCCCTGCCTGCAGCACACTGGGTCAGGTCCGTATTTGAAAACACCAGGAAATGGCAGTGTCATTTATTGTATCATTTCAGAAGTTAAACACAGTAATCTTGGGGTTTGTCCTCGGTCCCAGCAACGAGAGCAACTAAAAGGGCTGCACGTCACTGAGTCACATCACGACTCTACTTCATTCTCTCCAAAGACACTACCAACGAGTGACTTAAGACCTGGGAGTGAATTTCCTAAGGAAAATCTCCATTGTCATAGGGGATTTTTGCTGTGTGAAGAAGGATCAGGTGGGATACAGGAGGAAGCAGGCACTACGAAGTCCCATGCTGCGGCAGCAGAAGCCAAATCAAGCGGAGGCTGCTGCCGATCTGCTTTCCTTGACTTTTTGCTGTGCCAACAACGCAGTAAGTCGAGTTGGAGAACTAAGCTGAAAATGACTTCACCACTTGATCTTTGCTGGGGGACCAGCTCATGGACTGGCTCCTTGTGCCACCGTGTATGTAAACACCAACCTTGGTACGCCTGAACGGACGGACAGTCTCTGAATGGGCCAAACACACTGACTGACTTTAGTGCTAGAAGAGCAGTTACAGCCATTTCTGTTAAAAAAAATACAGTCAAGGGAACAGTAACAGTGGTTCTTTCTTCCTTCTTACATCATTGCTCAGTGCACAGTTCATTCACCTGTTAGTGGGAGATCTGTGTTCTCTGCTGGGATTCACATCCACATCTCCCATTTTTTTTTTTTTGCTTCCTTTACGCTCTGACCTTTAACAAAAATCCACAAACACCTTAGTAAGAGACAGATCCCAGAGCGATGCTGTCTCTGAGTCACACTGTCCTTCTCATGCTCTCTTATTTTCACCCCTGAATCCTGCGTTTTTATCCATTTCAAAAGCGGAGCAGGAACCAAACTTTGACATCTGCTGCGCTCTCTGGGGAGGTGGGAACGGACACACCATCCTCATCATCTGGCCTTGGCTAAAAGAGATGAAGGCACTACTTGCTGCATTCCTTGAGATCGTTCAGGCCGGAGCTACGGATGTGGAACATCCGTGTCCCACAGCACTTTGGTGCCACAGACCTCTGTGGCATTTCCTATTGCTACAGGTCAAGTTACCTCCGCATTTTGTGCATTGCCTGCCGTGGGCGTCATCGCACGGCATCTAAGGGACCTTAGCCAGCTAACTCAGCTAAACCTTGCAGCTGGGAGCAGTCATGCCAAGCGTTGCTCCCTGCCCAAGTCCTTCCGTGGATCTGCACCGAGTGCTAACTGTACAGAGAGCATCGTTATCCTTAAACGTAGATAGCTTACAATGGGGGTGGGGGAAGGGGGTAAGAAAGGAGGAAAACAAATCATCAGAATGAAATAGCAGGAGAAATGAAATAGTTCAGACTACAGAAGGAAACTCTCTTTCACATTTGGGAAAAAAAAAAAAACCCCACGTTGGCAACTTTGAGTTCCTGAAACAAATAATGGAAATGGTAATAGAGCAAACAGTATGTCTGGAAAAGAAGACAAATAACACTTAAAGACAAAATAACAGCAGCCATACTGGGTCAGACCAAGAGTTCACCTGGGCCGATATTCTGTGTTCCTAGCAGATCTCTAGAGAAAGCTAGGAACAAGACAAGCACATACGGTGTGTTCCCTGTGCTCTCTCCCAACCTCCCAACTGTTTTCAGTTCAAGCGACTTCCTGAACGGCGTGTCATTTCTGTGTGTTTAAAAACCCCCAGCAGATTTCTCTTCCAAGTATTTGTCCAGACTGCAGAATAATGTGTCTAAAAGAGCAACCTTAATCCTACTATTTCTGGTCTTCTGAGTGCTGGATTTTGCAAGTCAATCCTCTTTCAATCCTCCTCTTAAAAAATAAAGATTTTTTTTTTTTTTTTTCCCCAGGTATGCACCTCTAATGGATTTGGATGCCATTCCCCCTCCAGAAATTGGTGTCTTTTCTCTTGCTTACCTCTTGAATCCCTGAAGTCTATGTGGCTTGGTGGGTAGTGTTTGCAAAGCCTCTCCATTATCTGCTTGTAGTGCATCAGCCTGTGTAAAGGTCTGAGAAGGAAGGTATTGAGAGGCAAGTAGCAGACTTTCTGTAGCTCAAAATCTCTGCAAAAGGTCTCCAGCTTGCGAGAGTTCTTGATCCCGTTCTCCAACTCCATTAAAATCTCATTGTGCTTCCACAGGTGAATTGTCAGTTGCTTATGTGCACAAAGAAAAGAGCATGTGGTAGAGCTCTTAGCAATCACTGTGAGACATGACTAAGCCCAAATCTATTCCAGTAAAAAATCCAACTAGCACAGCAGTTGAGATTTTGCAAACAAAATCACTGTACAGCACAATGGCTCTGATATTCACTTGAAAAGGAGAAATGGCATTACTCGTTTGAAGTACACCCCCCCATCCCCTCTGCATTCCCTGTAAAACGAAAGTACATGAGTAAACAAAACTAAGTCTCATATCAGTGAGAAATCCAAAGGCAAGGAGATGACATGAACATAGCTCGTGCAAGTAGGTGCAACAGGGAGAGAGCCAGACAATGCAAATACGGAGCTAGGAAACAAAATGGGATTTTCTAAGAGGATGAAGGGATTTAGTTGCCGCAGCTCCCTTAGGTGCTTTTGGGGAACTGAGATGCAGGCAAATGGACTTCTAGCTTCTGCTCCCCTGTTATTAATGAGAAGTTGCATCTCCTGGGAATCCAAACAAACACAATAGAGGTGTTGTCCAACAGAAATGAGTATGTTAGAGTTCTTTATCCTTGGATTAGATCCTCTTCTCCTTAGTGCAGTCTCTAAGGTGATCCCACTGGCAGCAGGGGAGTTATGCCCTAGCAAGTGAATGAAGTTTGCATGAAATACGTAACTTCATTTAGGTCTCAGTATCACAGACATTCACGAGTCCCATTTTAAACAATTCAGCAGTATTTTTTTGAACAAGTAACACAGGGGTTTCATTTGTGTTTTGCAAAAGGTAAACTGGTTCTTCAGGATGCACAGAGCTTCTCTGAGCAGCCAAATAAAATCTCCCAGTACCTGGCAGAATATTAACCAGCAACAAAAACAAACTGAATGCTTATGTTCAATGGACTTGAGAAGACAAGTTTAGCTTAATGTAAAGCTCGTGCTTTTTGACACATTTCCAATCAATTCCCTCTCTCCTGTGATTTGTGACATCTTTACCAGAAACATACCTTCCCTGCAGCCAAGCCGCTTCCTCCATACACTGCATATTTATTTTCCAGGCCTGTAATTCAGGCAAAGATACAGCAGACCCTCTGGACTACTACAAAGGCTGCCCATTAATTACTTGCTCTTAATTTCTTTCCTATGTTAATTAAACAAGGGGTGTCAGTTTCCAGGTCTTTTATCTCGGGATGAATATGTAGAGTTTTAACTAACTCCATTGTTTCCTGTGCAGTTCTTAAAGGCAAGCTGGGTTTTGCCTCTTCCTCCACATATATGTGCTTATCAGTGGTGGCGGATCTCAAAGCACACGAAGGAAATCCTCTAACGGGCAAGGGAGAATGGCAAAGGTGAACGCACACTGACAGGTCTAAGTTACAGTGAGGACTGTACCCTGCCTTTAGACTAGTGCCACAGAAGGACCTCCAGACAGTGAAGGACAGACAATTTAATGCTGCAAGGTACCAAGAGCAGAAACAGTCTGTCAGAAGCTCTCTGGGATTCCAAAAACTGTTTGTGAAAAGGTGCACACTTCTCGAGAGCAGGGATGGAGGTGGAAGAGTCCCCTCTGTGTTTCTTCCAACGCATCTGGATTGTGTCGAGAGGAAAAAGGAGTTCCTGAAATGTACACTGGAGAAAGGGCAAGGCTCCCTTATTGGTGACAACGCTGTCTATGTTGGGGATTGTAAATCAAGATTTCTACATTCTCTATTTCTGATTTGCTGTATAATCACTTGCACATCACTTAACCTCTCTTCACCTCTCTCTGTCCTTCTGAAAGATAAGCCTAGTACTAACGAATGTCTCAGGAGAGCTATAAAGATTAAACTGCCCTTTCCTCCAGCCAAGGACTCAAGGCTGCTACATTTACTACTCCAGAATGCCAAAGTGGCAGTCACCAAGGAAAGATCTATTGGATAGTTTCAAAAGCACTTTTGAGATCCACGTGCCGAAGGTGCAGTGCCTCGTTTTGCCACACACTGACCTGGATGCATAGCTACTTTATAATAAAGTGAGCTGTCTGTTATCCATCCATACTATAAAAGTCCGTAGGGATTTCACAGGCTCCCATGCCTGCCTTCCATGCTGTTTGTTCAGTAACACAGAGCATCAAAAATACTACTCTGGCCAGACTAAGAACAGATGCAAAGTCTGCTGAACATTACACCTAGATTTACAGTTCATACATGTATTTTTGCTTTTAGCTTTAAAGGGATCAAAGGCAATTATTGGCATTTATTCAAAAACCTTTCATCTAACTTGGCACCGTAGTGCACAAAAGTTTCTCAAATCAAAGCAATATCCAGGTTATGGTCACTATGCCTGCAATATCCTAACACTTATATTTGCATGAACAAGTTGGCACGTTTGGTGTTTGAACAGTCTCTTCAGCCGTATGTATTCCAATGTTTTGCCTTCTTATTTGAAAGAAAAAAGGACTGGAAATGAAATGTTCCTGAACTTTTGTGTTCGTTGTTCCTATATTTGGAGAGTGAACTGAGGAAAGGGGCTGGGCAATTTCAAATCAGCTTGCAATTCTGAAATCTCAGGGCTCACCAAACGCTTGCTACTTCATCAAAGGAAACTTCTATAGCATAAGCCTTGATTACAATTGGCAAAATACACCACAAGAGGCAACACTGTATGAAAATGAAAAGCATGCTAAAGTTAATCCTTGTCAAAGCTTAATAGTTGGAGGATCATTCCTACCTTCATACTCTGAATGTTCTTTAGCATAACGTCTCCGATTCTTTGGTAATCTCCTTTAATGTGAGCATTAGAGCGGCCTTCCCTGTCAGCAACAGAAATATCACACACTTCAGTCATGCAATAAAACCACATAATCACTTATAAGCACAGAAAGGAACTCAATAGCTCATTTCTTTTAATATCCTGACCCCCGTGCTCCTTCGCTCGGGAGTATGTGAGGAATCTTCCTGACAGACGTGTAATTCCCAGGTATGGTACACCCTTCACCCAGCCTGGCTTGCACTCCTAACAACAGAGGGCAGGCACTTAACAGAAGGATTAGACCTTTAAAGAAAATTGCTAGCATTTTTAAACGCACCAGAGAAGGCTGTAAATGGCTTGATAAAAAGGAAGAAATCAAAATCCCATCACAATATGTGGGCTCAGAGCAGAAGGATAATTCTGTTCAGAAACAAGGATTGCACCCTGGCACAGGACCCACACGTGTTCCTCCTCTGAAAAGCTTTCTGCTTGTGCAAGGGACAGTGGGACAAAAAAAATCTGTCCAGCATCTGGGTTTGACTCATAAGTGTTATATACTGGCAAGAATTTTCTTTCAGTGTGTCACTTTTGGTATTAAAAATGCAAACTGCTCCCTCCCACCCAGCCAGCTGCACTTGGGTGGGTGCTCCATTTGGGAGAAACCCAGCTCCTGATGAGAGAGATATTCCTGCTTCTAAACCCATGTACGAGAGAGGCAGGGATACCACACTCTGACTGAATCCATACACACCTTTTAGAAAACACAGGAGGAAAAATCATGAATATAAGAACCTAACTGTTACAGATGTGTTCCAACCAAGTTAGGCTTTCAAAAGAAAATCCCTAAGAGGGTGTGGGGAGAAGCACTGTCCCCCTCCCCTTTCTGGCTTCTAATACTGCATCCAAGTTTCCCGCAGCATGGCTTTTTATGTGCTGTCCTCAATTTTTAAAATTCAGTTCCACTCCCACATCTGAGTTTTGGGAGACAGATCTAGTTCTGGTGTGAGCAACTGCAATTCAGCCAAAGAAATGCGCTACCTTGGAAGAGGACAGAAATACAATCAAGCTCTAAATGAACCCAAGGATAATAGGACCTCTGTTTTGTGTTACTGCTAAACAGATATACTGCTTTTCACCCACTTGCAGTGATTCACACTTTTAAGAAAATTGTCTGTGCAGTGAAGGAATAAGTGGAAAACCAGGTGGTAAATCTCTCCGTTCCTTAGTACCGGCAATTTTGCCGGAGAGGTCCCACACTCACCAAATCATAGAGGATGCAGCTGTTAGGAATATACTTCCATTGGTAAGACACATAGCAATTTTTGATTTTAAAAAATCCATATTATTACATGAATAGATGCATATTCAGACTTACGTTTCGTTTTGTAAAGTTAAACATGGTTATGTTCATGCTCCGCATGCTTTTCTAACTGGGAAATGTGGAGGGCACAGCTTATGAATACTACACAATAACATCTCCTGTTTTATCCTTCAACAGACATAGAGACTCAGCTGATAAACAAGGGAATGCTCTATGTTCGTTTGAACAATATCCAGTTCCATAGGCTGTCTTTAATTATTTCCTATTGTGTTAACTCTCCCAGACACTCACATGCCTATTTAAGCAAGATAAATAAAGTTCTCAACAAGACTTTTAATGTTTTTTCTGAACCCAAAGGTTACACTGGGATGGGAAGTTGGGTTGTGTCAATGGTAACTTTAATTAACATCACCAGTTTTGCAAAAGCACCGCATTATATATACCTTGCTGTAGTCCAAATACGCCCAAGAAACGGTCTACATTGCAAGGAACAGCAGAAGTATGTATGGATGTTACCAGACTACAGTTTCCACATTACCTGAGGATAAAAGTCCAATTTCTTTCTCCAGGAAGCTTCTGTCATCTAATCTCCTCTCTCTATGCTGTTCCCTGCCTTTCCCTTCCCCCATGTCCTATCCATCCAGCAGCAATCCCCACTGAGATTTCCTCTGAGAGGTTATAAATAGAACATTCCAGCCACTAAAGCTCTCTCAAAATGGCACATATCAAAGTGCCCCCAACCGAAAACCACAACCATCCAAAGTCTAAGGCAGTAGCACCGCACTGGCAGGCAGCAAGGGAAAGTCGCTCTCCACCCGTGCCGCCAGCATGCAGCATCCCATCCCAAATGGTTCACGCTGCGCCGCTGTACACAATCCCAGAAATGTCAAAGCCAGATGAATTTGTGCTGCTGCCAGTAACGACATGGTATTTGGTAATTATCTCTCGAAGAATTCTTGCTTTATGTGTTATTCTCTAACTCTCTGGCATTGCCTGCACCCTTTTTTATGTCTCTACATTTGATTTAATCTAATGGACTTCAGCAGTTTGGTACCCTTCTGATTTACTGCCAAGATAAATATTTAAGGACATCATTACATACTGCTATTTCTAAATAGAAATTGCTTTGCTGATCTCAAGGCTGCAGTATAGGTTGGCTAGAATACTCATTACAACTTTCTTATCTACTAGCTAGCTACTTGAAGGCTGACCCCAAGCTTACCGAAGTCATAGCGAGTGCTTCCACTGACTTTGTGAACTTCAGCTAGTATTTAGTGCCGTCGTTCATTGAATAGTCAGGTCCTTACTTCCTAAAAGTTGACCCCTGGCCCCTCTTCAGCACAGCCAGCACTGACTGCTTGCACAGCATCTCATCACATCAGTCACACACAAAGCATCAGGAACATTCCCCTTCATTGGCTTTGGCCACGGACTGGTCCGAGGCTTTTTTTTTTAAACAGTTTGAGGCCTTTCAACTCTTACTCTGCATCTTGGCAGAGTGAAAAAGAGGGAGAGAAGGGGGTTCCCCAAAAGCAACAGCCTCTCTCCAGCTGCCGTCTGAACAGCGAAGAGCTGAATTGTACCAGAGCCCTCAGCCCAGGCGCACAGAGATAACCTGTGCTGCAGGCAGATGTGTACTGCTGGAAGAAATAAAACCCTAAGGAAATCCAGAAATGTGATGGCTGGGTAGTGCTACTTGTTCCAGCCATTCTCCTTGCTTTGGTTATTTTTTTCCACACACATGCTCTCTCTTGCAACAGAGATGATTTTCCCACTGGGGATGGTGCATATGCGTGTAGGCTGCGATGTGGAGCAGAGGGGCAGGGAAAGCTGAAGCCAGGCATGGGGGAACATGACATCTTCACATCTGCCTCCTAAATCCCATCTTCCACTCCACTCCACCCCAGCTCTCTGCCGGGACTCCGCAGTAATCCCTACACTACACTGCCCTCTTCCCCAGCTCCTCAACGTGCAAATCCCAAGTAAACTGGAAGAAAAGAAACCCAAGGAAAAGAGCATCCAAATACACAGAATATTAAAGTAAAAACCAAACACCCGACCCATCAGATGGTGTCTTAGTGCTTCAACAGCCCAAAGCACAGCAGCAGAGAAGAGAGCTCTCCCCGCGGTGTATGTTTTGAATAACAACACTCAGCTTGCTGGGGGGGGAGAAGCTGCTCATTTGTTGTGCATCGATAGCTAAATTGTTCTTCTTACTCCTTGTTTTCATGGGTCACTGTGTGAACATGGTGTCTATCTGCCAGTGACAAGGGGCAGAGCTCAGGGACTAGGTTCTTACAAATTTTCATCAGGAGCTGATTTATGACCCCCAGCTCCATAGAAAATGCAGGAGCTACTTTCCCTACACATAATGTGCCCTCACTCCACTGACACTGTGTAGGGAGGTCTAAAGCCACTGAAAATCATGCTGAATAGTGGAGATATTATTCTATAATAAGCTCATTTCCCGTTTTTCTCCAAATAGTCCCTTCCTTTTTACAGTAATGCAAGTGTACAATTGTAAGCAAAGAGAAGGAGACCGACTTTTATTCCTGATAAGAAACTCGGACACTACCTTATATCTTACTAAAAATGGCCACCAGCTCAACTTACAGGGACTATGCAAGCAGCTATGTTGGATTTTCGAATTACATAAACTCAGTGCACTTCATTGAAAAATGAAAGATATTTCAGGTCAGCCCATACTATCCTCAATCATCCAGGAATGGTAGTAGAAGGAACAGAAATTTGATGGGGATGGTGGAAAGGCAAAGAAGGAGAGAAAGATACCTCAACAGATTTTTTTTTTTCCAGGTGAATATAAAAAACTGCAGCCCTTCAACTGCAGGAGGAAAAAAAAAAAAAAAATCAATTGCAGCAAATGATATTTACAGTGTGTGACCTTCTGTTACGTGCTCAGGAACAGCATCTCCCTCCTGGATGCTATAGCTTGTCTTTAAGCACTTAGGCACTTTGGACTTTTTAAGAGTATTATTAACTAAAGTTCTAATATTAAGAGATACCTTAAACATTCCCCATTACAACTGCCTTTTAAAAAAGAGGAACATTTCGTAACTGAAAAGAAGAGTTGATAAAAGCAAAACACCCTTTTCCTTGCTCACACCCTGCTATTACACAGTGCCTCTTATTGCCCTGCCCATTCCAGCCGAGGTTGCAGCTGTCATTTCAGCAGTAAGTGGTGCACAAAACACTGCTCAGAGCCTAAGAAATGTACTAGCGAAGCCACCAGAGCTTCCCAGAGTCCTATCAAGCCTTCGGGGAGCGTACACACATTTAAAGACTTTGGGCTGGCTCTCTCTGTTGTGGGAGAAACCCAATCTACAGCAAGCATGCGTCAGTAATGCTTTTAAACCGTAAGACCTCAGAGCAAGTAACACCACTGCGTGGAAATATACTGAAAAAAACAACATTTCGTACCTTGCTGTGGCACCTCCTCCGAGGCGATCCTGGGCACATCCCGCTGGGAGAGCCGCAGAGATGAACGTAACATGGCTCTGGGTGTGACTAATGGATCCTGGACAAGCTATTTCTCACCCACCTTTTCAAATTCATTTGGATGTAGCACGGCTTTAATCCCCAGAAGTACCCAAAAGTGATTTCCGCAATGTAAACTGTCCTCTCAAAAGCGAGCCCGATGCACTGGGCACCGAGCCCCTCTTAATGTCTTTGTCTCAGGAATTCACACACTGTATGACTCCGAGGTTTGTACTACAATACATACCTCATTTTTGCACACAGGACAAAGCCACTTTTGAAGCTGTCCCCTTCATCCCTCTTCACCAGACATGCAGAACCAGGTGAATAGTAAGCACTTGTGCATGTGAGAAGGCAGACAAGGATTGCTGCCTTCTTTATATAAACCATTTATTAGGCTGTTTTTCCTGACTGCAAGTGCTACTTCCCAAACAAAAAATAGTTAATAAATCAACATTTAGCTCATCTTCCTACATCTCCCTGAGTGCTTTTTATGACAGGTTTTCAAATTGGCTTCCATGAATCCTGACTGAGCCTTCTCCTTTCATATGCTAAGATCTAAGTGGGTTTTTTTGCAAATTACCAGCCACACATTTCTCAGCTGCATCTGGTTGTACTGAGTAGCAGCTTTCCTTAGAAGTGCCTGTGAACTGGGAGTCAAACTACTGGCTTCCCTGGGAGAAGATGAGTCTGCCTGCATTTCTGGAAAGTACGTAACACTTTTTCTTCCTAGCACACGGATAAGGCCCAAAACACAGATTCATACTACCTGATAGGGTTTCCTAGAGCAGAAAAGGCTATCCTGGCTTACCCTAGCAATGCTCTCTGCAGTGCTTAGTGATTGACCAAGGTGGGAAAGTTATGGTTCTCCATTTGCCACTTTCTGTCAGAGTTTACAGAAAGCAGTAAGGAAACTTGTAATACAAACATTTAAAGGGGTGTGGGAAGATGAGCTCGATTTTTTTGGCTGGAAGATAGTGCTTGTGGCCCAAAGGAATAGCCTATTAAACAGCTTTGATGAATGAAGGAGCAAAACCTAACTGACTCTGAAGATTCAGCTGGCCAGATGCTAACGGAGCATGTCACGCTCTGCCTGCACTGCCCACACCTTCTCCTCCTTGCCATAAAATCTCTCAGGCCCTGGGAAACAGGAGCCAGCTTTAAGTCACTGAGCTACGCCTCCCATATTTCCTCCCACCAAAAATGGTTGGGAACTCCTGGCCTTGCACCCAAAGCCTTGCTGAGGAGCAACTTGGATGAGTCCTGGTAGCCAGGACCAGGACCGGGCTGCCCGGGAGCTGGACACGCAACCAAGCGGATTCATGGGCTGCTTCACTGGCCCTGCCACAGCACACAGGCAGGGCAGAAAACATCGCCCAGGACATGGTATGACTGATCTTGGGATGCTGTGCAATAAAGCCACCAGGAATCTGCTCAGTTTCCTGGCCAGAAAGAAACTCTGGCTGTGAAAAATGCACTAACTTCCTATATTCTGCAGTTGGCTACTGGTGTCAGCGTCAATTCACATCTTGTTAAAAACTTCATCACTATGCAGTAGACACCGAGATGTGCTGCTCCTAGGAAATGCAGTACTAAAGAGAAAAAATGGGCAAATTGTGTAAAGAAACAAATCAGACCTGCCAGAATCTATAACTGGGTCAAAAGGATACCAGCCCTTAAGATGTTCAGTAGCAAACAGCCTGCCTGTGATGGCAGATTTCAAACAGTTCAGAAGCCTTCGAGCAAGCCAGAAATGCTTTGAATAACGTGCACGACCTGAGCTTCCTTGAGCCAAATACTAAAAGTCTATAGATGTTTTAACAAATTAAAAGCACAAAGCCATCTAACAATCGTTACGTGCAATCCTCCCCTGGCCTTGCTCTCCTCGTAGCTCTTTTGCAGAGCATCAGCTTCAATACGATCCAAGCCCTAAGAGACTAGGGAATGGCCTCCTGTAAGAGCTTCTAACACGCAGCACAAAGGTTTGAAACAAACCTTAGACAAACACACACGCTGATGCCTAGGTAGAGCGAGCGGGCTGAACTGCACTTTAAGTTGATAAAACGCAGCATCCTACTCACTAGGGGAACACAGACGACTGGTTATGGGAGGCTCTTCCTTTCAGACAAGCTCCCACAACACAGAGTCTTCCAGTAGCTTGATGAAGTCCACGACCCTTTAATTCAAAGGCCCTTTTTTCATAGGACACGCCACCCTCCGACAATTGCAGAGCACGCTCATGTCTCGGGACAAGCATCCCACCTTCCTCCCCGCTCCACCTGCCTGGAAATTTAAGAAAGCTGACATAGAAGAGTCAGATTTAAATGAGTTGGCTTGAATCCTGCCCACAGCTGCCTGCAGCAGTGCCACCGGCTCAGGCAGGCCCACGAGGAGCTACGCAGCTGATGCAGAGGCTGGGCAGCATTCAGCACTGCAGTGGTGAATACAGCCAGAGCCCGCTGGCTTAAAACCACCCGGGGCCGAAGACAGAGGTACAGTCATGACAGTACAGACATTGAGCTAAGTGACCTTGACCACACTGCTGAAGAAATTCCCTACCACATTGCCACCAGCTTCTTCTTCTACGTGCAGAGGGGCTGTTTATTTTTGTCGCTCGCCGTTTAATTAAATGGTAATCTCTATAGGATAGAGTTTATTGCTTGCAGCTTATCTCGGCACCTGTGGCATTATATAAAACCACCAACACTCCAAAGTAACACCTGCCAGCAAATCTGCCTCCCTCCCTACAGCACGTATTCAAATCTTCCAGAACTTTAAAAATAAACACCATCTACAACAGCGGTATTATGTTAGGTAAACCCATGCTGTTGGCTGCAAACTGGATGCAGACCGGGGGCAGGAACGTGACTGCGATTCTGTCAAGTGAATCAGAGCAGCCGACAGAGAATTCCCACTGGCTTTACGCTAACTGTGGAAGGACATGCAAGAGCTGAGCTGACAAAAGTCAGAACAGGGTGCCCAGCTGGGACAAAGTTACCTCAGCAGAATATTTTTGAACAAATTTGGATTGCAAAGTAAATTCATAGCAGATCAGCACTTTATATCATAGGGTAACTGCAGTTTAAATATGGTATTAGGAGCCTTAAACTGAGGTTTACCACTCTGTGAAACTGTAGCCTTAGGACGCAAGGAAAAGCTGGAAAACAAAAGGCTTACTCAGCTCTAAAAGAACCTAACTGAAAAGGAGAAAGAAAATAAAACCACGGAAAGTCTAAAAGCCTAAATATTCTTTCTTTTAACATACCTCCCCCTACTTACTACAGTGCCACCTTTCCACAGCAGGCTGTTATTGCAGCATCATCCAATTTTTGAAAAACATCACACCTGAACAGGAGGTTGACATCTACCTGTAATGCCAACAGCGACCAGAAGGATATAGGGAGAATCTCTATTTCAACCTATGCCCCAGGAAGGCACCCAGCAAGCTCACTAGATTAGAATGGTCTGACAGAGAGCAGAACTTGGCCCTTTACTAACTGTATAAATTTTCCTTTTCACACCATGCACCATTAACCCTAACTAGTTGGGGATTAACCCCAACTACTGTTAATCCTACACCATAGTTAAGAGAAACAATCACTATTTCGTAACAGTTGAAAGAGCCTTCTTGGAGTACCTGCAACAAATGTTCCTTACTGGAAAGCAACTAACACCAGTAAGAATCCTGACTGGATTAGAGCAGTAGCAGCCCAATGTAAAACACACAGGCAGAGTTGCCGTGCAGCACATGCCTTAGGAGTAGTAACCTTATGTCAAGCATCAACCACAGAGTCCTGGGTGAGGACGTCAGCCTTAAGAGGCAGTACCACATTCCTCTCTTCCCATAAAATGCTCACTAATTCTGGAACTGTGCAGGGTGGGTTTGGATAGCCTGCAATATGTTGTGCTCTCATTCAATGACCTCGCTCATCACATCACAAGAGCTAAACTCACACACTCTAAGACTGTGTTTTGCTTTTGTTTTGATTAATTAGTTAAAGAGGCATTAAACTGATTAGCACTCATCAGGTCTGCCTGCTCTGCTTTCACATAATTTTCCATTGTCACTTTTCTGAGAAGGAAAACCTGGGCTCCCAGCACCAAAGATAAACTATCAAAAAATGCCCACACAGAGCAAGACAATCTAGTCCAGACACGTCTAATCAGAGCAAGGAGAGGGCTTCTGTGTGCTGTCTCTGTTCAGATATCAGTGGTCAAATGAACTGATTTAAGAGTCCTGCCAGGGAAGAATTACTCACTTTATAGCTATTTCACAAAAATGCCATGTTTTAGTGTCACTATTACGCTAAGGCTAGATAATTTTTAAGCCCAGTGTCCTCTTCCAACACTCTATCAATTTGTAGAGTGCACTGTATACCCTGAGAGTGTCAAAGCTGCGGTGCTGCAGAATGGGAAGCTGGTCTCTGAAATCCTCCCTGGCCTACACCTATTTGACAGAAAGACGACTTGGTCCTTCACCGCTCCCTCTTTGTTACTGATAAGCCTTGCTTGCAACATGTTTTTCAGAAAAGTGGCCATATAGAAACACTGACATTCAGCAAGAGAAAGCTTCATCCAGAATTATGATCTCATTTGCATATGTCTGTACCTGACTGAGGTATCCGAACAACAGAGTTTGTCGAGTAAACACGAACAAAGCACGATTCAAGATACCCAGTCTGTTAATAACCAACATCTGTGACTTTCACAAATGAATCGCTACAGTAGATCACAAAGAGATGGCAAAAAGGGAATGCAAAAATGCTAAACTGCATGAAATAACACAGCTAAATAACAAACAACAATCTTACCACAGAGCAAGTCTCTGCTCAATTTCCTTGAGAAAACCAGTGTGAAATTTGTGCAAAGGTTCGAAGTTGGAGAAAACGAGATTTTTCAGTGTTTCGGGCATGCAATCCTCTTTACTCACTGCATTCTGAAACCACTACAAAGAAAAAAGAAGGAAAATTATTGGGGAGTGGAATGTAGCAGGTATGATCATTTGCTGTCTTTATAACCTAACCAAGTAAGGACCTTATTTAGCTGGCACTAGGAGTGCAACCCAGACTACCCCTGATACTCCTGCGTGCTGAACTGGTGCTCTTATCAGCAGTCAGGCCCTGCATAGTTAAAAAAGAAACTCCCTTCCCCTTTGCAATAACTGATCAAATCTTCGAAATTCTTTTCAGGCCCAAACTGGTTGGTCAATACAAACGGAATTTGCAAATGCTGTAGGCGCAAGAGAAAGAGTATTGCAATACTTGCAAGGTTCCAGTAAAAACAAAAAATATGTTCTGTACTTTCTTTTGCCGAGTTCTGTCCGAAATCCCTTTGACAGGGGTGGGTACAGTAAGCACTCAAGCCCGTGTTGCTGTGTACAGAGAGAGACCATCATGCCCTTTGCAAAGTAAACAAGTAGAAGGATGGTACTTGGCGCTTCCAAGACGCTAGTAGCAGAAAATAGGAGGGTCAGTGCCAAACACTGTTAAGACTGCAACAGGCTCCTGCGCAGTTGCACTCTACATTCTCTTTTTTTCACCCTAACAAACCTATGGGTGACGTAAAGCCATAGGACTAGGGGGCTTGCCAAGGTGGCACGGACTATTATCTTCAACATGACAACACTACTCCCTCCTTGCTACCCTGAGGGGTTCCAGCTATCTATGGTTGACTTCCAGCAGTGCCCAGAAGGCTGTTACAGTGGTCTTGATTGATGCTGCATCAGCTGAAGCTGACCCAGGCCCATGATAAAGACAGATCCCTCCCAAGCCTCCCTCTCCCCCACTTTGTCTCTGGACTGAGCAGAGCTAAGGTTGAAGAACTGCACACCTATCAAGTCTCAAAATTCATGCACGACACTTGTTCCTTCTACCTTTTCCAAAGATGCTGGCTACTTGTTCGCTCTCAGTGGCCTCCTGGGCCAGTCATCTGTGGAACACAGCTGATGGGCCTGCCAATTAGCTTAGAGCCAGTTGTATGCATCTCGGTGGCACAGCAAATTCAAATTTGCCTGCCACAGGAATAAAGGCCAGGGTGGGAAATGGGGTTTAAGCTCTGAAGAGCGAAAACTTTCTGTTTCTGCAGCCACTGGGTGAAACAGAAGATGAAAAGGGCGTATCTGCGGCTGAGACTGCAGCCGTGACCACCATCCACAGCTCCTGGCCTCTACCCTCATTGGCCTGGCTTCCCAGAAAGCCAGGGTCAGCAGGCAGTGGAGTCACCGCTACCTTGCTGCTTTTAACAACCGTGCTGCTCCAGCCTACAGAGGCTATGTCTAAGCTGGCATCAGATCAACTGCCTCTGCCACGTGGGCTCCCGGAACAGATGAGAAGCTGGGAAGAAGGTGTCTCTCCCTGGTTACTAGCTGGGACCAGCAAACTCTTCCCTGCAGCACATCCTCCTTACCACCACACTCAACACAGGAGGTGGCAATGCACCTCACGGAGTTTCACACACTGGGTGATTAAAGAGCTGGGAGGTCTGGAACTGGCAGCCCTGCTGAAATACCATGAGGGGTTTTGGATCCAGTGCCCTTTTACAGACAATTGTTATTTAAGGCCAAGTCTTGCACACATTGCTCTTGGAAGTTAAACAAGACTGTTGGTGCGTGTGCAATGAAGGCACGTATTTGCCTTGGTGATTTTAACAATCACACTCTAATTAGATGCTACAGATTAAGGACTTGTTTAACAGACAGTTTCACTTACTGAAAAATCAGAATCATTCAAACAGGTACTCCACAATATTTCATGTTAAATGGAGGGCATTTAATCCAGGAGAAAACATTTATATGTTCCCCTAAGGAGCTACTTCAGTTTTAAGAGAAGTCGTTGAAAACCCACAGGCATTTTTAGTAATTACAACCACAAAGTATGAGAGCAAGAAAAAATAAGTGAACTGTGTCCCAAGTTTCTCAACCTGATACAGTTTCATAGTGCATGTTACTAACCACAGTGCAAATCTCTACTTTCTGCTTTTTGTTTTATTTCCTCCCTAGAGCTGTACTCCTGTGCACTGCAGAGAATACCTACAGTGCAGAATATAAAAGTAGCATGAAACAGCTAAGATGTTAAATGGAGCAGATGAAATACTACTGCTGACTACAGCTTCACATGTTTCATGAGTAATGCTCAAGTAAACATACCGATGTGATGACTTCAAGGTCCTTCAGGTATGTTCGTTCTGTGGTTGCTACTTCTTTAGCGATGAAGTAAGCTTTCTCAGTTGGGAATCTCTGCAAATTGCAAACACATTAGGTTTTCATCTGCTTTTATGGAGCTGCTTTCTGTAGGAAAAAACTGCAGACAACAATCACCAAGAGAGTTACAAACTAGTGACCCTTGCCTGTGGTTACTGTGACTCATACTTGAATGTTTCTAAGCCCAGAAGCCCTGAAAACAATCCTTCCTTGGAAACATGAGAGAACAAGCACTTTCTGTGGGTTCTTGAGAGACTTTTTTTTCTGCCAAGGTGATTTCTACAGCTTTGGGGTGCTGATGTTCCTTTCAGCTTATTCCACATATCTGGAGCAGGACATATTCTGAAGTTCACAAAGAAATCCTTTGCAGGCTAGCTAACCATTTGAATCAACCTTGACAAATATCAAATTTGACAAAATGACAAAAAATTAGTGTCTCACTATTGTTAAGTTTCATCATCAGGATAAGAGTCCACAGTAGAAACATTTTCTGTCAAAAAAAAAAAAAATTAAAAAAAAAAATCAAATCCCTGAGATTTTCCCAGTGCAGCTGGACAACCTAATAGTGGGAGAGGGGAAGGATTTTAGGGTAAGTGACAGATTTCAAATTTCAGGGGAAAACCCCCTAAATCCTCCTGTGTTATCCAAGAGTCAAAAGTGATTTTGACCTCTTAATTCTGAAGAGCCAAAGGATCCCAATTGATCTTGCTCTGTGTTGCTCAGGAAGCAAAAAGGAAGAGCAAAACATCCGTAGATCTTTTGCTTCTACGTCTCCTTGCTGAAGATCAATGATACAGAGGATGCACCAGAAAGGGATGCAAAGAGAGACTGTGTGGGTGTTTCCTAGTCAGTATACAACCCCACAGGAACCATCATCAGCTGGTATATACAGCAGTCACTGGCTGCTGTAACTTGGACTGACACAGAGAATCTTGAGTATACTAACCGATCCTGGCTTTTCCTCTTCACAAATTCCTCTCGCACATCTTGCTAACTATGCACAGTGGGAAAAGAGATCTTCCTTACACATCCTCCCACTCTCCAGCAAAGCCATCTGAGTTCCCACCTTCTTCTCCCTGAGATGCTCCAAGCTCAGGAGAAAAAGCAGGCAACAGAAGGACAAGAGCAACCCCCTCTCGCCCTGCAGCACAGGAGGGACGAGCCGGCAGGCACCCAGAACCCCCTGGCGCAGACAGAATTACTTCTATCTTCAAAAAGCAGGTTTGGATGTGATTGCTCCCTTATGGCTTTGCTGCAGTGTTGGGGCCGAGCCAAACACTCCCAGATGAACGCTGCAGGCTGTGGCTCAAAGAGAGCCTTTCCTACTCCCACAACCAAATGCTCCCAGTGGTGCTCCCAGCAGAGACAGACTGGAGAGCCTGGTTTGGACACTCTTGCACAGGCTCAACGCTGTTCCTTTTCCCTCTGTCACCTGAAAGCTTTCCCTCCAATCATCCATTGGAGCTGACTGTTTTGTTACAACAAACTACCAAACTCCACTCCTTAAAAACAAGCTAGGTTTATAGGAGACCCTGTCAAAACAAGCTCTTCAGGTTGCAACCAACAGGCCTGGCCCAGATCTATCCCACATTAACCGTAAGGACACAGAGCTACCTCTCTTCTCTCTGCTACTTAAAGAGGAGCTGGGGCCCCTAACCTCCTGCACCTCTGTTGAGGAGAATGAATCCAGAGCACCGAGCCCTCAGCTACCGCCGTTTTGTGGTTCCGGCCTGACCCGCTCCAAACTGTGAATTTGGCCTCAGGAACACAGGGATGCTCTTGGACACACCATGACCGAGGACAGCAGATACCAAGTAACCCAACCAACTTAAGTTATCTGGGTGGATCTACGATGATGAAGGTGCAGGGGGGCTGGATATTAGTCACTCTGACAAACAGCAGTCGTCGCAATGCAACATGGAGAAGAGAGCCAAGGCGAACTGCCTCTGCCTTACCTTTCTTTTGACCTCTTCCTCATCATCAGTCCTGACGCATGATGGGTCATTCAGCAAAGGGCTGACCAAGGGAGACGACTGCTTGGCATCAGGGCTCAAGTTTGGAGATAAAGACATATTTGCCACTGATGGTCCTCCTTGGGAATTGATGGAAAGCTCTGAAAGGTGAGGGCTGCCAGTCAGAGAACCTGCTAAAAAAATGGTAAAAGAGAAATCAGTTAGGACAGGCTCTCTCTAGAAAGTTCCAAAAAGAGTTACAACCTTAAGTTGCAGCAGGTGAAATTACACTACAAGACACAGCCATCAGTGTCCTCAAACTAGTCCAAATGCACTTGAAGCCAGAGGAACTGCATCCATTTGCATTAACCAAGTAACTGAAGCGTTCTTTTAGCTGATGAAACTGGCTGAAATTAGTGTCTCTGTAGGGAAGGGATCAAGGCATACATGACTGAGCTGCAATATTTGCTGCTAAACATCGAATTAATACCAAATTTTTCACCATTGTAATCCACTCTATGAAAGAGAATAAATACAAGAAGGGGAGTCACCCTAGGAGTACCATTCTTTCTAGCAAAGTAGAACTTCAAAGAACTCAAATCAGTACTTCATAGGTAGCTACAGGACACAAGTTAGAACAAATTATCTAGTGGAAGTCTAGAGAAAAAGAAACAATGACTTTCTACAGCAGTGTTGCTGCTAAGACCAGTTAGATCTAACATGAAGGGAGAAAACTACTAGTTCCCCAATTTCTACACACAACACAAGTATGTATATTATACCTTGTAGGTCTTTCCATGCTCCTCTGATTGTTTGGGATGGAAATGCTAGCATTACATTTGCATAAGACAGGCAATACTTTTAATGCACAAAGCATGACAACTTTAGATGATCACAGATATAAAGTCCCATTTAATTTTGGATTAAAAATATTAAAGAATTAGACAATTAATTACACTTCCATGGATTCATATACACTACATCAAATATTACTGAAATTAGCATTTTGTCTTCTGGTAGGCAGCCAGACTACTGACTGCACAAAGGGAAGAATTTGCCAAAAATGCCCCGTGTTCTCCCAGTTACCCGCTCCTTCGAACCTCTGAAAATCTAAACCTGTTTTAGAAGATGGAGCTGTCATGTGGAAGAACATTTACAGTCTGTACCATTTTGGCATTACATGTTAAAATCCAACCAAAAAAACGTGACAAGCACAGGTAATAGGCTGTCTAGGATTAAATGTAAAACACATACATCACCATATATAATTAAGGTCAAATACATTTTACTATCATGTGTTTATGTCCTCCCTAGATTACGATAGGTAGGTGTTCTGTTGCTACACAGCTGAGATACTCCAGTAAACAGAGGCACCAATAAATATAATTAGGCCAGTAGTAAAACCTATTTATTTTCTGGAAGAACTCAAGATTTATTGCTAGAACATGAATGTTTTCCAGTTCCAAACAAGTTCATGTTTATATATCATTCCTTTGAAAAGAGAAGGAAACAAACAATACAGTTATCAGTTTACGTAATCATGACAGTGATGTAGCCTATTATAAATCAA
The DNA here is from genome assembly GCF_929443795.1 of Astur gentilis. Classification (NCBI taxonomy): domain Eukaryota; kingdom Metazoa; phylum Chordata; class Aves; order Accipitriformes; family Accipitridae; genus Astur; species Astur gentilis. The sequence goes on from NC_064892.1 coordinate 5,272,177, forward strand.
AGTCAAAGCAGTATTTGTCTGAAATAAAGGTCTGTATTATTACAGCTAGCAAGAAAGGGTTTACCAACAGTTTCACACTAAATCAATGTTCAGTGAAATTTGAGAAAAATGCCACAGCTTGTTACACAAATGTCAATTTTATTGACACTAGCACACAACTGTATACAGTGTTTTCAAAAGAAATGGAATTCATCATTGAGAAATAGTGAAACAGATTAATAGCAAGGTTGTAAGGTTAAAAGTACTTAACTCTACATTACAAAAGACATAAGAAAAGTGTTATCACCTCAAACGTGGAAACAAAGAAATTCTGGCACTATCCCTGTCATTTGACAGTGAATAAATGATTTGCACCTCTGTGAGAAGTTCACAGGCATTATAGTCTAGAAGTTAAATAGCACCTATCTGTGATAGATAGATATATCGACATATCTACCTACCTATTTATTATCCCGGGTCTAAGTTCTGATGTACTGGAAATTTTATCAGTACAACTCCAAATATTTCAGACTATAAAATATCAAATGGACAATGAATTAAAGACTTCCTAACCTACACTTGGAAGACATAACTTGGGAAAAGTATTATGGAAAGTGTCACCAAAAAGTGTGCCTAGTAGCTCACAGCATTGAGTATACACCCCATTGATTAAAGACTTGGTCATCAATACATCACTGACATTCTCAAAGTTATTTTGCAGCAAGTTGAAATGCTACATCCTCTTTTTTGCTATCAATGTGGACATGAGCAGTGACCAAATCCAACCACTACCACTTAGAAGCAAGAACTCAGTTAGACCCCATCTGCCAATATGCTGAACAAGTGAAAATTAAAGCTTACTATAAGAAAGCGGCTATATTACAAAAGGGCCTCAAAATGCTGTTACGTTAGCACATTCTGGGGCCTAATTACAACCAACATAGCCATAAAGATCAACGCATTGGATGTTGTTCTGGTAAAGGTGGGAAACAAACTGACTGACTCACAGCAGAATGAGTAAGTCATGAAGAAATGAAAATGGAAGGTCTCCTCTCCCCCATCGCCAATCAATCAGGACATGTGTCATGGCAATGCTGCAAAGTGACTTTCTCTTTTTTCATGGAGGTGAGGAACAAATAACCTGTATTAACCAAATAGTCTTTTGTCAGTATTTCATCTGACCTCCTGCCACAGAGGAGTATATTCATACAGGCTCTACTCATCAACTATGTACTGCAGAATATAAACAGAAGCAGAAGGGAAAAGATCAATCTTATTTACAAGGTACTGAAATTCCTCGCATTTTACCCTAAAGGATTCATTGATTGACAGGCAATTATTAGCATGTCAGTTGCCAGATATCAAGTGGTTCTGCACAGCACATTAGGGGCCTAAAAGTTTTGCAGCTGGTAACATGGAATCATCTTTGCTCGTACTTGAAGAGATTTTTATTTAGATTCAGACTTGGGCCGTCTTTCAAATGTAATGGAGCCAGCTACATACACACAAACCGAGAGACAAGTACAAAAAAGTTTATATAACGATTGCTGAAGCACATACTAAAATTATATCCTTAATGGAATGAGTAAGAATTAAGCATGTGCTTCAATTCTTTTCTGAGTTTGGGTTTAAGAAGAGAAACAAACACTGGTTGATGACTGGCAAGTAAAGAGAATGCACTTTACCAGGGTACGCCAGATTAGCCCAAAATATCTGGAGTGGTTCTTAGTTCCACTGAGTCAGTTTACTCTCCAGACACTGGGGCAAGGTGCTGCAGTAGGGAAGGTGACAGAAGAAGTAAACCTTGATTGAAATCTAACTTGAAAAAAATCTACAAAACGACAATGGCATTTTACACGGCCACAGGACATGAAATTATGGGTTACCATCCCAGCCTTACACGTGTCTCAAATCACTCCCCACCAACATACGTGTTCCATGTGCTAAGTAAAATGAAGCCAGTGGCTAAAATCAAATACTTAACAGCTATACCTCTGTCAAAACACACATCACAGTTGCTTGCTGCAGTTTGGCGGTGGGAATGCGCGGGAGTGCTGGCAAGCTGTGGGTCCCCAGCTAGAGAGGGGTAGGCTGGGCTCTGCGCTTTTCTGGCCAGCCGTGATCCATCCCCCTCCCAGAGCTCAATACAAATCCTAGGTGAGCTGAACGGCCTGCTGCCTCTTTCCTTGTTGACTACACAGACAGCATAAGATGATCTGAAATCCCTGGTTAGAGACTTTAACCTAACATGGGAGGGCTCCCCTCTTTGTGAGGAAGACAAATGTGACTCAGTATATCCTGAAGATAGCCCTCCTCTACTCCTTTTCTCCTGAAACTGCTGAATAACAAACTCAGGCCATTTAGGGTTGTGTATCTGCTTCAAAAGAAACAGTTTCCATCCCTACGCACTGTGTTTTAACAGCGAGGGAAAGTACAGCGGTGTTAAGATGCTCCTGGGTATGTTCCTCCTCTGTAGAGTACCAACAACTGAAAACGACTCAATTATGGAAACTGAGAGGAAACATCAACCATTACTGAAGGTGACTGAAATTCTGCTGGAAAACCTCATGTACAGCTACAGTGCTCACTAACTCAACTGTTCAGGGTTATATTGTTCTCAAGGTTTATAGGTTTATTATTAGAAATTATAACATATTAAGAGCCAGAAAAGCACTGTTCTCAGTACCTGGAACGCTGCAGGGCTTATTCTCTCTTAGGCTTGGTCCACAGCCTGCTCTGCAGTCAGGGGAAGCTCGTGACACCCAGATCCCAGTTACTCTGCTTTAAGGACAGATGAGCGTTTTCTAAACTCCAGTCTGGTAGATGAAACCCAAGCTGTTGCCCCCATACCACTTATGAGCACTCTTTATTAAGAAAGTACCTAGCAGAGCTGCCGCTGCTGTGGCCACGCAGCTAGGTCTAGCTTAATTTTCCACGGTCACAGTGGCTGCATACCTCTAACTCCTACCTCAAAGTTTTTTTCAGAGAAAGACTCAGGACAGACAGTACCAGATGAAGTGGCAGGAGTTTTCATATGCACTTCACCAATGACTTAAGTACCTTAGATTGGAGAAGAGTTTAATAAGGGTGCCCATCCCTTATTGTGCCAGGCACATCCACGCTGCTGAACTGAGTTACGGGATGGAGATTTCTGCTCTGCTCTCCCTCAATACAAGAACAAAATCCCACTGACTTCCACAAAAGCTTGATGGGGAACCGTTCACCAAGCTGCATTTCTCTTCCTCATTAAACAAAACAAGCTGGAGTGCTGGATACAGTTTGTTAAAGATCTTGAAAAGTAGTTATCTATCAGCCATAAATTTATGTACAAACATCCCTGAATCCAGTACCAAAGAATTTGAGGAGGAACAGGAAGAAAAAACAACTCGGGAAGAGATCCCATGTCACACATAACCAATAATTCTACCGGACTTGAAGGGGAACATGACAGGGAGAAAGGTTTGCTTTGACTTCACAGCTTCAAAATGCATGCCCACGTCAGGAGTGGCAGTGATTTGGGAGAATGGTGCACCTTCTCAGTGAACCAGTTTCCTCATATTTAGGACAAAGCATCAGCCAGCAAACGGACAGAACAATTAAACCAGTGACAGTTTTACAGCAAAATACCAGTTAGAATGAGTAAAAGCCTTCAATACAGGTAAAACTAAAAAAAAAATAATAAAAAAATTAATTCCATGCATACACAGTTAAATGGCTTGACATGCTTATAGTCTCATCAAGCTTGGTGTTGGTTTAGTAGCCAGCAACCTCTCCAGCTGGTAAAGGTCCATGCTTTATTGGTATACTGCAGTATTAGACAGCGTTGAGTGTGAAATCAGACAGTAACTGCTGTTGGCCTACATCAGGGTATACTCACATCTTAAGAACAAAGAGAGAACATTACAGCCTGGGAAGAATACAAGGTCACTGGGCATCAGTCCTTTGTCTAGCCTTGATCTTTCCAGACAGAAATAGAGCAACCTCTGGAAGGATTCCCTGCTGTACCCAGGGTTAGGGTTGGTTTGCTTTTGTTTGTCTTTAAATCAACATGACACAGTGCTACAATGGAATTGAAAATGTTCAGCCTCCATGTAAGCTTATGCCACAGATACTGTCCATTTCAACAAGACATCTCCCCAAGACTGCAGTGATCCTGCTTACAAGCTACGGCAGACAGACTTGCTCATCGTTGGGTGCAGTCTTCATTAGGAAATGAAGGGCAATCCGATCATGCTCAATGGAGCCCAAATGCCCTGGAAAATGGATTTTCTTCCCCCCTCCCTCACTCCTCTGGTCCTCAACATGGTGCGGTTTCTCAAGTTGAGACTCACAACCTGGTGGGGTTTTTCTCCAATTCTGAATTGAGGAGTGCTCTGTGAGACAGGATCACTGTAATAAGAGGAATTAGGTACTCCCAATACAAATAGGTATTTCTGCAGTAAAAGGACATTGAGACAGTGCTCCAAACAATGCAAGGAACAGAAGATACACCATGCCTTGAGGATAGACAGAACATTGAAAAGGCTTTTTCTCCCAGATAGGTACATGCTGACAAAACAGTGCATACAATGAAAGAAAAAATGTTTCTCTTTAAACAGTATTAAACAAATGACAAAAATGAGAATGAAGTCCCCAGTATTTTCAATTTTAAAAATTAATTTTGACTATCAAGAGTTATTAAAAAAAAAAAAAAAATCTATGCATGTGCACACACAGAAATCAGGAAAAGGGCTGGATAGGTGAAACACTGCCAAGCTTATGAACTTTTGTTAGTGGGTCCAGGTGAGTTTTTTAGCAGGAAAGGGGAAAAATAAGGATTCAACTAATCAAAGGTTTTTAAGTGCCTCATGGAAAAGCAACAGGCATGAGCTCTAACATTCACTGAACTAAACAGACACCTACCTCTGATCTTGCTGTAAACCATCAAAGGCAAAAACCTGTTTTCTTCTCAAAACAGGATTTGCAGCATTTTAAAGAAAGCATCTAATCTAATTTTAACAAGCTTGAAAGCTCTTGAATCAGAAAGCATTCATTTTCCTTCAACCTTCCATGTTCAATCAGTGACAGTTGTTATCATTACTGGCTTTAGAGTTAAATTTTATCAGTAGGAACTGTGGATTTTTATGGTTCTCAGGGGCCAAAACTTTACAAAAACACATCAATAAAAATTACACCTTAAAACTCTAATCATTCTAGAGCAAACTAATTATTTACCGTCGTGCCATGCAAATTTATGATCCTAAGGTCTTTACCCCCTTTACTGTAATATCACCACCATTATTTACACTCATACTTGTGAAAAACATGCCTGTGAATGCACAGCTCAGCCAGGCACACGGGCTTTCCAGATCTCATAACATTTAAAAAAGTGCTCACTGCTTTTAATAACAAACAACATAAAACAAGCTTATGTTACACGCTCTTTATAGACCACAGAACTAGAACAGAAGACAAAATACTCTAAAGAACTGCTACATGTCACCCAAACTAGGCTATTTATTCATATGATGCCTTTGATTTTTAAGTAGAAGCTCTGTATTTTAAAATATCAATGGCACCACACAGCCTAACCGTAGGGAGGAACGTAGAATATGCCTTTGTTCACAATCCACATGTTGCACAAGAATAATTTCCCTTATAAATAAGTAAATATGTCCCTTGTCTAGGCATGTTTCAGCAACTATAGAAATTACTGAAATAGAAGAAGAAAGAGATTTTATTAATTTTAATTTCCTAGGATTTAAGTTTCCTTCCTTTCTAGAACCTGACAGAATGGGCAAAATTTTTCCTTAATGTAGCTTGACTGAAACCAGTCTGCTGCTACCCACGTTTGAGAAAAGTTACACATCAGTCTAATCTTTGGGACGTCCTGATGTTAACACTGTGCATCAGCCACTAACAATCAATCAGAAACCCCCAAACCATCTTCATATCAAGTAGGAGACACCAACAAGCAGCTGGGTTTCTGACAAAAGGACTGTTCTCCTGCCACTTAGGGCTGACGGCAGCTAACAAAAGAAAGGAGTATATATTAAAAATTGTTCCAGAAGATTCAATTTCCCTTATATATTTAGGGTCTCTCTTATTTGGTGCGGAGTAGAGGATTGATCCCCTAAATGCAGAGGAAAGAGATGAGCTAAAATGTACAGAAGCTGCCTTAGGAAACTACACCGTTCAGAGAGAGCGGCATTATTGGAAGACTAAAAGGGACTTTGGCTTCCTTCACTTTATACATGCCTGAACACAGAACGTCTTTCCTTCACGCTCGCTGCCATTTCCAGCCAGTAACAACCACACTGCTGAATGAGGTGGCTCTCCAGTGGTCCACATCCTTGTGCACAAAGTAAGTGACACTGAACTCCTTCACACACGTGCAGAAGTCAGGAAAAACTTGGATCGTTAATTTGGTTTTCATCATTAGAAATTAAATTGCAGCAATTAAAATTTCACTCTAAAGTCACCTCTGACAGCAGTCTAATGCCTCATTATGACAAATGAGACTAGTTAAACAAACATGGTATTTGACAGAATTTATAGGTCAGACATCCTTTCTTCTGTTGAAGAACTGTTCCAGAAATAGCCACAATTCACGCTAATTGCATATAAATCATACTGATGAGATGTGAATCACTGGTTTTCAAGATTCAAGTTCAAGTCTGCGACATCAGTTCAACTGATCAACACAATTCTTGCTCTCTGACTACCCTAAGAAACTACTGGGGCTTTAAACTCTCAGGAAAAGAGTAGAAAGCATACTATGCCAAAGGGGACTGTAAATAAATAAGGCTAGACATTTTCAGTGTGCTTAAGATATTTCCTATTCTTCTCTTTTCCTTTGTCCTCCCAACCCTGGAGCCCCCCCCCCCCCCCCCCCCCCCAAGAAACTTCTAGTTGATTATGGAGACTCTGCATGTATGTGCATTTATCGTGGGACAGAAGATGACAGAATTTAAAGCATGTCTGCTTCTTAGTGAAGAAAAGGAGGAGCTATAAACAGGTTTTAGATCTGTCTAACCCATTTTCCATTTGACTTTCTCTGGTCACCACCAAGTAATTGCATGTACAGATTAGAGAGGCCAGACAGGAACTTCTGGCATGAATGCTACTGCTTCAGAAGGAATACAGCTGCTTCAACTAACACGAGCCGCTCCACAAACATCTGTGCAAACAGAAACCAGCCCTACAAATACTCAAGGGGGAAAATACAGGTCCTGAAGCAGTCTGATCTAATAATACTAGCCCCATTTAGTGAACTAATTTACAAACCATTGTTTTTTCATCCTTTGCTGGGTTCTAATGACCACAGTCAGCATTGCCAATGCTGCTCTGTCGAGAAAATTCTAATTTTGCATGCCCTTTAATCTTGAAGCAAACTGGTAGACTGATTTAATTTTTCAAATTATTAACGTGCAACTCTTTCATTAATGCTCATCCATCTACTTTATAAATGATAGTTCCATATAGCTCACATAACATACATGCATATACAGCAAACCTAAAAACTTTCCGTTACATGTTGACATTTTTCAGCTACAGAAATTTCTCGTCCAGTTTTTCTTTGATATAATTTGTATTTAGCATGCGCTACAGTGGTTAATGGGATGGTACCTGTTCGGCAGGCCTGTGAGCTATGACCGATTTGAGACAACAGCAGCACTAGGCACAAATCATCTTCAGAGAACACCCCTCTGTCATGCACAAGGAATATGTTTGCTAGGGGATATGAACTTAAAACAAAAGCAGTGCAGTCTAGGCCATTCAGATATTAATTATTCAAAACTCTGTACCTGCAATATCTTATGTAGGTCCTGGCTCCTTGCTACTATCCACGTTTCCTTCATCTAGCCAAATTTATTCCCAAATTTTATATGCCAGGTCACTGAGGAAAACTAGATATATGACATGAAAAACAACTCCAGAAGAAGATCCCAACAGGACATAAGTTCGAGCTGCTGCTGAGCTGGAGACAAAATTGTCTGACGTGACTCTTCTACTGTCATTGAGGAAGATGACTGAACATGGTCAAGTACTTGGAATTGCAAAGAAAGAATCAGGAGTGCCTTTTATCCATAGGCTAACTACATTCTGCACATTATTTTGGGACAAACCCCTAAACAGCTTTTGCAGCTAGTCTCCATATTCATCCAACTATATGGACAGAGCTGGCTCAGCACAGCAATAAGCCATCTGGACAGCCCAACAAGAGGCTTCCTCCACATCCTCTGGAAAGACAGGAGATAGGTGGCTCAGGACTACTCAACTCAGAGTAGATGTAGCTGCTCAATCTTGCTGGGATTCAGCTCCCTCATTTCTAGCAATTGCCTAAGGATATCTGGGCACATGATGAGTATGGGATTTAGAAGTTAATTATTGAGAATAAAAAAATTCAGAACAGTGAATCAAAAGTACCATCAGCCACACTCCAAAAATCTACTGGAATCGGTGGAAGAATCCAATTTTTTACTTAGCCTATAACTACCTCTGTTAGACTTGAGACACAGGTATGCTTAGACCACTGCTGTTGACCAGCGCATGCAGATTAATCAACGCTTGCAAGGACAAACTTGAACTGACAGCTCCTCTTCCCGTGTGTGTGTTGTGAACCAGAATGAGAATTCCCCCTCTTATCTCCTCCGCAGTCTTGCCCCAAAGGTTTCTGTTCTTTCCAGGAAGATCTTTCTGTATTTGTCCCACAGAAACAAACTCCCAGATGAATTCTAAGGGACCTGACCCTATGTGAAAACACCAATTTAAAACTGCTCTCTCACTTACCATTCTTGGCAAGCGCTCAGATATGAACCACATGTCTGATGGAGGAATTTGGCCCACAGACTGTTTTTAATTAAATGCTTGTCTACTGATATTAAATGGAACTTCAGTGGCGTAAGAATGCTGCAAAAATGATTCATCCTAAATGAAGTTACTTCCTATGTAATTTACAAACTTTCTTTCTTCAAACTTGAAGAATTCCACATGTGTTAAAACAACAACCACTTAAACATTTGAAGTTGAAAAAAAGTGCCAGATGACAGAAAAGAGCTGCAGAAAAATCCTCATATTTCATTTTTGAGGATAATATTCAAAAGGGTAAAGAAAAGCTGTTGAGATATGTTATTAGCAACTAGGCTAACTCCAACTACCAGCAGGTCTGTTATAAATTATAAATCCATTATCTTTGTAGGCATATAAGAGAAGAAATAGGGCCTGAAAACAGTATCTGAAAAGATGCAAAATAGTAAACACCATTTATAAAACTTTATATTCACTTAAATCCAAACAATATGAAATCTACTCACTTTTCTTAAGTAGCAGAAACGACTGCAAATCCTTTTGTTGAAAATCTATTACTTGAACTCTAATTTTACTGGCTAACAAAGCAATTAATTAATCTGTCCAGATTGCTATTACTTTACTGTATAATATAACTACTGGTACTTTCGCTGCACAAGCAGCAAAAGAATCAAAAGGAGACTCATGCACCCGCTCCCCATGCTCATGCTATCTGTTAACGCAGGCTTCAACTACTTATATATCATCTTAAATATTGAGAAGTTCAAGGCAATTATTTTACAGCTATTCTAAATCCCAAACACAAACCACCTTCTTTTAGAATAACATACAAGCAAGCTTTTCCCTAATTATCAATCTCGCTCTTTCTAGGTTCATGCTTTAAACTACAGGAACAAATGAGAGCATTCCCTGTCACCAAAATACCACTGTCTAAAGAGATGTTTTAAATCATTCCTGTTCAAAAATGAGGGATCTAATCTTTAAGAAAACCAACACACTAAAGGAGATGAGTGGGTGAAAACTTATATTTACACAAAGATATATTTTACTGCAAAAAGTAAAGTATATAACAAGACATGCCTAACTACTGTAGGTATCTTTTTAAATATCCTTCACTCAGATTAAACTCTGTTAAAGTGTGCATAGACCAAGGCATTAGAAAAATTAAAAAGACTTCTTATTTTATTATTTTTGTAAAAACGATTTTGAAAATTTTATATTGTCTAGATTTACAAAGTCCTGTAACTTGTTCATCGGTACTTATGTGGGTGGATTCATCATTGCTGCACACATGTACTGCATGATGCAGATCAGTGCAAGTGACCTGCAGTTCAGTCAGTGCTGCTGTTCATCACTTAAAATCCTCAGATTTAGTTCCCTTCTCCCACAAGAAAAATATATAAAAGTTAAAATTAAGGCCAGTGTTAAAGAGCACATCTTGTCTCTCAGCTCTAATAACTGCAGGACACTTCACATACAGGAGACCTTTCATCTGGATTTTCTTAGTTAACCTGGAGAAACTAAAACCAGATTTTATTAGGATACAGCCTTAATTCTCAATACTTTTAGCCTGTGAAAAGGAAGTTTACAAAGAATTAGTCTCTCTGTCTTTCTGCACACGTGCCAAAATCTCACTACTCTATGTACAGTTCAGAAGACAATCAGCCTGGACTACAGTTAGTCCCATCATTCTCTGTGTCAGGGGATGAAAAATTTATGAGGTGGCACTATGGGAAAAAATAGCCTACGACAGACTAATTGGATCCTGTACAGATAAAGATTTTTCATGATCAAAGCAAAAAATAAAATTAAAGAGCCACAATCTCCAACCCCAACCCCCCCCCGCAAAAATCACCCACAACATATCTTTGATGTCTCTGTAATAATTCCACTGAAAGAATAAGGGGAAAAAATCTCTTGCAATTAATCCTTATACCACACTGTTAAAGCATAGAAAGGATTGCCTTGCAAGTAATAGTAGTACCGCTCTTCATTAGAGCTGTTTCAGTCTAAGTTTTTTCACTTGAATTATATCTTTCACCTAGTTCTCTTTCTTGCCCAAGAAAGAGTTTGGAGTTTCAAAATCTCCATCACCAAATCAGCCTGTTGAACCCACTGAAGAAAAAGCCAATACTGTAATTGTTCCTGTATACATGCCTAATTTGCAACCTCAGTTCATCAGTTAAGATTATAAAATGGGTTCTGAAGATGAGTAGACCAAACACATTCTTGCTATGAAAAGATTTTCCAGCATATTTCAAGATTTCAACAAGTCTTGCATTTGGCTGTAAGTTTAACTTTTTTCCCCTAACTCTGTTGAGGCACTCATAAGTTGCTCTCCTTATATGGGAGAGGAAAAAAAAAATTGTAGTAGATGTACAAAATAGCACAACATACCTACTTAGTTTTGTTTTTGTTTGTTTTGTCAAAATAACTAGTCAAGTGTCAAAGAAGCTACAATATATACCTAAAAAATGACTTCATACAAAGAATAGGTGAGTGTATAAAGTCTGACAAAGGTACCTAGATCAGTAACAACTTTCCTCTCCTCCTGCCTTTCAGAGGAGATGCATTACTGTTAAGCTTCACTGAAACTTCTCCTTGTTATTGTATTTCTAGCATCCTTTCCCTCTGGCTAATCAGTACAACGGTAACATCTGAAATAGCCCATGCGCTGAAATTATTACCAGCCACCCTTTACAAGCCCCAGAAGATGCAACCGCTCTGATGAGCGGTCACAGTATCCCCTGGTCTCATACGCCCCGGTCCCTAGCAGCTGAAGACCTGCACAACATCCTCATCACTGAGGCCAACAGACACATCCTCCTCTACCTCCTCATCAAGCTGAAGGCTTCCAAAGGAGTACTTATTTCTAGGCATGGGAGAGGAACTCAGCACAATGGGGTTTCCAAACACCAGGGGGTGAGTGAAGGGGTTAATGATTTCTGAGTCGGAATCGCTAGATTCTGTCCCACTGCTGGTGGAGCCCTCCATCATCTGGACTGCAGCCATGTGATCCATCACGCCACTGGAATGCAGCGACTGCACGACTGGGCTCTGCTTTGACTGTGCCCCAGCTGGCATACCGTTGGCCATCATTTTGCCTTCTGGAGAAGACATCTTAGTCACTCCACCTCCTTTACAATACCTCTCTGATCTATATTCCTGCCCAGGCGTTGAGGATAGCTGGCTTAGGATAAATGGATCTGTAACTGATTTATTGCAGAGATTTGGCATTTTCTGTGCACGAGGCCGTTGAGAACCTGGAGAATATCTGCAATACTCATGGCAGCTACTGGCGTGGTTATCCTCCTCCCCAGTCCTCACCCTGCAGTCATGCCCATTTTCTGAGACATAACCCTGAGAGCCAGTTCGGCTCAGGCTCATGTTAGGGCTTGAGCCTTTGCTACTGGGAGGCAATGGAGTGGCCAGTGGACTACGGCTCCCTGCCCCTCTAAACATTTCATCAACCAGTGAGCTGTGCCTTGGCATCCTGGGGCTTCCCCCAGTATAGAAGGAGAGATTAGCTGGGTTATCATCAAGGTACTCTTCAGAGAGATACTGGGAAGATTTTATAGAGGCCGAGGAATCCCTATATCTAGTTCTATTGCGATTTTCATCTCTGTAGTGAATATAGGCACCACTGGTCAAATCACCCTCATAATTGTCATTTGTTTGGGAATATGACCGGGTTATTTGTCCTCTGAGGAGATCATACTCGCTATCTACATCACTGCAGTCAATGAAAGGAATGGAGGTGCTGCTGCCATGAGCAGCCCTGGAAGCTGGACCTGTGCTTGGTTGCTGTGATTGAGGTCTGTTCTGCTGCATCCTGTCCTTAGCAGCCTCCTCTTCTTCCTCCACTGTTGACACCACTGCTCCATCCACCTTTCTGCCTTCCTTTGGGCTCTTCTTCAAGGAAGGGCTCTTGTGCTGTCCAGTGTCTTCTGTTGAAGCTTTCAATTCCTTTCCTTGCCGGCAGCTCGGCACTGCTGCAGCATCATTGTCATCTCCATAGGCAAAGCTAGAGCTCTGGAAAGATAAAAGAGGGAAGGCAAGGGGGAAACAAAGGGAGAGGGAGGGGTGGGAGGGAGAGGTTTGGGAGGGAAGGGAGCCAGAGGGAAAAGGCTATGTGTAATTATGCACCAGAATTTTGCACTGCATCTGCAGCTATATAGGAATCTCTTGAAAGCAGAAGAGGCAACCCAAGATTCAAAATCAATTAGAATTAAAAAACCAGAAGTCTCTGATCTTGAAGAAGAGAAAAATACATAAGCTAAGCAAGGGAAGAAAAGGCAGACAGAATGTGGTGATATGTAAAAAGGGGTATTTGAGGTGCTTCCATGGCCTAAGGCAGCCATCAACACTCTAAGAACATCAACCTGTTCGCACTACCCTGAGAATCTGGAGGAAAAGATAAACACGAGACACATTCTGCACAGCCTACTTATACACACTAAAAAAGCCATGTGTGGGCTTTTGAGCACCCCACATTCAATCCCTGGAGCATACCTGCCACTAGTTCATGGGCTGGCTTTTCTGCACACATAAATATGTCGAATCTGCCCAGTAGCCATGCTGCATCTGCCTGAGCTTGTCTTAGCGATATTAAAATGCTAAAAGATATTTGAAATGGGCTGCATTTATAACAGAATTCTCCCCAAGTTCTTAGGGTTGCAGAAATGAGAGAGCTTGTGAATATCAAAAGGAAGCAATGCGAGGGAGGTGAAGGTTCGGGTAGCACTCTTAAAAACACTAATCTAGTAGCTTGCTCCTGCCATTTAAGCTCTACCTAACATAAGGTTATGTGATTAAAGGTTCGCCTCCACAAACACGGATGAGCACACGGAAACAGGGTGGAGGAACCTCAGTAACCTAGTCAGGAAAATGAAGCTCCTTGACCCGGCTCCTCTGGGGGCTGTCCCAGGAGAGCCATCAGCCCATGGTCTGGGTTTGTATGGGATGCCAGCAACTGGAGAAACCAGAGCACGTGCATATTGGTTAGGTGGGTAGGTCAACATGTAACTGCTAGCAAACATTAAACTGGACTAGTTGATGAGCAGGATAAGAGAGTTGGAAGCCAAGTACTGGAGCAGCCATGAGTCAGGCCAGACACTGAAAAGACCATGAAGCCTGGGGGTCAATTACTGGCAATGTCCTGCATCTGCACCAGGTATTGGAGAGACACCTTTGCATGTGTGTCTGTGTGAGGTAACCAGGAACCAGAGGATCCCAGTGTCAGTTACTGGCTAGACTGAGAGTCAAAGATGAATTACTGGAGGAATCCATAGCGTGTGTGTCTGCAGATCTGAGTACCAGCAATTGGAGTGGGGCTGTGAGCCTTGGGGGTTTGTATGCCCAGGTACCAGCCACTGGGAGACCTGGGGATCCAGGGGCCCACTACTGGATAAACTGAGTGTCTAAAACCAGCTGCAAGAGGAATCCATATCGTTTACCTATTTTCCACTAATGAACTTTCACCCTGATCAGCCAAGGAGTGGAACAGCCACTGGCACTGTCTTGTGGGAGTGCTGTTCTCTGTGTTTACCTGTGTGGCTGGCTGTGTGTATACATGTATATATATTGTACATGTGGATGCCCATAGTGAATACATGCTCAGCCTTACCACTAGCTGGACCTGGGAACATGCAGCTGCTGCAACCTCACCACTATTGGGCTATTGGATTTGCAAACACCTAATATGTAACAGCTACTAACATAAGACAAATCCATTAGGTATCTACAGAGATAATGGCTTGAAATTTCAGAGCTATAATTTTTCTGAGGAAATAATTCTTCTCCTCCCTGGTTAATACAATAAAACAGCTTGCCATGGGCAATCAAGACTCCCCAGTGAAGGAAGAGAAACTTTTCCCAGATGCAATAACCAGCTACAACCTAGGGACCAGCAGTAACACTGTGGATTGCGATTTTTCAGATGCTCATTAAGTACAGCTCAGACAAACTCACTATTTGTATTTGTCTGGTTGTCTGGAAGCAATGCTGTTCCACAGTGGAAATGAACTTGTTCTACTTGCAGAACCTAAAACTTATGACACCCAGGGCTCCTCAGCTCCCAGTTAAACAGAAAGTGAGCAGAAAACTATGCTCCTAGAGTTTCAAAACAGCAATCAGTGGAGGGTAATCTAACAAGAAGTATTTAAAAGGCATGATCCAGGGTTTCACCAACATCACTGACTTGTTTTGGCACCTCTGTATGCTGTTCTGAAGGCTGTGCAGTCAGACTCCTGATGGAATGAATCTTGCTGTGTTTCCTGGAGATAAAAGGAAAATTGCAGTAAGAAGCCATTTCAGTTTTTTCTACAAATAGGAATCAAGAGACATGCCTTCTTTAAAACAAAACCTTTGAATGGTAGCTTTCATAAAGGTTTGCTCCAAATCAGATTAACATTCTTCCATTCTGTAAAATTTAAATGTGCTATGCGTTGCAAACATACCATTGTAAGAAAAGGGAGAGGTACTGAAGCAAAAATGGTTTATCACCAGAACATGAGACATAAGCAATGAAGTGTTGTCATGGTCTTCATGGAATTTTGGCCATTACTTTCAGCTCACCATGAGCAAGATGAGTTCAGACAGAACTGGCTCTAGCAAGTTGTAAGCTTTCCCTGGAGACCTCTCCCTTGAGGTTGGCTGTACCTGTTCCTGTTACTTTAGTTTTATTCTAAGATGAATATGTCTGTTCACATGTTAACCACAACCCACCAAAGAGGGTGCAAATCAATATGGGAGGAAGTTACCTGTGATGGCAGAACAGTCACTGCTGCAAAACAGATTGAAGACCATTGATTTTAAATAAACTATAGGTTGTGCCAACTTCCGTCAAAACATTCAGGACCAAGGTGATACTATACAAGTGATAAACTGTCAAACCAGCGAAGAAGGAATTTTTTTACGTGGACTGGTGCCAAGATCTTAGAATATAACTAACTGGAAAGAATTTGATTAAAACATATTGGGATAGTTCCTTTACTTCCTCTCACCTTTCAAACTGCACTTTTTTGTGCCCTCCTTCTTTAACATAGTCAAGAACTTGCTTCTGAGTCCGACCACTGGAAGAAAACCACAGTTAAAACATTTAATGCAATATACCACCTGGTCATCATAGACATGTATGCGGCCTGCATATGAAGTCACAGCTACCACAAAAGTATTTGTCACTATTAACAGAAACTCACGTAGAATCATAAGAAAGTGGAGCTGCCGGTCAGATACACACAGTTTTTTATCATTTTGCATGTTAGTTGCCTCTTTTTTTTGCTATGGAGCTACTTTTTGATGCCTTTTCAGAACTGCTTAAATTCAGTTGTGTGCCCTTTACAGGGTACTACGTTACTGGGAAGTCACCACAACAGAAAGCGAAGCAGGGGTTAAGTTTTCCTCTCATGAACTAAAAACATTCTTGAATCCTTTCAAGTCAAATGCCAGCCTTACCTGGTATCAGTAAAGCCTGGAACCAAGACGAAAACTGCTGAAATCTATTTCATGACTCAGCTGCTACTACTAAACACGTCAACTGTGTTTAGTATATATATAAGCATATATACATTTTCTGCAGAGATTTAGGCTGGAAATCCCTTTCTCCCCTTCTGCTACAGGCTGTGAAAAAGTAGTGAGAAAGCCTAGCACTTCCTATTGTGCACAGTTATAAACTCCAAAGGGAACCGGAAACCCACACCTCAAGAATGCTCAATAGAGAATCAAATCCTTCCCATTCATTAGAGGTTTTCAACATAAGTACCACAAGGCCTGGAAAAAATTACTGAATATATGTAACACACACCACAGTGAGTGGAGGATGTAGCCAGAACTTGCTCTCCAAACCAGGAGGTAGAGTTGAATGCACCTACAGTCTATTTACTCAGGCAGAAACTTAAGTTACAGCTTGTTTACCCTAACATAGATCCTTCCATTTTACTTAATTTACTTTGCAGGCAGGAAACAAAGTGGGAAGAGAGTTAGAATGGCCGTATTTACTATGTTCTTGCGCAAGGCAACTAGAGTGTACAGTTTATCTCAGCAAAGAGGGTTTCTGGCTGTTCAGCTTATATCACCTTCGCAAACAAAATAAACTGTATGAATAAAAAGATTTCCCCCCTGGCATACACAATACAATTATCTACAATGAGGCTTCTGCCAGTGTAAGAAAAAACCCAAAAACCCAACCATTAAAAACTTTTCTACAGCGCTCACAATAATGCAGGTAGACATAGCCTTAGCATCAGTGGTCATCTCACATAAATTCTTTGCAAGCATAAAGGTCTCAGCATAAAGACAAGCCATTGCTTTTAACTGCATAGAGATGTGTTTACCACAGGGACATGCAATGAAAATACAAATCTCTACTCTAATACATAGGAGAGATCTGATCCTAGAAGCAGAGGAACCAAAGAATGCCAAAAAGTTGCTAGCTAGTGTTGCTTAGGACACAGGCGGATTTTCTTATGTGAAGCCAGGTGGAACCTATATACTTTATATCTTACTTCCAGAAAGCTACTTTGCAACAGCTACTACAAAATAAATGCAGGCTTTTTGCATACTATGTTCTTTGCACTGTTGTGGCTGAGAACATGCAATGGAAAATATAAAGGAGCAAGCTACAGTGCAAAAAAGGGAACCGAAAATAATAGGTTTAATTCTAGATCATTATGGATGTGATTTTGAAATGGGGAGTTGACAAAGGTGGAAAGAAGAATGAAGGTCTTACCTGAACCTAAATGATGAACCTCTAGAAAAAAGAACGGGTTTGGGCTTTGGTTTAGGTTCCTCAAAAAGCCTGAAAAAGGCATGATGCTCTACACAGATCTTCCAGAAAGACTTGCAAAAATCTCGACTGGCCATAAGGAATTCCAGGGTGTCCTGGAATGAACTCTGAAAATTGAGATAGCATTTGCAATGTAAGCAAGCAAGCAAGATATATTACAGAGATGCATTGACAAAGCAGGTGCTATGCTACAAAAAAAAGAGCTTTTTCCCCAACTCATTGGCGTTCAGGCTTAACAGCCCATATCCTTCTCACTTTGAGATATCGCTGGTCTGCTTGGCAGTATCAGACCTATTGCTCAAACTTCCTTTCACTGGCAAATATCACAGAAATAAAGTGGTCTTAACATTAATGAGAAGAGGTGGTTTACATGCTATAACTTAAGAATTGATGATATAGTACCAGAGTCGCAACCAGAAGATGACTCTGTGACATTCAGCTTACATTTCCTTTGCTAGGACTGCTCATCTGAGATGCCAGGTTGATGCGTGCAGTACCAACAGTGAACATAAGCAATTAACATAGCAAAACCAAAAATTTTACTGAGGTTATAAAACCCCAAAATCTTATTGAGGTGATAAAAACATATGTCTGACCTGTCAGTAGAAATTTACCAAATAACCTTTTGTCAACTTCAGTTCCTGACAAGCACTTACATTCACATCAGGCCGCAGCTTGATCAGAAAACGTTTCCTCTTGAAGCTCAGCTTTCGAACCTTAGCCCAGTTGAAGGCATTGATCTTGGTGTGACCCTACAGAGAAAAAAGCCAGCAGAGTTTAAGCATTCCAGATCTGAATGGAAAAATGTAGACCACTAAAGAAAGCTTGTCATAAATTAATCATCTATTCACTTCACTTGAAATTATAATATTTCTTATGATTGATCCTCTGATAATGCAAACCATAAACATCTGGTGCTGTGACTGAAGGCAGGTTCTTATGGTTAAACTCTTGCATATTTATAGGACTAGGTATACTGAGTTGCTGTGAAAGCCATCTGACCCAGTATCACAGCACAAAACAGGGCGGCCCAGCTTTTGCCCAGATGATGTTATCTTGTTCCACTACGCAGACTCAGATTTTCAGAGGACTAAGTCAAGTCCCAGAGATGCCTCCTTCTCTTTCTACCACCTACAGGGAACTGAGGGAATCCAGACACATGACATGTCACCTCACTTTGATGGGGTAGATTTCCTTCCTCTTTGTCTACAGCGCAAAATAAACACCCCTTTAAATGTTACTTAACTGAGGGGGTGGGGGGCAACTGAAAGTTTTGTACTGGAAATACAAAATACTGGGAGTATTTTGACCTTTCATGGGGAGCAACAGAAGTAAAAGGAATCTGAATAACTTACTTGTCTCTGAAGAGTCAAAAAATGCTTTTCCCCCAAAAACCAGCAACCAAAAACCAGAAGCAAACAGCTAGACTGAGAGAAATTATCTTCAAAATACTACAATGCCCAGGCACTGCATCATTAGCCCCTACATCCCAGAAGTCTCGTTCTTAACCTTTGTTAGACGGTATTAGAGATATTATTTTAAAATATCCATTACAGCAGTTTGTTCAGTAAAGATTTCAATACAAACGTGCCTACAGCACAGTACGGAAGTTTCAGAGAGCTAGTACAGGATTGTTAAATGCAGAAATCCATGTTGTTTTGGGCGTCGTCACCAGACGGATGTAGGAGTAATGACAGTGTGATGATGTCTGCTAAGTCAACCTGCTGTCTAAGCATCACATAATTAATCTCCCTTAGAATATTCAGCAGCACTGACACTGATTTCTAAATAAATGGCATGCTTTAAAATAAGCCTGACTACTGCTAGTGCCATTTGTGAGTGAACCCTTCTTTTCCTTGAGGTCATTCTAATGAGGTCTTCATATTTCAATTTCTATCAGTTATATCCAAAATAAAAGGATGAACTTAAGGCTCTTGCCCTGTGAAGTGCTTGAAGGAAGCCCTAAGCCTACTGCCAGATGCCAATTCAAAGCAGACTCCAGCAGGTCAGAACCTGACTTCCTTTTCAGCATTCAGTCTTCAGGCTTGATCCAGCAAAATTTCCAAGCTTTTCTGAAAGTTCCAAAAAAAACCCCCCAAAAACCAACCCCAAAATTGTTTTGTAAGTCCCAAACACATCAGGACAAGAAGAGACGACTGAGTTTTAGAGCTTTACAAATCAGGCATTGGGCCTTCAACTCGCAGCTATATCTTTACAGAAGGATCCCAGCTGTCTGCTGGGACTCAGTGAGGTTCATGCTGTTTTGTGTGGACACATACTTTCAGCTGTAAGACAGTCTTAATTTATAAGGCTTTGCAGCTAATTACTTCAGCTGATGAAAAAATTGTGGGGTAGCAGGGAAAGGGTCTGAACATAAAATTATTTGAGTTATGAGCATTTCTAACAAGATCCTGGTTTTCTCATGTTTCAACCTGTGCTTCAATTTGGGTGTTTTACTAGCAACCCATTTAGTTGATGGCTACCTCCTTCTCCATGTACTCCAGTTGTCTGTTATTTTATTTGTCCCTGCTTCATACCCATTTAGTATGCACCACTCCTGCAAGACCTACCTGCTCCTGTATGTAAGAGGTGTCAGCATGACCAACTTAAAAATTGTGAGCTGTGGATCAGTTTGCATCCTGAACAGCACATTGTGGCTGCAGATGGAGTTCTACCCTGTGCATGCAAATAAGGTAAGAGTCCCTGGAAGTGAAGGACCTAATACAGCTATAAATGGTTTAAGGTCACTGTAGAAAAAATTTGGAAGTTCCTGAATTTTCCCAACAAAAATCGTTTAGACATGGCTGAGGTCCTGAATTCTTATTGCTGTAAGAGATCTCTCTGCTTTATAAAGTACAAAGTCATGCCCTGAGCAGCTCTAACCTGAAACACCAGAATGCCTGTGTTGGCGACAGCCAGGTTGATTTTTGTCCCTTCCCTGTCCTTGGCTGGATGCAAGCGTATTCCATACATCTCCAGCCGACGGGCAATCTCCAAAAGCTGGAAGTCAGACTCTGCTGGTGTCTGTCCCCTTGAGAAAGAAAACAGAGAAGACACACAAATTCTTCACACCTTTTAATAGAGATCAACAGGTCCTCTAGTGAACAAAGAGACACTTCATCAAAGAGACTGAAACCTGCCAGAGGTATAATATCTGTATGGTTTTTCTATGTCCCCAGATTTTTATCAGAGAGAACAACAACTTTATCTTAGTCTAAACCAATACCAAAGAATCCACAGATTTTACAGTCTATTAGAAATTTTGATTGCTCCAACTCCGAGACACCCGATACAGCTACATTTTGAACCATTAACTTTAACAGAATTCACTACCTCTCTTTGTATTTTCTATTGCAAAAACATGCTGTATTCCTAAAAAATAAATAAATAAATAAATAGAAGTGTGTAAGGATGTTGTTCACTGTAAAAGTGAATGCAATACCAAAATGAAGTAAAACAGAAGACATGAAAACCTTAACATAAATGTATGGGAACCCATAAGCACTAAATTAATCATGATGAAATTATGCAAAAGTTTTGATTATTACTGTTATAGAACTCCCTACCACTCATATCTAATTCAGTGTAACTCAAAATGAAACTGTTCAAGTCTTGAAGTGTTCTTGACAGCAAAAAATACCTTCCTATGCTTTATTCATAATTCTTTTAACCAACTTCTTACTACTAGTCTTTTCTTCAGGTCTTAGGATAGCAATTTGCATGATCATCTTGAATCCTACTCCCCCAAATCCCTAAATCTGCAAGCACTTTGTGCTTTTCCTAATACTATCAATAAACCCCTTCTTTACCCATCTCTAAACACAGCATGGAAAGGTGAAGAGGCAACATCAATGTCCTTGAAATCAGAAAGACTGCTGTCAGAAGTGCCTGACTGATCAGTCATAATTTGCAATCATACCTGCATGCACAAAATCAGCAGTGAGGCATTTTGTATGAAATAGACTGTAAAATAACAGCATGCTTGAATGAATATCAAAATCAATCGCTCTTTAAACATCTTGTTATGATGACGGGAGAAAGGCAGGAGTAACCTTCAGGAAATTCATAGGCTTGAATGTTTTTTGAGAAGTAACCTCTGAGAAACTGAGAAACTCGGAGGTCCAAATCTCTTTGTACTTATGATCTAGCATGTATTTACGGTTAGAACTACTCTAAATGAAAAGAAAGCCAAGAACAAGAACAAAAAGGGCTTACATGTGGCTTCGGTGAAATTCCATGATTTTGTCTTCTAGTGCTTCTTGCTGAGGTATATACTTGTTCTTCGCTAAGTGTTCACGATCTATGGTTTCATCAAA
This sequence comes from Astur gentilis, assembly GCF_929443795.1. Taxonomy (NCBI): domain Eukaryota; kingdom Metazoa; phylum Chordata; class Aves; order Accipitriformes; family Accipitridae; genus Astur; species Astur gentilis. The sequence continues at coordinate 5,294,047 of NC_064892.1, forward strand.
ATCCCCAATCTCAGCTATGGAGAATTTTAAGAAAAGTCTATTAAAACATTATATTAAATCTGAATTATTCAGGCAATCCAAAAGGTGCAGACAGCTGGGAAGCGGGCAGAGAAACAAACACAGTTTCTTGCAAGCTGTGTCATGGTTTTATGACTCAGATTCCCACTGTTATCTTCCACACATTCCTCACTTCTCTGTGTTAGCACCAGATAGGTGAAAAGAAGCCCAAGGATTCCTCCCAACCACCACAACCAAGTAAGCATCTGTTGGATGTCAACTGCACAAATGAAGGCATCACAGTGCTGCCTTGACTTGTGCGCAGGGTAAGGGCAGGGGTGAGAGGAAGGACAGCGCTAATTCAGTGGAATTCATCCCTCTCTCACACGCATCATGGTACTCAGGTGCCTTTCCCTGGAACAGCCAAGCACAAGCTTCCTTCCCAGGCCCATGCCCCACACTGTAGTCTTTGTGGGAAAATCTGAAAGATGGTTTTGTTTGCTTGTTTGAATGCAGGCATGTATTCTACCTCATGGGGTTATGAAACATTTGTCTTCCTCTAATTTTGCAGCAGTTTGAGACACATTCTGTCTCCCTCCTCCTCAAAGTTGTTCCCATCTGCTGCAGTTATTCAATACCGGGTGTGCAACAGTATGTCACACCCACCTTCCATTTTGCAGCCCATTCACTGAAATTTCTTTTTTTTGGTGGGGGTGGGCAGGCAATCTACGTGTGGGTGCCAGATTACTATCTTGTTGCCTGCTATTCTTGGAATGCCTCTGAAAATTTTGCTGTTAGCTTTTTCACTGAACAGCACAGCAGCTTCTACCTGCAAACCTGCTGGAATAATAGCAACATCGCTACAACAAAGGCTGCTACCTTAATAATGTCAGTGAAGTTAAAATGCAGCACCCTCAAATTAAATCCAGGTTGCAGTCAGACATGTTGTTGCGCAGTTGACCTGGGATACCACAGACCCAAGACCCTCAGATCCTTGCCTCATCCTCACCTCAGTTCTGCCATGTAAATGAACCCTTAATCCAGTTCTGTCCAAAACAAGCTGGTTTGGAAAAAAGAAAGGTTTCAGATAACGTTTAAAACACTGTGGGTGATTTCTGACAAGTTTGCCTGGGATCAGATGTACCTGCAAACGCGGAGTGGGAGCAATAACCTTTTGTAGGCAGGGAAGATGAGCACCAAAGCATCTCTGAATGACAGAGCAGTAACCTTTCAATCCCAATTGCTTGCAGCCATACGATGACTTCTTATACTTTGGAGGTCAGAGGTGGAAAAGAATTGATAACTGAAGACTGTCTGATTTCCACCTCATCCCATCTGCTCTGAATCATTCCTCGAGACAGGAGAAATACTACAGAACCTTTGAGAATTCTCCTTTGTAAAATGTCCCTTTTGTCCCCGTCTCAGAAACAGCTCCCTAACTCCAGTTTTACTCACCCCAGCATCACAAATCTTTAGGGTCCATTTTTAACCCTCACTCAAATCAAAGGCAAGTTTCTCTTCTTTCTTATGAAGCCATAAACCCACCTATGTTTGCAACACCTCAAATAACACAGGCTTCGATTCTTTAAAATGCAGTTCATACCCTGTACATCCTTGTACCCGGATGCACTTAAACCAACTTCTGTAGGGCTTTCTTCAGAGCCAAGAGTACAGAAGAGTCTTATTTCACCTCTACATGATTTCTATAATGTTCTCTGCATTTGTCAGCTGCAAATCCATTATCAAAATTGTCATCCTGGCTTTCAAGTTACTTCTGAATTTGTTCTCTGTGACCTTGTACTCAACAGCTTTTGCTTTTCTCCTTAGCCCTCCTTTTCCACCTTAAATGCCTTTCTAGTAGCGGTCCCTCTAGAATGAGAAGGAGTTATATTTTGACATATTTGGAATATTGTCAGCCTCACAGATAACTCTTCTTTAAAATCTTCTCTTGTGTTTTAGCCAAAGATTGATTTCCACTGATGCTCCCTTTTTTCTTATCTTGCAAATGCATTACACCATGCTGTATTCTGTCTGCATTAGCACTTCTGATATGTCTAATGCTTTGTATTTCAACTCTTTTCCTTTAATCAGTCCATCTTCCTACTTCACACACTCACTTTACTGCATCATTTGCAGTATCAAAGCATCCTCTCACTTTTTACACTTTCTACAATGCTTTTAAGGTATTTTTAAATAGTATGTTTCAAATATAAATTTCATTCTGTAACATACATGTTAATTTAACAGAAATCTATTTGCTGTCATATTATGATTTCATATAAATAACAGTCTGTAACACTGACATAAGCTTGTATACATAATACAAGGGCCTCTTGGAATCAGATATCCCCCATGGAAACTGCTCACAGGCACAGCATCAATAAGACATACAATACTTAGCCTCCTGCATTCTCAATCTTGCCGCTTTGATATCATTACTCTTATCAGCTGTCTAGTTTTATTTTTGTTGCAGACAAATATGTAAATTTTTTTTGCTACTGAATAATAAGCTAGAAAGAAAATAAACACAAAATACAGCCATGTGGGTGAGATACAGCTATAGACTCTTGGCAAAGAAAATTTTCACAGAAAAATGTTTGAGACACAAGATGCATAAATAAATGAGACAGTTGCAAACTTCTAGCGCTGGTTTATAGCAAACACTTGTTACACAAAAAAAGGGAGAGGGGAAAAATCATAAACACCAAAAAAAAGGTCCAGCTTGCAGTCAGGAGATGGCGAGGAGAAGCAGCACTGCAGGTGCACCATAAGGCATAACATCCCTCTGCCCAAAATGGCAGTTTAGATTCTGTGAATACTTCTCACTTCTGCATGATGGATCTCTCAAATCTCTCCTTCTGACATGATGGAAAACCTCTCTTTTTCAGTACACAAGTATCTTACCTTACTCTCCCCATAAGGAGAGTACTACTTGATTCCTAAAATCCCAGCTCAGAATCACTCTGCACCTCATGCTCACAGGTGAAGTGGACAAAGAACTAGAAAGATTTCAAATGCATCATGATCATTTCCAGTTACTGAGGAAAATTATTTAATCCAACAGTATAACGCATCTCAGCAGCATAAGAGTGATTTGCCATTTTTGTATACTTGGAAATGAATGCTTCTTGCCAGGCTGCATAGGTGTGTCAGGGGGAATGGCCAAGTGTTTAAGGGAGGAATTTTGAAAAAACACTGAATTAAATTTGAGTTTGACTATGGAGAGAAGGGAAAGGGACAGCTTGTAAAGGTGAAAGCACATCCTATATTTTATCCCCTTATGCTGTTGCGTTAGGAAAACAAGCTAGCAGTTGCACTCTGAGAAGTTCAGACACCGGAGCTGTAGATGGTTCAGTGAAGAATTTAATTGAGTAATCAATAAGAGATGAGTAAGACATGAAATAGGATCTAAGTAGAAATCATAATGAAAATAATGCATATAAAGTATAAGAGCTCAAGAGAGGATGATCACGAAGCAATACCTCAAATGAAGAGGGACACATGCATTAGGGTGTCCTCTCCCCAACATCTTTCTTTGGTGCACAGACATTTAGTAGGAATGCAGTGTAAGAAATTATAATCAGTTTCCCTGAAATTATTAAGACTTTTTTTCCTGAGACAAAAAGAAGTTAGAATCAGCTTAAGAGGAAAGAACTACAGCTGGCATGCTGGACGGGAAAAACTAAGACACAAAAAGCTTGCTAGCCAAGGATTTTTTTTTATTTTTTTTTTTTTAAGGTCTGTGCTGCAAAAATACTCAGTTTTAAAATGGTATGAGGAATACAGAATTTCAGAGACTGTTGTACAGCTTCTTATTGCTACTCAGTCACACTGGGCAATGGCGACCATAGCAAACAGAAAACCATGTAATAGTTGCCTTTCCAACAGCAATTGATAAGAAACTGTCCTAACACTCAAACAGCCAAGGACAAAGGATCACGAGATTTTTCTGTTCATCACTAAAGAGCTTCTGAATGTCTTTGTTGACTGCAATTTCCATAAAACAGCATTTCAGTGGAAATATGCAATACTGAATTGTACAATGACCATGCAAAACAATGGTCTATTATGACCATTATACATACTACTAAATGTTTTTTCCTAATGTTATTCTCAAGATGAGTATCCATAAAGTCTTTAAATGGAAAACATATGCTGCCTTTCAGGTGGTCTGGAAGCTAAAAGAAGCTTTGATGTGATGAACAAAGTTAATGTACGATTCTACTGAACAGTCTTATTGTGCATACTTTGCAATTTAAAAAAAAAACAAAACAAACAAACACAAAATTTAAAATCTGTTGGTTTTTTCTTCCTTATCAGTTTCCTCTTAGGACTGTGATTTAGTCTGGCATTCTAAGCATGTTTATTTACTACATTCTCTAGACAGCATACAGATCTCCAGGAATTTGAATGCTCTGCTGACATGATACAAAGTGTAATAAAACAGGAATTCAGAAGAATTCAACCTGTTTGCCACTGCCTGCAAAGTTTGCTTTTTAAATGTTCCTAGGCAAGACTATCGCATGAAGTACTTTAAAAAATGCAAATCCAGTGTCCAGGAGCTGTTCTTTAATTGAAAGAGTAAATTATCTGTATTTGAACGCCATTATAGAGAAATACAATAAATTGTCCATATGGCTTAAATCTGTCCCCATGGCAGCTACTAACAGGTAACCCAGCAAAGCATGTCCAGCCAATCATCCTGTTTATCCTCCTGGAAAGAAGAAAAAAGGGAACTTACACTGTACTATGTGCGAGATTAAGAGGGCAGTGCTGGTATCATTACACGTTAGCCTTCCCTGTGCCAGGTCCTGCTTCACTTGCAATGCAAATAGGTACCTGCAAAACAAAAGTGAACAGAGTTACACAAAGCATGAGGGGAAAGAGGGGAAAGTATTTCAACACCAACTCTGGTTTTGACTACATATTCCTTTCACTTTTTGTAAGTCACAGAAATGATCTGAATTTCCTAAGTTTAGAGGCTAAATGAAATATAACAGATACTGTATTACAGCCTTTGGAGTCTTACATGATGGCTGCTTTGTAGAACTAAGATATCTCTCTCTTTCTCGCTCCTTCCCTCCCTTGGAACCAGAGTAATGAGATATGACAGTGGAAGCAAATGTGACAGCTATTAAGTGCTCAGCAACCGCACAGCAAGCAGCACTAGATAATGGAGTTGCTTGTAACTATGTAAACCAGTGATTTAGAGTTATCAGTTAGTTCTTGTAGAATAGAAGGAGAACTCTAAACTTCCACCTTGACACTCACCTGGAAACAAGGAGAAAGATCTTGATCAAACAACTCTAGCTAGCTCTGATACTTTCGTGGCCCCACTACCTGCACCGCCTGTGCACCAGCCATTTTTAACATCATCTCCAAACCATCTCAGCCACGTAGGGCAATTCTACATCAACAGTTTAAGTGCAGAGACAACACAGGCCCATGACATTATTTCAACATTTAAATTTCCTCTAGCTTCAACAGGAATTGAAATTGCTTACCTCCACACAGCATCAAATACTTCCTGAGGAAAAAAATGAGCTACAAGTGGGCATTTCTCCTACAGTTGGTATGAAATCTGAACTGGTCAGACACCTTAACAAGCCTTCCAAAGACTGCAGCTCCTCTGGAGAACTCATGCTAGGATCTCAACAGTTTTTAATAAGACTAGATTTTAATAGGTTCAGTGAAAAGCTCTCATTTGAACAGTGAGTTTCTGAATGAGGAAATGTAGGTAAACTACATGAAAAGGGCAAGCTGATTCGAGGAGTATGGAAACATACACAGTACGTGAAATAATATAGCATATCTAAATAATGTCCTTTTGAAACCTGCAGACATCTGCCTACCCATACAAAATTCACCCTAGTAGAAGAACATAGCCCAAAAGTGTTGTATTCTCTGCTTCTTCAAGTGATGAAGCTGTTCCCTGTGGATATGCTTTCACATCCTCCACATTGCTGTGTACATATATTCAAGTTCCCTAGCGCACAGTTAAAAATCTAACAACAAAAAAAAGTCATTAGGATTCAGAGACACGTCTCCAGGTGCAGAAAGAGACCACCTAAAAATCAATTTACAGTTCACATACTAGGCAACTGATATGCAGAATATCTATTTGGAAACAGAAATGTTTCATTAGTAACATCACACTGTGAGTTCCCATTCATCCCTTTATTGTTTTCACTCAGTCTTTCAAGTAAACATTCTTTCTTCCTACCCAACATTTTACTTTTCTCTGTCCAGGCCAGCAAGAGATATCAATAATTTCTTTTTTTTTTTTTTTTTTCCATTCCATTGCTCTATTACCAAAATAAAACAAGACAGAGATAAACAGAACATCACAAAGGTGGACTTGTTCTTTATAAAGCAGGTCATAAGGACAAGAGAGCTCTTTGTAGAAGAGGACTTCATCTTGTAGGAAGATTGAAATTAAAAACTAATAGTGAAAATACTGAATCAGAATGGAAAAATGTAATTAAAACATAATAATATAGTAGATCGGAAAAAGAGTTGAAAAGTTGCAGTGAAGAAATACTGCAATAAAACGATGTTTCTGACCATAAAGGAAAGACCTGTTAATGAGGAAGAACCTTAATAGGTCCCTCACATATACATTTACTCACAGAGAAATTTGACTCTTGATGACAATGCCCTGTGAAATTCAGAGCTAAAATGAAGTTTTTAAAATTCACTGAAAATACACACACCTTTAAAATACCTCTTTCTGCATATGTGCATATCTTTCTCCACCTTCCTCTTTTCATTTTATTCCCTCTCCTTTCCGTTTCTCCATCTCCGAAGTCACGCTTCCACCTGTGCAAACCTTTGGCATTTGCACTGGCTATACAAACAGGGTCCAATGCTGCTTCAACAACTCTCTCCCAAATGCGGGTGCAGAGTCACACGTGTCCCTCAGCAGAGGAGTGCCCCAGGATGCCAACACATGCCTTAGGTCCCTTCCAACACCGCTGCCAAAGGGGCTTCGAGAACTCTGTTGCTGAACTGCCTATTCCTGGGGGGAGCGAAGCTCTCCCAGGACCCCAAATCCAAGGAGGCAAAGGACTCCTGCACTTTGCAGAACCTCTCAGCACGGACTGCAACTGAATCTTAGGGCCTGTTTTTCAGGTGCATTCAAGGTTGGGACAAATAACATCAAGCTAATACTAAGGGGCAGCTATCAATCCTCATCCAATCATCTCAAATTCTATGTTCTCCCCTCTGCCCACTAGAGATTTAATAATAATAATAAAAAAAGTCATGCAGCTACTAACCTTGTCAGTTCCTCCTGCAGCTGAGCATGGTCAGGTGGGAAGAATTTTACCACAAATTTTACAACAACGTGCTTCGGTCCTAGGGGAAATGTCAAAGGAAGTTAGTAAACCATCTGTAACACACTGGCCAAATTTTATTACACGGAATGATGTACAAGGGATGAGTCATGGAACCTGCACTGCCTACATACATGCAAACGTCCTGTCCTTCGTTAGCATGCAGGCTATTTAGAGACTGCACAATAAAATTTACACACAATAAAAGAGAACAGTAACTTGGTCGATACTCTGCCAAAACCGAGTCTGGTTTTAGTAATTGCATCAGCTGATCCAATAAAATACATTATGTCTATTTTCCTTGCTTTAGACCAGGAGAGAGCTAAAATACACTCTATTTTTCAAGTCCACTAGCAATTACTATTTCTGTTTAATAGCAGCTCATTTGTTCTGTTTGTTACAAGTACGATCAGTGACAAAAGGACCAATGCATCTCTCTCTCACGAGAGAGAGGTGTCAGAGCATACACTCAGACTAAAATGACCAGAGAGGCACCTAGGAAAACTTAATCTCCATGGCAAAGCTCAATAAATGAAGATCTTTGCTGATATTTGACAGAGAAACAAAATTGCCAAAACTTTTTCTGTTCACTTCTACTCTTCCCAGAGCTGATGGCTATTTACAATTTCCTGTCTTTTCCCACCACCCACCACAACTTTCCCTGATGGTCCTATTCCAACCTGTCTCCTCCTCTTGGTCTCAGATAGTTCCAAGTTCTGCAGCAATGCACCACACAATTGTAATGTATTTGCTAGCTCCTTCTCAGAAATAATGTCTTCCCCTTCTTTTATCCGGATTACTCCTACCTTTTGGCAGTGTATGCTTCCTTTAATCCTTCTTTTACTGCACTCTTTTTTCTCTACCAAATTGTTCCCTCCATTGCCACCACTGCCTCTTCTAGTGTCCTACTGGGTCAGCCCCTTCATACGTTCATGTGACATAATTTCACAGTACATCTTTTAAGGACAGATGTATATATATTATAAAAAATAAGCCAAACAAAATTCAGTGAAGAAAGTTGAGAAGATAAAGATCCCAACTGACAGAGTCCTAATTTATTCAAGTACTCTCAGACTGACAAAATAAATGACAGCAAGGAAGTACTTACTTCTAATCTGTTTCATAACAGGCTTCAAAAGATCAAGCCACACCTGAAAACAAAAGACGGTGGTGTTATCATCTCTGAACAAACTACTGTTGGCAGAGGAACATTTTTCATTGCACTATTTCGATTATCAGTTATTTTTTTCCAGTGTGGTCGTCATGCTCTCCCTAATTATATGTACTGGGTTTTCTCCCCAAAACTCTGGAAGATGCTTAGGAAACAACACTGTTATTGGGTTGTCACTGTGGCACAGGTTTTGAAGCAGTACAGATTCAGAGAGCTGGGAAACAGTGAGGAAATCTACCCCTCCCTTGTCTCAAATACCAACAATCACAGCACGTTTAGTCAGGAACCATTCACGTTGTGGAAAGAACAACCGAAACAAGGAATTCAGAAAAAGACAGTGCTATACTGTCATTGTGGTCCTCACCCTAATTAATCTTGAGAAAGGCAAGTGAAAGGGGCTGGTGCTTGCCTTTGAGCTGGGAACACTGGGCAAACGAGAAATGAGAAGGTGGCAACCGCCTGGTTTTGGGGACCCAAGAGGAGTCCCACTGTGAGGCCTGTGCATAAATGTGGAGCTCCACCACCTTGGGGAGGAACGTTCTCTAAGGGCGTGAGGGAGACAACAGGGGGAAAATACAGTTTTCAGAGCCTAAACCCCCGTTCTACAGTCTCAGTCAGAAGGGCCTGGGCAAAATGTTATAGAAAGCCGAGGGACAATCACGCAGCAGGTAAAAGCCGGATGACTTGCAGGGCCTAGGGAGGTGGGACAGCTCACAGTCCTTAGCTGGTAACTACCTATGCCCAAGATTTGTATTTTGTTATCTTGCTAAATTGCATGGAGCATCCCTTGGAGACGCCTAGAATTTGTGGAGGAATATCCTACAACCGTCACAAAGGTTAAAGCCATTAAAAAACAAATTAACTGAGTCTTCCTCTAGAAAAAGACTATGTATTGAAATGAACACATCTTTGACCTTTAATAATTTTAGATTATGCAGAGACTGAAACATACTCAAAATAGCCATTTTAGAAAATCACCTGAGAAGCCAGACAGGAACAGCCTGTATTGCTGCTATAACTGCTCCAATGCTGTTTGCTATTTTCATCATTACTAATACGAGTGCTTCCAATTAGCAAAGACCTCACACTCCTGCCCTTTCACACCCACTAACGTTTCTCAATGGAATTCTTTTTATGTTTCTCAGCCTATGAAATGTTTGGGGTTTTTGTTGTTGGTTTTTTGTTTGTTTTTTTTCATAAAGGCTAAAGAAACTTGGTTATCCAAGAATAGGAACACAGTGTTTATCACACATTAAACTGGTTCTGACACTTTTTGGCATTTCAGTAACTTAAAACTGTTTTGTTTCAGAAAGTTGGCATGTGCATAATCTGCAACAAAGGTCAGGGACTTTGCCAAGTTTAGTGGGAAAAAAAAATAATCTTGAATATGAAACAGCCAGTTTACAAGAATATGGGAGTAATGTATTTTACTTGACACCAAAAAAACCCCAAACCAACCCAACCCCAACCCAACAAAATTCTCTCTCCAGAGGGAGTTTATGATACAGCATGAGGGCACAAGTGTGTTGTTCCCTTCTCCGCTTTCCCAATCATCCTACGAGCAAGTTATAACATCCTTGACCAGACTGCTGGATACTAGAAATGTGCGTATTGAATGTGTGTAGAGAGAAAGATGGAGCAAAATGAAGACCTTATCATTATCACTAAACCCAAGCAAACAAAATTTATGCATCAAGCAACTCCCACGCTGTACCTAAACACAGCCAATCTGAGACTGGTTTATAAACTGGAAATGAAAAATAATGGGGAGGATTCAATTAAGATTCATGTTTTCAATTTTCTCTGGAACTACAAAGGCTAGATTATTTATTTTTTAAACAAAGTCTGGCATTCTGTGATAGTGACCAGATTGCAGCAGCTGGAGAATTGGGGCAGACATCAAGTGTGATGAAACTCTGTGAAACCCCAGCAGGAAGTACAGCCCTCAGACCCTCCACGTTCATCTCCCATGCAGATCTTGTCTGCTGCAAGCACGGCACACTTAAATGTATACAGCTGCCAGGCATCTTGACATACAACTGTCATTATGTCAGATATGAGGTCTGGAGCCTTGCATGTTGAAACAAACACAGCTGAACTGTGAATACATGACTTCATGTACATATGATTACATCCAAACAAATATGGTCTAAATATTTGTTTTTCCTTTTAAATTGCACTCTACGTTGGAAAAGCAACTCATTCTCTTCAGATGATATGAATGTAAAATACACATGTATGGTTTATTTCTCAGACACACCATTAACTGCAATTTTTTTTATTTGCACAATGCTTGAGTTCTACATTATGGCCATTATGAAGCTCAGAAAGTTTTAAATCCCACAGGAACATTCACCTCAACTGCAGCATATAAAATGGTTACTATAATTTAAGTGTAAATATTACTCTCAGAGTGCTGCTCCACATTGAAACAACAATTCATAATCAAATCTCCTTATTCAGAGTTTCTGTGAGTTGCTTTTAGGTGGTTGAAGGTGTTATTTCCCCTGAATCTCACCATTCTTGGGGCATAGCTGACTAGAGTAGGCAAGATTTGGGGATCTCCCCCTTTTTCAGAAGCAAAGATTGGAACAACCAGCAGGTACCTGGACAGGTGCTCTCAGATACTTAGCTAGTATTTCCTTTTGCAAGAGTAGGTGCCAGGTAAATTACCATGCTCAACCAATGGAGGCATCTTCCTTCAGGTCAAACTGGCAATAGCCTTAGGGGGTTTTCTCCACCTTCTTCTTCATCAGAGTCCTGGCTCCCCCACTGTGATTGCCAGCCAGTCAGTTCCTGCCACTGCGAGGGCCTCAGGCACTGGCAGCACCTCAATCTCTCCTGTGTTCTGCCTCAAGCAAATAAACCATTTTGTTTTCACAAGACTGAAAACTGTTAGTTTACTTCAGGTCTCTGAGCAAAACACAGAGGGTCATCTATTTGAAACTTAATGACCTGTGAAGTAGAGAAGGTCAATCAAATGATTTTCTAGAAAACTGAAAAGGAACCATATATACACAAGACATTGGGATTTGTTTCAGCTTTACATACATATACGTCAGGAACATCAGTATGTCATTACTAACATGGCTACATCAACCCTCTGTTATAATCACACTGTACAGTTGCACTGTTTTGAAGAGTTGTGTTCAGCTCTCAAGTTACATAAAGCATTAACCAAGCATATCTGGCAGAATACGAAGCTTTCTAGTAAACCGTGTTTCATGTAAATCCAGGAGCAAACTGTGAAGCAGGTCACTTTTAAAGATCTATTTCCATTTTAAAAAATTTCCTCTTTAATTATAGTTAGCCTATACCATTATGACCGCTAGTCTTCAGTTCTAATGTCTATGTAACCTGCACTAAGGCATCACAACAGATTAATGCAGCAGCAGATAAATCCTCTTCTGTTTCTTTAAGTAAGAAACATTGCTCCTTACAGAAATTTTATATAGATTGACAGAAAATAGATTTTATTTTTTTTTTCTAATTGCCCCAAGTCATCTCCTTCAGGTCACCCAGGCTACTAGTGCAGAATTCACTAAACAGGCAAGAAATCCAGTATACACCAGAATGTATTGGTCAAACAATCCAGATAACTAGCACACATGCCAGCAGGTCACACAGTAAGTCTAAAGTAAAACAAACTTCAGAAATAAAGTCATTAGAGGCTGAGAAGTCATTAGCCTTTGGCTTTCTCTGCTACATGATACTGTTTCCACCCTAGAAGTATTAGTGCAATGCCTAAATGTTGCCAGCAGCTGTTTCAGAGTCCGAAGCATCAGGACCAGGGCACCTGCATGTGCCACACAGCTCCCCAGACAGGACTTCCATCAATTTATTTGGGTTTTTCAGGTTTGTTTTCTTTTTTATTAACCTTGTTATATTTTACCTATCTATCTTCTTGCCCCACAATGTTTTTCATGGAACTGTGTCACAATCATTGCAACTTCTCTGTCTGCAGGGAAAGATTATTTCTGCACTCCACATTAAGCAGGACTGTAAAATCAGAGTTGAGACTCTGCAACAGTCAAGTCTTTGGCTTCTCTACTGCAACTTATAAAGATAAAATGCTTTTCCAAGTTGTGCCTGAATTGGCTGTTACTTTCAACACAGATGAAATCTGACAGGAGTAATCAGGTTTTAAAAACATTTCTTCAACTCCAGCAAGCAAGAATATTTTTTTAAAAAAGTCCTTTTTTCTTTTGGAGTCTGAGGATTAAATATACCTCATAAGTAAGGAGCAGAGGGAGAGAATACAGTGTGTATGTAGATGAAAACCAGCTGAATATTAATCCTTTTACATACCATCATCTTTTTGTGATCTGGAAATTCAAGGCCAAAATAGTCGCCTTCAACAAGGTTCAGGTGGTTGCAAACAGCATCATGCAAAACTTTCCCTGGAGCTCTTTGCTGCAAGAAGAAAACAAAGCCTAGGGTTACAAAGATGCTTTTAATTAGTGGCAGAAAAATTATTATGCTAAGAAATTGTCCAGCAAACACCACTGTCAAAACAGTTTACAAAATCAGTGGATATTCCAATCACACCCACAGGGCAGCTGACAATAATTACACTAGTTTTAAAGCTACAGAAAATATACATCCATCCCTGGATGGCAGCTCAGAATCCATCTTTACTGTATTTTTATTTTTGAGGGAAAAATACCATGAAATAAAAGACATAGAAGAGGGGGACTTGGGATATAGTTTTCTTATGTCTGTTGAGGCTAATTTCTACTGTGAGTGTCTCAAGTTAGCTATTTCATCCCATGGCCCTTCAAGCCGTGTCAGGTGGGGCTACGTACATCCGTGTACAACATACTGAAACCAAAACGTTCACCGACAGACCTGTCATACAAAACATAAGGGTCTGAAGGTTTGCTTGACGCCGCTTGATACAAAACAGGCTCAAGTCCAGGGTTCTGACTTCATATGGGCTTAAGCCGAGCCTCCTGCTGTGAGGCACAGAGGCTGGTCAAGGTCCATCGGTGCTACCCTAACTGGGTTGTCGAGTAATTTGGAGGAGTCAAGTGCAAGCATTTCCTTCCACACACTGAAAGTCTTCCCCCTATAAAGACCAGATGTTCTAGCCCATTATTAGCTCCCAGAGCCACCGCTTTGCTGATTGTAAGGATTCTTCTCCTCAGCACAGCAGTTAAATCCACACCTGCAGCAAATACTGTAAATTACAGCTCACCAGCAAGTCTTCAGCAAAAAACCCACTGTTTCTGTATAAAAAGGCCAATCGCTGAAATAAAATATTTTTGTTCCTTGGACAAATGCTCCTATTTTAACTCAAGAGGCTCCGAAACACAGATCTCCACTCACTTCAGAGCAAATAATAATCCATTAAACTGCACAAATTCCTCCATTACAAGAAACCCATCACACCCCAGACAAGTGCCCTTACACTCAGCCTACAGATTGTGCCCTTTCCCTTTCTGCCCAGTATATAATTACTAGAGCAAAATAAAACAGCAGTAACCAAGCAAAGAAAAGAAAACGAGAGGCGGGCAAGTCCGTCCGACCTGGCTCAAACCTGAGCCCGAGCCCAGGTCCTGGCATCTCCAGGCAGTGCCAGTACCAACAGGTTATTTGCGAGTGGGCAGCCGCTCGGTCCACCTCCTCCCAGCTGTGTCACTACACAGTTTGGTCTCTGTTTCACTGGAATACCAAAACATAAATCCCTGGGTTTTTTCCACATAGGGTAATACCTGTTTTTCAGCCACAAGCCGAACTACAAAGCATCTTTCTTTCCAAAGGTGATTTATCTAACGTTGTCCAATATGAATTGTGAAAAGCAGCAAGGCTTACACCAGAGGAATTAAAAGGACAATGTTTTTCTAGGGAAGGCACAGGATATACGTGCCACCACCACGGCGCTTCCACCCCGGTAATGCAGGACACGATGACTGAACCCTTCAATGCTGGCTGGTTTTGAAAGTCAGAAGGGAAAAGCCAAGCTCACCTCCCCAGGAACTTGTTGAGCAGGTTTTTGCCCAACATATTCCCAGTGCCTCTAACAGACACATGCCACCAGGAAGCAATGTTCACTTAGATTCTTTTATTAACTGTTAATGTTAGCTGTAGCAAACGTTAGCCTCATGAATACTGTCAGAAAACACATCAAGAACAATTGCAGATAGAAGTACTGATTTTTTTTAAGCATTTGTCATAACCAACCTTGCATTAACTAAAGTAATTCACACCAAAATGCCAAATAAGAGGATACAGAGAAGGCGAGGAAGACAGACATCTATTTTTCTAGCCAGAGCGCTTTTGATCTGATGTAAGGCCACCCAAAATAAGTCTGAAGTGCAAATATATTTGAATACACTCACTTCATGTTCTCCAGCTTCACTAAACCGAAAGCATCCCCGATGACCACTGCCCAGCCTGCACTGGCCATCGCACCTTGTGTGTCAGTTTTAACAGAAAGCTCCCCATATTTTCCGCTCCATCTGTCGCTGTATGTAGGCACATCCAAACGTACATCGTCTCTTAATGAAAGAGCTTCCCAGTGAGTGCATTGCGTTGGAGGCAACGGAATAATATTAAAAGACATTAGACTGAGCGTATTAACAGTATTAGTTTACTGCTCTGAAAATACACCTACAAATGGTTTGGAAACTTCAGGCAAATAAATGTTCCTGCTCCCAGACTAGTCTCAGGCCTCCACAGTTTGGCTGGGGCCACTAGAGAGTGGAAGGACGTGTTTATCAGCCACCCTTGCAGCAAGAGGCAGAGGACATTTGCTTTCATCCTCATGCACAACCAGAAAAATGGAAACATGCCTGTGCATATGTATGTATACGTCTTACTAAAGTACCTGATGGACTCCTGCCTGACAAAGACCAAACCTCATCGTTCCTGCCAGGGGAAAAAGGCGCCTCTGGGACTGCGGAGATTTTTGACCAACAGGAAAGACAGCAGAGAGCCCACATTTGTTACCGCACCGCCCAAGGTTAGCTGAGGAGAGCAAGCCTGTCTGATCTCAGACCATGAGTAAGAGCATCTGATTAAAACCTGCTGAGTGTTCTCATACAGTGTTTTTCTTACAGGCATTTAGACAACGGAACGGCAGTCTTGTGGCATTTATGTCACTTGGCGTTTTCTCTGGAGCGTGCCTTGGTAACATGAAATGCTTCTTACTCAAGTATTGGTAAATAAGATTATTATTCTAAACTCATCTTCGCTTTGATCAGTCTACCTCAAAATAAAATCTGACAGTTTATTCAAGGGAAACACTGAACATATAAAATCTGCTGAGATTTAAAGCCTGATGACAGTCTGGTCTTGCAGGACCAGAAGAAGTACAACATCCACACAAGCAAGAACTCTCAGGTCTCAGAGACGTTGATTCAGTGCTGCTCCATGACATCCCTGCTAAAAAATTTAAACACAATAAATTAAAATCTCAGTCCGCTGGGTATGGAAGCAAACCAGCAGTCAGTCAGGGCACAGCAAACACGAGCTGACAGAGGAAGCATTCAGGAATGAGTGCGCCGCACTGATGACATCATCTGTAGCCAACAGTCACGTCTGACTTCAACGTGGTTACAAGGCCTACGGGACAACACAAGTTTTCCACAGAACTTCGAAGGCATTTTCCAACCGTCAAGCACGGCCCTGCTGCCATGCCTCAGACGACAAGCGCTAGGCAAGCTTCATCGGCTCCCATCCCACAGGACTGTGGCTGCACCCGTGTCCCACGAGCCAGAATTTGGCCGCTTTCCCTGCACCACACCAGCGCCGGTCTGATTCACGGGGGGGCCACGAGCCCCCCCAAAATATCTACGCACGCACATTTGGTCAGAGGGTGGGGAAAGGCTGCACTACAGGAGGGCCTTTCCCTGCTGCAGTCAGAAAGCACAGGCCCATTACATGACCATGGTGGAAGCCACATACCCTGGAATGAGGGAAGGCCATCAGTGTGGCCAAACATGGAGGACATGGGGAAGGAGAGGCAGGAGACCGATCTCCTGCTCTCCCTGAGCATCATCGAATGAGAGTCCGCACCAGGGAGGGAAAGAACTGAGCCAAAGGTGAAGATCAAAGGAGGAGGACGAGGCGCGCGAGTGGGACGTTGACATGGAAGCTGCCACAACGAAGGCTAGTGGCGAGACTACACCTCCAGAACGTCTGCTACCACAGACGCCACGCTGGAAGGCAGCGAGGGAGAGGAACCAGGAGGGTACGGTATACTGGTGGAATACAACTGGGAGAAGGTGACGTGCAACACCCAGGAGCTGGGAAACAGCTGCAGCGGGCGGCAGTCCCCTGCTCCTGTTTCTGTCAACAGCCAGATTCTTGTATAATCCGTGAAGAAATACTGCAGCTCCAGAGGGCAATTCTTCCTACCCCAGAACAGCCATCTGAGCACGCTGGCAACGAACTTTTCCTTAGGAATACAGTTGTACTCTTTTACGCTTGATGACAAGGAGCCCAGGCACCTGTGTTACAGGGTTCATTTTAGATGAGGTGAATCCCAGCCATACTGGCAGCAGGGAATTACTATTATTCTCTTGAGGTGGTACTTAGTTACACCAAAATAACATTATAAATTTATTGCTGTGAAAAGAAGCTCAATGATTTCCAGCTACACATCCTTACTGCTTAATGCATTTTGAACTGGCCTTTCATTTAGCTCTGTGAAATCACATTTTAAAAGTCACTTTACATTTTCAGGGAACGTCAGGCCACTAACTTCTAAATTATGAATAATGTGCATCACCACATTTAGCTGCAAGCTATGAAGGTACCCAGTCAAAGTAGCCTGCTTTACGCATTACGCATTCAACATTTGCTGTCTGCTCATTATTTCAGTCCTACTCAATTCACTCTCCCTCTACCCACACCGAAATCCAAAACAGGATGTTGCTTATCATCTTCCAATGGTGAATATTTTAATAGGTTCAACAATTCTTTCATGTTCTAGCAAGTGCCAATCATTTAAAAAAATCTCCCTCTACGTACTTGTTTAGGCCATTCTTTGGCACAGACTGCAATACAGATTTTTTTTTAAAATACGAAAAGCACATAGCAGTATCCAGAAGATAACCAGGACTTTAAAAGAAGTGGGTTTAAACACATTCCCCCACCACCCAGTTAATTTAGCAATTATTTCACTAACCCTCTACCCCAAAAAAGTGTCTGTTTAGGATCAAATAGTGATTTTACCTTTTTTTTTATCTGTCCAGTCAAACTAACCACAGTTTAAAATTTTATTTGTTCTTTCACGGGTAATCACCCAGAAAACCCCTTGTACTTCAGATCAGTCTTCAGATCAGTCTGATTCCCAAATTATTTGTATACTCCAGTTTAACAACTGCGTTGAGATGATAGTGAAAACTTCATCCAGTATTTTCATTACTATTTCTGAAGTCATATACAGTCATAATCAATACCAAAAATAACAACCCCACATTCTTAACAGCATAAATTTTCTCAGTTATTCAAAGCTGTTAAAAATTAAAATTATATATGTATCTACAGCTGTGAAAGGAAAGAAAACCAACTAACAAGTGCTCATGATAAGCAAATAGTATAAAAATAACCTCAAAGATGAGATTGAGCAACAGGGTTCTTAAACAAATAACCCTGCCAGAAATTTATACTTCAAAGAAAGCTTGAAAACTACTCACAGGAGAACAATGCTGTCAGCATCCAAAGACAAATTTCATGTTTTAAAGAGTTCTCCTTTCTGGCATAAAATGAAATGCATAATTCATTTTAAGCAAAAGTCTATTGCTCGAAGGGTGGGATTAAAAGCAAGGAGTACTGGTCTGAGTGTTGCTGCTCTGGACCTAACACTGCCAAGACACTTGGCAATCCTCTGCCCTTTTTCTCCTCTCCTCCCTTTCAAAGTGTAGGTGTTAATCCTATAGGAAGGATTAGATGACTATAAAAATAGCTCTAGACTATAAAGATAGCTGTTAGACCTGGGCTTCCTAGTTTTTACTTTGCTGTTCAGCTTAGACTGGGTAGTTAGAAAGTGTTGGAAGAAGCGTGAGTGTCAACCCCTACATACTAGATGAAAGCAAAGAGGAGAAGTGACACCTTTAAACAGAGCAGCCACACACTCCCACCACTACTTTTAAGCATGCAGATCCCCACCCAGTACCTACAGCCACCAGGTATCCTACACCCTCCCTCCAAATGGGGTGAAGAGGCAAATTTTCATCATAACCTAAAGGGGCCTCATTCCTTTTAAGATATTTTCCATTTGAATGTAGTTGAAGGCTCCACTCCTGGCATGTATCCCACATGCTTTTGCACAGACTGCACGCATACCATCAAAGGCAGGATCAAGGCCAAATACAGTAACAGAATAAGTCTCTTATACTGCCTTAAAAACAAGTGATTGATCATCTGCTCTGTGTGTACAATAAGACTATTTAGTGTTCCTTTCTTTCAAGGTTGTAGTGGACTGCCTTTCCACTTTACACTCAGCACATAAGCTGTATTCCCTTTAATGCCAGTGCTTGCCTTCCATAGTCTCTGACGTACAGTTTTACCCTTCGGTCGTTTTGGTAGTGGTGGCAGCTTTTTAAAACAGTGTGATTGTACGATATGGTGCTTTTTACTTCAGGTGTGTTTTACTCCAAATACCTGCCCTTAAAAAAAATGTAGCAGCAAAGTTACACTTTTCCCCCCCACCTGTCAGCTACAACAAACAAGATGACTTCAAAAATGACTATTTTAAGGTATGTGATTGCCAACCAAAAAAAATCAACACAACAAACAATCGTAGAGGCAAAAATACAAAGAGAAGGATTTTAATAACCATCTCGTTCACTTACATTTCCAGCATGGTCTCCAAAAGAACTTGCAATTCTCTACATTTGAACGTACAGTGGTTTGTTATTGTAACCATGCTGCTGGCTTTCTGATCACAACAAACTGGATTTTGCCAAAATATTTTCTAAAACAGGCAAAAGCAGAAGGATTGCTCTGACTAGACTTTAAACTCTCTTCCAATGCCCAGAATCAACTTTACTAGAAATAGCCAGTAAAATTCAGGTGAAAATTAAATACTTGTATGGAAAAGAAATAACTAAATAATCCTCTTTAATAGTTAAAGAGTGTGGAAGGAAAAAGAAAAAGATAATCTAGGAAAGCTAATGTAAAGTTTTATGCTGAAGCTATTCTCCATAGTGCTTGGTTAAACTTTTTCTTACAGCAGAGTCAGACTAATACAAAATTCAGCTACAGTAAATCCTCAGGTAACTGTACAACTCCATAATTACAGTAAAGCTACTGGAATTGGAGGCTCTGCTTGGTCTCTTGGCTCATAAAATCATAGCTTTATAACTTATATGGGCAAATACCACCCACACTATTATATATGCCATTTCAATGTGCAAGTGAGGAAATAAAAAAGGAGAAGAGATGGGCTGGGCACCTTCAGAACTGAGCCTTTCATACTGCTGACCAACCTGTCATCTTCAGGTGTAACAACCCAATCATTTGATTTCTTTACAGTTCTTACAAATGCAAACGGATATTAATACTAATTTTATTTCCCACCTTTACATTAGCCTAATTTCTAGTTGACAAGGAGTTTGTTCCTGCAGAGCCAGCAGCAACCACCACAAAGCTAGTGAAGCCCTTTGTAAAGAAGAAGAAAGGGGAAGAAAGAGGCAGATTCTTGTAGCCTGGAGAATTTCCTCCTTGGGTAGCTGTAGGGACAAAATCCCACAGGAGAGTTTACTTCACATATCCATCCCACTGTCATCAATGCCAAAGGAAATCTGGAACGGCTCATCAGCTAAACACCATGAACCCTATAGACCAAAAACCATCAAGCCTTTGATCGCTGTAGTCTAAGTACACATCTGTTTATCACAAAATGTTATTCATAGTGAAAAGCATTAACAAAACAATTCATGATTAGTTTCCCAGTTCACTGGTTCCTTTAGCTGTATTTACAGCATTTTAACTAGCTGACATCTAACTCTCAGTTCAAAAGTACAATGGACCTTGTCTTAACTTTTCTGTACTGATTTAGAAACCCTACATTTGACACGCATGCACCTAAAAATCATTTTATCAACTTAAATAGGATGCTCTGATCGCCTCTGCTAACGAGTTCAGCTGAAAAACTTCATTGTTGTCTGCCTAACAATCCTCTGAGAAATCGTCCGGATGGGGACAATGCATGCCTTCACATGAAATGCGACTGCTGATCTCAGTAACTCCCCAAAAACCCTAACCCCCAAAACCATCAAACTGCAGCAACAGGTCTCTGCACAAGCTAATTAGTCCACCTGAAAAAAACCCAAGCAAACCTTGTTTCTTGTAGTACAACCGTCACTGCTAACTTCCTTCAGATAGGTGTAAAATATTTGTGGGAAATCAGTAGTGGCAGAGCGAGTCTTTTAAGCAACTGTTTAAGGCTGCAAAATTTCACACACCAACCATTCAGCTCTTGGTGACTTTCAGCAGGAAACTCTTCCCAGAGCCACTGTTACTAAAACAAAATCACTGTCTTTGAACATCATTTCAAATGCACAGTGTGGACAAGAAAAATGAGGCATTAAAAGGACAATGAGAAAACTTACTAAAAATATGTCCTCTTACTCCCTAAATTAGCTCCTGCAAATGCCGAGTCATCTCTGCCTAATTTTACTAGCAAAACTAAAAAGTGGTTTGTGGCTGTTCTTTCTCCCATTAGCAAGGCAAACATCCACTGCTGGAAGAGACTGCTTTCCTTTCTGAAGCATATCATCAGCACGACGTCCCAGCTTCAGAGCCTTGACACTGAATGGTGATGCCTTGCAAGAACCAGAGCCAGCCCGTCATGAATTTCAGATCTTGGAGTGAATTGCAGGGCAGATGCATTAAACAGTGCTTTCCTCACAACCTGAAACAAACTACTTGGCAAATCAGCACTTAAGAAAAATGGAAGGCAACAACACTTCTATGCTACATGGCTTTTCTAAAACCATGTGCATGCTAAAAAAGCTTTCATGTGTCTCACTGAGAGGTGAGAGAAGGGTGGGAATCACCCCAAAGCCATCACAACTATGACACCAAACCCATTAATGGAGACCCAGGGATGCCAGCAGGCATCTCTCTGACAAAGATTACCTCTGAATTATCTATGTTTAATTGACAGCCAGGGGGTGTAACTGGGCAGATGTCCCCACCTGGCATAAGCTGCACCTCCACCACAAGCCTCTGCCCAGAGAGATGTGCCTGATGGCTAAAGGCACAGAATCCTGCCGCACTGGGATGCCCACAGTACAAGCCCAGCGTGTGCATTGTGTGCACCAGGTTTGGAAAACACACCACAAGATTTGTTTTCAGAAACTATGGGGGAGTTTGATGCGAAGCTGATAGAACCTCATTTTTCAGAATGTTTTCTTTGTGGAAAGCTGTTTTACTGAAGCTCGACTCTGGAAGCAAGTATGTACCTGTCAAATAAATGTTGATATTACTTTCCCTCCCTGTGAGCAAAAAACTGAATGAGTTTAACCCCCGGCCTCGGCCCTATTTAGCAGCACACTGTGCTCCTTGTTTCTTGGGAAGAGCTACAACTGAGGCTCAGAACACTCATTAAAAATACCTCAGATTGAATTTCATACCCCACAACTTTTGAAAAGGAATATAATGGCACCATTCAGTGCTTTCAGTGTAATTCAGCAGCGTAGCAGCCAGTGTGTAATTGGGGATGGAAACCCCAGTCTCTGTGACACCCCCTATTCCTTGCCTCCCACTTTACCACTCCTCTCTGTTTCAAGGCAAAAATAATCTAACCGCCTTCTCAGGTTTTCTTTTCTTAACATCAAGTAGTGCTTGAGAAGAAAATAAAATCATTCCATTATTCAGACCACTTTCTTCTCTGGTCTGTTTTCTTTGCCTGCTCATTTTTCCTCATTTTGTTTAGCCATAAGCAAACACTTTACTAGAATGAAGAAGTAGGCAATTCTAAAGTTATCAAATGTGAAAACAGAATCCTTATATGCAGACTGGAAATATGAAAATATGGAGTGTTATGAGTATATGGGAGTTAGTAACTATAAAACCAGACTGAGATGCAAGATTGTTATTTACTATTTTTATTTGGATATTTTAGTTTAGCCATGTTTCTAGTAAAATCATTTGGAGGAAAGAAATCATTTAAATGCAAGAACTCTGAGAGCTGGGGAGGCAGGAAGAGAGAGATATTCAAGCAAAATATTAAATCCTAAATCTAAAACAAAATCAAATGTAACAGGAAAAAGCTTCCAATAATCCCTGTTCAGCTCTGCATCAGTCTCAACATGACTATTAATCTGAGCAAGAGCTGGCACCATCCAGGATGGTAAGTATTTTACTTTTTACTTTACTAGGGAAAGGAAGGCACATTTTAACAATAGGATACAGAACTTTTCATGACTGGATTGCTAACTTGAAAGGACACCCTTAGATGAAGCCTTGAGGCTATGGCTGCTGCTAACCTATAATGTACTCACAGTACACCCTAACTCTTGCCTTCAGCCAGGCCACTGCTCCAGCTGGATCTAGTGGTCCTACAGCCACGATGCGAGGCAGGGCAAGGAAGGCAACCCTGCATGAAATTTGAAGAATTAAGAGTTTCTGTAGGATCTGCTTGGTACCAGCCTGTCTTGCAAAACCAAAGCAGACTGACTAAGGAAAAGCTTGGCTGCAGCATCCCACAGTTACTCCAGACTGGACGTGGAGTAATCCTGTATTTTATGTGTAAAACCAAAACAGAGATGGTCTCGAATTCATTCCTAATGAGTAAAATTCATACCCACAAAATGTTTTCATGGAAACGAAACCTCCAAGTACAAAACCTAAGTCTCAAAAGCTATCTCATCTTTATCTGAAAGGCAGAAGTTTTGTGTTGGTTTTTTGCCAGTCAAGTTCCCAACAGGCAAGTGTTTCTTGTCTGGTCATGCAAGACATGTCACCAACCTGACAGACTCAAACAGCTTGATAGCCTTTGTATCATGGATGTATAGGAAATGTATTCAACATTTCTCTAAGCAGCCTCAAAAGACCTTGACTGAATACACTGGGAGCCTGAACTGCGTTTTAAACATGCAAAGAAAGACACAGGAGAAAAAGCGAGAACTGTCTATACACTTATGGGATTTGCAAGGGAAAGTACAAGCTCTGTGTTTTGTGCATCGCTGTAAAGTGCTACCTTTGGTGGGACATAAACCAGAGTGGAAAGATGAATAAGGGGAATCGGTGTAGTGGGTGTTAGAATAATGGCTGCTTCTACCAACAGATTTCAGAGGCACCTCATAATGATGTAGTCAAGTCACATTGTCAAGGAAAGATAAAAAATAACCACCTCCCTTTCTAATACAGCTACACGTTTTTTCAGAAAGATGCTCAGGAGCTTTTCTGCCCCTTCTTTGCAGCCTGCCTGCAACGTGCAGTGTCTCCGAACATAGCAGACACTTTAAAAAATCCACCCATGAGTCATCCCAGGTCTCTGAAGGATGAAACTGCCCGTGGATTGTAGAAGTCTGACGAATGGTTATGTTGGCAAACAACAGGTAACCGTAGCAATCCTCAAGAAGCACAGAGGAGTGTTGCTGGTGAGCACTACAGAAACAGAGACTTAGCCTCCAGTCACCTCAAAATCCAAAGCTGCTGGGACTGACCCATATGTTGAATCTAGCATTAAACAGCAAAGCAGCGCACACAGAGTAGAGATCTGCTTACACATTTGTGGCAGATCAGGGAAAGAAGGGATTTGTGCTTGTATCTGCGGGGCAGGGGGAGTTAGAGGGGGAAGAAGGACTTCTAAGCTGCACGTAATGTTGTCTGTTAACAGCACACGGTCTGAGCTGGGCAAAAACTTCTCGTCGATCTTCAGAGTGCTTCCTCCTGACTACAGAAAAGGTTTTACTCTTACCTACGTTGAACTTGGGACATTCAACTTTCACTTGATTTCCCACCCCTTCCGCATGTATGTGTGCATATATACTTGTGCGTACCTTACAGAATTGCCTGTGCCTGCAGATAACATGCGATACTTAAGAAGAAAATAGCTTACACCCTTCTGCTTCATTGCTCATTTAACCATACCAAATGTTCAAGCTAAGGAGATTCCTAAAAGATCTGCTTTCTGTCACTCAGAGGCAGGCCTCAAATATCAAAGGAAAGCAACACCATATTATTATCACCAGTACATTAACACAGTCTCTGAAACACAACTTTTATGGCTTCTATTGTGTTTTAACGTGCAACACAGTTTTCTTTTATGCTCTGTTTAAAAACATGTGTTGTACAGAGTTAGTTATTGTGATTTGGGTTTTGGACAGAATTGTTAAAGTAAATCTTTAGGCGCAGCAGATTTACAAAGGCAAATGAGCCACTCAACTGTTTTTTTCTTAAGGACCGAGCACAGCAGTGCTGTATTAGATACCACTTTGATATAGATGAGCTTTATCAGCAACAGCAGGCTTCGTGGGAAACAAGCGTTCTCTGTTCAGGATACGTCAAAGAGAACTCTTTGGGGATGTGCTATCAAAAGTCAAACATCAGGCTGACACAATGCGACTTTTCTGACCACATTTTCAGTCTTAGGTTGAATTCCTCCAGAAAGAGAGTTTTAATTCATTTAACTTTGAGGATAATGTGTGTAACTGGAAAAGGATTTGATTTTATCTAATATGTGTTGCTTTCTTAGTGCTGTAAACCAAGTCCTTATGTGCTTAAAGATGGCATGCATCTCATTCTAAATTTACATTTACAAATACTCTTTATTTAATGTTAATATCAGATAATTTCCAGATTCCTAGGCTATGAAAGAGCAATGCTTTTATTTACAACATAACAACATAATTGGATGCTACAAGTGATTATTACCGAGATGCCATTTGAGTATATCAATAAAGATTGCCATGGAATTATTATCTGTCAGACTTTGAGCAACCTGTCAGAAACAAACTTCTCCATCTTCTGCTTTTTATTTTAAGAGTAAAACTAAATTAATCCCACCTAACTCTAAGCTCTTAACTGAGGTGCCTAAGGCAGAAGACTGATATTCCCAGATTCCTGTCTGATAAACAGAGGGGAAATAAGTGCTTTCAGACTACCTGTTAGTCAAACTAAAATCCGAATCATCTGGGAGGTGGCCCCTCTTCCTCCACATTTTTAGTTACTAGAGTAACTACAGCTAGCATAAATGTCTTATTGAAAGACAGTTTTACAAGGATATATATTCTTTACAATATTTAAGTTTAAAAAGAAAAAAAACCCACCAAAACTAAGGAACCTTTACAAAATAAAGAGGTTCATGCTTATTTAAAACAGAACTTTGGGTCCTACAAGAAGACATTTCAGAAAATGACCAAAAGAAGAGTGTTCTCACTCCTTCCTTAGATGGGCTTCAAAACTCCCCAACAGAAAGCAAAGAGAGATAAAACTAAGCAAAGCCCCATGCAAAGAGAGCACACCACTTGCTGAAGGTGCCTCCAGATGGATACTGAGCCAGGGGAAGGATGGCTGCACCTGTAACAGCCAGAATTCGACAGCATCAGCTGTTGCTTACCTGAGAGCAACCATCCTTTCCTGGCCAGGCACATAAGCAGAAAAGGCAATGGAAGCAGCAAGAGCCCACCTACCCAGCGCTGCACTGATGAGATCAGATTTGCCAAAGCACTGAAAAGGTTGTAGGAACAGTTTTAACAGGATATATCAACCTTATGATAAACCCCA
Organism: Astur gentilis; assembly: GCF_929443795.1. NCBI lineage: Eukaryota > Metazoa > Chordata > Aves > Accipitriformes > Accipitridae > Astur > Astur gentilis. The sequence goes on from NC_064892.1 coordinate 5,320,237, forward strand.
GGTATCTACAGCCACTCCTGTTAAATGTTAATTGTTTAAAAGACCAGGAATACCTGGAGACAAAACACCAGCAGAATGTTGCTTACAATTTACTACTGATCATCTGTTATATTAATAGGCTCATCAGAAAGTTGCTCCAGCTTATTTTCTTCCAAATTGAAAAATACTTTTGTACCTATTATGAGACTTAATAAATATCCTTCATCTTTGTCTATTTATAAAATGTTTAGGTTATCCATGTTCTCACCAGCCCACAAGTGAAATTCTGGGCCCACATATATACATACTTTAGTCATCTCCACCAAAACACTGTCTTGCTACCAGCTTCAGAAACTACCTTTCTTCATCGTAATTTACTTAGAGAAGTTGGACTACCCTGTCAGAATAAATCTCCATAGGGAAAGAACTTCTGCATACAGAAGACCACAATGGCATTGAACCACGACTACTGCTTGCATACTTCTTGTACTGGCCTTTCACTCATTTTTAATCACAATGTCTCCTAATGCTTGACAAAAAACACTGTATGACTAAAACAGGGAGAGCTGTAACCCTGGTTTGGCATTAAGGAGACAATATTATCAGCTCTTGCTCTCTTAGAATGTAAATATTTCTTAAATTGTTGGTACCAAACAACTTGAGATATCTTGTCTATTCTCAAACGTCAAACAAGGTCTTGGCCAGAACAGCATAGGCTTTGCAGGATGAGAAAGGTAAGTGGAGCCATGTGTCACTGGCATCCTGCTGCCTTTTTAATTCTTACCAGCTCATCAACACTCCTCAGCAGGTTCATACAAGCTGAGCAAAGGCAGTGACCTCTGAGTCCCAGTGGGAGACTCCTGCAGAGCACACACTGGGACAGCTGAAGAGGTTGGCCATCATGCCCCAGTGTAGGCCTAAGACCTGGTGATCAGACAGGGTGCTGCAGTTCTGCTTCTAGCCATCCAAAGATCACACCAAGAAAAGAGTCTTCATGTTTGTCGTAAAATAACAGGTCTAAAACCATGCTGAGGAAATGCAAAGACTAGCAAATAGAGAGGCCTGTCATCATTGGAACTTGCATCTCATCACCTTTGCTGGTACCAAAAATCTAAAAGAGTAATCAATATGTATTATGGGTACTTACAGCATAGACAATTTCCTCCAAGAACAAACTGAGGTTTACTCAGTGACAGTATGATATGGAGATTAGACCAATGATGGGTTTAGTGTGTGGCTCTCACCTGTGGGACCATCGTACCCAGACACCATCTGTGCCTCGGAGAGGACTAGTACTTGCTGTTAAGAAGGCAGCAAATGCCAGCAGCCAGTATCTCCTGTTGCTCCCATATGCTGGCACATGCCTACAGCCACAAGCTGCCCCTACTTTCTCTCTGTAGCCTACAGGGAAAGAGAAATGGTCTGAAAACAAGGATGTAATCCAAAACAAGAATTCAATCCCCTCCCAGATAATTCCTTCCATCCAATGTATCACAACTGTAAACAGACCGTGAACAATTACAGCCAGGAAAAGGTGACTTGTGATCATCACTGTCAGAAACCATTCATTAGAGGGCACACACATTTCCTGCTCAAGTAAAAAGTAACATAATTTCCCAGCACCGAAACAGGGTGTTCTCCACCTCTAGTTACATGCTAACCAGGAGACATGTTTTCATGTTATTTACTAGGACAGATATTTTCCCCCATGACCCCCAGAGCCTTGCTTGGGTTGAGATTCATCCCTTTTAACTGCAATTAAGCATCCAGTTGCCCTGGACTTCTTCATGGCAAAAGGAAAGAAATGGCACTTCCAGAGAAACATTCAGGCCAGCCAAAACTGAATATATGAACCTGGCCTTCATCTCATTGCTACTTTGCTTCTCCCTCTGGATTACGCAATCTTTAACATTGTGGTATCCTTATTTCTTGTTATCATTAACATTCATGAGGTATTTTGTCTACTCTGCTGTTAGGAAACAGATAAGTGTTTACACAAAAGATATTACGCATATTAGCTGACATCATCAGCATATTTTAAACAGTCTCCCAAAACTGAATTCAAATGACCAAAGTACTAAAGACAAACATTTCCCAATAAAAAATGTAATTCATACCCATTAAGCAGCTCTCACCACCAGCTATTTCAGGATATCCTGACATTAAATCAAATATTTAAGGAAGGGCTTACATTTCTTTTTGAGTGATGCTGAATGTATCTGGATATGTGCCCTGGCTGGAGATTTAGAATTAGGGTTAACATGACACTGAGTAATTTTAAAAGCTTGAAAAATCACAAGATCTGTTGAGGTCATTTCTCTGACATCACATGTGGATCCAATACTGAAGATAAAGATTCCACAGACCATATGTTTGCCTTGTGCAAAAAGCCATCCATCCTGAAAGCAGCAGAGATATGAACTTGCCCCGTCAACTGCACTTCAACAAAAGCATGACTGACTCTCTTCTGCTTGCAATAATTATGATCAAGAGAGGACACTTAAAAACCATTTCAATCCTCATAACTGCTGGCAACAGTGTCCCCAGATGTTCCTAAATACACTTTTAACTAAGGCAATGAGTGCATTAAAAGCAACAGGTTTCTGTCAGGGCTGAACTGCGGGATGAGTGGTGGGCTTGTGCAGAGTTCTCCCGCAGCTGCACCGGTGGCCACGATGGAATTCAACTCACCCAACTTCAGCTGTCTAAAAGTTATGTGTTTAGTCTAAGCTCATCATCCGGGTTGTCTCTCTGCAGCTGGACAAGAGAGAAGTATCATGAGAGAAAATTCATCCCATTTGGGCACAGATGCATCACACACCCGGGGTGAATTGCCCACTGGTGGGCACCTCTCATTCCACCGACAACTGGGGGAGCCTTTCCTACTCCCTGTGAATCTGATGTTCAACCGACCAGAAACAGGCGATATCAATCTTACTGCAAAACTTTAGAACAGGTAAGATTGTATGGTCTGGCACACTTTTTGCTTGCAGTTTTTCCACATGCCTGAGGTATGATACACATGGCATTTTCTTTTGGGGGATGAGGAGCAAATAGAAGAAAAAGGCATTCTTATAAAGTTGTGTATTTGTTCTAAGCAAGATAATGGCCCCAAAAGGGCTTTAGAAGACAACAGCAGACAAAGCAGAAATAAAGAGAGTAGCATTGAGAATATATTACAAGAAGGACAGGTCCCTAAAGCTGAGCTACAGTGCAGGCTATGAGTAACAGCAAAATCTTCCGCCCAACACTTACAAACCAGAACTAGAAGCAAAAATGTTAAGTCCCACATTTTCTCACAGTAAAAATAACCGATTCCATTCAATATCATGTTGAGGCCTATACTGAAAAAGAGCTCCAGTAAACTTGCTACCTAAATACCAACCCCGAGCAGTTTTCTACATCTAGAGCATTGATGAAAGGGAACTCAAGACTCAACAACACAATATCCAGTAGCACAATTAGGATCAAAAGAAGGACTTCCATCTTCTTTTAGACTTCAAGTGACGGCTTTAAGGAGATTCAGAGTCCAACAGTAGCCTACTGAATAAGGATCGAATTTTGACTTAACAGATCCATCCCATGAGGTGCTGAGTGACCCCCCAGCCCTGCAGAGACGTGGCACTGCTCTTCAGGAGCTGAGCGGCTTGCAAGGCCAGCCGGCTGGAACGGCTCACGGCATCTCCCAGAGCACATGTGGCCCCACGGGCAAAATTTTGCTAGCAGAAAAGTGCTCAGCAACAGTCTTCAAGAACAATAAAGAAACTCAAATAGGAAAAATGTAAATAAAGCCCTTCATGTGTAGGCTGCTGCTTAAGGTCTTAAAATAGATGCCAAATAATGGAACAACATGTCTGTCTAAGAGCCATGCTTTCCTAGTTATGAAGGAATTATCAATTAAAAGAAACAGTTAAGTAACTGATATACTGAGTCTGCGATTCCAGTATTTCCACACTGATAGATCAATAAGTGATTTGGAAAAAATATACCTTCTAAAAACCATTAGATAGCTATATATTTATATAGTTCTATTGAAAATACATGTATGCATGGTTTTTTCCTTCACCACTTAGAGTAACAGACTGAAAAAATACCCACGGTACATACAATGCATGCACTTATACAAGGGGCGATTTATAGCCCTGTTTTAATGACTGCCTTTGCCAAGGGCAAAAATCTGCTTACTGTTATTTCTAGCAGTACTATACTTTACTAAACAGCCAGTCTTATGTAAAAAAAAAAAAAAAACCCAACCAAACAAAACCTAGCATTAAACATACACTAACCTTTTATGTTGCTGCTAAGTGGTTTGTGAAATCTGGTTTTGTGATTACCTTTAAGATGTTTTGTGCAGTCACTATTAGCCAAGTATTACCCTACGCGGGGACAGGAAGGATATCTAAAGTATTCACAATAGGCTTGAAATGCTACACTACAAATCACAGCTCCAAGCATCACACAAGTCCATACACCATAAACAGATAAATAAATAGAATCAAGCAAACAAAACAAGGCTTTACTTTCTTTGTTGGGAATGTCTGAAGCTGCCCAAAGTTGACAACAAAAATAGCCTAAATATTCAGATCCCTACAGCAGTATGTCTTTGACAAAACTGCACCTCTAACCTCTAAATATTCATAGAAGTAACACTCTAATAATATAATAACACATTTGCATGCTAGGATACCAAGAACCATGCTTTGGAAAGAAAAATATCAATCCCTAAGTTTTCAACAGGTGTCATAAACTACAAACTTGACCCTGCAGTTAGCGCAATCAATGTAATACTCTGCATACGTGATATACTGCTATTTCCAATGGCTTTTACATGGAAACAATGGACACTATTCATATAGAATCACAAGCCACTGCTGCAACACCAAGTATTACATTTTCAAACTATCAATCACCTATATACATAGACTGATAGAAAACGTCAACCAAAATTCTGTGCTCAAACTCACCTTTCAATACTTACTATTCTGCTTTACTTTTCTGAGGAGTTTCACTTCTCATATTAAAAAAACCTTGCACAGAACTACAGGCATTAGTCCCTTACAGCCACGCACCTTGAACCAGAAACTCTCAATGTCTTCACAGTGTCTCCTAACTCAATAGCATCACTATGTCTGAATTACTTTGCGAGTACTGTTTTCACCAGTGGGTTTCTCACACTCAGCAACACGCTCTTCTCACTTTTTTTTTTTTTTTTTAAAAAAAAAACAACTTTGCAATGATTGTGCTGGTCCCTACATGGCTGGTTTTTAAATGCATCGTTTCTGGTCACAAAGGCAAGAGGTCACTTTGTCCGTAACTTGAAGTCTCATCTAACAGGAGGCGGCACGTGCTTGTGCTCGCCAGTCCAGCTGGGGAAAGCCTCCCCTGGTGTCATCACCCATACTAGGGACACCAGCCTTCACATCAAAAGTCTGCCCAGAAATTACTTACTGCTACTCTAAAACTGGATTGTGTCCTTAAACCAAGAACAAGCACAGGGGAGGCAAGGAGGGCTAGGTCCCTAAAATCCACCAGGACTTGGCAGCAGCCTTCTCTTTTGAAATTCCCTCTAAGCTCTCACAAGGCCAAAACCACATTGGAAAGGGCCAAAACCACATTTGGAAATGGTTGTTCTACTTCATTTCCGATGTGTGTACATGTATGTATTACCTGTAATCAGCGTCGTTACAGAAAGGCACATGCTATCACAGACAAGCGCATTTCAAAATCATACAGAAATAAAGAGGCAGCTTCTCCCACTCCGTAAATTCACATCCAGTAGAATAAAAATTAATCTCTGATTATGTCAGGACTGAAACAATAAACATTACATTTCCTCATCCTTGGAAGCGTATCTTCTTGCTTTTTTTACATTTGTTTTTATGGCTAAAACAAACAAACAACAAAACACCCAACCTTTTAGCCAAGTACCATAACAAAGAGAAAGACCAGCTAAAGCAACAGCTGCTCCGAGTTGAATCCGAGTTTACCTAGTATTTTCACCTCAAAAGTCCGAATGCCTGCAACAACAAAAATAAACCAACTTAGATTCCCTGAGAGGTGAGCAGAAGTCCAAGCAGGAGCTCTGATGAGGCACATGAGCTAATTACAGCAGTCAGTTTCTGAGCTTCCTTCATTTTTTTCATCTCAAAAAAAGGCAAAGCCTAAAAGGAGACCCTGCCACAGGAGAGGCAATAAGCTTCCTAACTAACCCCTGGTGCAGGGATTTATGTAGGTGATAAATTTTTTCAGGTGCTGCTGGGTTGTAAATGGATGTCACCTTGCCATCCTTTCCCACTAAGGCTGCAAGCCTCAACAGCAGGAACACCTGCAACTCCTTTCCCTACAAGGTCTAGTGACGCATACATACCACAGCAGCATGAAAGTAATGGTATTCCTTCACTGAAGGTGGAGGGGAGAGGAGGAAGCCTAAGTGTATTTCAGAGAATACCCGTGCTGAACAAGAACAGAGCACTGAACACCAAACTCTATTTGGGCTGGGAGGCAAAGAGAACAAAATAAAACCAAGCATGCACAGTATATTTTAATATTCCTTAGTTTGCCACTTTATCTTCAAGGTAGTAAGTCTTTTCTCAAAGAGATTTATACCTAAAAAATGAATTAAAAAATTCCTTATGCTTTTTTGAACAAAATTTCCAGACTGCTATTACCATCCTCCACGGGCAATTAAAAAATAGAAGCAATCGCCCCAAAAGTAAAACAAATTCTTAGAGAAGTAATTCAAAATATGGTAGCCAGTAAGACCAAGATATCCCAAATGAATATGATTTTGACAAGGGCAGCAGTACTCTTCCACAAATGCAGGTGAAATCCAGCATGTCTGATCACATACTACTGTTCCTATGTATAGCGATAATAATCCAGAAAAACAAACACTGCCATACACACAGACACACTATTATTATAGTTCAAGTTTTTTTGTAAAAACCTGGCAAATCAGTTCCAGAAAATCTGGTACTGTGAGCTGCCATGCAATTAACCCAGTCAAAATACACCAGACTGGTGGGCATGGAATAGCATTCATTGATATATTTAAACAATTAATTACCTGCATATGAGATGACTCCCTAAGACCTTGCAGTTACCATTTAGGAAAGTGGTAACACAAGCAGCAACTGGCCATCTGGACCCAATGATCTTAAGGGTCTTTTCCAAGGTAAATGATTCTATGCTATGTTCTTTCTTCATTTTGCCATTTCAAACTTGTGTCTTGAAAGTCTTTCCCTGTGGACATCCTACCTGCCAACCACTACCAATCATGATCCTTTAGGAACCAGATTATCAAAAGATTGTTTATTAACAGAGAACAAATAGCCATGGGAAAGGTATCTCGCTTTCAGGCATCTCACTTTTCACCTTCCTTGACCAAAACCGAATTTGAGACACACAGGTGAAAAGTCTGAGATGGAGGTAGAAGCTGCCATAGAACTAATCTATTGCAAACCTAATTGCAGAGGATCCGACACAATGTCCCGTACGTCCACAGCCATTGCTCTAAGTGCATCAAACAAGCCCAGAACACTGACAAATTTCAAATGAAATCTTTTAGCCAATTGAGATGCAGGTCTTCAGCTCAATCAGCATTCAAATCACCACTGAAAGCCCCAAAATGCCAGCCTAATTTTCTTATTTTTAGTATTCAAGTTTGGAAAGCATGTTCTCAAAGTGAAACTGAAATGTGAGGTAATATAATCTGCAATGATTAGCTGGGACAGCCTCCAGAGAACGCCCATTATGCCTGAATGTTTACATCATTCCCACTATAACTTTTCATACATCACCAGTTAAACTAGTTACATGGTAGGTTAGACTACACCACCTGGGAGGTAAGCAACATACCTTCCCCACTTTATTCTCATACTGCTATTAAATCACTTTACATATTAACTTCTACTTAATCTTTGGGATGAACTGTTAATCAAAAACATACGCATACTTTTGATTACGCTGCTTCCTAGAGGCAGTGTAACCTTATCTCGTTCTAGACTATGCTGCTTTTACTGTAACTGAGTCAACATTTGAGCATTACATATAAATGCACAAATTTGCTCACAGCAAAGATGCAAAGGAAAGACAGGCCACTGTGTACTGGGGCTGGTTCACAAGCTTAAGATAGTTGGAGGCTATGATTTAGTGCAATTTTTCTCATAGTTTGCAATGATGAAGATGATGTTGACCACACCTGAACAAAAGCTAGGTGTCAGGAAAGAGAGCAAAAGCAGAAATAAAACTGAAGGAACATTACACACTCACATCAGCTGAAGCATGATGTTAACACAACAACAAATGGGTATTAGCCTGGCTATGAATATGTTTAGACTAGAAATTAGAAGAAATTTTATAACTGGTTGATTAGTGAGGTTCTGGAACAGTTTTCCATAGGGAATATACAGCACAGTAACCGTAAGCACATTTAAGATAGAATCAAAATAAACTTCGGATGGGATTATATAATACGGCTGCTTGCAATAAGAGAAGACCATGCTCAGTAACCCAGAAAATCAAGTCCCATCCTATATTCCCAAAGACAACCTAAAGGAACCGAGCAATGCCAACTCATGATTTTGTCATGAGCATGGAATTTTTATTCTTTAAGCCCCCATTACTGAGGCTGATGAGAGAATCTGTTTTAAATTTAGAGAGTGAATAAATAAAGTGCTAGCCTGGGGTTCGAGAAGAAACACTTTTAAAATATGAACTCTGCAAGCTCAAAAACCAGAAGGCAAATAAAAAGAAAAAAACATCTGTTACTTTTTAAAATCTCATGGTTTCTAAGCCACTGGGGGCAGAGGGAGGCTGATTCATGATTTCTGAATGCTTAGGTTGACAATTCAAAGAAGCAAAGTATGAAGAAGTCCAAAACTTAGCAGACAAAAAAGCACTAGGATGCCTAAAAATGGAAAGAGTGTAGATGCCTAATTTAAACATTCAACTTTCAAATGAGACTTCTTGAACTTCTTCACTGCCACTGCTGCTTTCGAGCAGGAAGCAGCGATGAGCTTTGACCACAGTCCTCTGCTTGCTCAAGAGCTCTCTCTCAGCCTGTTGTCCTGGCCACAATGTTTTTTGTTTTTCAGCTGCTTTGAGGTCATCTTCTCCCTTGGTTTTGTCCTGATTCACTGCCAGCCACAGTTTCTCCTCCTCTAGAAGCTGGTCATTTCTAAGCAAAAGCCAACGGGCCTATTAAGAAAAACCCTTTAAAATTATGCTGATATATGAGGCAAACCATGGACTCAATCCTGTTACTAATAGACTCATAACACTCCAGCTAGTTTTAAAAACTCCAGCACTTTGCAGGTTTGGGATTGCTTCTTCATCTCAGTTTTTAAAAGACAACTTACCTCTCAAACATTTACTCACATTGTTTCTGCATATCTGCACTCAAATGACACCAATGTACTGCAGCAGTATTAAAAACTAATTATTTGTTACAATTATAAAATTAATTTCTATTATTCCCAGCAGACTCTTGAGAGCAATTTGTTCAGCCTTCAAGGCAGGATCAAACGCAAGTATTTGATAAAGGTAATGAGGATGACTGAAAGTTCTCATTTGTTCTTCAAGATGTGGGCAGACACGAATTTCAAGCACAAACTGTGGGTCGCTGAAGAACTCCTTTCCCCTGTGTGCTGTCCTGACCGCAGTACTTCCACAGCTGCTGTGGCTCTCTGGTCTCATCCCTTCACACTTTCCTGATATTTTTCCAGCTTTCGACTGCTCTGACTCTTTATACCATCTGCTACCTTTGACTTAACACATCAAAGAAGCAGGAATCTCTTCCTAGGGTACACCAACAGGACACAGTAAGACCTTAACCACCACCTTGACAGCCTGAACAAAGTGCATCTACAAGGGAAAAAACCCAAAACAACAAAAACCAGCCATGCACTCTGCTACATGAACAGCAGCAAGCCCTGCATTACTTACAGAGCAAAAGTGATTCAACAGTTGATTAGATGCTTGATGGGAAGATCAAACCTCCAAACCTCTCACTCTCTCTTGTGACAAACAATTCCATTTTGGTTTGAATTTCATGCAATACAGGTGCCACACTGTAGGCTCTGCACTCAAATTATATTTGATGAGTTTGAATGCACTTTGGATTCATATTACAGTGGGTAAGCAAGCACCCCATTACTGTCCAAAGAGAATGTCTAAATAAAAAGAGCAGCTCAGGTACTGACACCAAGCATGGGAGCACATTCTCACATACTCCAAAAAGCAAATTTTGGGGCATTAGAAAATTCCTTTAAAAAATAGGCTACATAAAAGGTAACACTTCAGTGCAGTGTGTCAGCAGTAAATGAATAAGCTCGCTTTACTTTTTTTTTTTTTTTTTTTTTTTTAAAGCTGCCAAATCATACCCAAGCTCTTCCACCTTTTCCACCTTTACCCTACCTTAAGTTAATGGGCAATATGAGTCAGGAGGTAATGAGTATCAACCCCTAAACCCCTTCAAAAATACATTCCACCTAGGCACAGACCCAGTCTTTGGTCTTCTCCATCCCAACACCAAGTACACTTCATATCAAATTCAAGTTTAGTGAGAAAACACATCCGTGACCTCTGGAGCAGGGAGGTGAGCTCATGACTGCAACTGAAGCATTTTCATCAGCAAGGTCCAAAGCCAAGCCCCCTCAGCCTGCTCCCCTTGAGGCCACAAAAAACACAGATGAGCATCTAAAACTCTTGGCCCTTTCTGCTGGCCGGGTTCAGGGCTCTCAGTCAGCGCAAGGAATGACACTTAAGGAAAGCACTCTGCTCTTGCTGGTCAACATTTCACATGGCTAACTCTGAGTGTTTATCCCTCTCCAGATGCCTAATGGCCAGCAGAGCAAAGCCAAAGCTTCTCAACGAATCTGTAACGCAAAGTTGTTACCTAAAGAACCAGTAATGCGCAGCGTCACATCCGTGAACAGAAAGATCTATAGATTTATTTTCACCTTTCAGCTCCTCTCTGTATTTTAGAAGATAATTATACAAAGTGAAAACACGACTATTTTTAAAATTCTTGTAAGTTGGTATTTGCTGTTTACTGCTTGTACATTAGTGAAAGGTGGCCATTAGGATGCAGTCTGAGCCATCCATTTCCCTCAAGCACTGTGGCTGCTGTAGCAGAATTGCTGCTTTGGACCTTGGAAGCAGTTGCTGACCTTCAATTTGCATGAAAAGTTTAAATATTTTAGTGGTAAAAAAACAACTATTCTATGAGTAACAGTTTTATATTATACCAAGGGCCATGATTTTGTTTATAATTAGTCAGAAACAACTTTTTCATAACATAAACTCTCTTATTTGAGCATCTCTCTCAGCTGCATTAGCCTGTTGTGCCTGCAATCCAGAAGATGAGAATTCAAATCCCTTTCCATGTTTCAGCTCTGGGGCCCCAACATGAGAAGGACATGGACCTGTTGGAGCGGGTCCAGAGGAGGGCCACAAAGATGATCAGAGGGCTGGAGCACCTCTCCTATGAAGACAGGCTGAGAGAGTTGGGATTGTTCAGCCTGGAGAAGAGAAGGCTCCAGGGAGACCTTACAGCAGCCTTCCAGTACCTAAAGGGGGCCGACAAGAAAGCTGGAGAAGGACTTTTTACAAGGGCATGGAGTGATAGGGCAAGGGGTAATGGCTTTAAACTGAAAGAGGGTAGGTTTAGATTAGATGTAAGGAAGAAATTCTTCACTGTGAGGGTGGTGAGGCACTGGAACAGGTTGTCCAGGGAGGTTGTGGCTGCCCCATCCCTGGCAGTGTTCAAGGCCAGGTTGGATGGGGCTTGGAGCAACCTGGTCTAGTGGAAGGTGTCCCTGCCCATGGCAGGGGGGTTGGAACTAGATGATCTTTAAGGTTCCTTCCAACCCAAACCATTCTGCGGTTCTGTGGGTTTTTTTAAACAATGTTTCTGAATGCACAGTTATAAGAAAATTACACAAGTATAACCCCGTCCATCCTCCTTCCAAACCAAAAAGCAAACTACAGTACAGATAGAAGAAGAGGTATCTGCTAACATCTTCAGGAAGTCCTTAATCTATAATTAATGTCAACAATCTTTGAAGTCTGTAATTCTTGCATCTCACATTCATATTTTAAAGGTACAGTAGTTCTGAGTTATGCTGGGTATGGAGACAGTTTAAAAATTAATGAAATAGCATTACATTTAACAGATAGCAATATAAATAGCATTGTTTTTCATAAGCTAGGAACTCATTTTTTCTTTAAAATTAAGAAAAAAAAATTGTTAAGCACCACTTACTAAAGTTACAATCTCTAACCTTTTAGTTTTACTTTGTCTGCTTCTCTATGATCATCATAGTTTGCATGCTAGTGTTCCTCAACCCACCACAGGCATTGGATGATGCTGTGAATTAATTTTTCTCCATCAAACCTCAATATCCAGCAATGCATTGATGTGCTGTGAATTTTTAAACACATTTAATGACTTTGAGTCATGCCCACTCACTTTAAAAAGATGTAGTCACATTTAAAAAGCAACCAGTTAAGTGCATTTCAAAAAATATTCAACTCACCATTGGCCACTCTTTCTGTAACTAGTGCTTACAGCTCATGAAACTGTTGCTTTGGTAATGAAACTATCACTCTTTCTCCACCTCATTGTTTTTCTCCTGAGCTCTGTTTATTTGGAATCATGTTGTATATGTAAAATCTCTGCAACCCAAAAGTTCATCAATAAAATAATCTTTTTGTCCCCATTTGAATCTGTCTGCTGCTAATGACGGCACTCAGATTTACTCCCAATGCTTGCAGGACACGAAGTCCTTACAAGAATGTCCTATCACTGAGCACAGGACTCTCTTGCCATCAGTTAAGAGAGGGCATACACTTCAGCTCTGCTATGGAGGAGGATACTCAAATCCCAGTAAAATATAGCTTCTTCGCTGGGGCAAGACACACAAAAGGAAAACACTACATTCCAATAGAAGAAGAGGTGTCAACAGTGTTGTAGCATTAGTTGTTGAACCATCAGTACTGGAAAAATCAACTGGATATGGCCAGCAGCAGGAAGATTTTTTTAGTCTTCACAGTACTCCATCAACAAAAATTTGAAGATGGCAACTCTAGGTAGCCACTAGCACTGAAGGAGATTGGAGACAGATGAAAAGGGTCAACTGTTAGCATCTCAGTTTGGATTCGGTTTGGATGCAATGATGCTTGCAAGCAAAGGCACAATTGGCAGGTATACAAGCTGTAAAGCCTCCAAATGCTCTACATTTATTTGGATGACTTATTTTAAGTAGACAGCACGTGAAAAACATGCTACGTGCCATAGAAGTAGGTAGTGCCATCTGTAGTTGGGTTTGTCAGGCGCTTTCCATTATTAAACGCTCTTTTCAGTTACTTTTAAAATTTTATTAGGCCATGTTCCACACTAAGCGGATTTTCTTAGGAAAGTTTCAAGCACAGCAGTTTAGGCAAACTCCTAAAAATGAGGAAAGGGAAACATCCACTATTTCCTCATCTTAACCAGTCTTGCAAGTATTTCTTTGCAAAGGTTCAGTCAGTACCATGCTTCTGAGAAAGAGCTTAAAATCTGGACAAGGAATAGCCTAAGGTCAGAAACAATCCAGGAAGAAGTGTACTGCTTTGAGAAAGCCTGATTTATGGCATAATACACCTGTATCAGAACCTGGAATAAAGCTGCAGCCTTAATCCCACAACGTGCTTATGATTGAAGGCTCAAGTTAACAATGGGAACATTATTTTAGACATTTTTATTCAACTATTTCAGATTTCTTTTTTAAAAAATCACTTTTGTGAAAGCTCTACCCCAGTGAACCAAAATGCTTCACAATAAAGGAATCAACACAAACACACATCCACCTCCTCCCACCAGAAAACGTCCAAAAGATTAAGAGCTGAAGGCAGTGAACAGAGTGACAATGATTATCATATGATCGTTTTCCCTTTGACTCCAACATTGTTTTCTGGAAGGACTTAATGATTTCAGCTTCTTATAGTCTGAAACTAATGTAGGATTTAGCTTTATGACCGTGGCATCTACTACAGCATCAGATGTTTTGGCAGTAGAAAGGCACACACTCTGAAATTATTTTGAAGCTGTCATTTGCATATACCCAGACAAGCATGCAAAATCAAACTGAGATATTGTTCAAAATCCCCTAGGAGATCCCCACATTTCAAGCTCTCTCTCTCCCTGCGACTATACTGCTGCGTCCCATTAAAAGTCATCTCAATCACAGAGAAGCTTGCATTAGTAATTCCCAACAGGGACTGCAGTTTGTTGGTGTATCATCTCTCAAATGCCCAGGAGAGCTGTTCTGGGATGCCCAACACCTGAACATCCCCACACCTACGGCAACTGAAGATCTTTGTGTGTGACAGTCACCCTGCAATTGCTCTTAAAACCAGAAAAGGGGGATAGTTGAAAACTTCCTTACACAATCTGAACACAGAGAGAGTGTAGTGACAGTGATTTCTTTAGCAATATGCGAACAGGAGACCAAAATTAACCTTAGCTGTACTGCAGATCAGAGCTAGGAGGTTTTCCCTTTGTCTGTATCCCCCAGCTCTGAAGGCAGAAGCCCTGCCAGTTCCTAGGCCAGCCCAAAGTCCTGAGGTTTGCCTACCCTGGGGCCAACACATTTTGTAAAAAGACCCTTCCTAGGGGTTCACCTTCATTCAAATCTTCCCAAATCTTCTGCTCCTCAGAAGGACAGCAGGCACATTAATTAAAATGTTCTCACACTCACAGCATGAAACTTGCAGTTGGCCTCCCGCAGCTCTCCAAGCAATGCTTTTTACACACCAGCAAAACTCGTCCTTTCCCTCCTGCTCCCGCATGGCTGTCGTTTGGGCTGTGGCTCCTTGGCAAGGCCTTCGCTTGGAAGAGACACTTTCTGAGCAGCAAACTCTCTGTTGCCATGTGGAGCTTCTCTTCTGCGATCCTAGTGTGCCAAACACCCTCCCTGCCTTACTACATGACTCTCTGACCTGGTTTCTCTCAAAACTGAATTCTAGGCAAGTTCATCAGTCTGAAGAAATGCTCCTGTGGAGCCCAGAAAAATAATTACAAGCATTCACTTACACTTCAGCTGTGTTTGAAGCACTGCTTCCAAAGTACAGCATCATGATTTTGATCATACAAAAACAACTGCATATTCAACCATGAAAATTTATAACATTTTTGCAGCGTTACATGCTACTTCACAAAAGTACATATTTTCCTATAAAGACCCTACTCTTAACTGGGTTCACAAGTCATTTTTCCTCCCTTCCCTAGCATTCCCCCCAAAAAAGAAGAAAAAACAAATCCGCAAAATCTTCCTCAATACAAATTTTGCTGATAGGGACTGTAAATTTCTAATTAATCTGAGGACTCCGTCTTCTTTTCCTATTGCACAGCAACCACAAGCAGCACAGTGTTTGCTTGTGCTTCTATTAATTCATCAAGAAAGCTACCACACATGAGAAACAAAATTCCTGTGTTGAAGAGCTTTGTCATCCCTATTCTACAATTACAAGAGGAGGGAAACTGGCAGAGAACCACATTTTGTGATTCTTTGGGCACTGAGCCCTTAAGAGTGCACTAGCAAGTTTTGTGGTATTCAGAACTGCCACCAAGGAATCGGTTGTGGGTTTATTTTCCCTTCTCTCTCAAGCATTCATAGGGTTCCTCCACCATACCAAGGACAGAACCAGGCACAAGAAGAAACAGCTCATATTCATCTTTATCAATATCACATGAATCTTTCTAATGATAAATTTAACATTATGAATGAGATAAATGTCTTATTCTTCACTTAGCTGTCAAGAGAAAAACATTACAGTTACTGTCAAATACCTCACTAAGATATATGAAGATCACTCAGGTAGGGTGCAAAGAAGCTTATACACCATGTTATGCAAGCAGAAATGGGAAAGATTGACTGGGAACATTTCTGAGCCTGGATTATGCTCAACTTTTATTCCCCCCTAAGAGTATGCAGTACTCTGAATGGCAAACTAAACCATACATAAATATTTAACATAAATTTTGTGAATGGCACATCAGGAACACTGAAATTTCACCTTCCTTTTTCCTATCAAAAAAGTAAAGAAGTAACATGTTCTAGAAAGTCAGCTTAGTTTATTTCCTTGTGATCTACCCCTTAAAAAGAATTCTACTACATCAAATACAAAATTCAGAATTCAGACACACCCAGATTAACCACTTTTTTCTCCATTCTGTTTGAAAAAACACATCAAAATGCACTATTTCTTCATTTTAGGATTGTGTTGGCAAACACCCCTGCTGCTGGCACCCTTTTCTCCCCTTTCTATCTTGCCACCTGGTCTCATCACAGTTCATTAGAGAACCTTCCTCCAGGTTTCCTGGTGGAGGCTGGGAAGAGACACACAAACACAAAGAAATTCTCCTTTATTATGGCTTAAACACGCTTAAGATCGGTTAAGGGGTTGTTTTGAAACCTACACAATAAAAATCAGATTAAAGTAAGAATGAAGGTGTAATTTAAAGAGAGTATTTTTTAGCAAATGTAGATGTATACTTTTCACAATTTAAAGCAGACAAGGCTTTCTCAGGTAAGCTCCAGGGAAAACAAGGAAAGCGAGAGTCTTACATCTGCTGAAAATACTTTCCCTGTGCTTTGATCAGTCTATTGGCCTCCCTTGCTGCCTAGCAACTACCACTTTTTTCCCCTTAATCAAGCCATTGGGGGACAGCTGCCAAGCCCAGTTCCACCTCCCGAGTCGAGGGCAGGCACTGCCATTCTCCAGATCACAATTCTCTGGGCGCATCTGCTCTCTGAACGGACAAACCAAACACATACACCAGCTTTGCGCCCGCTGGTTTTTTCCCTGCTGGGTTCTGCACTTTCTTTTGAAACAGGTAAATTCAGCATTTCCTTCAGCTCCTCAACACCTTCAGCTCTTCCCAAGTAGCTGAGACAAAGCACCAGGTCTTCTGCCCCAGCTGAAACCTTTGCCTCCCCCTTTGGTAAAGTGTACCCTAAGAATTTCCCTTTCCCTCTCAGCTGGCTGGAGCAAAGGCAGCGCAGTCCCAGCTAGATAAACACTCGGCACTTTGGTGCTGTGACCGGCGCACAGCGGCTCTAATTCAAGGACAAGTTACACTTCACAACAGCAAGTTAGCAGAGATCAAAACTGATGATAACTTAACTTTGCCACGCCAGAGCTTGCTCACAAAAGCTCGTAAGAAGTTACTGAATTATTTATTCAAGAACAAAAAAACCCCTTTACATTTGAAGGTGGCAAATGGCCTCATTTCCGACGCTCTTAATTCAACACCCCTAATCAGCATCTCACAGAAATGTATTTATTAACCATAAAACAAGGTTTCACAGATTTTACTTTCTCAGCTGAGTATTATTATTAATATGGGGGTTTAAATGTATGTAGCACTATTACCCTTTCTTTTCCCACCCTGAAAGCTCTTGCAATTCATTAAACTCCTTACAACTTAATTTTAAAACATAGTATCTCTTAATGTTGTTGCATCTTTTTTTTTCCTTCCTGGTTTTACTACATCTTCTTTCCAGCTTCTGTACCGTATTTCTGAATGGCTTTGTGTTGTGCGTTACTCCTTTCCTCCTCCGCAGCCGCCTGTTTTTCCACGGGCTGTGCATTCCTACCTACACCATGGTTTCTGCCCCTTTCTTTGCGTTCCCCGAAGAGGGTTCCCTGTGCAGATCCACCAGGCGAGACCCCCTCACCCAGCAGGCACAAGCCCTATCCATTTGCACTGACTGAGAAGCAAAAGGCAATACTGCAGGCAACCTAACGGCTATTCCTACGAAGCGGGCAGCTGCCAGGCAGGATGTTTACCTCTCTCAAAAGCAGCTCCATGCACATTCCCAGATGGTGTGGGCGTCGGGAGGAGGAAGGGGAAGGTAGCAACGTGCAGTGTTGATAAGCATGAAGCTTTTGGAAAAACCTGGGCCAAAGGATGAGGCAGTACCAGGCCAACCGCTGGACTGCAGCTTCTGAGCAAGGACGTAAAATGGCAACAGAAAGATGCAGTAAAGGCAAGCCATGAGATGCTGCAGATCCTTGACCTCCTGAGACACTCGGCTGTGGCCCTCATGGACCTTTCTGTGCGAATCCTTTCGGGTTCACAACTGCTCCACCCACTCGGCCACCACCAACTCATCCAACATCGCCCCAGCCCTCCAGACAACTTCTCCAGCTGTCTGAAGGAGTGCTAAAATCAAGGGCCTAACGGGCACCTAGGTCAGGAGGGCTCTAAGGAAAGCCAGTGTAACCTCTGCAAGGGCACCACACCGTTCCTGGCAGTGATCTCCTTCACTTTTCTCCTCCTTGTTTCTCCCAATATCCTCACACCCAGGCTAATGGGAACACATACAGTCTTCCTCACGCCATAGTTGCACTGCTTGAAAAATACCAGGATATCTATGAAAACAGGGGAGGAAATTCATATTTCACCATCCAAGGCAGTAACAAAGGAAAGAAGTCAAATCTTTCCTCCCCACGTAATGGAATCACTGCGGGGATGCCCTCTGGTGCGCCCTATTCCACTCTGCCAACTTTCATCCTTTTAAACGCACGTCCTGGTGACTTTCCTAAAACTCCAGAATCTGGAATCATGTGTCCAATACATTTATATTTCATTCAGAAAAAGAACAGAGTCTAGCCTTCAGTTTCATGTGTAACATTAAAAGCCTAATCCATACACAATCTAAAAATCTCCAAAAAACACAGATAAGAGAGGAATGACTCTTCCCACTTCTTATGTTTCTAAAACTTATCTTCTTATGTTTGAATATAGCAATATCATGTCCTTGAACAGACCACGGGGACTCTGTCTTGCATGGCCTATGACTTGCACATACCTGCTCAGAAGTTTCTTTCCACCAGTACTCAATCACCCCATGTTCCCCACAGGCTCTCTGAAGAAAGGTCACTCTTTCCATGTTTGCTCTAACTCACTCTAGATTTGCCTTCTGAAAGGGATAAAAGTAATAAAGCATGACATACCAGGCTCTTTCCTATACTACCTTCCCCCCTGCCCCCCCCCCCAACTGTCTTTTATGTTCTTCATCTGTAAACAGATGCTTCCCTTTTCCACTTTGGGTAGGATCTGACATTTTGATAAGAGGGAACAGGAAGCTATCACATGGTGAAGCAGAAGATAATTTCTTCCTTAGCCCTTCCCAAACACTGGTCGAACCTTATGTTTTACAAGTTCCCCTGACTGCTATTCCCCACACAACGCAAGCCAGGTGCAGGCCAGCCGACTGGGAAAAGTCACGCAGGAAGGGAGATTAATGGTTATCCTACATTAACTGCACCAGGCCCAAAACTTTCCAATGCAATTCAATCTGAATTGAGTCTCTAGATTAAAAACAGTTTCATTGCATCCTCTAGCACTTGACTAAGATTATTCAGAGGCAGAGCAGGATGACACCTTTCTGAGTGACACCTTACTAGAGGCAAACGTTGATGAACACTGTTCACATGAGCTAGGCTCAAGCACCCCAGAAGCTGTGCAGCGCAGCTGAGACACAATGGCAGTCCTGTGTATTGCAATTCTTAAGCTCCTGCTCACATTTTACACTGCAGCCATTTGATTAATCTTTTGATTTCACAAAGGAAATTTAAAATACGAGTGCTGGACATGCACAATAGTTTATCACATATCACTGAGTATGTGCTGATTTTGATCCAACCAGGAGAAGAAGTTAACTAGCCAGGCCAAAGAAAAACAGGGAAGCCTAAACAACACATCATAAAATCAATAATTACCAAGTCAAACAGCCACTGCCAAGAAAAGGCTGGGAGGAGAAGGTGGCAGGGTTCTTTCTTCAGGGTTTTTTTTTGCCCCCCTTTTTTCTTTTCTTTTTTAAACAAGGAAAGGAAAAAAAAAAACCTGCTTAGAAAACTGACACCTACACGCAAACGCTGCTTCAAAGCTTTTAGCACAATCTCCCAGGGCAGAACAATAGGGGCTCTGTGCTCATAATCAGCTCAGGCTGTTCCAGGCAGGAAGAGGGTGCCCTCGCCTTTTACAGCAAATGTATTTCTCTCTGATGCTTGGGTCTATGAAACCTGGCTCAGGCTCCTGAAAATTCATAGTCTCCAAAGCTGGACAATGGGCATCAAGTACGTACTCCAATGACAGAGGCTGCGGTTAGATGCTTTTAGCAACACTTGCCTACCCTGGTCCTGCTCTGTTTCTGCAGTACTCAGGCTGGAAAAGAGGCAGAAACACATTTAGAGATAAGGCTGCATTTCAAAGAACGCCTTGTTCCTCCAATGTCCTTACAGTGCCTGCAAGCAAGCAAAAGGGTAACTGTGTGCAACAGGTACCCCTTATCTCGCTAAGTAAGAGGAAAGCATGGACCTGGCATGAGAGCTGTCTACCTGTTAAAAAAAAAAAAATAAAAAATCAGCCATCTTCTGTCAGGTGTATTAAAAAAAATAATCATAAAGTAGGCCAGTTAGAGAGGGTTGGCTTATTCCTTTCAGGGAGCTGCCACAGGATCTAACGTACTGCTCTCCACAGGTTGCCCCAAGGAGGCCTGACCTAAATAAGAATTTATCAGATGCCCCAAGATTGGCATTGATCCATTCAGGTCTTTAAACATCACTCTTGAGCTCTGGGCTTATCTCAGCAACAGAAGTTAAAAATATCAAATGTTCTTCTGTGAAAACCAGTCTCTCTCAACCAGGAAAATAAAGAGAGCAGGGACAACAGCTAGGGCAAAGAGCTGAAGGCATTTCTTGTGGTGAGCCAGGAAAGCTGCTGTGGCTTCTGCCTGGTTTTATGGCATGACCAGAGATGTGCTTGTTGCCTGACCTGCATTGTGGCCCTCCCTATCACACACATCATCAAACTCACGCAAGCATTCCTGCCGCGTACCTTGGCAGATATAGCCCCATCTCGGGACTTCTGGTGGAAAAAGCCCAGGGAGAAGACTGCGGGATTCCAAGGTGCCACGGCTCCATCCCTGCAAAGGTCTGAGCAGTTCTGAGAAGAGGGCAGAGGAAAGCGAGCCGCTGGCTGGATGAACTCACCTGGCAGAAAGGCCCTTGGTACCATTGCTTTAGTCTGGCATGACATGTAACGTATCTAAAAGTTCAGAACGTGATTATTTCAATCAATAGCATGGTTTATGTTCTCACCCAGCGAAATGTCTAGTTTCTGTATATTCCCACCACACCCAGAATGATTAACCACCTGCAGTAAAGTGCTAAGTCTTTAATTCTGATGGTGTTTTGTGTTTTTTTATTAAAGATACCTGGTGACTTCCCGTAGTCTTACAGAGCACAGTAATGTTCTTCCATTTCTTAAAGAGGATGGTGGGAAAACAGAACAATGCAACAAAGCTGTTTATATCAGTTGTAAGAGTTGCATACAACCATCCTGTTTGCTAGGCTCTTCAAATCTCAGAGCACTTTGGTTGAACTACACCATCATATTGGAAATGCATGAGTTTATTTAGAGAAAGCTGCAAGTTTTTTCCCCCAGAGTAGTAGACAATTTTAGTGCTGTAAAAGACTTCCAGGACTGTTTCTATACCGCAGTGTAAAGAGAACTGATGAGAGAAATGCACATTCAGAAGATTTTAATGCAAGCTTTGCTCTACTGTACAAGTAAAAGAATCTAACAGTTAATCCGTAAGGGTCCATGACTTGCATGCTAAAATGGAAAATCTTGCTGACGGGATAAAAACATCATCAAAATCCTTCCTCCTGAATCTAAAACCCTCAGGGGAACTGAAGATCTATGTCAAGTAAGTTATTCTAGACACATACTTCTACATCTTGCAGTGTAAGTGGAGATTACGGTGTGACACTGTCTATGGTAAGTGCTCCATGAGGGATATAAGTTTTGACTACCATTTAAAGAAAGTGTAAATGATACCAAAAAAAAGAGGAGAAAAAAAACCAAACCAGAAATAATGGTTCACCAGAAATATTCTGAAGCTACCTATTTTTCAAAAATCTTGAAATCTTATTTTAGTGTAAAGGTAATGAAATCCACTGAATTTGTTGCTAAATTTAAAACATTCATCTGCTTCTGACTTAGACCCATGCTGGCTACTCTCCATTGGGATGCTCCTTGCCTCTATACTTGAGAAAGAGCAACTGGCACAAAGGGAAGTGATTCAGTTAAAACCCTATTGGGGGAAAAAAAAACCCCAACAGGTTGGGCTTTCCGCCAAATGCTAGTGGCTTCTCAGGACAGCTAAACAAACAGCCTTTTTACAGTCCCTTTTAAGAGGGACTTTTTACAAGGGTATGTAGTGATAGGACAAGGGGTAATGGCTTTAAACTGAAAGAGGGTAGGTTTAGATTAGATGTAGTGAAGAAATTCTTCAGTGTGAGGGCGGTGAGGCACTGGAACAGGTTGCCCAGAGAAGCTGTGGCTGCCCCATCCCTGGCAGTGTTCAAGGCCAGGCTGGATGGGGCTTTGGGCAACCTGGTCTAGTGGAAGGTGTCCCTGCCCACGGCAGGGGGGTTGGAACGAGATGATCTTTAAGGTCCCTTCCAGCCCAACCCATTCTATGATTTCTGTTAGGACACCTGCAGCAGCAGCAATGTCATCAAATCCACAAACAGTTACTGACCTGCCACAACACATGTCATAAAACAAAATTAAGGCCCATCATCCAGTTAAAAAGATTTCTGAGAGCAATTTACAATGGCAACTTATACGCGCTTACCCGGGGCAGTATGTGATCAGCAGCACTCTGTCACAGCTGATCTGGCATCCTACAGCCCTCGCTGTGCCTTGGGCTTCATGGGGCGGGGACCACATCTGCAGGGCGAACAACCTGCGCCCCTGTTAATAAATACCGACTCCCATTCCAAACTCCAACTTCAAAGCGCTGCTTACGTCTCCTCGGAAAGAAAAGCTGAGTGACTTCCCTTCAACTGTACTCTCTGCGGCAAATTTTGCTATCAGTAAGTCAACGTGTAATTACAGTCATCCATCCATAAAAGCTGGGGGATGGAAAAAGGGATGTGTCCTTATTTCTCAGGCATTAAGGAGAGAATTGGGGATTTTCCAGCAATCCAGAAACCAGAGAACAAGAGGGCTCGAAAACTTCTGGCCATCGTTTCTTCCGATATGTATCTGCATCCACACATACATACACATGCAGGTGGTACACCACGGCTTTAAATGATAAGAAGGAATTACCAGATCAAGATGACCTTCACTTCTGAACACAATGGCGCTCGCACCACCAGAGGCATCTCAAGTGATGCAGTCTGGACTTGGCTCCATTTCTCAGGCTATTCACCCAGGCAAGATCAGCTCCTGGATAAACATCAGAGAGATGCTTATCGCAGGGACTCGACTACCTCACCGCTTCAATGGAGCATCCAGTTGCCCAAAAATGCCGGCAGTTTAGAAAGCAAAATTTCCCTTTTCCCCTGGATTTAGGAGAACCATATCGCTGGCAAACAGCAGCCCCCTGCCAAAGGCTGGTATCTCTTATTTAGCCAGCCCAGAAGCATGTAAAGGAAACCACAAGGAGCTAGTAATTAGCTCATCAGTGTCAAAAAACCCCAAAGGCTACAACCCAGAGATTTCCAGAGGAAGTGATTACCCAGATATTCACAAGACATGTAGTCCACCTTCACAGCAAAAGCTGCAAAATAAAGGCTGTAAGGTTGAAGTGAAGGAAATGAAAATAGTTTAGAACAGAAGTGCTATAAAAAACGTGAGATACAAGTTAGCCAAGTATTAGCATTTTTAAGGTGATAAAAAGAATACTGCAAATTTATCAACAGAGAATAAAATCATCGTATTTCAAAAAGTCTTTTCTCTCAACATGAAAAAAAATTTACACGGCCCATCAAGCAAACACTGAGTCATATAGATTTCTCTAGAATGGAAAAGTAGGTGTCTGTTTGAGGATAATCTGTACAAAACCTGAAATTCAAGTGCATTGATTTGATCCCCCACAGATTTAGACAAAAAGAGGAGAAAAGCCAAAGCAGGAAACTGAAAACACCTTTATCTTGAATCGAAGAAGGAATTCAAACCGAGCACTGTGTCAAAAACAAACAGATACTGTTAAAAATATAGAAGGTTTTCTTGTCCAATAGTGACAACAAATGCAAACAAACTCTGTAAAAGCAGAGCAGATTATTTTAACAGATCACCACATGTAAACCTCCCTAGCATCAAGGGCGAAGCAAGGAGAATACGTGCATCAACTAAATTTCCCCTTACACTATCAGCGAAGAGCTTGTGACTTCTCACCCAAATCAGAACTTTTCTAGGAGAGGATGTGGAGGAGTCATTAAAAGAGAAAGGTCAGTGGTACTGGCAGAAATGCAGGCAGAAGGAAAAGAAAATCTCAGAGGCAGATGAAGCAATGATTGGAAACGGGTGGCATTCTCACCAGGGTCTTATCTGAAACAACTGTTTGCTTACAATTCAGTAATACCCAAAAAGCATTCCTGGGAGGGGTGGTATGGGAATCCATACATATCACTTCCTTGATATCCTTTAAATCCAACCTACCCTGTGTACAAACTAGGAAGGTATTTTGGCTGCTGATCTGGCAAAACCAGTAGTCTTTAAATCAGGGTTCTTTTTTTTCCCTGCTCAGCATAGCCAATAATAACAATTTTTAATATTTTTTTTTTAAAATTCGGACTGATATCCTCTGCAAAGTGCTTAGGTCTTTCAAGAATGAAGTTCACTCACCAAGCTATACTGACTAAGAAAAATAAGCAGCAGCTTAAGAGAACATGCACTTGCAATTTTCAGTAACACTTGCCCAAGCTGCCACAGGACAGCCTTTTCAGCACTGCAGGTGGGTTTTAAATATGCAAAGCTAATTCCAAAGGAAGGCAAAACTCCAGGTAACAAACAGCATCCTATCTCAACTCCACAACTTTCTTTCCTAACACGGAGCCTAGAAAGGACCAAGTAAAACACCCCTGAAAAAGAACACAGAAATTTGGGGTTTATCCAACAGCTGAGGTATCTGAGAGATCAAAAGGAAATCTCTCGGCGTAAAACATGATTTGCAGACCGTGTCACCAAGGTATATTCAAGTAATTACTTCTGCACAATTTGAATACAGAGAACAATAACATCTCATCAAAAAAGTGTTCCATAGTAACTACATAAACAAACTCCTTTACAAACCAGGAGCTGGAAGGTGAGTGGGGAGAGAGGGAACAACTTCAAAGCAGAAGTGGAAGAGGTGGTGAGATTCTTCGCTTCCCTCCAAAAGAAACAAAAGCAGCTGGAGTGAAGGGGAAGTGGGGGGGGGGGGGGGGGAATATTAAAACAAGGTACATAGTGCTGGAAAAAGGCAAAATCAGGTGAAAAGATGAAAGGGCATGCTGATTAAAGCCAGGCCCTTTGCAAAAGGCAGTGCAGCTCTTTTCTTCTACCACAACCATTTGAAGCAGTTATGCTATGAGGAGAATGTTTTCCGCATCCCACTCCTGTTCTCACAAGCTCCGGACAGTTCAGCAAACACTCACCTGCTCCAGATAAACATAAAATAAAACTGATAAAGGGTTCATTTGCTTTTTGCTCTGACTGGCAGCATCAATTACCAGTCAAGTACTAAAATAGCTGGGCCACCTCAGTTTACTCCTCCATGTTAATGAGCAGTAGAGGTCGACACAAGAAATCTTTCATTAAGAATATAAACCCATGTGATCTGACCCAGTCTGGATCTAGTTACCCATACGCTTTCACTGGTGGCAAAAATCAATCTCTCCCTTCACATGCTTGCATGGCCCATCACCCTCCTCCCCAGGCTGAGTCTCACAAACAGAGCGGACCGAAGCCCACCCTGACCTCCCGTGGAAAGGAGCAGGCTCATCCCGTCTGCCTCTGCCCCCACCCAGCCATTTGATGTGCCGGGGCAGGCAGCCAGCCTAACCGAAAGGGACCTCAGGGGCAGGAAAAGCAGGGAGGAATTAGGTTTTAGCCCGATCGATTCTCTGGTTGATAGGAACAGCAACCAATTCCAGAATGAGTGTACTGCTAATTGGCCTGTGTCAATGAAGGGGAGAGAGGGGCGGGGAAGAAAAAAACCAAACCAGAAGGGAACAACAGTAGCTCAAACAGGCTGCGGCGCCGAACATCGCATCAGTTGCAAGCAACCATCAGTTGCTTGAATTTATAGGGCACGCTTTCATCCAGAGGCATGACCTATAGGAGGAAGAAGAGGTGGTTGGTTTTTGTTTGGTTTTGTGTTTTGTTTTTTTTTTTAATTAGACCAAGGGATGCAGTTGGGGAGGATGAGGGGAGAGCAAGCCATGGCTTCCCAGCTTGGTGGGGTGGCTGAGCAGCAGCAGCAGGCAGCCATGCCAGCAGGACTCACTCCGTTTTTGTGGGTACAGCAGAGCGAACGTCCCCTCAAGTCACGGCCTCAGATCTCAAACAAAAAAAGCCCTTCTTACACGGCCTTTTGCAGACCACCATAAGCACGCCGTTTCAGTTTTAACGTAACAGTTTAGCCCACGTGCAACAGGGTGATGTACCAGGGTTACATGCTGTTGAGAAGCACAAAGCCCAGAAGTGTGCCTGGGACTATGTGCCCGTCAGGTTTTGGAAACTCAGGGCTGCAACAGCGTTAAAAATGTCAGCTATTCTAAGGCACGACTCACCCAGCAGCCATGCAAGGAGCTGGGCTCATTTGTGCTCCTGATCTCCTTGGGAGCAGGATCCTGGCACATCCCTGCAACCTTTCCTCTCCGCTCAGGAGGTCAGAGCTGGCGTGCCAAACCAAGGTGTGTGCCTGAAACCATGCAGTCCCCGGGGCACACTTTTCCAGTCCCTAGAACAGCAGGTATTTTCACCCATTCGTGCAGATCCCCACAGGACCTGCAGCAGAGGACGCATGTGGGCTCCTTTACCTCCTCCCCCAGGCAGGGACCTGGGTGCACAAGCTACCCCAGGTGCCTGTTTTCTCAAGCACACCTCTCTGTGAGGCCGAAAAATTGTTCTTATAAATGCGATTCTCCAGCCTACGGGCAATAAGGAAGATGCTTTCAAACTTAAAAGGTTTATCAGCTGTACTTAACCACTCCAGCACTGGGACAGAGCCGTAACTGTGCGGCTGTGATGCTGTGCAACCGCAAAGTCATTCTGGAAGGCGTGAAGCAAGTACAGAGCATGGGCAGCCTTCAAAAACCCTAGTGAGATGTTAACGCGGAGGAGAAAGAGTGCAGATTTTCTCATGCTGCGTTGCCATTAATCCAGAGGGACCAAACGTGAGATGGAGAGAGAAAATTTAGATGGTGCTCACAATACATACACTTACATATCATGGCTTGAATCTTCCACCGAGAGTGCAAATCCAAAGAGCAATTTGTTTGATTTTTTTTAAAAAAACTTACCAAGCAAGTCCTGCACTGGGGAATGGTAGCAAGATGAATCATATTCACCTAGTGACCATGTGACAAATGAACTGCATGTTGTCAGTAATCTGTGGCACCTTCATTAGGACAATGTTTAGCAGCAGAGGAAGCTAGAATTTACCTAATAAATTTTGATCCACTCCAAGGTGCTTGCTTACCACTCTGCAAACTTCACAGTATTACTAAGGTGTAGCCTAGTTCACTGTTGTAAGTTTACAGCCACGTATCACTCTTTGATAATCTTTACACTTATTCTAGGCATGTTTTATTTTTGACTGAAATGAAAGTAAGCAGTTGAGCTAGCAGAAAATAAATCAGACCAACTGTATGAACTGATCCAGTGGCTGAGCTCAAGGTAAGTTCTGCCTTCCACTTAAAACAATGTAAGAGATGGTAAAAATCGCTTGTAAATGTGCAGCACAGCAGAAATTATCTAAATGCCAACTACGTGGGATTACCTGTACTACCACAGTTATTTTCTGCCGAACAGCGTTTGCGTTATCAGTTTTTACTGTTGTAGGTCACACTGGCATTGCTCTGACAAAACCCACTCAAGGTGCACGGGAATTCAACTCACCTGGAACTTCTGAGAGACTTTGCATGCTGTGTGCATGGACCTAATACACTCATTTCCACAGTACCTAGGATTTCTCTTGGCTTCTCATGGCTGCAAAAATACCTTCAGAGATAATCAACCAAGCATATACCAATGCAATGCCATATTCCAGAGTTTGAGGTCAACTGAATGCTCTGAGGCTTAGTTAAGTTTTGTTAAGGAGCTACAGTACGGAATTATCAAAACACCAAGTAGCATAGCTGCTGCTGTGCCAACAGACCACTTGGTCAAAAACAAACCAGTTGGGATTTAGGTCCACTTAACTGATAGCTGTGTGACCGAAGTAAGAGCAGCCACAGTAGGTGGCAAGAGACTGCTACTGGGGGAAGGACCAAGCATCCAAGGGAGAAGAAAACTGGAAGTCCTGCTGGCCCCCTTCACAATAAGGAACAGAGCCAGAACAGCAGCTAGAGGGGAGTAGAGCTTCAAATTTATCAGAAACCTACAAGAAGAGAAGGAAGATGGCATTTCATCATCATCTTCCAAATCTATCAATATCTAACAATTCCACTCAATGAAACTTCATAAATCTGAATTGCTGTTTTACAGTATGTTAAGTATGTATACCGTGGCAATAGAGCTGTTTTGCCAAATACAATTTATAGAAAGGTGGTGAGCCTTTTTGGAACCATCAGATCATTAGGTTACAATACATGAGCTGGGTGTAAAATAAGCAGGTGTTTGACATCAGGTACTGTGCTTTTGGGAAGTTCAGCAGTATGTTTGAAAGGAAAGCTTAACTTGCATTCACAACAACACAGTACTACTTTTAATGAATCAAGTAATTAGCAACTCTGTAAAAAGAAGGGTATCCCTGACATCAAAAGCACTACATTCATTTGCAATTTAAAGGCCAGAATTGGCAAGATCCTGTGCACTCTCTGCTCCCATTTGGAGTCAGTGGAAATGAATGGCACATAACACCTTTCAGGGTCAGATCCAAAGGAAGAAGCAGTCATCTGACTTGCATCACCACTTCACTTGGAAAATACTTAAACCTCGGAAATGACAGAAGGAAAACCAATACTGAATTCATTGCAGAACTCCTCATTTTCAGGAAAGGTGTTCTGGGAACATAAAGTGAAGTGCCACAAAAAAAAGCTCCCCCACATTTCCAACACGCTGCTGTAAACTGCAAGTTCTTGGGGAAATCAAGGGAAATCTTGAAAGCTCTTTAGAAAATATGACGAGTCTCTGCTGAAGCTCCTATGGGTCATACATAAATTACATACCTTATTACTGACACAGGTCCATTATTAATTCCATTCACAACATCCCATATGCTCATTTCTCTCAACTTCTGCTTTACCCTTTTCACTCTTCTTCATGTAGACAGTGCCCACCTTGCCTAAGTCTTCAGAATGATCATTTTTAACACAATATCCATACAAAAAGAGAGTCAAAGATATATTTTTAATTTCTTAAGCTAAAAAATTACACCAACAAGTCAGGGTCCTTACTCTCTGAGTACATATTTTATATCGGACCTACTTGAACAATGGTTAAAATCAGGCTGCAAAGTATTACATGTCCTTATCTGTTTTGGGAGATGCTTGGCACACCTTTCTGCACTATAAAAGGCAACAAAAAATGTATGAGTGTGTGGTATATCAACTCAGATCCTAATGCTGTGGAACACCACCAGGAATACTTCTTCAATGACCTTAGCAAGCAGATAGTCAGAAAAAAACCTCAAGACTAGCAAAGCAACAATTCAGTCTCTGTACAAGCTCATGAGACAGCAAAGGGAAGGAGCCAGGATGGAGCATGTCAGCAGGTTCTCCATTACACCTCTCCGAACTGCAGGGAGGAACAAACCAGACAGCAGTTTTATTTTAGAAGTCCTTTTCTGACAATTGGGGTATGTCATGTATTCCAAAAGGAAAGGGTCCAGCTTTTCAAAGAGTGAAATTGCCAAGAAGGGAACCCAATAACACTTAGACTCTGAAGGGATTTGTCCTGTTTCCATCGTAGTATTCCACCTCTTCCTTCAAAGACCTCCGAGATGGCAGAACAACTTGGAACGCTTGCAGCCTGCCATGGAACTGCTAGGTTTGGATTCATGCCTTAGAGGCTCAGGACTGGCATAACTGAATCTCCACGTTTATATTTAGCTGTACATTGAAATTCAGTTTCAAACCCAAAATGTGAAATGACCTATGCAGAGTCTACAGGTCTCTCATTCCTTACAGTCTTCACCTTTACACCAGTGGTTATTGTTTGCATAGAGAACAGCAATAATAAAAAACCCTTACAGAACAAGCCAGCAACATCAAGAATTTCTGTTATTGACAGAATATTTGTCCCCTCTCCTTCATCCCAGTTTTGAAGCCAATCTAACTTGTTGGGATCTTGCACTTCAGGTTGCCTGGAGATTCAACTTCAGGTTGCCTGGCAGAGCTAGTGGAAAAAACCCCACAACTTATCTCCCATTGTGCAAACCTCAGTGATTCCCTTCTGCTTCTCACAAGAACATCTGGAAAGCAACACCATACAAGAGATTTGCTTGAGGGTAGGAGGGCATGAGAAGGGAAAAATAAAAATCCTTCTGAATATCTGTGCTATATTTAAACTCCAGACCAAAGCTTACACTTGGAGTGAATATCTCTCTGCTGTAGGAATGCAGAATTCCAAGCACTGAACAAGGATGTGCTAAGCTTTTCACAACATGCCCCTAAGCAATGGCATTACTGCAAGCTTGTAAAAATGGAACGTACAGTGCCTCTGTCTTCCATTGCAGTTGTTGCAGGGACAGAAAACAGAGCAAAAGGAAATTTCAACAGTGCACAGAGGAAAAAAAACAATCTTATTTTTCAGCATAGAAAGTTCATCTGTTTTGCAGAAATACCTCCTACAAAGAAGATGCAAGTGGAGCGGGGAGTATGCAGTAAAATCAGAGCAATTCAGACAAAATTTCAGAAGAAGGTATCTTAGTTTGGAATTCTAAATTCCTATAAAATAGGAGCAATATCAGAATCAATTGTCAGTGAAGGCAATAAGAGCTGAAGATACTTAACTAAGTTGAGGAAAGAACACCCAGGACATGCAGTTACATTCATTTTACTGTTTAGGTCCATAAATCTAGGCAACCATCTTTTGAAAAACAAACTGGCTACACTTTCTTAGTACCATCTGCCCTCAACATGTTATTTGTGCAAGGTGCTGTTTCCCTCTCCCAGCCCAGCAGGAGCAAAGGTGTTGTTCATGCTCTGTACAAAGTGGCACATAGGAAAGGTCAAGACAGATATACGAGGACTGCACAGAAAGCTACCTTTTCAGGGAAGCATATTCACAAGATGAGCAGTTCGTGTAGTCAAAACCTTTGTGTGGACTAGTCACCACATTTAAATTCATTAATATCAAAATTAAGTCATTACCAAAAGAGCAAAGAGCCTCTCAGTCTGAACTGCCAGTACGACACACAGCATTTGAGACTAACAGCAGCCTGTTCACGTGAAAAATAAGAGAAGCTAATGAAGCTTATTATGTTAACTAAATACGTGGGAACTATACTGACTCTCAGCATTAGGGACCCTGTACGAGTCAACCAGTGAACTTACTGCTGGAGTTAACTGCCTTTTTATTTTCCCGTATGACTGGGAGACAGTGACTTTAGTCATTGCCAATTCAAGATAAAGATATGTTTATGTGATACCTAAGTGACACCCCAGCTAACTACAGTACCAGAAGAGATATACCACTGGGAACACAGAGGTGTGGGCTGATGTTCTCTACTGAGGAGGATAAATCCTTTTACACAGAGTTCCCTGCTGCCACAGTCATAGTGCTATTGCTATTTTCACATCCAACTAGGCTACACTATGCTGTCGATGCAGCACAGACACGCTCTTGTCCATATCAAGATGACTATCCTTACAGTAACGTGAAAAGTATTAAAGAATGACAGGCATTCTACATGCACCAGAACTCACCCTGTGGAAAGCGAGAACAGCAGATTCTTCTGTTTTCTTTTGCCTCTGTGTTTTTCCAGTGTCTCAAGCGGTGGCTAATCTGTAGCACTGAGGTCAGAGGGCTTAATGTGCAAGTTCATAAGTAAAGGCAATGTTTCTAAAATGTACAACAGATAAAGGGGGAATTCCAGGATAAAGGTGTACAGTTTAAACCTCCTCACTTTCTTCTTCCTTTACTACTTTTTACATCAGCAATCATTACAAAATTATGGTTACATTTTATACTTGGTGTATGCTAATTATGGCCCATTATTAATTTAAAAATTATTTCTCTTCCTAATTTACAGGACTTTACTCTTACCCAAACTCATAAACACCTGATTACCTTCCAAATCAAAACCCTGATTGCCGTAATGTGGCTGGTGGTGTCTACAGAGACATTCACACACCTCCCTCTCTTAGACTTAAGCTTGTCCATTTTTACTGGAAATAGAAAAAGGAGAGAGTAGAAAAGTCAATTTTGGAGGTATTCTGGTCAAGTTGGAAAGGTTTTGCTGGACAGAAAGGTTGGGCCTCGTGCTGAATTTTTGGGGCTTAGAGCAGTGTTCAGGAATTTGTTTTCAAATGAGCTCTACAAGTTTCCTTCAGCTTGAAACACGAACTATCACGAAAGACACATCCTGACAGCTTAGTTCACTTCTACAGAATGTTGAATAAGCCCTTTCAATGGTTATACGATTGCACTTTTCCAGTACATAAAAAGCTAGCTACAAGAGTGTCTCTTCCCAGTCACTAGGTGCACTGCACACTCAAATAATATTTTCCATGTCACATCCAGTTATACTAGCATATAAATGTTCATCAGTGTCGATTACACTGTACAGAGCTTGTACAATGGTATCTAACTTCTACTAGAGTTTTTTTGGTGAACCATGTCTCTCAGAGCATTCCTAGGTGCAGCAGCATTGCTTTCTGCTGTATTTATTTTCACATGAAATCTCTTTCGGGCCATATGCTAAACTATTAGTGGTGTAAGTTTTCCTGGTGTAGCAGGAAGAGTTTTAATTAAAACTTGCCTTTCTACTCCTTACTCCATTAGCGTACATGCTATCGTATTGCAAAATCTAGTAATGACAAATGACAAAACCTTCCATTTATTTTCTGTATATAATGAGATAAACCACAATTGCTATTCATGATTATTACTGCAATAACAGGATGCAATGAATTAAGTTGGTTGTATTTTGTTCATTCTTAAGAAGTCACACCATTGACCAACTTACCACAGAGACAACTAAATTCTAAATTACCATATTTATTTCCATATTTAGTAATATAAGTACTGGAACACATTGTGTCATTCGTAGCTGGATTTCATGCAGCTTAGAAGTTTAAGGAAAGGACTCACCTATACGTGGAAGGTTAGTTTGCATTAAGATTGGCCTGAGTTTAAAACACATTAGTTAAAAGTAATGAGGCAAAAAAAGTAGGAAAATTCCTAAAATGTCACAAGATTAATAGGAGCCGCAAAAAAACCAATACAAGATAGAGTGATACGTGTTATTCTATTAGTGTAAAAGTCTTCCTCTAAAGTTAACTTCTCCAGATTCAGAGAGGGTTACAAATTATGAAGGTGAACATGCCCTTGAAATCCTCCTTGACTGCTTTAAAAACAGCGTACCAGAGCAGAGACATCCCATTCTGCTTCAGAGATGTTTTTAACTTGGACCTTTGCACATCTCAGACAGTGGAAGAAAAACGTGTAACTCATAAAATGCTTCTGTGGCAAAGTCACAGGGGAGGCACCAATAAAGTACAATCTTCTCCCTACCTCCCCTGGCAACGTAGAAAAAGTTAAGCAAAAGAAAAGTATGTCAGCAATTTCGTGTCAAGCAATTTGGAAACTACCTGAATCAGAAAGAAACTCGGAATGGTGCACCAAAACACATGCTTCCCCTCACCCTTAGATTTAAGTGCCCTTATTACTTTAGGCAAATTTGAATTCGTTAACAAGCTGCATGGGCCTTAAGGGACTGCCACGATACCGAACAATTTGTAGTAAGGTGTGATTTGACAGTACACTCATACGCACACTGTATTGTGAGTAGGAGACAGCAGTTTACCAAACCATTTTCTGATGACAAAAAAAACGTGGCCAGCAAGAAAGGTCTCCAAAACCAACAGCCAGAAGCAGATTTCAGAGGGACAGTCACCATCTGCTTCCAGCCAATATGGCCAACAATATATCATTCTGCAAACTGTGTAAATTCAGCTACTTTTACAGCATTCTGATTTTTTGTAAAAGTGCTGGATTTTGACTTATTTTGCTCCTCCAGTTTGTCTTCTCTGAAATGTTCAAAGTCTGACAAAAAAGGGCTGATAGAAAGGACCTACTATGAGAAGAAATACCACCAAAGAGGCTTCAGCTGCCAACATTCTTCAGCTGCCAAGCTTTCACCTTAGTACTTTCCTTTATTTCTCCTCTGCATGGTGAGCAGATGGATTCACACTTCAGTATCTGGTGGTATCACAAATCAGTGAATCTCAGCTTGACTGAAGTCTTGGAAGCAAGAAACCAATTAATTGTTTTAAGCTTGCAGAAGCCAGACAACTCAGAGGAGTTCTGCCAAGCAAAGATGGAAGAAAATTTATGGAAGTAATTGTGAACTTCTGATAAACTGGCACTGGTTGGAAAAGGTTTGGTTCATTTCAGGGTGATGGGAACAGGTTTCTAACAAGTATAAGGAAAAATTGTGATGGATGGCTGGAATAACATCCAGTTCCAGCTTCTTTTTACAGGTGTAGAGTAATGTTGCTGTTGAGTAATCCCTGTGCAACATTTACGATAGGTCCACCTGCTGCTTGTACTTCAGCTGCATGCCAGCACTTCTTTCCTTCACTGTAGTATAATGCTTTACACGGCATTGTTTCCTCTATTACCACAACCCAAACATCACTTCAAACTTTGTCTCCTAAATGACCTCCTGTTTTCGAGTGAGCTTTTTTTATCTCCTCCCTTTATTCACTCTTGCAGCTCTTCTCTGAAATGTCTGCAGATTAACCAGCTATCTTCAGTGCTATGCACCAAAACCAGCCACAGCATTCTAGTGGTATTTCTATAATGCCAAATGCACATGTAATACAGCCTTGCAAGACCTGCCTGGAATTTTCCTGGTGATGGATTCATGGAGCACATAAGGTGTCATGACAGAACAACCACGCCTGCAGCTTCTGCTCACCTATCAACCATGATTCTGCATCATGTCATCTTTTTATTTTCTACAGACTGTAATGGTGAAGGTAACTTAGCACAGAAGCAACACAGCAGTAAAAAGCCTGCAGGGAGCCTGCAAGCAGGGGGCTTTTTTCCAAGTATTTGTCTGAAGTGTACTAATACTAGGATTGACTAAGTAAACAGATTCTCAAGTTGAGCAACAAACTATCATCTCTTTCCCTCCTCCCACTACACAGGTACACGTATTGTCTCACACTGCACCAATTTAAGAAGACGTTTACCAACGTCCCTGCTGAAGCACTATATAGCAGACATCCGCGGAACGTGATAGCAGGTTGCTGCAAAATGTTGGCCCAACTACTCCACATTTTCTGTGTAGCAGCAGCGACGACTGACCAACTGGTAGACAAAGCTAAAGATAAAACTGGTTTGATTATTTACAGATTCCCAAAACCAAACCTGATAAGAATCCATAATGATTAACAGACAGCTGCTGAACAGAATCACAGCAGTCCATAGTTCATGAAGACCAAAACCACAGTGCTGCTTCAGTGGGAGATGAGAGCAGCAAACAACAGCTACCACATACTCAGCTTCCAGCAGCTTGTGTAGAGGCAGAAACCCCAAGTCTTCCCTCAATGGAGCTGGCTAATGACAGTTCATTTCTACTACCTGTGCTTCTGCAGTCCTTGTCTCTACCCTGTCAAGGAGATGAATTTTCTAATGGCAGGGCCTAAAATGCCCTTTTCTGTCTTTTCCTTCATTTCATTTCATTCTGTTGTCTATTAGCTTCCCCTTTATCAAAGTCAAGAAATACAAAGGGTTTTGCAAAGAAAAAGCAACCAGACTAAGCAATATTTCTTTATGTAATTCCAGCATCACTAAACAAAAAGCTCCCTGAACTCCCGCTTATATATTTCAAACCTTTTCTGTGGGAAAGGCTCTTCCTGAGATTGCTTCTGCACACTCCCAACAGGTGACTTAACTTATACCTACAGAAAATGCGCTGTTGAGTAAAATGCACATACAGACGGCCTCCAACACTACTAAGTCTCATCTGGAGCAGTTCAATGGTACTGCTTCTCATCGGAAAGACATCAAAGGAGAGATTTCACCTTTTGCAGGTGAAAATATTTGCAAAAATATTGCAAATTTCCTACCTGTCATCAAAGCAGCTATTTGAAAACCCAGTCTTACTTGCTACAAACCTCTTACAAGTTTATGCAGCTTACCCAGAGATGAGAAACATGAAATTCTGTGCACTAACAGAATGAAAATGCAACTTCACAGCAGTCACTACTTATAGGTCCTATCGGATATAATTAGTGTAAAAAGTAAATACATTAATATTACACAGGTTTGGTTCCCCCCCCCCCCATATATTAACAGCATACATCATGGGTTTGGTGCACTATTATTTTAAAATGTTTAAGGTCCTATTGCCAACCTGTTTCTCTGCCTAGCAGTTCAGTCCAAGAACAAAGCCTAAAAAAATCTTTGCTTACTATTTGCGGCAATAAAAACATTTTCCTGTAAGCTATTTATAACACTGATTTGCGCCTGTGGAGAAAGCCTATAACTCTGTACCGTAACATACGATAACTCTGTATGTCTAATCACTGTGCTGGTTTGCTCTACAAAATATTCTCCTGACAAGACGAGCATCCAGTTTAAATGGTGGTGGCACAGCTCCTGAAAATGCTAGAACGGATGCCCTCTTTATATGGAGAAGTTAATGGGAAGAGGTATTGAAAAATAAACTACGTTGGAATAGCTCCACTCTCCCTGCAGACACGCTGATCTGAAATAAAAGTCACTTTATTCTGAAAATAATTATTTCCTTCACAAAGCTCAGCAGTAAATCTGGCCTTAAAAGAACTGACTCTTTTCAGCTCATAACACAAAGAACCACAGAATATGAATTTCATGCAGATAACTTGCTCAAAGAAAAACTAAAAAGTTGCTTGCCTTAGTAGACAGAGAGAGAGAGAGAGAGAGGTGTCTGTTTTTTATCAAAACATTAACCTGGACTGTAATTTGTCTTTTTACAACTAATGAACAACTCAGTCTTTTCAAGACTGATTTTGATATGGTGGATTTCTGAACAAGAGCTGTAAGTAGTCCCTTTCTGCTCCTTGCAGGAACACAAGTGTGTGGGGGACCGGGGGATAGGCTCCTGTTTCCTTCTTCTAGGACAAGTAGCTAGAGAACAGCTAAGGTTTAGAACTGAGCAAGTACTGGAAAAAAATTAAGTAGAAGCAGTTTACTGGCAACAAATTGCTAAAACCCTTGGGGAAAAAAAAAGAAAAGAAAAAAAAAAAAAAAGAGTAAATTGTGGCTCCCTAAGCACAGTTCATTCCTTGGGAGTCCTGCAAGGTTGCTCAGCAACATACCACAATTACTGTGGGTCAAGTCCTTGGGACATAATCTAGCCTATTGACTTTAATTCAACTACCTCTGGCATAAGGTACTGCCAACTGTGAGCAAGAAGAAAGCAGAAGCAATGCAGACTGGAGAGCTCTCAGAAGATGTTGGGAGGAAATTTCACACAGTTTCCAAATGTTTTATCCAAATTGTTCTGATCTGCTCAATTAAAAACCTGTGTTCTACAGGCATTCTTTGAAAGAAATAATTCAGAAACAAATTTTAATTTCAATAGGAAATCAAGAACCAAAGTCCACTGGTGCAGTGAGACAGTTTTTCGTTCAAACCATTTTCTAGTACTCAGACTCAGCTACAGATACTCTCTCAAAGAAACCAATGCCTAATCTTGGTGAAGAATTCTTAATAAAAATACTTTCCAGTCTATCAAGCATAGTTGCTCATGACAAGCTTGACCAGAAAGTCACCCTTCCCTCTTGTGGATAACGCGACCCTTCCGAAACCTATTCAGCTAATATATTATTGAGAAACTCACTGTAAGTCACAGTTTGAATATAGCAGACATGACTCTCCAACCTTTCAGGAGGACAGAACCGCTTTGAGATATATATATGCTTTTTTTAGGGAAGAACAGCTATAGATAGGAGATGCGACCTTGGGATGGCATAAAGTTCCACTGAGTATTTGGCTTTCGTATGTAAAACATAGACAGCATCTCTCTGACCCAGGCTGCAGCATGCATGGCGCGAGCACCAGCAGTCAACAATCCTGCACGAGCGTTCCTCGCAGAGTCCTGAAAAGATTAGCTTTACTATAAAAGAGGGAGATCATATGGGTTGGAGAAAAAGAGGTTTCTTCAGAAAACATTTTCTCTCTCACAGGAAATGCAGTATGACTCTTAAGCCCAGGCTTACAAGGAATATTAGTCCACCCACTGAAATCCAAGTATTGTTAGGTGCTGGGGTGGAGGGTGTTCCTCCTCAAAGAAATAGAGTCAATTTTAAAACTATTATTTTTATTACAAATTCCCGTTCAAATACTTATGCAAATTTTGCTAAAATACTTTTCTTTGGGATGAAATCTGGGTTCGAAGTTCTCTAGTTAAACCGTTGACATGAACAATGATCACAGGGAAAACAAACCCACTATCTTTTGTATTAAACAAAGCGCGTAGTTGTGGATTTAGGGTTTTTGACAGATACAGGTTTAAAACTGATGGCCTGAAAGCTTGAATAATCCTAGACCCTGGTATTTTACACAGGCATATATAATAGAGATGCTCAACACAGTCCCCTGGACCTGGCAGTTCGTGGGCACTGCACCCCAGCCTGCCTATCGACAGCAGCATGCTGCCATATGGCTGCTCCCTACCAAATCTCAGTTAATTACTAAATGACTTTCAGTTTCCTTAACGGAGATGTTTTTAGAAGAAACCAGCAGAAGTCATAGAGAAAACTTCAAGTATAAACTCATAGCAGGATGCACAGACACACAACTGTAAATGCATATTATGTACAACTGTAAGCACACACCTATTTCAGCCTTGGCCCACGGGGAAGAAACACAAACATGTAAAATGTGAGCTCTGAAGCACAAATCAAGTGAAGAAAGCAGCATTTTGTTTATGTCATTACTGATACAGGCATCTAAATATCTAAACTAGTTTCTCTGAGGGGCTAGCTTGCGGTTTGAAGTACATTCCTTTCAAAATGTATCCATGGTCTTTCTGTGAAGTCTAATGATAACTTTATCTCTTCTGAGCCTTGCAGTAATAAATGTTGACAGCCCCAGATGCCAGGTCCTTGGTGAGAGCATCTGTTTGTTTATTCAGGATTAAGTTAAACTACTTAGCCGCCATTACAGCAAATCCACCTCTCCTACAGACCTTCTTAAGAGTACCAAAGAAAATAATGAAAAAACACATACTGTTGTGAGATCAATCGCATTCACAAGGCTGAGAAATCTGTGACAATTTATTCTTGGCGTGGAGGGGTGAGGAATAGACCACACCAAACATGAAGTGCTGCTTGAGCAACACAGAATCCCCCCAAAAAAGTAAAGAAAAAAGGCAGTGTGAACTGCTCTTTGTCTTGATTTCATCACATCACACCTTGATACTGCAGCAGACTTTCAACGAGGGACTGTAAAGCTTGATCCTCCAGTCTTTGTCCAACAAGGAATAGGTTTAGATATCTAAATAATTATGCTCAGTTATATGAAAAAAGGACTGGATGCCTTTTTTTTTTCCCCTGAGGCAATTCACAGTAGACCTTTACCATCTTTCAATATTTGAAAAGTAAAGACTTAGATTTAATTTCCTCTTCGTTATGGGCGTGAAGGAATGTTGTGCTCTTACTGACAGGAACGCAATTTGAGACTCCAAATTACCAGACCTTTAACACAGATGCCGTTGCTTCACACTAGCAAAATATTCTCATGTATCATATAAAGATCTAAAGCTGTCAGTGCATCAACATGTAATAAGACTATGGGATACATATTAAGCAGTCAAACAGCAAAGAACCTATCTGAAAAGGGGATTTTTCAAGGCATGCTGCACTGCAATCTATTTAATTTTAAAAAGAAAAAAGTCTGAAGATGGCAGAGTTAGCTTCCATTTTGCCATTTAAGGCAGCTGTAAGATTAGCCTTTAATTACTAAATGATGGTGCAAAAGCATGAGAAAGCTCCTGCTCACTAGTTGTTTCTGCAGCACAAGCAGAAACGGTCTGGGTATACCTCAGAGTATTGGATGGGAAGCCAAGAGTATCTGCATGCTGCTGGGTCAGAGTGATTTTAATTGTACAAATAGGATTTCGGAGGCTTTTATTCTCATGAATAGGCAATGGATGCTTTATAGATACAGTAGCGTGGGCTGCAGGATTAAGAGAATTTGAGTTTGATAAGACTGCAGCCTAGGACCTGGTTGAGGTACCCAGGGACCCCTCTCTGGGGGAACCTCTCACAGGTACCTCTCTGGATTACTGTCCTTGCTCTTCCCTGCCTCGTGCCACCAGTGCTTCTCCACCCCAGGCTGGAGCTGATGCAGGAGCGGTGGCCGGCTGGCTCACAGCAGCTTGTTGTAACGCCAAACACCCAGCTAGAGGTGGGCGACAAGACCGCCGGAGGCTGCATCTCTGGTTGGGAACTCATCCTCAGCTCTCTGTATCAAAGGAGAGAAGTCACTACACTGATGCCACTCGGCAAACAGCTTCTAAAAACCTCCCGGGCTGCCCAGAGACGGAGCAGACTCCGTGCGTTCCGAGGCAGAAGCCACATCAGCCCACTGTGATGGGTCCCCGGAGGAAAGGCTCTGCAGTGGGAAAAGCCATAGCAAGCGGGATGAGGACGGGCTGCCAGGAGATGTTCCGAGGTCAGGGCAGCAAAGGAGCAGCTTCCTCTCCGCAAGATGCTGCGCAGCGCTTCCCCCGCAAGTTCACGGAGCAAAAGAACGATCGCAGGCAGGAAAAACATATGACATTTGGCAACATAAATTGACAAGTTCTCAACAGGAACGAAACTATTTTTTCCACTTTGTTTCTTTATATAAACACTATTTGATTTTTAACGTGCAAAAGACTGACAGTGCCCCAAGCATAAAATAGATAGCGATCTCCATAAAGCAGGATGGCTGTTATCAGATCGGCAACATAAGAGGCCATTGTTGAGCTAAAATTACCTCTCAGGTCTCCATATATGCTCCACCAAGGGACACTGTGTTCCACTGCAAACTGCCTACACAGATGTCCACTACAGAGGCCAGGCGAAGTAGAGACCGGACCACTCACCAGGTTTATAGAGCCAGGTTGGCTCATTCTCAAGAGGCTGGATTTGCACTCCAAACGTGCAGAAAACATTCAGGAGAAAGAGAGAGAAACACTGAATGCTTCTGGATTTGACTATGCTCATAGAGCACAGGTTGTTGACACCCTCTGATGTTCAAAGACAACAGCGTTTTCTTTATCAACACCAAGTATAGCCTTGAAAGCTTGAAGTACCTGCAAGCCTTTATTCCAACAGGTAAATGAGCACCAGTGAGGATGCCACCCACTATCCCTCCAATTTTCACAGTACTACTCATTTTTCTACTCAGTTAAAAACCTGAAGGACGGGGAAGCTGGTTAGCACTTTCTGCATACAGAGGCCAAACACTTCTACAGTCGTCTTTTTCTTTTTCCGCAGCACCATTCATGACTTTTCCTGTAGGCTCCAGAAAACTCTTTCTGCGGTACTTGTCTCACGTACAGATGTTTTTGAACAGCATGTATCTTCCTTGACACTTTCATCGTCAGAATAACTTGACACACGCTCATCAACAGGAGTCTGGAGTACCCCAGGTAAGTTGTAATACACAAGGTCTACAATTTCAGGAGAAAACCAAAAACTTAAACAACTTTCTTTTGGCAAGTTTGCCTTTGAAGGAAGAACACTGGAAATTATTTAGGACCTTCTGTTTTTAAATTACACTTTAAAAGCATGTAATATCTTTGAACGAAATCTAACCTGACCTGAAAACAACTTGCAAAAAACTTACAAATCCTCAAGTATAACCTGAAAAAGAATTGCTGCTTATCCCACTCTTAGCTGGGCCCTGGAAGGAACAGAAAATACACCAAGGAAAACCATTTCAAATACGGTTTGCAGTGCAGTACTAGCAAACA
This sequence comes from Astur gentilis, assembly GCF_929443795.1. Classification (NCBI taxonomy): domain Eukaryota; kingdom Metazoa; phylum Chordata; class Aves; order Accipitriformes; family Accipitridae; genus Astur; species Astur gentilis. Next base: position 5,362,398 of record NC_064892.1, read on the forward strand.
GCATTATACCACCCATGTCTAGGCTGAGAGCCAGCAGTGGGCAGTGGACAGGGAAGAGCTAGGATCGCTAACAGGAAGGGAAAGCAAAGATGGGATGGAAAGAAGAGGATGAGCTGAAGAAACCTGGAAATCTGAGCTTGCTGTTACAGGGATGCTGCTACTGCAGGGATGTGAAAATGAGGGTGAGGGACTGCTGGCTGTGGGAATGGCAGCTATGGCTCAAACATCCTAATAATTATAATCATTAATAATAGAAGGATTCCAGACAGATAAAATTTACTACATAAATCTTATGCGCAATGAAGTGTGTGTTCCTTATGTAGGGATCTTACGCATGCATTATACCCTAGAGGGAGGCATAAGGCAGACAGCAATATACAGAGGGTCTTTTTCATGGCAATTTAATGGGTAAGCCCATTACTTGCGGTCAAAATGGTCATTATTCCTACTCCCATAGACAGAACAATGGGGAAGACAGGTTTGCAATGAGGTCATCACTCATTGCACCTCTTGTTCATTACTTTCTTGGGGTTATGTCACACCACGATATTTAAATACACAGTATTGTGGCACGTTACATTTTTGTTACACAGAATCCATGGAGTTTTGGTAAGAGAAAACTGAATAAGGAGTGTCTTGCCATGTAGGAAGTAACTTGCTTAACGAGCACAATCAGAGCTTTTTCTAAAATAACAACTTTGATTAGCAGCAGACAGTAGTGCTCATAGATTTCACTGATTTCTTTTAATTGGCTCTATTTCAGATGCGTGCAGCATTAATTTTTCCACACACGAAACGCAAGGTTTTTACTGACCAAGGTTTAATTCTGCTATCCATGATCTCTGTATTTACTGCAGCACATCTTCAGTAATTAAGTCTCTTAAATTTCTTTTTGTTCTGCTAAGGATGGAAAGCCAGGGAATGAGTTTTCATTTAAAGGGTGTGTGGGAGGCGAGTAGTGCAGGAGAAAGACAACTCTTTCCTGAAGGTTAGGGGGGAGGATTAAACAGAAATGGCTCAGGAGAAAGTCAGACATTGACTCAGAGTAATTGAAGGGAGCTGGAGCAGGGCTCCTGGCGCCGAAAGCGCTGTGTGACAACAGAAAACAACCTCAATCCCTCCTACTCCCACCCAGCTCTACAGAAGGCAAACGGTAAGGGATTCTTCGTCAGAGCTTGAGAGATCTAGCGGTGAGAAACGCCTGGAAGAAGTCGGCGGTGAGGCTGCAGAGGGCACACCAAGGAGCAGCCACCCCGCTGTCCCCCGTCCCCCCCGCAAGCTGTGGCCAAGCCTCAGCAGGAGCAGAAGCGAGGTGCACCCCTTGGCCTTGCCTTGCGTTTTGCTTACGAAACATTTCTTGCTCTACTGGCTGCAATGAACATCAGCAGCCTGGTTTGAAGACCACTTGTGGTCTCACGGTGTCGAGGAATAGCATTGCCCGGCGGCCCACTGTGGGTCGGGGCACCAGCAGAAGCGGGGGTCCGGCAGCCAGGGTCTGTCCAGCCAGCCCTGCCAGGGGCCGATGGCCTGGGGGGCTGACGTGGGGTCCCAGGCCGCGAGATGGAGAGGGAAGAGCTACAAGATGCTTCCTGGCACCGAGAATACGGACAAGGATCGAGAGGCCGCTTGGGCTCAAAGCAGGCTAGACGCAGCTGCCCCTGTAGCCCACAGCAAACTGAGCCCAATATTCCTCTGATTTGCACTGGAAGAAAATGGCAACGCGTTTCGTTTTGGGGTTTTGGGTTGGTTGTTTTTTGTTTTTTTAAATTAAAAGTCACTTGTACTTTTTTCAAAGCTGACGGACAGCCTGTTCCCCAAGCCCTGTCCCTAACGTCAGAGGCCTCTGCATTTCACAGAGCTGCTAACGTGGCCGCATTTTTGCAGGCGCGTTAGCGCATGCAGCACACCAGCATTTAAGAAAGTCTGTGATATCCACACTATACTACACAATTATTTAAATATGTAGTAAATTAGGTCTTGCATATGTAAGAAAACACTGTAGATGAAATGCACCTCCTTCCTGTCAAAGGTAACAATTTTTAATGACTAATTTCAGATAATGGATTTAAAAGATGCTGTTTGCTGCATAAACAGAACATAGCCATGGACAGCTCAATTTTTAACTGTTCAACAGCTTTTCACAGTTAACAGCAAGTCGAAGGACAAACTTTCTTGACTGTTAATGATGAGAAAAACTAACAACCGCTGTCCTGCCTCAAGACATCCACTCCTCCAGCTGGCCACGAACCCAAGCGGAAATTCCAGATCAGGAGGCAATTATTTATATATCTGTCTCCCTCCAACTTCCCCCCCCCCCCTCCCCCCCTCTCCCCCAAATTTGCTACTAAGTGGGAATTAATCCTGCCTGGAACAATTTAAACACTGCTGTATCTTTACACTAAGGTCAATGCCAGTTTTTGCTTCAGCCAGACTTGGGAGATTTTTGTCCATATTACTAGCAAATTTAAAGTTATTGTGCTTGAGAGAAAACAATTCTCCAGTTTGGGTGTGTGGTTTTTTTTAAACGCACCATCGCACTTAAATCAGAAGTCACATTCCTGCCCACTACAACCTGCTGTTGCAGGTTTAAAATTCTTTCATGTTTAAAAAGACATTTTTGTTACTAACCATTGAAAAAACAAATTCACAAGTACAAGAAAATGCCATTTTTACTTTAGGATTTGGCTCAGTTCGCTAAGAGAAAAGGATCTCACTAACAAACATTCACTATCACAGTTTTCCCCTCAAGTCTTTTTTGGATAAACAACAACAAAACTCACACAATCTACTGACTAGATCTTATACTTTTGGACTGAAATAAATGCTCCTTCTTGTGTAATGGATTAAGAGAGACTGAAGAAAAAAAACCCTCTCCTTTTAATTCCTTTCCCTTGTTGATGCAGAACAATTCTTCATTTCATGCAGAAAATGTTTCTCCAAGCGATCCAACTTCAGATCAGAACAAAGTATCATCTTATCATACAGCTCTTGAGAAAGGCTTCAGTATGCGCAGTAACATTTGAAACAAATGATACTTATCCAACAGTGGGCATGTTCCAACATAGGCTTTAAAAAAAAAAATCTAATTGGGGCTTTAATTTGAAAATACCTCTTCTCCAATGGTGGTTTTGCAAAGAGAAACATCTCTTAAGCCCGTAAACATCGGGCATTCAAATGCAATCAAGTGACCTATACATAACATCAGGATGCTGTACGTCACTGCTGTAATACTTAACTATTGCAGTTGAATCCCTGAGGAGCTGTAACACACAAGGTGCAGACAGCAAGAGAGGCCTCTTATAAAGTGTGCAGTATATCTTACTTGCATTAAGCAGAGCTGCCAGAGGAATCCTCAAGCAGAGAGACGAAGCCACAGCTTAGGCAGGCAGCCGTTAAGTGAATCTAAATAATCAAGAGCTGTGATCTGAGTAGGAGGTAACAGGTAAGCAGTCCCAGACTACTCTGAATTAGTATTTTTCAAAGGATGGGCTACAGAGGATGAACGTTGCCCCCTGTGCTCAGCCCAGCAAAGCAGTGTGAATGCTTACAGGGCAAACGGAGGTGGATGACTGACTTCCTGAGGTTGTATGATCAAGTTGGACAAGACATGGCCCATCAACAAGAGAGCTTGACCAAAGGACAACAAGGTTCAGAGCCGGCAGCAGCTGTAGGGAGCTGGCGGACACGAGGCAGGAGCTAACCAACACAAACTTCAAAATACCACCCTGGATCTGAAAAGGAAGCTCTTAGAGACGTCAGGGACAGAGCATGCTTTGCAGCTACCCAGTAACACCAGTCATCTCAAATAACAAATTATTTCCCTGAAAAAAGGTGGGTGTTTTTTGGTTGGGTTTTTTTTAATTATCTGAGGCAAATGCATGTGTAGAGTCATATACTTGGGACAACCCACAAACTGTGGCAATTGTAATTTTCCCATGTTTCTATATGCTTTCACCACAGGGCTGGACCTGGGAGCAGATACCTTCACTTCTTTTACAGACTAGAGCTTTGCTTTAATACATTCAGAAGTGTCACTGCAAATTTCATCCTCCTCCCTGAAACCATCCAATCTAGCGGGCATGATCTGTGCCTCATTTACTGTGTCTGCAGCTGGTAAATCTATTCAACCAGCTCTACTTGCTAGAAAAATTATCATGGTAACCCAAACAGCTTTGTCTTGGAGCACCATTGCCATTCTTTTTTCTTCAGTGAGCAACAACTCGGTCGTGCTCCCATTTGCCTCAACAGTGCTTCAGTATTTGACCGTATTCAACAGTATTCAAGGTTTATGTAGGCTAACAACACATGCAAAACTCATTCTAGTTTTTAAAGATGGGACCTACTGTCTTAGAATAAGTCAAAACCTAAAGCTAGACAAAGAAGTATAAATAATTTAAAGGAAATGGAACAAATTGGCAATATATATATATCATTTGAAGATTCACTTTCAATGAACTGAGTCAAGAGAGATTTAAATATAGACAGAATAAGGGCCCTGCAGAGGGACTGCATTATGCATATGAGTTTTGAATGGAATGGAAGAAAAGCTAATAAATGGATAGGAATAAGCAAAATGGTGAGAACAAGACTGAAGAAAGCCTGCAAGGAGGTTTGGTGAAAAAAGGACAGTAAACAGGTAACAACCTGGTTATTGTATATTTTTTTTTTTTATCTAATCTCTGAAAAATAAATGTCCTGTAAGACAAGGCAGCAGGTGCAGAAAGGAAGCAGATATGCAGACAAAGTAGCAGATGCAGAAAGGAGTTACTGATGGCTTGTTCTTTCTTATCTCTACTGCTAGCATTTGGTTCTCCTGAAAACAAACAAACAAAAAACCATTCACACTAACACAAGCATTTAGGAGAAGAGATGTCTTTTTCTTTGTCAAGAATGAGTTGTAACGTCCTTAGAAATCTGGCCTTTAAACATTCCCTGAGAGCAATTTGCTCAGTTCTGTCACCCTGTCCTCTGGTAAAATAAGTCGCTTGCAAACAAGAACATAATGCTGAGTAATCAAAGGTTTAGGGTGGTTGTGTGCAATCCTTTCCTTTCCATGATAACCTATGCCTTTTGATTTTATCTCTATATTCTGTTTATTTCTGTATCACTTCCTGATATGCTATAGGCTACCTCTTCCCCTTTTCGTGACTAGGTATAACAAAAGCAACTGCTGGAAGCCTATTATCTAATTATCTTGTTAGATCCTGCAAGGACTGTGGTGCTCATATAAGCGGATCACACATGTTTTGGTGTCTCAGATCACTATTTCTTATCTGGCACACAAAACATTGTTGTACGTTCTCTAAATGTGCTGGGTGTTTAAGTGAGTTGTCAGAAAAGCCTTTTCTTTGTCACTGTCATCACTCAGGTTGTTTTCAGCCAGAAGCATCTCACAGTTTAGCAAGAGCTGTAGGGTTAGAGTGCCTCACCAGATTGGGGCCAGGATGCAGCCCTGTATCTCAGCAGCTCTTCCAGGTGTCAGTGGCCACTGATGCCACTAGGATGAAATCACTGGTTTCCAACGTTGGAACTGACACGGTATGTCCATTTCTACTGGTGGTCACTTGCTCCTGTGTCTTTCTTTAGCTTAGGTTCTTGCTCCGAGCCTCCAGAGTCAAAATGGATCACCATCAAATTACTTTGGATTACTGACTGTTTTGAAAAGCACATCTGAATTTGGTCACTGAACAGCTATCAGAAGACAGAAGAATTATAAGGTACAGGAAAACTGCACCCAGCACACGGTGGCGGTGCCCCTGCATGCGTGGACAGAAAACAGAGGAGCACTCCATGCAGAAGAATTGTCATTTGGAAAGAACTTCTTATAATCAATACCAGGGAGCTCTGTCCCTGAAATGCTGACAACACAGGCAGCATGAATATAACATTCCAGTTAAAAACCTCAGGGTCATTCATGACCAGACCAACCTGCTCTCCCATTGCTCTGCTAAGTCCAGCTTGCTTTGCCGTGCTGATATTCTTTGAATAACTGAACTAGATGAATCTGACCAACAATGTAAGGTAGCTGAAAGAAATAAAGTCTATCATCTCTGAACTCTACGAGAGTGCCAGGTCCTGGATTTTTTTTGAAAGCAAATCCAAAAATAGTTTTAAAAACTCTGAACGCATTCTATCAGCTTTTAAAACTCTAACCAGCAATTTATATTCTCTCCCAGCGGAAGAACTAAGGAACAGCAAGTTTTTTTCAGAAAACAATACAATGTGCTATTATTTTCTCCCTTCTGTGTACCTCATCTACTCTCCAATGCAAAAGAATAAGCTTCAAACACTTAAAATGTATCTATTCAACCTCTACATTTACGTTGATGCTATTCTTAATTTTCAGAAATACTTGTGGAAAATACTTGTGAAACATCCCAATACAAATTCTGAACTGAACAGATCCTTGTTCCAGGTAACAATAAAAACGACACTTTCGGACTGTACTTCTCATGAAATAGAGGCTATTCTTAACTATTGTACTATATATAAGCTAACCTGTATTTCAATACAGCCTTTGTGCCCAGTCTGCCTGCTTGTAATTGGCTAGAAGAGAAGCACACAGTTGAAAGCATGAGCCAGTATGGCAAATCCTATCAACAGTCAATCCATTTCAATGCCCTGGCTCTGATGTGACCCTGCAGAGGAGAGCAAAGTCTTTAGTCACCTCCCAGCTAGTTATGATCTACCGAGCTTGGGGTCCAAGAGAACAGAGATTTCTTCTCAGCCTCCTTAACACAACTACTTTATGCCCTCGTTTATTTTGATTAAATTTTGATTTTTATTACCTTAGCATACATAGCTCTTGACATGGTAAAAATTACCTAGCTCTTAAAAAATGGGTAGAAATATTAGATTCCCCATCTTTGTCTAGCACCAAGTATTTTAATGCAAAAAACCACAATAATTTTGTCAGCTGAGCTTTCGATTATCTAAAGGATTTTTTAAAGCCTAGAAGGGAGGGTAAAGATTTGAATAATGACATTAAATGTAAGTAGTGGCTGCTGGTAGCTTCCAAACTTCTTGCTTATATTGCACTGCTCTGCCAACTGCCTCTCCAGCTGCATAGCAGCAGAAACCACAATGAAAGAAATGGAAAGGTGTACAATACATAAGATGTATTTGATAAGGAAATGCAACTCACTTCTAGATTCCCCCCCCCCCCCCCCCCCCAGCTTTAAGAGTAGCTGTAGCCTTCAAATATGAATTCTGGGCAAAATTACAGTTTAGGTAAATGCATCAACAGAAATTCAGTGCAATCGATTTGAGGCATATCAAATATTGGAAATACACAAGGCTCCTTTGTGAAGCAAAGTAACAACGGTATGCTTAGACACTTAATTAGTGAGGAAATGTCAAGTGAAGACCGTTAAACTTTCACACTTATCATCCTTGTTTCAGCTCATTTTTGTGTTAAGTGCTAATATTTACAGCCTGTATACATTGCTAATGTGACATCAAGCTTTGTCTCAAATGCACTGCTACTATCAGTACATACTTAAAACTTCATTCTCAGCATGTCTTTAAATATCATTTTCTGCCTCTGCACCTGCAAGTCAGTACACACATCTATTATTACATGAACTGCCAATGTATTTGCACATAACTGTATTTATCCTCTTGTAGTAATATTTATCTGACAAAAATGTGAAAAGTGTTTTTGTAAGTTCTATATGTAATCAAGCAGCCCAGGAAATACTAGTATGTTCAGCATATTCAATTTCCTTTAAAATATAAAGTTGGTACACTGGTAATTTGATCAATGAACTCTCTCGTAGACATTTAAATATAAGTTGTCTGATCTTCCCCTGCCTTCCCTTTCCTCCACAGCAATCCTCCTTTCCTGTCTGGTGTCATCCCTTTTGCTACATTCAGTATCTTCAAGAATTGCCGTGTGGCTGTACCTGAAAATAACGGTGAAGGACAAGTTTCATGGTAAACCATGGGTTTCTCTGGGATTAAAACCATGAATGCGACAGAACTGAAATCACAGCATACTGTATTTTTAAGATAGGAGAAAGAAGGAACAAAACCAGTAAGAAATCAATCAATAAACATTTTGCTACTCCTCTTACTCCATCCCACAGCTGAGCTCCTCATTCACACAGGCAGCGAGGATCTCAGCCTCTTCCCTCACCACGCAGCCGCCTGCCCTTCATCCCACTGACTAGAGCAGAGTGGGGGACCACAGCACACGGATGCAGAAGTGCTGCTCTTATCCAAAACACAGCACCACCACAACTGCTTGACCCTGTAACACCCCATGCGCAACCCCACTCTGAGCTACACTGCTCCGCGCCTGTGCCTCCTTTCCTCTCCTCTGGAAAAGCAGCCAGCCACTTCCAGGGTAGGCAGCTGCAGAGGCTTTTCTGGGTCAGGGCGGTGCATCCCAAAGTTCTTCCAGCTTAACCCCGTACCTCTCTCCTTTCAGCTCTTGCTGCTCTCCCAGGCAGGTCAATAACAACCTCCAGGCCCAGCAGAAGGAGAGTTAGATGTTCTCCTGGAGAAGGCAACAAGGAAACAAGGAGGAGAGACCTTCCAAGCAGAGCTATCTCCCAGCACCAGTTCACTAACAAGTCGGGCTATGCAATGGCAGAACAAACTCAGCACCAAAAGGACAGGCAGTCAAACCAACGTCTCCCAGGCTCTTGGAGCCCACTTCTCACTAATTCTCAAGTTTCAACATTGCAGATTAGCCTCACCAACTTCACATACACGGCAGAAATTCTCTGGCTGCCAAAAAAAAGGCGGGGTGGGGGGACACAACGGACGGACCATTATTATTGGGCTGGATTAAATCCTGATCTTCACTGCCGAAACAGCTTTGCTGGCACAACAGAATAGGTAGCAACTCTAGGAATGGACACATCAAAAACATAGCTCCTAATATATTGTCAATACCAAAAATTAGAAGCTTTTCCATAAGACAAGCTCACAAATGACAGATCTTTACCGTAGACAGTTCTTTGTGGCAGATTAATTTGTTAATATTGTGTATAATCTGTCTTTGTACATAAGGTACATGTAAAGGTCAATTAGGGTAAACATCCCTAATGTGACTGCAGAAATAAGCAGTAAAAATCAAAGAATTATAAAAACTCCAAATGTTTGGAACTATATACTCATTGAATTTTACTAATGCATTTCAGTGATACTACAGGGCAATGCAGAATCAACTGTAGGTCAAAAAACATAACCTCATTTTCTGCACTTCAGTCAACTACTGCATGATCTCTAAGTTTCTGTTACAAATTATCCAGCCCTTCTTTGGGTTGAACAGATACACAAGCCAACTTAAGGCTTATAAGCAGGGGTTTTGATTTGGATTCTGAAAATTGAAGAGGTAATCAGCTTTAAAGAAGAGAAACTGAAATCTAGTTTTGTCTTGCTTTTCTAGTTTGTTATAACCAAAATCTGCGTTTTCTGTTCCTTGAGAAATGAATTCTGTAATGTAGAACAAAATTTACCAAACCAGATTGAAACACAGAGTAGTCTACCTGTCATGGAAGCTTCTCTAGGAGCTCATCTGTAATTAGACAGATAAATGCATACATGCTTTATACAGGAGGAGACAGAAAAATGCAACGTAACATTCTAGTCCTGTGTCATGCTATTTGTTTATAAGCATTCATGTAACTAGAAGGCAGTGCACAGCCAAAGAAAGTCTTCTGGAGATTTAAAGCTGAACAGATTTTGCTGGTAACACAGCTTATCAAAGAGAGTATCACAGCTGACAGGCATTTCAACAAAACTCACGTCCTATATTTTATGATGAGCACAATTGCAGAGGCCATGTGATGATTCCTAGTGCTAATCCTCCCTTTGTAGGAGTGTGTGGAACTTATTTGGTTTTCCATGTAGAGAGAATGTTCTTCCTTTAACAAGTATCACAGCTATCGATTACCTAGACGCTAAGCTTCTCAACAAGTGTTTAAATACCAAAGAAAAGAAGGTAAAGTCCTTCTGAAAAATTAAAATCTCTGCTTTATTTCAGTACAGAAATACTTTAAGTTCAGTCATTGAAACCAGAGAACTGCCTTTTGGCAGTAAACTCTATTGGCACAACCTTTGCTAGAAAAAATTTTTTTAAAAATCACACTAGGTGTGGTGTCTTTGAGAGCTGACTTCAAGAGCTCAGCTCAGAGCTTGTTTCCACAATCACGTTACCATTCATAACCAAAATTCTGGGTCTTATTTCTTCTCTCGTTCACGGTTTCCCAAAGAGAAATAAATCGTAACTTCATTTATGTAGGGGCTAAGGAGAAACAAAGCCCAACTTATTTTTAAAGGACTCTGAGATCATTTGTCTTGTACGTGCAAATTCTCCATATAAAAGCCTGTGTGCTGTATCAAAGAACCCTCTCCCAACATGAAGAATGGGCTGAATGTTTTTCCAGACTTCCAGGATATGAATACTGTCTTTAGGATAGCTTCCCTTGTTAAAGGCAGCAGTTTTCAGAGCAATAAAACCGATGCCCTACAGACTTCTTGCTACACATTCTCCACACCGCAGGAACATGGGGTCCTTGTCCGTAATCTCCACGCATCCCCCCAGCTGTGATAATCCACAGCCGATGTTTCACAACCTAAACATGTCCAGTTCCCCCCCAGCCACAGCAACCGCAGCTCTCGCTTATGTTCTCTCACTGCTCCGTGAGCGAGAAGCAGCACTGAGTCACGGCTCCACTGGTTTCCCACCAAACCATACCCAACACAACTGCTGGGCTTACACCTTTTCCCTTAGATGGGGTAGTCAGTTGTGTGTCTCCCCTCTATCAGACCAAGGCTATTGATGAAACTTGCCAGAGCCGAACAGCATTGAGAGCTCACTCTCTCCACCAAATAGGGATTGTTGATCAGTGGCTTCAAAATCTCAGTGGAAGACAGATGGATAGATACAGCCATCCTATAAACTTCAGTTCCTCAGGAAACCAGGCTAAAAATAGCTGATCTCACAAACTCAGGGAACAAACTGAACTCAAATTAACATAAATACCAACTGGAATGTTAAAACGTGTTGGCTCTTAAGTATTATCTTTTAAAAAATGGTGTCTCAAAGGGTCAAAATTAAAACAGTATTTATGTATAGCAACAGAAGAGCATTAATTGACTTACAAGGTCCACAACCAGAACAGGTTACCGTCTAGGATGACATCAGTGCAGATGAATGTAGGGCGCAATAAACAACATGACTGAGCAGGGATGTTTAGCATGTCTCCTGCTCATTCCACAGATCATTAGCTTGTCAGAGTGGGTACAGAAAACATCCAGACTTAAATTCCCTTTAAACATAAGTGTGTACTTCCTTGGGTTTTAGAAAGCACTTGCTTCCTAGATTCCAAAGGTTTTAAAATTTCTTTCAGTCCAAAATGTTAGAACCTATTAGCTTCAACCATAACAGATTTTGGCCCAGAATCTTCAAAGTTATGCACGAGGCTGAATTTATATTAAACCAAAGTGTTTCACAGGCAAATACAATCTCCGAGTTAATATTTGCCAAACTTGGGGTTTCTTATTGACAGTGGATGACTCCAAATAACCCGTGAGATTCACAGCGTGGGGAATACCAAACATATCTTAACACCATGAACAAACATCAGTTTGCATATCTCATGGCAAAACTAGTACCTATTGCTTCCCAAACATCCTCATTTCATCTCCTCTACTAGGATAATTTCAGATAAACTACTTCTAGAACCCACATGCCAAAACTTTCTTTCCTCCTCTTATCTCAGGAATAAAACAGAGCAAGCCTATGCAAAGTCCTTACAATCCCTTCCTCTAAGCATCTCAGGAATTTTGTTATTTACCATCAAAACAAAATAATAAGCATATTAGTCTAAGTCCAATGAAACACTAATAATCCTAACTTTCTACCAAGATCAATAGGAAATTAGGATCTTAAATACTTCTTTCTATCTTAGTAATTTACAGGTATCCTGATCTAGACTGGCTAAAAGTTTATCAGACCTGGGGTGTTCTGGATTACAACAAACAGCTCAGGCTTGGTTCTGACTCAACAAATGTAGTCCTTCCTAAAATTTTTCTTCGCAAAACTTCCAATCTACTCGTATATCTAGATAACCAAGAGTGAGAATTGCACACAAGCAAAAACGTAATATTACTGCCTAAGACTTCATGGATTCAGAGAACAATAACGTTATGGGGGACTGAGAAGAACTCTATTTCATGTTAAAAGTAGGCTTCCCTGAGAATAAATATGCCTTTTCTCACCTTTTTCAGACTCAAGTCAACTGAATGTCAACTCATTATCCAGAGTTAGTTTTCACAGGTTAGATGGTGAAAGCAAGATCAACCCAATTTCACTGAGGGAGGGGGAATAAAAAGCTGCAAAGAAGAAATTTTGTAACTCTTGCTATACTCCCCCATTAAAGTTAAGTCACAAAGAAAAATGAGGAGACCTTGGTTTGCAACATCTTCAGCAAAGGAAGCACTGCAGTGCCTTTGTACCTGTTGAAAAGGAACTGCAATAATAACTCAAGTGATTGTGTCCTGGAGAACCGTAACACTGAATTCTTCCAAAAAGAACCATTTACAGGGGAAAAGAGAAAAACACACTGTCCATGAGAAAGGAAAAAAATGACTTGGAACAGTATTTGGCACAGCTTAAACAATAGAAAGCAGCAAAGAATCTGTGTAACATTGAAGATGACACTGGAGTAAACTACATTTTTAGTCTAAATACATTCAACACGTGGGAAAATCTTTATTAAACTATAAGCCACAGAAACATGTGTTTTGATTTAGTTTGTGTCGCAGCACACAAACATGAAAGACCATTGCCTATATTTTTCCCCTGGGCTTTTTGGGGGGAAAGGAGTGCTGTTTATACTATTTGTGCTATAATCAGAGAATTACAAACTAACAGGTCGGATGGAAGCTCTGAAGATCATCTGGTTCAGCCTCTCTCCCACCCCACCAAAGCAAAGCCAACTTCAAAGTTAGATCCAATTTCAAAGTTTGGTCGGGTTCCTTAGGGCCCTGTTGAATTAGAGCTTTGAATATCTCCTCCAAGGATGGAGACACCACAGCCTCTCTAGGTAACCTGTTCTAGTTTTTTTACCACCTTCACGGGGAAAAAACTTTTTCTCTGTCACAGTGATGTATTGCTGGCTCGTGTTCAACTTGTTGTCCACCAGGACCCTCAGGGCCTTTTGTGCAAAACCGCTTTCCAGTCAGTCCATTCCCAGCTTGCACTGGTGTGCAGGGTTATTCCTCCCAGGGGCAAGACTTTGCCTTTGCTGAACTTCACGAGGTTCCCGTTGGCCCATTTCTTCAGCCTGTCAAGGTCCATCTAAATGGCAGCACAAGCAACTGGTGTATTACCCCCAATTCTGAATTGGCTGCAGACTTGTTAAGAGTGCATCATGCCCCATCATCCAGGTCATTAAAAAGGATGTTCAACAGTATTGGTCTCGGTGTCAAATAGTGACTTGCCTCTAGCTGAACTCTGTGCTGCTGATTCTTTGAGCACTTTTGAGCACCAGTTCAGACAGGCTTCAGTCCTTTCAGTCCACCCCACCATCTACTCGCCTAACTTGCACTTCACCAGTGTCTATGAGAACGTTATGGGAGACAGTATCAAAAGCTTTGCACAAGAATGGTCAATCCCAACGTACGGGACATCAAGCAAAGGTCCTACTAATTCAAAGACATTAAAACCACTATGTTTGCTTTCTACTGTACAACTGAATTTTTGGAAATACCTGTTCAGATTTAGGACATTATCCAGTGATTGTTTAAGGCAAAATCTGCTCTAGCAGAAGGAACCAAGAACTGCAGATTCCCATCTCTCAGTTAATTTGGTTTTAGGGATGTGATTTTTTTTTGGTGGTTGTGTTTTAAACGCTGCACGCTCCTTGAATATCTGGGAGAGTGCCCCTTCTCATCCCGACCTCTGCTTGGGGTTGAGACTAGCTGTCCTGAGAAAATTGACATGCTAGTTTAAAGCCTGCCCAGCTCAGTCAAGAGCAAAGCTGAGAGCTTGTGCTTGTGGGTGTGTGCTCTCATATGGTTCCCCACCCATTAAAAAAGGAGGAATAACAATCCCTCACACCACTTAGGTGACATAAGGATACATAAGCTAGTGCTTGTGAAACAGCAGAGTCAACCCTTTATTCAAAACTTCAAGACCCTCTGCTCTAGATCACAGTGACATTAGGAGCTTTCAAAAAAAAAAAAAAAAAAAAGGTTAACAAGCATAGCAGAGCTGTGCAACAGCAAAGCTTTCTTCCTAGCTCACAACTCAGAACCGGTATCTCAGCACAAACAAAAAAATAACAGAATAAACTGTGTTAGTTTAAAAAATCAGTGAAGCCTCTATATTTAGATTACATTTGGCAAAAACTAGGAAGATGAACAAGAAAGTGATTAAGAATGATGCACAGCACCTCATAATTTAATTGAATTTCTATGACTTCATGAACTATTTTTGTTGAAAAAATTCAGAGACAAATTGAGGGTCAGGCAAACACCCGTAACAAAAAGCTCTGTGCATATTTTAAAAACCCAATACAGTAACAAGTGAATTAAAATGGCATCACTGTGTGAAAATATCATGAAACTTCAATAATAGGTGGAACAAACTTCTCATTTATACCACCATAGATGTTTACTCTATGCAGGCATTCTTTTTTATATCAAAGTTTATCTTCTTTGCTCTAGCTTATGTCACCCAGCAAGGGACTGAATCAAAAGACAAAACAAAACAAAAAACCCTGTCAGAACGTACCAGGAACACGATCTACTCACCCAACAGGTACTGGTGTAAACTGTTCCCATGTAACCAGGACAGCTTTCCCATGCCGACCATTTCCAAAGTAGAACAATTCGGAACTTGCTAGCAGTAGCCTGAACTACTTCTCACCCACCATAAGGGAGTAACAACTCCTTTCACAGGCAAGAGGCAGAAGGATGCCATCGCTTCTGGGACCCTTGACAAGCTGGGGAAGGCACCCGAGAAAGGTGAAGAATCTTCATGTGAATATTCTGTATGTGTTGCAAATAGAGTTTTTCAATTTATAATGTCATACATGCATTTCCAGGAAGGTCAGAGAAAATTTAAAAGCTTTAGGAAGAAAGATTTTTATGAACATAAGAACTACCAAAGGATTCCTAAATCTTTCCAACTGAATGTTTAAAGTCTTGGGTTTGGCAAATCTCAGAATATTTCTGCAAAAGCTTTTTTTTTTTTTTTTTTTTTTTTAAAAAAATCTTGTAAGTTGAAGAAGCAACAACAAACTCCACATTTTTTTAATTACCGTGGTTTCCATTTTTCTTTTCCTGTTTCCTCCTGCATGTGATTTTAATATTTAAATGGTTTTAGTGAATCTTCGGTCCCAAACCCACAAGCTGCTCTCTGAGTGGCTATGCAGAATCTCACTGGCATCTGCCTGGCCAGATCAGCTGCAGAACATGATCTTTGCTCAAATGATACTCAGATGTATTTCCTTAGAGGGAAGTTCCTCAAGTGGTTAACATGCACTTAATGGATAAATAGTTCCTGAGGTTTTCTTTTTCTTTATTTCTCATTTTAAGCAGTGCAAGCCAGGTGAACCTCTGGAAAAATATACTGTACAATACAACACAAATCAGGGCAAATGAGGGAACTATATCCTTCAAACAGCATGACAAGGGAAAGTGATGAAAGACTATATTGCTGACATGTCCACAGTAGGGTTTATTACTTTAATCATACAATCCTTACAAACAAAAACTAAGCTTGATTGCTCATGATTATTTTAAGGTAATTGTTAGAGTTGGAAGTCCTAGACATGGCCTAAAATTCATACCAAAGCCAGAGGAAAAGTATGGTGACTTGACATTTTAATCTAGTGACATTTAATCTAATGACAAACATTTTAATCATTAAGTGGGTTTTTCGTTGTGACTTTTTTTGTTTGTTTTTTTTGTTGTTGTTTGGATAGGACCCTTCTACTTTGCTAAGCCCATTGCGTGGCTTGGGTTAGCACAGTTCAGTTCTCATGGAAGTTTTAGAAGCTGCTAGTCGGTGAGCAGTTACAAGAACACACAAAAAGCAGGGACTGTACACTTGCAGCTGCAGTTTACTCGGGGCTGAATATGTAAAAGTTTCCTTTCCTACAGCATTTAGTTGGCAGGCTCAGCAAACAAGAAATCCAATGCACTATTGAGTTGCTGCCATTACCAATATGGTGTTTAGTACAGATGGCTCACTGAACGGTTGGCAAGCCTCTGTACAAGAGCTACGTTAGCTTTGAGTTCTGCTTGTGGTGAAACCAGGGACATACGAGCCTTTACATTGTCTTTTTGAACAGTAACTGAATTCCTTCTGCTTCATGGGCTATAGGATACTGAGCATTAGCTGGGATATTCTGTAGAGAGCTTTGACTCTGAGGTGAATTTACTGTCTCTATTCCTGATAGCCATTCAAATCACACTACACATACCAACTACTGGGTTCAGAAGATAAATCACTCTGAACATCCACTGCAATACATTTCACTACTGTCACCACAAAGATACAATTGTAAAGCAGATTTTCACTAAGAAGTATTACTCTCTCCATGCAGCTTTGAGCGACAGCGCGGTGGAGGAACACTGGTAACTACGAATATACAGCAACAGTTACAACACACCTACTTTCATTTAATAACTTTTTTGTTTTTCTTTATAAGTTGGTAATCGAAATTTTATAATCTCTTTTGCTGAGGCCTGAGAAACTGAAGAGCCTTATACCATGGGAAAATAATCCATTATCAGGTACAACCTTCTGGTAGCTTACTGTAGTAACATTTTGCCCAGTCAGGCTCTACTGGCTGACTGAAGTGCCTATCTAACACGTGGCAGAAAGAAAACCAAACCAAATACAACCAAAAATATCTAATTAGACTATTCAGATAGGTCTGTATCGGTATGATAAAGATTACTTGCGTATTTTGAAACATTAGGAGCCCTTTCTGATGACAAGCTTTGAGTGCTCCAATTCAGCTTGTATTTTTAAAGCAAATCTTATGGGAAATGACATTCTGGCCTTCAGGCACTATACTGAGTTCAGCTAATTAATAGGCTAAATTGATTTTTCTTCTTAAAGGACGCTTGATTTGATTGATTTGAAAGAAAAAAAAAGTGACATTGCTGATAGCATTAGTAGGGTGAGATTTTAACTTTGGAGAGACAACACAGTGGTTTACTGGAAAGAGCAGAGCTTTTTTATTCCTACGTTGAACGCTTTTTTACTTAGATGGCACATCTGCTAAACATTTTTCAGAAGTTAGAAGCTCTTCTAAATCACACTGTTAGCAGTAAAAAGATTGATTCCAACAACAACGCAAGGATTCAGAAGTGCTCCATTCATGTGTTGTTTCCTAGATAGGTGCATTAAAGTGAAATGTTTACGTAATAGCCACTGAAAAAAAAATCAGAAAAGCCCTTTCTGCCTTGATATTTAGTTTCCTGATTAGAAACAAAATTAGACTTAGCTAATAAGAAGCAGGCCATTTAGCCTTTAATTGGTGTGCAAACAATTGATGCCTTTTACACAGAGATGCCTACGGTCATTCCTCAGTTCCAGGAACACATATTTTTTTCCCAGCCAGTTTTCCCTTCCCACAGTATACGGATTGGCTAGAAAACTGTAAGAATACAGAAGCTTTCACAGATACCGATTTCACATATACCTATTAGAGAATATTTGTATTTGCTTTTTATACTTACAGAGTTGTATCTACATTTGAAGTCTAACAACCTACTGTGGGAGCCTTCCCCTGCCCCACCCTCAATACATATTTTATAAGTTGGGAGAAAAACAAAACCAACTGCTCCAAATAACATAATTTTGCTCTGTATATGTTCTATATTGTACTGCATTTCCAGGTAGTGATTTAGTATGCATACACTCTCTCATGCATTAAATGGGAAGATAGAGCCTAGCGGCATTCCTGCAGAGACCAGAAGAATCAAAGAGAACCTCAGGAATTACTGAGAACCCATGTATTTTATTTAAACTCTTAGGTATACTCTCTGAGAAGTCACTGCATTAAATACGACAGCAGAAGGAGAAGATGGCTACAGAACCACTTAAGGCAGTGTCTAACTTTACAGAACTTGCTGTTCAAATTTTAGCCAGGAGTGATGCTGCAGCTTTGCAAGGGGCAAAGGGAAGGACGGACTAGGTAGAAGGAAGGAGCTCCTTACTTGTAACCATCCCATGGAATCAGTGGGACGTGCCAGGGGCACACTTGCCATTCAATACTGCTGACCTCCTGGGGAATGGGACTGAAGCTCATGGACAGACAAAGGGCTTCAATAGCCTGATTTCCATCCCCAAATCAGCTTCCTGACCTTTCTCCATCCTTTCTGCCCTACATCAGCCTCAGCTTTGGTCTCACTACACGTGCTGCAACTAATACAGCTCTCGTGATTATGGCCCTCCTTGTACATGAGGCGATGCCGGGAAAATACAAATAACAACTCCTCGATGCTCTTTTGCACCTCACGGTTTTCAGGGCTGCTGTCAACAGAAGCTGCATCACACCCGTGGTGGAGGCCTGAGGGATACCAACCAACGCTTGCACCTCTTGATTTCACCTATTCCATACCCTGGCAGCTACCTTCTGCGCCTGTGCTCCCCACCAAGGGGAACTAAGCCTCAGCCAGGGCAGGGAGCTGCTCTTCATGGAGGGAAAACTCAGGGACGCCCACCATCAGCACAAGTGTGGGTCACTGGGGTTTGGCTGCTCCCTGAAGCACAAATAAATTAAAACCTCAGAACAAACAATTTCTCCGTCAGATGTATTTCTCTCCATTGCCACAATATATAGAGAGGTATTCACTACAGAAATAACATTCATTCTTAATAAAAAAGTTTCTTCCAAGTACTTTCTCTGTTTAATGTTATTTCCTGTGGCATAAGAAGCACCACCACCATTACCAAACTGCTGCCATAGAAATTATTTCATTCAAAAAAGAAAGACACAGCAGTAGGTGAAGGAGTAACAAAGATACTGATTGCATTCAAATACAGCAATTTGCAGAAGGAAAAGCAGAATACACTTCAATGTTCTCTAAATCAAATAGATCTTATAAGTTCTCTGTGAGATTACAGAGAGCCTGATGCACATCGTCAAAATCACTTGTACCACTTTATTAACATGTATCTTGTACACACATAGCAGGAAAAAAGTTACCCTAGTATCTCCATATCAAAACAACCATATAGCTTCCTTTCTCTTTACCACTTACAAAATAAAACCACATGAGTTTTCCTCTTCTTTGTGTATTGACTCAAGATAGAAGAGAGTATTCTGATTGAGACTGATCTGGGAAACACATTTCACAGAGATGCTGCCCCTCAGACACAAGGGATTACAAAAATATTCCTCACGCATATATTACTCACTAGATAAAAAGAATTTTTAAAATCAATATAGTGAAAAAGAAACCAACAGAACACTTCCTAAAACAGATATTTTCTAATCCTCTAGTTATGCATACTCTTATTATTAAAAATGCTGAACTATCTGCATGTATTCAAATTCACTGCCTGCATACTTCTTCGCAAACAAACTATGCAATTATTCACTAACGCTTCAGAAACTTGATTCCAGGCATGTTGTCATCTTGGAAAAGGCAGGCTGTGTTTAGAGATTGCTACTAAAAGGAATACATCATAAGCAGTGAATTCCCAGCACAAGTCTTCAAGAGGGAAGCAAGACTAGTTTCAGTGTAACCTCTGGAAAAAAAAAAAGAAAAAAAAAAAAAAAAGGCGCTGTGCTTCTATCACCCTAAATCCCTTCTTGTCCAAAGATCAGAAACTGCTCAGTGTTAGGAAGCGTATCCCCCATGTTCTACCAAAGGCAACCTCCAGAACAGGTACTTCTTGTGGCAGGCAGAGGCAGGTATTTCAGGAGTCACTGCTACCCACTCTGTGCAGTTGCTGTTTAATTACAGCAAGAATAACAGAGCATTACAGCTAAGACTAACATCATGGGGATATACCTAACTGGGGCTTAATATAATCCTAAAGAATTTGTCTGTAGAGTTTTTACTTGCCTTTACAGTCTTCCAAGTTTGTCACTTTCTCCAGTTTTTGCTACAAAATTCTCACAAACTGCACAAAACAAATCAAGGATTGAGATAAAAATCCCTTCAATTTTTCACTTCCCTTTAACCTTCAATCGTAGTGAAACAGAGTAGAAGAGATAATTATAGACAGAAGTTGCATTTTAAGCAAGCTTCCTCTTAAAAGCAGGAACCCAGTTTGAAGAAAATTAGGTAAAGTGCTTAATATTTGACAGAAGCAAACTTAACACATTTTACTTTCTTTGCTCCATGTAAAACACAGTTCAGGACTAAGCCCATTTCTTCCTTGAGCCAACAACTTTGAATATTCATTGGAGAAGACAGACATAAAAAGCACAGCCCTGCTGAGTATAAATTTGCAGCTTAGTACCAGACTTTGCAAGTTATCTGTAAAGTCTCCACTCTCCTTCAAAGGAGGTTGTCTAAAGATGTTGTCTGGATATTTTGCAACGTTTCATTGTTGGTGAAATGGGGACCACAGGATAAAATAGCAACAAGTTATTAGATTTTCATCTTCAGTGCAATATTAAAATTGGGTCGGATCTAAAAATTGTATATAGTATGCCTTGCATAGGATACTCTAGTTACAATATATTGTATAATTGTATTCTTTGATCCTGGTCATGCCTGAAATCACAGACAGAAATGAGAGAAATACAAGCTGAGTTTTCAGTCATACAATGCTGTATTTCCCAAATGCATTTACTGAGTTTTCCCATCCTGCAGTTGCATTCTGCTGGCTTTTCACATCCAATGGATAATAAAAGACGTAACCACAACCACCTGGTTACATATTCAAATTAATTCAATCCAGATATAAATAGCCTTAATGTAAAAACATGAATTCACAAACTGCTGAGAATTCAGTATCTTAGTTCACTGCTGGAATTAATTTCTTTTCAACATACTGGTTGTCTAGAGAATACCCGTAATGCAGTAAATGAAAACATGTGTGTTACTGCCAGCAGTGAGAATTCACGAAATTGTAACTGATGGATATTCAAAAACCAGAACCGTGGTGGGAAACCAATGGTTTGGCAGTCACTGGAACAAGAATGATAAAGCTAAAGATTCCTGTTTACGGCTGTATTTTCCTCTCACTTAAAAATGAAATAAACATTGTCTCATATGGAGCTTAATCAGTGGGATATTTCCAGATAGATATGCTTCAAAACCAGAAGATTCAGATTTTTGCCTGTTTGCAAAAAATGGGCAGTGGATAAACTATAAGGAAAAAGACTTGCCTGTCCCTTTAACATAAAGTATATACCTTGGTATTAGGAACATAATTTGGGGGGGGGGGGGGGGGGGGCACTTTTAAAAAATACAAAAGCAGTCATTACCCTGTTCTACACATATCTCAAAAGAATTCTATTTGAACTTTCTTAGTAGTTTTAACAGTAAATTATTCAGGTAGAGGGATACAGGATGCTTTCTAAACATTTAACTTTGAATAACTTGTCTGACAGAAGTTGACAACAGCTGCTAACAGTATCAAGTTATACAGATAATTTGTCTTGGCTTTGCATTTTGGGTTCCCTTCCCTTGTAAGGCATTTAAGTACAATCTCCATTTCCTAAGTTTGCACATGCATATTTTTGATTGTCACAGTGCACCTGCCATTCAAGAATTTAGGTCTGTAAACACCAGCAGGTACCAAAGTAAAACAGAAGAATGTGACTACGGACAGAGAATGCAAAAGAGCACAATAACTGCTGATGCCAGCTACAGTTCTGCTTGCATTCAAAACATCAGCTACTGGCTGGTTTACTAGTTCAAGGTTAATGTGACAAAAATAATCAATGAAGTTAGTAACCCAGCATTTCTGACTTACTAAAACCACTATTTGGAGTGTTTGCAACAAAAATCTTGGACTTGGGCTACTTTGGACTCTTGGAAAAGAATTTCTGCTGTGAAAGAGCACTTACACCCCTACATAGCACTATGCTCTTGCTAGCTGGGAAGCAAAAAAAAAGAAAACATAAAGGCACATTAAACAGAGTGCATCTGAGTAAATGTTATGATTAATCAGAGACAGTTTACTGAATAAAAGCATCCCAAACAAACGGCACATGAGATAAACCCAGGCTTAGTATGGCTCTAGGGGACAAAGTCCTAACCAAGCCTAAATATCTATTTATCAGATCATTTTGCAGCTTATGAAGCCTCATCCCATGGGATTACACTGGTGCTTCCAGATATCTTTAACTGTTAGAAATGAATGTAAACGCTTAATCTTTGGCAAGAAACTCTGCTAAAATATCCATAATTTCTCATATTAGAGAAAATGGCTATCTTGTGATTACTACACTCAGCTTAGTCCCAAGAAACCACTTCTTTTTCCCAGTTCTGTTACAAAACTCTTGTTTCACCCCTCGAATCACATCTCTTAATCTCTCCTCTTGTGCAAAGGATGAACGGAAGTAGAGAGAGAACAATTGTCTCTTCTCTGTGTAGATTACAAATCTGAAGATTAAGCAGGAACTTTCTATCCCTGTCTGTAGCTACTGTGTCTAACACCACAAATCAGTCTATTCCAGGGGTTGTACGATATGCATTATTGATTAACTCCAAAATGCAAATAATAATTTCCAATGCTAACACCTTTATGTTAAAATACATTTTGTAAAACTTATCTTTTATAATAGCAGGAACACTGAAAGCTGTGCTAGCTGAATTATCAACCTGTCTTCCAAGCAGTTTAAAATTGCAAAATCTAACATTAATTTCTCCAATGAGTTACATCAAGTCCTGTAAGAAAATCACTACTCCAAAGTAAAAACCAAAAAGACACCTTTAAGACGTTAAGTCTGTAAAGACTTCTGTTTTGTTTTAAAAGACATGCATGGCATCCAGTCCACCTAGTTTCACCTAAGAACTGGCTCATGTGTCAAAGGATTCTATACAGTTGATGACAGGTGCCTTTGAAGCCTTCCCGATAAGAGATCCTGTATCTTTGTTTCAGATGTGGCAGGAGGGCAAATGCAGTTTCATTCCCTACCTCCTGGCGCACAGGAGTGGACTGTCCGCTGCGGAGAATTCACCAGCTAAATAGTAAAAGTAACCTAATGCATTCAGTGAGATTTCCTGGCCAACACCACAGCCTTCGTGCCCCAAAGTGACAAGTTTATACGTGGGGCCCTGCAGAGTGATTGTCAGTACAGCCATCAATGATCTTGAAATTCTAAGGGTGACCGAGCAGTGGTACAGGTTGTCCAGAGAGGTTGTGAAGTCTCCATCCTTGGGCGGTTTTCAAAAGCTGTCTGGACATGGACCTGGGCAACTGGTTCTGGGTGGCCCTGTTTGAGCAGGGTGGTTGGACCAGATGACCTCCAGAGGCCCCTTCCAACCGCAGCCAGTCTGTGATCCTGTAATGTCATATACTAATACAACACATACTCTCTTTCTCTTTAAATAGCACATTAATACAACGCTACTGTTTGACTGATATAAAACCTAACTTCTGCTCAGTGGTCTGGAATTTAAAACAGATTACATAACTGTAGGAGAGAAATGAGACATTTTAGTAATTGTCAGGTTTATTTTGCCTATTAACTGTATTCTTTTAACGCAACCCACAGAGCTAGATTTCTTGCAGAAGTCTATAGCAGAGCTACCTCCCTCTCGAAAACAAGCAACACTTTTAGCTCCTGTACCCAGTAAAGAGTGCTTCTTCAGGTTTGTGAGTTCCTCTGCCCTTGTGCAAAAGCGGACAAAACAGACTATGGCCAAGATTTCCCTCTCTGCTCTTGAGCTTTTCCCATGTGGTTAACTACAGTTTGAGACAAACTGGCAACACATTCCTGCTCTGCTTCAAGTAGCTGCCCTGTTGTGAGGAAGTGCCACTGTACAAAAGAACAGAGGGAACTGGGATTCCAGCTTAATTTCCTTTTTCAGCTGGAGACATTAGAAGTCTGACAACACACACAGTAAAAAACAGGAGAGAGAGATTTAAGTGCTCTCAGCACTTGGACCAGAAGTAAAAATAAGCAACTAAAGCTTCCTATTTTCTTCCTCCAAATGAGACCAGAGGTAATTTTTTTTTAAGTTAACCTCTCTCCTTATATCCAGTTTTTCAGTGTATCACAAATTCTTTAAAATATTCTCCTTATCGTAGATTACATACAGATTGCTCAGTAACAAAATTGCTGGACAAATTTTGTAACTAAAAATATACTAGTTTTCTTGGAAGTAAAACTGAAAAATAGCTACAGATTTTTAAAAAATTGAATGTACAATCAATATCCTGCTGAACAGGATACCAAGGTCTTTATGATGCATTACCTGTTTCTAAGAGCATTGAATGCATGTGTTTTGCATATCTCCTCAGCTACTACAGATATTTTCTTACAGCTGGGGTTTCAACCCTTACTTTATGTTAACATAAGATTAGCACTGCTACATGTTCCTCCTTCCCTCTTCTCCTCTCTTCACACATACACGGCTTTGAAGCCTCAAGCAGTTGTGAGTCTAAAAACAAGGGCTGAAATTCCTTCAACTTGCTAAGAGAAACCTGAGCTGTATCCATTCCCTCTTCTCTGAGCAACTGAAAAAGCACAATAAATTTTCAAACATCCTCTCAACCTTTGCCCACAGAGCTCTACTAGTAGCTGAAGAGGGTCTGCAAGCTGCAAAAATAAATCTTCAAGCAAAGACCGCACAGTATGCTTGAAAAAGAGTCAAAATTACTTTCAAAATATCAATTAGTAGTTACATCTACATTATACACATAAAGTATTCCCGTATTTTTAATTACTTCCAGTGTGACTATGCATGCTGCTAATGAAAGTTAAGGAAAAACAGACTTCAGATGGATGCACAACACAGCTCACCCACCTCTGTATGGTTCTGCTATTTTGAGGCAGATTGGTTATTTGCATCAAACGGTGCCAGATAATCTTTAATCTTGTGAAGTGGACGAACAGCGACTAAGATAGCACTAAAACCAGAACCTATTATAACAACCTGTAATCTTAAACCAGTGCTGTAAGCAGTTCATTTAGGGGTCAAAAGTTGGGGGTTTTTTTAACTAAAACATATGATCCACTGTGAATTAGCACAAAAGTATCAGAGCTTATTTTAATTTTGTGAGTTTGGGAAGGGAGAGTAAACTGATACCAGTTTTCAAGGTTTTTTTCTTCAACTCTACCCGAGAGGTCAATCAAAAGAAAATTAGTGCAAAGCAGTTCAGAGCAGTAATTCCTGCCTTTTGAAAGGTCAGTCCAGACCCCATGGATATTTAGTCATCTTCATAAATGGTGACCGGGGTCTTGGACGTGGAGGCTTAGTATGACTATGTATTCAAAGAACTGTATTATCCAAATGCCTACGTGTAATGGTTGAACCTCTATGACATGTTTGTTTCAAATACTTTTCGAGTACACAAAACTCCATCACCAAAAATCCATATGGGGGTCTGCACTTACTGTTAATATTATCTTTATCTTCAGTACTCATGACAAACCTGGGAGAAGGTCTGTTCCAAAATACAGTGGCGATCACTGAATAGCATCTACAAACACAGAACCCAGATCTGGTTTGTCCTTTGAGTCTATATAGGCCAGCAGGATTCCTTCATTACATTACTGGAAACTCTTCCTGAACCAACTTTGGTGCGTAAATGAGGAGCTTCGCTTTTATCAGTCAATGGAGCATCTACACAGCATTTCAGGAGAGTTCATTCAAGGAAGCATATAGAGAAGAACAGGCTGTAAATTAATGACCTGAGGCTTGGTTTGTTTCAAATACTTGTACCTCAGCACATTTAGTCATCCACCCCCAAAATACATTTCTATTTCCATGCTAATTGGTTGTGCCTTAAAGCTGTTTTCACCTGCTCAACTTTTTGGAAATGGATGATGGAGTGGAGGGGATCTTACGTTGTTTCAAAACTTGGCATAACGAAATGGTGAGCACTATTGTAGTGCTCTCTCTTTTCTGAACTTGCCAATTATAATGTGAATTCCTTTCTTTCAATTATCTTAGTAACCCACAGTGACATCTTGACTTGAACTGTGCTCATTAGGACAAGAAAGAACAGTCAAATAATCTCCAAACTCCAGATTTTGTAGAACTGTCACACTATTTTAACCAGTGAGACACCACCACTCTGCATGCTCTTTCAAGCAGGACAAATACTGGTGTAGTTACTATACTTGTTTGCAACCTTTAAGTATGCAGATTCTTAAGCTACCCTAAACCACAGAGGCTCTTGGGTGGCAATTACTCATATTAAAGTCAGCCCTTTACCACTTTTCCAGTTGGTGGCCTGGGCAGACTTGAAATGTGTGTTTTCTGCTTTATTTTTTTGGTTAATGGCCCACCTTGTTAAAATACTGCAAAAGTCTGTGCCTTCCCTCTTCCCCAGCAAGCTCAGCAGGCGCTCTGCCAACTTCTCCTTTTCGGTTGTGAGGGAGAACAAGAACATCCTGCTGCAGCAGCCAGCTGGCTACCTTCTCCTGTCAAGGACTTAATATACTTCCATAAAGCATTCAGCTGTTGCTGGATGAGAGACAGAGTGCTCTATAGTGCCTTCTTCAAACAGTTCTCCCTCCTTGACTAGCACAGACTGAATGGATGAAAGAACCATGTGCAAAGGAACAGGAATGAGGGTACGAACATAGCCCTTCATTGTTTGGATAATCAAAAGTCACCTAATTGATCTTAACCTTCAAGCTAAACATTTTCTCTCCAGGACAAAGGCTCACCAGACAAAAGTTCATGCAAACTTGAAAAACTTTCAAGCTACTTACAAGTTTTATTGACTTCTCGTCATACTTAGCTCAAGCTTGGCTCAATAAAAGCTTTCTCGTACCAAGGATGAACATGTTTCCACTCTCTTAAAAAAAGAATGCAAGAAAACCAAACATTTCCAATTTTGTTTTAAACATGAACATTCCTTTTCAATGTCTTGATCTCAATCGCTGCATCACTGAGAAACTGAAAACGAAAGCGTAGAAGAATAAGCAGGACTAGCCTTGCCAATTCTTACCTTATTTTCTCCATGAATCACACATTCAGTCAGGACTGGAACTTCTGTTGCCACAGCAGCAGGAAGCCTACCTTTCTGGTAATTTGGAATTACCTTGTTGGTCATTTCAGACGGAGGCTGGAAAACTTGCTCCAACTGCTCTTGCCTCATTTCCCTGCCCTTCTGGAGAAGACAGCCTGTTCTACAGGAGCCAGACTGCACCGTCCTCCTCCTCCTCCCCAAGGGTCAGCACTCGCATGGCAAGCAATACTTGGCATCCTATGGCAGCTCTTCCCTGGGCAGCTGGCAACAGGCTGAAATAGGGGCAGGAGACTAGGAAATGAGAAGCTGAGCCCTGGAATGGACAAAAAGGGCCATGAGAACCATGGGGCTCCTGCTTTGGTTTGAAGATGAGGGCAGCAGAGGCAGGCAATGAGCAGATGTGAAGCCAAGTAGGAGATGAACTCCCACAAGCAGCTGGGGCAGGCAGTTCCTGGAGGAGATCAAAATCCCCCAATCTTTCTACATTCTGAGAACTGAAAACATTAAACTGCCTCTCAGACAAACAGGTTCAAAAAAATCTAACCAAACCCAAATCATTCTTTATCACTTGTGTTTTCAGAAGCCTGGGTTTCTTTTCAAACTGCTGCAGCTTGCAATGTCTAAAAGTAAGGAACTGGCATAAGCTGATTTGCACCACCTTCCTCTTAAGTTTACCACTTAGGTTTTATTTTGGAAGTCAAGTGTCCATTGTTTTGGGATATCTATAATGGCCTCTACCGATTCAGTTATTTTGGGCATTTCTATTGAAGATATTTTCTTCACTCAAATATATTTTAGATCCCTGTGATTTGCATTCAATATATTATTTCAAAGATCATTCTCCCAATACCTATATTGGTACTGCTAAAAACAAAATTAACAGATCGACCCCTTTGTGCCATTACAGAAGATGGAGAGAAAGGAACAGGTAGTTATGCTATGGCTGCACATATGACTTTACAGCTCTATACACAACTGTGCCTTAGCAGTATCTTAGCTACAGCTTTTAGTTCAAATTAATCATATTAATGTAACAGACTTGCAATCTGCAGTAATTTTTAAGAGCTACATCATTAACTCTCTGCTATGTGTAAACATCTGATAGGAGGCAATTAAACAGAGGTGTGAGGGATTCTGCTTCCAATTCTGACACTGTGCTGTGCATTCACTGCTATTTTCTAGCGCTCTTCTTTTACGTGATGTGTCATGCTGTGCCGTTTAAGACACAAATGCATCAGACCGCCCGTGTTGCAAGTACAGCAAAAAAAAAAAAAAAAAAAATTAGTTCAGGAAAGTTATGGATTTATGCAAGTCCAGAAGAATTCTTTCCCCCCCTCTCTTAATGTGCTTTCTTATACATTTGCATCTTCAGATGCCCCTTTTTCCCACCTATCCTACCCTTTTTTGATCACTCACTCACCTGCATTTGGTCACCAAAAGTAGATTTGCCCTCCCCTAAACAGACCCATCTTCTTCACCTGCCACTCTGCTAGTCAGTTGATGACCAAAGAGATTATTTTTCACTAAAATATAATCATCCCCATTTGTGATGCGGTTTAAATAGAATAGCTCAAACTTTACAAAGAAGAGGTTAGGGGAACGGTTGATGAAAACAATACATCACCTTAGAGGAGGTAAAAGAAAGAGCTTGTTTACATAAGCAGAAGCAAACTGCTAGAACTTTCTGCCACAGAAGATTGTGGAGGTAGGAGGCATCAGCAGGTTCAGAAGGGACTTTGAATGCTGGGCAATAACAAGAGAAAGGCAGAGGGGCCAGCTCATCTGCCAGGGTGGGAAACAAAACGTTAAGCCAGAAGGACTGCCAGCCTTACTCAGTAGGACACTTATGTTTCCATGAAATTATTTTATCAGAGAGGGTCAGGGTACACAGAAACAACATAAGAAGAAAATGAAGCCGACAAGCTTACCATCTGGCATGCTAGAAGAGTTGCCACATCGTCAGCTGTACCCCAGGGCTATCCTTATAGTTGTAAATAAAAGAGGATGAGGCAGCAACCCCCAACCCCAAAGACCAGAAATGCATGTACTAACTTGCAGGTCAGGATGAGTCCTCGCTCAAAGCTAGAATTATCTCAGAGAGATCTCCTTGGAACAGCCTAAAACCCAGCTAAAAACTAAGGAAGGTGGAAAATCATGGGCCTGGTGCTCCAGGTCACTCTCCGGTCCTCTGAGCTACCCGTATAGAAATGCAAAAGAAACCCACTCCTGGACTGAAGCCTGACAGTAAAGGCAAAGGCATTCCCTTCACAGAGAGGGCACCACTTGTTGCTACAGTGCTCTTCAGGGCCACAATACTGCGTACAATTGACGGATGAAGAAGAGTAAAAAATAGCTTACATGCTGAGTTAACAGGGCTATATACATACCCAAGCACTTCATGTCTTAGTGCAATGGTTTTCAGCCCATGGCAACAAGGGCCTAGACGCCCTACAGAGCATTTCTACAAGAAGTAAGTTCATTGATATGGTATCACCTTCCACATGCGTGACCTTTTCAAGAGGAATTTGCACCTCCACTAGACAGCCTTTTGGGGCCTTCAAATGCCCCCAAGTGAAAACAGCAGTAATTGGTAAAATCTGTTCACCTGGGAAATATCAATGTGAGGATCTGATGGCTAAGAAGGACAAATGAATTATCTGTGAGTGGTGCTAAGATGTCTGCAGGAGAGGAGGACAAGTTATTTATCTTCAGGAATAATCATAATTCACAGTCAAATTAGCCAGCCATCTCCTGTTAAATGAGCACCTTCTGTTAAAATATCTTGCTAACTTGAAATTGAAAACTTAAATGTTAACTCCTAAGCTATCAACAGATTAAAAAATATTGTGCTAATTATTTTAGTTATTTATCCTTTCATGCTACTTCATTGTCAGGTGAACAAGTTCCATTTTCAAGCAATTATTTAACAGGCAGTGGCTAGTGAATTAATTCTGAGACTGCTGAAGGAGTTAAACTGAAAAATTAGCTCTCAGTGAAATATTACCACAGAGGCTGAGGACTTGTGTTCTGGTTTTTTTTCTTCCCCCACAGCATCCTAAATAGAAGAAGCTCAAAGGGACACACCTCCCCACCAAATCCAAAACACATACAACCATCTTACTTCACAGCTATACCCATATGAGAAATCAGTCATTTCAGTGCAACTAGCAACAACAGTGTTAACTGACACCTCAAAGATTTGTTCCCTCAGCCCAAGAAAATGCTGAACTGTTTCCTCAGTAACCTTTTGTCACTTCTGCTGGCTAAGTTGCACATATGCCATCTTCCCTGTAATGAAACGTAAGCAGTACAGACCTGAAATGCTCTGCAGAGAAGTGACCTTTCCACTGAAAGGCATATATCTGTTCAAAGTTAATTGTTTCATGGAACAGATGCAAAAAGAAATGGCAACAGCAAGACTGAGCTTATGTTAGTGAAACAAAAAGATTACTTGCTCCTAATTCTGTTTCTCTAACAAGAGCAAGACAGTTTGACTCCATAGAAAAAAAGTCTGAAAACAGCTCTTCCACAGCTGGTGTGAATCCAGAAGGCTTTCACAAGATTTTTGGGAGGGGGGTTGTTGACTTTTTTAAAGCAGCTGCAGTTATGAAAGTCTCCCCTGTTCACAAAGCCTGCTATCCTGCAGCTTGCTATTTCTACCTTGCTCTTCCTGAGACCGTCAAAATCACGGAGTTAAAGATGTTGTGACACAATCAGCCATTTGAAGCGTCTGCTTTCTACTTGAATTTTATTTTTAGAATCTTCCATAGTCTTTCAAAGCACACATACCCAAAGTTAGACTTCAACATGAAGTAAAAAACTAAGAAGAAAATCTGAAGGGTTTGACGAACTCTAGAACATAAGCAAGCCTAAGACATACGTCTCATTTATAAAATGACTACTGCCTCATTTCTTTTATAAGCCCACAGATACAGCTGCAAACGCCCATTTGCTACACAGAAACCTGAAGCTGTCTACCTCAGAGTTGCCAGTCGCAGGCTTAAAAGTGACAGATCATCAGCTGGTAACTCTGAACTTCAACTAAAGCTCTCAGAAAAAAGATTCTAAAACACAGTAGTCCTGAGTCCTTACAGTTAGTGTTTCTTAGGGACCCTGAGCAATCTGCTCACTGCTGGCCCTGCCTTGAGCGAAGAGTTGGACCAGACTGCCTCCAGAGGTCCCTTCCAATCTATATCACGCTATGAATGAGTATTCAAGTGCTTTCGTGAAAAGCATTTTCTTTTGCCAGCTGCCAGTGTCTGCCCCTAAGTGCAGAGGTGTTTCTGAATTACTCTGGAACATCCAAGAGCTACATTTATTTCTGGTTGCAGCGTTAATCTGTGTGAATCCACCACTAGAAACTACTTGATAAGGTTCTTTTATAATTCCTGTAAAATGTTTTTATATAAGGTTTGTCTAAGTATTCTCTTTCACATCAGTTTACATGTATTAACTTAATTCTGCAAAATCCCTTTTATTATTATTTCAGTTCTGTTCCCCAAAATTGTAATATCCGAGATTCCTTTCAATAGGCAATGCTCTTGGAGGAGACCCCTGGATCACATCATCACATAATGTAACCCAGCTTATTTCCAGTAACTCCAGTCAACCTAAGACAATGCACAGTGGTTGAGGATCTGGCTTATCCCTGCCAGTAATCAGAAAGGGAAGGCATTCCCCTAACTTACAGTCACTCCAGATCCAGTAATTAGCTGCTCTGCCCAAATGTGCTCCTTGTAAAAGATCAGAAGGAGAGCTCTGTTACTAAGTATTATAAGGAGCTATACAACTTGTCCATACAGAGAATACAAAGATGGATGTTTTCTAAGAAAGGACAAAACTGAGAAGTTAGATGGGGGTGAGATGACAGAAGGGAATAAAGCTGAGCATCTGCACCAGGTAATGAAGCAATGAAATGTGAAGAGTTGTTAAGAGCAAAAGATATCCCCCTTTATGCACAAAGAACTAGCCTCTGAATACCAAGCAACATCTACACACAAATACTGTCCACTGTCTACTAAATGGAGATTATTACAAATAAATTCAGCAAGAAACACATGAGGATATTATGGCATGAGAACAGGAACAGAATTATAAAAGCAGGGCAAACTGAAGAAAAAAAAGAAGAAAGTACTTCAGGTTCAATCAGAAAACCAGGTGAGAAGGTAACAGTGAAAGAAACGAGGAGAAAAACTGCCTGCTGCTGTGCACTGCATGAATATTTGCATCTGCCAACAGGCCATCAAAAAGCAAATTGGCACGAAGTCATAACTCACCATTTGCTATTTATATTCTGGCAGCGTTATGTTTGTGCAATTTCTATCAGCCAAAGCCTCATTTTTGGGGATGGGGATAAGAAAAGGAGATATTGTAATCTACTTCTGCTATTGCTGTTTGTATTCACCGAGTTATCTGGTGCTTGATGCATGCTTCCTGCATCAATTTT
The DNA here is from genome assembly GCF_929443795.1 of Astur gentilis. NCBI lineage: Eukaryota > Metazoa > Chordata > Aves > Accipitriformes > Accipitridae > Astur > Astur gentilis. Next base: position 5,394,938 of record NC_064892.1, read on the forward strand.
TATTCAAAAATTGACATATTTATCCAAGAACGATTTTAACACACTAGCCTTATTCAAATGTGTACAAAGGCTTTGGCAGGCATTTTCAGCCATGCCTTTTATGTGATTTATGCATTGGCATGCAAAAGGCAACATTTAATTGTGCATGCGTATAGTAATCACAGCCTTGTCAAGGTACCTCGCTGGAGCAGTGGAGACAAGTTTACAGGTAAGCAGCCTACTACTAAGTCTTTCTGAAGGCTTTTAAACCTGGGAAATGGCGGAGCCCCTTTAGATTGTACCACAATCAAAGACATACCGCTTTAATCACTTCATCCTAGTTGTAATTTTTTTAGTTTACTTTAAGCTGGTCAAATTTCACTTCAAAACCACAAATTATCTTAGGTAAAATTTGATACATCATCCCACTTGCAGAGTTTGGGTATGGATGGGAATTTGACTATGCCATTGCAGAAAGTGTCCCTAGTTCTGCAGTGCAGATACAGCCTTTAAAAGTGATGAGCTTTCTCCCCTATACAGCACAACACGTCTGTATTATGAGGACTTGATATTGCACTGAGGAAGGAGATCATCATCAGAATGAAGTTGGTTGAAGACCTAGGAGATACACCCAGGACTCCTGCATCTTTCTGCACTGCTATATCCTGTTTGTTTGGAGAATACCAATAGCAAGGATTTGAACCAGCAGTTGCAAAGGAGCTATGGAGAGGCAGAGAGGACAAGGAGAATAAAGCAATATAAGGTGGTATGTTCTAGTGCCAAGCAAGGAAGAAACAAGAGGTACCAACGAGAAAACCAAGGAATATGAGCCTATATAAAGTCATATTCTTAAGCATTTTAAGGGTTGGAGGAGTTCCTAACATTTATTCTCTCTCCCACCTCTGCAGCTGTGTACTTCCACAGCAGCTTTACCCAAGTCTGAACCACTGCTAACACGGTCCTGTCCCGTCCCTTTCCTCCCCGCTGTTGCACCCACATCAGCATCTATCCGGTTTTGTAGCAAGCTCACAGTTGTAGCTAAACTGGTGAAAACCACAGCTTTTTATGCAGGGTAGCCCCCTGTGGTCTGCCTTACCACAGAGTCAGACAAGCATCCTTGCCAGCAAAGCAGAGCCGGTGGGACCACCACCTCCAGTAGCTGCTATGGCTGTGGCTCCGCCAGCCGAGCAACCCAGGCATCCTGCAGAAGCAGGGAGGAAGAGGGCTTGTTGCAAACTTAAGGTCTGAGGAAAGAAAAAGCACAGGTGATAACCCCTGACGAACATACAGACATGAATCCCAATGCAAAAAAAAGAGAAAACTAACATCCCAAGCTAAAAGGCAAAGCAAGGTTGGATGCAGAGAAAGGAATCCATACCAGGCAAATAAACCCGGAGAGAGGCATTTCAACAGGTTGTGTTTTATCACCAGGCAAAATTGTTAACACACGACCATATTCAACTGAGAATGAACTGAGAGGGAAATGAATGGACAATTTATAACTTTTTGCTGTTCTTTTATCCTGTACTGCTTAAGCCTTTGTTTACACACATAGCTTTCCATTCTGTTCAAAATAACGGAGAAAAGCAACCTCACAGGAATTCCACATAATAGTTCATTCATCTCTCAAACAGGTGAGAGAACAAGTTGCAGGAAGATATGCTTTTACTTGCAATTTAACTTGCTGAAATTCACAGTGCTCTGAATGGCTATTCATCATGCTGTGTGATATAATCACATACCCACAGTGCTTTCATATGAGCCCAAGTTTTCTGATCTTTTGCTCGGTGCGGAACTATAACCTGGGTGTGCTTTGAAATGCCTGAAATCCAACGTGAGATTGTGCTCTTGGCAAAGCATCACACTTATGCTGCATTTCTTTAGCTATGGACAACACACACAATTCGGGAAGAGGAGGAGGAAAGCAGCTATTTTCTCCCAGAAGCTTATCCTGCTCATTTATTATGCCCCTCCAGAGCATATGGCCAGAAGCAAAGACAACTGTTTTCATACAGAGCTTAAGGAAAGTAACTTAAGCTCGACCACCTTGTGCTGACAAAGAACGGGCTTCAGTAAATCATGGCATGCCTGTGCACCACTGCAGCACAGCACTAACACACTGCTCCTCCACAGTGCACTTTATTTTGCAACTTCTCCGCTACAGCTAGGACAGAGAAAAACAGCACTACATCAGGTATAATTAACCCACTCCAGCACATGCGACCTAGACAGCTATGGGGTACAAGGAAGACTCACATATCACTTTGGCATGGTTGGGAACTAAAAGGAAACAAAGGAATTTCTGTGGAACGAGTTAGTTGCCTGGATGCTAAAAGAAGTCTAAGCTGTGGCCCTATGCTCCCCTTATAGGGATATACAAGCACCTCCAGAGAGCAATTAATCTCATCCTAAAATACATGTTCAAGACAGGCACGATGAAAAGTCTTTTGAAGGTACCATGTTTTCACCCTAACTATGACGGAAAGAGTAATTAGCTAAGGCTTTGATATCTACTTTTAAAATCTTTAAAGATGGAAGAGATGAACCCCAGTCTCAGGGGGAAGGAAGGAAGCACACAGTGGGCAGTTCAGCTCCCCTCCTTCCTCTGTCCAGAGGCAGAACATCCCTCCTATCGCCCTTGAAAGAGGAAAACATAGTCCTAGCAGAATCAGCCTCCGCTTCGGCCACTAGCTACCCACTCACCCATAGACGTACACTTTGAAGAGAAGAGATGGCAAACACCTCCCACTGTTCCTTGGACGGCTGCCACTTCCCAACAGGCTGGCCAAGGGGAACAGCCCGTAGCTGGGGAGGGAGCCCATGCTCCCCCCACAGAGCATCCATCCAGCCTCACCAGTACCGTGCAAACCAACTTACAGGCACAGACATGGTTACCAAAATTAAGAGCATCATTTCACTGACCCCTTCAGTCAAGGCAGCAGTGTTGAGAAACGCTCACGCACCGCTTCTTCATCCATGGCTGGCCTTCCCTGTGCCAGCTCTGTCCTCCACTTTGTGCCAGCTCACACATCGGTGCGTGACTTGGTGAGTCAGCTGGACCGAGAGAGGTAAAAAGGCATCAGTTGAGAAGCCTTCCCTGATTACAAGTTAGGCTAATTCATTCCAGATAATTACACCCATTTCCCAGTTATCTTCAAATACATCAATCAGTCTGAAAATGGACTGGATCTGTCGGCACTTAAAATTTTATTCCCACTTATTCTGTTCATTCTACAGAACATTGTAACAAAGATATCAGCAGTTTAAACAGCCTGCTGCCTATGGTTACAGAAGTTTGCTTGTGGATTATTCTCTTTTCCGTTTTGAAAAGCACATAGATTATTAACACAAGCCACTAAAATTCCATTTCAACAAAGACATTCTAATCATTTATCAACAAAAAAAAATAAAATCAGAGTTTGCTGTGTATCCACTAATAATCTTCTGCTGAGAAAAACACAATGATATGTTTCAGAATTATTAAAAAAAAAAAAAAAGCTTTTCTTCTTGTAATTTCAGAAGAACCAGCAGGGTTGGTGTGACAATTAGTGAATATTTAAATGCCTGATATTCATTGGAAATAGTCTGACAGTGATGGCCAAATAATTTCAGGCATGAGAAGAAAGAAAGTCTCAGACTGATGAATAACTGACATTTGACCTGCTGTTCACTTCCTAAACTGGAAAAAAATGCAATTCATATTGAATTGGAGTTGAAGCTGGCTAAGAAAGTATAAAACACTGTTTCATTGCCTTACTGTCTAATGCTCTTTTTATAAAATTGCTTTGTTCACTGGTTATAATTGCATATTGAGAAGAGGGGTATATACCTAGGACAAAGCAATTACCATAACCCATAAATGTTACAGAAAATAATTTAAACATTTATAAAACCGTGGCTGAAATTTCAAATTTAACAGAGTAACACAATGCTTGTGCAAATTTATAACAAAGCACATGTAATCTTTGTTGTTAAGTACTGAGACTTTCTAATATCAAGCTTTTTCTGATACACTTACACTGGCCTGAAGTTGGTGGGGAGTATACTTAATAGAAGGCATTTTCCCCACAAAGGGAATATGAACCACCATTATATGACTGCACAAACAAAACCAGCCAAACAAAAAACCCACCCAGAACATTAGCCTTAAGAAACAGAGCCACAACAGGATTATGAAGTCCTTCTCTCCGAAAATTTGGGAATTGAGGCACAGAAACTCCCTGCCAAGGTACTACATCCAAACTCCAGCGGAAGATAAATAGTCACATGGAAGATAAATAGTCATAGACCAAGACCATTTCATCTTTATTCTCAGATAACCTAAAGATGAGGAAGCCCTTCTCTTCTGAAAGAAAAGCAAATTGAAATGAAATGTTTACAATTTATGTTTACCAAGGATTATACCTTCACCCTGCTTTCTATTAAAAGACTCCTGTTGCTTAAGAAACCCAGTGTTAATCCCTGAAAGCAGATGACATTTTCCAACTCTGCATACTTCACAAAGCTTGAACGCATTCAGAGGGAAAGAAAGTTTACATAAGACACATAACAGATGTTTAATAAACTTGAGTAATCTGACAGGCAAGTATGTTTTCGTCTTTCCAAAAGACAGCCACAGAAAGGAAGCAACTATTTTCTTCCAGACACAATAAAGAGGACTTTGGTTTGGTTTTAATTAAAGAGACCGGATCCTAACCAAAAGAAGAATCCTCACCTCCTGTGATATACTTTGATCTCACCTTTGATGTTAACAGGAAAGAAACAACTCTGACTTTCTATTTAGCATCAGTAGCATCATTCCAGTCACATCAGTGTCATTCAACCAGAGAGTAGGGTATGATCAGTGACAAGCATCATGTCAGTCAGACCAGGTTTAACCCTGAGTCACCAAATCATCCCAGCAGTCTAACGTGAGAATCAGTCATGTCTTCAGCATTACCTAGAAAGGAACAACTCTGACTTTTTTCTTAGGAGTAGTTTTAAAGCAGATTACTTCTGGCACTGAAACAACTATAAAACTAAATATAATATAAATGGCATAGACACTAAACATTAAAGGGTTTTCTTTCCCAGAACGATCTGCAGTAGATGCAACCATCAGTTATTTTTTCTATTCCTTAAAAACTGTATTTCTTTTTTACTTAAACTGGTTTGAGCCTACAGGGGAGACCGTATTAAAACAAATGTAAGAAAATCCATAAGTTTTACTATGGTTTTATGGAATCAATCCCATTCTCTTCCAACTAACTTAGATGAGACTGGTAGAAATAAAACCAGAGCAAAATCAAGCAGAACTGTGCATCTCCACCGTCTCTTCTATAATACACAACATATGTGTATAAAACACAATAGTGTTGGGTTTCACAAGTCTTACGGTAGAAGTGTCAACCTTTCAAAATGCCCAAGACCTACCTATATACGATTATCATTATGTGTACAAGTACAAGGGTGAAAAAAAATGTTCTTCCTCCTTCACATTAGTCATTTTAGCTAAAGCTGTTGTCCTCTTACCTAGCAGAAAGGGACCACATTTGCTCATTCTATCACATAGTCATAACTCAGACAAACACTAGCTGAAACAGACCGGTGTACTTTGGGCCTCTGTGGTCTTCATTTTTCAGTAAATACAGCCAAACTGGAAATTAGAAACAAAAAGCAAGAGACAAAAGCTATTCCACTTGCATGCAACCTCTCCATAAAGCTAACACCATGACCAACAACTGCAAGTGCTGAATGATCATGAACTTTCAACTCATGGCCTGATTTTCAGGCACTAATCACCTACAACTGCAGCTGAAGCCAGCTCTTGGCTGAGAGTCCAAAATAGATTCAAACTAAAGATACAGAAATTCAGTCATAAAAAGCTAAATAACTTTAAAGAGGGAAGGATATTCTACATAATTTATCTTCTTATAGCAGAATAGACAAAAATGTGCTTGAAAAGATAATTGATGAATTTTATACTTTCCTTTTATGTTAAAGGCAGAAAATACAAAATGAAAATAATATCATCTTTTTTTGAAAGCAGCAGTTCCTACCTTTCCCCCGCCTCCCCCAAACATCTGTATTTGCTTGAAAAGACTCATGCAACCAGCTAACTGGATGTGTGTAAAAGATCCAGGATTATCTAATTCAAACTTTCACTAGCTTTTTGGAATATAGGAGTGTTTGGAAATCCTGCAATGAAATACTGTTTAAGAGCAAGCAGCATATAAGATTTTTCTTATGTACCCTTCCTTTTACAATACTGAATTTGCAAAGATTGATGAAAAGGCCTTCATTGTGGCTTCTGTTTTTCAAGTCTCCCATACAAACTCTCTCCATATACTTTATGGGGCTTTTTCCTGGCAAAAAAATATAATTTACAGGCCTGTATGAAGCTCTGGGGATCTCTCTCTCCTTTCAGGGTCTTTTTTTTTTTGGCTTGCGAGAAGCTAATACAATGAGCCAAACATGGTATGATTATATAGCATCAAAACACTAACACCAAAAGAATCAATTTTCCTGTAGAAGGACAAATGACACCAGAGTTAGTTCACTTTTAAACAGCCCGAAGAGCAGCAGCACTTGGGGGGTGGGGGGGAGAAATGGAAGTAGGTCATGTTTTTTTCCTGTTTTGTTATGTACAGAATAGACATAGAAATCTGAAGGATTTTGCTCTAATAAAAAAAAGTCATCTGCATGTGATGGGAGAAAGGGGATTGCCTAAGTGCAAGGGTATTGAATCTTGTCTCCTGGAAGATAATTTAAAGAACGAACATACAAACAAACAAAAACCCCTAAAACCCAAAAAAAACCCAAAAAAAACCCAAAAAAAAACAAAAACCACACAACAACCCCAAAACAAAACAAAAAACAAAACTCAAGAAAAACACTACATGGATAAGATCTTTTCCCAGGTTTAGCTAAAGAGGTGGTGGTGGTGGTGAACCGGTAACAAAAGAAATTGTAGGAGTAGCAAGGAAGGAGGACTAGACAGATGGACAGTCTCAGCTACTTCACTACCTCCCCCAAATTCAGGAAGAAGTAGCACCAGTATCTGTTTCTATTTTACGCAGACTTCATGAGCAAAGGGTAAACTGGCATGACAAACTTCGTATCGTCCTACAAGATACATTACAAACAGCAGTAAAACCACTCAAAGTTTGGTCCATTTGCTAACAGAGAAAAGATCATCCAGCAAAATTCCTGAAACTGTAGGAAACACAAAACTTTCTCAGTTTATACTTGTATCATATTTGGAAGGTTATTTTCATAACCATGGCAGCTCAAGTTTTGGAAAGAGTAGTTCAGACCTTCAACCATGCAAAAAGCCTTTAATTCTCCACTGAAAAGCAAGCCCACAGATGTGCTTAGGCATGTACATTTAACATCCTCTGCCCACAGCCACACTTGCTGCTCCTAAAAATTTTTTGTTGAAATGGTGCTGCTTTCTTTTTCTGTGTATACTGGACCAATGTGGCTAAAAACAGCAAGCTTATAAATGGGAACATGGGTTTTTCCAACATGAATAAAGATCTCAATTTAGATGTATTAAGAGTTTTTCAGTTTTGTGAGATGGGACTAAAAAATTAATGCCTTTTAAAGCAGATTGAAAATTGTGTGTATTGCTCCATTTGACAATGCATTCCTTAAACACAAAAGGCTTTAGGAACCTGCTCTAAGACTTTATAATCTAAGCATCCTGCAAATTTCACCACAAGATTTGACTTTAAAACCAGCTGAGCTTTCCTTGCATAGAGGTTGTTATGAAACAAAAGCCTCAGAAAATAATCATACTGAAGTGATCTGAACAGAGAGTTGTTTAAACACCCAGGTCTTCCAGGTGTTGCTGAAGTTCAAAAACAAAAAGTAATGTTGATGTCTTCTCATATTGAAGATGGAAAAAATACTGTTTTCTCTAACTCCCAGAAGCAAAGCTGGAATTACATGCGTGCACTGCATCCACTCGTTACTTATGTTTGCTTCCAAACAATTTAATGAAAAGGACCTGATCGCAAACTGGTTCCTACTAAGTGTTTGTTAAATAGACTTATTAACTCTTATAAATTGCACAGCACTTCCAAAGTATGGTGAAGTAGCAGCTGTGGAGGGGGAAAGAATGTTGTCTCTAGGATAATAGGGATATTTGTACCACGTAAGATAAGCAGCACAACTTTCATTAGCATGTGATAAATTAGAACTACACTTTTGAACAGCGATGTTTACCTAAAGACTGCTAATTTTAGTCTGTTTGCTATGGATATTTGATAAGCACTCTGAAGGGCACAAAAAAGTTGCTATATACATGAGCATTTCACTTGATGACAGTTCAGTTCACATATACATGCCTGTCCAGAGAACTTACTTTCTACTACAACAAAATCTGAGACTGAATACACAGTTGTAGTTGGATAACAGCAGCAGAGAGCAGACCAAAAAGTATCTGTGTGTACATACACAAGACAGACGAACAAAACCTTATAAACAGGCAAAAAATCTTTTTTTTCCAATGAGGATTTTCCTAATTGGAATTCTTTCATCTTTAATACAGGGATAACACTTTTCAGTGACTATAAGCACTTCTGCAGAGCGCTATACATGTAAGATCTATGTATCTCGCTGGTAACACACACACACACCCCCCCCTTTCACAGAAGGGAAAACTGAGCCAATGAAGGCATAGAAGTTACCATAGCTACATAAAATGCAAGTAACAAAGGATGAAATTTGAACTCAGGTTTCCAGTTTCTTATTTACTGAACGCTGAGGACTTTGAAAAATATACATGCCAGTAGACTTTCATGACAGCAATAGTGTTCAACAACCTTACATGTTAATTACCTAAGCATGGCATGTTGAAATCATTAGTGGTTACTAACAGAATCAGTCTTTGTATCAAAACTAATTCAAACTAACTCTTCTGACCACACACACACAAAAACAGTAGTAACTGTTTCCTTGGCAAGTACAAAACCAGATTAATTTCAGTGGGGTACAGAGAAACTTTAGATGAGATTGGTTTGATCCTTTCCTTGCACTCAGTATGTGTGAGAGTACTCAGGGCCTGTAAGAGTGATACAAATTCATGAAAACTTTGATGATTTGAAGTTACTATCCTAAGGGCTTGCCAGAGGAAAAGAAAAAAATCTGTATAGATCTATGGTTTATGGATCATAAGCAAAACAGCACCAAGGAAATATATCAACTGTTCAGAAAGTAGAGGAAACCACTGATGTAATATTTGAAGAAAAAAAAAAAAAACACCACCAAGGACTTCCACCTCTTCTGAAGCTGTTCAAACAGAAACAGAATAGTAACTGTAATTTACAGGTCATTTCACTGTTTAATGTTATTCTATTACACCATCATCTACTTAATGCTGATATAACATCCATTTTCTCCATAACATGAATTCATTAGCCAAAGAATTGCAGTTGTAATAAAGAGAACTGGTTTGAAAACATGCATTTTTAGAAATGCCTGAATAATCTTTAGCCACCCCAACCTCCGCTTCCTTACCGGAACGTCAAAAATTTCTTGCGTGTCATCCAGCATCTGAATTTTGATGGAGACGAGTTTTCCTGGAGGTGTCATAGGTGGTTTCTGTCCATGCTCCAAGGTGCTGATCCCAGCATTTTCCTGAGCTCCTAACCGGGATCCTGCTGTTGGCCTCTGCTCTGTTTCACCCATGTTTAGGGAAACACGTTTCTTTTATCTGATAAAAGAATAAGGGCAAAGAAGACCATATGACTTATAAACAAGAGTTTTTGCACATAAGCATTATGGTATGTATACTTACAGCTAGTAAACTATATGACCATTAACACAAACTAATAACTGTTATGATCTTTTTTTCCTAATGGCTCATATGAAGACAAGAAAACCAGGCAAACGTTATACTTTTCAAAATACACAGGCTAATCACCTGCTGGGAGTAAGGCTGATACTGGCTACAGTACTGCACAATGGGAAAATATTCCCTTTCTCCTGGAATAGGAAACAAGACCGCATTGGAAACAGAGCGTGACAGAACCCAGATTTCAATGAATTATGCTAATTTTTATGTATTTATGAATCAGGGTGTTATCAGCCACACTCAGGGCTCCCAGAGAAGGAAGGAAGGTGAGGAGAGCAGGTGGAACAACTCAGCACTTGCTGACGATCATTCCCTCCTGGCTCTATCAGGATTTTTTCCTTTGGTTCTTCCAGCTTTCAATGGCTCTTTGCAGCTGCCACCTCGCTTAAGGGTCTGCAAAGCAGAAAAGCCAAAGGGGTACAAGATGACCTCAATAACATGGCCTAAATATTTTGTTTCCTTTGAGGACCAGAGCTGCTCTAGAACCTGGAGCCTGGCCCGATTCCACTGATGGGCCAAGGATTGTGAGGACGTGCTACTGGGAAGGCCAGAAAATGCCAGAGCAATAAAACTGGTTGGGAAAAGCATGGAAAATCTGATGTCCCACAGAGCCCTGTAAGCAGGAGGGGAACCCCAAGGAACACACCTTCCTCACCCGGCTAGGGGACGGCTAACCCTGCACCAGCTCGCCTGCACCACTTGCTTCATATCCATGGAAAGTAACCTCAGAAACTGGCTTGCTAATTTTGTTTCTGTGCAGCGCTCACACCACATTACACAGCACATTTCTGCTAAATAATTATTCTATCCTAAAAAGGGAGCAGAGCTACTACAGTGATTCAGTGTGATTTTTCATTAACCAGAACAACTTCGAACCTTCTTTTTTAATTCAAGAACCAGTAGTTTTACTTTTCAAATGTTATGCATCATCCTAGAATTTTATTTCACTTTTTCCCCCCCTGCCTTTTGACACTCTAGCTGGGTTTCTGATGAAACCCGCTGCTACTGTCTATTTATCTTTCTTGATAATTGCATTTTCATTCTGCATGACTTTTATATGCTGAGCAATGACCATTAAAAAAAACATGTAGCACAGAGAAAAAACGGAAACCTAACTTTCCAGCTGAACAAAGGCACAAGAGCAGCACTGCCAATCATTGCCTGGCTTTTACCCCGAGGTTACTATTACTGAGAAGCCTATAAGAAAAATAAATAGGAAGCACAAGATAGCCTAGGTATTCGTGAATGCATCACCAGTTCTACAGTATACTATGAAGAACAGAGCCAGGTAATAAGACACCAGTTCCCTCCATAAGGACAGAATAAAAACAGTCCTGTCTTCAGCAGGATATACTATTTACTACACATCACTCTTCCACGTCCTGACTAATCTGTTCCCACAGATTATTTTTTTTTTTTTACACAGCAAGTAGCTTCGAGTAAAAATTTTTACAACAGCACTTTGATTAAAAGAAGTGTTAGCTGAGAAGGAAGGGAAGGAAAAACTAGTGATCACACACTTCTACATATCAATGAAGGAGATCAAAAAACCACAGGCAAACTTTTGCAATGAATCGGCACTATCCTATTGATCAAGGTTGGAGAGATACCATTGAAACCTATCCAAGTGCATGCCAAACACTACTGGAGAGGCAAAATTTTTCCTCAAATGGCACTGTAATCTAGAAATGTAAAAGGAATCAATTAAATTTATTTTATTCTTTGAAATTAATTAAATTAAACCTTTTTGAGACAGGAAGCGCCAACAAGAAAGCTGCAGTTGGAGGCAGGAATTCCAATAGAAAAGACAGCAAGCTCTATATAGCAAGACTCCAGGCCTACTTAGAAATAAATCTGATTTTCCTGCATGTGAAGTACACAGGAACATTTAAAAAGGTAACACATGCACCCTGTCTGGAAGTGCCACCACACAAAGATACTGGTCCATGTCCTTATTAACTCCAAAGCTCTTCTGAAGTCACCATATACCACAGGCAGCACCAACATGACAGAAAGGACCTGTACAATTGCTGTATTACTACCGTAGTTTTTGGCTAGGTGCAGACATTCAAAGTGGATGAAGAAGAAATCTGTTCTTTCCATTAAATCCTAAACATAGGAATCAATCCAGTCAGTTCAAGTGATACCTTTAAATAATCAACACAAGGAAATATTACAGAGCTTGAACCTTTCTATAAACGTTCTTCTGACTAGATGATCTAGTGGCTCCCACACACCTTCAGACAGGCCAATAAACTTAGTGAAACAAGAAAAAAAGACCCAAATTAAGGAGCCAAAAAAATCATGGAGGAAAGGTACAAGCCAAACCACTCCATATAAACAGCTGAGAGGTTTTTTATTATTATTAACAGTTAGTAATATGGAAACTCTTGTAATATATATATTGAACCATTCAGTCACACACGCACTCTTCCCTTGGGAAGCAAAGATCTAAGAAGTATTGGCCACCCTGATCACATGCATCTGAAACTTATAAAATTAAAAGAAGACCTTTCCTTTTTTAACAAGTATGTACATCTAAACATCAGCACGCTGCACTGGACATAATATTTTAAGTTTTTTTCTGTATGACACTAGTCTCACTCCCTATGGTGCTGTCATAACATCAGCACAACATCGTTATTATGCCTTTATGTAAGAGGCTTTAAAAATTATTACAATTACCCTCTCTAAAGTAATGCAGCACATTGGTCAAGCTGCATACCTTTCTCTAAATCACTTTGATCTAGAAGACAGTGAACTAAGGTCACAGAATGCAACAAAAGAGTATTAAGCAAATTGAGCAAACCTTGGGGGATTAGGATACCTAACGTCTGTCACGATGAGGAGGATTCAAGTCTGGACAGAGGATGGAGAGTTTTAAAGACACTGTAGTAGAAAGAGAACATAGATGAACTGGGGAAGGTATTAACTGAGAACAAAAAGCAGTGGCCACCAGACTCCAACACACACAGCTCTAAGCAAAACATAAGCGGATGTAGACGACCAGTACAGGAGCAAAGAGAGTGGCAAATAAAAAGGACTCATCTGAACTCTGAAAATTAAGAGTTTCTGCCTGCTCTTTCTTACAGCTGGTGAAACCCACGGCCAATATTGCATGTATCATTTCTGCTGCAGAGTCACTGGATGTCAGTGCCCTTCCCAGTAGTGCCACAGCATCTGCAAAGATGGAGAAAGACCACTGCAGACAGCTAACCTGCATGAGGGAGAAGCTGCCCACGGAGGAGCCTTGGCTGCTCCTGCTCCTTCCCAGCTCCCACCCAGGCAGTCCCGCCTGATGCCATGCACTGACTCTCGCCCTCCTCGGACCCTTCACCAAGCCAATGCACATCTCTAACCCAAAAGAAAACAGTTCAGTGTTTTGCTCTTTGCTGGGTTAGCAAATTAAATCAGCTCTCGGCAGGCTGGCAAACCTGAGACCAGGGTGAGCTAAGCTCAGCCAGCTGCTGGCAGGCCAACAGACTGATTCAAGCCACCTCACCTAACTCTACCTAAAACACCTGGAAGGCACAAAAAGCTACAACTGCCATTAGATAGTTTAGTAAACGTCGGTTTGTCCTAATCACACATTAACAATCCTTTTACACAGATACTAAGTGCTTACATGAAAATTTTAAGTTCTGTATATACTTATGCAGTAGCTGGGCAAAGGCCACGATGTGGTTCAGCACAAAACCATTTTAGTTCTCCGTGTTCAAAGCAGGCGCATTTTATAGCATTGGAAAGGTTCAGGCCAATTAAAATTTCCACATATTTTTCTTTGGCAGGATGAAAAAACAGTCAAACTGACTTAATCTAAAGGGAGCTAGGAGTATAAGCAGCATTTTTGGGGGTGGGGACAGGCAGGGTGCTGGGAATAAAGGGTTACAAAAATTACAAAATACTGAGGAAAAGAGAAGCAATAAGCCACTGTTAGGAACGTGAGCAGAGCTCATGTTGGAATAGATGCTAATCTGATCTGTTAACTACTCTGCTCTTCTAGATCAGACACCAAATTTCAGACATTTGATGCAAGAAGTTCCTGAAGCCTGAAGACTCCTGTTACAGGGGGAGAATGGTACCAGGTGTCTAGGCCTTTTCCACTTCTTTTGCTTTGCTTAAACACATTTTCACAGCACAAACCAGAAGGCTGCACACTGCTCACTACTCTCCTTTTAAAGGAGGGGAAGCCTGCGGCACAGTGGGACGGTGTGGCTGGTCTGTAAAGTCAGCGAGCAGACCAGCCGCAGAGCCAAAGTTGCAGTCAAGGCCTCTCAGATGCTGGGCCAACCCTGCCTCCCAGATCCTATGGCAACGGAACATTTGAAAGAGATTAAAGTAACCAATATAACACCAGGTGAGACGATTCAAACTGACTCAATGGCTTATAAACCGTCAGTAAGAATTAGGAAGGCACCAGAGGACTAGAAAGGAACAAATTCAATCCAGATCTTCCAAAGGGTAACAAACGTGAAGCAGCAAGGAGAAAGAGGGGCAATCCAGGCAAAGTGCTCACACGTGCTTTTAACTGTCAGCTTCTTGTAAAACTTTTGGAAAGCCTCAGCTGTGGAGAGGACTGCAGTAAATACTGCTAGCTGACACTCCTGTCAAGTACTCACCTTCAGTTCTAAGCACTTTCATATTTTCAGAAAAACATAAAGCTTGACAAATTGGAGTAGGTTTAAGGAATCATAATAAGTTATAAGGAAAGACAGGATAATATGCACAGGTCACACGTGGAGGGCTCAGAGAGAGCACCTGTGGCAAACCTAACCATGAGGGTGGAGATGCCACCTCTCTCCAAGACCCAGTCCACCCCTGCACCAGACGTAATGCTCTGAAGCAGAGGGAGCAGGACACGTCTGCGCCTCAGCTGCCCCACTTCAGAGGCTAATTTGTCAAACCAAGCCCACTTATCATACGATGTACTGATCCTTCCTATTTCCTTTTCCCTCCCCATGGATAACAGCAAAGTAAGTATAAATGTGTAGTCCTGCCAAAAGCACATAGCAGACCTGTACACCTTCAGTAAGGGAAAATTCCATACCCACAACATAAATTGCCAATGAAGTTGCATTTTCATTAACATACCAGAATTACCATAATCATGAAATGAGAGCAAGTTTCTTGAACCCACATTTAAAAAAAAAAAAAAAAAAAAGTAACAAGGCAAGAGCACTAGGAAGACTGAAACCAATTAGGTTGAAACGATGAGGAGCAGAGGGCCAATACAGCTCAGGTTTTTTTATTTTGTGAAACGTTATCCCAGTTAATTTCCACAAGTCCATGGCACAGTTGTACAAAGCAAATACGGCAATTACAAAAATTTAAGCTATTCATCTAAATAACACCAATACGATTCCTTCGCTAAAACCTACAATTTTAAAAGTTACGATGAATCAATGCAAAAGAAAGAAACCATCCCCAGCACTTGCTCAGCAGAGAGCTTGTGCACACCAGGCACAGCAGTGGGGGTGAAAGTCAACCTGCAAAGTAGCAGACACGATGCATACAGCTAACCGTCGCAGCAGTAAATTGCAGATTTTCAAGTTATGCTACTTGAAGTGACTGGATCAGCCCTGTTCCAGGCAAACAACAATAACCAAAATTCATTTCCTGAGTGGGAGTCACCACCTACCATGCAAGACAGCTGCGTGGGAATACCAAGAGGTGACAGATTTATCCTCTTCACAAATACAAAACAAATACTGTTCTGTAGGAAGGAGATGTCCGCAGCAGAGAATGGGGGGATTTTTTTTTAGAGCTTTGAAGCCACCATCATCTTACGAGTCTTTGGCAGTTTCTCATGGGATCATATTGAAGAATTCTTGGAAAATCTTCTCTTTAAAGTCTGATTTTCTTAAGGAATTACCAAAACACAAACAGCTGCCTCACTAACACAACATTTGCGCTTCACATTATTCCAAACAGAACCTCATACACCCCTGAAATTACACAAAGGTCCTTACAAAGAAAAACATACATTAGAAATCTGAGATAAATCCAGAAATTATTCATTAGGCTAGTGGACCGGCATTTTTTGGAAGCAAAGAAATGTGAAACCAAAAGCTCTTAATAGAAAAATAGCTCAAGCTTGAAGGGCAGTAGTACAGACAGAGGTGCTGGGTGTCTGCTTCTCTGCTTCCACCCAGCAGACTAAGCTTGGTTGCTCCTCCTCTAACGGAAACATTGCAAGAGAAGGTGGTTTCTGGATTCCTGTTCGGATTCCTGTCTGCCCTTTCAGCTCACATCCACAATACTCAGAGAAGGAAGTATTATAAAAAGCCAATTCTTCTGTACCGTTGGGCTGTCTTCTGGGATTAAGAAAAAAGGAAATGTTGTAAATGATGGTTGCTTGATGAAGTCAGAAGTAGGTAGGCTCTAGGTGAGGTATAGTCAAGATCATCAGCATTAGAGGCTCATGTCTAGTCCCTTGTACAGTCAGTGGAGAACAGGATGGAGGGGGAGCTCCTTAACTGACTGGGCTTAATTTCTAAACACAGATTTATTTTAAATTTTTTTCATGTCCCTAAAGACACACAAAATTAACCTCTTAAAACCCACCTGCCCAAGAAAATACCATCATGGTTGTCTACTTTTTTGCAAGTCTCAGAACTGGATACTTCCTAAAATTTGCAGTAGTAAGAAATGTCCTCAATTAAGGCAGAGTATCCATAGGAGAATAAAATTCATCACCTGTCATGAAAATAAAGATAGCCCACAAAGGTTCCCATCTTGGTCAGATTCTGAAAACCTCTAAATCACACTCTCTTATCCCTTGACCCAGTTTCTATGGTACGGTCATGTAGAAGGACAAAGTACTTGGATTTGTAAAGCAACCCAGTATGCTTAGTTGTTAACACCAAACTAGCTAGAACATGAAACCAGTGTCAAATTCAGGGACCTAAGCAGTAACACAGAGCTTTAAAAACTCAAACTTTTCAGTACACCGATAATGTAGCCTGCAATCCAGAATAATGAACATTTATGTACATGCAGGACAAAAAACCAACCTCTTCCAAGCCTATCAGTGCAGCATTCAGAGTGCCCGCATTCATTACTGCTTCTACCTTTACAACTGGAACTCATTTATCTTCATTGCATTCAGATCCTCAAGCTGTTTGCAATTCTGTGGCCCTAGCAGCTGTCCCAGATTCCAAGTCTTCTGCCAGATGTCAGCAAAGAGCACTCCCATCCTGCACAAATCTGATGTATGCTATCTTTTTTCCTCAACCACACACCTGTCAGTAGATCTATCAACAAGTGCAGTAATAGATTTCTGTATGCTTTTACAATTGCCTCTGTGAAAAACCTCATCCCTTAAGCATAAATACAGATTGTTCTGTGAATCAAGCCAGCCTAGTCTACAAATACTTTTTTTAAAAAAACCACAAAATTAAAATTACTTTTGATGACTGCCAATGATATTAAACAAGGCAGTAAACATACTGGTTTGCTGCATGCTATGTTTCCCGGACAACCTTGCATTATAAACTTATTGCAGGCAAGGAAGCAAAACCATTGTACACATGTAAGTGAACAATGAAGTAACTGAAGCTTTCTTATGCTTACCTTCTCAAAGGAACCTCTTGGAAACCTCTTCATAGAAGTTACTCTTTGGACTGTTTGTGACCATTTCCCAACTTCTAGGGACCTGTCTTCACTATTCTTCACGACCCATTCATGGTACCCTTGCACCATGATCAACACTATTTACTTGAGTTAGGAATGCCAATATCCTATTCAAACTAACACAGTGAATATTAAAGTTTTTTCTTCAGCTTTTAAATCAGCCAACTTGAAGGCACCGTACAAACAGGTAATTCTGGCTATTCCTGGAAGGAAAATTAGTGTCTCATCTGCTAAGCCAAGGGGATGATTAGCTCCAGTTGCCCAGTTAGTGACTCTTCCCCAACAACTGTGTTTTCCCTTCAAATCCAAAGGCACAGTCAGAGCAAAATGGGGAGCTCCTGGAGCCATGAATACCTTAATAACCAAGGGGAAGATACTTCTACACAAACACTTTGTTTGTTATTAGACACATTAAAATTTGATTTAAACATTGCCCACTTGCTTTGTGTTTATTGTATCACCACTAAACTGTTTATAACTTATTTGTATGTGAAGTTCAACACAGTGTTGCTCTTTGAAAAGATTTCCCTGCCATTTTACTTTCCCAATTGAACAAAACACATTTTTTCTATAAAATTTCTGCTTTATCTCGGGGCAGGTGGAAGATATTTATTCTTTACTGTAAAACTCACAACCTGCTTTCTGAGATGGTTTTCAACCTGTTTTCAAAACTGTCTGCATAAGAAATGATACTTAGGAAGAAGTTCCAAGCTACTGGTATGATATACTCATATTCAATTTCATTGACACCCCTTCTGTTTTGCATAACTTGTTTGTGCCAATTTTGTCACTAAAACCTGTGAAAAAGTAAAACTTAACATGCTTGCACAAGTGACAAAACGCAATTTAAAAAAAAATCCATGGGGAAAAACAAATTAGGAGTGAAAAGTGCATGAAATACATGTTGAAGTCACCCAGCTAGTCCTTTACTGATGCTAAAATGTGTTGTAGAACTGACAAAGTACATGTTATCATTTTACAAAGACCTAAAGTATTTTAAAGTTGAGATATAAAAGAAGCATCATCCTGTGGGCAAAAAGCTATTTCACATTATGGACAGAAAGACTGTGGAAGCTTTATTGCCACACAGTAAAGGCTAGGAACCCATAAAGAATTTAAGAAAACCTCTCTTTCTTGTGTTTCCAGCCAACACAGAGTTTCTTGATCAACTGGGTCATCACCTGAGCCCACAGTTTGTCACTGGAAAATACAAGCAAAGTGGGCAAGAACTTAAAGCAGTTTGGTGGTTCAATAGTAGCACAAATCACTCCTGAAGCCATTAAAAGCGTTTTCCAAAACCCTTTCATGCCATCACTCTACATAAATAAAGCTGTTGCACCAGCTGGAGTGCTCTGGGCTCATTCACCCATACAACACCTCATGTGAAAGCCAAGCCGAATGTGCTTATAGTAGAAGAAAGTAATCTGATTTACTTCCAGATTTAACAGAATTCTGAAAGGGATCCAGCAACTCATACCCAGCGTCAAGCATAACGTAGACGTTTTCCATGAAATAAAAACATGTCAAAAGAATAAATAACACACTACATTAATACTACTGTTCAGCAGTTGGGGGAAAATCTGATACAGTCCTGTTTTTGAGAAATAAAACAGCTCAGGGGAAATACTACTACTCTGAACCAAGTATGAGTATACAGTAGAGGTATTTACACTGCCTAAATGCAGGCTGGCTCCTCTGAAGAGCGGTCAGGCACCAGAGCCTAATTCGGGTGTTCAGTGGCCCTTCAGAGGAGCTTCTCCCTTCCTTGAGCGCGCAGACACCTAGCAGAAGACCAAAACACAGCGGTCAGCATGCCAAGACCCCGTTCTCTCTCCTATTGAGAGATCAGTTATGATTTCATGCATTAATGGCGTGTTGCACAAGTACGGAGTAGAAGCTCATGAGCTTGCCACCACGCATGCTGCACTGCACAAAAGGGGTACCCTTATGGACCAGTGGCTCGAAACCACAGAGGAACACAAAATCAGTGTTCAGCATTATGCACCCAGGGAAAAAGCCTATCCAAACGCATTAAATTGAAGCCATAATGGCCTTGACTGGCTTCCGTTTTGCCCAAAGCTTGTGATCAGACTCCCACAAAATTAGTACACAGGCCTTCCACCAGGAAAAACATATTTATGGTCACAGTTGTATGCTCAGTATACAACCCACTATAAAAAACAAAAAAATTCCTGCAGGCTTTAAATATTTAAACATCTGTTCCCAAAAGAGACATTTTATTGAGCAGTTTTACAAACTTATATAATTGAATATACAATGACTATTTTTTTTTCAATTAAGTCTTTCACCAGAAGCCTTTATTATGCTTGACCAAGGAAATACCACACTTGGTAATGACACAGTTTCCAGTCAGAAATGCTCATACCATCAAGAAAAAAAAAAAGTGCTTTATGTACTGCTGTTTAGAAAACAACTTAATAGATTCCTTGGCATCCTTGGTGGAGATATAATGGGTCATGAGGCATGATTGTATAATACCCAGATTCAAATATCCTATAGTGTTTTAAAATTATGTCTTTATTCTTCCTTTGAAAATGATTTTAAAAGTTATAGCAAAATTTTCAAACTTGCTTAGGTTTCTATCTCATTTCTTTTTGTGCAAATACTTGAACCACTAAAAGGTCCCTGGAGAAACTCCACCTGCGCTGAACAGCACAGTCCAGACACTGTCTGTCCCTGTTTGTCTGACGACAGCTCTCCTGATCTTTCAAGATACAGTACTTTTCTGTCTTTAGATAATTGATAACACTGCATTTATTCTGTGAACAGCTATCAGAGATAATGTGAGACAGAGATACGGATATACTGCTGCCACAGGTAAGTCCTCATTTTATGTCTGGCTAAAATATAAGTATTATATACACTGCACGAAGACAGACTAGGGTTAGTTTTCATCTAAGAGATTTAGACCAAAAAAGTTCTATTAGCTGCTGTTGCATCTGCAGAATAAACTGCTTTTCCCACTGTAACTTACTTCACAATGAAAGCGGGCATAAGTTACTCCAAAGCATAGCATTACTAGTGCAAGCTTTAGAAGCCTTACCTAGAGAAGGACTTGCCTGTTGAACCACCCCATTGTGCCTTTATCAACAAACATGTTTCAGTACAGATTACATCCCTGTGGCTTCTGTTACATTTCAAAACTAATTACTCACCAGCTTAGAAGCATGAAAAAGCATTATCTGTGGAATCTGTACTTTTTACTACTAAAGGGGACAGTGGAAAGCATCAATTCTCTTGTTCCGTTCTCCTCCTTGCAGCGTTTGCAAGGAGAAAAAGCAGAAGTACTGCCAAAGCAGCCCACTGCTCTGCACCGATCTCCTCAAAGTATCATTGAAAGTAACACTCCAAAACAGCCTTTACAATCCAAGCAGGACGGAGAGGCATAAGACTCAGACTCTTTTTTAAAATTACGGTATCAAGAGGTAGAAGTTGTCAGTGAAAGATCAAGCGGAAAGAGGGATATAGTAAATAGTATATTTCAAATCGTTCAAAGTGAACACTGCCTGAAAGCATTTGACGGGTCCTCTCACTAAATACGAGGCTCCCAGTAAAGCAGCACGGCAGAGTGCACTGCTGTGCCAGGCAAACGGGGAGACTGGGTATCAGATTGCTTTTCCCTTGGAGAACATCCTATACTCCTCATATTCCCTTCTTGGCTCCTGAGTCTCAAGTAACTTTAGATTATGCTGAACATGGAAAGCAGCTTTTATACCCATATCCGATAGTAGTATGCAGAATACCCATGGCAGGCAAAGAACTCTAAAGAGTAGGTAACTAGTATCTCCCAGGAGTTTTTCCTTGCTGAGCATGCTCAAACTTCAGGCACTTTCCCAATGGCAACGCAACGTCTACCCACAGGGCGGGTGAGCACACACCAGCCTGGGAACGGAGAAGCCCAAGACGCCTTTCATTTCCACGGCTGCCCAAACTGGAATGGGTCCAGGCCCCGGAGAAGAAGGAGCCCATCTTTCCTGAGCTGGCCACAGCGGGGCTGCCGGCACCCGGGCAGCGAGGAAGCAGAAGGCGTGCATCTGGAGCGCCGCGGGGACCAGCGCCAAGACCCGAGGGACGGGAAAGAGCAGACTGGGACAAGGGCCCAAAACAGGAGGGGGAGAGAGCGAAACGGGTAGGGAAGGCAGCCAGGGATCCTGAGGCAGTGCACAAAACAAGGCAGGAAAAGGGGAAAAGGGCGACGGCATGCGAGAGGAAAAAACTGGACAAAAATGGGGAAAGGGGGCCGGGACAGGCAAGGTGTCTGGTCCCTGGCAATGAGTCTGGAAGGAAGGAGAAACCACAGGTGAAAGATAAGAGAGTAAGAAGCCAAGAACTGGGGACAGGCCCCCGAAAGAGCAAAAGGATTGTCAGGAAGGGCAAGACAAATGAGCAAGAGGAAAAAAAGTGCTCTTTGACAGAGGACTAAGTCCCTTTCCTTCCAGAGCTGGGACCTGAACTCAACAGTCCTGTCCTGCACATGCCCAACACCCCAGGGGCCTCCCTCTCTCGGGGAGAGAGCCCCACAGAGGAACGTGAGGGTCCGCTGCCGCTGCCACTCACATCTCCCACCCCAGTGCCAAAAACCCCCAGGGAGGGTGTAAAATTTACAGCTGCTGTGGGAGCTCTCACTTT
The DNA here is from genome assembly GCF_929443795.1 of Astur gentilis. NCBI lineage: Eukaryota > Metazoa > Chordata > Aves > Accipitriformes > Accipitridae > Astur > Astur gentilis. Next base: position 5,417,037 of record NC_064892.1, read on the forward strand.
AAAGCAGAGCAAATTTTCATTTTTTCCTTTAAGTAAGGGAAAATTGCACACCTACAGGAAGAGTCAAGAATCAGGAACTGTTTGCATTTAAGCGTGCCATCAAACCACAAGTTACCCCTTCCTGTTCTTGCACACCATAACCTCCACCAATTTCCCTCCTTTGGCCTGCCAAAGAATGCTCTGCCTCTTTCACCGCACAGGGGAGCGCAGCCAGTTACGGGGAAGGCACTCAGGATTTATTTTTTTCTACCCTGTTCTATCCTTAAGGCTTATTAACTACTTGTACTCTGCTGTTAAGACAGAACTAACAACTATCTTTCTGCGCCTTCTGAATAGCAGGCTGGTTTTCCCTCTCAAAACAGTACTTTAACCTCACAACACCCTCGTGAGAGAAAGAGGCCATCATGGTATCCTTACTTCCTATATGGGGAATTAAAAGACAGAAAACCCAGGTCCTCAAGACACGTAGATATTGGCTCCACCGGGAGTTTGGAGTCTAAATCCATTTATTGATCCAGGTCAAAGAGACTGAAGTCCAAAGCAAACCCACTGATTCTGTATTCCCAAAGCGAGACACCTAGGCCCAAATCATTCTTCACATGCCACAGCTTTCTTCACACATGATTATAGATCATTTTACTACAGGCTGCATCCAGGATCATGAGGCTTTCTGAAAATTAGCTCATGGATCTCAAGTTTGTCAAGAGTTTAACCATTTTCTGGGTGCTTAAGTCACTTCCTAACAATGCAGGGAACTCTGTCAAGAATCAAGTCCAGTTCCTTAGAAGTAGGAGGCCATCAGCAATCTTCAGCTACCCTCCCCTTCCAACATCTGCAAAAGGCAAGGAATGAGACCTTTCTTACAGACAATGTAATACACAACAGTGTGTTGCTGCAGGAGGAGAACTACCATATCCAACAAACAAAATGGGGATTTTGAGAGGGGAAAAACTGTAACTAAATAATTAAAGATTGTGTCATAGGTCACAAAAAGGAGAATTGAACCTTTTCACTATGGACTTTAGCTTTGTGACATGAATCAGGTTCTTTAAACAGCATCTAATCTACAATGATATTTGAAGTATTAAGATGCATAGACTTCTTCAGTGAACTTTAAAGAAAGCAAATAACGTCACTGGCACTACCTCATGAGTCCAGAAAACAGTATCCTCAACTTTCATACCTCCTGAATATGAATACTCCAATGCCTACAAGGTCTACAAGTGAAGCATCTGCCTTCAAATAACACCTTGTTATCCAGACCAAACAAACAGCACACAATTTGATGCTTTTGGCATTGCTCTAACCTCGCCCCCAACTTCTCTACTCCTGTAGATGCACGCAGCAACCCGAAAGCTCCTCCGTATATACACTCCCTATCTCTGCTTGTAGCCATCCGGTACCCACACCCCCAGATATACACACACACCCCCACACACACACCCCAGTCTCTCCATCTTTCGACGGAGGAGACGAGCACTCATGCAAAGCTCTGGGCGTATTTCAGCGGAGCAAAGAGGTGGCTGGAAGGATTGGAGGGAACAAAAATGGATGTAAAATGACAGTGTTTGAAACGCAAGTATTGGATAGATGGGAGGGGAAAGAGATGATCAGCTACTGTGCATTGATGTAATATTATGCAGGTTGATTTATTTTATGTAAATTCATGCATAGAATATTTCCAGGGGTTTAAATCATTACAGCAGAAGGAAGGTCCACTTAAAGAATATGTAAATATCTGCCAGGTATGGAAATTTTTCCCCTCTAGCAGCAGACAGGATTATGTTTTCATAGGGTCACTAACAGTGCCTGGCTCTGCAATCTGGGCTGGCCTGCATGAAGCAGTCTGCACTTCTCCCCAGGGAACACATGACCAAACACATGGTAGTCATCCTCTCATCCCTGGGGGCCTCTAGGAACTCCTTCAGCTTCAGTTTGGACCGGGAAATTGAAAAAAAAAATCACTAAATACGAAAACACTGCATTGCCGCCCCTTAGAGCCAGGAAGCCCTTTATTTTGTGGAAATCCCAGTGTGCATCCTTCAAAAGTACAGCAACCTCACCTCTGCTCCTTAAGGAACAGAGCGGTTCTTCAGAACAACAAAAAACCAGCCATCCTGACCTGCCCGTGCCCCTGCCCCAAATACTCTGCCCTATACTGGTGATGAACAGGCCAAGACAGGTCCCTGCCTCTGTGGAAGGCTGAGAAGGCACATTTCCCTCATCTGCACTTCAGGGCTGCTTTTCTCCTGCTCTCCAGCTGCCAAAGTCAGGCACATAAATACTGCAGACTATCACACATGGGAGCAGGAAAGCGTAGGCACATGTTGCAGCTACCAAATGAAATGCAGCACGCAAGCAATAGAAAAGACTTCATAGCAAAACATCAAAAATTCAACTGCCAGGCTGTATCTGGCCCTTCTACCCCTACATACACACACACTCCTGCATAAGGTTTAGTCTCTTCTGAATAGCAGTCCTCCCTTAAATTGTCCTACCCATCCTGTACCACCTTCTTTCTAAATATACAAATTTTGTCCAATAAGGTATATGGAAAAAGAAGTCGTAACTCCGATTAGTTCGGAAACATGGGAAAATTGGAAAGTATTTACAACCAGTAAATAAAGCAAAAAGTGAAGGAAATAGCAATACTCTGCAGCCATTCACTAACATATTTGCACCGTGTCTTCACATCAGCCCTTCTCCATTTAGTCCCCACATAGAAAGGTTAGGACACCCTGACCACAGAAGCAGCAGCAGGAAGAAAGAAAAGGCCCAGTACCAGTAGCAACACATACAAATCAATAAACTTACTGCAGCTTCTCTTGGGCAGTCAAAGCTTTGGTCATGAAAAATGCATTGGCAGAACCAACACCTTGTTTGCCATACAGTCTGCTAAGAGACCACACAGGATTTTTACTCCTTTGCAATTCAACCCGGAACGCTTTCCCTTTGCTCCAAAACCTGTCACTAAAAGGTATGAGTTGATACATCTGCTGCAGGTCTATTTACTTGCTTTCCAACACAAACAGGCACGCTGCAAGCCTCAGGAGTTGCACAGTGAACGCAGGCCCTGTAACACACTACCTCCCCTCCTAGCTTTTGGCCCAACAATTCAACAGGAAGCAATGCAGGAAATCCAAGGCATCAGTGTGATTCCAATCCATGCCCTTCCTGTCTGGGGAGAGATATCCAAAAGCATCCGGGACTCCTGCTAACAGAAACAGTCAACACCTCTGTTGAAGGCGAGGGGGAGGGAAATTCAACTACCCAACCCAAAGCTAAACATAGTTTAGCAGGTACACATCAGAAGAGACCATGTTGACTGCCAAGCAGCATTCCACCTCCATTTTTCTGACATACATAGACAAACTATCAGGAGGTACTGAAGCCATGCCCAAGCCAAGCTTGCCCCTTTAAGCGAGCCAGCCAAGACGGTGCAGCTGTCATGCTGTCTCAGTGAGGATACCAAGAAGGGAAAGCAGCGGTCACCCAGTTTGCCTCCACTAGCTCCTTGCTGCCGCAGCCCAGGCGCTGCTGTACACAAAGCAGTAGTTTCAAACTTGCCTTGCTAGTTACAACCGTGATCCTTAGCCTGTTTGCAACCTCCTAGTTCTGGCATTGCAGGACATGGAGTGAAGCAGCCAGCCTGAGTCTGGAGGAGAAGCCTGTTCAGGCAGCAGCGCAGGCTGCTAAAGGCACATCGCCATGTACTCTGTACATTTCCCCTGCTGAGAGCAAGGCAACGTCAAGGTTATAATTTCCAAAGGTATCCCCAGGATGGTCCCTTACACAGCTTGGACTGCTGCACTGGTTTGTAATAAGCTACAGTCTACCAGAGCAGCACTACTCAAGCGTAAGAGACAGGAGCAGGAGGTAATAGCCTTGGCACACAACCAGAAAAGTCACTCCTCAATGTATTGGATACTAAGATGAACTTTCCTCTTTCAAACAAAACATCAAACAGATTTGCTTGACCTGTCAGTCAGTAAATGCATAACCACAAAAACTTACAAACAAAAAAGGACATTCCAATTAGTTAGAGAGCTGGGGGAGGGAGAGAAGGGAAGAGAATATTCTTTCCTGTATCTATTTTTAGGCTACATACGGCTGTCTGAAACCATGGCAATGAACCTGCTATAAATCCCCTCACCAGCTCAATGTTTTGTTTCCTTATAGACAAGAATAAATGAGTGCGTACTATGGATTACATGGTCTAAAACCAGAAATTAATCAACTAGCAGGCTACTGGAAATGCATTTGTCAGTTATGAAAACTACTGGTTAAGAGAGGCAGCAGTAGCTGATCAGAGAGGCCAACCACTCAACAGTCTCATACCTAGTAAGAAATCCTTTACAGCCCTAATAAACAGCACTTAAGTGGGATGAGCTTCCAGACTGCACCTCTCCACCACCACCACCGCCATCTGCTTCTGGGCATATTTTGACATCAACGGTTGCACCCCCAGTGCCCAGATTCGTTCTTCAGGCTGGGCCCCCACAATCCGGCCGCAGAGGGCCATGCCCCCACCTCATCGCTACCTTTCCTCCACCCCATCGGCAGAGCTGTTTGCCAGGTTGCTCTCTAAGATGGTCCGGCGCTGGGGTCCAGGCTCGAAGATACAGGTGACCTGGCAGCGCTGAGACAGCAGGCAGCAGGTACCTGAAAGCTGCGATCGCTTACCCAAATTGCTTTGGCTAGCTGTACACAAAGTTTGCAAGGAGTTTGCAAGCCTTCCTGCACCGAGGGAGAGTTTCTGAAAAACAATGGGGGGCTTGCGCTTACTGAAGCACAAACATTATTGCACGAAACGAACAAAAAAGTAAACCTCCGATCCAGTTTTCATACCTGCTATACAGCTACACTCAGTATAATTGCCATCAAAGAAAGAAAAGTTGTCAGGGTCCACAACTCCTGGGCTGATGGGGAACACCCTCTCAATCTCCCCCCAGGATTGTAAGTAAAAACCTGTGTTTGTATTCTGATTGGTTTAAAAGGGGAAAATACCACCTTCATGTTTATCCTACCCTACGACTTAAACATGGGGTTATCCCACGCTATTCTATATTGTGCGAAGAATGAGAGCAACCACCTGGTAAAACTGTGGCTCAAAGATATTTGATTTGCCTATATGTAATTTTTCTAGTGCTTCTTATTAAGAAGAAGGTAAGAGAGAGAAGGAAACAAGCAGATTTTTTTATTTTTTTATTTTAATATATGTAGTCCCTTGACATTGGACAAGAACAACAAAACAAGAATGTGAGAAAAAAAACCCACTTTAGTTCTCTTGCCATTTAAATGAGACTAAAATCTATCCACAGCTGAAAATTTAGGGATTTCAATGTAAGCATCAATAATTTAAAATAAATATTTCAGAGCTAATAACTTCCATTAACACCTTTGCATCTGCTGCTGAAATAACTCATTCTATATTCTTACATGGTTGGAAGTACCAAATTCATCCTGGTTTTTAATCCTCTGCCAAGCACACTAGATTGACTGCCAGTCTATGCTGCTTTGGAGGACTGAAACATCCTACAAAGCTCAGCTCTGCCTTCACGACAGCTTTGCTTGGTATGTGGGGGAGGAAGACTGAAAACATACCTATCTCAAGACAGTTAATTAGATACCCAGCTCTTTAAAGATCGACATCCCAACTATATTTTGATTCTACATGCTATGAAGTTTTTTACACTTGCATGTATCAGGAGGAAGGGGGGAGGAACATCTGTAAGTCTATACAACTGTTACTCAGCAACATCAAAGGGAAAAAAACAAACACGCATGTAAAGGCAAGAATGTTGAAAACATTAGCAAATGCAAGATTTCTTCTCTGCACAGACCACAGAGGACAGGTAGTCTCTTTTTTGCACAGCACGGTTACAGTGCACACATCACCCAGGCAGTATCAGCTTCCCGGCATTGCTAAGCAACACCACACCACATTACCTCAATTGATTCAAGGAAGGGAAGTTGATTCAGAAGCCATTGAAAAAGGCAGAAACTAGATAAAAATGGTTGCACAAACCTCACACACACAAGCCAAGATCCTGCACAGTCAGAGCAAAAAGCTATTAAGGAAAACTGTGGGACACACACACACAAACTGAAGCTGAATAAAAAATATCTACATACATAAAGACAGAAGAAAGGGGGAAACGAAGCAGGTAAGAGAGGAAGAAAACAGCACTGCTGTCTCACCTCAGGTATTCTGAGACTAGAACAAGGAATTACGTCTTTCCTTCCAGGGAGTAAAAACAAGAAAAACAGCCAGAAAGCCGTTAGAGACATGGGAGCCTAAGTCTGACCCACATCAAAAATAGAGCTCACACACAATTAAGGATCTTTGTTACAAATATTGAAGATCAGTGGCAGGAATGAATATGAAACACTGAATTTTGAACTGCTTCAAAATCAAAATGCACATTAACTCTTCTGAACAATAAACATCTTCCCCTTCATTCTGATTCTAAATTCTATGAATGTCTTACACATTTGAAGAGTTGCATTAAAATCTTGCTATGAATATAATCTGAAATAGAACAGTACACCTTAATATACTAAATAAATCCATTATCTATGCAAAAAATTGAAAAACCTCATTGTATAAGTTTGGTTTAATTGAAATTGAGATTTGTTCCAAGTGAAAAGGACTGGAAACAATTACATTCAACCACACCTTCCATGCAAATAAAATAATTCATCCAATAAAAGCCTCTCTAAATATAGATATAAAAAAAATTATTGCCATGGCTTCTGGAGCATCTTAAGCCAAAAGAAACCAGGACTTAGGCAGAAAGAGGTGCACCCCATAGATGCATACTGCTGCCTTCCAACAGCCTCCTCCTTTCCAGCTCCCATTTCACACGTAGGAAGCACTCGAGGCAGCAGCATGGGAGAAGGAAGGTCTGCCTGCCTACTCAGCAGGGCCAAGGAATAATGGAGACAAATTGGCCACCACTCTCCTGAAACTCAGGAGAATGCAAGGTGTGTACGAGAACAAGAAGACAGTACAGGTGCAAGAAGACTGTCAAAACCACAGCATCATTAGATCAGACTTTAGGACAAAGAGCAGGCTATCAGAATTAGATGCTACTCACCCAGGAATTTTAAAGGCACTCCAACATACAACCACAGAACTATTAACCATGCTGCCTAGCTTCCTTCCAAGACAAACTTAACAAATGAGATATAAAAAGCTGAGGATGTGCTGCCAATTTCAATAAAAGGGCTCCAGGGAATTACAGGCTGGTAGCTATAGGCTCAGCCCTGCACTGAGAAAATTGACAGAAATTGTAAGAACAGATTAGGAGGCATGCAAATAAACATGATATAGGAGTGCCATCATGACATGGCTTCTTTTACAACAAACTTCCTATGACATATATGGATAAGTGTGGTATGTATGATATATATAGTGTGCTTAGATCTCTAACAAACCTTTGACAATGTCTCTCAACACAGGCTTTTAAAGAAATTGAACTGTCATGGGATAAGATGGAAGGTCCTTCTGTGAATTAACAACTAGTTAGATAAGAAGAAACAGCATAGGAATAAATAGGCAGGTTTCACAACAGCTCTGGTTCTGCATTTGTGCTACTCAATATATTCATTATTTATGTGGAAAATTGAGCAAGCAGGAAGACTATAAAGTTTGTTGGTGATTACAGAATCAGGAGAACTAACTGTGAAGAGCTGCAAATAGATTTGGCAGGTTTTTATACACACACAACGCAAAGTAATAGCCAATATAGTGAACGGAAACCCTGGAGCCATGGCAGTTTAATTAAAGTGAGGAAACACTCCGAGACAGCAAAGCTCAGTGCCGGTCAGGAGAGCAAATGGAACACCAGGACTGAGCAGGTCAGGGACACCCAATGCAACAGAGAACACCACTGTACCACTGCAAATCCTTGGTGCAGCCTAGGGCTGCCACTCTGAGCAATTTTCAGAGAAGCATACAGCAGAACAAGAAAAGGTTCAAAGAAGGGTGGTAATGATGGGAGGTCTAGAGCAGCTTTAACCTAAGGAGAACTGAACAAAGAAGTACTTTTAGATTAGAAGGGGAGATGGATAAGATGACAGACATAAAACCAAGAATGGTATTTTAGAGAAAGAAAATAGGAAGCCATGTCTCTGAATAAATTAATTAGGCTGTATAAAATGAAGTTTACCAGGCAGCTTGTTTAAAAACAAGAGGAAAAGGAGGTATTTTTTCCATACTCCAATTAATTGCAGAACCTGTTGTCACAGGATGTTGTGAAGGCAAAAATTTAAAACAGATTAACTCATGATTAGATGTATTCATAAAACAAAGTCTGTCAAGGACTGTTAAACAAAGGTGCAGACATGACTTTCTTGCTCAAAGTCCTTGAACTGCAGCCTGCCAAAAGCTGGGAGGAATCAGTCTTTACTAAAACTTTTTCCCCCTAAGCATTACTACTGGCCATATTAGAGGTAGGATGCTGGCTAAACCAGATATCTGGCTGAAAATACCGGTGCTAAATCCCATGTTACAGGCCCAGGAATCTTCAGCAAGATGTGTAGTGCTGGGAAGCCCCATCTTTTGATGTCCATCTCCTAAAGCATTACCCCTTCCATGCTCTTCTTGAGGTTTGCCCCCAGGCTCTGAGGGAACATCCATAAGCAGCACCCGCTGAAGCCACAAGAGAGACGAAGATTTGCTTCCTATTGGAGAGCTGCACTTGATAAAACATGTTCCTGTTATATGAACACAGCTGTACTACATGTTTCTAGACTGGGTTAGGTATGGCCAATCTGTCATTTTGCCTACATTAAACAATCGGATTTACCTGCTTCTGTTTTGTGGCCTGGTACTAAAAACATCATTAGAGCTGAGTTATACAAGAAAAGCTCCTGTCCCCCACTTTAGGTGGTTGAGCTCAATTACAGTGCTGTGCGAGTAAATTTGAAAGTCATTTGAGAAGTTGCAGAGTTCCTGACAGGCAGTAGCAGAAGGGGATGAGGAAGATCAAGGAGGAAGAAGAAAGACGCCACTCTACTTCTGCAGGGATTCAGAAGCTGACTGACAAGGGAAGGCACTAGAGACAGCATTAAACCTTGTTCTGCCTTTATGTCCCCCGCCAGCCACGCAGCTCTCCTCCCAAGACCCTCCTAAAATGGCAGGCAAACTGCAAACCTGGGAGATCAGGAAAATGGCCTCTTGATGAGATTTATGAGGGCCTAACTGATTTATGCAGCCACTCATAAGGTGAGATATATGCCCACTTGCAGAGCCTTGCCACCATGTTATAACTACAATTATATTTTGTGCCTAGCAGCTAACCTGTTCGATTTCTCACCTGTTGTTAAAATCATGCCTAAAGTGCCTTAAAGAAAGTATATAAACTTTGGTTCCCTTTCAGAAATACTAAGTGAACTTCCAACGAGAATTGAATTTGCATTTCTCAGTATCACCCATTTTTAGCTCAAGAATCTAGAAAATATTTAAGGCTTAGGTATGCTGCTTCTCTTGGGAGAAACTGATAGAGCTGAAACCCAGAGAAAATCCTTCCCCTGAGAAGTAGGAATCAGTCATGCAGGAAAACTTTGAACTCAAGATCTCTTTCCAGATAGCAGCCTGCTCAACAAGATCTCTCTTGCCTCACACACTCTCTCTGCTTCCATACACCACCTCTTACACTTTTCTGTTATGTTTTGCATGCAGGCACACACAATTTCCCCCCCAAAAAAACAAACCCAAACAATAGACCAATCTGTTCTAACACTGTATTAGGCTCAGCTGCCAATTCAGCTGCCCCAAAACTTCTACAGTGGGTGGTGGCTTTCCTGTTCTGCACAAATCACTCAAAGCCACAGAGGCTGGAGGTCACATTCATCCACTGTCCAGGCTCTCAGCTCTACAGTGCTGATGACACAAACCTCCACATAAAACCACAACTGGTTCCTACTGGCTCCTATGATAGACTTGCCATGGAACAGTTGCCCACATTTTCCTTCCTGCGCCGAAGATAACACTAACTCTTAGCATGATGTGAAATACAGCTGAGGCAGCTTGTTAAACAACAAATCTCAGTCACTGACATGTCTTATGCTGTTGTGTGAAGAGGTCAAATTTTCCTTGAGATAGGAGCACCACTTGTCAGATGGCAGCAAGTCTGTTAGTACTTATTTTATCATGTTCTTGGGCTTACTTGTCTCAGCTCAGTGATTATCCCACAAATTTCAATACTGGCACTAAAGATGACTGTTTCAGTGACTCACCCCTACTTCTCCACTGTGATTTCAAAACAGCACCACTTACCTCACCAAAGTGCAACTCCATCCAGAGCATCAACAAACTTCACATAACTGCTACCCTACTTCTTCCGATAATGCTCTGTTCCCACAACACTCTGCCTTATCTACAACTTCTGCCAAACCATAGAAGCATTTGGACTACAGCTCTAGTCTAGCTCTTGGCACCTCATTTCTCTTTGCATGCCTCTGAGCTCCCACTAATTCTGAGACTGTGTCTTAAATAAAAGCACCATTGCTCTGTTTTCAAATAGACAAAACAAGGCATGTCTCCATGAATGTTTCACTGGCACTACTCTGTAACTTACCAGTGCTAGATACAGAACAGAATATACGACTACAGGTCATTTAATAGCATTTATTATTCTGGGGCCACTTTTAGCCAACCAGTCCAACTGGACAGAGATTGGCCACTAGAAGTCCTGACCTGTACTTTCCTATGAACACCCAGAATCATGCTGATTCAGACATGGGATCCACCACCGGGCACTTTTATGGCAAGTGTAACAGATTCAGGAAAACCAGACCTCGTGAGTATGGTCAACTATTTAGTCCTAATAGAAGATATTTAAAAACTATCTTACAAAAGGAAGTGGCCAGTTTTTCCCCTCTCAGGCCAGAGGTCAGTATTGCCTTGTTCCATGCTCTTACACTTTCAGCACTAACTCTTCCCCTTTTGTACTAAACATAGTCAGAAATCAGCTTTAACAACTTCCTCTGTATTACAGATCCTTTGAAGTTAATGTTAAGATATATTTGTCCATCATGGTTTTTTTCAGCCCCTGAAATTCCTTTCATGTTTCCAATTTCAGCAGCTTATGATCCTGGTATTTTTCAAACAAACCCTATGAAGGAATGGAAACAATGCCACACAAAGCTTCACAGCTTTCTGCAAGACCTCCTCACCAGCAGAAAACTTTGCCATAATAGTTCATGCTTTGCCCAATATCAGACATATTCCTGACATCTTGTTTCTGATGTACCACTGCCTGGAAGGGGTATTTTGGGTGTACTGCACCCCCTGCCTCCATTTGTTTCCATATACAGCCTCTAGACTTTGCTCCTCTAAACTACTATGTGCTTCAGACAGCTTATCTACAAGGTGTCTCTGCAATCACCCAGCGTTTCCTATGTTCAGGTTCAATTTCCAAGCCAAACTGCTGTAGCAAAGAACATTTTCCGGGGAAATTTGCTAAAACCTTCTGGTGATAGTAATACAACATTCATTGTCATTAAAAGACATGATTTTTAATATGCTTCTTTGTGTTGTTCAGGAATCCATCAAGGAGTCAGACAATGAAGTTGAACAGCAGCAGTGCTCTAACTGCTCAGCACAAGCCTCTGTGTTCAGTCTCACAAGACCACTGTTAAGAAAAAAAATCTTTCCAAGACTATTGTCTCACCTAAACAAAAGGGTATTTAACTGCTCCCTCATTTAACCCAAATGGAAAGCTATTGTCATTCCAGTAGTCTTTGGGAGGTTCTGTGACTACCCACAAATCAAAGACGAATATTCTGGGAACCAATGCCACCAGTATGACTATCCCTTCTAGATCCAGCTGCAGAAAGAGGAAGCGCTTAAATTTTCATATTGTTAAAAGAGGATAGCAGGCATGTCTATGCAAAGCAGCCAATCTCAGATATCAAGTAGTATCCAGGTAGCATCCAAGCAAAAACTAAAAAAGTCTCAATAATGTAAAGTTAAGGGTTGGATGTAACCACAAGGGAAGCAGCTGGGTGAAGTGAGGAAGAAGAAGGGTGTGAGAGAACACTGCAAAGCCCCATCCCATCACCAAGAACGCTTCCTTATCCTCCAACTTCACTAAGACCTGAAGGCAAAACACCCTTGGACTACAAACAAAAATGGAGCCTGAACACTGGACTGAGCTCCTGATCATTCTGAAAAGGAGAGTACAAGTATAGCCCCTTTCAATTCCTTTAAGCATATATGAGATGGTTTGAGTTTTCAGTCTTGCCTTGCTGAAGAAGTCTAACATTACAGGGTAATGTAGCTCCAGACTCCAGGCATCCTTTGATCAGACTAACAGAAAAAGTCTTCCTAGTCTCTGCAAAGGAAAACAGAGTTCAGAAGCATGAAGGCATCTACTGTTGCTTATGTAAATTGCATTTTGCTGTAACAAGTTTTTAAATAAACTGTCTGCTCCCTTCCTCAAAAAGCTGAGGTTATCACAGCAAGGAGACAAGTAGAAAATAAACATGCCCATAACAGCATACAGTTTCCAGGAATTGTGCTTGGGAGGATCTACTTGTAGGTTATTTCATTCTCCCCCCAACATGTGAAATGGCAGGAAATTCAAGTTCATATGTGTAGGGGACAAATCTCATCTGAATACACAACTAGCCATGCACCATGTAGTCTGCAGCGGAACATGAGGTGAAAATCTCTTAAACAGAGACAAGCGCACTGAAAGTATATCTGAGGCTCACACATCTCATAAGAGCTTCCTGAACTAGGACTAGTAGCAGTAGTATCATAAGCCTTGCTTGGAAAGAACAGGTTATTTTTCTGCAGCAAAGAGTTAACTATTCAGGAAACCCAAACAACCAACCAAAAAACCAAACCAAACCAAACAACCCCCCAAAACCAATCTTTTGTGCATCTGTCCATCATTTAAAAAAAGATATGGTTGGTTATATTGTAGCCTGCACCTTGGCAGTGTTCCTTTTGACTCGCCTCCATGGCTTAATACATGCTCTACTAGTACATGAAACTTGGTGAAGTAAAAAAAGACAGCGTAAGACTATTTTTTAAGTCGTCTTAGATTAATTTTATGGTCCAAATGGAAGAAGTATAAAACAGATGGCTTAAGTCATTATTGGAAATTAAACACATTAGTAAGGACAAAACCTTACATTAAAATTGCTTTTGTCATTTTCCTCTATAAGTTCATTTCTATCAGTTGATATATCTCAAAGATTCATTTGCAGTTAAATATAGTCTTTACATTTACTTTGGTACCTCTTTTTCCATGACAAGCAGGTTACACAATATCTACACACTTTTCTAAGTGTTATATAGTCTTGTTTACATTTATTGCTTTTACTTCTCCTGTCTTAAGAAATTAGCAGTGGGTATGTTTCTTTATACTAAGACACCAATTTTACTGTGGCTTTCGATAACACTGCAAGGAAGTGTCACTGGAAGGAACTAAACTTAAACCACTAAGATGTCTTAAAAGTCATCCTAAAAACGCATCAGCAAATGAAAACAAACACCAAACTTTACCCCAAGCAAGACTGCTATTTAAAACAGAATGATATATTATACAATGGAGAGATTAAGATTTGGTGACCATAACTAATTTTTCAATTCATTAATAGTCAAATTTACTGAAATATCAAGAAATTCTATTAGGTATCTAAAAAACACTAAGGCTGTGAGAAACCCAGTTTGCATGATGCCTTCAGTTAGATACCTAGAATTCTTTGTGTGCTTCAAGCTTTAATGCACATAATCCTAATTTTCTCCCATCTGATTATTTTGTTCATAGATTAAAAGGGACAAAGGAAGAAGAAAAAGCTTTCCTACTTTCTGAGCTCCCAGATGAGTTCTCAGTCCCGAGTTTATTCAAAAAGATAATATTCTCTCTGCATCTGGCAGCCAAATTGAAAGCAAATACATAACGCAAAAGCTTTTCTGCTTCTCAAAAAATGAAGAGTACTTACACTTGGAAAAATGTAAAAAGCAGAACTTTATCCGGTGTAAAGACACTAAAGTAGAGATCTAAAAAAATTTAAAGGGTAGCTCCCCTTCAGTTGCCTTATATGTTTTAAATGACTGTATACAGTAAATGACAATACAAACCGCATATTGTTTAACCTACTTCATTTGAGAAGTCACTGCTACCAAGTGTTTTATTTAAGTGAAACCAGCAGGTACAGGTAAGGCCTTCCCAAAAGATTCAAATTTAATTTGCCAGTTTTATTCTGAACAGAAAGTTTTTTTAAAAAAGAAGACGTTTACATTATTTTTTATGCATCCTGGTGTCAACCTGCTTATCATCCACAGCTTTGCTACTTCCCAAGGTCTGTATTAAATATTGCAGCCATCTCACATTACAGATTTTAAATTAATGTTTCCAAGTTGTTTCTTCCACACTGAAACAACTTTACTCAAAATCCTGGTGAAATACTAGCAGACTGCTGCCAGCATTCAGAATCTGACCTCTCATTACTATTTAAAGAATATACATCCAATAAGTTCAAAATTTTCTTTGCCATTTTCTCAGTGCTTTCGCAGGTCCTCATTTCAGTTCTCTCCGAACTCGTGCCGCTGCACGGCAGCCTCCAGGTTGCCCCAGCAGAGCCCACAGACTTTCACGGCGCTCTAAGGAAGTGCACGCAGAGAAACGGCGTGCGGCAGCCATAAAACCAGCCCTCTGCCTCAACCATGCCACAGAATCAGACCGTAAATGAACGTTTAGCATTACAGGAGATTCCCAACCCATCTATGCAAAAATAGGCTGTAAGAACGCTGGAATGCTTCAGAAAGAGGGATGTTCCCCCCCTACTTTGAAAAGCAATCTTAACGGTTTCCATGTTTCTACATCTGGTTGTTCTATAAGGTTACAGAGGTGAAAATATGGCTCAATTTCTCTTTTCCTACCAGTAGAGGCTGAATTTCAAGTTGCACGCAGCTAAAGAACACCAACCTTTCTGGCTCACTGTGCAGACAGGCATGCTCTCAGCGAGGTGATTATCCAGGAATCAGGCACAGAAGGAGCACATGTTGGAAGAGAGCCCATTTACTTAATGAGAGGCATGGAAGCCCCTCCTCCCTCCTGCCCCTCCGAGGAACGCCACCTGGAATATTTCTGCCTGAAAAAAGTGATGTTTCTGCAGAAATCAAGAGAAGGCTGTACAGGAGCAACTTAGGTCAATTTTTCAAGTACTTACAGAATGATAACCAAAAAGGAGGTAACAACTGTGGCACCAACAGCAAGTTTTAATGGACCAGCTAGGGTAACATTTCAGGGGACGTAGGAGCAACCCCTGGAAGGTATGCAAGTGGCCCAGTTGCACACAAGCAACTCATACATAGAATAAAAGGTTCACACCAGAAAGGACCCGAAGTCCTAACTACGTTAAAATAAACTCTAAGTACAAACCAGTCTATTTTCCAGCCTTGCAACAATTTTGATAAGCTCTACTCGCTGTTAGAGACTACAGAAATAGAACTAATTTTGCTTAGTAACTATATCCCAATACCGAAAAGCTACCAACACACTTAATCTTTGCAGCAAGGGACTACAGGGGAAAAAAAATAAGAAAGTGAAGAAAAAGGCTACATGCAACACTATATGCTGGTGTCTAGCAAGCCCTAATTCTCCCCTTCTCCCAGTAAGATTTCCCCAGATACCCTCCAACATGCTTGGGAAAACCGCACTATTCTCAGCCCATGCAACACAGCAAGGTCAGCAGGAACATCCCATGGTCGGAAGATAAACTGTTCCTACCCTTCAGTTATCAGCTGTGTTCAAGGCCAAACCCTGCAGTTTCACGATTCTCATTATCTCCTCAGTTTGCTCTGGTGGATCCTGGGTTTCATCCCCATTTACCAAGCCTACGCAGTTTTGCCTGTATCATTGCCGCAGAAAGTTCAGCCTCTAAGTGAATTAAACTTCTTTGTTCACCAAGTCAAGTTTAAATAAGGCTGCTAGAAAAACCACTGAGGCTGTTACTAGACAAAGTAGACACACAGTCATAAACCTGAAGTTTTCACCCTTCTTGCAACAAAGCATGTAGTCTAGCAACTACTAGAACTAGTTAGTCAGTTAGAGAATACTAACTATGTGTACAATTTGGGAGGCTTATGGCTCTGTTCTCACCTGTCTGAAGTGCTTAAGATAGGGAAATGGATAAACAACAACTACCTATGAGGTTGTTAGACCTTAATAAGGGGAAAAAAAAGGGATTTTTTTTTTTCCTTAATGGAAGACAACGTAACAAAAAAAAAAGTACGGGTATGATCATTCAGTCCTTTTAAAGTCTTTTCCCCTCGATTAGTAAATTCTAAGCATGAAGAACCAGCAGAACAGCCAAATGCAATATTGCTTTAAGGGAAATAAATAGTATGTTACCACAGCCCTCAGCTTGCAAAGTGACTCTGGCTTTCGCATGTTCTGCAAAACTAAGATATCCTTTAGGCAGCTCTCTTAATGGACTCATTCAGTGAGGAGCCTTCAAAGTTGCATTCATCTAATAAAAAAAAAATTAGTGGCCGTCTTAGTCAGTAAGGAATACATACAGCCAGGCAGCAGAGAACCTCTGTTAATGGATGTAGGGCATAGCAGCACCTTACTGAATTACTGTACCAAAGTCAGGCTTGCTTGAAGGGTCTTAGAATGATCAGAAGTATATAAATGAACTCCTTATTAAAGACAGTTTTTAAAAACAAGATTGACACTTTACCGCTTTCATAGTCTAACATGCTTCTAACATCTTATGGAACAGAACCCCCGCTCCACTAACATTTTTTGTATTTTACTCCCCTTTTTTGTCTCTAGCATACCCAAGACATTCCAACAAACACGTCTGCTATCATCCTTCAGCTCAAAAAACAGACATACTAACCAAAATAGGTCATCATGCCTTACTAACACAGATAAAATGCCTAAGTGTATGGTAACAAAAAGGAACCTTGAGGTTATTAATCACAAACTGCTTTAGCTCAGCATAAAAATAATGATTAATTACATTTCAAGAAAACAAATGTATGGAATATTTTATATAACATGGAAGATAGCAGTTAGAGAAGAATTATTAAAATTCAGAAGCAGAGAGACTGACAGATCTCTACTGGTCCAGTAACTAGGTTGCACATCATCTTCCTGGAAAGCCAACTGCCATGAAGACAAACCCCAACACAGCGAGTCCTTCAGGAGGACTCCGTGCCGCAAGTAACTCTCTGTACTAGAACCGGACAACCCAGAGCAGAACAAAAGCTTCCCAGGGAACCAAGACGACTGCCACAGCAGAGCAGCAAGGGAACAAACCGTCTGCAGGATAATAAAGCGTAGGAGCATGTAAGGGATTTGGTCTGCAAGTTGAGTGGGAAGTTTAAAGATTTAGGAAGAATTAGAGCAGTTTTACACAGACCAGTTTACCAGTAGAAAAAATCCCCAACAATAAGATCGTAAACCATGGAGTAGATTTTTGTTGTTGTTGGGTTTTTTTCTTTTAATGGAAGCAGTGGTATTTAAGACACCTGAAAGAAGCCTGAACAAAAAAAAAAAAAAAAATCAGTCCTGACAGAGAGCACCTTTCAATCAGATTATGGATACAGAAAAGACAATTTAGGACCACTGACAAGATTCCTACAAACAGTGCCTTAAGCCTGTAGTTACCTAAAACTTGTCCTTCAGTCAGTCACTGAAAACACAGCTCTGCAGGCAACGGAAACAACAGGAACCTCATCCTACAAATCACTGAACAAAAATTGAAGCTGGTAATATCAAGGGTGATTAGCATTGAGAATATAAAGTCCCATCCACTACAGAGTAGAAGATACACTGTGTTTACTGTTCAAGGTGCCTGATCTGTTAAGTGACGGGAAAAGATACTGATTTGTAAATCCGTGGGAAAAAAAATAATTAGATGGATTTCCCTTAGTGGAAAAATGACTGAATAAAATAAGGAAAGAAAGAAAGAAATCAGGGACATTAATACTCAGATTCTCTTAGTAGCTGATAATTGTCTCACAATCACTCCATGTTTCTTGAAGTTTTTCTTAATCATATGGTATACAACAATGTGCATGTAGAACTTACATGACAAAGCACAAAATTTAAAAACCATTTTAAATTTGAATCTTGTGATGATCACAAAGAAAATCTTCAGCTGACTGTACTCTGCTACAGGGGAGAAGGGAAAAAAGCCTCTAAAAAAAAAAAATCCATCAGTATAACTGTCCAATACTGGGCTTGCCATTTGTAGTCTTTCTAAATCATACCAATCATACGCAAGATCTGTTGCAGCGTTTAAAGGCTTCCTGCCAAAAAAATTTTAGTTTTATTGGGCCATCAAAACCCCAGATGAGTCTCCAAAGATTTGCATTCCTTCCTTACTGTTAAGAAAACTGTAGGACTAATGGAAAAAGAGCATTACTCAAAACTTACATACTTACACTTTTGTTGAAGATGTAAATGAACAGCTAAAGAGTTCCGGGACTCTATACCAGCAACAGTTTTGGCTATAAGCTTACTGAAACTTTACAAAACATAAACAGTGTGTCCTTCCCTCACATTTAGCTTATCAATGGAAGAGATAAATACAAATATTATGGATAAATACTATAGAATGCTGTCACAGATAGTAACTGCATTAAAAAAAGGGGCTGGGAAATAAAAACATGCATAGAATTAAAGAATGAAAACCAAGTAAATATTGTACAAATAATCAACGTAGCCAGGTTTGGAGAACATCAAATAACTCTTAGTACCTGAAAACCTGATAAAAGTAGCATCAGTGACATCCCACCTTCATTAAAGGAATAATTCAGATTGCAGACTCTTTGCCCTCTATTTCAAGAAGAAAAGCCGTGAATTCATTAATTCTAGTGATTAAGTACATTTTCCTAATCTCAGCCTTGCAATGGCAACAATATTGTTGGGTTTATTTTTTTGCACAAACTGATGTTAAAACTAAGACAAGAGGAATGGTTCTTCCCAAGACTGCCAACAACAGCACACATGATGTGCAGAAATAGAATCACAGAACCTTGATTTACATCATGTTTTTCTTTCACCCTGAAAGAAATTCAGCCTTATTAGTGAATCAGGAAAAAAAACATACATAGTGCTAAAACACTGAGAGTATATGCATATGGGAATTTCGAGGAGGGGAAATAAAGGGGACATAAAGGGTAGACAAAAGAAACAGGCACAAAGAAATGGGTTACTGTTCTTTCCTCTAACATGAGCTAATTGCATATTGGGTAAGGATAATTCTCCACAACGTTCCACACATTCAAAGGTCAAGACTTTTGCTTTTCAACTGTCCCCATCAAATCTTATTCCCTGAAGAAAACAGCCTGAAGCTGTCCCATAGAGCACAGGCTCTCAAACTTTGGGGTTAAGGATTCTAGCTCTGCACTGTGTAATATTGCACCAGGCACCACCAACACAGCCCTCAAAGATGAGCACCGTAACACAGCACACTTAAACAAGAAATACGAACAACAAGCAGTGAACTAAGAGCTTCTAAAGGCTATTCTGTCTATTCCAAAATAGCAGGGACGTGGTATTAATACAATTGTATTCAATGTATTAACATGCAAAGGACTCATTTCACCTACGTTGCTGTGTGACTTAAATTTAAAAGCAGAGCTCCTCTCTCAATGCTTTCAGAGCATCAATGGGGGACAAGCCTGGCCTCACTGAAAGCACCCAGCCAAAAGCGAGCCCCTGTGTCCTCATGCCCAGTTACAGAGAAACCACTCCAACCACCACACCCGGTATTAAAAATCTTTCTTTCCCAAACACAGAATTACAGATATATATAAGGTAGAGTCCTCAAAACAAGCACCCGGATCGTTGCTATTCTTCCCTGCAGTCCCCCACAGCAGGAGGAATTTGATTAAACTTCCTCAACAGGAGAGCACTAAATAAACACTGTAAATTAAACAAAACTATGCTGATGATCTAGTTGCAATTACTTCCAATTGATTTGAGTCTTTATTGTCCCCTCAAGCTTTAAACTTCATAGATAAAAAAAGATCAGGCCTTACTGGAGGAATACCAACAAAGGAGTTATGAAACCTTCCTTAAGCACATTCAAAAGTAACCAGACTAGTTTGTCCTCCTGACGAAATTCCAATTAAATTTAGCCTGAAAGTCTAACGAAAAAAATAAGCTATTCTAGGATTTGCCATAAATAAGCAATTTAATGCTTAGAATAAATTCACTCATTGGTTAATATACACACATACAAATTATAAATTGCTGCAGCATATTTTGTTTCACAAAAGTCAGACACTGCCAAAAGACTTTAGGAAACTTTTACCCAGATGATACTGTACAATCCAGCTCTCAGGCATTTCAGCCTTTTCCAAGTTAAGTCAAACTGTCACTTGATTGCAACAGGAAACATATGCACACTAGTGAAGCAAGGTTGCTTACTGCAACTCAAATATTCTGTGGGAAAACAAAAGCAGATATTCTTCTTCCACTCCTGGGAACTCTTCTGCAGAAAAATCCTGGAGATACTTTCAGATTTTAAAACATCCTCTTAGGTCCTGTTATATATTATCAGGTTGGTTTTATAATTAATTTTCAGATATTAATTTCATTAGGCTCAATCTGCTTGCAAGGGCCAGACCTATTATTCTGATTAATTTTCTCTTCCATGTCTGCAAATCACATTTTCCTTGCCAAGCTGGGACCGTTTTCAGATGACCATTCTCTGAAATTCATTCTGCTCTGAGGCTCGCCCAGAACCGCCACAGATAGGAGGCTTTAAAACTTCTAGTAGCAGTTTACATTTTTCTGTAGACATTTTTTAGATGTAGAGCTACCATTTTCCCTTCGCAGCACACATCCAGGCTTCAGTTCCAACCTTGGGGTGCTTTTAAGCGGAAAGAACTTTGTTCAAGTTGGAGGGGGCATTTTTGTTTTGACAAAAGCACGCAGAAAAGTAGAATATAGACTCTTTTTCAGGATTTTTTCTATTGAATTATGTTTACACTAAAATGAAAATTCTTTGAGCTTTCCTGAAGGACAGACATAATCTAATCTTGCAGCTATAAATATCCTCATATCACACTGATTTTGCAGAGAATCTGAATCCAAAGATGAAGGGGCATACCTAGCTCTCCCTGTTATTTTCTTTACATGACACTGTAGTTCTGTTACATTCATTTATTGTGGTACACAAACAGCTCACCTTAGTTATAGTTAGCTCACTATAGCTAACTACTTCAGCTTCAATTAGGGTACTCCTTGTCTGTGTATTAGCTGTTCTCATCACATCACCTATTTTCTGCTTTAAATATTTTAAACAACATAAAATATGTATTTTCAAACATTACTCTCACTTTTAAGGTAAGCAACTTTGAAGGAAAATTTGGTAGTTTTATCTACCACGCAAAGAAATTTTACCAACAGATCTAAGAGTGCCAAAGCAACCCTAGCAAATACTTGATTAAGAACAATACTGCATTGTTTTAAGGCTTTCACATACACGTCTGAATTTTCTTGAATATATAGACTGTTGGCTTTCTTTGTTTTTTTAAATCAGAGGAAAATGAAAAGTCAACAACTTGGTTCCAGAAAAAGAAAATGTTTCTGAACTCGCATCTTCTCATCATATGAGCAAACACATACACATACACTACTCCACCACAACGGTGATTCAATTTTTCAGTCATGCACTGGTAGCATACCACAATTAGTCCCTAGCTCTCCTGCATGATGCACTATCTCTTCATTCAGGAGGACAGGAATGGCTTCCCTGTGTTGGGTTTTCTCAAGCCGAGAGCTACCATCAAGCGTCATTTGCTCATCCATTGCTTCAAGTGATCCTTGAAGCGTTATTACTACTAGAAACTGCTCCAATGATTTCTCTGGTGCCTTAGTGTGCAGTCACTGTACGCAAAATTAAGGAAGAAATGCTCATATTCAGGGTATTGCCTGACTGAAAATTTCCTGGTTCAGAATCTGAACTAGTCCTTTATTTGCACTTTAAAAGCTGGGCAACTGGAGGTAAACTTCACACAGATATCCTGCTCTTGCACCATCGCTTTGGTACTTCACCGGATAAAGGCACACTGCTTCATGGCTACGGGAAGCATTTCCAGATAACTGTGGGAAACTGCGCTTGGTGTCAATGAAGCCAAGGTTTTTGATACAGATTTCACTTTCTGGACAGGCTTCATTAGGACTAGGTTTGTTTCCTCCCCACTATGAGCCACTATGTCAACGTGCTCACGCCTGGTGGCCAACGGAGCTAATAAAAACTGGTTTCCACCCAACTAATAGTCTTCCCTCAGCCCCCACATGACAAAAAGCCAGCTGCTGCACGGCTCACTCCACCACACACCTCCTGTCCTGCCAGCCTTCCCAATGCTATCCCATTTACTCACTGCTAATGAGATAGCATGAGGCTGCATTTGCTTTGAGCAGTACCTATGTGACTGCCCAGCCAACACATGTGCTGATCGGGCAGCTGACAAGCAACACAGATGACCTCCAGCAACAGCTGCAGTGATTTGAGGCTCTCCTCTATCTAGCACTTATTTTTTAATTAAGCTTCATGGTTTGTCTAACATGGTTGGAGTTGCCTAACAGTTTACAGAAGTATAGACAGAGAATAGTCGGAAACAGAGAGGCAGCATTACCATTCAAGTCTTAATTGTAGATAATATGAAAAAAAAAAAAAAAAGAGGTAGAAAAACCTGCCCCATAAAGTTACCATCAGCAACTTCTCTCCTACAAGTCTGTTTAGAAAATCTTCTCTCAGAGGTTCACTTCCAACTCTCATGTTTTAGGCAAACAGATCCTATATCCTTGGAATTTTGTCACTTGTGACTTATCTCAAAATTCAAATATTATTAGTAAATGCAGATCTGTGAGCAGCACTTAATTAGAATGCCTTTTAAAACCTTTTTTATATTCAAATGGCAGAGTCACTTGCCCTTCTTTCCACTGCAATACTATCACACCATCTGCTTTGTCTTTGTCTTATTTATTTATTTACTGTTGAGGCACTTTGAGGATATCTTCTGCTAGCTTCAGTTTTAATATTTATTGACTGTACATTCTAGGTATCTTTTCCTTTTTGCTTGTTTTATATTTCTTTTCATGGTTTCTAGTATATTTTTTTTCATAGTACTGAAAATTATGCTCAACATTTCAAAGGACGCAAGGAGAAAAAAATGGCGCTCTGCACCAAAACATTAACCAATTTTACTTTCCAGATTACACTATTTAATTCAGCTAAGCTGTAAAAAATGGCTAATGAACAACACGGGTTACAACAGCACAACCATACAGTTGATCTTCCTACATGCACATACTGATGCCTCTGTTTAAAAAACAACAAAACTATTGAATGTTTAACATTTTAAGGTAAACATCAATGGTTTCAGGTCTTACAAACACAATGCAAACCACAGATTTTCAAGAGGAATTTCCACAAAGATAGGATAGGAGCAGAGGTCTTCAAATAAAAAGACTGCAAATAACCTCCAAAGAGGCTAATCTTACAGATTTGCACAAAATAGGTTTAACTACCATAATGCATTGAGACTACTTGCTACGTAATGTTATATACACTCTTAATTCTCTAAAATGTACGGCAACTGAATCCCCCCCCTCCCCGTTCTCCCTTTATATTTTTCATATCATAAAGAGCCTGAATAATAACTGCTCCCTGGAAAATAGGAAACTCCTGAGAGAAAACACAACTTCTGCAGATTCTTACTTTTACAAGAGCTTTACCTTTCTTTTTAGCCTTGATGTTTGAGAAAATAACTTCAGGCAGGACAAACTAAACAAATCATACTTTTCCTTAATCTGAAAAAGACACTAGTATTATACACCACAGCAAGAGCCAGCCAGAGACTTCTCAGTGGTAATCACTGTTATTGCAATGATAAGACTGCAGAGAATTAACAAAACAAAACCAAATCAAATTCACTTCACTTTGATGGTAAGCCGTAAGCAGCAGCAAACTCCAGGATAATTCAAGAAATAAGAAAGATGAACAGAAAAAAATCCTCAACCCCCAAAAGACACCCCATCCCCCCTTCCCATAATTGTAGGAAGACCAGGGTGGCCAGGGAAATGCTCCAAGTCTGTCTGATACCTGCTGTGTTCCCAGAGCCTCTGAATGATGGGAAGCCCCGTTCCAACTGAATAGTGATATCAGCACATCCTCTTTTCCTCTTAAAAGAGGTTTATTTTCAAGATTTATTTTCACTTATTTACTAATGCAAGGGAAAACACCTCCTATGTAAATAACATGAAAGTTTGCTTGGCATTCCTGCCTCTCTTTGTGCAAGCCTATGTTTTAAACCCACCTCGTAATGGAAAAGACATACTTGCCATTTCATACAATTTAATAGCAACCTTCCCCTCCCCTGAACTTTCAGGCCAAAATCAATGCCATACAAACCTGTCGAACAGGAAGCGTAATTATTCTAACATATGCAACCGAAGCGATAGGGAGTTCCACAGTAAAACTGATAAGGAGAGACATAAAAGACTAATGAGCAGCCTGCCAGTGCTCCATTGCTGGGCTAGCAAAGGTCCCCATGGAACACCTTTGGTATTGTTCAGTGGGGAGACGGAAGGCTGGGACATGTCCAAAAACAACACTCAGAGATGGAAGAAATGAACACACAATGTCGGCAGCTCAAGTGCTTAATCCAGGCACAGAAAAAAATTTATTTGAAAGAACATAACCAACAGAAAAATGCACGATGCAGAGCGGAAAGAGGCAAATAAACACACACAGGTTACTGAGCAGCTAGACCCTTTGTGCCACGCTTGCTATTTGAATAAATTGACAAATGTCTTCTTGACCTGTGCCTGTGGTGCAGGTGACTGAAAATAAGAATCTTTGATTAAGGAGACACAGTCGTCAGTATTATTAGTGACCAGCGATCAAACAACTGGTCCTGCAGTAATCAGGAGTGAAAGACACAGAAAGGCTGACAGTGCCCAGCAAGAAGCAGCAGCCCCAGACTGGAGAAGGAAGCACTCAACAACACCAACTTTCTCCTATTACTGCTAGGTTTTCCAGATTACCACTAAGTCATCTTTTGACCTATAAAAATGTGTGCTCTTCCCTAGCAGTGTTTAGTACAAGACAATCCAGGTACTCGAGCAGTTTGTCCCACAGGCAGCGATCCCATTTTTTCTAGGCGTACAGAGCATAGTGCCTGCACTCAAATGCAGTTGTTTCAAGCAGGGGTGGCTTGCTACTAATCTCTCTGTTCAGAAAGTCAGACCTGTCCATGTGACATCTCCAGCTGCAGAATCTCTGTAATACTTTGTGTATTACACACCTAAATACCTTGTGTATTATAGAAATAGATGCTTCGGGGAGACCTAAACCTTGGGAGAGGAGGGGAAGGTCCCCTTTGGTTACAAGACCTACCCTCTTCACTTCTGTGTTAACATAGCCAATGAGGGAGAGAGCTTGAAACGGCAATTTAAAGAGCCTTACAAGACTGTAGAACCACGCATCAAATTGGTGTGTAATAGTCCCTTGATGTGCTTTCATTATGGCAAAGTCAGTCACCCTGCAAGGTCCAAATCATTACTTGCCGCCCCCCCCGCTCCGAGTCAGCATATTTGGAAGGAAACTGGGATGGAAATCATCGTTAACATTACTACTCATTTGAGAAATCTTGAAATCTTGTACCATGGGACGTGCAGCACTGATGTCGAGGTAGCAAAAAACCTGATTTTAACGGCAAGCAGCAGAGTGCTACACATGCAAGGCATCACCAGTAAGGGAATCAGCAACACTATCTCAGAGACAACATCTCCCACCTTTCAGTGGGCTTTACCACTACACTGGATTTATAAGCAGGGAAAGAAAACACTGTCTGGAAACACCATCCCTGCCTTATACTAAAATACCACCCAACCCCGCCAAGTATTGCTCATGCCTAGTAACAAACACGTATTGTACAGAAATCTTCTACTGCAAACCTCAGTATCCAGATTTCATGGCTTGAGAAAGTTCTTTCCTCCATTTTATACAGTGACACAAAAAACGATTTTACTGTACAGACTTCACTGTGTAACATTCAAGAGCACATTACAAAAATCACAGTTCCCTCCGAGATCAACAGAAAACAGAACTGTAGCACCTCCATGAACTTCACCAACAAAGCTTCATTTTATTTGAGTACCAACTAACAGAGCCACAATTCTTCTTTTCTTGAAGTCTTTTTTGACAACAAAACATTAAAAATAATTTCCCCCACTTTTATTTCCAGACCAAAAAAAAAATAAATAGTTGCATACCCCATTTCTCAAATCCCCCAAAAGGCATGTCATATTTTCATTTCTCATAATATTTAATCAAGTCTACTTCATTATAGAGAAGGCTAAAAAGCTCATCATGCTGCAATTGATTACAAACAAGATAGTGCCCACATCTGATAAAGACTGACCTAATTGTCTGATTCGTCTACATTTCTGCAGGCCAAATTTGCTGACATTTTGCACAAATTCAAAGCTGACTGAGCAAGATGACCTTTTATACCCCTCTAATTAGTCTTCTCTGCCTTCACAACCAGAAAAGCAAGTTGCCCCTTTACTCTCCCTAATTCAGCAGTTCATCTGTACACTATAAACTTCACCATCTACTCAGCACCTACCAGTCAGAACAGTACATGAGAAAAAAAAAAAAAAAAGAAAGAGAAAATACACAAACTGCAACCTTTCAAAGTCATGAAATTAAGTCTGGAAAGGCCCTTTTAAGATAAATATGCCAATTTCTAAAAGAAGAAACAGAAAAAGCAGGACAAGTTGGTGGACCCAAATTCAATAAACAGCATATTTATCATGCTCTTCTAAAAAAAGACAATATAAAGTAAGGACACTGGCATAGACAGGCACCATGAAAAAACAAACCAGAAACCAAAACCAGTAAGTTTAGTCCCTATCACTAACATCAAAGCACAGTAGGAAAACTATAATGCAAATACATTGATTCTGCACTAGAATGTAACCAAGATTAATAATGCAGAGGTTTAACTGCAGAAAACATCCACTAGAACTTAATTTATGTATATAATCAGGTTTTGCAACCCAATCCTATAGCTGCAAAAAACACTTCTTAATTACAAATATAAGTTTGAAAAGATGAGTCAACTCCACCAAAGTTCTGGATCCAGATCTCCACTGCAGTCAGCAAGACACAGATCTGCATTCCTCCAAGCGAAGCAGAGGGGAGGATGAGGTCAGAGCACTGACCTGCACTTCAAATTCCAGTCTCGGGAAAGAGGGACGGACAACCATTAACAGCCGGAGAAGACATAACATCATTCTCTGCACAGTTTTCCACCCTGCAAAACCTGAGGGGACACACTCAGCCAGCGACATGCACATGATTCTTTAGCCCACTGGCAGCCCTGAAATTTCTCTGCCCACCAGCCAACTTGTCACTGCCAACACTGTGAAAACAATAGGGTCCCATGGACTATCTTCCCCAGCTTCATGCGCTAACAGATCCCAGTTTGGAAGTCACTGCACCAGTCAGTCCCTTTCAGAAATCCATGCCCAAGAGCAAGCCAAAGACTTAATGCAAAGATATTTCAAACCAGAGAAGCATTTCTTTTGCATAGCTCCATCACGAAGCATACATAATCCAAAAAGCTGCCAGCACTGGCAGCCTCATATTCATCAGTGTCAAGAATTTTCATTTTTTTTTAAAAAGAGCTGCTAATTTTCATCATATATGAATTTCTTAAGTGGAAGTTTGGATTTTTTCCCTATGTCAAATTACTCTAAAATCAGCAGGGAAAATTTACTGAATAGCTCTATAAATTCAGAATTCTCCATCTGAATTTTAATGCTGAAATACATCCCCTAAAGCAAGTCTTTCTCTTTTCTTTTTCAAACCATCACATTTGAGTGATGTTTCCCCTTTGGTCATTTATCATCCACAATTTTCCTTCAAAAAGTTTGGTTACAAGTAGCACGCTTTAAGATATTGATTACAAAATGACTAATGAACTGTGTCAACTGGGGGGGGGGAAGATTTCCAATTTGAAGTCCAGCCATTAAATAAACGTCAGGCTTTGGTATTACACATTCAATCTCTTACCAACTTTTGCCATTTTGAAGTGCCATGTTACTGTCTGTTAAAACATTCTGCCCACTTTCCTAGTTTATTCGGTTTGTTCAAGAAAACAGACTGCAGAAGAAAAAAGCCCACAATTTAATTGGCTATACACAAGATACTAAAAAAAATGAGCAGAGAAATACAGCTTTCTAGCCCCTTCCCCTGATGACAACAGTTGGCCCTACTGCCCATGTTCCCTTCCACAGGTACACTTGAACTTAAGGTCTGTGGGGATAAAAGAATTTACAGTGTGTTTGGGCTGATATAGCATGTCTGAGCTTTCAGAAATAGCCATCATAATTCAGTGTATTACATATAACCCCTCATCTCTGCTGTCCGCAAAGGAAAGAAAAGAGACTCTACCCAATCCTAGAACAAAACCATACCTAAGAGAACAAAGCTCTGGATTAGAAAGCAAAAACATTAACATCCCAAGCCACAGAGTTGCGACACTTTGCTCAGCACTGGACCAGACACTTCTGACACCAGGGAAAGCCAGGGCAAAGAGGGAAGGCAAACTCTCACCTGGCCTCAGTAGCAGCCCGGTCCTTACACACACTGAGCTTACCAGCGAGGTGCATGTCGAGGTAACTACAAGCCCCAGGATGCAACACGGCGGGCACAGCACGCGCAGCTCCCAGCGCAGAGTTTCGAGACCCCATCAGGTCGGACATGTGAGGCATAGCTAAGAGGATTTTCTACTTTCTTGGTACGCGGGACCATTTCTAAAAAGGCTCAGACCCACTAATTAGCTAGATAGCGCAGTTCTCACGTAAACATCCTTCAGCAGGGGAAGGGGCTATCTTAGTTCAAGGGAAAGTTTGGGGCTTTTCTTAACTGGACTCCTTCAGAATTTTGCTTTTGTTGGCTTGATTCCAACATCAGCTGCTTGCTGTAAACACATATTGGAAGCAATACAAGGAGCAAGAGTCAAAGTATCTGAGAGATGCAAATAATAAAACAGCTGAGTGATACTGTTCCTTTAGAGCAATCATCTTTTCACCCTCCAGGGACAAATCTCTTTGAAGGAAACCCCGGTAAGAAGGCTGTGACCGAAAAAGATACGCTACGCGTTTCATTTATTTCTTGCCAGCAATCAAGCAAATCTGGCAACTTTAAAAAAAGCTCCACAGAGTTTGCGTCTGCTTTAAAGAAAAAAAAAAAAAAAAAAAGAAAAGAAAAGAAAAGCAGCCGAATCACAAAAGATAAGGCCTACTACACATGAGCTCCCACTCTGAAAATAAACTTCCGTTTGCTCAAAACTTTCCCCAGCGTTTCACGGCCGCTCGAAGCTGACCATACCGAAGAGCGGGAAACACTCGGTTTTGAAAGCGGCGAACTTTCCAGCTCGGGCGAGGCGATGGCGGAGGCGTCGAGGGAAAAACCAGGCCGGAGCCACCTCGGCGCACCCCTGGGGCGTGAAGGCGGAGGGACCACCGGGCTGCCGCCCTCCACAGCCTCCTCAGGGAAGCCGGCGCTGGGCCGGGGGGCGAGCGGGGAGCCCGAGCCCACCACCACCACCGCCTGCCGGGCTGGGCCGTCCCGTCCTCCCCGAGCCTCCCTGGGGCCGAGGCGGGGAAGGAGGAGCGCTGCCCTCGCACGTCCGTGTCGTTCCCCCCCTCACCACCCGCCCCGGAGCGGCACCTCCCCGCCGGCTGCCTGCCCGGGCTAAACCTTTCCAATGGGGACGTCCGTCCCTCCAACTCCGCCCGTCGCCCAGCGTCCCCCTCAGGGCTCCCGCCCCGCCGCAGGGACGCTCGGGGAGTCGCGCCGGGGAGGACACCCCGCCTTCGGGTCCGGGTCCCAGCCCGGGGGGGGGGGGGTGAAACAAAAGGCACCAAGTGGAGCGGCCGCCCGGACTGCGCCCGGCCGCGGTGGCCTGAGGAAAGCGGGGGAGGGAAGGCGGCCTGGGCGCCGCTGGAGCGCGGTGCCTCCCCCGCGGATTACCCGCGGTAACGGGATTAAGCGGCCCCGGGCAGCGCGGCCCCGCGGGCTGTCACCGCCCGGGGAGGAGGTGGGGGTGGTGGTGGGGGGAGAGCGACGCGGGCGTCGGTCCCGGCCGCCGGCTCCCTCACGCCCCTCGCCGCCCCGCGGGCGGGTCCCGCCGCCTGCCCCGCAGCCCTCGCCGCGGATGCCCGGCCGGGGCGGTCGCCCGAGCCGCTCCCGCTCCCGCCCGGCCCCATTGTTCGGCGTGCCGCCCTTACCGTTCGCGGGGCTGGGGCTTGCGGGGACTCCCGCGGGCTCTCCTCGTTGCGGCTGGTTGCAGGGACAGTCGCGCTTGGCCGCCGGAGGTCCGAGCCATTAAAAGCTCCGCGGGGAGGAGAAGGAGAAGGCGGCGGCAGGAGTGGTGGTGGTGGTGGCGGCGGGAGGAGGAGGAGGAGGAGGAGGAGGAGGACAGCGGGGGGCTCGCAGGAGCAGGGTCGCCATGTCCGGCTTTGCAGCGGGGGGAACCCACCGGGCTGGGCGCTGAGGAGAAAGGGGGCAGGCGGCGACGGAGGAGGGGGAACGGGGAGGGGAAGAGCTGGGGGTGGGGGGGGGGGGTGGTCCTGCTGCCGCCTGCAGACCGGGGGAGCGGGAACTGGACGCCGCGCTGCCGCGGCTGCACCTCCCCTAACCCTGCCCCCTCCCGGAGGGGGAGCCGCCGGCGGGAGGAGGCGGCCGAGAGCCCCCTCCAGCGTTCACAGGCGGCGGCGGCGGCTCGCCATGGCCGCTCGGCTCAGCGCTGCTCGGCGGCGGAGGGAGCGGGGCTTCCCCGCCTCGGCGGTGCCGCCCGGCTGCAGGTACGCCGGCAGCCCGTCGGGGGAGAAGAATCGGCGACCGCTGTCCTGCGGCGCTGGGGGGGCTTCCCGATACCTTCCTCCTCCTCCCGGGCAGCAGAAGGGGCGAGCAGCGCCCGCCCAGGTGGCCGGCGGCGTGAGGGAAGGGTTAAAGCAGGCTGCAGCCCCGCGGCTGAGGGGGCAGAGGATGGCGGGGCCTGGCTTTCCCGCCTTCAGCTGCTGCCCCGGGGCAAGGAGGGTGGGGGGGGGAGGAGAGGCCCTGGGCGATCGTTGTCCCATTTCTGTGGATTTTGGGGACTGTCCGATGTAGGTGCCCTGAGGGGGGAACGGGGACTCCCTTGGAGAGGGAGTTGGTTCGGTGCCCCGGGGCTGAGAGGCTGTTAAACAGGGTGGCTCCCTGAGGAGGAACCAGGACGTGGCCTCAGGGGGTCCTGTGCAAACCCAGTAATAACCCAGCTTTTCTGCTTTAGGAGGAGGCCTCAGGAATCAACGGGGAGCGGATCAGTGCTTGATTTACGGAGAGGTATCCCTCCATGCTCCCTCCCAAGGGCTTGCCTGAGACGCCAGAGAAACCGAAGGACTAGGTGTATGGGTGGTCTGTTCACGTTTATGGTTACTACTTGGACAACCACAGATCACAGCACTGTAAAATTTAACAAGTAGTGGCAACCTGGGCTTCAAGGGCTGTCTCTCAAAACAGTCTCTGCTCTGGTATGTGACTAGAAAACAGACCACCAGGCGAAGGCTGGGGCTGGGGGCATGCCTTTTCCAGAGACCCTGTACATTCATTCCCTCAAAGATTCGGAGCTATAGCAAAAAGGCCATCACGCCTAGGACCAGCATAGTTGTCTGCACGCAGCAGCTCTTGAAACACCACTATCCCATTTGCAGAACTTAAGTGTTAGGGTGTGCATCTCTTTGAGCCTTTTCCAGCCTTTTACCCAATGTTTTTTCAGGAAGGAGACTGGGTGGTGCACACAAATGAGTGATGCAGGGGAGACATTTCACGTCTTTGAAGTTCTCTCATTGACGCAGGAGGTCACCCGGGAGTAAGGAGATGTGTATTTATAGAGTAACCCTTCTTAGCACCTAGCATTGAAAGACCATTTGAGGAGCCCAACTACTATCCCTAGTTTTTAATCACTGGAGGAAAGAGAAATGATATGTGAATGCCATAAGTATACTTTTCATCTAAGCCTTAGCCTTGCTTGATCCCCAAAAGACAAATTCCTCTGCTGTCAACAGCGATGCCTCTACGCACAAACACCTCACTACAAATACCTCAATGCACATGACAACCAACCTTGTGAGATCAAGAGAACTTCATTGCTTTGGTCAGCCCTGAAACCTTAACCGAAGTACATACGTTACCGACTGAAAGGCTGGAAACTGCCTTTAGCTGTCAATGCTTGATAAGATAGTAATTATTGTTATTTTCCCCCAGACTTTCTCCACACAAAGTGCGTGGTCTGTCCGTAGAAGATCAAGAAGAAAGATTACGTTCTCATTCTAACAATGTAGAATTAGAGTATTTCAGTTGAAAGGGACCTGCAACGACCATCTAGTCCAACTGCCTGACCATATGAACTGTGGTTAAAAACATTGACATAAAAAAGATCTCCTTTTTCCAAATACTTATTTTGCCAGCTGCTTTAACTCTTACTTAAGGTGCAGTTAGGGTGAGAGCAGCACTGCAAGGGTCAATCGTAGCATTTAGAATTTCCCGGTGCTTTTTATGTACACTTCCAGATCACTAATGCCTCATTCACACCTAACAAAAGAGTTGTTGTAATCCACATCAAAGGAGTGAGGTCATCTTCAATGCCTTCCAAGTTTGAGTGACCTTGAAACATTTTTCAGTACTAAACAGACCTAACAGGTTGCCCTGCATCTACTGATCATTTATTACTTACTGAGCTCTGAAAAGCAACAGTGGAGTACTGTCTTGAATGGTATACTTACTGAAGCATCAAAGGTGGTATATGTTGGTGGTTTCTCCAGGAGCCACGGACAAGCCTGAATATGTTCATTTAGTTAACACTTTGATTCTTGAATCTTCTGGAGGTATCAAGGACAACTAGGGACTGATATCTAAAAAGACTTCTTTACTGTCTCTTGATGTTTATCCAGTCGGTCATAAAGTCATCTTTCACCCATCCATGTTCATGCTCTCTACAATTGTTAAGCAGCAATTTTTTTCTCTAAAATGGATTTCTCTCTTGTAAATTACACGTGGCAGCAACTTGCGCTCTTCTGATGTGATTGCAAGAAAAGCACTCATTGCTGCTGTTAGTTTC
The DNA here is from genome assembly GCF_929443795.1 of Astur gentilis. NCBI lineage: Eukaryota > Metazoa > Chordata > Aves > Accipitriformes > Accipitridae > Astur > Astur gentilis. The sequence continues at coordinate 5,450,212 of NC_064892.1, forward strand.
CTGTATTACATAGGGTTACATTTCTTCCCTGTTGAATGAGATGTGGAATTTGTTCGGACATCAAATAAACAGGAGAATTTGAGAGAAACAACATTTGTTTTTGAAAAGTCACTGAAATGAGAAAAATGGTTCTAGTTAGTTCATGTTTCTGAAAGAAAAGAGGCAAGCTTTGTCTGCATCCACTGGCAAAGAAGAGAAGAGCTGGAACTGGGTTTCAGATTAAGCAAGACTGAGCTGGCGTGATCATTCATTTCTGCCTTACCTGGTAAGAGAGAACCCAAGGGAAAGGAAGGGGAGAAAAATGTTAAAAGGGTTCTGCCGTCTTGGGAGACTGCCTCTCTGTACCTTCTGCCTTCTTCCCTGTTAGGAAAGAAATAGCAACAGCTATGATGGAATGCAAATACGATCTCTGGAAAGCCTTCACTTTTTACAACTCTCATACACTGGGGTGATTTGCAGTTATTTTTTCATTGACATTGTCTCATATTTGTTGTGAGTTTCTAGAAGGTATGCATGCATGCTGGCAGTTATGGCAGAGTACCTGCAAATTCACATTTTCACCTGCCACGTGGTAACTCATTTGCCTGTGTGCTTTGTCAAACTAAATTATTGGACTCAAAACACAAGACGGTGGACTAAGTTCTTTGGTTTATGCTAAGATCAGACTAGATTCTTCGGTGGTCCTTCTGGTGTGAAAATCCATGCCTCTTTTGTAAAGTACTTTGAAATATGTGTTGAGTTCAAATTTTTTCTGTGTTTTATTAAGGCGAGAAGCTAAGATGCTGCCCTAATCGAAATCTGTGTATTTCAGCTATGTCTTTTGTCTAGTAATTCTTTTTCATAAAACATTCCACAGATGTTTTCCCTGGAGCCTGAAATTTTGTTTCAAAGACCCTTTCAGCAAATACTTTCGTGCTAGATTTATCAGTGTGTTCTTGTATAAATGTGGTTCAGGGCTCAATCTTGCAAACCTACGGCATTTGACTAGTCAGTTTTAGGCTCTCTCTCATATGTCTTTATGTTAAGTTGTGTTAACTCATCTGGTTTTTGCTAATTTCGGTGCAAGAGCATGACAGAATTATCCATCCAGTTCTTTCAGGATCATTTCACCATTATTTTTATTACACATTTCGTAGCATACATGCTTCCCACCATTTCAGTGGTTTTTGTTTGCAATACATTTTTATCCATGTCTTCTCAAAATATTATTGCAGTCATCAGTTGTTAAGATTATCATACCACTAGCTCTTCTGGTAAGGTTACTAATGTTGAGCTAATAAGTCTTTCTTGCTTCTACATCAGAATGCAATGTCAAACTACAGCTAGAAGCTGTGGTACGGTAATTAACAATTTTCATAGTAGTGTATAATACTAGCAGTAGACCATGTCTTAACTTTTGAGGGAAAAAACAAAGAAAAAAACCAAATAAATATTTAGCCAGCCTGCAAAGGAGTCCATTTCCATTCTCAGGCCTCGGGATTTCCATGTGAAAGAAATACTCAACCACTGAAAAGAAGCCATTTAAGCGCTTAGACCCAGCTAATTAACAGATTTTGTTTACTGCCTGCTCAAAGTGTATAATATCATGAATTAAAAGAGAGCCTTTTAATGGTATATGCAAAAGTTTCCTAAGTCCCTAAGAATTCATATAAAGAGAGCTTTTGTGTATCGAGCTGTTAGAACAAGACCGTCTCCCCAACCTCAGTACTAATGCCATGCAACATCGCTCCTGTTACATGTCATCATATTTGCCTTGTATTGCCCAGCGTATTTGCTTGTTTCGGGATTAATGGATTTGTTACATTAGCTGCATATCTGTGCTAAGATGATCACCAGTGCAATAGTTAAGAGATGAATCATCCCTGAAGCTTCAGAGCTAAAAAGTTCCCGTGAAATTCATGAACAATTTATATTCCTTCAAAACTACATAGATTGCATCGGCTTATACTTGCTTCATGCTTGCTTTTTCCCTTTTGCAAATCCAAGGAGAAAAAAAAAAGGCTCATTTTTTTAAATAACACTGAGGATTCCAAAGGATTCATTAATGGACAAAATTGTCAACTACTGCAATGTAAATGAAAACATTAATAATAATTTATTATAATTATCTATAAAATCAGCACTTATCAAATTACAGATATCAGAACCTTTAAGAAAATAGAAGACAAGGAAAAATACAGAGGTTTGTAAGAAAAAAAATAAATCAAGCATCCTTCTGCTATTCATAGTCAGTTTTCCGCTCCTACAATCCATTTTCACCTTTTCTCCCACAAGAAGGGAAAAAGAACACTGAATACCATATGTATTCTATGCCAGTATTTCCACCAGAAACAATGTACCTCTCTCGTCATGGTGAGGAGAGAGAAGTGATAATGGAAAGAGAAAATATTTGCAGATATGAAAAGATTTGATATGTTGAGTAACAAATAAAAATAATACTAAAAAAGAGCTGCCGCCTTCATCAAGAGCCATTGAGCCTGCCGTGCAAGATGCAGTGAGTTGGGCAGGAATGAAAGCTCATCATCTGAATGCAGCTTTTAGAAAACAACCAACCAACCACGTTAATCTTTCAATGCTACTTTTGAGGAGAAAACCAAATATGTTGTTTGAAATAGAAATGTGCCCTTAGAATTTAGGGTACAACTCCCAGTACCATAGCTCATTCTCTTCCAGTGCATTTGTCATTTTGGACAGAGGAAAATGTTTATCTGTTAAAAAAAGAAAAAAGGCAATAGTTTCCAGGAGAACAGTGCAACTAAATTCATTAAATGATTGTGAGACCATTTAACACTATGATGCAGAACAACCATTTAAGTACCGGGACTGATATAAGCAAATATGGTTCTAAAACAGAAAAAAATGCCGTTTCTGCAGCCCCTCAGAACTTACACTGTGAGCAAACACAGCTGAAAAGGGTCTCCTTGCAAATATGAAAATGAGAAGAATATGGAACATGAAACACGGCTTTTAGCATTATCAGACTTAAAGATTCCCATGAAAATAATAACCTTCTTGCTCTCCTCTCCCCCCGACCCCCCAATATTTTTGCTGTGACCTCCTGCAAGGGAATACATCTAGAACACATCAGCGTGTCTGAATAAATCCTTCTGGGATAATCTCCACTTTCAGGCGGTGGGGGGGGGGGGAACCTTATCTAGTGCTCTGTGGCATTCAGGATCTCCCATGGGTCTTTTCTAACTTCATGCTGGATGGTAGACATTTTATTTTTACAACGGCTAGTTAAAACAGGTGGCTTAATTACTGTCTTCTCCATTGTCATATTCTTGTGTTTTAATTTTTAGAACACCTAAATCTGGCTGGAGGGAGCAACTGTAAAACCTGTCGAAGCAAACATCAATTCAGCATATGATTTTGCTATTTGCCTCTGAAATTAGCCCACCCCAAAATGTCAGACCAGAAGCCAGGTCTTCTAAGGGTGTTAATTTATTTGCTTCCCATATGAGAAACATAGCAGAGTGAAGAGAAACAAGAACATCTATCTTCTATCCGGGTTTAATATCATTAATGAAATTCCTTCTTCAAAAGGCATCTGTGAAACTTTCTCTTCAGAAAGTGAAAGGTGTTAAATAATTTACAGAAATAATATTTCACTATAGAAAGCTTAGCAAGATCTGCATAATTTATGTTTAATAAAATCAAATAATCAAATGATTAGAGACTTGAAAAGCATTTATTTTCCTGCTCATTATCTTTCATCTACTGCAGTTATTTTTCTCAGAAATAGAATTCCAATGAATGAAAACAAAATAACTGCTCTAAGAAGTAGAATTTAGACTGAAAAAATATGAAGCATAGTTTCCATTTTACTGATGAGCAAAAATCATCTACGATGACATAGTCTACTTTCTGCTGTTGTCTACTTTCAAATCAGGAAGGAAAATTTTCCTTAAAGGTCAGGTAGATTAAGTGTATGCTTTTTCTCCTATCAGCTCCCGTCAACTTGCCGACCATGATATGCAGAACCGTTGGTCATGTTCTTCCCCATGCAAATGTGCTGGCTGGTCTATCACTGTCAAAGATCCTATTTAACTTGTTCTATGTCCGTAGAAACTTGGGCTCTGCCTGGGAGTTCTAAGTGTGAGTGATGAATGCTGTCCCATTTCCTAGGTTCTGATGCTGAAAGATGGACAGGGAACAGCTTTTGTTTACACTCTCTTAATTTTCTGAGATGCAGGGTACAGGCAAAAGTGGTAGGAGTTTTTCCCATGCCTACTTTTTTTCCACCTAGTGTAATCATTCATAATTCATTACCAATGCTTCCAATTAGATAATTTTCCCACTCTACTTCAGAGAATAAAAAATTCCCTTATGCCTGTTGTTACTAGTATTTTTTCCTGTTTCCTCAGTTAGCAGTCTGCATGTCATGTAAGTCTGCATTTCCTTCAGCATTATGGTGTTCCATAGTCTTTCAGTTTGTTGTAGTTTTCCACTTTATAAATATTTTAAATGTGAGATTCACGGTTTGCTCTGGCAATGAAATACAGGAAGCAATCATTTCGGGTTTATCAATGATCTTTAGGATACATTTATCCTTTAAAAATATCTTAATTTTCTGTAGTGATCATTTGCTATTTGTAATAGAACCAATTTTTTTTTAAAAAAATAAAAATAATCTTATTTTTTAAATATTAGATTTCAAAATGAACATGAGCTTAATATATAACTGGATTGAATTCACTCTGCTGAAATAGGACAGGCTTAACCAGAATAGTTCCCAGGAAATGTTTTAAAGCACCAGGAGTTTTAATAACAGTCCGTACTAAATTTAACCAGTTCTTTATAACAAAGCAGCCTATCCTTTCATGCTTTTAAATTCAAAAATGCGTTCTTTTCTTTGCTATTTCCAATTGCTTCGCCACCGCCTGTTTAGTTCATTCCCTCCACAGCCTCTCTGGAGCTGTTGACAACAGCGGGTATTGCACATCTGTACTGTGCCATATCTCCCTCTGGCACTGGGGAGGAAACCTTAATCCCTATTTCCTGCTGTAATCTCTCCTCCTAAAGAGGCAGATCAGTAACAAAGGAGCTGCAGTTCTCATAAAACTGCCTGAATATTAAAATGGTTTAATCTTCTACTAGGGAAAGCCAGAGAATCTCACCGCGTGCCTTACTTTCTACTGCACTTTGATCCTAAGTTACTAACACTCAGCATTTCAGATTTGCCACGTTTGAATACATGAAAAATCCATTAGCTCCTTCAAAATGGTGCAGAAAAAGAAGGATAGAACATTTTATTATGGTTTTATTTGACTCTATATTGTTCCTTTGTCTTTTATTTAGAATCCACGTAACGCTCCACAGCGTCAAGATCAGAAAATGTTTTTTCCTTCTCAGGCCCCAGAGCAAGTGTCTACATGAATATTAGCACTGAGATATGTTTTATACGAAGTGATTCCTGTTCTAGTTGATTCTGTACGACCTGGGTGAAGAATTATTTGTATCTCACAAAGCCCCATGCAAACATAGTGAGGAGATTCTGATCTGTATAAACAAAACCAGGGAGGGAAAAAGCGAGGAGTGCTGTAATGAAGGATGTGTACAAATGGCCATGTGAAGCCTGATCAGAGAACTGGGTGTCTAACAGGAGATACAGTAAGGGAGCCTGAGGGAAAGAAGACAAGAAATAGAACAAATGTAGAGTGATCCTTTCCCTAGCCTACCCTCCCACTTCTGACAGCCGACGATTTATGGACTTCTTGAGCAAGTAGTTTCCTCAGCAGCACCTTGCTTATTAACCATTCACATACCTACCCCCGTAAATAATTGGTCCGATTCTTTTTTTGACTTCCAGACACATCCATCAGAAATTAGTTTTGTGCTTTAATTGCAGCGTATGAAAAAATATTTCTTGGCAATTTAAAACATCCTGTCTAATACTTTATTTGGGTAGCATTTGGCCCTGTGTTCTGAGAAACAGCCAATTGTTCCCTATTCACCTACTCGCCTACATCCACAACTGTGTAGATATGTCCTACTTCTCTTGGAGTGGTCACCTTTTTCCAATCTGAAGAACCCTAACCTCTTTAGTTTCACCTCAGATGGCTGCACTGCATACTTCCTAAACTTCTCACCTCTTCCTCAACCTTTCCAGTTCTGCTATATCCCTTTTCTGGCACTGGCATCAGGCCGACATGCAAAGTCAAGGCAGAGGTGCACAGATGTTTACGCAGACCAGCCCTGGCAGTGGCAACTGCAGCACCTGCTGCTCAAGTCCCTCCTTAGGGAAGGAAGAGTAATTCTTAGAAGGAAAACCAGCCTAAGGTCATTCAGCATTGCCCTTTTTGCAACCAAAGCGATCATTCTCTTCCACCGTAATCACAGCAGTACCAGAGAAGTTTAGGATTTTGGGGAAAATGAATTACGATTCTTTTTTAGATGATCTGATGGAAGCTTGCTTGTGTTTTTGAAGTTAGGGATGGTATTTCAGCATAAGGAGAAGAGAAAATATTTAGGTGTCCAAGTCTTACAGTTTAGACACAAAGTCCAGGTGATCTGTTGTCAAGAAGTTGATTTTTTTAGAGTTGTTTGAATTTTCATTGTCCTTTTCATAAAGAAAAACATTGGCAGCTGTGTCAATGAATAAATATAGACCTACATAACGTACAAACTGAAACCAGACTGTCTTTTCTCTGGCTTCGAGGGACTTGGATTCCAGCAAACCAAATGCTACAGACAAGGTGGCTGAAAAAGGAGGCAGGAAAAAATTATCTACTGCGGTTATGTTAAGACCTGTAAAACATTATTCAGTGTTTATTTAGAAAATAGATGTTAAAGTGGGCAACTACTCAGAGTTCTGTTTTATGCTCAGGCATAAGAGTGATGAGAGGAGTCCAATTCCAGCAACTCGGAGGTTCGGGCTAGGTCATTTTATATGTAGTTTGTTTGCGTTGTGGGTTGGTTTGTTTGTTTGTTTCCACCAAGGGTAATAAATATTACGTGACAAGATTTTAATAGCAATGGGGGCAAATGAAGACTCCATCTTCTCAGATTTCATATCTTTTTTTTCTCGAAACAAGCTACCTGCTCTGTGCACAGGTTTCCAGTAAACAGAAGTTACGGTTTAACACTCTGCCTATAAGATGGTCCTATTGAGAAACACCCTCCCCAAAAACTAGAGACCATGAAGTAGCAAACTTCCCCAGTACGAGCGTATGGCCTTCTAATACTCAATTGTATCGTCTCCATCTACTGGCCAGAAGAAGCTTCAGCTAGAGCACAGAACTGGTGAAATATAACCACTACAGCCACACGCTTCTTCATGCTGCTATTGACAAAAATTAGCAGTTTGGGGTGGTGGGGTGGTGGTTTGGGGGTTGGTTTGTTTTTTTCCCAGGGATACAAACACCTAAACGGACAAAACTCTGCCATAAAAATGTCTCTTGGCATTTTATTCTCAGATATTCTAAAATGGTGATGTTGCACAATTTTTCTTCAAGTAATTCAGGCAAGGTTAGCTTCCCCGAATCAAGATCCTGTGTTATGATCATATTTTTCACTGGTCTGAATCCAAAACGTGAATTTTATTTCAAGCTTTTTTGGTTGGAAGATTAGCATTAGTTTTTCAGATAGCATATGAACTGACTATTAAACCTTTTAATTCATTTACATCAAATCCTATCACCGCATGATAGGACCATGCAGTTATTAAGGAACAACGTTTTGTTAAACAGCACATATTACATGAAAAACCGTACTTCAGATATATTTAAAATACAAGTTTTTGTTGCTACTTAGGAAAAAAGCAGTCACACATTTAATGCAGAAATAGTAAGTTAAAGAAATATCAGTTTTCTTTTTTTCCTCCTTCTCCACCCTCAAAAGACACTGGCCATCTGCAAAAGGCAGCAAGCAGTGGTAATGGGGTTGGCAAAATGAGAGACTAGTAGCAACCTTCTGAGCAAAGCTGACTAAAGTTAAATTTGTAATCCCCGTCAGCCACCACTAACTGGGGAATACTGCACTATTTCCCCCTGGGTAACAGTCCCCTAGGGAGCGTCTGCCAACACACATCCTTCCCACTTTTCTGGAAGAAAACTCCAAAATTCCATTCCAGCAACCAGTATTGCTCATCTGGTGCCTCAGGAGAGCTTTGAACCTCCTCTGCTAGCAGCGACACACAACACCGCATCCTCCAAAAAAACCCAACCAACCTTAAGGCATTCACTGATCACTGTTAATTTTCAGTATCTATTGCTAAGTAAGTGAAACTCCAGTACAAATACTTGTGTGCACCTAGTGCTATATTGGCTTAAGTTATTCCTAAACCAAGAGTGATACCAATACTGAACTCAAAAGACATTTTGATTTCACGGTTTAGCAGCTGCAAAAATTCCCTGCACCTGAAGCGAGGTCAGGGGCAGCCTCTGGAGCGAGAAAGAAAAATCATAAAAATCAAAACTGACTTGAGCATACTAGGTCCTACCTTACCTTCTTGAAAAGATAAGAGAGAAAATTATATCACTGGTCTGAACCAGAATGACAGGAAAAGATCTCACAGAGATCACAGAAACAGTCTCCCCAGAGCAGAAATTGCCGTTCCTCATCTCCAAACCAAGGAGGTAAATTTCACACTAACTCCAGCCTTGCCAGAGGACTCAGAGGACATCATCCCAGGCTGATTTTCTAAACAGGCTGGGAATGGCTGAGAGGCTACCTGCTTTCTTCTCTAGCGGGTAATTAGAAAGATCAGAGTCAATTCTGCAAGCAATATCCGTGAACTCCTAACAAATGTAGAGACCAAACATTTGGGCCTCACGGGCTGTGAACGAACAAGACATCACCTTAGAAAAGCAAATGCTCCAATACAGAAAAGTGTTCTAAAACTCAAGAGGAAAACCCCGATTTCTACTGGAATAACCATACTGTTACTGAGCTTAGCGTTTTGTAGTCCAAGATACGAAACACACAGCTTTCTCATGTCCTGAATGGGTCTCCATTACTCACATCTCTTCAGCATCAGAAAAGATGCTGTAGAAACCTTTCCCTCAACTAAGAGCAAACCAAATTTATGGCTTCAGGGCTACAGCAGTGGGTAACGTTTCCTGAATGAGGCTCCCCGTGAAAGTAGGAAATTAATTCTGCAGTGGCAAAGAGGCACGAATTTGTTATTGTACCTGCTAATAGTATGTTAGTCTGAGGCTAAATCTAACTTGATGACAAAAGGAGATATCGATGGAGGTAGTTTACACCCCCCAGAAACAGGAGCGTTTTCTAAATCACACCTTTGACTGGGGATCAAATAGCGGGTAATTTAAAACAATGTAAAACACCTCAGGAGTTAGTGAAATCTCTTTGAGCTGACATGAGGAGGCAGCAGGGGGGCTGGCTGACTTTTACAGAAAGGACTATTTTTTTCTTATTGGTTCATTCTAGGAGTAGGAAAAGAATAGATTCTAGGAAATCAAAGTGGTTCCGAGTAGTTGCATTATAGAACTACTAAGGCTATGCAGTGAGCCATTGAACTGCCAATAATAAACACCATCCCAAGAGCCACCTGAGATACCAACAATTTCTCATCTATCTGCACCGAATCATGCAGTAGTCTCCTTTGGTCTCAAACACTTCCTTATGACAAAATACATCATCATCTAGACACACCTGTTTTCCTTCACTCAATAAGGCTGCAGACAATTATTTATGTACAGATTTTGCTACAGATATCCAGTATTGGGTGAGAAGAACCCTGTGACTTTCATCCAATATTGAGCCCATACCTCTGAAGTCTCAACAGATGTTAAGCTGTCCTGAGAGAAGTTCTTTCTTGAAGCAATACAAACATCTTCATGATAATCAAAAAAGGGAAAGGACCTCTACTAGACAGAAGCTTAGATCCCGTCTACTGTTTCTCGGAAAACAACAAATGTATTTCTTCGAATGTAAGAGACCATCAAGCCCCATACAAGTAAGTACAACTGGCTAAGATAGCAAAATAAGAGTGGACTGGAATGATTAAATAGTAAAAGCTAAGGCTGCTCCCCAGACATGCACAGCAGAATACTTCAAAGTTGAGAAAAACATGGAGTGGCAAATACTTGACTTTTGTATTATTTTTAATACCACCCTCGTGGTATTTGGAAGACTCAGTGTATGTGCGCACCCCTACGGATACCACTAAACCAAAAATAAAGCTCCAGTTAAAGAGTCCGAGGCAGCTGCATATCCAGTACATACACGCATACACAGAGTCATTAGGAACTTCACCTTCCTTAATTCTTTATTTCATCAAAAATTCCAACTGTGCAACACGTCTTACTCTCACGCATGTACTCCGTACATGAGACTGAAAGATCTAGATGTGTAGAAAACAACAGATAACATTTGGCATAACAACTGCTCTATGCCGGGGAATACCAGCCCTTGCACTCAGAATTACTTTGAGGTCTCTGCAAAGAAAAAGCAGCAACAGAATGCCACAGCAGCACACAAACCCCGTGTTGAAAACAAAAAGTCTACAAGTCACTTTCTTACACAGCTTTTGCACAGGATTCTCAGGGAGATCTTGTAGACAAAGCCAGGTGAAGGAGCCTAGACATGTATCTGCACTAATATCTTTCAGGAACAACCTAGAGCTGCAAACAAAAAGCAAGTAGTTTCACCTTCAGAACAATAAGAACAGATGAGAGTTTAGATGGGAACTCACCGAAGCTTCAGGAGATGAGCTATTTTTGAAAGCAATGCTCACGAATGCTAGTTACTATTATGCTTAAATAAGCTCATGAAACTACAATACTGGAATACTGTGTCCAAAGCGTGGGGAGTTTTCTAGTTGGTTTTTGTTGTTACCGAGTGCAACTTTGAACACTTTTGCTTGGATGTCTAGGGTGGATTCGGCACCTCTTTGTTCTGCCAAAGCAGAGCACTGCTATAGTTTGCGGTGCTCTTTACACTACATTAGGTACACCTCTTACCAAAGGCAATGGCCGAGCATTTTGATAAAGCATGACTGGAGTTACACTCAGGAAAAATGGTTGAAATAAAACTATAACCCTTCCCATATCAGTACCACAGTTAAGATTCCTACAACTCCTTCCTAAAGGTGACTTTCTGATAGCTGCAGGTAAAGCTGCTGTTCTACTATATTTTGTTTGGGCAACAGTACTTAAGTGCTGTGGAAGATCAAGAATGGTTGACTGCTTAAAAAAACCTGTACTGCAAGCATCAGTTAAGGAACCTGAAAAGCTAAGATTAGTGATTCAGACAGCTTTTAAAGAGGTGGAAAGGGAGCGTAGAGTTTTTCAAGCTTGTGTGAGTTGAGAAAACGCTACAGAAGCTTTTGGATTAACCCTGACAAGTTCAGTGGGGACAGGCAAAAGGAGACCTCCAGGTACTCTCTGGAACAGACCTAGCTGTTAGGCTGGCACCCCGACTCACTCGGTGCCCTTTTCTTTGATAAAATGATCGTTAACAAAGGCAGAAGCAACAGCACGGGATTGTTCTATGCTGGCTCTGGCACATGGAGCAACCCCATCTCCTGGTTCTACTTGTTCTCATTTACTCGGACTGAAAGGAAGGAAGGACAATAAAAGCTGGACCATTAGGAAAGCAATTCGAATGCTGCTCTCTTACATTACAGACAGCCAAAGTTGATGCTGTTTCAGGGAAATACCAAATGTCCTACAACTTTCTCCACATCGTGGTAGTCCAAAGAAGTGAAAAGAAAAAAAATCCTAAGCCTGAAGCTCTGAGAAAAAGTACAGAAAGCAAGGTGCAGGAAAAACTTAAATGCGAGGAGAAATTAAAATAAAAAATACTTAAACCCCAAACCCACAAACAAGAAAGATGATGGATATAATCTGGCCCAATTTTTGTAGTCAGGACCTGTGCTTGAGATAACTGACCCGACTTACTAGTTCTCTCACAGTACTGGTATCTGATCCTTAACAGTTCATTTTCCAGATCTATTTACCGAAATTCAAGCATTCATACAAGATCAACAGTATTTCACAAAGTGGAAACTGGACCAAGCAGATACTTTGTTACACTGTTTCAGCTGCCTCTAAACAACCTACAGGGTCAACAACCCCTATGGTTAAGGCAATTTCTGTCACAAATATTTGGATAGAATGGTCCTGGGCTGGTTTTGGTACACTTCATTCTGTACTGGCTCTTTTAAACACATTTTCAAAGGCAAAACTAAGCTTATCCTTTAGTAAGAGAGGAATTTATTACATGTAAAGTTCTACCCTTTCCTGTTATAAAGGAAGAAAACTTACACCCTCTTTGAAAAGATTTTTGTGTTTAAAGAGACTGTTGAGATTGACTTGAAGAACACTTCCTGTAAACAACTGAAGTTTTTAAAGATCAATGCATACACTAACATCTTCAAAGTAATAGAGTGCAAAAAGTTCACTCACCGTTGTTAGAAATCAGATACTCTATGCTTACGTTTGCTGCTATATTAGCTGGTAAATGACGTATTGCTCTTGCAGTACTAAAAAGACCTGAAAAGGTTTTTCATTCATTCAGGTTAGGTTATCAGGTATACGATTGTTTTAAACAAGACACAGACTACCATAACCGTATTGCTGGCTGCTAGATCACGTTGCACTTCTGCAGCTGGAGAAAAGACTACACTTTATAAGTTATGAAATGCAATTGCATCTGAACACGAAAAACATTTTTAAGTTGCGATATGTAAATTTACTGTCATAAAAGGAATGCCATTAAGTTTCCATTCTACACACTCAGGTGAAAAATTTGTTAAAAAGGTCAAGAAACGAAAATGCATAAAATCTGTAACAGGCAACAATATACAAAGTTTCCAATATAAAATCATGACTTGTATAGTTTGTTACTTGCACCTTTTCACAAGAGGAAATTAAAAGAACCACACATCACTGAACTTCTAGACAAGCTTCTTGTGTTTCAATGTCATTTATTGAGGAGTGAATGAGATACTGTCAGACATGCCAAAGAGACTTCACATTCAAGGGCTGGAAGCTGAACAGCTTTCCTCATTGAGTCACTGTACAAGTTGTTTTTGGGAATCTGAAAGTGCGATCAATGAGGTCTTCATGCTCGATGTTTGTCTTCAGTTTTTCATCTTTTGATCTACTAACTTGTTGGGCAGAAGGACACTTTCTACCCTACAAAGACTCACACTCCAATTAATACAATTAACACTAGATGTAGAGAAACGTTTATCTGTTATAACGTACATCTACCGCTGAAGGTCTTAAAGCTGTTTCTTAATTCATTATGTCTAATGAGAAAATTCAACTTGTTTCCCTTTCACCATCGTATGGATGGCTTATACCGTTAGAAAAATACTCTTCAGTGCTATTGTAGGGTTTACAGGAAACTTCTTCCGTGTTGTGGGATAGAAACCGATTTTAACACCCTTCTGAAAGAATGCTTCTTCCTGCTGCCACTGTCTGTAGGTTGCAGAAGTATGGCCTACACGCACTACAGTTCTGGTTTTACTCAAAAAAGAAACAAAAGAAACCTAAACAATAGGGTAAACGTTTATTTGGAGTTAGTTTTCTTGCAGATGATAATTAAGGCCCTTCAAGCAGAGTTCAGGAGCTCCTGTATGGCTGCCTGTTGATCTGCATTGAGCTGTGATATGCATTCTGTCCACAGTCCTCCAGATGTCTAGAAAACAAATAAGAAGTTGGCTTTATGCAGGCTGACAAGCTTCCAAGGCACATGCTAAACTTCTGTATGTTTACAAAGCTCAGTGTTCACTGGGCTTATTCCTGTAATATATACGCCAAAGAGAGCAGACTGAAATCTTCAGTTACACACAGTCCTACACAGGTTCAACTAGAGATGCTCTAAAATGCTAAAGAGAGGCAGTACTAACTACTGGTTAAATAGTAGCAGAGCAATTGACTCAAAATTCCTGGGAACTCCCTGTAACTAAGTGGGTCAAACGACAATTGACACTCTTAAGTTAACCATAGCCTAAAACATTTGCTCCATTTTGCACAGAAGTTAAAAGATCAACGTTCGGGCAAAACTGAACCATGTCTAAACACGAGAGCATCTTTTGGGCACCAGCGCGCCAGTAATGCATTCAGAGGTCGGGCGCACTGTGATTACAGCATGATGTGCTACACACACTGTGTGTGTATGTGCAAAATTCTGCTGCCAAAACACAGCACTGCTGTTTAGTGAAAGGAATAGTAAATTACTTCCCAGAGAGAAGAGAACATACGTAGCAGGCTTTCCTGCCCCTCAATATACCTCATCTGTTTTACCACAGCCTTCGGCTGAGACATTAGCTTTTAAAGTCACCTTCAGCAGGGACCGGTTCTAACGGTACCAGAAAATGCTGAAAATTAAAGAAGGTGGGGAAGAAGTATTTATTCACTTATCAAAAGAAGCTGGAAGCAATTGGCACCCTGCTTTCTTTAGAAGGACAATGATAGGGAAAGAAAAAAATTGTAGGTGACTGGCTGTAGGTCTTTAGATTGGCTTTTGCAACAGAAGTATACTTGTTAAAAAAAAATGTTTTAATTTGTATTTGGTGTATTTTATTTTCAGCTCTATTGTAATGCCCTTTCCTCACACACTTTTAAAAAAATCAAATAAAAATGGATTTGCAGAATTTGAAAGAATTTGAAAACAAAGTCCTCAAGTTGAATTTGTGTTTGTGTTTCTAGTTTTAAATAATATTAGGCATTTTAGACTCTCAATGTATAATGGAATACTGCAGAATTAAATGTGCTCGCTCTTCCAGCATTTCTGACACCCATTTAAATTCATACTCTACACTGAAATATTTCTGGCCTAAAAATACCTAAGCATGAGGAAAAAAGTTTGTTTAATTCCAACTATGACCGTAACGTTGCTCATGTCAGATGCTGGCAGAGAAACAGCTTACTGAGATCATTAAAAAAAAGAATTTCTTCTGGAATCTGGGAAGCAGCAGCACCAGCAGCAGGCAGACTGTTAGCAACTACACAGCCTTTAAAGTTCCTACCATAGTATAAAACATTTACAGTGCTTTACTAAAGTCAAAGTACTATGTGTGAAGAGACACACAATTGGGAACAGTATGCTAAAATCATATTTTTGAAAAAACGTGACCTTTACGATTTTTCCCCCACAGTCTGAAGGTAAATCATTTATCCAATGCAGAGCCTTGTTTCCGTGTTAACGTTCCTATTGTTCCTGGCCGAAACAAGACTTTGCTATACACAACTAATCTTTACATGTATATGCCACTGCATTGTTAATAAAATAAATTAAAAAAAAAATAAAAAAAATCAACTAACCTTAAGCACTTAAGGTAAAGTGAACAAATGCATTAGCATACACTAATATAAAGTTCCACACCCAGACTTTAAGCACTAACAGAAGGATTCATATCTGACAGCCAGAATCTACAGTAGGCACTTATTCCACTTTCACTTTGAAGCTTTGCTTGATTTCACTCTTTTTATGCCTTCAGTTTTAACAAGTCATTTTCTACCAGACATAATGGATCTCACAGGCTGATACACTCATCCAAGTGAATACTTTCCAAAATCAAGTATTCCTGAAATTCTTCAGCCTGAATTTTGCCAAAGCATGCCAGGTAGAATGGACAATAATTGAACAGCTGCTGCTCCAAATCCGCTACACATTTTTATACACCATATGCTTGCCAGGCACAACACTTTCTATCATTAGGTGCTGCAACTGTCAAGTACGTCCACCTGATAACATCTGGCCCCAGATCAGATCTGCCCTATCAGCACTACACTTACAACACCGTAGAGAGCTGCAGCTTAAATACTTGGACATGCCCATCACCCAGCACCATAAATACTCATTATGGCGTAAAGGAAGCGAACCTTGAGGCAGTTCCCCAAAGGTAGGGAAAACACTGAACAGCCGCCTGTATTTGCACTGGATTAAAGAGGGCAGTAGTAAAACTACTTGTGGTTTGCACTCATTCTCTAGCAAAGATCCCAAGGCTCTGCTATATTATTAAGTCACCACAGGGTGCTGGGGACCCTTTACAGGAACCACATGTTGGATCAAATCCTGCAGAACAGTTACTGATACAGAGATAGGCAGATTTCTCTCTGGATTTTAATTTCTGGCTCAGAAAAAAAACCCCACAAACAACTAATACTGGCTAGCACATTAACTATCTAGCTGCATGTATCTTAAAGCTTTTTTTTTTAAAAAATTAATAAGCTTTTGAAGTTTATCAAAAGAGTCAGACTTTACTGAAGTGCAAATGTTACCAAGTTTTATCATTAATGGTTCAAGGAGTGTCCAAGGATCTCCAAGATCACTGGTTGAAGCATTATTCTCTAAGGTGACAAGGCTGTCAAAATTGGTTTAACAGTTCGGTAACTTCTGAAAGTAGATTCTAAATGTTGCCTTTATACCTAAGCAAGCATTTATTTACCTGCACTTGGCGAACAACATTAGCCAACCGCTTGGTACACGGATCTTCATGTTTAATAGCTTCATGAATTTCACCATCCGCAATTATACCAAATATTCTGGGAAGGTTAGAGTTGTTCGGACCGAGGACAACTGGGTTGTTGCTGTTACAATGAAGATATACATTACAAATAAATTAATCTTTAACTAAAAAAAATAACGTAAGCATTTTACATTAAGTTGAGTGATTTTGAAATATCTTATTCTAAAGCTGCTTATTTACATCTAAGTTTCACCCAGCTGAGTAAGTATGCATAGCTTTGATGCCTGCTGACAGAATGTTCCCTCTCCTGTTAATATTTAACCAGCCAATCCTTTAATCAGCCTACACTTTATCAGGAAGAAGTTCTGAACTTTACAGAACAGTTGAGTTCCATGCAGATGGAACTGCAAAATAGCATGATAGAAATACCCTGCCTATAAGGGCTTATTCCTCTCTCTCTCAGTGCGGCAAGGGGGAGGTGGTTGCGTTACTGGTGTCAGGAGCACCAGTGACTTCAGCTCTCTGCCAGCACTCTCACTGACACAGCAAGTAAGCCATTCTGCTCCCTCCTTCCCAGCCAAATGTTGGGAGTAGAGGAGTACTGGCAGCCAGGGATCTGGGTGGAAAACATGATCTACGTCCAGCTCTGCCACCTACCACTGCTGGAACGCAGGACTGATTGCTCCAGAGAAGTACGTAGCAAGGCTGAGCCACGTGCACAGAGCTGGGTACAAAAGTGTGCTACTACTGTAATTCCCAATTTCTATATATGTATGTGTATATGCATACATATCAGTATTATTATGGTGTCTCTACACAACTATACTATTATTAGTCTAGGCACTCAGTTGCCACCACCCATTTTGAGATCTTGCCTTAAAAAAACACCAAGAGATAGAATGTATTCACATAGTAGAAAAGACTGTAGAAAATCTAAGTTATTTCCTTTCTGTTTTTCTACTAAGATATAATACAGTGTCAGCCAGAACATGGCTACTACATAACATTTCAGAAGCTGACATTCTTCCACTCAATTATGAAATGCAACTTGACCCACACTAGAAGAATTATCTTTGTTTCCTCCATTGACCTATGGGAGAGAGCACAAATCTGAAGAACAAGCTGTGGGACAAGATGCTTTCAATAATAAATAAAATTATCATTACCAACTTATTAAAGGAGATAGCACTGTACCATGAATTTGTCTGTATCATTTCTCTATTTCATACTTCACTTTGTCAATATTCAAGCTTTTGGAAAGCAAAAAGGTGCAAAGCTACTTTAAAAGGTTATGAAAAGAAGGCTGCAAGGGCTTGTGTGCTGCTCTTAAGTAAAAAGACCTGATCGGTTATTAATGCTGGTATGTAAGCAGAGTATCAAAAATTTTCCTGAAATCTGTGGAAGTTCCCAGCTGATCCTTTCCCCATCATGTACGTATAAAACAGCCAGGAATTTTTTCAAGTCATACAGACATTAGTTAGGATGAGAACACTGACTGTTTAGAGAAACAGCAGTAACATCGTGGAAGGCTTAGTTCTCACCTTCCAAATTATCTCCTCTAAAGCATATGCAGATTAACCTGGCAGTTTCTCAGTCTGGGGAAATGAATGCAAGGAAAGAACCTGCAAACAGCCTTACTTTCTGCATTAATGTCAAGACTTTGCCTTACCTCTCAATTAAGTCACACAGATAATTGAAAGTATGAACAGCTTCTTCTTTATCTTCATGAAGCGGAAGCCACGATAACCAGTGTGGCAGGACTTCTTCAACATTTACACAGTCAGGCTTGAACTTCATTATCTTTCCTACAGCTGAAATGCAGTTCTCTGTTGCATTGACGTTCTCTTTGGTTTTGGCATCTGGTGACTGAATGACTCTCACCAGCAATGGAAGCGCCTCTAATTGTTAAACAACACAAGAATAGTTAAATGCACTATCAAGTTATATTTTGTTAACATCACAAATTCTACAGAAGACTACTGCACATATTAAAAATGGGATTTTTTTTTGTGGCCCAAACACCCAAATCTAGACATCCCAATGTCCCACTACTTCTAGGTTCTTCCCTGCTCAATAATCATCATATGAAAAACAAACAGACAGATAAAGCTATGCAAGGAAACAAAAGAAAACAGCTACTGCAAAAGTCTGAATTTGCTTTATATGCTCAGAAGAAAGAAAAATAAAAATCTCGTCTCTCTCAATTGGAGTTATGCAATCTACAATATACAAGACATTGCAATTTAAAAACAGATAACAAGCATTATCTTTTTAATCTAACAGGTTCTATAAACACAGGATGATGAAAAGCACTGATAACGTAACATTCACATTAATTTGGACTGTAGTGCATGTCTACAGTGCGTGCCTGCTGTATGTCTATTGCTTGTGTGCACACACATTTTTTTTTTTATATATATATATATATATATATACACACACCTCCCACCACTAAAAGGTGCACTAGGAAAAGCTCATTGGAGTAATCTCATCTGGTGAATCTACCTGGCATGATTTAAGTTGTAAAAATCAAACATCAAGGACAAATGCCTATTTTCTTGCTAGGTTAATAGCAATTATATATATTTTTTTTCATAGTCATGCAGGTAACCACATGCACACTTCTAATCGAACATTAATGTCATGTTTTTAGTTACTAGTGTCCCTGCAGACTTCACAGCACTCTACATGCATGCAGGAACAATTGGCCTTGTGTTGTTCTGCTAAAAATGTAATGCTAAATCTGTGAAATTCTCTATCAGCACAGAAAACAGGTTGTGGAATTGTGCAGAAAAAGCACACTTCAAAATAACTCCGATTTCTGAGGAAGAGCGAGATCTCACACTACTTCATTTCGATGAATAAGTAGCAGCTTTGCAGTTAAGGATTACACAATGACACCTGCTATATTAACTTCACTGAATTGGATTTTTGAAGAATTTAGCAGCTATGGAAAAACATGATTAACCCTAAGCTAGACAAGGATACTTTTATGGAGTTGATAAACATTACAGAACTGCAGAAATATTGGTCATCAGACCCACTAGCTTGTGTATTGAATGCAGCATAACAATGCTGGACTTTTCTGCAAAGCACAATTTGTTTCGTAGAAGCCTACAATGTCCAGGGAAACTGAGACTGCATTGTAAACCTCAGGTTTTCATGACTGCTGAAGCTAAATCTCATCTGTGTTTTCTCATAGTGCTTAATATTGAAGGATGACTCTGCAGGTATGTGTCCTTGGAGCTGTAAGATTAGGAGGGCATCAAAATGAATCAGCATAGCCTCCTCCCTACAGTTTGGCAGACAAGTTTTCTTCTTATCTAGAAAACAGATCTACTCTCACATACATGTTGTGGTAGATAATCCCTAAAAACCCCTTTTGACTATAAAAGACCATCATCTATTAATAATAATTTTTTTTTTTCCAAGGACTGACTGCTTTTACATCTTGCACCACCAAAAGTTGAGGCCACTGCTAAGATTTAGGAAGAAACACATGCAGTTGATTAATACAGTATTCACAGAGAATAGCTGATGATTTTCTTCCACCAGCATAAGAAATGGAAGCAACATTGACAGTCATGTAAATTGTAACCTTGTAACCCCGTTTAGAAAGTTACTTGATTTGCTATAGTTTTTCCTTCAATTTTATTTCTTTGTGCTCTTTACTAATTCTATTTTTGATTCTTTTTGTTTCATCATAATGTAGCTCTTGTGTGATTTACAAGTTCTCCCTATATTCCTGTACTTTTTCAATTGACTGCCAAAGACGCTCAGGTTAATACATGTACTTTTTCTGAATAGTCTCGAGTCTTTACATACTGCTACAAACTTGCAGTAGAACAATATGCCAGTGCTATACATTAATCAGTAAAGAAATTAAATTATAAATAAAAGCTCACAAACGATGTTTTCAGAGAAGACAGTAAACCCTACGGGGCAGAAGGCTTCTCATGCCACGGATTTATTTTGTTTCTAATCACAGCACATCTTCCTCTATTAAAATAAATCACAAATTTCTTTCCTGTACATATAAAAGAATTTATAAAACTTTTGAGGAGCCTGCTAGTAGGCTGTATGCTGTAAAGTAGAAAGGTCATTTTATCTAAACGTCCAACTAAAGGAGAAGCCAAGTGTCTGGGTTTAATCAAGGATTATTTGTCCAAATACAAAGAAAAGGATCAAAGTTGTTACAAAGTTTAAGAGGGCCAAGGTAAAGTCTAACCAATGAAAAGATGAGACTTCAACAGATGCTAAAAACCCCCAAAACGCCAATATCAGAACTGTCTTGACTTCAGTCTCTACTCCTCTAGCCTTGGGGCAAGATGCAAAAACCTTATGGAAAAGTTCACCAAAAAAACCCTTTGGGAAGTATTTTTTATAGACAATTTTAAATTTTAATGCTTCTAATGTTTCACTACAAGGTTTCCCATCCTGCTTTTTTTTTTTTTTTTAATGACACCTCATCTTGATTGTCACCATGTGACAGTTACATTTACACTAACAGTGAAAATTACAACCTCTAACCTCCTTGTGTTAAAGCCCTAAATTTATCCCTATAACAGGGTTCTTATTTTCTTACATAATTTTGAATTTCATTTCAAGACTCACATGAAATACCTATTTGAAACAGCTGACTAAATATTTACTTAAAAAAGGAAAAAAAAAACCACCTCTGATAAGGGATGCTATTTAGTATGCAAAATTAACTTTGTTGACTGGCAAGAAGAGTGCCAGCAGACAATTATTTCTTTAAATTCAAGATGAAGTTTTAGAGAAGCTTGAGACATTCAGAAAGAAAGCAGGCACAGAAATCAGGTTCCTGCTTTTTATGTAACGGGAAAGCAGAGAGCCACATTAGTTGTATTCTAGGCTACTCCTTAATACAGGTCACTTACATAATTTTTCCAGACATCCTAAGGGTTTTGCATTAATATGTAACCACATCAGTATTAATAAAAAGCAACTATGAGACGGTGTGTGCAGAAAGCTATTTTTTATGAAATGAACATGTGCATCTCAGACCATATTTAAAAAAAAAAAAAAAAAAAGTAGATCAAGTTTGCTAAGCAGTAAGTTCTGCAACAGAAATGCTACTAAGCAGAACATCATTAGAGGCCCAAGGAATTCAGGTACTTTACTAATCATCACCAATCTGCCACACAGGTTATACCAGCAATCTATTTCACTGCCAAAGGGAAGAGACCTCACTAACCAAAACGTGAGCAATTTTTAATCCCCTCGCCCCAAATCAGACATTCAGATCCTTTTATCAGATGCATGTACGTACCTGTGCAAAAAGGACGATAGCTGTCCCCACCAAATTGTGCCATAACTCCAACACCATAGGCAGCTGCTTGCCTAACCTCTGGGCTATTGTCACATATTGACTGTAGCATTGGCCTCAGGAAGTATTCCGCGTACTTGAACGAGGAGGGGCTGCAGTGCTCTACAATATCGTCAAAAATGCATAGCCCCCACTGCCTGTCTGGCCATGGCCTGTGTGGACACTGCATCAAAAACAGGTAACATTTAAGCCACCTTAAAACTAGTAATTTTTGTACAGTCAATGATTATATCAACAAAACAATCATAGTAACAGTGGTCTAGTATTTTTGTTAAAATCTTCCTGGATTAAATTTAATGTTACAAACGCATAATTTTCTGTAGCGATACTTGCAGCAACACCACAAACAAAACAAAATCCAGGGAATATCTGAGCTAATTAAAAGAATGATTTTAGGCTAAATCCTTTACCTCTATTTCACACTCTGTTACCTATTTCAGTCTCAATTTTCCCAACTAGTCTGCAACTCTTTTTTTTGGCCCTCTTCTTGAAATCCATTTTAGAGAGTATCGGACACTGCCAGGCAAATTCAATTTCTCAAAATATTTGTGTGTCAATGATCCTGGGTCTTGCAACACAGAAATCAGAAGTGTCACAGCAGTGCAGCTGTTCACAAAGCATAGGGTAATAACTTCATACTTGATCCAGAATAAACCTTCAACTGCCTCTATTTTGCAAAACAGTAATTGCTACATTCTATCTACCAAGTTCTCTAAGATTCCAGCATGGAAGGCCTGTTAATACATCAGAAAAAAATAATCAGCGTCAAATTAAAAGAAAGCAAGGTACTTACAATTAGGTTGACAATTAGTGGAAGTAGCCTTTCAAACCACGGCAGTACCTTCTCCTTATAACTGCTGAATATTGAGTGCAAAATGTCTGATACTTTAGTCAAAATATAAACATCACTGTCATCCTGATAGGAAAAAGATACAACTCACATTAAGACTAACAATCTTCAAAATAGTGGAAGTCACATGAAATGCTAAGGTCTCTAAACTAATGGAATGAAGTTGTTTAATGATTTGGTTTTGTAAAACCAATCTTTTTAAGTCCACTATTTTTCAACTCTTGGTCTGATGATAGAATGGTTTGGGTTGGAAGGAACCTTAAAGATCATCTACTTCCAACCCCCCTGCCATGGGCAGGGACATCTTCCACTAGACCAGGTTGCTCAAAGCTCCATCCAACCTGGCCTTGAACACTTCCAGGGATGGGGCATCCACAAGCTCTCCTGGCAACCTGTTCCAGTGCCTCACCACCCTCATCGTAAAAAAATTCTTCCTTATGTTCAATCTAAACCTACCCACTTTTAGTTTAAAACTGTTGCCCCTTGTCCTGTCACTACAGGCCCTGGTAAAATGTCTCTCTCTTTCATGTAAGCTCTTTATATATTGAAAGGCTGCTATAAGGTCTCCCCGAAGCCTTCTCTTCTCCAGGCTGAACAATCCCAACTCTCTCAGCCTGTCTTCATAGGAGAGGTGTTCCAGCCCTCTGACCATTTTTGTGGCCCTCCTCTGGACCCTCTCCAACAGGTCCATGTCTTGCTTGTACTGGGGACCCCAGAGCTGGATGCTCAGGTGGGGTGTCACCAGAGCAGAGTAGAGAGGAAGAACCACCTCTCAACCTGCTGGCCACACTTCTTTTGATGCAGCCCAGGTTACAACCAACAACAAGCACATTGCTGGCTTAGCTGCAATTTTCCATCCACCGGTATCCCCAAGTCCTTCTCCACAGGGCTGCTCTCAATCCATTCATCCCCCAGTCTGTATTGATACCGGGGGTTGCCCCAACCCACATGCAGGACCTTGCACTTGACCTCGTTGAACTTCCTGAGGTTCGCACAGGCCCACCTCTCAAGCCTGTCCAGGTCCCTCAAGCACATCAACTGCACCACTCAGCTTGGTGTCATCTGCAAACTTGCTGAGGGTGCACTCAATCCCACTACCTATGTTCGTAATAAAGATATTGAACAGTACTGGTCCCAGTACAGACCCCCCAGGGACACACACCCCTTGTTACTGATCTCCACTGGGACATTGAGCCACTGAATGCAACTCTTTGGACATGGCCATCCAGCCAGCTCCTTATCCACCCAATAGTCCATCCATCCAATCCATATCTCTCCAATTGAGAGACAAGGATGTTGCGTGGGACCATGTCAAAGGCCTTACAGAAGTCAAGATAGATGACATCAGTTGCTCTGATGAACTAAAGATCCTTTGCTCAGATTCAGCTATCAATTCTTGTTATATCTGCAAGCAAGAATTGTTGCCTGGACACACTTGTGTTGAGAAAACCATTTAACTTTGTTTTAAAGCAAGTTCTGTTGTACTCAGTATGGTTCATTTAATCAGTTCATACTTTAACAGGCAGGGAAAAGAGAATACAGGTAGTTTCTGGTCCCAAGTGAGAAACTAGTAAGTATTCCTCATGCAACATGCAGCTTCCCGCAACCGGATATTTAAACCAATCCCAGTTAGACAACTTCTGCACTGTCAAGGCATAACAACTCTGGAACATACATGCAAATGAAAACAGAGGTAGAGAACGGCTGCAGCACACCACAAGGTCCACCTAGCCTGGTATTGCCTGTTTACTAATAGCTGATAAGAGATGGTCAAGGGGAAAGCATAACACTTGCTTAGGGTATGCCTTCTCCCACGCTCTATCAAATCAGCAGTTTAGTTATTGCCTAAGCTAGGGCTGTATCTGGATATCTTACTGAAGCTACTGTTTGAATATCTTTCACAACTTCTGTACTCCCTTATATTTCTGCTGCCTTGAGATAAGGACTACATAAACACATTCTGGGACAAAAGGTGTATATCCAAATGTTACTCATTACCATATATTAATTCTGTCCGTATGGCAAGTGACATTCTGGTCCCACTCCTGCTTTCATAGGGTAATGCAGACAAGCCTTCCTTGCAGTCTTTAAAAAAAATCAGCAAGGTCAAATATAAAGTAAAGCATTTTTAAAGATGCCTTGCAACTCCGTTGCAGAGTATGGATTCAGCTTTTCTGAAACTGGTGCTTGCTAGCGTTTTCTCTCATTATCAGCAGAGAGTGACACATAAGAAAAAAGATAACAAACCACCTAACTCACTGTCTACAAGAACTAACAGTAAACATTGCAAATGAGAAAGGGAGAAAAAAATCAGGACAGGCTCTTGGCTCAGAACTTGAGGTTTGCTATTTTTCGATCCCAAGCAGTATGTAGGTATCAGAAATCTATCTTTCTGAATGCTGGCCTAATGTTGCCAAAGGAAAAGGGCTCAAGAACTGCATTGTTATTTAAGAAAGTATTTACATATGGGTGCATGATCTGTTAAGATACATTCTGGAGTCTGCATACAGGTTAAACTTGTATAAACAAGCTTCATAATTCAATTTCACAAGCTTCATACCTGCACTGTGCGGCAAAAAAAATTTCTTTCTTAAATTCACTGAGTAACCTTCATGTCTCATGTTATAAGCAGCAGCGACTACTTCTTCGTTATTACTCTCTGCATACTAATAATGATTTAATAGGACTACCATATCTCTTGCACAGTCACCTCCACTTCAAACTAAAAAGTCACTTCGGTATCTTAGCAGATAAGTAGTCAGTTTGGTATTCTCTCATAAGCAAGCACATTATGCCAGCTATTCATCCTGCTGCCTTCCTTTGATACCCAGACGTCTGACGTGTCAGGTCAGGAGTCTGTCTCAAAAAGAATAGACCTAAAATAGTGTCAGAGGTAGGCTCAAGGTTAAGAGCTACCTAGGTCATAAGGCACAAAGAAAAAGCAAGTCAGCAGGTCTAGGCCATAGATTATCACTGATACAGCATCTGACAGCAGACTATTTAAAGTCATCCAAGAACTGTTTGAGAGGATGGAGAAAATGAAGAGCTTTATCCTGAACTTCTTCCTTCAGTATACTGGACAAGGAAACCTTTCATATTTGCTAATTCACACATGTAGTGTGACCCATTTCTTACCAGAAGTTTTGAAGTAATATGGTAACAGAACATTATTCCAGGAAGAAATAATTCTGAGGATGCACTATGCTTTAACTGAGTAGCATAGCATATCTGTGTAATGTATTTCCAACCTGGTGCTTTATGAGTGGAAAAGCTCCCCAAACCAACTTACTTCATCTTGTAATGACTCTTCAACTTGTTCATCATAGTCTTCATCTTGTCTTTTCACTAAATTAAAAAACAAGTATTAAACCATTACATTTCTACAAGTGCTTAAGAAGCCTATGAAAGGAAAAAAATGACGAAGAAACAAATTTAGAAAATAGGAAACAGTAGATGAAGATGCAACAGGAATTTTCTGTCTTTAAGAAGCTTCAAAGAGCTTTGACAGAAAAACAAGAAGTGTAATGAGACAGCTCAGTTTAAGAATGTGTAAAAAAGCACATGAAATAGAAATAAACACACCAGCTTGTCCACAAGGACAAGAAAAGAGCATAGAAATAAGAAACTACCATTTCTTTAAGAAAACTGCAAAGACTTCTGATGAAAAAAACCCACAGAAATTACAAAACCATAGACGTACACTGTCTCCAAGTAAATCTGTCCATCAACTTTTGATTAAACTACAGTATTTCTGCAAATGATGCCATCTTCATCTTCCCAGAACTTACAGTTATAACTCATGGATTCTGTTGTTTAAAAGCCCAATTACCTTACATAAATAAGCAAATTGAAGAAAACGGAACTAAGCTTTTTTTGTGTGTGTTCAGAAATTATTAGGAATTCTGCTTTCAAGAACAGCCATTATCACATGTTAATAGGAATTTGTGTTAACTTACCCTGTCTTAATTCTTGATTTTTAAAGTGCTCTTCTAGTTTTCCTTTCAATATTCCTCCAAGTTCTTCAAAATGTTCATTGTTAAGGCATCCATCTCCCATTACCTCAATGCACTAGTGAAATAAAATGATCAGTTTTTCAGCTTCCAAGTTACATGAGCAGTCTCAATGAAATCTAAGCAGAGAATATTAATGCATGCTCTGCATTAAGTGATCACTAGCAGAAATAATACTAATAGAACATTCACATGGTAATCAATGCTCAAATTATACAAGTAAGGCATAGTATCACTGTACATTTCATGCACATAACTTCAGTGGTTTGTAGTTAAAATGAACAAATCTGGTAATTATTTTAAGTTAATACATTGGTATTTTGGTTCTTGCAAAAAAAGTACAACTAAGTTTTTCAATCAACTATAACAACATTTATAGTCAAACCAAAATTCATGTAGTGGAAGCCATGCATTTCTTCCAGCAGTTTAAATGAACATCAGACACATGTTCTTTCCTACCGTAAAAAGCTACAAACAGTAACACCACAAGATTAGTGAGGAAGAAAGTTACCTTTGCAAAAGAATGCATTATTTCTGAGAGAACATCTGAATCTGGTTCTGTCCCAATGGCTTTGATGAGTGCATCACACATGAAGTGCCACATCTGCGTGAGGTACTCTGGCCCACGAACTCTAGCACATTCAAGAAGGAGGGGCATCGATTCTGCTGCTGCCACTCGGACACGTTTCATTATTAAGGAAATAAAACAATCAAGGCCAACAGAAACCCACCATCATAATGAAGTTATTAGTTTTCTACCTGAAATTGATCTTTTTTATTACAGTCCAGTGCATTTGATTTCTTAACTAGAGACAGATTAAGATCATAGGAAAATTAAACTGTTTGCTATTTCAAAGTTGATTCAAGCCTGTTTCAGGCCATGACAGAAAAGTTATTCAAGTTCTTCTTTGTTGGCACAAACATCACTTTCTCTACTGTTTGCTTTTAGCATTATAGACATGCTTATTTAAAAAGAAACTAGGGGAAAATTAGAATACACTGCCTAAAACAGTGTGTAAAACAACATTCTCAGAAAAAAATTCTGTTACAAAGCAACAGAATATTTTAACACTAACACTTTCAATTCATTTAGGAAAATAGTAAGCATGACTTTGACGCTTCCAAACTGTTTCCATTTTCACAGTAGAATTCATTAATAGGATATCATCATGGAAATAGAACTTCAACAAGGGAACCATCAGCTTTACAACTTGCTCTGTGTACTCTACGAATCCTTCTTTTAGCTCTTTTGCATAGCAAACCTGAAACACAAAGCATGGAAATGCCACCTTTAAGGGAAAATACTGTTACTAATATTTTTCAACCATGTAATGGCGAGAAAGATTGTTACATTTAAGGTTTTTTAAAATTTATTTTAAAAAACATGCAATAATTGATTTACCTACCCCCTCCACTGTGGCATTTTAAGAAACCCTGAGAGCAGCATGAGTTCTCACTCTTAGTATATGCATGTATTTTTCAAACCAAGTTCAGAAACATCAATATTTGCAAAACGGAACTACTCTTTAACATCTCCAATTCCTCAGAAGTTTTGATAACAAAGGAAAACTACCTGTTCATCTTAAAAACTGAAGCTCCAAACTAAAGAAACTATTTTGAATCAAGTCAGTCACATGCAATGAAGTGTCTGAAATACAAACTTAACACTACCACGCGAAGAAAAACACAACTAGTTCATTTGATACTATGAAGAATATTTTCATTACAGATTTTGGCTTCAGACTCGGTTGTCCAGCAATACATAGATCACCAAGTGTCCTGTTACTCACCAGCATCTGGCATGCAGTTGCTTTTTCTTCAAGGCCTGCAGTTTTAATTCCAAAACTTTGCTGATCTCCTAGGTTTACAAACTCCCAACCATCATCATCACTCATATTCTCCATATCTTGTGCTGTTATACAGAGGAGGGAGAAAAAAAGAAAAAAAAGAAAATCTAAAAATGCTACAAAATAATTTATTTCAGTATTTTTTCAAGCAAAACTTTATCTTAAACCTACTGTCTAAAAGAGCTACTTCAGGTTTAATGGATGCAGTCTTCATTAAAGGTCCCATGACAACAGGAAGGTACTGCTGAAATTCCTTTCCAAGAATTTTACACATTCTGGCCCATGCTGAGATCATGTAAGAAATCTATAAAAGAGAAGAGAGTCAGAATTTTCATGTCTCACATTTTATTTTAATGAGTACTTAAAAGGAAAACATAGAGGAAGAACATTATACAATAGGACTTTTTTAAAAGAATTTGTCAGCAGTGCATAAAACTTACTTCAAAGAGAACAACTCATCCAATATGCAATCCATATAAAAATGAACCTTCAAAAGACCTGTCCCAAGTCTTTATTTTTAACAACGCATTGACAGTACCTCTGATCAAAGTTGCTATACATATAAAATGTGACAGTATAAGATGTACTTGTAATGCAATCACTACTGTCTTGAAAAGTAAATTTTTTTCTGAAGTGAATAACTTTCTGAATTTAAATGATACTACAGATCCATATTCCTGAAAATAGCAAACAGAGGAAAAAAAAAAAAAGTGCGGTACTGTGTTTTCAGACGAGTATTTGTTTTCAGATGTGCAAGTCAAAATAGCTCTCCACTCGTTAGAACAGCTGTCTAACAAGTCTCGTTGAACCATTTATAAGAAGGTGACAGCAAGGGAATAGGTCATACAATGCCAAAAAAAGTAGGTACCAGTAGACAAAAAACAATTACCCACACGCTGAAATTTCTTCAGCAAATATATGTCCTGGAAGTCTCATTTCCTAAACACACTTCTGTGAAAGATTCTAAGGCCATCTTAGGGCAATCAATCTCAATTTTTGTAAGACATGCTGAACAATTAATCTGCAGGTGTAATTGGGGGGGGGGGGGGGGGAGGGTGGAGCCAGAAACATCACATGTACAAAGAATGCTTTTAATACTAATCAACAAGCTATGCTCTATAAAGACACAATTTTAGCATACCTGGGGATCATCATCTTCTAGATCACTGAAGTCTGTTTGTGTCTTCAATAACAGCTGCATTACATCTGATGCATCCTGCATAAACTAGATATAGGAAAACTATATGTTTTTAAAGGCAAATTAAAGGGTACTTTTCAGAGATTTAAATGCACACTTGAATTGTTTGGTGTTAAGTCCAACACACTACCGAGACTAAAGCTAATGCTGGAAATAGACTGAAATGCAGATAAAAGTGAAAACACAAGTTCTTTTTCTGGAAGCATCACCAAATCATTCTTGCCTTAAGTTTCACTGTACCGCTGTTCATATACTTGAAAGCAGAGAATTATTTAAATAAAACACTACATAAATAAATACTAATACAAAAAACATCTGACAATTCTAACTTTCCCAGATATCCTCCTTACTATTTTGACTCCTTTATGGAATTGGGATAAAAGCTGACAGCATGAGCTACTTACTCATGAGCTAATAACATTTTAGGTCACATCAGATGCCCCAGTGATGTTACACCTACCCTCTTTTCACTCCCCATGTTTCCAGTAGTCCTTCAAGAATAATTTTTTAAACCTTAGTTATGTTTAAAATCTGTTTAATATTTAGTTGCATGTAAGTTTACTGGCAGTCCTTTTAAGTCAAAGGAAAGGGCTAGTAATTTTGCAGGGGGCTATTAGTATTTTCATACAGCGTACATAACATTATTTTACTTTGAAATGCGATTTTCTGTTTTCTTCAATCAACAAAATGAAAATCTGTAAACCATAATGTGAACATGTTATCAGAACATCACTTAGGCTCTTATATAGTCCTTCAGAGCTGTTTCTTGGTACTTTTACAGAGACTTGTTTTAACCAATTTATCAAAAAACACCAACCTGCCAAGTACATCAAGCCTCATGACAAATAAGAACTTCAAGTTTTATTACAAGCACATTTAAACTTTTTCAGGCATTCACATACAAAAACTGTTCTAAGTTTCCTTTGAACTACATACATTTTACTTGTCATTATGACACTGCCTAAATGAGATGTTCCAGTATTTCTCTTAAGGTAAAAAAACTAAACGAAGAAAAAAAGCTTACTTTCAACATTGTTCAGTGTGACAAGAATAACTTAAGCGATCGTATTTTTGTAAAATTCTATTGTGAATTTGTGAATCTGAACAGCAAGACAGTCACCTCAGAAATGAAAACAGGAAGACAAGCATAGAAATCAGCAACAACATGACTATATGTTTAACAAGTGTGAATATATTCACTCAATGTTAACATGGCAAAACACAAAGGCATTTTAAAGTATTTAGACCATTAGATAAGATCTAAGCTTACCTTTTCTTTACCAACAGCAAGACCAATTAGGCTGATGCATTCAATAGTCTTTCCTCGTAGAAGTCTTAGCTCCTTCTGAACAGCATTCTCAACAATGTGTTTTAAAGAGGGCATAAATAAATCATAGTAGGGAACAAACTTCTCCTCTGCTGTATCTGCAACTGATGCAATTGAAGTCACAACTTGCTCCAAAACTAGCTTAGTGCCTTTCTGTATCAACTTGGAAAGAGGAAGAATAAAGTGTTATATTTCTAAAGCACATATCTTAGTTAAAAGCATGTCAAATGTAAAAATCTGTTCTTGTATGTATCATAATTCTTGTCAGTTTAGACCAACATCAGCAGATATGTATACTGGCTTATTTCAGAGGTCTTAGTTCAGCTATACTTATTCTGCGTATATGACAAGGTTACCCTCCGTGAAACAATTTGTTCAGTATATTATACCTCTTGTAATTTTATCACCATAGTGGAATGAAGATGCTTCACTAGATTATCCAAATATGGAATAAGCAGTGACTTGGGACAATCTTCTGTGAAGTTTATGAGTGCTGCAGCTGCATGGGCTTGAACACGCTGGTTGCCTTGATCCTCCATGGTTTGCAGAAGAGCTGCTATCACCTGAAAAAGATATGTTTATTTTCAGAAGAACAGGTTTCTGAAGAGGATATCGTTCTACCACTTTTTGTTTGTTTGTTTTGGTACTATTCTACTACTTGCCTTCTCGTGAAATTTCTTTTGAAAACCAGGTGCGAAGTCAGTTGCCATTTGTCCGATAGCATTACAAGCAGCGTATCTTACTCTTGGATGCTGAAAAAGTATTTCCCTCAGAAAGTTAACAAGTAGTCGTGATGGCACAAATGAAAACATTTTGAAATAATTAATAGAATTATACTCACAGGATCCTGAAGGAATAGCAAAACGAAATTAACTATCTCATTTAAAATTCCCTCCATCTGTTGGTGGCAACCTTCTCCAATGGCTGAGAGCGCCATCAAGCCAGCATGCCTGTATTTCCAGTCAGCTACAGAAGAGTAAAAATGAAAATAAATGTTATTAATTTTGGAAACTAAAAAGCATCACAAAGACAAATCACCTTTCTGGGGGTGGTAGGGAGGAGGAATAGTGAAGAACAGAAGGAAGGAAAGTTGATGCATCTGCTTGATTTGTTAAATACTTTTCACTTTTCCTCATATGTAATTCCAGACATGCACAAAAATTTGAGTGTCTAATCCAGGCCAAGTTCAGACCTAGAAAAAAAAGAATTCTGAACTGCTGACACAAATATGTACATAGTACTAACACCTGGGAACTGCATTTTAATTAAATGAGCTAATCAGGGAAAAATCAGGACAGTATTTCTTTTTCCCTCTCCCCCATCTTTTTTTTTTTTAATGGTATCAGAACAGCCTATACCTTCTTCTTTAGGTCAGGATGGGAAAAAGGTCCAGCGAGTCAAACAGTATCTAAATTTAAAACAAATAAATAATCAGTACTAAACTTTTCAGCAGTCTCCCCAAGACTGCTTAAGAACAGTAACACTCCATTTAGGGATGTAAGGCTTTCCCCACCTCCAAGTCCTATTAGCCTATTCTCAGGCTAGTGGGTATGGTTGAAATGGATCTTTCATGCCCCTCTTCTTTTTCTTTAGGCATGAGAAACATATACAAAACTCCAATATCTTTTTTTTTTGTTGGGTTTTTTTTTTTTTTTACAAATCTTTCTGTGTGCTAGAAGCCACAGGGACTACAGAAAAGAAAACCAGAAGAACGAACAGGTTTATCAAACAACCTGTGGGAAAGGCATGTAACAGAACTACTTTCCCAAAATGATACAAGATTTCATTATTGCTGGTAATTGTCCTGGTTTCAGCTGGGATAGTTACCTGTCTTCCTAGTAGCTGGTACTGTGCTATGTTTTGAGTTCAGTTCGTGAAGAATGTTGGTAACACTGATGTTTTCAGTTGGTGCTCAGTAGTGTTTAGACTAAGGTCAAGGATTTTTCAGCTTCTCATGCCCAGCCAGCAAGAAGGCTGGAGGGGCACAAGAAGTTGGCACAGGACACAGCCAGGGGAGCTGACCCAAACTGGCCAATGGGGTATTCCATACCATGGGACATCCCATCCAGTATAGGAACTGTGAAGTGGGGGCAAGGAACTGCCGCTCGGGGACTGGCTGGGTGTTGGTCGGCAGGTGGTGAGCAATTGCCCTGCGCATCATTTGTACATTCCAATCCTTTTATTATTGCTGTTGTCATTTTATTAGTGTTATCATTATCATTATTAGTTTCTTCTTTTCTGTTCTATTAAACCATTCTTATCTCAACCCACGAGTTTTACTTCTTTTCCTGATTTTCTCCCCCATCCCACTGCGGGGGGGGCGGGGAGTGAGTGAGCGGCTGCGTGGTGCTTAGTTGCTGGCTGGGGTTAAACCACGACAGTCCATTTTGGCGCCCAACGTGGGGCACAAAGGGTTGAGATAATGACAAACCTGACCAGAGCTTGTTAAAACAAATTTGTTATAAGCATTCATTATATTGGTGTAATAGTCAATGGTCATTATGTTGATTTATGTGTTCTTAGAGTTGTTGCTCTGGTTTTTAAAGTTCTGTTATGTACCACCTCGCTTGCTGTATGTAGTCTCTCTTCTGCTGCTTATCATCCATGGGAGGTGGATTAAGGTTTTCACTTCGATATATTGTATAACACTGGTTTATGGTATGATAAAGTCATCGGCTGTGGGATTAATCCAGTGTTTGCACTCAGCATTGTCACCTTTACACTGCGGGAGCCATCTATGGGAAACTATTAATAATTATACCATTTACCTTTGCTCCTTGGAAAACCAGTCTATGGGTGGGGTACCTTTCTTCCCGT